>NC_091287.1:461091081-462291081 GCF_032444005.1 Ranitomeya imitator | reverse complement strand
GGGTCCTCCCTCCTTATGTACTCGTGTGCCTTGTTATCTGCTTATGTTTAATGTATTTGTCTATATTTGCCCCATATTCACATGTAAAGCGCCATGGAATAAATGGCGCTATAAAAATGTATAATAATAATAATAATATACATTCTGTGAGAAAGGAATGACTCAGAAGTACAGGAGGAGAACCTGTAACGCTTACATAATAGGAAATTCAAAAAATCATATGTCCAATAAATTTGTTTAATAAAGTGGTCAATCCCTTTGGGGTACCATAAAAAAGCAATTTAGAAAACAAGACTATGCATGAAGTTTATGAAAACTGTTGAAAAAAAATCTGTCTTTGTTGACCTTAGCTGACACTTACAGACCAGCTTTTTTCATTCGACAACATTATTATAAATGAAAGCTGCACTGTCATTGGCTGCAATTGACAAAAGTTCTTATATGAGATAGTTTTGTAACTATGTCCATTAATGTTAACATGAAAGAAGTGTATAAGAAATATCAATGGATTAAGTGTACTTGGACTGTAAGAGAAGCAACATCAGGTCACTAAAATATAAAGTGAACCTGTCACCTCAGAAAATGCTAGTTACCAGCAGATATAAGGTTTATCTGCAGATAGATAGCATTGCAATGCTGTATGACTGCCTTAATAAAAGTGCAGCTACTGGGAGAAAATTAACTTATTTCCTCCTTGGAGCTGGGACAGGAAGTGATTATAGTCATTGCTCACATCACCGCTAACTGTACTGTGAGAAGTGTCGGTAAGCATGCCGCAGCACATAGATTGAAAGCTTCCTCTGCACAGATACATTGCCGTGAGAGGTGCTTTGAATGATGATTGTAATTGCTCCATACATGCTCAAAAAACTGAAAGCCAGTGGCTCCTGAAAGGAAAAAAAGGCCAATTTCTAATGGTAACTTCACTTTCTGTAATGCAGCTGGGCAGCAAGCTAACTTTATGTTCCTTCAGTTTACCCTATATCTGAAGGTCATTAGTATTTTCTAGAGAGACAGGTTTTCTTTAAAAATAAAAGTTTGTTTTCTCAGGAAAGGGGTTTTTAACTTTATTCCATCATCTTTGGGAGTGTTTTGTACGACCCTTGCAAACAGTTACCCAAGGAATCCTTTTCTTTTATATATTTTTGAGACATTTATGCTTTATTCTGATCCCAAAATTATTCTGGAAATTATTGACTAAAGTTGTAAGAACCAAATATTGCTAAGTTCAGTTTTTACAGTTTACGAATAATGGCCACAGGCTGATATATGAAGCTGGCATAGCCGATTCTAATATTTGTCAGTCAATCATAAAATCAGTTTTGTTATTTTCGTACATTAGTGTCACATATCTGAAACGTCCTTTAATTTAACCATTTTAATGTGGCAAGTACAAGCAACCTATCAATGTTTCAACCATGAATAAAATCACAAATTACATTTCATTTGACACGGGTAATGCTTCTGTAAGAGTTTCACCATTTAAAGGCAGAATGACATATATTACTATTTCCATCTAAAGCAAGAGACTGTCATGCCCATATGTCTAAATAAATGTATTACTACTTTAGGAAACGTCACCTATACAGGAAATCTTAAAGTACTTAAAACAAAATGAGGATGTGTATATATATATACAGTGGGGCAAAAAAGTATTTAGTCAGTCAGCAATAGTGCAAGTTCCACCACTTAAAAAGATGAGAGGCGTCTGTAATTTACATCATAGGTAGACCTCAACTATGGAACACAAACTGAGAAAAAAAAATCCAGAAAATCACATTGTCTGTTTTTTTATCATTTTATTTGCATATTATGGTGGAAAATAAGTATTTGGTCAGAAACAAAATTTCATCTCAATACTTTGTCATATATCCTTTGTTGGCAATGACAGAGGTCAAACGTTTTCTGTAAGTCTTCACAAGGTTGCCACACACTGTTGTTGGTATGTTGGCCCATTCCTCCATGCAGATCTCCTCTAGAGCAGTGATGTTTTTGGCTTTTCGCTTGGCAACATGGACTTTCAACTCCCTCCAAAGGTTTTCTATAGGGTTGAGATCTGGAGACTGGCTAGGCCACTGCAGGACCTTGAATGCTTCTTACAAAGCCACTCCTTCGTTGCCCTGGCGGTGTGCTTTGGATCATTGTCATGTTGAAAGACCCAGCCACGTTTCATCTTCAATGCCCTTGCTGATGGAAGGAGGTTTGCACTCAAAATCTCACGATACATGGCCCCATTCATTCTTTCATGTACCCGGATCAGTCGTCCTGGCCCCTTTGCAGAGAAACAGCCCCAAAGCATGATGTTTCCACCACCATGCTTTACAGTAGGTATGGTGTTTGATGGATGCAACTCAGTATTCTTTTTCCTCCAAACACGACAAGTTGTGTTTCTACCAAACAGTTCCAGTTTGGTTTCATCAGACCATAGGACATTCTCCCAAAACTCCTCTGGATCATCCAAATGCTCTCTAGCAAACTTCAGACGGGCCCGGACATGTACTGGCTTAAGCAGTGGGACACGTCTGGCACTGCAGGATCTGAGTCCATGGTGGCGTAGTGTGTTACTTATGGTAGGCCTTGTTACATTGGTCCCAGCTCTCTGCAGTTCATTCACTAGGTCCCCCCGCGTGGTTCTGGGATTTTTGCTCACCGTTCTTGTGATCATTCTGACCCCACGGGGTGGGATTTTGCGTGGAGCCCCAGATCGAGGGAGATTATCAGTGGTCTTGTATGTCTTCCATTTTCTAATTATTGCTCCCACTGTTGATTTCTTCACTCCAAGCTGGTTGGCTATTGCAGATTCAGTCTTCCCAGCCTGGTGCAGGGCTACAATTTTGTTTCTGGTGTCCTTTGACAGCTCTTTGGTCTTCACCATAGTGGAGTTTGGAGTCAGACTGTTTGAGGGTGTGCACAGGTGTCTTTTTATACTGATAACAAGTTTAAACAGGTGCCATTACTACAGGTAATGAGTGGAGGAAAGAGGAGACTCTTAAAGAAGAAGTTACAGGTCTGTGAGAGCCAGAAATCTTGATTGTTTGTTTCTGACCAAATACTTATTTTCCACCATAATATGCAAATAAATTGTTAAAAAAACAGACAATGTGATTTTCTGGATTTTTTTTCTCAGTTTGTCTCCCATAGTTGAGGTCTACCTATGATGTAAATTACAGACGCCTCTCATCTTTTTAAGTGGTGGAACTTGCACTATTGCTGACTGACTAAATACTTTTTTGCCCCACTGTATATATATATATATATATATATATATATATACTAATCAGAACAGACTAATTTGAACCATACATTGACTAGGTAAATATCTCCAATGCAAAATCTGCTTGAGAGTTTTAAAAAAGATAATTTGCTCTATGGAATTAGGAAGGAACCCAACCAGCACTTCATATGAGAGTGTCTACACCTTTCAGTCTCTTACTGCTAGACTCTGCTTTCTATAGTAGAAGAAAAATGGAAGCTTACAGTATGTAACAGAATAGCACAACACTGTACTGAGACAAACCCTTACAGTATTTTTTAGTACAAATTATCATCAGACTAAAAAGAAAAATTGTGAATTTTGAAATGTTGAGTTTAAGCTGAAAAAGCAATTTGCAAAGTAGAAAGCTACTTGAAATCCAGAAGTTTCTAACGTCCATCTCTTTCTTTCCTTTGTAAAATATGCAGTTGTCATATCAGCTAACTTGACCCGTTCAGACAATATTAAGCTACTTTCCCATGATGAGCTTTTGGCAAGTTTGATGTGGGGCTTATTTTATGCACCATTTTCTGCATATATTGCGTAAATTAGGTTACTTGTGTTTTATCAATGAGTTTTTTTAGTGTTTTTTTGCATGCGTACTTGATGTTGCCTTTTCATGTTGCATGTTATGTTTTTAATAAAGCTGCCTTGTTTGTAATACTTCATGCTATTTCACTTTGACAAAACTTTATTGATATTCATATGTGTGAATGTCATGAATTTCTGATGCGTTTCCACTGCGGATACATGCCAAAAATACATGTGCATTTTTTCCGAATCTAATGAAAGTCTATGTGAAAAATCTGTACATAATACTCGGCGTACCCGCAAGAGAAATTGACATGCACTGCATGGCAATTTACGCTGAGTAAAAAGCACAGTGATCATGAGATTTCTATAAATCTATAAATACACAGCTTCAAAAACTTACCAAAAACTCATCAAGGGCGTACAGCCTTAAGGACTGTATTACTTTCAACAATTCATCCTAAACCCACTTCAGACAAGGTGGTTGCCAGCTCTGTCGTATGCACCACATTGCAAATTATTATGCAAATGCTATTTTTTTCTGATTTTCTTAAATAGTCAATGCAAATGAGTCAGTATAATGTTCAAATCAACCATTAGAATATAAATCACATTTTATTGGACTAATCTTCCAATGATAGCAGAATTTTTTTTTTCAAAACTAAAAAAAACTCAGAATTTCCAAACATTTTATAGGCTGTAAAAAACTGAAAATGGTCATTTGTTGAATTTGCAGCAGTAAGATGTGATATTTACTGAAATAAAATGCTTTTTCAATCAAAAGCATGTTAACAAGCCATGTTACATGTTTTACATAGGACCCAATCTTTGATATACACAATCCTTGTATCCACTGAACTTGTGAGTTTTTGGATAGTTTCTGCTTGAATACCTTTGCAGATAGTAAGAATAGTCTATGAGAGCTGCTGTTTTGATATGAACTACCTCCCACCCTCATAGATCTTTCCTTGAAGATACTCTAAAGGTTCTTAATAGTTTGAGGTCAGGGGAGGATGGTGGCCATGAGTTTTTATCGTTTTAAGCTCATAACATGTACAGCTCTGGCAAAAATTAAGAGACCACTGCAAAATTTTCACTTTCCTTTTTCTCTTTATAAGTATATTTTTGAGTAAAATGTAATTTGTTCTTTTACTCTATAAACTACTGACAACATGTCTACGAAGTTCCAAGCAATACATTTTGCATTTACTTTCTGAAAATGAAAAATAGTCAAAATAACAAAAAAAATGCATTGCTTGCAGACCTCAAATAATGCAAAAAAACAAGTTCATAATCATTTAGAAACAACAATACTAATGTTTTAACTTAGGAAGAGTTCAGAAATCAATATTTGGTGGAATAACCATGATTTTTAATCACAGCTTTCATGCTTCTTTGCATGCTTTCCACCAGTCTTTCACACTGCTTTTGGGTGATTCTATGCCACTCCTGGTACAAAAATATAAGCAGTTCTTTGTTTGATGGCTGTGAATATCTATATTCCTCTTGATTACATTTCATCGATTTTCAATGGGGTTCAGCTCTGGACTTTGGGCTGGCCATGACAGGGATTTGATGTGGTGGTCCTTGATCCACACCTTGATTGACCTAGCTGTGTGGCATGGCGCATTGTTCTGCTGGAAAAAAACAGTCCTCAGATTTGGATGAACATTGCCTGAGCATAAGGAATCAACTGTTTTTCCAGGATAACCTTGTATGCGGCTTGATTCATACGTCCTTAGCAAAAATTAACCTGCCCAATTCCAGCCTTGCTGAAGCATCTACAGATCATCACCAATCCTCCACCAAATTTCACAGTGGGTGCAAGACACTGTGGCTTGTACGGCTCTCCAGGTCTCCATCTAACCATTAGACGACCAGGTGTTGGGCAAAGCAAAAAATTAGACACATCAGAGAAGATTACCTTACTCCAGTCCTCTATGGTCCAATCCTTATGGTGTTTGGCAAAATTCAATCTGCCTCTGCTTTGCTTCTAATTGATAATAGGATTTTGTATAGCTTTACATGGCTTGAGTCCTGCCTCTAGGAGCCTTTTATGAACTGTTCTTGCAGTGCACTTCACCCCAGCTGCCATTTGCCATTTCTTTTGTAGGTCACTTGAGGTCATCCTGCGGTTGCTGCGTGACATTTGAATAAGATGACGGTCATCCTGGTCAGTGGAGAGTCGTTTTCGCCCACTGCCGGTCTGTAGTTTGTTGTCCCCAATGTTTGCTGCTTGACCTTGTTGTAATGGACTTCCATCTTAGAAATTTTAAGGATGGAGGCAACATGACGCTCACTGCATCCCTCTGCTAGTAAAGCTAGATTTGAGCCTTTCTTTTCCTCACTCAAGACTTTTCTTTTCAACTCCTTTGGCATGGTTAAAAATTATTTTTTCATTCCTATTACTTTTGGCATATTACTAGCACTTGTTTTGCCATCCAGCTTGTCCTATTGCAAGATTATTGTGAACACCACAGCAGTGGTTTTTATACTTTTCTTCATTAAATAAGATTTGGTTCAGGTGATCACCTAATAAGAAGCACATTAAGTAGAGTGAGATGTACTCTGGTTGGAATTCAACTGACACTGGAATGGAATGGCTGTCAAACATGTAGAGAATCTGATTTTTTATAAAACTGTGCAGTTATCTCTTAAGTTTTGCCAGAGCTGTATGTATCATGGAAGAAAGGGGTCAGTCATTAACTCTATATACTTTGCAGTGATCATTTTCACACTTTCAGGGATCCTAGAAGGGCCTACCAGCTCATTCCCCATGATTCTGACTCAAAACATGAATCCGCAATTTCCTTGCTGAAGTTCCAGCATTTTTGGGACATGGAGGCCATCCACCAACCATGTGTTGCTCTATTCATCTAGAGAACCCTGCATCATTAACATTAAATACCTGTTTGTTGGTTTGTAATGCCATTTTAGCAGCTGCTCTATTAATTTGATGCATTTGTGTGTCATTATGCCTTCATCTCCACAAACCCATCTTGTATCAGCCACAAATCTCTTCATAGTACGATGATCATGCTTACATTTTTGTGACATATCTAATGTTTTCATACCTTGTCCAAGGCATTGCACTGTTTGACACATTTCAGCAGCAGATATATCCTTTTTCTTTTCTTTCCCAATATGCTTGAAAACTGTGAACTGCTTAATAATTAATAACTTTCTTTTTAAGTAGTTTTACTTTAATTGGGCTCGCTTGTCAAACTAATTATCACAGGTGTTTGAGATTGATTTCAGTGATCCAAAGAACCCTAAAGCACAATTCCATCCATGAGTTTATTTAAAAATAAACAGAAAATTGCATATTTATGACACTTAAATCCAGTTTGCATAATAATTTGGAACGTGGTGTAGATTACGTCTGCTTCTAACGGTAGCGATAGAAACTAACTCCAATCGCTGCTGTTTAATCCTTTAAATGCCACTGTTAATAACTGACAGTTGCATCTACTTATATGCTATACAATTTCAGTGGTTCATTCAATCAGGCATCCATTGCTGTCCCCCAATGACAAAATCATGAGGTGGTAAAGGGTTTCCATTGCAGCTCGGGACCATTTGAAGTATGGCAATATTTAGAATCAAAAAATTGCAGGTTCATGATCGATTAGGATTAAAAATAAAGTGTAATGATAAAAAAATAAAACCTGAAAAAAATTTGAATCACTCTTTTTTTTCAAATAAAAGGTAAGAAAAAAAACCAATCAGCATAATCAGAATAGACGCAATTGTAAAATTCTAATGTATGAAAATATTAAATTATTTGAAACATGCTCTAAAAACAAAAGAAACATCAAAATTGGTCATTTTTTTACTTGCTTCTCATCCTTAACCCCTTTCTGCCATTAGACGTACTATTGCGTCCATGTGGGGTGGGCTTTACTTCCCAAGGACGCAATAGTACGTCATATGCGATCGGCAGCGCTCACGGGGGGAGCGCCGCCGATCGCGGCCGGGTGTCAGCTGTTTATCGCAGCTGACATCCGGCACTATGTGCCAGGAGCGGTCACGGACCGCCCCCGGCACATTAACCCCCGGCACACCGCGATCAAAGATGATCGCGATGTGCCGGCGGTACAGGGAAGCACCGCGCAGGGAGGGGGCTCCCTGCGGGCTTCCCTGAGCCCCCCGCAGCAACGCGATGTGATCGCGTTGCTGCGAGGGTCTCACCTCCCTCCCTGCTCCCTCCAGCCCCGGATCCAAGATGGCCGCGGATCCGGGTCCTGCAGAGAGGGAGGTGGCTTCACAGAGCCTGCTCAGAGCAGGCACTGTGAAGCCTGCAGCGCTGCATATCAGATCAGTGATCTGACAGAGTGCTGTGCAAACTGTCAGATCACTGATCTGTGATGTCCCCCCCTGGGACAAAGTAAAAAAGTAAAAAAAAAAAAGTCAAATATGTAAAAAAAAATTAAAAAAAATATTCCAAAATAATGAAAAAAAAAAAATATTATTCCCATAAATACATTTCTTTATCTAAATAAAAAAAAAAAACAATAAAAGTACACATATTTAGTATCGCCGCGTCCGTAACGGCCCGACCTATAAAACTGGCCCACTAGTTAACCCCTTCAGTAAACACCGTAAGAAAAAAAAAAAAAAAACGAGGCAAAAAACATCGCTTTATTATCATACCGCCGAACAAAAAGTGGAATAACACGCGATCAAAAAGACAGATATAACTAACCATGGTACCGCTGAAAACGTCATCTTGTCCCGCAAAAAATGAGCCACCATACAGCATCATAAGCAAAAAAATAAAAAAGTTATAGTCCTGAGAATAAAGCGATGCAAAAATAATTATTTTTTCTATAAAATAGTTTTTATCGTATAAAAGCGCCAAAACATAAAAAAATGATATAAATGAGGTGTCGCTGTAATCGTACTGACCCGAAGAATAAAACTGCTTCATCAATTTTACCAAACGCGGAACGGTATAAACGCCTCCCCCAAAAGAAATTCATGAATAGCTGGTTTTTGGTCATTCTGCCTCACAAAAATCGGAATAAAAAGCGATCAAAAAATGTCACGTGCCCGAAAATGTTACCAATAAAAACATCAACTCGTCCCGCAAAAAACAAGACCTCACATGACTCTGTGGACCAAAATATAGAAAAATTATAGCTCTCAAAATGTGGTAACGCAAAAAATATTTTTTGCAATAAAAAGCGTCTTTCAGTGTGTGACGGCTGCCAATCATAAAAATCCGCTAAAAAACCCGCTATAAAAGTAAATCAAACCCCCCTTCATCACCCCCTTAGTTAGGGAAAAATTAAAAAAATGTATTTATTTCCATTTTCCCATTAGGGCTAGGGTTAGAGTTAGGGCTAGGGTTAGGGCTAGGGTTAGGGCTAGGGTTAGGGTTAGGGTTAGGGCTAGGATTAGGGCTAGGGTTAGGGCTAGGGTTAGGGTTAGGGTTAGGGCTAGGGCTAGGGTTAGGGCTAGGGTTAGGGTTAGGGCTAGGGTTAGGGCTAGGGTTAGGGCTAGAGCTAGGGCTAGGGTTAGGGTTAGGGCTAGGGCTAGGGTTAGGGCTAGGGTTAGGATTAGGGTTAGGGCTAGGGTTAGGGCTAGGGCTACAGTTTGGGTTGGGGCTAAAGTTACAGTTAGGGTTTAGATTACATTTACGGTTGGGAATAGGGTTGGGATTAGGGTTAGGGGTGTGTCAGGGTTAGAGGTGTGGTTAGGGTTACTGTTGGGATTAGGGTTAGGGATGTGTTTGGATTAGGGTTTCAGTTATAATTGGGGGGTTTCCACTGTTTAGGCACATCAGGGGCTCTCCAAACGCGACATGGCGTCCGATCTCAATTCCAGCCAATTCTGCGTTGAAAAAGTAAAACAGTGCTTCTTCCCTTCCGAGCTCTCCCGTGTGCCCAAACAGGGGTTTACCCCAACATATGGGGTATCAGCGTACTCAGGACAAATAGGACAACAACTTTTGGGGTCCAATTTCTCCTGCTACCCTTGGGAAAATACAAAACTCGGGGCTAAAACATATTTTTTGTGGGAAAAAAAAAGATTTTTTATTTTCACGGCTCTGCGTTATAAACTGTAGTGAAACACTTGGGGGTTCAAAGTTCTCACAACACATCTAGATTAGTTCCCTGGGGGGTCTAGTTTCCAATATGGGGTCACTTGTGGGGGGTTTCTACTGTTTAGGTACATTAGGAGTTCTGCAAACGCAATGTGACGTCTGCAGACCATTTCATCTAAGTCTGCATTCCAAATGGCGCTCCTTCCCTTCCGAGCTCTGCCATGCGCTCAAACGTTGGTTTCCCCCAACATACGGGGTATCAGCGTACTCAGGACAAATTGGACAACAACTTTTGGGGTCGAATTTCTCCTCTTACCCTCGGGAAAATACAAAACTGGGGGCTAAAAAATAATTTTGGGGGGAAAGATTTTTTTTTTAAATTTTCACGGCTCTGCGTTACAAACTGTAGTGAAACACTTGGGGGTTCAAAGCTATCACAACACATCTAGATGAGTTCCTTAGGGGGTCTAGTTTCCAAAATGGTGTCACTTGTGGGAGGTTTCTACTGTTTAGGTACATTAGGGGCTCTGCAAATGCAATGTGACACCTGCAGACCATTCCATCTAAGTCCTCATTCCAAATGGAGCTCCTTCCCTTCCGAGCCCTCCCATGCGCCCAAACAGTGGTTCCCCCCCACATATGGGGTATCAGCGCACTCAGGACAAATTGGACAACAAATTGTGGGGTCGAATTTCTCCTGTTACCCTCGGGAAAATACAAAACTGGGGGCTAAAAAATAATTTTTGTGGGAAAAAATTTTTGTTTTATTTTTACGGCTCTCCATTATAAACTTCTGTGAAGCCCTTGGTGGGTCAAAGCGCTCAGCACACATCTAGATAAGTTCCTAAGGGGGTCTACTTTCCAAAATGGTGTCACTTGTGGGGGGTTTCTACTGTTTAGGTACATTAGGGGCTCTGCAAACGCAATGTGACACCTGCAGACCATTCCATCTAAGTCTGCATTCAAATGGCACTCCTTCCCTTCTGAGCCCTCCCATGTGCCCAAACAGTGGTTCCCCCACATATGGTGTATCATCGCACTCAGGACAAATTGGGCAACTAATTTTGGGGTCCAATTTCTCCTGTTACCCTCAGGAAAATACAAAACTGGGGGCTAAAAAAATAATTTTTGTGGGAAAAAAATTTTGTTTTATTTTTACGGCTCTGCATTATAAACTTCTGTGAAGCACTTGGTGGGTCAAAGTGCTCACCACACCTCTAGATAAGTTCCTTAGGGGGTCTACTTTCCAAAATGGTGTCATTTGTGGGGGGTTTCAATGTTTAGGCACATCAGTGGCTCTTCAAACGCAACATGGCGTCCCATCTCAATTCCTGTCAATTTTGCTTTGAAAAGTCAAACGGCGCTCCTTCCCTTCCGAGCTCTCCCATCCACCCAAACAGTGGTTTACCCCCACATATGGGGTATCAGCGTACTCAGGACAAATTGTACAACAACTTTTGGGGTCCAATTTCTTCTCTTACCCTTGGGAAAATAAAAAATTGGGGGCAAAAAGATAATTTTTGTGAAAAAATATGATTTTTTATTTTTACGGTTCTACATTATAAACTTCTGTGAAGCACTTGGTGGGTCAAAGTGCTCACCACACCTCTAGATAAGTTCCTTAGGGGGTCTACTTTCCAAAATGGTGTCACTTGTGGGGGGTTTCAATGTTTAGGCACTTCAGTGGCTCTTCAAACGCAACATGACGTCCCATCTCAATTCCTGTCAATTTTGCATTGAAAAGTCAAACGGCGCTCCTTCCCTTCCGAGCTCTCCCATCCGCCCAAACAGTGGTTTACCCCCACATATGGGCTATCAGCGTACTCAGGACAAATTGTACAACAACTTTTGGGGTCCAATTTCTTCTCTTACCCTTGGGAAAATAAAAAATTGGGGGCGAAAAATAATTTTTGTGAAAAAATATGATTTTTTATTTTTACGGTTCTACATTATAAACTTCTGTGAAGCACTTGTTGGGTCAAAGTGCTCATCACACCTCTAGATAAGTTCCTTAGGGGGTCTACTTTCCAAAATGGTGTCACTTGTGGGGGGTTTCAATGTTTAGCCACATCAGGGGCTCTCCAAACGAAACATGGCGTCCCATCTCAATTCCAGTCAATTTTGCATTGAAAAGTCAAATGGCACTCCTTCGCTTCCGAGCACTGCCATGCGCCCAAACAGTGGTTTACCCCCACATGTGGGGTATTGGCATACTCAGGACAAATTGTACAACAATGTTTGGGGTCCATTTTCTCCTGTTACCCTTGGTAAAATAAAACAAATTGGAGCTGAATTAAATTTTTTGTGAAAAAAAGTTAAATGTTCATTTTTATTTAAACATTCAAAAAATTCCTGTGAAGCACCAGAAGGGTTAATAAACTTCTTGAATATGGTTTTGAGCACCTTGAGGGGTGTAGTTTTTAGAATGGTGTCACACTTGGGTATTTTCTATCATATAGACCCCTCAAAATGACTTCAAATGAGATGTGGTCCCTAAAATAAAATGGTGTTGTAGAAATGAGAAATTGCTGGTCAACTTTTAACCCTTATAACTCCCTAACAAAAAAAAATTTTGGTTCCAAAATTGTGCTGATGTAAAGTAGACATGTGGGAAATGTTACCTATTAAGTATTTTGTGTGACATATCTCTGTGATTTAATTGCATAAAAATTCAAATTTGGAAAATTGCGAAATTTTCATAATTTTCGCCAAATTTCTGTTTTTTTCACAAATAAACGCAGGTACTATCAAATAATTTTTACCATTGTCATGAAGTACAATATGTCACGAGAAAACAATGTCAGAATCACCAGGATCCATTGAAGCGTTCCAGAGTTATAACCTCATAAAGGGACAGTGGTCAGAATTGTAAAAATTGGCCAGGTCATTAAAGGGAACCTGTCACCCCGTTTTTTGAGATTGAGCTATAAATACTGTTAAATAGGGCCTGCGCTGTGTGTTCCTATAGTGTATGTAGTGTACCCCGATTCCCCATGTATGCTGAGAAATAACTTACCAAAGTCGCCGTTTTCGCCTGTCAATCAGGCTGGTCAGGTCGGGAGGGCGTGGTGACATCGGTGGTTCTTCCTCAGCTTTACGTTGGTGGCGTAGTGGCGTAGTGGTGAAGACACAGCGCGCGATCTGCGCTGTAATCCCTTGCATCGGTGGGGGCGGCCATCTTCCTGGGGCCGCGCGTGCGCAGATCGAGTGCTCTGCTGCACGGGGCTTCAGGAAAATGGCCGCGGGATGCCGCGCGTGCGCATTAGAGATCGCGGTGGCCATTTTCCCAAAGCCGAGTTTGCATCTCGGCTTTGGGAAAATGGCCACCGCGATCTCTAATGCGCACGCGCGGCATCCCGCGGCCATTTTCCTGAAGCCCCGTGCAGCAGAGCACTCGATCTGCGCACGCGCGGCCCCAGGAAGATGGCCGCCCCCACCGATGCAAGGGATTACAGCGCAGATCGCGCGCTGTGTCTTCACCACTACGCCACTACGCCACCAACGTAAAGCTGAGGAAGAACCACTGATGTCACCACGCCCTCCCGACCTGACCAGCCTGATTGACAGGCGAAAACGGCGACTTTGGTAAGTTATTTCTCAGCATACATGGGGAATCGGGGTACACTACATACACTATAGGAACACACAGCGCAGGCCCTATTTAACAGTATTTATAGCTCAATCTCAAAAAACGGGGTGACAGGTTCCCTTTAATGTGCAAACCACCCTTGGGGGTAAAGGGGTTAAAGAATGCAATAAAAAGGAAAATTGAAAAAGTTCTGAATCTTTGAATAGATAGGAGGAAAAACTTTCAGCTCAAATAAGGAAATTTGCACTGTTTAAAGTTAGAATTTAAGGTGAAAGCCAGTAAAAAGTTGCCACTGTGGCACAAGCTGATGTATTATATAATTGAGTTATTTTAAAATCTTTAAAGTTATAAATGTGTAGGCAAAGACTCAGAAAAGTTTAATCATTCCAGCATAATTGTAATTTTCTCAGCATAATGTAAAATAAGTTTATTTGACTGCTTTTCTAGTGTACATGGTTAATTATGCTTACCATGTCAAATGTCGCCAGTTTGAAAATGAAATTATGTTTGGTCATTGCATTTTGTCAAATACTTGTCATAAATATGTTTAAGACACGGTTCAGATGAGCGAATGAAAACTTGTCTGATTTTCATTCAATAAATTTCAACAAATTAAATCCAAATTTTCATCCTTAATGTTCTTTGCATCCACGTTTTTTTCATTCCTGCATAATTCGCTTTTATACATCAACACTCTAAAATCTACAAGCTCAAATACAGTTTCCTACATTAATAATGGCAATGTATCCTTAAAAATCAGATGCAATATGGATGAGCTGTATGGGATCCGATTTATGGGATCCGATTTTTTTCGTGCACCCGTAGATTTCTAAAAGTGAGTCTCATCCAAGGGACAGAAAAGAATAGTGCATGCTTCAATTTCTTCACACTGACACTTGGCCTGTGTGAAAAAACTGTCAATTTAACAGCTTTATTGGGCAGCATTGATCAGTGTGATGTCCGATTTTTACTCTGACAGCACACATCCATGTAATACCCTTCTCTAAAAAAGCCCTAAAACGTACATGTTCCTACACCTTTCTGACTGAAATAGTTTTCAAATATGTATATTCTGAATTGTTCCAGTTCTGTGGTGCATGTTGTGGCAAAAAAACCTCAGGCACACATTCTTTCATAAGTATGCGCCAATGTGTTTTATGTTCTGTTCTCTCTATTGTTAGAACATACATTTCTAGAAAATGAAGCAGACATAGCTGTAATTTTAATTATTTTAAATCAAGTATATAACAACTTCAAAGTTATGCAAATCGTCATATATAATCTATACTACTAGTTTATAGTTTTTGATTTATTAGTCTTGTGAGTCTTTGTCTATGCAGTTTACGCTCAGATGTGACTCTGCTTTGCCATTGAAGACTTTTAATCACATCAAAGACTTAAATCATAACAAGATTAATACGTTAAAAAAAAAAAAGCCTGACACTTCAAACATGGGATTGCAAACATAATTATAAGATAACAGAGAATAGCGGTGGCTTCTTCATTGCATTTAGCTATGCGTTATTTTACTCTACATAGCCTGATAGAGTATTGTTAAAAAAAAATAATAATTGCCACATCATCTTAGGGGCACAGCCATTTTATGTACATAATTAATATATTACATATGTTTCAGCAAGCTTTTAGAAGTATATTGTATATTTTTTGCAGGAAGCATTTGATAGTTGAAATGAGTTATAAAAATAATAGGAAATAAATAACAAATTGGATCTACTTTGGTGGAAATCTAGGTGAATTAAATTAATTACTACACAATAAAGTGAACCTATCAACAGAATTGTGCTCAGTAAACTACAGACACTGTCAGGTCAGCGCCGTTATACTGATTAAAATGATACCTTGGTTGATGAAATCTGTTATGAACTGGTGGTTTAGGAGCAACATGGGACGAGCTCTGAAGGAGGTGGTACCTGTACTGACCGCAGTCCCTAAGCTCAACTCCACACTAGAAGTAGCCGTGGGATGCTCCTGTCACTCCCTAGGCACCTCGTCACAGGCTGAGAACTAACTACCCTAAAGATAGAAACAGGAACACTATCTTTCCTCAGAGAAAATCCCCAAAGGATAGATAGCCCCCCACAAGTAATGACTGTGAGTGGAGAGGGAAAAGACATACACAGAATGAAACCAGGATGTAGCACAGGAGGCCAGTCTAGCTAGAAAGAAAGGACAGGATAGAATACTGTGCGGTCAGTATTAAAAACTACAAAAATCCACACAGAATTTACAAAAGTCTCCACACCTGACTAAAGGTGTGGAGGGTAAATCTGCTTCCCAGAGCTTCCAGCTTAACTGAATAAATCCATACTGAAAAGCTGGACAAAACATAGAATGCACAGAACGAATAAGTCCACAACATGTGGACAGAAAAGAGCAAAGCAAGGACTTATCTTTGCAGAACTGGTCAGGATATCAGGGAAATCCAAGAGAGATGTGAATCCAACCAGGAACCATTGACAAGTGGCACTGGGTGAAGAAAGAGCCAGGCATAAATAGCCGAGCAGAAAGACAATCAGTGGAAGCAGCTGCAGACTGCTAAATCCAAGGAGCAGCCATTCCACTTAAAACCACCGGAGGGAGCCCAAGAGCGGAATTCACAACAGAAATCCATCCTGTGGTTTTAGTGTAATCTGTATTTGCAGTTTTCAGCTAATGAGATTCTCGTGCTCCAGGGTGGCCTGTGGGCAGGGATGTTGTTGGGGCTTTATGTGGTGCTCTGCTTACATATTCATCTGTATCCTGCTGACAGGTTCACTTTAATATGATATTTTTAACAGAATCACTCCGTTATGTGTTTTTTTTTAAACTGTCTACAGAGGAAATTTAGTTACGTCTAATTCTTGGTTACTTTTCTCAGACAAAACTAGCACAGTACATATAGTGATGCCAAGTGTCGATATTATAGAATATATCAAATATTTTGTAATTCCAATTTACCAGCTGTTAGGCACCGGGATTCTTCCGCAGCACAGGGTAGATCCCAAGCCTTGTCTGCTTCTGCGGTCTCCCATTCAGCTTCAGCTGCTGTAGGTGCAGCTGAGTAAAGACGTAGGTCCCAGCGTCTTGCTCAGGCTCGTGCTGATAGTTTGGTTACTTTCCAGCCAAGTCTATGGTAGCCAGTGATAGTCAGTGGTGAATGGACGCCCTAAGTCCAGAAATCACCCTAAAGAGCATGCTCTTGAGGTGGCAATGTCTCATTGGTGGTCGGTAGTCAGCTGCTCTGGCAATGTGGCAGCTCCAGATTGATTCACAAGCAAGGTCCTGTTCGACTGGACACAACCTGAAAGTATTAAAGGTCCTCTGAGGTGCACGCTGGTGTGCTAATATCAATCTCTTTATGTGTGTGTATGGGACATTGCAACAGTGTGGTTTTTTCAGCATGTGCGCAGGGTCGGCGTTAAGCCGATAGAATTCTGGTTCTACTGAGAGGAGATTGTCTGAATGAATTCAGGGCTGCCATCTAGCCATTAGAATTCTGGCGCCTCTGGAGAAGAGTTGTTTTAGTGTTTTTGCTGACTGTGTGACTACTGTTTGCTTCTTACCCTGTGAGCGGGCTTCGTTCCCCTGTGAGGTTAACAGGGATCGTAGCTAGCGTCATTCCTATTCTGTTACTGTGTGTGGGAGACGCATCTCTGCAGCAGAGCATCTATTCCGTTACTGTGTGTGAGTGACACAGAGTCATATGCTGTTCACTGAGTGGCATTTTACTCAGTGTGTGCAAGCAATCGCTCGCTGTGTGTTCCGTCATTGTTCATAGTGGCTGCAGTTTTACATCTCTGCACAGTGGACCCCGGGTTGCGATTGCACTTCTTTATCAAATTTATTTAGTGCAATCCACCACCCCTAACACCAGTTTTGGTGGATATTTTCTAAGATTTGATTTACAAAAAAATAATTTGCAGATATTTACAATATTACAGCATATAAATGCATGGGAAACACATATGTAACACTATGAGTTCTCCTAATACTGTATCCAACTTTCAAGCTCATTAAACTCTTCGCAACATCTGTCATAAGGTACAAGTTAGAAGTTGATGCATGGAGTGGGCTCATAGAGTGAGCCCGCCCCATACCCAGCTGATCTTGGCTCAGTGTTACAGCCAAGACCTGCCTTTAAGTATCGTTTTTTAACCTGTTAAATGTTACTGAAAAACTCTGACAGTGACATTTAACACGCACTGACATGGGTGCATGCCATTCCATGCTCCCATCGGCACGTCTGTGATGGGGTCGTGAGTTGCAGATGTGTTGCTGTAACAGCAGAGGGTTTATTGAAGACCTCCATTCTTGTTGTTAAGGAGCTCCTTTGAAACCCAGCCTGTGGACGTGCTTTAAAAGAGACCATGATTTCTGATATATACACCTCAAGCATTCAGACGTTCACAGTTTTAAGTCCCCTGAGAGGAGTATTAAAAATAGCGAATTAAAAGTAAATTAAAAATGTTTTAATAAACTGAAAAAAGAGTTCATATCACTCCCGTTTTCCCCCTTTAAAAATAAAGATATTTAGCAAAAAATACTGTATTATTTGCTGCCTTCCGAAATGACTGATTATGAGCATATCAAACTAATTTACCCAATAGATAAACACCTTGAATACAAAAAATAAAGAATGCCAAAATTAAAATATTTAATTTTAAAATATTTTTGGTCTCTGCATTTCCACAAAAAATGCTGTAACTTGCGATCAAATGTCACATCTATCCCAAAAGGATATAGATAAAAACTCTGCCGTGCCTCGCATACAATAACCCATCACTCAGCTCCATCCACTGAAAAATAAAAATGTTATGAGTCAAAAAATGGTGACACAACCCAAAAGCACATGTTCGGCATCGTTATAATCATACTGATGAGCAGACTCATACTGCAAGGTTCGAAAATACAAGAGAACAAAAGTAGTTAGCACTCACCAAACCCACTGCAAACAAGTCTTTATTAGGACATGGACAGGGAGAACATGTTATCTGAAGGATGACAGCTGTTTTGCGCTACATGCACTTCCACAGATCCTGACATCAGACTTGTTTGCAGCAGTGGGCTTGGTGAGTGCTAACTACTTTTGTTCTCATGTATTTTCGGACACAATGCACTTTTTTGGTTAAGCACCCCTAGTGCCCATGCAATGAGTAGGAGGTAAAGGCACTGGAACAGCATTTTATGGCACGCAGACAGGTGATCGCATTTTGTCAGCAGTGCGGGTATATATATTTTCTTTTTTTGGACTCATATTGCAAGGTTGCCTTTCATACAAAGCGTATACCATAAAAAATTTTTCCAAAAAACAATGTCAGAATTGTAATTTTTTTTTACAATTTCTCCCCAATGGGAATTATTTGTAAGATGTGGGATATTATTACAGGGTAAGTCCATAATAGGAACAATATTAAGTGATTACCCTTCTTAATTTATTAGTGATCAGGCAGATTGTTTTAGAGATGGGCGAACGCAAACAGAAAAGTTTGGCGTCCGTACTGAACACCTACTGTTCGGGCATGGACACTGAGCACGAACTTCATCAGAAAGTCCGTGTTACTGTTCGGGTTCGACTGCCCGAACATCAAGTGTTTGTCATGCTGTCATTTGAATGACAGCATTGGAAACACTGCTTCTGACTGGCGATGATGAAATCATCCCTGCCCGTCAGAGAGCCGCGGTTCCCATGTTGTCAAAAAACAGCATGATCACTCAGTTGTGATCGGAGGTATAAAGTTTACCTCTTGTCTCTCATGATGGGACTACAGCTGCCACTAATAACAGCAAGAGCTGGAGCAGCGGATGGATGTATTCATCAGCCACTTCTGCGCTTTAAATAAATAATAAAAAAAAAACTGTCAGCTTCAGCAAGGTTGGTTATCAAGAATAGAGGGATCCACACGCCATATTTTTTAATTATTTTAATAAATTATTATTTTTAAAAAATGATGTGGGGTCCCCCTCGTTTTTGACAACCAGTCTTGCTAAAGCAAACAGATGGGGGCTGGTATTCTCTGGCTAGTAAGGCGCCATGGATATTGGGCCACTCCAGCCTAAAAATAGCAGCCCACAGCCAGCCATAAAAGACACATCTATTAGATTTGCCAATTCAGGTGCTTTGCCCATCTCTTCCCACTTACGCTGTAGCAGTGGCAAGTGGGGTTCATATTTGTGGGGTTGATGTCACCTTTGTATTGTCTGTTGAAAGCAAGCCCACGGATTAGTAATGGAGAGGTGTCTATAAGACACCTCTCCATTACTAATCCTATAGTTATATGGTAAATAAACACACAGAAAGCATAAAGTCCTTTATTAGAAATAAAACCAAACACACTTTTACTTTTTTATTTGAAAATAACAAACACAGTTATATTCACCTAATGCCTAATTCCACCAAAGCTCTCATTCTCCTGTAATAAAACTAAAATAAAAATGCAACCATATACCATACATGTATGTTGTTCTGTCCCACAACATAATCCATGTCTGGGTGATAAACAGTTTTCAACCTGGACGCTGCCAAGATGCGACTGTCCAGGCTGGGAACGAGTGGTGACTGAACTTCTACAAGCTCAGTGTCAGTGACTGGTGGTGACGTCATCGAGGTTACTTCTAGTCACTGAGGCTGCATTTCGATGGGACCTGAACTGCAGTGCCCTCGTGAGATCCCCGCTATCAGAGTGAGAGTTTTTCAGCTGACACCAGTGACTGGAGGTAAGCTTTATAACTTTATACCTCTGATTACAGCTGAGTGCTCACGCTGTCTTTTGACAGTGTGGGAACCGCGGCTCTCTGATGGGTGGGGATTAGGGTTGAGCGAAACGGGTCGGCCAGATTCAGAAGTGGCCGACTTTTGGCAAAGTCGGGTTTCATGAAACCCGACCCGACCCCTGTGTGGGGTCGGCCATGCGGTACGCGACTTTCGCGCCAAAGTCGCGTTTCAATGATGGGAAAAGCGCCATTTCTCAGCCAATGAAGGTGGACGCAGAGTGTGGGCAGCGTGATGACATAGGTCATGAGGTCGGCGATCTTCTGAATCTGGAATCGGAATTCCGATTCCCGATATGTTTAAGATATCGGGAATCGGTATCGGAATTCAGATTTAAGTGTAAAATAAAGAATAAAAATAAAAAATATTGCTATACTCCCCCTCGGACGCGCCTTGGTTGTAACCGGGAGCCTTCCTTCCTAAGAATGAGCGTCTGAAGGACCTTTTGATGACGTCGCGGCTTGTGATTGGTCGCGTGAGCGGTCACATGGGCGTCACGCGACCAATCACAAGCTGCAACGTCATCGAAAGGTCCTTCAAGCGCTGATTCTTAGGAAGGAAGGCTCCCGCTTACAACCAGGGCGCGTCCAAGGGTGAGTATAGCAATATTTTTATTCTTTATTTTACACAATAATATGGATCGCAGGGCCTGAAGGAGAGTTTCCTCTCCTTCAGACCCTGGGAACCATTAGAAACCCAATGCACTGCATTGGGTTTCGTGTTTCGGCCGAATCCGACCCCGACTTTTCTATGGGATCGGCCGATTTCACTCGACCCGACTTTTGAAAAAGTCGGGTTTCGTGAAATCCGACCCGATCCTATAAAAACAAAAGTCGCTCAACTCTAGTGGGGATGATTTCACCGCCGATCAGAAGTGGTGTTTGCCGCGCAGTCATGCACATGAGAGCATGGCAAACAGTGGATGTTTGGGCCCTGCATTCAAGTGAATTGGGTCCAGTTTCTGGTTCAGGTCCGGGTACTGTTCTGGTATCTGAACCCAAACTTTTTGTAACTGTTTTGCTGAACCCGCCGGACCAGAACATTCAGATGTCTGCCCATCTCTTATTGTTATGTTTCTGCCTGTAATACCAGGAAAATGTCTGGAATTCCCTACACAGGAGTCTACTAAGAGTCAACTAAGAATTAAAAATCTTAGGTCTGTGGTGCATGTCAAACTTGGTTAGCAAAAAAACTCTTACTGTAGCTCTTGTTCATTCTAATCTAGACTATTGCAACTCTCTACTAATCAGTCTCCCACGTACCAAACTCTCCCCTCTCTAATCCATTCTGAATGTAGCAGCCAGGATCATATTCATTTCCATCTACTACACCTATGCTTTTACACTGTTCCAGTTGTTGCATTGGTTGCCCTTCCGATACAGAGTTCAAATTTATCACCTTTGCCGACAAAGTGCTACACGGTATAGCACCACCCTACATCTCCTCCATCAGCGCAGTTTACCACCCTACTTGTGCCCTCCGTTCTGCTAATGACTTAAAAATTAAAATTTGCAATAATGCAAACCTCCTTTTCTCGTCTCCAAGACTTTTCGCTTGCTGACCCTTCTTTGGAATGCACTACCCTGGAAAATGTGATTAATTCCCAATATCCACAGTTTTAAGTGTGTCCTAAAAAAGCCTTTAATTAAGCCTATTGACCCACATCACTTATCTAACTACCCATATTTTGCTCATACAAAATTTTATTCAAAATCATGACCCATGTAGCCACTTTTTGCACACCCTCTATGCACTTAATATCCCTCTGTGTCTGTATTGTGCACATTCTGGCTGGTGACCGGTTCATGCAGCGTTTTGTGCATACCCTATTTAGTATATTATGGCCGTGTCGTACAATATAAGCACATTTTATCATTTACCTTCTGTGTCTCCACTATTTCCTCATAGATTGTAAACTTGCAAACAGGGCCCTCACTCATTTTACTATCTGAGCTAATTTTATTCTGTAATGACATTATTGTCTGTACAAGTCCACTATAAAATTGTAAAGGGCTGAGGAACATAACACAATTATTATAATTTTATTATTATTACATGCATTCTTTAAATTATGCAGAGGCCAAAACTTGAGGATGACTGTTGTGAATTCCGCTCTTGGGCTCCCTCCGGTGGTTGAAAGTGGCACTTTTGTGAGTTCTGCTCTTGGGCTCCCTCTTGTGGTTTCTAGTGGTATGGCTGCTCCTTGGAGTTAGCTGTCCTCACCTGCCTCCACTTATCGTCTCTTCTGCTCCGCTATTTAAGTCTGGCTCTTTCTTCGGCCTGTGACACTTGTCAATGTTCCTGACTGGATTCACATCTCTGCTTGGATTCTCCTGGTTTCCTGACCAGTTCTGCAAAGATAAGTTCTGGCTTTGCTCATTTCAGTCCACATGTTGTGGACTTATTGTTCTGTGCATTCTTTATTTGTCCAGGTTGTCAGTATGGATTTGTTCTGTTAGCTGGAAGCTCTGGGAAGCAGATTTACCCTCCACACCTTTAGTCAGGTGTGAAGATTTTGTAAACTGTGTGGATTGTTTTGTAGTTTTTATACTGACCGCACGGTATCCTTTCCTGTCCTATCTATCAAGCTAGACTGGCCTCCTATGCTAAAATGTGATTTCATTTCTGCGTATGTTATTTTCCCCTCCTCTCACCGTCAATATTTGTAAGGGGCTATCTTTCCTTTGGGGATTTTCTCTGAGGCAAGATAGGTTTCCTGTTTCCATCTTTAGGGGAAGTTAGATCTTAGGCTGTGCCGAGGGGTCTAGGGAGCGTCAGGTACCCCCCCCCCGGCTATTTTTATTTGCGCTGCTAGGTTCAGGGTTTGCGGTCAGTACAGATACCACCTCCTTCAGAGCTTGTCTCATGTTGTTCCTAAACCACCAGATCATAACAGTACAAGTGGCCAAAAATGAATTAAATGTACCTCGAAAGAAGGAAAAGAAAGTTCTGAACCATTTTTTTTTCTGTGCTTTGGTTTGCCTTTTTTTTTTCCTCTTGATATCTGGGTGGTTCAGGATATATGTTTTGGCATGGATGTTCAGGGTTTGTTTTCTCGTGTGGATCAACTTGCTGCAAGAGTACAGAATATCCAGGACTATGTTGTCCAGACTCCGGCTTTAGAGCCCAGAATTCCTACTCCTGATTTGTTTTTTGGGGACAGATCCAAGTTTTTGAACTTTAAAATTAACTGCAAATTGTTTTTTGCTTTGAAACCCCGTTCTTCTGGTGATCCCATTCAGCAGGTGAAAATCATCATATCCTTGCTGCGTGGTGATCCTCAAGACTGGGCTTTTTCTCTTGAAACAGGGGATCCAGCATTATTGAATGTAGATGCATTTTTTCAAGCACTCGGATTATTGTATGCCGAACCTAATTCTGTGGATCATGCAGAAAAGACCCTGTTGGCCTTGTGTCAAGGTCAGGAAGCGGCAGAGTTATACTGCCAGAAATTTAGAAAATTGTCTGTGCTCACTAAATGGAATGAAGAGGCTCTGGCTGCTATTTTCAGAAAAGGTCTTTCTGAAATCCTTAAAGATGTTATGGTGGGCTTTCCTACGCCTGCCGGTTTGAGCGAATCTATGTCTCTAGCCATTCAGATTGATCGGCGTCTGTGCGAGCGCAAAGCTGTGCACCATATGGAAGTATCCTCTGAGCATAGTCCTGAACCTATGCAATGTGATAGGATTTTGACTAGAATAGAACGTCATGAATTCAGACGTCAGAATAGGCTGTGTTTTTACTGTGGTGATTTGGCTCATGTTATCTCTGATTGCCCTAAGCGTACTAAGAGAGTCGCTAGGTCTGTTACCATTAGTACTATACAGCCTAAATTTCTGTTATCTGTGACCCTAATTTGCTCATTGTCGTCCTTTTCTGTCATGGCATTTGTGGATTCAGGCGCTGCCCTGAACTTAATGGACTTAGAATTCGCCAGGCGCTGTGGTTTTTCCTTGCAGCCTTTGCAGAGCCCTATTCCTTTGAGGGGCATTGATGCTACACCCTTGGCCAAGGATAAACCTCAGTACTGGACAGAGATGACTATGTACATGGCTCCTGCACATCAGAAAGATTGTCGTTTTCTGGTGTTGCATAACCTGCATGATGTTGTTGTGCTGGGATTTCCATGGTTACAGGAACATAATACGGTGCTGGATTGGAAAACTATGTCGGTGACTAGTTGGGGTTGTCGAGGAGTACATTGTGACGTTCCTTTGATGTCAATTTCCTCTTCCCCCTCTTCTGAGGTCCCTGAGTTTTTGTCGGATTTCCAGGATGTATTTGATGAGCCCAAGGCCAGTTCCCTTCCTCCACATAGGGACTGTGATTGTGCTATTAACTTGATTCCTGGTTGTAAGTACCTTAAGGGCCGACTTTTCAATCTGTCTGTGCCAGAGCATGCCGCCATGCGGAGCTATGTTAAGGAATCTTTGGAGAAAGGGCATATTCGGCCCTCTTCGTCACCATTAGGAGCGGGTTTCTTTTTTGTTGCTAAGAAGGATGGCTCCTTGAGACCCTGTATTGATTATCGTCTTCTTAATAAGATCACAGTTAAATTCCAATACCCCTTGCCTCTGCTTACTGATTTGTTTGCTCAGATTAAGGGGGCTAGTTGGTTTACTAAGATTGACCTCCAAGGGGCATATAATCTTGTTCGTATTAAACAGGGTGACGAATGGAAAACTGCATTTAATACGCCCGAAGGCCATTTTGAATACCTTGTGATGCCATTTGGGCTCTCTAATGCTCCATCTGTGTTCCAGTCTTTCATGCATGATATTTTCCGCAATTATCTTGATAAATTCATGGTCGTATATTTGGATGATATTTTGATTTTTTCCAATGATTGGGAGTCTCATGTGAAGCAGGTCAGGATGGTGTTCCAGATCCTTCGTAATAGTGCTTTATTTGTGAAGGGGTCTAAGTGCCTATTCAGAGTTCAGAAGGTCTCTTTTTTGGGTTTTATTTTTCTCCCTCGTCTATAGAAATGGATCCTGTTAAGGTCCAAGCTATTCATGACTGGATCCAACCCACATCTGTGAAGGGACTTCAAAAATTTTTGGGCTTTGCTAATTTCTATCGCCGTTTCATTGCCAACTTTTCCAGTGTGGTTAAGCCCCTTACTGATTTGACGAAGAAAGGCACTGATGTGACGAATTGGTCCTCTGAGGCTGTTCAGGCCTTTCAGGAGCTTAAACGCCGATTTACTTCTGCCCCTGTATTGCGTCAACCGGATGTTTCTCTTCCTTATCAGGTTGAGGTCGACGCTTCTGAGATTGGGGCAGGGGCCGTTTTGTCTCAGAGGGAGTCTGATGGTTTTTTGATGAAACCGTGTGCTTTTTTTCCAGAAAGTTTTGGCCTGTGGAACGCAATTATGATGTCGGCAATCGTGAGTTGTTGGCTATGAAGTGGGCGTTTGAGGAGTGGCGACATTGGCTTGAGGGAGCTAAACACCGTGTTGTGGTCCTGACCGATCATAAGAATCTGATTTACCTCGAGTCGGCCAAGCGGCTGAATCCTAGACAGGCTCGATGGTCCCTGTTTTTTGCCCGTTTTGATTTTGTGGTCTCGTATCTTCTGGGATCTAAGAATGTTAAGGCTGATGTTGTGGACTTATTGTTCTGTGCATTCTTTGTTTGTCCAGCTTGTCAGTATGGATTTTTTCTTTTAGCTGGAAGCTCTGGGAAGCAGATTTACCCTCCACACCTTTAGTCAGGTGTGGAGATTTTGTAAACTCTGTGTGGATTGTTTTGTAGTTTTTATACTGACCGCACAGTATCCTTTCCTGTCCTATCTATCAAGCTAGACTGGCCTCCTATGCTAAAATCTGATTTCATTTCTGCGTATGTTATTTTCCCCTCCTCTCACCGTCAATATTTGTGGGGGGCTATCTTTCCTTTGGGGATTTTCTCTGAGGCAAGATAGGTTTCCTGTTTCCATCTTTAGGGGAAGTTAGATCTTAGGCTGTGCCGAGGGGTCTAGGGAGCGTCAGGTACCCCCCACGGCTATTTTTAGTTGCGCTGCTAGGTTCAGGGTTTGCGGTCAGTACAGATACCACCTCCTTCAGAGCTTGTCTCATGTTGTTCCTAGACCACCAGATCATAACAGATGACCAACCATTTTTGTGATCCTGTCAAATTTATGAGTTGATTTTTGCTTCTAACATGATCACCATAACACAGAAAACAGAGGTTTTCTTTGCGATTACAATAGCCTTTTATTCCATGAAACCAGACCATGGGTCCAACCCTTTATAAAAACATGCCAGGGGAGTTCACACCATTAAAGGAACCAAATATACTCATTTTAGCATAAAATAGGGATGATGGTAATCACTGAAGTCTATGAAAGTTCATGAAAAAAATGCACCTTTTGTGCACAGGGGCACAGTCCTGTGCTTGGTGGTGCAAGGGGGAATTTACATCATCCTAAAGTTAAAAAAGTTAACTTTTTCCCCCAAATTATGATGATTGAAAGGAAAATTTTAGTCAACAAAGCCAATGATTTTTTTCATTTGCACCTTATGTGCAGGGATCAAATCCTGTGGAGGCAGGGTTCTATAGAGGTAATCCATAATAATCAATCTACCAAAAATTATGATAGTAAGGAACATTGAAGTGATTAAAGGCTATGAATATTTTATTTAAAAAATGTGCTGCCATTTTTGTCAAGCCCTGTTTAGAATTATACTGGGGGAATCCTTACCTAGGGAAACACAAAAAAATCATGTCGAAAAAAATGAAATGAAGATGTGGTAAAGAAAAATTTTAGTCATAGAAGTCCAAAATGTACGTATGTATTGCCTTCGGGGGTTCATTTCTGTGCAGGGTATTAGAAGTGTAATTAACACCCATCAGTGAAATCTTAAAGGCAGGTAGCTATATCAATAGTGCTGCAGTTCTCAATGTTACACAGCCAAATTCCCTCAATATACATAGTATCATACTGTCGCAGAGACCAAACAGGGGAAATAGTCTCTCCTTGAATGGACCTGCCTGGTATAGGTCAAAATATGCATACACTGTGTGCAGAATTATTAGGCAAGTTGTATTTTAGAGGATTATTTTTATTATTGATCAACATCTATGTTCTCAATCAACCCAAAAGACTCATAAATATCAAAGCTTAATATTTTTGGAAGTTGGAGTGGTTTTTTTTTTAGATTTGGCTATCTTAGGAGGATATCTGTTTGTGCAGGTAACAATTACTGTGCAGAATTATTAGGCAACTTAATAAAAACCAAATATATTAACATTTCGCTTGTTTATTATCACCAGGTAAACAAATATAACTGCACAGAATTTAGAAATAAACATTTCTGACATGCAAAAACAAAATCCCCCCAAAAATAGTGACTAATATAGCCACCTTTCTCTTTGATGACACTCAACAGCCTTCCATCCATAGATTCTGTCAGTTGCTTGATTTGTTTATGACCAACATTGTGTGCAGCAGCCACCACAGCCTCCCAGACACTGTTCGGAGAGGTGTACTGTTTACCCTCCCGGTAGATCTCACATTTTATGAGGGACCACAGGTTCCCTATGGGGTTCAGATCAGGTGAACAAGGGGGCCATGTCATTATTTTTTCTTCTTTGAGAACTTTACTGGCCAGCCACGCTGTGGAGTAGTCGGAAGCATGTGATGGAGCATTGTCCTGCATGAAAATCATGTTTTTCTTGAACGATACCGACTTCCTCTTGTACCACTCCTTGAAGAAGTTGTCTTCCAGAAACTGGCAGTGGGTCTGGGAGTTGAGCTTCACTCCATCCTCAACCTGAAAAGGTCCCACAAGTTCATCTTTGATTATACTAGCCCATACCAGTACCCCACCTCTCTGCCCTTTACTAATCCAGACTCTGGCCCATCAAGAGTCACTCTCATTTCATCGGTCCATAAAGTCAGATATTTCTTGGCCCAGTCTTAATGTTTTATCCTATGTTTCTTGTTCAAAGGTGGTTGTTTTCCAGCCTTCCTTACCTTGGCCATGTCCCTGAATATCGCACACCTTGTGCTTTTTGTTACTACAGTAACGTTACAGCTCTATAATATGGCAAAACTAGTGGCAAATGGCATCTTGGCAGCTTCACGCTTGATTTTCCTCAATTCCTGGACAGTTATTTTACTCATTTTTTGCCCAACACGCTTCTTGCCACCCTGTTGGTTATTTGCCATGAACCGCTTGATTGTTCAGTGATCATGCTTCAAAAGTTTGGCAATTTCAATACTGCTGCATCCTTTTGCAAGACATCTCACAATTATGGACTTTTCAGAGCCCGTCAAATCTATCTTGTGACCCATTTTGCCAAAGGAAATGAAGTTGCCTAATAATTAAGCACACCTTATATAGGGTTTTGATGTCA
Source organism: Ranitomeya imitator (assembly GCF_032444005.1). Taxonomy (NCBI): domain Eukaryota; kingdom Metazoa; phylum Chordata; class Amphibia; order Anura; family Dendrobatidae; genus Ranitomeya; species Ranitomeya imitator. The sequence goes on along the minus strand of NC_091287.1, from coordinate 462,262,527 downwards.
TTAGACAACACCCCTCCTCATTAAAAGATGCACATCACCAGATTTACTTAATAGGTAGTTGGCTCTCAAACTTTAACAGCTTGGAGTAGGACAACATGTAGAAAAAGTATCATGATCAAAATACAACTTGCCTAATAATTCTGCACACAGCGTATAATAAATTTCACACAGATAATAAAGATCAGAGCTGCGGCATTTTAGATAAAACAAAAATGTGCGCAGAGGTGGTCACCGACCTACAACAATGTGCATATATTATCTTAAATAAATATCACTACTTACATGTATACAAAAAGGTGTATACCACCTCCCCAAGTTGAGCACACACAAACCAATTTTCTAGACTGGAATAGATAGGCACTCTTTCCGTCCCGGTATCATTTGTTTAGCGGATAAGAAAATATAGTGACACATGAGATACTCAAAATAATAGCAGCAAGTAGATATTTATATGTAGCATATTAAATAGTAACCATATTGGGGGTAAAAACATCAATAAATACCATTCGGTCAGAGAGCAATCAGCATATAACCGCTAAAGCATGTGATTTTTAGCAACCCAGATTGGATGAATTTTAGTCAGTTCGACATATTTAAGCTGGAATCATAACTTAGGAAGGGAGAGTTATATGTATATATCACAATGAGGGTTCAGAGTGTATCACCAGGATAAACATATTACCAATGATTCCAGCTGATGTAAAGTACCCATATTGTACAAAAAACACTATAAACATGTTGTGCATAAGAATTATAAAAGAAAACATTTTTTCCATTTTTTTTTGCAATTATTTACTTGTGCTGATATAAGAAAGCCTGATTATTATAACCAAGCAAGACATAGGTTTACTATAAATAAAAATGGGTGCTTCTAATACAGTCTAATACTATTGTGGTTTTCTGGTATTTTAACATAGTATGTCTTTAATAAACCTTACAATATACAGTTTAACTAGACTAGGGAAATACTGGACACAGTAATTGATATGTATCCGATTTATATAGGTCAATATGTCTATTAATTTATAAAATAAGCGGTATATATCTGCTTAGTAAATGAATGGTTGACCATTCGGAAAAGTAGTGAAACCGAGAAATATGGGATGAGAAGATATATATAAATAAAATACCTTTATTAACAAATTGGAAAGAAGTAGCACCGTGCAAAATAAGAAAATGGTAATATATGAAAGATAAAACCAAAGACTTTTTTTTATATGGGTTTTAGGGTTTTTGATTACAATGTGGCACATGTGGAAAATTAATATATATTCCCGTGTTACCTCTGGGTTGGTTTTTAGCATTGTTTTTATCTTTGATATATTACCATTTTCTTATTTTGAACGGTGCGAGCACCTCTTGTATGTGATGCTACTTCTTGCCAATTTGTTAATAAAGGTATTTTATGTACATATATCTTCTCGTCCCATATTACTCTGATCACAGATTCGGTCCTTCTTTTTTTTCTTTTTCTTGTTTTTTTTGTATAATTAGACTGTAAGAACAAGGAAAATAAGTATACCACTATAGGGATCACCTAAGAAAAATAAATACCATATATACTTGAGTATAAGCCGACTCACGTATAAGCCGACTCCCTAATTTTGCCACAAAAAACTGGGAAAACTTAATGACTCGAGTATAAGCCTAAGTAAAAATAGATACCAATAAAAAAAAAATTAATTGAGACATCAGTAGGTTAAGTGTTTTTGAATATCCATATTGAATCAGGAGCCCCATATAATGCTCCAGACAGTTCATGATGGCCCCATAAGATGCTCCATATTAAAATATGCCCCATATAATCCTGCATAAAGGTTAATAATGGCCCCATAAGATGCTCCATAGAGATATTTACCCTATATAGTGCTGCACAAACCAGGGACCTGCAGGGACCCAGGTCCAGGAGCAGGTGAGTATTATTAGACAGCTGCCGCTCAACCTCCCCTGCCGACCCCTGGGTATGACTCGAGTATAAGCCGAGAAGGGGACTTTCAGCCCAAAAAATCGGCTGAAAATCTTGGCTTATACTCGAGTATATACGGTATTTTGTTATTGCAACATAAACCAACAAAGCATTAAAAAAAAAGCCAAACATTACTATCAAGAGATACGGGGGACACATCTACAATAAGGCTGAAGCCCACTCTATCTGATCACAAAAATGCATTGGTCATCAGGTTATCAATAACAGTAACACAGATGCATATACAAAGGTATGAAAATATAAGAGCTTGTTATATAAATACTAGATTGTGGCCCGATTCTAACGCATCGGGTATTCTACAATATGCATGTCCCCATAGTATATGGACAATGATAATTCCAGAATTCGCAGCAGACTGTGCCCATCGCTGATTGGTCGAGGCAACCTTTATGACATCATCGTCGCCATGGCAACCATTATGACATCTACGTCGATACTGTGCTCGTTGCTGATTGGTCGCTGATTGATTCTAACGCATCGGGTAATCTGGAATATGCATGTCCCCATAGTATATGGACAATGATGATTCCAGAATTCGCGGCAGACTGTGCCCGTCGCCGATTGGTCGAGGCAACCTTTATTACATCATCGTCGCCATGGCAACCATTATGACATCTACGTCGATACTGTGCCTGTCGCTGAATCAGAAATGTGGGATTTCTACGTCCTTTATGACATCATCGTCGCTGTGCCCGTTGCTGATTGGTCGAGGCCTGGCGACCTCGACCAATCAGAGATGCGGGATGTCTACGTCCTTTATGACATCATCGTCGCTGTGCCCGTCGCTGATTGGTCTAGGCCTGGCGGCCTCGACCAATCAGAGACACGGGATTTCTACGTCGATACTGTGCCCGTCGCTGATTGGTCGAGGCCTGGCGGCCTCGACCAATCAGAAACGCGGGATTTCCAGGACAGACAGACAGATATTCTAACGCATCGGGTATTCTAGAATATGCATGTCCCCGTAGTATATGGACGATGATGATTCCAGAATTCGCGGCAGACTGTGCCCGTCGCCGATTGGTCGAAGCAACCTTTATGACATCATCGTCGCCATGGCAACCATTATGACATCTACGTCGATACTGTGCCTGTCGCTGAATCAGAAACATGGGATTTCTACGTCCTTTATGACATATACGTCGATACTGTGCTCGTTGCAGACCAATCAGAGGTGCGGGATTTCCAGGACAGACAGAAAGACAGACAGACAGACAGAAAAACCCTTAGACAATTATATATATAGACAAGCAGCAAAATCATGGAAAAACAGTTGGTTCATAGCAATATAATGCTCTACAAGCACATCCCATAGACCAATGGACATAAAATAAATGCATACAACCTACATATAGGAAAAAGAACTGACAGAAGATAATATAACTGTCATCTAAAAGATGGTAAATATAACCATGGTAAGTGCTAGCCAAATAGGTCAAGAGACCTCTAGAAACCCATATTGCAAATGTTAACACATCCTGTGTTAATCCAATTCAATTCAGCGGAGATGATTCGAGATTTCCCCTGTGCAGAAGCGGGAACTCGACACTTAATGCCATTTTACACAAATTGAATCTGTAAAAATTCAATTTCATTAGTTTCTCAATTTTGAGGAAAATAAAGGGCAAATTTGATTGACTTATAGTGGATTTGCTTATCTCTATTCATAACCTGCAAACAGCTAATTTGTTTGTTCATAGTCTTTATTATAATTGTACATAGACGATACATTATTAATTAACTAATAAGTTGTGAGTCTCCCCAACTCATTACTAGATAAGAAAATTGCTGACCGTAGTCAAGTTTAAATAGCAAAGCGTAAAAAAGAACCCAATGTGCAGGGCATTATAGTAGCTTAGGTATCCATGGCTATGACTTCTAACAACTAACTAAACCAACAAACTTTATGAGTGGTTGTAAGTAATCATGGATACCTAGGCTTCTGCAATGCCCTGCACATGGGGTTAGCAACATAGTAAACCAGAAGAAATATACTATATTTTTAATTTTAGGCCCTTGCTAATATCATTAGTGCTATAATTATTTTTATTGCTACACCTACTACATATTCATCTTGGAGATGGGAATACCTCTTTATGGCAAAAAATAACATTGTCACCATGAAAAAGATCCATAAGTTGTTGTTTGCTCTCAACCTTTTTTCCATCTAACTGTTTATTGTTCTATGATTATTTATTCCACCTACTGTTGATACTATCCCTGCTTAGTACTTTAGAATAGCATATTTGCACCCAAGTGTGATAATTGATTTATCAGTAAAAAAAAACAATGATAGCAGGAATGAAAACATATTTTGTTGTCATGGGAAATAACCATAAAATAATTTCATGGATACGTTGTCTAATTGTTGTGAACCAGGGCCAAGGCTTTTAGGCTCCTGATGAGTGTGAAGATATGAAATGAAGAAAATGATGATAAGATTTTAGAACAACATTAAAGTTGGAATGATTATAAATTTCTGTAATTTAACAACTTATCAATAAAAATAAATTGCAAAGTAATTTCCATTAATTCAAAATGGCATCTAATTATTATGTTATTTATATTTTGAAAGCAAAAACATATTCCCCTTCACAAATCATACCAATTGCAAAATAGAGAGGCTATGTATCACATGCAATGGTATTAGCCAAAGTGGAAATATATTTTTTTTATATTATGACATTTAAAGTTATTGAAAAATTGTTTGCCTTAATAAATTCTTTATGCAAACCTTTTTAAATGGTCTTTTAACTTCTATTGATCATGACCTTGGCATTCAGAGTCTAATTATAATAAAAATGTCCCTTTTCCTCTTGTGTATAAGAAAATCATTACCTGAAATTAATCAGAGCTACAGCTTTGTTAATTACAAATTGGTTATTCATATGTGCTAGATGGGAGTACTCTATTAAAAATAATTTACCTTTTATTATATTAAAGGACACTAATCATATTTCTTATAGATATTCGAATATTGTATTCTATGTTCTCATCCATTGATTGTCAGTAATATTACCCCTTTAATTAAGAAACTCTAAATAATTAACACCTGCTATAATTCACTTGCTGCATAAAGATATGTATACAGGGCAAATTCACCTTTACTAGAGGGCAAATACACTCAATGCATTGCTAAACAGAAAATACAACTATAACTAAAAACACACTTCTTCAAAGATGCCATGACACTTTATGGATTTTTTTGTTATTTAGTTCAGACATACACAATTAAGAATGACTTTTTGTAGGCAAATTTAACTTCAAATGATAATTTGGAAGGAAGAAACTATAACAGGATGCTTGTCTTGTTCTAAGGTGTTCTGCCCTGCCCCTTAATCTCAAGTATGTGCCAGCCCTCACCATGCCCTTGTCTAACCTAACCAAAAGCCAGAGTTTATTATCTTTCCTCCCACAGGGCTTGAAGCCTGACCTATCTCGAAGATTTTTTTTTATCTATGGTATGCATAAGCTACCATTTTACTTTATGTGATCAAATCACATTGGAAAAATGGGGTAAGGCTTTATCCACACATCAGTATTTGTTATCAGTATTTCAGCAGTATGTGTATGCCAAAACCAAGAGTATCGCCAAAACACAGAACAGGTGTCAAATGTCAATCTTTCAATTGTGTTTTTTTCTTCATAAGTTCTATTTCTGGTTTTAGCATATAAACACTGATACGAATACTGACCAAATACTGATGGGTGAATGAGGCATTCAGCAAATCCTATATTTTTATTTTGTGAGAAATTTAAAGATAACTTAATTCACTTAGAATATAGTGTTTCATCTTTATTTTTTACCACTTACCAATGAATTCCACCTGCCCTGACCCATACTTTCCCTCAGTATGTTTCTTATCTTTTGCTTAGGTATCTCATATTGATTTAGTCCTTTCACACACCAGCCATTGCTATAAGAGAAAACTCAAGTTTAGCAACCTCGGAAAACATTGACTTCCAGTCTGAAGATGAGGTTGAAGAATTTTACAATCCTTTAAACATTGCTATCTGGCTTAAGCCTAAAGGTACCGTCACACTAAGCGACGTTGCAGCGATACCGACAACGATGTTGATCACTGCAGCGTCGCTGTTTGGTCGCTGGAGAGCTGTCACATAGACAGCTCTCCAGCGATCAATGATCCCAAGGTCCCCGGTAACCAGGGTAAACATCGAGTTACAAAGTGCAGGGCCGCGCTTAGTAACCCGATGTTTACCATGGTTACCAGCGTAAACATTAAAAAAAAACCAGTACATACTTACATTCCGTGTCTGTCCTCCGGCGCTCTGCTTTCCTCTGCACTGTCAGCGCCGGTCAGCCGGAAAGCAGAGCGGTGACGTCACCGCTGTGCTTTCCGGCTGGCTGGCGCAGACACAGGATGCAGGAGGAGTGCAGAGAAGCACAGCACCGGGGACAGACAGCTGAAGGTAAGTATGTAGTGTTTGTTTTTTTAACGTTTACGCTGGTAACCAGGGTAAACATCGGGTTGCTAAGCGCGGCCCTGCGCTTAGTAACCAGATGTTTACCCTGGTTACCAGTGAAGACATCGCTGAATCGGTGTCACACACGCCGATCCAGCGATGTCAGCGGGAAGTCCAGCGACAAAATAAAGTTCTGGACTTTCCTCAGCGACCAACGATCTCCCAGCAGGGGCCTGATCGTTGGTCGCTGTCACACATAACGATTTCCTTAACGATATCGTTGCTACGTCACAAAAAGCAACGATATCGTTAACGATATCGTTATGTGTGACTGTACCTTAAGCCAAATTCACTACTAACTCAGTGGGCCTACTTCTCTGGTAAGCCTTGCAACAGAAACTTAGGGAAATACAATAATTGAAATACTGTATAATTGCAACTACAAATGGAAAACAAATACATGTACAATATATTACTAAATATAATGTAAAGCTGCTTGTGTCTGTGGAACATTTACAGTAGGTCAGATTTTCAGTGAGGAATTAGGTGAAAATTTGCAACAGAGTACAGTCCTATGTTGGTACATTTTTCAATCAAGTTCAACTTTTCTAATCTCTTATTATAGGAGAGACCTTTAATTCTGTGTAATAATATACAGGTCCTCCTCACAAAATTAGAATATTATCAACATTTAATTTCAGGTCTTCAATGCAAAAAGTGAAACTCATATATTATATAGAGTTATTGCAAACAGAGTGATTTATTTCAATTGTTAATTTCTGTTAAAGCTGATGATTATGGCTTACAGCCAATGAAAACCCAAAAGTCATTATCTCAGTAAATTAGAATAATTCATAACACTATCTTGAAAAATGATTTTAAAATCTGAAATGTTGGCCTACTGAAATGTATGTTCAGTAAATGCACTCAATACTTGGTCGGAATGCCACTTGTATCAATTACTGCATCAGTGCGGCGTGGAATAGAGGTGATCAGCCTGTGGGACTGCTGATGTGTTAAGGAAGCCCAGGTTGCTTTGATAGCAGCCTTCAGCTCATCTGCATTGTTACGTCTGGTGTCTCTCACCTTCCTCTTGACAATACCCCATAGATTCTCTATTCTCTGCTGGCCAATCAAGCTCAGTGATACTGTTGTTTTTAAACCAGGAATTGGTACTTTTGGCAGTGTGGACAGGTGCCAAGTCCTGTTGAAGAATGAAATTTTCATCTCCAAAAAGCTTGTCTCGGCAGAGGGAAGCATGAAGTGCTCTAAAATTTCCTGGTTGGCGGCTGTGCTGACTTTGGTCTTGATAAAACCCAGTGGACCTACTCCAGGATATGACATGGCTCCCCAAACCATCACTGATTGTGGAAACTTCACAATAGACCTCATGCAGCTTGGATTGTGGCCTCTCCACTCTTCCTCCAGACTCTGGGACCTTGATTTACAAATCAAATGCAAAATTTACATCTGAAAACAACACCTTGGACCACTGAACAAAAGTACAATTCTTTTTCTCCTTGGCTCAGGTAAGACACCTCTGATGTTTTCTATTGGTCATGAGTGGCTTGACACAAGGAATGCAACACTTGTAGCCCATGTCCTGGATACGTCTGTGTATGGTGACTCTAGAAAAATGACTTCAGCAGCAGTCCACTTCTTGTGAATCTACCCCAAATTTTTGAATGGCCTTTCTTCACAATCCTTTCAAGTATAAAAATACCAAAAGACTAACAAACGGACTCCCAATACTAATGAATAAATAAATATATATATATACGTAAAACAAAGAAATATACCTATATATATAGAAGGCCACAAGGGGATAAATCAGATAAAAAAGCCTTTATTTATAATAGTATGGCAACATTAATACAAAAAGTGCCATACTATTATAGTGACGAAGAAATCATCGAAACGCGCGTCGGGGTGCTCTGTGCTTGGGCCCGCAGGATCATCAGGTATATATACGTAGAGTATTTGGTATATTCCCACATATCTTACAGTGTATATTGGTGCACGTACTTTTGATACTATTGTGCAGTGGAGGACACTTGGCACCTTGTAGACTTAGTCTCTTTTTATATGCAAATTTTCCACGTAAACTTTTGGTTTCACCTTCTTGCACACTGTTCTATTGAGGACACATTTGCACAAAAAAATTTTTTCATTATTTATTAGTTCCAGCACTTTTTGTACTTACAACACTACCTCCTGTGTATGCACACAATTATCTGTTTTACATGCGCTTATAATCAGATTTGGGGACTTTTTTAGAGATATATATATTTTTACTGTATATTTTTACCTGTATACCTGTGTGTATATATTCCCCAAGCACATGCACTTTTTGTATTAATGTTGCCATACTATTATAAATAAAGGCTTTTTTATCTGATTTATCCTCTTGTGGCCTTCTATATATATATTCAGGCAAAAAACAGGCAGCACTCCATTATATCTTGATCAACTGTGCAGAGTTTAATCAGACTCACATGTCTTTACCACAACGTTTCGGCTCCAAATGAGCCTTTCTCAAGCAGTGGGTAAACCATTCATTTGCATATATATACATTTTGAGCCATAACCAGCCTTAATTAGCCATTAGTGAAACAGTATATGTGTTTATAATTTAAATATTAAAAATACTCCTTAGTATCATAAGGTGCTACAGTGCATCATACAAATGGTTGATTTGAAAAACAAAAGTAGATTCATCCCACCAACGAGCTCAGCAGCTATTAAAGCATTTGAGGAAGCTGTAAAATTTGATATAGAGCAGCTTAAATGTAAAGGTGTTAAAGAATACAGACGTCCAAACATTTTGAGGGAAGAAATGGAGGCACTAGAGGAGCTTGTCCATGACGGCGACATCATTATCAAACCCGCAGATAAAGAGGGTGCGGTCGTCGTCATGGACAGGCAAGCCTATGTTACAGAAGTCATGAGGCAGTTGAGTGACGAACATGTATATGGTAAATTGGAAAGGGATCCTAAATTCAGTATACAGGATGAGATCAAGAAATGTCTAGAAGAAGCACTACATGCATGTACTATAGACCAAGAATTATATAATTACTTATTGGAAGAAAATCCACGCACTCCGGTGTTATATATTACACCAAAAATACATAAAACTTTGGTCGACCCTCAGGGGCAACCTATAGTCTCAGGAGTAGGTTCCGTCTTTAATAAAATGGGTATATTCCTAGATAAAATACTGAACCCTATTACAAGAAAATGTAAATCCTATATAAAAGATACTACAGACTTTCTGAAAAAAAATGGAGTCAATACAATTGGGGAATAGAGTGTTACTAGCATCATTCGATGTGGTCTCACTCTATACCTCCATTAATCATGATAGAGGCTTGAAAGCAATTGATAAAATGTTGGATGCTAGGCAATATACACCTGAGGGCAAGAGTTTTCTGTTTTTTGCATCTCGGCTTTGGGAAAATGGCCGCCGCGATCTCTTCTGCGCACGCGCGGCATCCCGCGGCCATTTTCCTGAAGCCCCGTGCAGCAGAGCACTCCATCTGCGCATGCGCGGCCCCAGGAAGATGGCCGCCCCCCACCGATGACAGGGGGTAATAGCGCAGATCGCGCGCTGCTTCTTCACGTGCGCGCAGTGGATTCGTCACTGCGACATGCGCACACCACTACGCCACCAACGGAAAGCTGGGGAAGAAAAGAGCGATGTCACCACGCCCACCTGACCAGACCAGCCTGATTGACAGGCGAAAACGGCGACTTTGGTAATGTATTTCTGAGCATAGGTGGGGAATCAGGGTACACTACATACACTATAGTAACGCACAGCGCAGGCCCTATTTAACAGTATTTATATCTCAATCTCAAAAAACGGGGTAACAGGTTCCCTTTAATATCCATTGTTGCTATTACGTTTTTCACAATCCTTTCAAGGCTGCAGTTATCCTGGTTGCTTGTGCACCTTTTTCTACCACACTTTTTCGTTCCACTGAACTTTCTATTAATATGCTTGGATATGGCAATCTGTGAACAGCTAACTTCTTTAGCAATGACCTTTTTTGGCTTACCCTGTGTCAATAACGGCCTTCTGGACATCTGTTAAGTTTTTCCTTGGTACATTTCAGAATAAAAATCTTGTTAAATAATTAAAACAAAAAAATAAGCTGATTCATCACATTTTTCAGGAGCACCGGCACCAGACTGGATTTGTTTCTTTTTACTTTTCACCTGCAGATGACTAAGGATTGCCCCATTGACCAGGAGCCGTGCAGTAGACCGAATAACTAGGACCTTGGTGTGGGATATTCCCCCTGGGCCAATGCGCTGTACCTTCAACCTCAGTTTGGTGAGTGCAACAGCTTTGCACTTTTATTTGTGATATTTTTAATATTGGGCTTAGATCCTGCACGGTGCTGTCCCTTTTATATTCCCTATCCTCAGGGTACTATATGGTAATAAATAAATCTGACTTTGGGATGTTTGAGCCCCCTCAGTATACAGGTGAAAGTGTTATTACTGCATCCATTATAGCTAATTTATTTTAAGGTACGCTGATATTATCAGACTGAATTTAAAAATTGATCTTTACATAATGATTGTCAATGGTTTGCAATAACTTCTTGCATGGTAAGGTAAAACAAATTGAAATGCTTAACTAAGAAAGGAAACTGCTTGGGATGCCTTACCTAGGTAGAGTCATTACATTATTAAAGGGACTCTGTCACCTGAATTTGGCGGGACTGGTTTTGGGTCATATGGGCGGAGTTTTTGGGTGTTTGATTCACCCTTTCCTTACCCGCTGACTGCATGCTGGCTGCAATATTGGATTGAAGTTGATTCTCTGTCCTCCATAGTACATGCCTGCACAAGGCAATCTTGCCTTGCGCAGGCGTGTACTATGGAGGACAGAGAATGACCTTCAATCCAATATTGCAGCCAGCATGCAGCCAGCGGGTAAGGAAAGGGTGAATCAAACACCCAAAAACTCCGCCCATATGACCCAAAACCAGTCCCGCCAAATTCAGATGACAGGTTCCCTTTAATAAAACTGTTCACAAAATAAACTTTAGATATTTGACTTACAGAATCTTAACTTTGTAATAATTAAAAAAGGACAAAAAAATGACATTTAAGAATTGTTTCTACACTGTAGTTTTTTCAGTGCAGCTGACACTTTGTTTTAATTTTTGTACTATAGAACAGTAAAGTTACAATTACCCTCCAAGTAAAATGATGAAATAAAAGCAGTTCCAATTGTGTTTTACTTTGTTGTTTCTTTGTTCTCCTTTGTCCTCCAACCTTATGACATCACAGCAGGAAGAAAAATGTAACAGCCTAATAGGGAATATAGGTTAAATCTGAAAAATCAGATCAAGAAAACATGACAGACCTGAAAGAGTTCCTTGCTCACCCCAACCTTTCAACTGAATCTTTAGAACACTTAAGCTATTGTGAGTTTGTAAATCTTAACCCATTTACCATTATAAAAAAGAGCATGAGACAGAACTTAGAACTTTACTTTGATCAGCGATGAACTTAATTGTGCCCAGAGGGTCATTTGGAAAGCAAAACATTGGTCAGAATATAGCTAGAACCTGTTGTGACCTTCCTATGTGTGTCGTTAACTATTTTTGGAAACTTTAAAATGGAGAGATGTACAAAATCAATACATGTATGTGTCATTTTTCTACATTTATTTGACACAAAAATTTAAAGAAATGAATCAGTGAAAGACAATTGATATTTTACTGTGAAATGTCTCTAGTCTATACCAGCCAATTCTAGAAAATGTTATTAATATTGCTGTGGTTATTGAACAGGACATGCCAGCTCTCCTAGTTACAGATGAGCTGATGATCCGCTGTGAATCAGCTCTGAGTTAACATTATTGAACTTTGCAGAATTCATACAAATTCATAACTATACCCGTTACCCTCATGATGTCTCCTAAACATCAGGAAATAATCTCTTTTCTTGTTATCTATGAGGGCATGGATGAGGTACTTCTGGGCATACCGAACTTGCGCTGCCATTCATCCCGTATAGACTGGGCAACTGGGAGCATAGAAGGCTGGAGTAGTTCGTATGAGGGTCAATGTCTTATGGTACAAGTTCTCCCTGAGGACTCAACTGACTTAACTTCCCTACCTAGGCACTACTGGCAGTACACGGATGTATTCTCCAAAAAGGCTGTGAAGACTCTCCCTCCACATCGCCCCTATGACTGCCCTATAGACCTCATTCCGGGGGCAGAGCCTCCTCGTGGGCATGTCTACCCTTTGTCTCTCCCAGAGACTGAGGCTATGTCTGCATACATCAGGGACAATTTGGCAAAGGGGTTTATAAGGAATTCAGTGACTCCTGCTGTGGCTGGTATCTTCTTTGTTCAATAGAAGAGTGGAGAATCACATCCTTGCATTGATTATAGGTGTTTGAAAACCTATACATTAAAAACAAATACTGTATTCTTTCATTAACCTTCAAGCTCTTTGATAGGCTGCGGGGTGCTAGGATATTCACAAAGTTGAACTTGCGTGGGGCCTATAATCTTATTTGTATACTGGAAGGGGACGAATGGAAGACTAACTTTAACACCCGGGACGGTCATCATGAGTACTTGGTCTTGCCATTCAGTATCTGTAATGCTCCCGCAGTCTTTAAAGACTTCCTAAATTACATCATTCAGAAATTATTATCCACATCTGTGGTAATATATCTTAATTATATACTCATCTATTCCCCAGATATTGAAACTCACCATAAAGATGTGTGTAAAGGTTTTGAGCTCTTACGCACCAATTCTCTTTTTTTCAAACTGTAGAAATGCATGTTTGAGCAAGAGTCTTTACCATTTCTTGGCTATATTATTTCGGCCAAATGATTAGCTATGGACCCTGCCAAGCTGGAGTCAGTGTTGAACTGGCAGGAACTGCATTCCCTTATAGAGGTGCAGCTCTTTATGAGGTTCATCAATTAATACTGCCAGTTCATTCCCCACTTCTCCACTCTAGCAGTTCCGTTGGTAGCCCTCATAAAAAGGGAGCTAATCCTAGGCAGTGGACTGAGGAGGTCTCCATGGCCTTTACCTCCCTGAAGTCTCATTTCGCCAGGGTGCCAGTTCTGCATCGGCCTTATGTAGACAAGCAGTCCTGTATCAAGAGGATGCTCAAGGATGGAAACATCCATGTTTCTTTTTTTCTAAGACCTTTTCCCCAGTGAAGAGCAATTACTCCATTGGGGACAGAGAGCTGCCATGAAATTGTTTTTTATCGAAATGGAGACATCTCCTGGAGGGAGCTTGGCATCCCCTTAAGGTCTTTATGGACCATAAGAAACTTCTTTATCTCCAGACTGCACAACAGCTCAATTCTTGCAAGGCCAGGTGGTCCTTATTCTTCTCACAGTTCAATTTTACCATCCATTTTTTGCCCGAGGATAGGAATTTACGTGCCGATGCCCTGTCCCATTTGGTAGTCTCACCTTAGGATGGGGACGAGCCATGTCTAATAGTCCCTTCAGAGAGCCTTTGAATGGTTGCACTGGTGTCTCTTGAGCAGGTACCTCCGGGCAAATCTTATGTATCACCTAATCTGCACCCGGAGGTTCTCTTGCGGGCATACACCTCCAAATTAGGTGGTCATTTTGGCATTAAAAGGACCACTGAACTTCTAGATAGGTCTTGTTGGTGGCCTCAGATGGCGTGAGATGTCAAGGTTTTCATGCAAGCCTGTGTCTCGTGTGCCAGGAATCAACCTTCCAGGCAGAGATCAGCGGGCTAGTTCTATCTTTTGCCTGTGGCAGATAGGCCCTGGGAGATGGTTGGGATGGACTTTATAGCAGGCTTGCCTAAATCCCATAAAAACAAGGTCATTTAGTTCATCATCCATCATTTTTCCAAAATGGTAAACCTGGTTCCTCTTCCTCATATACCATTCGCACGGGTTCTGTCAGTGTTGTTTATCAAACATATATTACTCCTTCATGGGATGCCTGACAAGATTGTAAGTGTCTGGGGTTTCCAGTTCTTGTCTCATTTCTGGAGGGAGATTTGTCGCCTGATCAGTATAGACCGCATTTTGTCTTCTGCGTACCATCCTGAGATGAATGGGCTAGTAGCGAGGACCAATCAGTCATTCATCACTTATCTATGGCATTTTGTGTCCACCAGGCATTACAACTGGTCGTCCCTGCTACCATGGGTGGAGTTTGCGTTAAACAATACAGTCTCCGATTCCACAGGGAAGACTATTTTTCTCCTGAACTACAGTCAGCATCTGCGTTTCCCTGTGCCCATGCCCATCTGGTCTTCCGACCCAAGGGTGATGGACTGGGCTGTGGAGGCTCATGACATCTGACATTGCATGCAGGATGCAATTAAACTATCAAAGGAGATAATGAGGGCTTCTGCCGATGCGCATCTTCGTCCTGCTCCAGTCACATCAAGCTGTGTGTAGAGTTTGTTAAATTTGCACCCCGCTACTTAGGCCCTTTCAAGGTTCTTGAGCAGGTGAAACCTGTATTTTATTGCCTCAGTCTTCCACCGCACTTGAATATCACTGACACTTTTCATGTGTCTCTTCTAAAACCCCTGTATATGGCCTTGTTTTCTGGGACTCCTGCTAGGGGGTTTGGATACTTCCTCTGATGAGTTTGAGGTCAATGCTAATGTTGATTTCAAGGTAGTCCACGGCAAAAAAAAATTTTTGGTTGACTGTAAGGGTCATGGACCAGAGGATAGGACCTGGGAGCCTATTGAGCATGTTTGTGCTCCTCGCCTTATTGCGGCCTTTGAATGTGGCAAACATCACTGGGGTGGGATGCTAGCAGGGGGTAATGTTAGACATTGGGATAGATCACAAGCATTATCTGGTTCTGCAATCTCCCATTCAGGTCCGGCCACTGCGATTGCTGCTCAGCACAGACGTCAGTCCCAGCATCTTGCTCAGGCTCTTCAGCCAAGTCTATGGTAACCAGTGACATGCAGGTGCAGCCTTGCGCTCTGGAGTCAAACTCCAGAGATCATGCTACTGAGCATGTCCGTGATGTGCCATCTTCTCATTGGTGGTCAGACTTTAGCTGCTTTGATAATGTGGCAGCTCCAGATTGGCCCACAGGCGATGTCTCGGCTGACTGGGCATGAGTGTTTGAGGTGGAGCCTAGCAAATAACAAAACTCTCAGCAGTGCATGAAGGGTGCACTAGTGTAATTTATGTTTGGTTTGAGTGGGTGTTTACTCTACCACTCTGCATGTTTTCATGTTTCTGTCTATGCTCAAAGACTGTACACGTTGGCAGGCAGGTAGCCCACATTATTATTATTATTTATTTATATAGCACCATTGATTCCGTGGTGCTGGACATGAGAAGGGGTTACATACAAAGTACAGATATCACTTACAGTAAGCAAACTAACAATTACAGAATGATACAGAGGGGTGACGACTAGGGTTGAGCGAAACGGGTCGTTCATTTTCAAAAGTCGCCGACTTTTGGCAAAGTCGGGTTTCATGAAACCGGATCCGACCCCTGTGCGGGGTCGGCCATGCGGTACGCGACTTTCGCGCCAAAGTCGCGTTTCAATGACGCGAAAAGCGCCATTTCTCAGCCAAAGAAGGTAAACGCAGAGTGTGGGCAGCGTGATGACATAGGTCCTGGTCCCCACCATCTTAGAGAAGGGCATTGCAGTGATTGGCTTGCTGTCTGCGGCGTCACAGGGGCTATAAAGGGGCGTTCCCGCCGACCGCCATGTTACTGCTGCTGATCTGAGCTTAGGGAGAGGTTGCTGCCGCTTCGTCAGAAGCAGGGATAGCGTTAGGCAGGGTCCATTAACCACCAAACCGCTTGTGCTGTAGCGATTTCCACTGCCCAACACCACCTTCGGTGTGCAGGGACAGTGGAAGCTACATTTTTTTTTTTCCCCCTCAGCGCTGTAGCTCATTGGGCTGCCCTAGAAGGCTCCCTGATAGCTGCATTGCTGTGTGTACGCCGCTGTGCAAACCAACTGCTTTTTTCAAAGCACAAATCCTCTTGTTCCTTCCTTTCTGCACAGCTATCTTTTTGGTTTGTACACACTTTTTATTTAATTTGTGCATCAGTCCACTCCTTATTGCTGCCTGCCATACCTGGCTGAGATTACTGCAGGGAGATAGTAATTGAAGGACACTCCCTGTTTTTTTTTTTTTTTTTGTGGGAGATTAAGATTGACATTTCTGCTAGAGTGCCATCCCTGTCTGTGTCATCTCTCACTCAGTGGGCCATAGAAAGCCTATTTATTTTTTTGCTTGATTTGGGTTATAAAATCTACCTGAAAAAATCACTACATCAATCAGTGGGAGAAAAATATTGGCCTCAGGGCTTGTGTGCCACTCTTGACTCCTGTGTGCATCATCACTCACTCAGTGGGCCATAGAAAGCCTATTTATTTTTTTGCTTGATTTTGGTTCTAAAATCTACCTGAAAAAATCACTACATCAATCAGTGGGAGAAAAATATTGGCCTCAGGGCTTGTGTGCCACTCCTGACTCCTGTGTGCATCATCACTCACTCAGTGGGCCATAGAAAGCCCATTTTTTTTTTTTTTGCTTTATTTGGGTTCTAAATTCTACCTGAAAAAATCAATAAATCAATCAGTGGGAGATTAATATTGGCCTTTGGGCTTGTGTGCCAGTCCTAAGCGTGCCATCTCTCTCTCTCAGATAGTGGGCCATAGAAAGCCTATTTATTTATTTTTTTTTTATTGGGTTTATAAATTTTCCCTGGAACAAAAAAAAAAAAGTGGGAGATAAATATTGGCCTCTGGGCTTGTGTGCCAGTCCTGACTCCTGTGTGCGTCATCTCTCACTCAGTGGGCCATAGAAAGCCTTTTTTTGTTTTATTTGTTTTCTAAATTCTCCCTGAAAAAATCATTTTATTTTCTTTGGTTTCTAAATTCTTCCTGAAAAAAAATCATTGTATTCTATTATTTTTTTTCCCTAAAGTCTCCCTGATAAAAAAAAAAAAAAAAAAAAAAAAACAGTGGGAGATTAATATTGCCCTTTCTGCTTGTGTGCCAGTCTTGACTCCTGAGTGTGCCATCTCTCTCTCTCTCTCCAATTGTGGGCCATAGAAAGCCTATTATTTTTTTAGCTTGATTTGGGTTCCAAAATCTACCTGAAAAAATCACTACATCAATCAGTGGGAGATAAATATTGGCCTCTGGTCTTGTGTGCCACTCCTGACTCCTGTGTGCGTCATCTCTCACTCAGTGGGCCATAGAAAGCCTTTTTTTGTTTTATTTGTTTTCTAAATTCTCCCTGAAAAAATCATTTTATTTTATTTGGTTTCTAAATTCTTCCTGAAAAAATCATTTTATTCTATTTTTTTTTCCTAAAGTCTCCCTGAAAAAAACAAAAAAAAACAAATCAGTGGGAGATTAATATTGCCCTTTCTGCTTGTGTGCCAGTCTTGACTCCTGGGTGTGCCATCTTTCTCTCTCTCTCCAATTGTGGGCCATAGAAAGCCTATTATTTTTTTTAGCTTGATTTAGGTTCCAAAATCTACCTGAAAAAATCACTACATCAATCAGTGGGAGATAAATATTGGCCTCTGGGCTTGTGTGCCACTCCTGACTCCTGTGTGCGTCATCTCTCACTCAGTGGGCCATAGAAAGCCTTTTTTTGTTTTATTTGTTTTCTAAATTCTCCCTGAAAAAATCATTTTATTTTATTTGGTTTCTAAATTCTTCCTGAAAAAATCATTTTATTCTATTATTTTTTTTTCCTAACGTCTCCCTTAAAAAAAAAAAAAAAATCAAATCAGTGGGAGATTAATATTTACATTTGTGCTTCAGTGACAGTCCTGCGTGTGTGGCATCTCTCTCATTTGTTGCCACCAACAACAGAGTGTGTAACATTGTGCCTGATTTTCGTTGTGGTCTCACTCACCTGTAAAGGGGTAGCTAAATCATACTGAAGTTATAGCTCACCGTGTAATTTGTGTGACAGCAACAAATACCGTTAGTTTGTTTACGTTTTTAAAACAATGAGGAAGTATGGTGGAAGAGGTCGTGGCCGGGGGCGTTCATTGTCAGCTGGTAATGAGGGTAGTGGTAGTGGTGGAGCATCAGCTGGTCGTGGGAAAAAAAATATTGCACCTAAGTCTGGAGCTGTGGAGCCAGGTTCGTCGTCTGGCTACACAAGGCCTCGAACGCTCCTTTTTCTGGGAGTAGGAAAACCGCTTTTAAAGCCGGAGCAGCAAGAGCAAGTTTTGGCTTATCTTGCTGACTCAGCCTCTAGCTCTTTTGCCTCCTCTCGTGAAACTTGTAAATGTCAAAGCAGCGCGTCGTTAGTGGATGTTCACGGTCAGGGACAAGTCGCTTCCTTGTCCTCTTCAGCAAAAACAACAACAGAGAAGAATGCAGCAGGCGACACAACGGGTTACTCCATGGAGCTCTTTACACATACCGTCCCTGGCTTAGAAAGTGAAGCAGTTAACAGTCCATGCCCATTACAAGTTGAATCTGACATGGAGTGCACTGATGCACAGCCACAGCCAGACTACTATGCTGGTCCTTTGACTCAGACCACAACATTGCCCTCGCAGGGTGCTGATCAAGAATCAGACCCTGATGAGACTATGTTGCCCCATCACGAACGCTATACCACCGACCGACACGGTGACACAGACGAAGTTGCACACGAGCTACAAGAAGAGGTAATAGATGACCCAGTTCTTGACCCCGATTGGCAGCCATTGGGGGAACAGGGTGCAGGCGGCAGCAGTTCTGAAGCGGAGGAGGAGGGGCCGCAGCAGGCATCAACATCGCAACAGGTTCCATCTGCCGGGCCCGTATCTGGCCCAAAATGCGTGGCAAAGCCAAAACCTGTTGGAGGACAGCGTGGCCATCCAGTTAAAGCTCAGTCTGCAATGCCTGAAAAGGGATCCGAGGCTAGAAAGAGTGCAGTCTGGCATTTTTTTAAACAACATCCAATTGATCAGCGCAAAGTCATCTGTCAAAAATGTTCAACTACCTTAAGCAGAGGACAGAATCTGAAAAGTCTCAATACAAGTTGCATGCATAGACATTTAACCACCATGCATTTGCAAGCCTGGACTAACTACCAAACGTCCCTTAAGGTTGTAGCACCCTCGGCCAATGAAGCTAGTCAGCAACGCAACATCCCTTCCGGCAGTGTAGGGCCACCATTTTCCGCACCACCTGCAGTATCTGTGCAGGTTTCTTTGCCAGGCCAAAGCAGTCAGGGTCAGGGAATCACCAGTTTCGTAGTAGGAAACACTGCATCTAGGGCACCGGTGGCAACAATACCATCTCCCACCGTCTCTCAGTCTGCCATGTCCACCGGCACCCCCGCTAGTTCCACGATCTCCAGCTCTCCAGTCCAGCTCACCTTACATGAGACTATGGTTAGAAAAAGGAAGTACTTAGCCTCGCATCCGCGTACACAGGGTTTGAACGCACACATAGCTAGACTAATCTCGTTAGAGATGATGCCCTACCGGTTAGTTGAAAGCGAAGCTTTCAAAGCCCTGATGAACTACGCTGTACCACGCTACGAGCTACCCAGTCGACACTTTTTTCCAGAAAAGCCATCCCAGCCCTCCACCAGCATGTTAAAGAGCGCATCGTCCATGCACTCAGGCAATCTGTGAGCACAAAGGTGCACCTGACAACAGATGCATGGACCAGTAGGCATGGCCAGGGACGTTACGTGTCCATCACGGCACACTGGGTAAATGTGGTGGATGCAGGGTCCACAGGGGACAGCAAGTTTGGGACAGTTCTGCCTAGCCCACGGTCTAGGAAACAATTGGCTGTAGCTGTTCGCACCCCCTCCTCCTCCTCTTCGTCCTCCTGCAGAAGCGAGAGCTCGTCCACAGACCGCAGACGCACAACCACTCCATCCGCAGCTGCCACTGTTGCACACCAGGTCTCCCATTATGGGGCAGCTACTGGCAAACGTCAGCAGGCTGTATTGGCTATGAAGTGTTTGGGCGACAACAGACACACCGCGGAAGTTCTGTCCGAGTTCTTGCAGAAAGAAACGCAGTCGTGGCTGGGCACTGTAGATCTTGAGGCAGGCAAGGTAGTGAGTGATAACGGAAGAAATTTCATGGCTGCCATCTCCCTTTCCCAACTGAAACACATTCCTTGCCTGGCTCACACCTTAAACCTGGTGGTGCAGTGCTTCCTGAAAAGTTATCCGGGGTTATCCAACCTGCTCCTCAAAGTGCGTGGACTTTGCTCACATATCCGCCGTTCGCCCGTACACTCCAGCCGTATGCAGACCTATCAGCGTTCTTTGAACCTTCCCCAGCATCGCCTAATCATAGACGTTGCAACAAGGTGGAACTCAACACTGCACATGCTTCAGAGACTGTGTGAACAGAGGCGGGCTGTTATGTTTTTGTGGGAGGATACACATACACGGGCAGGCAGTAGGATGGCAGACATGGAGTTGTCAGGTGTGCAGTGGTCGAAGATTCAAGACATGTGTCAAGTCCTTCAGTGTTTTGAGGAATGCACACGGCTGGTTAGTGCAGACAACGCCATAATAAGCATGAGCATCCCCCTAATGCGTCTGCTGATGCAAAGTTTGACGCACATAAAGGATCAGGCGTCTGCAGCTGAGGAAGAGGAAAGCCTTGATGACAGTCAGCCATTGTCTGGCCAGGGCAGTGTACAGGACGAGGTAGCGGGCGAAGAGGAGGAGGAGGACGAGGAGGATGATGGGGATGATTATATTTTTAATGAGGAAGCTTTTCCGGGGCCACTGGAAATTGGTGGCGCGGCAAAGCCGGGTTCTGGTTTTTTGAGGGACACAAGTGACGTGGATTTGCCTGAAACTGCCCCTCAACCAAGCACAACCGCAGATTTGAGAACTGGAACTTTGGCCCACATGGCGGATTATGCCTTACGTATCCTCAAAAGGGACACACGCATAACTAAAATGATGAATGATGACGATTACTGGTTGGCCTGCCTCCTTGATCCTCGCTATAAAGGCAAATTGCAAAATATAATGCCACATGAGAACTTGGAACTAATATTAGCAACCAAACAATCAACTCTTGTTGACCGTTTGCTTCTGGCATTCCCTGCACACAGCGCCCGTGATCGTTCTCACACGAGCTGCAGGGGCCAGCAGACCAGAGGAGCTAGAGGGGCAGAAATCAGAAGTGGCGTTGGCCAGAGTGGTTTTCTGACCAGGTTGTGGAGTGATTTTGCTATGACCGCAGACAGGACAGGTACTGCAGCATCAATTCAAAGTGACAGGAGACAACATTTGTCCAGTATGGTTACAAACTATTTTTCATCCCTTATCGATGTTCTCCCTCAACCGTCATTCCCATTTGATTACTGGGCATCAAAATTAGACACCTGGCCAGAATTGGCAGAATATGCATTGCAGGAGCTTGCTTGCCCGGCAGCTAGTGTCCTATCAGAAAGAGTATTCAGTGCTGCAGGTTCAATACTAACAGAAAAAAGGACTCGTCTGGCTACCCAAAATGTAGATGATCTAACCTTCATTAAAATGAACCACAACTGGATTTCGAAATCTTTTGCCCCACCTTGCCCGGCTGACACCTAGCTTTCCTATGAAAAGGTCTTGCCTGTGGACTATTCTGAATGCCTTTTCCAATCTCGTAATTTTCTGCACCTGATTGTCCAGCATACGACATGTTTACACGTCACTAAATGGCCAAACTCCCCACACGGGGCCGTAGTATTGACACTTGGCGACAGCACCCGTGAGAGTGCAGTTTGTCTGAAGAGGTGGGTGAGCCCACTTTTGGTCGACGGCACTGCCACTGGGTCCCTCCTAGTACAATAAAGTGTCTCTGGCGGTGGTGGTGCGCACCCAACGTCAGACACACCGTTGTAATATGAGGGGCCCTGGGCCTGTACCGCCGGCCACAAGACAGTTTCCCCCCACCCCAGCTCAAACAGTGCTCTACCACTTGCAAAATTATCTCACAGCTCCACCAATGTTTAGTCTATGCGCTGACATCCTTCAATGCCTGCCACTGACAATACCATTGTATTGACATTTTTGTTATGTTAGGCCATCGATGCCTGTCTGTGGTCACTCCTTCCACTAGGCCTCCACTGACCACACCACTGCTGCCCGTGTACCCCTGTAACCAATTTAAAATTGCCTACAGCCATGTGTTATTATTTTAGGCCTTCGATGCCTGTCTGCGGTCACTCCTTCCACTAGGCCTCCACTGACCACACCACTGTTGCCCGTGTACCCCTGGAACCAATTTAAAATTGCCTACAGCCATGTGTTATTATTTTAGGCCTTCGATGCCTGTCTGCGGTGACTCCTTCCACTAGGCCTCCACTGACCACACCACTGCTGCCCGTGTACCCCTGTAATCAATTTAAAATTGCCTACAGCCATGTGTTATTATTTTAGGCCTTCGATGCCTGTCTGCGGTCACTCCTTCCACTAGGCCTCCACTGACCACACCACTGCTGCCCGTGTACCCCTGGAACCAATTTAAAATTGCCTACAGCCATGTGTTATTATTTTAGGCCTTCGATGCCTGTCTGCGGTCACTCCTTCCACTAGGCCTCCACTGACCACACCACTGCTGCCCGTGTACCCCTGGAACCAATTTAAAATTGCCTACAGCCATGTGTTATTATTTTAGGCCTTCAATGCCTGTCTGCGGTCACTCCTTCCACTAGGCCTCCACTGACCACACCACTGCTGCCCGTGTACCCCTGGAACCAATTTAAAATTGCCTACAGCCATGTGTTATTATTTTAGGCCTTCGATGCCTGTCTGCGGTCACTCCTTCCACTAGGCCTCCACTGACCACACCACTGCTGCCCGTGTACCCCTGGAACCAATTTAAAATTGCCTACAGCCATGTGTTATTATTTTAGGCCTTCGATGCCTGTCTGCGGTCACTCCTTCCACTAGGCCTCCACTGACCACACCACTGCTGCCCGTGTACCCCTGGAACCAATTTAAAATTGCCTACAGCCATGTGTTATTATTTTAGGCCTTCGATGCCTGTCTGCGGTCACTCCTTCCACTAGGCCTCCACTGACCACACCACTGCTGCCCGTGTACCCCTGGAACCAATTTAAAATTGCCTACAGCCATGTGTTATTATTTTAGGCCTTCGATGCCTGTCTGCGGTCACTCCTTCCACTGGGCCTCCACTGACCACACCACTGCTGCCCGTGTACCCCTGGAACCAATTTAAAATTGCCTACAGCCATGTGTTATTATTTTAGGCCTTCGATGCCTGTCTGCGGTCACTCCTTCCACTAGGCCTCCACTGACCACACCACTGCTGCCCGTGTACCCCTGGAACCAACATCAGAAAATATAAAAATAAGTATTTTGCTTATAAAAAAGAAAATACTGGAGAGATATCAAATGCAGACATTTTAACATTAAAAACAAACACATACAACAAAAATCTGGTGCAGTACTGAAAATGGCCACCAGCTACAATAACTTTCTCCTGCAAGTAGTTAACTGAAAGGTTTTTTCAATTTTAAACACAGATATGGCATCCACCGTGTGTTGTCCTGTCGCGTCTTCTTTATATTATTGCCAAGAAGATGCAAAACAATGAAAATAATAAAATCATTATTTACCAAAAAAATAGAGTAAGTCAAAACCACATTGCAAATAAACATTCATTACAAATAAAGAAGCAGGGCGCGTCCGAGGGTGAGTATATACCTAATAAGAATATAATCACCCTCGGACGCGCCCTGCTTCTTTCCGACAGCCTTCCTTCCTAAGAATCAGCCCTTCCGTGATGTAGAGAGAGGGTTTGTTACACTCCAAGGTGTTCCCCAGGTTGCCTTTCCGGAGCTTCGATCTTCCGGCTCTCGTTTAGTAGTTGTTGGAAACTACGCTGCATTGGGCCTACAAATTGGGTATGGGGTGTAGAGAGATGGTGTGTTCCACTCCAAGGTGTTCCCCAGGTTGCCTTTCCTGAGCTTCGATCTTCCGGCTCTCGTTTAGTAGTTGTTGGAAACTACGCTGCATTAGGCCTACAAATTGGGTATGGGGTGTAGAGAGATGGTGTGTTCCACTGTAGAGAGATGGTGTGTTCCACTCCAAGGTGTTCCCCAGGTTTCCTCGCCAATGCTTCGATCATCATGCTCTCGTTTAGTAGTTGTTGGAAACTACGCTGCATTAGGCCTACAAATTGGGTATGGGGTGTAGAGAGATGGTGTGTTCCACTCCAAGGTGTTATCCAGGTTTCCTCGCCAATGCTTCGATCATCATGCTCTCGTTTAGTAGTTGTTGGAAACTACGCTGCATTAGACCTACAAATTGGGTATGGGGTGTAGAGAGATGGTGTGTTCCACTCCAAGGTGTTCTCCAGGTTGCCTTTCCTGAACTTCTATCTTCAGGCTCTCATTAAATTGTGGTTAAACGGAACAACTGCATTTGGCGTACTAGTTGGTTTGGGGCCTACTATCGGTGTCTGCCGCTCCTTGCTGTTCTCCTGGTTTCCTGTCCTGAAATTCCGTTTTCAGGCGCTCGTTAAGTAGTTGTTAATGTTAGACTGCATTTGGCCTACTAGTTGAGTTGGGGCCTACTATCGGTGTCTGCCACTCCTTGCTGTTCTCCTCCACTGAACAAAGCTGTGCCGCCTGTTTACTACTGTTGCCAATTTTGAACTGCATTTCGACTACTTACTGATTTGGGCCTAGTCTCTGTGTCAGCCTCTCATTCCAGTTGTCCTCCACTGCAATGCCCCCTGATTAGTCCTGTGTTACCAATTTTGAACTGCATTTAGCCCACTTTATTCTTTGGGCCTATATCTGTGTTTCCTCCTCATCCTGCCCATTGCCCAGCCAGTGATAGATGAGTCTGCTGGTACATTGACCCATAACGCAACATTTCCCGTGCACGCTACACTGCAAGATTGTGACTCTGCTGAAAGTCAGGTCCCCCTTCCCGCATACCATACCACCTTACACGGGGACAAACAGGAAGGTGCAGATGAAAGTGCAGGTTCCTTCATCAGGTGGGGGGAGGAATACTAGTTGGCGACGTCACTGGCACAGGGTCTCTCATGGTACGCAAAAGTGTTGCTGCCGGTGGGAGGCGCCCCCGCCGTGCAAACACACCGCTGTACTTTGAGGGGCCCTGTGCCAGTGCCAATGCCAACGAGTGGGCCCCCCCTGCTTGCTCAGGTTCACAGCACTTGCAAAGTTGAAATACTTACCTCTCCCTGCTCCACTGCCGTGACGTGGTCCAGATTTCCTGGGCCCACTAATTACTTGAACCAGCCCTACCCACCACAACTTTAGCCAAATGACCCCCAATTTCAAATGCCTTCCAATTATTATAAGGTAAATTACGCTTGACAAGCTTCATTAAGAAGAATGGATGGTTTTGACATTAAAATGGGCACTCTAGGTGTTTTCCTGGCCCCCACTCACTGCCGACTATGCTGCCCCATTGACTTGCATTGGGTTTCGTGTTTCGGTCGATCCCGACTTTACGTCATAATCGGCCGATTTCACTCGACCCGACTTTTGAGATAGTCGGGTTTCGCGAAACCCGGCTCGACTCTAAAAAGGTCAAGGTCGCTCAACTCTAGTGACGACCCTGCCCTTGCAGGCTTACATTCTTCAGGATGATGGGGTTTGAGACAATAGGTTGATGGTTGTAGGAGCTCCGGCGTTGGTGAGGTGGTAGCTTCTGTAGTGGTGAGAAGGCAGCAAGGACAGTGCAGGCTGTAGGCTTTCCCGAGGAGGTGGGTTTTCAGGTTCCATCTGAAGGATCCGAATGTGTTTGATAGTCAGATGTGTTGGGGCAAAGAATTCCAGAAGTTGGGGGATATTCTGGAGAAGTCTTGGAGGCGGTTGGGTGAGGAGCAGATAAGTGTGGAGTGGAGAAGGAGGTCTTGGGAGGACCGGAGTTTATGTGAGGGAAGATATCCGGAGATTAGTTCAGAGATATATGGAGGAGACAGGTTATGGAGATCAGTATTAGTAATTTGAACTGGATGCGCTGAGGGAATGGGAGCCAGTGAAGAGATCAGCAGAGGGGGGGAAGCGGAGGAGTAGCGACGAGAGATGATGAATTAGTCGGGCAGCAGAGTTCAGGATGGACTAGAGATGTGCAAGGGTATTAGCAGGAAGGTCACAGAAAAGGTTGTTGCAGTAGTCAAGGTGAGAGATGATGAGGACATGCAGAAGCATTTTAGTAGATTGATGGTTGTGGATGGATTCTGGAGATATTTTTGAGCTGGAGGTGACAGGAGGTGGAAAGAGCTTGGATGTGCGGTTTGAAGGACAAGGCAGAGTCAAGGGTTACTCCGAGGCAACGGACTTCCGGTACGGGGGAAAGCATGATGTCATTAATTACGATAGATAGGTCAGGTATGGAAGATCTATGAGATGGAGGAAAGATGATGAGTTCAGATTTGTCCACATTGAGTTTGAGGAAGCGAGAGGAGAAGGAGGATAGGGCTGATAGACACTCCAGGATTCTGGACAGCAGAGAGGTGACGTCTGGGCCAGAAAGGTAGATCTGAGGGTCATCAGCATGAAGGTGATATTGGAATCCATGGGACTTTATGAGTTGTCCCAGGCCAAGTGTATAGATTGAGAAGAGTAGACTAGACTAGAGCAGATAAAGGTCTGTACCCAGGACCGAAACGTGGATTTAGTGTACTGCCTCAACTTTTTTGGAAAAGCATTTACTAGGACTGGTCTGTACCTGGGAAATGTCTGCACCCTACCTCTTAACTGTGTTGTTTTTTCTATTTTTTTGAGTCTCTAGTCAGCTACATGCTTAAGGTGTCGGTCAAGCACAGGTTCAAAACTTCAGGACTTGGGTAACTAGCCGCTTGGCTTAGCATCTGTTTCGTTCATGTGTGCGGTTAGCACAGTTCAGTTACAAAGCGAGCTCAACCCTTATCCTTCTTCTCAGTGAATGCGACAGGGTATTGTACCTAGAGTCATAAGAGTTCCTTCTCTTGGCACAGCATCTGCTTCATTCGTGTGTACGATTGGCACAGTTTAGCTGCAGAGAAAGCTCAATCCTTCTGCAACCTTCCCTGTGACGTTAACAGGGTATAGTACTTAGTAGGGTTGAGCGACTTCTAGTTTTTTAGAATCAAATCAGGTTTTGCGAAACCCGACTATCTCAAAAGTCGAGTTGAGTGAAATCGGCCGATTATCGTGAAAAGTCGGGGGTCGACCGAAACACGAAACCCATTGCAAGCCAATGGGGGAGCATAGTCGGCAGTGAGTGGAGGCCAGGAAAACACCTACAGTGCCCATTTTAATGGCAAAAACATCCATCATTGGTACTGAAGCTTGTCAATCTTAATTTACCTTATAATAATAGGCATTGGACATTGGGGGTCATTTGACTAAAGTTGTGGGGGGTATGGCTGGGTCAAGTATTTAGTGGGCCCAGGAAACGTGGACCACATCACGGCAGTGGAGCAGGGAGAGGTAAGTATTTCAACTTTGCAAGTGCTGTGATCCTGAGCAAGCAGGGGGGGCCCACTCGTTCGCATTGGCACTGGCACAGGCACAGGGCCCCTCAAAGTACGGCGGTGTGTTTGCACGGCGGGGGCGCCTCCCACCGGCAGCGACACTTTTGCATACTATGAGGGGCCCTGTGCCAGTGACGTCGCCAACGAGTATTCCCCCCTACCTGATGAAGGAGCCTGAACTTTCATCTGCACCTTCCTCTTTGTCCCCGTGTAATGTGGTATAGTATGCGGGAAGGGGAACCTCACTTTAAGCAGGGTCAGAATCTGGCTGTGTAGCGTGCAAGGGGAATGTAGCGGTCTGGGTCAATGTACCAGCAGAGTCATCTAGCACTGGCTGGGCAATGAGCAGGATGAGGAGGAAACACAGATATAGTCCCAAATACAAAAGTAGGCTAAAAGCTGTTCAAAATTGGTAACAGGACTAAACAGGTGGCATTGCTTTGTTCAGTGGAGGACAACTGTAATGAGAGGCTGACACAGTGAGTAGGCCCAAATCAGTAAGTAGTCTAAATGCAGTTCAAAATTGGTAACAATAGTAAACAGGCGGCACTGCTTTGTTCAGTGGAGGAGAACAGCAAGGAGCAGCAGACACCGTTAGTATGCCCCAACCCAACTAGTAGGCCAAATGCAGTGTAATATTAACAAGTACTTAACGAGAGCTTGAAGATCGAAGTTCAGGACAGGAAACCAGGAGAACAGCAAGGAGCGGCAGACACCGTTAGTAGGCCCCAACCCAACTAGTAGGCCAAATGCAGTGTAATATTAACAACTAATTAACGAGAGCCTGAAAATGGAAGTTCAGGACAGGAAACCAGGAGAACAGCAAGGAGCGGCTGACACCATTAGTAGGCCCCAACCCAACTAGTAGGCCAAAAGCAGTGTAATATTAACAAGTACTTAATGAGAGCCTGAAGATCGAAGTTCAGGACAGGAAACCAGGAGAACAGCAAGGAGCGGTAGACACCGTTAGTAGGCCCCAACCAAACTAGTAGGACAAATGCAGTGTAATTTTAACAACTACTTAACGAGAGCCTGAAAATGGAAGTTCAGGACAGGAAACCAGGAGAACAGTAAGGAGCGGCTGACACCGTTAGTAGGCCCCAACCAAACTAATAACCCCACTGCATTTGTTCCATTTAACAACTATTTAACAAGAGCCTGAAGATAGAAGCTCAGGAAAGGCAACCAGGAGAACACCTTGGAGTGGAAGACACTGTTAGTAGGCCCCAACCAAAATAGTAGCCCCACTGCAGTTTTAAAATTCCGATAGGCTGAAAACCTGACAATTGCAGGTCATTTTTTTAAGAGGACAGCTGTATTGAGTGGCACAGACAGACACTGCTAGTAGGCCTTACACCACAAAGTTGGCTTGATGCAGGTTTAAAAAAGGTTACATGGGTACACAGGCAGCATTTGTGTGGTCAATGGAGGACTATTGGAAGGAGGGACCGCAGACAGACTTAGTAGGCCTAAAATAAAAAAGTAGGCTCTATGCACTTTTAAATAGGTTCAAGGGGTACACAGGCAGCATTGGTGTGGTCAGCGGAGGACTATTGGAAGGAGGGACTGCAGACAGACTTAGTAGGCCTAAAATAAAAAAGTAGGCTCTATGCACTTTTAGATAGGTTCCAGGGGTACACAGGCAGCATTGGTGTGGTAAGCGGAGGACTATTGGAAGGAGGGACCGCAGACAGACTTAGTAGGCCTAAAATAAAAAAGTAGGCTCTATGCAGTTTCAATTATCTTGCAGGGGTACACAGGCAGCATTGGTGTGGTCAGCGGAGGACTATTGGAAGGAGGGACCGCAGACAGACTTAGTAGGCCTAACATAAAAAAGTAGGCTTTATGCACTTTTAATTAGGTTCCAGGGGTACACAGGCAGCATTGGTGTGGTCAGCGGAGGACTATTGGAAGGAGGAACCGAAGACAGACTTAGTAGGCCTAACATAAAAAAAAGTAGGCTCAATGCAGTTTCAATTATCTTGCAGGGGTACACAGGCAGCATTGGTGTGGGCAGTGGAGGACTATTTGAAAGAGGGACCGCAGAGAGACTTAGTATGCCTAAAATAAAAAAGTAGGCTCTATGCACTTTTAAATAGGTTCCAGGGGTACACAGGCAGCATTGGTTTGGTCAGCAGAGGACTATTGGAAGGAGGGACCGCAGACAGACTTAGTAGGCCTAAAATAAAAAAAGTAGGCTCTATGCAGTTTCAATAATCTTGCAGGGGTACACAGGCAGCCTTGTTGTGGTCAGTGGAGGACTATTGGAAGGAGGGACTGCAGACAGACTTAGTAGGCCTAAAATAAAAAAGGAGGCTCTATGCAGTTTCAATTATCTTGCAGGGGTACACAGGCAGCATTGGTGTGGTCAGTGGAGGACAATTGGAAGGAGGGACCGCAGACAGACTTACTAGGCTTAAAATAAAAAAGTAGGCTCTATGCACTTTTAAATAGGTTCCAGGGGTACACAGGCAGCATTGGTGTGGTCAGCGGAGGACTATTGGAAAGAGGGACTGCAGACAGACTTAGTAGGTCTAAAATAAAAAAAGGTGGCTCTATGCATTTGTAAATAGGTTCCAGGGGTACACAGGCAGCATTGGTGTGGTCAGCGGAGGACTATTGGAAGGAGGGACCAAAGACAGACTTAGAAGGCCTATAATAAAAAAGTAGACTCAATGCAGTTTCAATTATCTTGCAGGGGTACACAGGAAGCATTGGTGTGGGCAGTGGAGGACTATTGGAAGGAGGGACAACAGACAGACTTAGTAGGCCTAAAATAAAAAAGTAGGCTCTATGCACTTTTAATTAGGTTCCAGGGGTACACAGGCAACATTGTTGTGGTCAGTGGAGGACTATTGGAAGGAGGGACCGCAGACAGACTTAGTAGGCCTAAAATAAAAAAGTAGGCTCAATGCAGTTTCAATTATCTTGCAAGGGTACACAGGCAGCATTGGTGTGGGAAGTGGAGGACTATTGGAAGGAGGGACCGCAGACAGACTTAGTAGGCCTAAAAAAATGGAGGCTCTATGCAGTTTCAATCATTTTGCAGGGGTACACAGGCAGCATTGGTGTGGTCAGCAGAGGACTATTGGAAGCAGGGACTGCAGACAGACTTAGTAGGCCTAAAATAAAAAAAAGTAGGCTCTATGCAGTTTCAATTATCTTGCAGGGGTACACAGGCAGCATTGGTGTGGTCAGTGGAGGACAATTGGAAGGAGGGACCGCAGACAGACTTACTAGGCTTAAAATAAAAAAGTAGGTTCTATGCACTTTTTAATAGGTTCCAGGGGTACACAGGCAGCATTGGTGTGGTCAGCGGAGGACTATTGGAAGGAGGGACCAAAGACAGACTTAGTAGGCCTATAATTAAAAAAGTAGGCTCAATGCAGTTTCAATTATCTTGCAGGGGTACACAGGAAGCATTGGTGTGGGCAGTGGAGGACTATTGGAAGGAGGGACAACAGACAGACTTAGTAGGCCTAAAATAAAAAAAAGTAGGCCTTATGCACTTTTAATTAGGTTCCAGGGGTACACAGGCAACATTGTTGTGGTCAGTGGAGGACTATTGGAAGGAGGGACCGCAGACAGACTTAGTAGGCCTAAAAAAAATGGAGGCTCTATGCAGTTTCAATTATCTTGCAGGGGTACACAGGCAGCATTGGTGTGGTCAGCGGAGGACTATTGGAAGCAGGGACTGCAGACAGATTAGTAGGCCTAAAATAAAAAAGTAGGCTCTAGGCAGTTTCAATTATCTTGCAGGGGTACACAGGCAGCATTGGTGTGGTCAGCGGAGGACTATTGGAAGGAGGGACCACAGACAGACTTAGTAGGCCTAAAATAAAAAAGTAGGCTTTATACACTTTTAAATAGGTTCCAGGGGTACACAGGCAGCATTGGTGTGGTCAGCGGAGAACAATTGGAAGGAGTGTCTGACACAGTTAGTACTCCAAAAGAATACATAGATGTTAATGTCTCGCAAAAAAAAAAAAAGGGTGGCATACTTAGGTACAGGGGTGGGCTCCTCTGCTGACTTTCAGACATTGTTATTTGGCGCAAAGTATTTACTGGTGTAAATGTAGGACAGGGCCACTGAATATTTTAAGTAGCATCATACATGTCAACAAATTGGTATTGTCAGTGCAAGGCATTGAAGGATTTCACCGCATAGACTAAAAAGCGGTGGAGCAGTGACAAATCATTTTGCGTGTGGTAGAGCACAGTTTGAGCTGGGGGGTGGGGGGCACTCTCTCGTGCCCGGCGGTACTGGCTCAAGGCCCCTCATGTTATAACGGTGTGTCTGACGTTGGGTGCGCGCCACCACCGCCAGAGACACTTCATTGTACTATGAGGGACCCGGTGCCAGTGCCTTTGACCAAAAGTGGGCACACCCAACTCTTCAGACAAACAGCACTCTCATGGGTGCTTTCGCCAAGTGGCGAGACCACGACCCCGTGGGGGGAGTCAGCCCATTTAGGGAGGTGTAAACATGTCGTATGCTGGACATACAGCAGCTGCAAATGGAGAAATTGGAACACTCAGTAAGACCAGTCCAAAAGCAAGACCTTTTTAAAGGAAAGCTAGGTGTCAGCCGGGAAAGGTGGGGCAAAATAATTAGAAATCCATGAGTGGTTCATTTTAACCCCTTCATGACCCAGCCTATTTTGACCTTAAAGACCTTGCCGTTTTTTGCAATTCTGACCAGTGTCCCTTTATGAGGTAATAACTCAGGAACGCTTCAACGGATTCTAGCGGTTCTGAGATTGTTTTTTCGTGACATATTGGGCTTCATGTTAGTGGTAAATTTAGGTCAATAAATTCTGCGTTTATTTGTGATAAAAATGGAAATTTGGCGAAAATTTTGAAAATTTCGCAATTTTCACATTTTGAATTTTTATTCTGTTAAACCAGAGAGCTTTGTGACAAAAAATAGTTAATAAATAACATTTCCCACATGTATACTTTACATCAGCACAATTTTGGAAACAAAATTAATTTGCTAGGAAGTTATAAGGGTTAAAATTTGACCAGCAATTTCTCATTTTTCCAACGAAATTTACAAAACCATTTTTTTTAGGGACCACCTCACATTTGAAGTCAGTTTGAGGGGTCTATATGGCTGAAAATACACAAAATTGACACCATTCTAAAAAATGCACCCCTCAAGGTACTCAAAACCACATTCAAGAAGTTTATTAACCTTTCAGGTACTTCACAGCAGCAGAAGCAACATGGAAGGAAAAAATTAACATTTAACTTTTTAGTCACAAAAATTATATTTTAGCAATAATTTTTTTATTTTCCCAATGGTAAAAGGAGAAACTGAACCACAAAAGTTATTGTCCAATTTGTTCTGAGTACGCTGATACCTCATATGTGGGGGTAAACCACTGTTTGGGCGCACTGCAGGGCTTGGAAGGGAAGGAGCGCCATTTGACTTTTTGAATGAAAAATTGGCTCCACTCTTTAGCGGACACCATGTCACGTTTGGAGAGTCCCCGTGTGCCTAAAAATTGGAGCTCTCCCACAAGTGACCCCATTTTGGAAACTAGACGCCCCGCGGAACTTATCTAGATGCATAGTGAGCACTTTGAACCCCCAGGTGCTTCACAAATTGATCCGTAAAAATGAAAAAGTACTTTTTTTTCACAAAAAAATTATTTTAGCCTCATTTTTTTCATTTTCACATGGGCAACAGGATAAAATGGATCCTAAAATTTGTTGGGCAATTTCTCCTGAGTACACAGATACCTCACATGTGGGGGTAAACCACTGTTTGGGCACATGGTAAGGCTCGGAAGGGAAGGAGCGCCATTTGACTATTTGAATGAAAAATTATCTCCATTGTTAGCGGACACCATGTCGCGTTTGGAGAGCCCCTGTTTGCCTAAACATTGGAGCTCCCCCACAAGTGACCCCATTTTGGAAACTAGACCCCCCAAAGAACTTATCTAGATGCATATTGAGCACTTTAAACCCCCAGGTGCTTCACAGAAGTTTATAACGCAGAGCCATGAAAATAAAAAATAATTTTTCTTTCCTCAAAAATGATTTTTTAGCCTGGAATTTCCTATTTTTCCAAGGGTAATAGTAGAAATTGGACCCCAAATGTTGTTGTCCAGTTTGTCTTGAGTACGCTGATACCCCACACGTGGGGGTAAACCACTGTTTGGGCGCACGGCAGGGCTCGGAAGGGAAGGCACGCCATTTGGCTTTTTAAATGGAAAATTAGCTCCAATCATTAGCGGACACCATGTCACGTTTGGAGAGCCCCTGTGTGCCTAAACATTAGAGATCCCCCACAAAAGACCCAATTTTGGAAACTAGACCCCCAAAGGAACTAATCTAGATGTGTGGTGAGTACTTTGAACCCCCAAGTGCTTCACAGAAGTTTATAACGCAGAGCCATGAAAATAAAAATAAAAATTATTTTCTCAAAAATGATATTTTAGCCTGCAATTTTTTATTTTCCTAAGGGTAACAGGAGAAATTTGACCCCAAAAGTTGTTGTCCAGTTTCTCCTGAGTACGCTGATACCTCATACAGTGGGGCAAAAAAGTAGTTAGTCAGTCAGCAATAGTGCAAGTTCCACCACTTAAAAAGATGAGAGGCGTCTGTAATTTACATCATAGGTAGACCTCAACTAAGGGAGACAAACTGAGAAAAAAAATCCAGAAAATCACATTGTCTGTTTTTTTAACATTTTATTTGCATATTATGGTGGAAAATAAGTATTTGGTCAGAAACAAAATTTCATCTCAATACTTTGTAATATATCCTTTGTTGGCAATGACAGAGGTCAAACGTTTTCTGTAAGTCTTCACAAGGTTGCCACACACTGTTGTTGGTATGTTGGCCCATTCCTCCATGCAGATCTCCTCTAGAGCAGTGATGTTTTTGGCTTTTCGCTTGGCAACACGGACTTTCAACTCCCTCCAAAGGTTTTCTATAGGGTTGAGATCTGGAGACTGGCTAGGCCACTCCAGGACCTTGAAATGCTTCTTACGAAGCCACTCCTTCGTTGCCCTGGCGGTGTGCTTTGGATCATTGTCATGCTGAAAGACCCAGCCAAGTTTCATCTTCAATGCCCTTGCTGATGGAAGGAGGTTTGCACTCAAAATCTCACGATACATGGCCCCATTCATTCTTTCATGTACCCGGATCAGTCGTCCTGGCCCCTTTGCAGAGAAACAGCCCCAAAGCATGATGTTTCCACCACCATGCTTTACAGTAGGTATGGTGTTTGATGGATGCAACTCAGTATTCTTTTTCCTCCAAACACGACAAGTTGTGCTTCTACCAAACAGTTCCAGTTTGGTTTCATCAGACCATAGGACATTCTCCCAAAACTCCTCTGGATCATTCAAATGCTCTCTAGCAAACTTCAGACGGGCCCGGACATGTACTGGCTTAAGCAGTGGGACACGTCTGGCACTGCAGGATCTGAGTCCATGGTGGCGTAGTGTGTTACTTATGGTAGGCCTTGTTACATTGGTCCCAGCTCTCTGCAGTTCATTCACTAGGTCCCCCCGCGTGGTTCTGGGATTTTTGCTCACCGTTCTTGTGATCATTCTGACCCCACGGGGTGGGATTTTGCGTGGAGCCCCAGATCGAGGGAGATTATCATTAGCTGGTTGGCTATTGCAGATTCGGTCTTCCCAGCCTGGTGCAGGGCTACAATTTTGTTTCTGGTGTCCTTTGACAGCTCTTTGGTCTTCACCATAGTGGAGTTTGGAGTCAGACTGTTTGAGGTTGTGCACAGGTGTATTTTTATACTGATAACAAGTTTAAACAGGTGCCATTACTACAGGTAATGAGTGGAGGAAAGAGGAGACTCTTAAAGAAGAAGTTACAGGTCTGTGAGAGCCAGAAATCTTGATTGTTTGTTTCTGACCAAATACTTATTTTCCACCATAATATGCAAATAAAATGTTAAAAAAAAACAGACAATGTGATTTTCTGGATTTTTTTTCTCAGTTTGTCTCCCATAGTTGAGGTCTACCTATGAGGTAAATTAAAGACACCTCTCATCTTTTTAAGTGGTGGAACTTGCACTATTGCTGACTGACTAAATACTTTTTTGCTCCACTGTATGTGGGGGTAAAGCACTGTTTGGGCACATGCCGGGGCTCGGAAGTGAAGTAGTGACGTTTTGAAATGCAGACTTTGATGGAATGCTCTGCGGGCGTTACGTTGCGTTTGCAGAGCCCCTGATGTGGCTAAACAGTAGAAACCCCCCACAAGTGACCCCATTTTGGAAACTAGACCCCAAAGGAACTAATCTAGATGTGTGGTGAGGACGTTGAACCCCCAAGTGCTTCACAGAAGTTTATAACGCAGAGCCATGAAAATAAAAAAAAAAAATTATTTTCTCAAAAATGATATTTTAGCCTGCAATTTTTTATTTTCCCAAGGGTAACAGGAGAAATTTGACCCCAAACGTTGTTGTCCAGTTTCTCCTGAGTACGCTGATACCCCATATGTGGGGGTAAACCACTGTTTGGGCACATGCCGGGGCTCGGAAGTGAAGTAGTGACGTTTTGAAATGCAGACTTTGATGGAATGCTCTGCGGGCGTTACGTTGCATTTGCAGAGCCCCTGATGTGGCTAAACAGTAGAAACCCCCCACAAGTGACCCCATTTTGGAAACTAGACCCCGAAAGGAACTTATCTAGATGTGTGGTGAGCACTTTGAACCCCCAAGTGCTTCACAGAAGTTTATAATGCAGAGCCGTGAAAATAATAAATACGTTTTCTTTCCTCAAAAATAATTATTTAGCCCAGAATTTTTTATTTTCCCAAGGGTTACAGGAGAAATTGGACCCCAAAAGTTGTTGTCCAGTTTCTCCTGAGTACGCTGATACCCCATGTGTGGGGGTAAACCACTGTTTGGGCACACGTCGGGGCTCAGAAGGGAAGTAGTGACTTTTGAAATGCAGACTTTGATGGAATGGTCTGCGGGCGTCACGTTGCGTTTGCAGAGCCCCTGGTGTGCCTAAACAGTAGAAACCCCCCACAAGTGACCCCATTTTAGAAACTAGACCCCCCAAGGAACTTATCTAGATATGTGGTGAGCACTTTGAACCCCCAAGTGCTTCACAGACATTTACAACGCAGAGCCGTGAAAATAAAAAATCATTTTTCTTTCCTCAAAAATGATGTTTTAGCAAGCATTTTTTTATTTTCACAAGGGTAACAGGAGAATTTGGACTCCAGTAATTGTTGCGCAGTTTGTCCTGAGTACACTGATACCCCATATGAGGGGGTAAACCACTGTTTGGGCACACGTCGGGGCTCAGAAGTGAGGGAGCACCATTTGACTTTTTGAATACAAGATTGGCTGGAATCAATGGTGGCGCCATGTTGCGTTTGGAGACCCCTGATGTGCCTAAACAGTGGAAACCCCTCAATTCTACCTCCAACACTATCCCCAACACACCCCTAACCCTAATCCCAACTGTAGCCATAACCCTAATCACAACCCTAACCACAACCCTAATTCCAACCCTAACCCTAAGGCTATGTGCCCACGTTGCGGATTCGTGTGAGATTTTTCAGCATCATTTTTGAAAAATCCGCGGGTAAAAGGCACTGCGTTTTAGCAGCGGATTTACCACGGATTTCCAGTGTTTTTTGTGCAGATTTCACCTGCGGATTCCTATTGAGGAACAGGTATAAAACGCTGCGGAATCCGCACAAAGAATTGACATGCTGCGGAAAATACAATGCAGCTTTTCCGCGCGGTATTTTCCGCACCATGGGCACAGCGGATTTAGTTTTCCATAGTGTGACAAAACACTCTGGGATCGCCTTTGCTGGGGTCAAAGGACACGTGGTTTGTGCATTGAATCTGAGGCGTACAGCAGGTTTCTGAGCAGGCTGACCTCAGGTCAGATTTATTAACGTGAAAGCAACACAAAAAACATAACATAAAAATAAACCCTAGCCTGTCCGGCACTAACTAAACAAATACGTTGCTATCTCAACAACTGGGGGGGCTTCTCCCACCCAGCTAACATCATACAGATCTTGAGCAGAGCTCTTCACTCACGTTTGTCTCACACAGGCAGGCAATCTGTGTGCCCCAGGCAGACACTGGAAACACCCAGCTGGTCATCTTTTATTCCTGCCATCATTAACCCATTAGCACCCTGAAGATACTGAGTGGCCTAATTCACATAGGACAAACACCTGGGCGAGATATACCTGCCTCCATCTACCACACCAGCATGAGTCTTACAATAGGTTTACATGGTACTGTAAACCTGATGGAACTCTGCTGCGAATCCGCAGTGGCCAATCCGCTGCGGATCCGCAGCCAAATCCGCACCGTGTGCACATAGCCTAATTCTAAAGGTATGTGCACACACTGCGGAAAACGCTGCGGATCCGCAGCAGTTTCCCATGAGTTTACAGTTCAATGTAAACCTATGGGAAACAAAAATCGCTGTACACATGCTGCAGAAAAACTGCACGGAAACGCAGCGGTTTACATTCTGCAGCATGTCACTTGTTTCTGCGGATTCCGCAGCGGTTTTACAACTGCTCCAATAGAAAATCGCAGTTGTAAAACCGCAGTGAAATGCGCAGAAAAAACGCGGTAAATCCGCCATAAATCCGCAGCGGTTTAGCACTGCGGATTTATCAAATCCGCAGCAGAAAAATCCGCAGAGGAACAGAATACGTGTGCACATACCGAAACCCTAACCCTAGCCCTAACCCTAGCCCTAACCCTAACCCTAACCCTAGCCCTAGCCCTAAAGGTACTGTCACACTAGACGATATCGCTAGCGATCCGTGACGTTGCAGCGTCCTCGCTAGCGATATCGTCCAGTGTGACAGCGACCAACGATCAGGCCCCTGCTGGGAGATCGCTGGTCAGGGAAGAAAGTCCAGAACTTTATTTCGTCGCTGGACTCCCCGTAGACATCGCTGAATCGGCGTGTGTGACACCGATTCAGCGATGTCTTCACTGGTAACCAGGGTAAACATCGGGTAACTAAGCGCAGGGCCGCGCTTAGTAACCCGATGTTTACCCTGGTTACCAGCGTAAAAAAACAAACAGTACATACTTACATTCAGCTGTCTGTCCCTTGCCGTCTGGTTCCTGCACTGACTGCTGGCCGTAAAGTGAAAGCAGAGCACAGCCACAGCGGTGAGTCACCGCTGTGTGACTCACCGCTGTGCTGTGCTTTCACTTTCACTTTACAGCCAGCAGTCAGTGCAGGAACCAGACGGCAAGGGACAGACAGCTGAATGTAAGTATGTACTGTTTGTTTTTTTACGCTGGTAACCAGGGTAAACATCGGGTTACTAAGCGCGGCCCTGCGCTTAGTTACCCGATGTTTACCCTAGTTACCGGGGACCTCGGGATCATTGGTCGCTGGAGAGCTGTCTGTGTGACAGCTCTCCAGCGACCAATCAGCGACGCTGCAGCGATCCGGATCGTTGTCGGTATCGCTGCAGCGTCGCTAAGTGTGAC
The DNA here is from genome assembly GCF_032444005.1 of Ranitomeya imitator. Classification (NCBI taxonomy): domain Eukaryota; kingdom Metazoa; phylum Chordata; class Amphibia; order Anura; family Dendrobatidae; genus Ranitomeya; species Ranitomeya imitator. Next base: position 462,223,142 of record NC_091287.1, on the reverse strand, counting down.
GGTACCTTTACCGCAGCCCTAACCCTAGCCCTAGCCCTAACCCTAACCCTAACCCTATTCTAACCTTAGTGGGAAAAAAAAATTCTTTATTTTTTTATTGTCCCTATTTATGGGGGTGACAAAGGGGGGGTCATTTATTATTTTTTTATTTTGATCACTGTGATAGATTATATCTCAGTGATCAAAATGCACTTTGGAACGAATCTGCCGGCCGGCAGATTCGGCGGGCGCACTGCGAATGCGCCCGCCATTTTGGAAGATGGCGGCGCCCAGGGAGAAGACGGACAGACCCCGGCAGGATCGGTAAGTATGATGGGGTGGGGACGAGCACGAGGGGGGGATCGGAGCATGGGGTGTGGATCGGAGAGCGGGGGGGTGGAACGGAGCACGGGGGGTGGAACGGAGCACGGGTGGGTGTGGATCGGAGCACGGGGGGTGGATGATGCACAAGGGGGGTGGATCGGAGTGCAGGGGGTTGAATCGGAGCACGGGGGGGTGATTGGAGCACGGGGGGAGCGGAGCACAGGATGGAGGGGAGCCGGAGCAGTGTACCGGACAGATCGGTGGCTTGGGGGGGCGATCGGTGGGGTGGGGGCACATTAGTGTTTCCAGCCATGGCCGATGATATTGCAGCATCGGCCATGGCTGGATTGTAATATTTCACCAGTTTTAATAGGTGAAATATTGCAAATCGCTCTGATTGGCAGTTTCACTTTCAACAGCCAATCAGAGCAATCGTAGCCACGGGGGGGGGAAGGGGTGAAGCCACCCCCCCTGGGCTAAACTACCACTCCCCCTGTCCCTGCAGATCAGGTGAAATGGGAGTTAACCCTTTCACCCGATCTGCAGGGACGCGATCTTTCCATGACGCCACATAGGCGTCATGGGTCGGATTGGCACCGACTTTCATGACGCCTACGTGGCGTCATGGGTCGGGAAGGGGTTAATGAAGGTTAGATCATCAACATTTTGGGTAGCCAGACGAGTCCTTTTTTTGGTCAGTATTGAACCAGCAGCACTAAATACTCTTTCTGATAGCACACTAGCTGCTGGGCAAGCGAGCTCCTGCAATGCATATTCGGGCAATTCAGGCCAGGTGTCTATTTTGGATGCCCAGTAATCAAATGGGAATGATGGAAGAGGGAGAACATCGATAGGGGAGGAAAAATAGTTAGTAACCATACTGGACAAATGTTGTCTCCTGTCACTTTGAATTGATGCTGCAGTACCTGTCCTGTCTGCGGTCATTGCGAAATCACTCCACAACCTGGTCAGAAAACCCCTCTGTCCAACGCCACTTCTGATTTGTGCACCTCTAATACCTCTGCCCTGTTGCCCCCTGCAGCTCATGTGAGAACCATCACCGGCGCTGTGTGCTGGGAATGCCTGAATCAAACGGTCAACAAGAGTTGCTTGTTTGGTTGCCAATATTTGTTCAAGGTTCTCATGTGGCATGATGTTTTGCAGTTTCCCCTTATAGCGTGGATCCAGGAGGCAGGCCAAACAGTAATCGTCATCGGTCATCATTTTTATAATGCGGGGGTCCCTTTTTAGGATACGCAAGGCATAATCCGCCATGTGGGCCAATGTTCCAGTTGTCAATTCACTGCTTGTGCTGGGTTGAGGAGCACTTTCGGGCAAATCAATGTCACTTGCCTCCCTCAAAAACCTTGAACCTGGCCTTGCAACGCCACCAGTTTCTATTGCACCCTGAGAAGCTTCCTCATCCAAAAAATACTCATCCCCATCATCCTCCTCGTCCTCCTCCTCTTCGTCCGCCACCTCGTCCAGTAGACTTCCCTGACCAGACAATGGCTGACTGTCATCATGGCTTCCCTTTTCCTCGGCTGCAGACGCCTGCTCCTTTATGTGCGTCAAACTTTGCATCAGCAGATGCATTAGGGGGATGCTCATGCTTATTATGGCATTGTCTGCACTAACCAGCCGTGTGCATTCCTCAAAACACTGAAGGACTTGACACAGGTCTTGTAGCTTTGACCACTGCACACCTGACAACTCCATGTCTGCCATTCAACTGCCTGCCCGTGTATGTGTATCCTCCCACAAATACATAACAGCACGCCTCTGTTCGCACAGTCTCTGAAGCATGTGCAGTGTGGAGTTCCACCTTGTTGCAACGTCGATGATTAGGCGATGCTGGGGAAGGTTCAAAGATCGCTGATGGTTCTGCATACGGCTGGAGTGTACGGGCGAATGGCGGATGTGCGAGCAAAGTCTGCACACCTTCAGGAGCAGGGCGGGTAACCGTGGATAACTTTTCAGGAAGCACTGCACCACCAGGTTTAAGGTGTGAGCCAGGCAAGGAATGTGTTTCAGTTGTGAAAGGGCTATGGCAGCCATAAAATTCCTTCCGTTATCACTCACTACCTTGCCTGCCTCAAGATGTACACTGCCCAGCCATGACTGAGTTTCTTGCTGCAAGAGCTCGGACAGAACTTCCGCGGTGTGTCTGTTGTCGCCCAAACACTTCATTGCCAATACAGCCTGCTGACGCTTGCCACTAGCTGTTCCATAATGGGACACCTCATGTGTAACAGTGGCAGCTGCGGATGGAGTGGTCGTGCGACTGCGGTCTGTGGACGAGCTCTCGCTTCTGCTGGAGGACGAGGAGGAGGGGTGGCGAACGCCTACAGCCAACTATTTCCTAGACCATGGGCTAGGCAGAACTGTCCAAATATTGCTGTCCCCTGTGGACTCTGCATCCACCACATTAACCCAGTGTGCCATGATGGACACGTAACGTCCCTGGCCATGCCTACTCGTCTATGCATCTTTTGTCAGGTGCACCTTTCTACTCACAGATTGCCTGAGTGCATGGACAATGCGGTCTTTTACATGCTGGTGGAGGGCTGGGATGGCTTTTCTCGAAAAAAAATGTGTCGACTGGGTAGCTCGTAGCGTGGTACAATGTAGTCCATCAGGGCTTTGAAAGCTTCGCTTTCATCTAACCGGTAGGGTATCATCTCTAACGAGATTAGTCTAGCAATGTGGGCGTTCAAATCCTGTGTACACGGATGAGAGGATGAGTACTTCCTTTTCCTAATGAGAGTCTCTTATAGGGTGAGCTGGACTGGAGAGCTGCATATGGTGGAACTAGCGGGGGGGTGCCGGTGGACATGGCAGACTGAGAGAGGGTTGGTGATGGTATTCTTGCTGTTGGCCTACATGCAGTGTTTCCTACCAAGAACCTGGTGATTCACTGACTGCTTTGGCCTTGCGATGAAACCTCCACATTTGCTGCAGGTGATGTTGTAAACGGTGGGCTTACAGTGAGGGAAGGGATGTAGCGTTGCTGACTAGCTTCATTGTGAGAGGGTGCAACAACTTTAAGGGACGTTTGGTAGTTCGTCAAGGCTTGCAAGTGCATGGTGGTTAAATGTCTACGCATGCAACTTGTATTTAGATTTTTAACATTCTGACCTCTGCTGAAGGTCCTTGAGCATTTCTTACAGATGACTTTGCACTGATCATTTGGATGTTGGTTAAAAAAATGCCAGACTACACTCTTCCTACTATCGGATACCTTTTCAGGCATTGCACACTGAGCTACTTTAACCGGATGGCCACGCTGTCCTACAACTGGTTTTACCACGCGTTTTTGGCCAGATACGGGCCCGTCAGATGGAACCTGTTGCAATGTTGATGCCTGCTGAGGCTTCTCCTCCTCCGCTTCAGAGCTACTGCAAGCTGCACCCTGTTCCCCCAATAGCTGCCAATCGGTGTCAACAACTGTGTCATCTAAGACCTCCTCTTCTATGTCCTGTGCACCTTCCTCTGTGTCACTGTGCAAGACGGTGCTATAGCGTTCGTGACGGGGCTCCATAGTCTCATCAGGGTCAGACTCTGGATCAGTACACTGCGAGGGCAATGTTGTGATTTGAGTCAAAGGAACAGCATAATAATATGGCTGTGGCTGTGCATCTGTGCACTCCATGTCCGATTCATGTTGTAATGGGCATGGCCTGTTAACAATTTTCCTTTCTAACCCAGGAACAGTATGTGTAAAGAGCTCCATGGAGTAACCCGTTATGTCGCCTGACGCATCCTTCTCTGTTGTTCTGGGTGAAGAACGCAAGGAAGCTACTTGTCCCTGACCGGGAACATCCACTGACGACGCGCTGCTTTTACATTTTGCACTTTCCAAAGAGGAGGCAAAAGAGCTAGAGGCAGAGTCAGCAAGGAAAGCCAAAACTTGTTCCTGCTGCTCCGGCTTTAAAAGCGGTTTTCCTACTCCCAGAAAAGGGAGCGTTTGAGGCCTTGTGTAGCCAGACGATGACGGTGGCTGAACAACTCGAGACTTAGGAGCTATATTGCTTTTCCCACGACCACCTGATGCTCCTCCACCACTGCCATCATTACCAGCTGTCAATCACCGCCCACGGCCACGACCTCTTCCACCAGACTTCCCCATTCTTGGAAATATGTAACCAAACTAACAAACGGTATTTGGTACTGTAAAACCAGTTACAAGGTGGATGCACAATTGTTGTGAATTTAAATCTCCCTTTATAGGTGTGTGAGACTGCAGGGAAAATCAGGCCCACTGTATTACAGTACACAGTTTCAGTTGCAGACAGTGGCTGACAGATAAGACACTAACAGGACTGACACAGATGCACACACTGGAAATAAAAATCTCCCCTTCTTTTTTTTTTATATGGAAGACTAGTGAATAAATCTGGCCCACTGTATTACAGTATATTTTCTGTGGCAGAAAATGACAGACAGATACCACAGACTGGACTGGCACAGATGCACAGACTTGCCAATATTAATCTCCCCTTTTTGTTTTTATATGGGAGACTAGTGAATAAATCTGGCCCACTGTTTTACAGTATTGTTTCTGTAGCAGAAAATGACAGACAGATACCACAGACTGGACTGGCACAGATGCACAGATTTGCCAATATTAATCTCCCCTTTTTGTTTTTATATGGAAGACTAGTAAATAAATCTGGCCCACTGTTTTACAGTATTGTTTCTGTGGCACAAAATGACAGACAGATACCACAGACTGGACTGGCACAGATGCACTAATTGGCAATATAAATCTCCCTTTTTAGGTGTGGGACAGTGCAGAAAAATACAGGCCCACTGTTTCACACTACACAGTTTCAGGGGCAGAAAGTGGCTTGAAGATATATTTTAAAAAAAAGGGACTGTACTACAATTACTATCTCCCTACAGTAATCTCAGAAAAGTATGGCAGGCAGCAATAAAAAGGACTGCTGCACACAAAAGTGTGGACAAACAAACAAGATAGCTGTGCAGAAAGGAAGGCGTAACAGGATTTGTGCTTTGAAAAAAGCATTTGATTTGCACAGCGGTGTACAAACAGCAATGCAGCTATCAGGGAGCCTTATAACCACTGTCCCTGCAAGGAAAAGGTGCTGTTGGACAGTGGAAATTGCTACAGCACAAGCGGTTTGGGGGTTTATATTCCCTACCTAACGCTATCCCTGCTTCTGATGAAGCGGCAGCAACCTCTCCCTATGCTCAGATCAGCAGCAGTAAGATGGCGGTCGGCATGCACGCCCTTTTATAGCCCCTGTGACGCCGCAGAAAGCAAGCCAATCACTGCCATGCCCTTCTCTAAGATGGTGTTGACCGAGAACTATGTCATCACGCTGCCCACACTCTGCGTCCACCTTCATTGGCTGAGAAATGGCGCTGAACACGTCATATGAAATGCGACTTTGGCGCAAAGGTTGCGTACCGCATGGCCGATCCCACGCTGGGATCGGATCGGGTTTCATGAAACCCGACTTTGCCAAAAGTCGGCGACTTATGAAAATGACCGATCCATTTCGCTCAACCCTAGTACTTAGCATTCTTAGTGCAGTACCTCTCTGCTAAGTACCGTAACTGAGCTTGGTACTCAGTGTTCCATTCACACTGTGTGGCGTTAACACAGTGTGTTTAAGGTAATGCTCGCTGTTTTGTTCACACTAGCAGCAGGTACATCTCTGCACGGTGGAAACTGGGTTGCAATTGCACTTTAATTTATATTTTATTTAGTGCAATCTGCAAACCAAAGCAGTGGCTCAGTTTGTAGCTCAGTGTTGCAGCTCAGCAGGGCATTTGCCTGCTTGGGTAGTTAGCCTTTCTGGGCCTGATGTGGATTCAGATTAGAAAGTCATATTAGGCCAAAAAGACATGACACATAATATTTCTAAACTTGTGGCTTTCTCAGGCTTTAAAACTGTATTAATGGTTTGAAATGTTTATACTTCAAATTTTATTGTTGTTTGGATGCCTGCACTTTTTTTTATCTTTTTAAAAAGAGAAAACATTATACTGAAAGGAAAAGTAATTGATTTGAAATGAAGATCAGAATACATTCTTATAATATAGCTTTCAAAATGAATATGCCCTATTCAATTAAATTCATCTTTAAAAATTACTGTTTATTTTTACTAACAAACAGATTCTAAAATGCCAGATAAAATACATTTCAAAAGTTGTTGCCAGATGCCACTTAACTATCATTTCTATATAATCTGAATAATACAAAAAATAAATAATACAAACATGTGTTCAGTGATGTTCAATGTGGATTAAATATTTATGGTCAGTGATTTTTAGAAATCTCAGCATTCACTATGTCCATGTTTTTTACCCTTTATTACGTGCAGTCAGTTGACACAGTTAATAATAACCAGTGGCCCATGACGGAAATTGATTGTGCAATCAAAAAGGCAAAAATCCAGCAGAAATATCTAAACTACTTGTGACATATTTGATTTCCATTCAGTTATGACTGACAGATTTGCAAAATGCAGACTGAATATGTATGTGAATGTATTGGATATTTATGCACTCTGTATATATAGCAAAAGGTTTATAAATAAAGTATCACTATAAATATATACACACATGCTACGTAAATACATGCTGCAATATTATATTAATAATAATTAATATAGTAATAATATCAATAATCTAGAATGAAAAAAATACAAACAAAATTATCTTATTTTCATACAGCTCTGGCAAAAATTAAGAGACCACCACATCAAACCCTGTCATGGGCAGCCAATCTCCAGACCTGGTCCCCATTGAAAACCTCTGGAATGTAATCAAGAGGATGATGGATAGTCACAAGTAGTGTTGAGCGATACCGTCCGATACTTGAAAGTATCGGTATCGGATAGTATCGGCCGATACCCGAAAAGTATCGGATATCGCCGATACCGATATCCGATACCAATACAAGTCAATGGGACACCAAGTATCGGAAGGTATCCTGATGGTTCCCAGGGTCTGAAGGAGAGGAAACTCTCCTTCAGGCCCTGGGATCCATATTAATGTGTAAAATAAAGAATTAAAATAAAAAATATTGATATATTCACCTCTCCGGCGGCCCCTGGACATCACGCGGGTACCGGCAGGCTTCTTTGTTTAAAATGAGCGCGTTTAGGACCTGAGGAATGACGTCGCGGCTTCTGATTGGTCGCGTGCCGCCCATGTGACTGCGACGCGACCAATCAGAAGCCGCGACGTCATTCCTCAGGCCCTAAATTCCTAGAATGAGGAGTTTAGTGCCTGAGAATGACGTCGCGGCTTCTGATTGGTCGCGTCGCGGTCACATGGGCGGCACGCGACCAATCAGAAGCCGCGACGTCATTCCTCAGGTCCTAAACGCGCTCATTCTAGGAATTTAGGGCCTGAGGAATGACGTCGCGGCTTTTGATTGGTCGCGTCGCGGTCACATGGGCAGCACGCGACCAATCAGAAGCCGCGACGTCATTCCTCAGGTCCTAAACGCGCTTATTTTAAACAAAGAAGCCTGCCGGTTACCCGCGGTGATGTCCAGGGGCCGCCGGAGAGGTGAATATATCAATATTTTTTATTTTAATTCTTTATTTTACACCTCACTATGGATCCGATACCGATACCCGATACCACAAAAGTATCGGATCTCGGTATTGGAATTCCGATACCGCAAATATCGGCCAATACCCGATACTAGCGGTATCGGAATGCTCAACACTAGTCACAAGCCATCAAACTAAGAAGAACTGCTTTAATTTTTGCACCAAAAGCAGGGTGAAAGACTTTTGGAAAGCATGCCAAAACGCATGAAATCTGTGATTAAAATTCATGGTTATTCCACAAAATATTGATTTCTATACTCTTCCTGAGTTAAAAAAAAATAGTATTGTTGTTTCTAAATGACTATGAACTTGTTTTCTTTGCATTATTTGAGGTCTGAAAGCACTGGGTTTTTTAATTTTGACCATTTTTCTTTTTCATAACAAAAATACAAAATATAATGCGTGGAAGTTCACAGACATGTTGTCGGAAGTTTATAGACTGAAAGAACAATTTACATTTTACTCAAAAATATACCTATAAAGAGAAAATCAGACAAACTGAATATTTTGCAGCGTCCTCTTAATTTTTGCCAGAGCTGTAAATAAAGGTGATAGTGTGAGTACACCAGAAGGAAGGAAGGAGTGGAAAACTCGCTCCACCCAAAGCTCCGCCCCCTTCTGGAGACGCGATAATGTCGGATGTGTTCATTGCACACATCCGGAATCATCGCACCCCACAAATAGGCCCTGTGTTTTACTTTGCGGCGGCGCAGCGTCACCGCAAGGTAATTGGATATGCTGCGATCTAAAAAGACGCACCGCATGTCCAGAATCGCAGGGCCACCGGATGAGTGTTACCACGCATAGTGGAGATGGGATTTCATAAAATCCCCTCCACTATGCTGTAACATCTGGATGCTGCGGATTGAACGCTGCGGCTCCACGCAGCGTTCAATCCTCAGCTCGTCCGGATGTAAAACGGCCTGTGGACACATACCCTAAGACTTCAGCAACATATTTTATTTAAAAAAGTCATTGCAAACTTAGCATTTATCAATAGAAAAATAATTTATTTTAGAGCAGACAATTTAGGGATTTTATATCCTTTTTGATGCAAGGCAGTCTGTCAGGAAGTTTTTGCTATGTAATCTGAGAGCAGCATTGGAGGGGCAGAGAGCCTGATTCCAGTGATGTATCACTTACTAGACTACATGAAGTTTTGATAAAATTCCTGGGTTTTTTTTGGTGTTGACGTAGCAAAGCTATGAATCCTGAGCGGTGTCTGTTAGGAGTCGAGCTCCCTCCGCTGCACAGGGGGAATCTTTGACCATGTCCGCTGCGGTCTCCCATTCTCCTCCAGCCGCAGTGGAGCCTGCTCAGCAGAGACATCAGTCCCTGCATCTGGCTTAAGCTGATACTGTGTGCTTGGTTACTGCTGCCTTTCCAGGCTCTGCCTTTGTAGCCAGTGCTGATCAGCAGCAAGCAGGCATTTCAGGGACTAAGTCCTGCTTTTCCCATACTGAGCATGCCATCAGGATGACCTCCCATTGGTGGTCGGGGGTCACACACTTAGGTCCTGTAGCAGCTCCTATTAGACCACTAGGAAGGTCCTTGAGTGCTACAGCTATAAAAGGTTCGCATGGCCATGCATTAGTATAGACTTGATATGTGTGTGTGTGTGTAGATCAGTGGTCCCCAACTCCAGGCCTCGAGAGCCGCCAACAGTGCAGGTTTTCAGGATTTCCTTAGTATTGCACAGGGGTTGGAATCATCACCTGTGCAGATGATCACATTACCACTGATGCAATACTAAAGAAATCCTGAAAACCTGCACTGTTGGTGGCCCTCGAGGCCTGGAGTTGGGGACCCCTGGTGTAGATGAATGTCTGTCGATGGATGAAAGCTCTTTAATCATTCCCATTCCTTGTGTTGATGACTGATCACGAATGGTGGAAGCTACCTAGCACCCGGCAGTGCTGCCTGCACACTAAGCACACATTTCAGTATCTATTTGCAGGGCCTGTCTTTAAAGGGACACTGTCACCTGGATTTGGAGGGAACAATCTTCAGCCATGGAGGTGGGGCTTTGGGGTTTTTGATTCACCCTTTCCTTACCCGCTGGCTGCATGCTGGCTGCAATATTGGATTGAAGTTCATTCTCTGTCCTCTGTAGTACATGCCTGCACAGTGCAATCTTGCCTTGTGCAGGCATGTACTACGGAGGACAGAGAATGAACTTCAATCCAATATTGCACCCAGCATGCAGCCAGCAGGTAAGGAAAGGGTGAATCAAACACCCAAAAACCCCGCCTCCATGGCTGAAGATTGTTCCCTCCAAATTCAGGTGACAGTGTCCCTTTAAGGCACCATGCGCAATCAATGTGCTTTCCTGACAGCCAGTCAGAGTAGGGTGGGAATTCCTGCTTGGACTCAGTATCTGACTCAGGGCGCTTTCAGGCATGGGCACAAAAGCCACCGAGGGTCAGAGCGAGTCCAATCACCAGTTTAATGGGGGTGATTCATAGGGATCCCACTAGTGTCCTTCAGCTGCACCCTGTGACTGCTAACAGGGCACAGCGTAATTACGGCGACTCTGTCAAGCAACAGAGTTCACTTCCATTCACACTGGGTGAGGTCTAACCCACGTGTGAGCAAGCGTCCATCTGCCATTACTCAGCAGCAGGTGCCATCTCTGCACGGTGGACCCTGGAATGCGAACACACCTCATATTCTTTAATATTATTATTTGGTGCGTTCTGCCAGTCCTAACAGTGTCTAGCCCCTCCCCCACCACTGATGGGTATCTTCCTGTGTATACTGTACATTATCAGTAAACTGCTAATCATCATTGAGGGCAATGTTACAGCCCGCTGTATCCCACGTTGTAATTTTTTGGTGTTGAAATTAAGCTGTCTGCAGACCTGACACACATAAAAAAAATCTCACTTTCAAATTGTTTCTAGCATCTAGTCTAGGTTATAGAGGGGTTATACACAAACCTCAAAAAAATTATGTTACTGACGTCATAAAGTAGGGGACATTTCACTTTCAAATTGTTTGTAGCATCCAGTCTATGTGATAGAGGCCTCACACAGGCCCCCCAAAATATTCTGTTACTAACGTCATACAGTAGGGGACATCTCACTTTCAAATTGTTTGTAGCATCTAGTCCATGTTATAGAGGGGTTATCCACAGGCCCAAAATAAATACTTCTGTTACTCATGTCATACCATATTGGACATCTTGCTTTCAAATTGTTTGTAGCATCTAGTCTATGTGATTGAGGCCTCACACAGGCCCCCCCAAAAAATCTTCTGTTACTAATGTCATACAGTAGGGGACATCTCACTTTCAAACTGTTTGTAGCATCTAGTCTATGTTATAATGGGGTTATCCACAGGCCCGCCCAAAATTCTTGTGCTACTGACATCATACAGTAGGGGGCATCTCACTTTTAAATTGTGTGTAGCATCTAGTCTATGTTATAGAGGGATCATCCAGACTCCAAAAAAATTCTTATGTTACTAACGTCATACATGAGTGGATATCTCACTTTCAAATTGTTTGCAGCATCTTTTCTATATTATAGAGGGGTCATCCTCAGGCCCCCCAAAATTATTCTGCTACTAACGTCTTACAGAAATGGAAATCTCACTTGCAAATTGTTTGTAGCATCTAGTCTATGTTAAACAGGCCTCTTCCACAGGCCTTCAAATACTTTTGTTACTAACGCGATTCAGCACCTTTTCATTTACAGTCATTGAATTTTAGCTGTTTGCAGAGTTGGTGCAGAGTTTAAATTCTATTTTTTTTTCTAATACTATACTTCTACCACACTATCTGAGCAACATGACCGTGAAAAAGTGAGGTCTTGGTGGAAGGGGGACTAGGCTTGGTGTTCAAGGTGTACGTGGGGTACTAGGTAGTAATTTTTATGAAAGAACTAGTAAAACAACATCATGTCCTATGCAAAGACAACTGACAACTTCTCTTACTGGATGGGCTACTCCACTAAATTTCTTTGGCTGATGCACAGTGGTAGCCCTTGTTGATGAGGCACAAAAAGAGCATATGCTCAAGTGGATGGCAATTGCAGCTTCAAGTTGCCTCTCCTTCTCTTCCTCCACCTGAACATCACACTCAGTACAGTTCATAGAGGTGGCACCCAAAGTACCCTTGATTCTCCCCGCATTACAATTGACTATAGGGAATTACAGATGGGTGAGTCATCAGAAGTGTACTCAAAAGTTTCACAGAGTCAAGAGGAGGAAATATGCAGCGATTAGTGTTGAGCATTCCATTACTGCAAATATTGGGTATCGGCCGATATTCGCGGTATCGGAGTTCTGATACTGAGTTCCGATACTTTTGCAATACTGGAGTCAGAAGTTCCCATAATGCTACGGGCCAGTTTGATTTAATTCAGCTAATGAGGAATCCTAAGAAGTGTGGGCACATCCTGTTATGCATGTTAGGCATGTAACTAATGGCATGGCTGTGATTGGCTGCTGAAATGATGTCATGGTGCACTAAAAAAGCCGCCACCACCATTTTGGGTTCACTCTGCTGTGAATTCAGTTATGGACAGGATGCTGCTGTTCTGACTGAGGGACAGTTTGAGATAGTGATTTGCTTTATTGTGCTTTACCCAAGCTACTGTAGCAACCGCTGTGTGAGAACCTTTTTTTTGCCTTGTAGTGCTGTTCACAGCTGTCTGCAAGGTCTCTGTGTGTGTGAGTGCAGCTCACACTGCAGTGTGTTCTTCAGCCACATCTGGTTGTTCCCTCAGCGCGCGTCACTGCCTCATACTGTTACATTGTCCTTTTTTGCATTTTTGCTGCTGCACATTTTTCCTGATGTCTCCTATTAGTGTGTTTTCATCCGTATCCAGCTAGATAGTGTGCAAACACTATATAGGAGTAGATAGAGGAGCTTTTCTGCAGCCTTGCAGCGCCGTTCACGGCTGTCTGCAAGATCTGTGTGTGTGATTGCAGCTCTCGCTGCAGTGTGTTCTGCAGCCACATTTGGTTGTAGTCCACTCAATCTGCGTCACTGCCTCATACATTGTCCTTTTTTCATTAGTGCAGCCCATTTTTCCTTATTTCTCCTATTAGTGGTGTGTTTCCATCCGTATCCAGCTAGATTGCGTGCACTATATAGGAGTAGATAGAGGAGCCTTTCTGCAGCCTTGTGCCCTGCAGCCCCAGCCAGATTAGTATTAGCGTATTTTTGGAGCCTCATCTATTGCATTGTAGGTTACCTTCCTGCATTGTAATAGCTACAAAAAGTTTGTGATACTATCGGTTTTACATCTTTGGGCACATCCATTTTTTTTTGTAAAAAAAACAAAACCTAAATAAAGTTCCCCAAACACTCCACTTTACTGTTGTGTAGGCCACATTAGCTCATATTAAAGCTTAATCCACACTTTAGTGTTTCTTATACCTGTTAGCAGCTGTTCAGGAATAAGCACACTAAGCCCTTAATACTTTTCTGCCTATCTTTATCAGTCTACCAAGATGAAGAAGGCAGGGAGTAAGGCAAGTGGTCGTGGAGTTTCTGCAGGGAGAGGACGTGGGGATTTTGTGCCTGCTGTAGGCACCAGTGACTCAACATCCCCCAGTTTTACCAGGGAACAGTCCTTTATGCGCAGCTTTGTAGGAGCTCGCCATACCCCACTGCTGCGGGACGAACAAATTGAAGGCGTTGTTGGATGGATGGCAGCTAACGCATTGACTTCAATTAGTGCCACATCCTTTCAGGTCCAGAGCACTGAAGAGCACCCATCTATATCTTCACCACTTGCTAAATTGCCCAGGCAGTCAGAGAGTCCTGGACTGGAGCAATCTCTACTTCTGTTCTCTGAATCTCTTGGCTTGGAAAGAGGGGGGCAGCCAAGCATTGAAGAAGAGGCAGTATGCAGTGATGCGCAACGGTTTTGTCTCTCTGAATCTGAAGAGGCAGGTGGGCCAGTGCCTATGGTCATCACACCTCAGTACGCATCTGAAGATGTGACTTTGGTGCCACTTTCTAGTGCGTACTGTGCTGCCGAGACTACCCAAGATAAGCAGTTGTTGGAAGAGGGAAGTGTAGATGATGAGGTCCTTGACCCATCATGGCGTGAGGTACAGGAAGGTGGTGGGAGCAGCTCTGAGGAAAAGATTCCCTGAAAGGCCCAAAAAGGAGGGAGAGGGAGGGGGCAGACTGGGTTGCCTGTAGCCTCTACTTCGGCACCCATTAGGAGCATGCCTCTTCCAAAACCCAAAACGGGTGCTCCCAAGACTTGCAGTGCCTGGTCCTTTTTTGACACAGTGGCAGATGACATTTGCTTTGTCAAATGCAAGCTGTGTCATCAGAAAGTGAAAAGATGGAAAAGTGTCAGCAACCTCAATACCACAAATATGTGGAAACATGTGCGGAACAAGCACGTGGTGGAGTTATAAAACACACTGAAGACCTAGGCCAACCTACAGCGCCACCTACCGCCTCTTCAGCTCATGTTGTAGCCTCTTCCTCCAGCTCACACACAGCTGGTTTGGCTTCCTCACAGGATCGCAATGGAAGAACCTCTGGCACTGTTGTCCAGAGACCCAGCGTAATTCCACCCACAGCACCACGTTCCCAGTCATCCTCACACTCCCATCCCAGTCTACAGCCATCAGGAGCACAGGCATGGGAGAAAAGGCGGCCATTCTTGGCAAACCACCCCCCAGCACAGGCTCTGAATGCTGGCATTGCAAAACTACTGTCCCTTGAAATGCTCTCATTCAGGCTGGTGGAGACTGACACTTTCCGTAACTTCATGGCATTGGCAGTCCCACAATACAACGTGCCCAGCCGCTTTCATTTCAGCAGGCAAGCCATCACTGCCCTGCAAAAGCATGTGGAGGGAAACATTAAACATGTGCTACTAAGCGCCGTCAGTAGCAAGGTCCACCTGATCACCGATGCATGGACCAGTCACCATGGACAGGGAAGATACCTTTTCCTCACTGCCTATTGTGTAAATGTTGTGGAGCCAGGTACAGATCTTGAGAGTGGCACTGTACGTGTTCTGCCAAATCCAAGGATTGCAGGAATCCAGTCTATACACATTGACTCCTCCTCATACTCCAGTTCCTCTGAATCAGCACTGCAGGAGCCGTCACAGTCTACCTCCACATAGACCCGAGAACGCTTACCTGTTATGACCGATATGAGCACAGCCGTGGCCAAACATCAACAGGCAGTATTGAAAATAATTTCTTTGGGGAATCGAAGCCACACAGCGCAGGAGCTCTGGAATGCCATCAAACAGGAGAGCGACGTGTGATTTGTGCCAACAAATCTCCAGCCAGGCATGGTAGTGTGTAACAATGGCCGAAATCTGGTGGCAGCTCTAGGCCTAGGCAACCTCACTCACATCCCATGTCTGGCACATGTGCTCAACTTGGTAGTGCAGTTTTATGAGGGACTATCCAGATCTTGATGCACTGCTGCACAAGGTCCGCATAGAGTGCGCTCACTTGCGGCATTCCAGCATGGCAAGATTGCGAATTGCAGCTCTGTAGCGACGATTCCGCCTTCCGGAACATCGCATCATATTTGACCTACCCACCAGGTGGAATTCAACGTTACATATGTTGGAGAGGTTGTGTGGACAGCAGGCAGCAGTAATGGAGTACAAGCTGCATCAGGTGCAAAGAAGTCGCTCTGCGCACCGTTCAGACTTCATCACCACTGAGTGGGCAACTATGAAGGACATCTACCAGGTTTTGCGTGCCTTCGATGATTCCACGCGGATGGCGAGTGCAAATGATACACTAGTCAGCATGAGTATCCCCCTTATCTGCCTGCTTGAAAAAACACTGCAAGCGCTAATGGAGGAGGTTGTGGAAGAGGTGGAGGATGAGGAGTCACAAATGCCATCTGCTTCTGGACAGTCTGCGCAACATGGTTCCTCACAAAGGCCTAGGCAGGGGACACTTTGTGAGAAGGATGAGGAGGAGTCAATGGAGGAGGAAGACATCTGTCCAGAGGAGGGAATTACACAATGCTCTAGTTATCAGTATGTAGAGCGAGGGTGGGGTGATGCAGAGCAGGCAGAGATCACACCTCAAGCAGGGGACAGCGTTTCTTGGCCAGTTGGCATTCTGCAGCACATACAGTTAGGTCCATATATATTTGGACAAAGACAACATTTTTCTAATTTTGTTTAAAGAGATTACCACAATGAATTTTAAACAAAACAATTCAGATGCAGTTGAAGCTCAGACTTTCAGCTTTCATTTGAGGGTATCCACATTAAAATTGGATGAAGGGTTTAGGAGTTTCAGCTCCTTAACATGTGCCACCCTGTTTTTAAAGGGACCAAAAGTAATTGGACAATTGCCTCCAAGGCAATTTCATGGACAGGTGTGGGCAATCCCTTCATTATATCATTCTCAATTAAGCAGATAAAAGGCCTGGAGTTGATTTGAGGTGTGGTGCTTGCATTTGGAAGGTTTTGCTGTGAAGTAAACATGCAGTCAAAGGAGCTCTCCATGCAGGTGAAACAAGCCATCCTTAAGCTTCGAAAACAGAAAAAACCCATCCGAGAAATTGCTACAATATTAGGAGGGGCAGAACCTACAGTTTGGTGCATTCTGAGAAAGAAAGAAAGCACTGGTGAACTCACTAATGCAAAAAGACCTGGGCGCCCATGGAAGACAACAGTGGTGGATGATCACAGAATAATCTCCATAGTGAAGTGAAACCCCTTCACAACAGCCAACCATGTGGACAACACTCGCCAGGAGGTAGGCGTATCAATATCCAAATCTACCATAAAGAGAATACTGCATGAAAGTAAATACAGAGGGTTCACTGCACGGTGCAAACCACTCATAAGCATCAAGAATAGAAAGGCTAGACTGGACTTTGCTAAAAAACATCTAAAAAAGCCAGCACAGTTCTGGAAGAACATTCTTTGGACAGATGAACCCAAGATCAACCTCTACCAGAATGAAGGAAAGAGAAAAGTATGGCGAAGGCGTGGTACAGCTCATGATCCAAAGCATACCACATCATCTGTAAAACACGGCGGAGGCAGTGTGATGGCTTGGGCATGCATGGCTGCCAGTGGCACTGGGTCACTAGTGTTTATTGATGATGTGACACAGGATGGAAGCAGCCGAATGAATTCTGGGGTATTCAGAGCCATACTGTGTGCTCAGATCCAGCCAAATGCAGCAAAACTGATTTGTCGTCATTTCATACTACAGATTGACAATGACCCAAAACATAAAGCCAAAGCAACCCAGGAGTTTATTAAAGCAAAGAAGTGGAATATTCTTGAATGGCCAAGACAGTCACCTGATCTCAACCCAATTGAGCATGCATTTCACTTGTTAAAGACTAAACTTCAGACAGAAAGGCCCACAAACAAACAGCAACTGAAAACCACCGCAGTGAAGGCCTGGCAGAGCATCAAAAAGGAGGAAGCACAGCATCTGGTGATGTCCATGAGTTCAAGACTTCAGGCAGTCATTGCCAACAAAGGGTTTTCAACCAAGTACTAAAAATGAACATTTTATTTAAAATTATTGAATCTGTCCAATTACTTTTGGTCCCTTTAAAAACAGGGTGGCACATGTTAAGGAGCTGAAACTCCTAAACCATTCATCCAATTTTAATGTGGATACCCTCAAATGAATGCTGAAAGTCTGAACTTCAACTGCATCTCAATTGTTTTGTTTAAAATTCATTGTGGTAATGTCTATAACCAAAATTAGAAAAATGTTGTCTCTGTCCAAATATATATGGACCTAACTGTAGTTGATTTCATGCTGCAGTGCCGGAGAAACGACCGCCGCATCGCCCACATTCTCAACACGGCTGATTATAGGGTGTACACCCTCCTAGATCCTCGCTACCGGGACAACTTACAAAGCCTCATAACACCGTTGAACCGGGAGCGTAAAATTGAGGGAGTACAAAGACACACTGGTTTATTCCATCATGTTCTCCATTCCAGCCAAGAGCAGTGCTGCTAGTGCTTTACAAAGCAGCTCTGTGCATCGAGGCAGTGGAGGAAGCTCTGCACAAAGAGGGAGGAGAAGCAGTGCCTCAGCACAAGGCAAGACCAGTATGGCCCAAATGTGGCAAAGCTTTGTGTGCCCGCCACAAATGTCTACACCATCACAGACGGCTTCAGTCAGCAGGAGGCAACGTTTCCGTCAGATGGTGACAGACTGCATGTCTTGCCCTCTCAGTGTACTCCCAGACAGCTCTTCCCCCTTCAAGTTTTTGGTCTCTAAGGTGGATACATGGCCAGAGCTTAGCCAGTATGCTTTGGAGGTGCTGGCTTGCCGTGCTGCTAGTGTATTATCGGAACGTGTCTTTAGTGCCGCAGGTGGTGTACTAACAGACCGTCGCATGCGACTATCCTCCGATAACGTTGACCGGCTTACTTTTCAGAAAATGAACAAGGCCTTGATCTCACAGGAATTTGCCACTCCTCTTCCAGATTATATAATTGGTTGGCAACAGTATAGAGGTCTCCTGGTGTGTTCATGTTTCTACCACCTGAACTGTAATCCTTGGGCTCCAAAACCACCAGTTGCTGCTCAGAAGTGCCATCTGCACAGTCAACACTTGCTCCTCTGTTATTGGGGTTCAGTAACGTCAGCTGCTCCCCTGCTGTGTATCTGGCAATTTCTCCTGCTCTGTACATTCTCACACTACAACAGATATTAAACTTGCTTCAAATAGGCCTCAGCCTACACTCTGTTTCTAGCATTGACCCTGGGCTCCAACACTGCCCGTTGGTGCTCAGAATTGCCATCTGCACAGTCAACAATTGCTGCCGTGTTATTGGGGTTCAGTAACATCAGCTGCTCCCCTGCTCTGTCCACACACACACTACAACAGATATTAAACTTGCTCCAATTAGGCCTCAGCCTCCACTTTGTTTCTAGCATTGACCCTGGGCTTCAACACTGCCAGTTGCTGCTCAGAAGTGCCATCTGCACAGTCAACACTTGCTGCCATGTTATTGAGGTTCAGTAACGTCAGCTGCTCCTCTGCTGTGTATCCGGCAATTTCTCCTGCTCCATCCACTCTCACACTACAACAGATATTAAACTTGCTCCATTTAGGCCTCAGCCTTCACTCTGTTTCTAGCATTGAACCTGGGCTCCAACACTGCCAGTTGCTGCTCAGAAGTGCTGTCTGCACAGTCAACACTTGCAGCCGTGTTATTGGGGTTCAGTAAAAATCAGCTGCTCCCCTGCTGTGTATCCGGCAATTTCTCCTGCTCCGTCCACTCTCATGCTACAACAGATATTAATCTTGCTCCAATTAGGCCTCAGCCTACACTCTGTTTCTAGCATTGACCTTGGGCTCCAACACTGCCAGTTGCTGCTCAGAAGTGCCGTCTGCACAGTCAACACTTGCTGCCATGTTATTGGGGTTCAGTAGTGTCAGCTGCTCCCCTGCTGTGTATCCAGCAATTTCTACTGCTCCGTCCACTCTCACACTACAACAGATATTAAACTGGCTATAATTAGGCCTCAGCCTACACTCTGTTTCTCCTGTAATCCCAGGGCTCCAACACCGCCAGTTGCTGCTCAGAAGTACCGTCTGCACAGTCAACACTTGCTCCTATGTTATTGGGGTTCAGTAACGCCAGCTGCTACCCTGTTGTGTGGGAGGCAATTTCTCCTTCTCCCTCCACATTCACACTACAACAGATATTAAACTGCCTCAAATTATGCCTCTGCCTCCACTCTGTTTATAGCATTGACCCTGGGCTCCAACATCGCCAGTTGCTGCTCAGATGTGTCTTTGGCACGCATTCTCCCTCCTGGCCAGCCTGGTCCCAGCACACCAGCTGTTTCCTGGTAGTGTCAAGGTCATTTTGCCTCCAGTACGTTGTCTTGTCGGGTTGCGGTCGGGTTAGCCAACTCTGTGGTGCATGCAGTTTAGGTGCTTCCTATGTGGGCTGCGGGAACTGGCAATCAAGTCTGGTTCCGTAGTGCCAATAGGACAAGCTCCCCCTGTAGGACTGTGGGTTTTCGGTAACTCCGGCCAGCTCGCGGCCTTGCAATTTTTTTTTCATGTAGACATTCTGCTTCTTACCTGAGTTTCAGCACCATTGGCTGGTTCTTTGGAAGTCCATCTTGAATAGGTCCCCCTGGGTTCTAGTACCGTCAGATGGTTCCAGGCAGAGCCTTTGGCTTAGGTGCCTCCTTCTCGGTATCTGAGTTCCACCACCATCTGAGGGTCCTTGGTAGTGCTTTCTGGCATGGGTACCTCCTGCTTAGTAACCGGGGTCCAGTACCGTCAGCTGGTCCTCGGTAGTTCCATTGGCTCTTATACCTTCTGCTACCCATCTGGGTTCCAGTACCGTCAGCTGGTTCTCAGCAGTGTCTTTGGCTCTTGTACCTTCTGCTCCCCATTATAATTCCAGTACCGTCAGCTGGTTCCAGACAGAGCCTTTGGCTTAGGTGCCTCCTTCTCGGTATCTGAGTTCCATCAACGTCTGGTAGTCCTTGGTAGTGCTTTCTGGCACGGGTACCTCCTGCTTAGTAACTGGGTTCCAGTACCTTCAGCTTGCCCTCGGTAGTTCCATTGGCTCTTGTACCTTCGGCTACCCATCCGGGTTCCAGTACCGTCAGCTGGTTCTTGGTAGTGTCTTTGGCACGGGTACTCCCTCCTGGCCAGCCTGGTTCCAGCGGTCGGGTTAGCCAACTTTATGGTGCCTACAGATTAGGTGCTTCCTATGTGGGCTGCGGGAACTGGCAATCAAGGCTGGTTCCGTATTGCCAATAGGACAAGCTCCCCCTCTAGGACTGTGGGTTTTCGGCAACTCCGGCCGGCTTGCAGCCTTGCAATTTTTTTTATGTGGACCTTCTGCTGCCTGAGTTCCAGCACCATTAGCTGGTTCTTTGTTCTTGTTTGTTTGTTCTATTCAATCTTGAATAGGTTCCACTGGGTTCCAGTACTGTCAGTTGTTTCCAGGCAGAGCTTTTGGCTTAGGTGCCTCCTTCTCGGTATCCGAGTTCCACCAACGTCTGGTGGTCCTTGGTAGTGCTTTCTGGTACAGGAACTTCCTGCTTAGTAACCGGGTTCCAGTACCATCAGCTGGTCCTTGGTAGTTCCATTGGCTCTTGAACCTTCGGCTACCCATCCGTGTTCCAGTACCGTCAGCTGGTTCTTGGCAGTTCCTCAGCCTTCTTGTACCTTCTGCTACATTTCCAAGTTCTAGCTTTTTGAAATGGTTTTTGGTAATCACTCTGGATCTCCCTGACGATGACCCTAAAGACAATGACCTTGAAGACCACCCAGAAGAAGACAATGACCCCGGAGATAATGACCCCAGAGACGACGACCCTGAAGACCACCGCAAAGAAGACGACGACCCCGGAGACTACGACCCTGGAGACGACGACCCCAGAGACGATGACCCTGGAGACGACGACTCTGAAGGCTACCCCGAAGAAGACGACGACCCCGAAGATGATGAGGCCAAACTGAACGCGGACAAATCCTGTTGTAAATCTTTTGTGACAGGCAGAACGGAAGGTGTAATCTTCAAACTTTTATAGATAACAACTGCATGAATGCCTGTCACAAATAAGAATATGATGAAGAAGAAGAATATGAAGAATATGAAGAAGTAGAATATGAAGAATAATAATAGTTAAATAAGAAGAATATGAGGAATGTAAAAAAAAAGAATAATAGGAAGAAGGTGAAGAAGAAATGAATAAGGTGAAGAAGAAGTTGATGAAAAAGATGCTGCTGCTGAGGATAATAAAGGAGAAAGTGTGGGAGAAGTAAAAAAGAAGGTGTAGAGCATGGAAGTAGTGAAACATAAATATTTGATAAAATATAAAAAGCTTAATTTAGTCAATATCTTTGTAACTCCGAACGTATTAAAAAAAAATTGAATTCCTGCTATTCAATTTGATTGGGCTAAACCTCCATGCCTTTAATGCCTCCTCCACATCCCCCAATACATTCTACATTATTCTTAGTTGTTTTCCTTCATGTAGAATTAACCTACAAGGAAAGAAAGGGTTTATTTTCATTCCGATATTTGTGTCCCATTGACTTGCATTTTTTTCCGGTATTGGAATCGGCGATATCCGATATTTTTTGGGTATCTCTCTGATCCGATAATTCCCTATATCGGAAGGTATCGCTCAACACTACTTACAGTTGTGGCCAAAAGTATTGACACCCCTGCAATTCTGTCAGATAATACTCAGTTTCTTCCTGAAAATGATTGCAATCACAAATTCTTTGGTATTATTATCTTCATTTAATTTGTCTTAAATGAAAAACACAAAAGAGAATGAAGCAAAAAGCAAAACATTGATCATTTCACACAAAACTCCAAAAATGGGCCAGACAAAAGTATTGGCACCCTCAGCCTAATACTTGGTTGCACAACCTTTAGCCAAAATAACTGCGACCAACCACTTCCGGTAACCATCAATGAGTTTCTTACAATGCTCTGTGGAATTTTAGACCATTCTTCCTTGGCAAACTGCTCCAGGTCCCTGATATTTGAAGGGTGCCTTCTCCAAACTGCCATTTTTACATCTCTCCACAGGTTTTCTATGGGATTCAGGTGTGGACTCATTGCTGGCCACCTTAGATGTCTCCAGTGCTTTCTCTCAAACCATTTTCTAGAGCTTTTTGAAGTGTGTTTTGGGTCATTGTCCTGCTGGAAGACCCATGACCTCTGAGGGAGACCCAGCTTTCTCACACTGAGCCCTACATTATGTTGCAAAATTTGTTGGTAGTCTTCAGACTTCATAATGCCATGCACATGGTCAAGCAGTCCAGTGCCAGAGGCAGCAAAGCAACCCCAAAACATCAGGGAACCTCCACCATGTTTGACTGTAGGGACCGTGTTCTTTTCTTTGAATGCCTCTTTTTCTCTCCTGTAAGCTCTATATTGATACCTTTGCCCAAAAAACTCTTCTTTTGTCTCATCTGACCAGAGACCATTCTTCCAAAACATTTTAGGCTTTTTCAGGTAAGTTTTGGCAAACTCCAGCCTGGCTTTTTTATGTCTCGGGGTAAGAAGTGGGGTCTTCCTGGGTCTCTTACCATACAGTCCCTTTTCATTCAGATGCCAACGGATAGTACGGGTTGACACTGTTGTACCCTCGGATTGCAGGGCAGCTTGAACTTGTTTGGATGTTAATCCAGGTTCTTTATTCAACATCCACACAATCTTGCGTTGAAATCTCTTGTCAATTTTTCTTTTCCGTCCACATCTAGGGAGGTTAGCCACAGTGCCATGGGCTTTAAACTTCTTGATGACACTGCGCACGGTAGACACAGGAACATTCAGGTCTTTGGAGATGGACATGTAGCCTTGAGATTGTTCATGCTTCCTCACAATTTGGTTTCTCAAGTCCTCAGACAGTTCTTTGGTCTTCTTTTTTTTCTCTATGCTTAATGTGGTACACACAAGGACACAGGACAGAGGTTGAGTCAACTTTAATCCATGTCAACTGGTTGAAAGTGTTATTTAGTTATTGCCAACACCTGTTTGGTGCGACAGGTAAGTTACAGGTGCTGTTAATTACACAAGTTAGAGAAGCAAGTACACATATGTATCAAACAATAAACATATAGTGTGCATTTACCAAACTATTAAACCTAAAACATAATGCACAACTCCTAAAAATACAGAAAATATAATTTTATTAATCATACAAAAATCACAAGACATAAGTAAACGGGAAAAACAAAAAAAATGGAGAAAGACACGGGGTGACACAAGGACCAAAAATAGCATATATTAAATAATAAAAATGAAGACAAAAATTATCCACATAAATGAAAATAATAATTACAGCACTGGTATCCACAGGATGTGAAAATAGCAATTAGGTCTGTAACGGGAATACCAACTATCAAAAAGTTATATAAATAGTAGTAATGTCACAGGGTATATCATTCAAAAAAACCCCGGTAATACCAGAATACTAGTGCATATGGACAAAATTATGGGTAAAAAACCATATAAGAATCATAGGCTATGTGCACACATTAATATAGCAGCAAAATGCAATTTATCTAAATAGCAGCATAGCATAGATATTTGCACATTAAGTCCATCTGGCAGTGAATAGAAAGCCTCCTGCACAGCAGTATAATGTAAACAGTGGTACAGTGTAAACAATGGTAAACTAGCACAATGTGCTCTCAATTCATCTGAAGCCCGTAAACCAGACAAAAAAGGAATTGTATAGAACAATGGAATACTCAGCTATATTAGTGGTCCTGTGATGGCCTGCACCCGCCCGACGCGCGTTTCGCCTGAGCTTTGACGAGGGTTTTTTTTTAATAATATACCCTGTGATATTACTACTATTTATATAACTTTTTGATAGTTGGTATTCCCGTTACAGACCTAATTGCTATTTTCACATCCTGTGGATACCAGTGCTGTAATTATTATTTTCATTTATGTGGATAATTTTTGTCTTCATTTTTATTATTTAATATATGCTATTTTTGGTCCTTGTGTCACCCCGTGTCTTTCTCCATTTTTTTTGTTTTTCCCGTTTACTTATGTATTGTGATTTTTGTATGATTAATAAAATTATATTTTCTATATTCTTATGAGTTGTGCATTATGTTTTAGGTTTTATAAGTTAGAGAAGCATCACATGATTTTTCGAACAGTGCCAATACTTTTGTCAACCCCCTTTTTTATGTTTGGTGTGGAATTATATCCAATTTGGCTTTAGGACAATTCTTTTTGTGTTTTTTTCATTTAAGACAAATTAAATGAAGATAATAATAACAAATAATTTCTGTTTCCAATCATTTTCAGGAAGAAACTGAGTATTATCTGACAGAATTGCAGCGGTGTCAATACTTTTGGCCACAACTGTATCACCCATTAATGCATGCAATGTTGCAGTAACCAAAAAATGTAACTCTGGTATTTTGATTTTTTTTTCTCGTTATGCTGTTTACTTCTTTAATATATTGATAGATTGGACAATTCTAAATGCAGTGACACGAAATATGTGTATCTTTTATTTTTTGTTTGTTTGATTTTGAATCGGGCGAATGGAGGTGATTTAAACTTTTATATTTATTTATTTTTTTAATACTTTTAAGACTAGAAACTGTGATCCTCCCGTCACTTGTGCTACACATAACAGGACTTCAGCCCTGCTATGTTAGCTAAAATGCTCATCTGCTATGAGCGACTGCCATACGGCGGCGCTCATAGCAGTTCAGCAATGAAAACCACAGGTATCTCCTGCAGTCCCAGGGTTGTCATGCAAATCCATTGGCGATCCATGGTCATGTGACAGGGGAACCGAGGGGCAGGGCTTATAACTAGAGATGAGCGGTGTTCGAGTCGAATTGTTCGCCAATCTCAAATTCGAGCTGTTTTGGGCAGTGTTCGAGTCGTTCGACGAACAGAACAATTTGCTTAAAATTTGGCTGTTCGAGTTTCTGTTCGATAACTGTTCGTTCAGCAAAAGCCTCGCTTGATTTGCACATTAAAATTGTTTATCATTGTTAATAGACTGTTTCAGTGTATAGTGAGTGGGGGGGTGGGGGATAGATCTGTGCTGAAAAAACGCCGATCTCCATTTTTTTTTTCTTTCCCGCATTTAAAGTGGGGTGGTGCAGTCTCTCAGCCTATCAGCAGTGCACACACACATAGCAGTGTGCATGTAATGCACACAAGCAAGGGCATGTGTCATTGGCTATGTATGTCACATGTCCTTGCCCTATAAGAACCAGCCATTTGCCCCGTCGCCACCATTTCCTCACTGCTGCAGCTTAGTGTTAGACGGCACCGCTGCTGCTGTGGGCACTATACAGACTTAGGCTGTGTTCACACGTTGCGGTTTTTTCGTGGTTTTTCCCGATAAAAATTCTATAAAACCGCAAAAAAAACGCATACAATAAGCATCCCATCATTTAGAATGAATTCCGCATGTTTTGTGCACATGATGCGTTTTTTTCTGCGAAAAAAACGCATCGCGGCAAAAAACGCAGCATGTTCATTAATTTTTCATTTTTTTTGCGGATTTCCCACTCCAAAATACATTGGGAAGTGTCCGGAAAAAAACGCAGCAAAAATGCAACAAAACCGCGGCAAAAACGCATCAAAATCGCGGCAAAATCACGGCAAAAACGCATGCGGTTTTCTTGCGGATTTCTTGCAGAAAATGTCCGGAATTCTCAGGAATTTTCTGCAAGAAATCCTGAACATGTGCACATAGCCTAATAGTGTTTTTTTGGAGCAAATTGTCAGAGAGATAGGTTTAGGGAGGCGGGAGGAGTCGGAACTAGTTGTAATATCAGCCCTTTTCAGGGTAGGTTACAGCAGTTCATAGCACTGATTGCCAGGCAGGTCTGTGCCAGTGCTGTGCAAGTGTTTGTCACAGCATTTTGTGTAATCTAGCTCAGTCAATCCTTTTGGGCTAGTAGCATTGTCTGATAGTCATCGGAGTAACCCGCCTATGAAGCAAACTATATCACCTGTGTATCTCAATTTTCACTGCATCTAATCCAGTTCAGATTTTAGGGCCTAGGAGCAGTGTCTGCACGTCAGCAGAGTAGCCTGCCTATGAAACAAACTATACCGCCTGTGTATCTCAGTTTTCACTGCATCTAATCCAGTTGTTAGTTTAGGGCCTAGGAGCAGTGTCTGCACGTCAGCAGAGTAGCCTGCCTGTGAAACAAACTATACCGGCTGTGTATCTCAATTTTCACTGTATCTAATCCAGTTGATAGTTTAGGGCCTAGGAGCAGTGTCTGCACGACTGCAGAGTAGACTGCCTGTGAAACACACTACACCGCCTGTGTATCTCAATTTTCACTGCATCTAATCCAGTTGATAGTTTACGGCCTAAAGGCCCCTTCACATTAAGCGACGCTGCAGCGATACCGACAACGATCCGGATCGCTGCAGCGTCGCTGTTTGGTCGCTGGAGAGCTGTCACACAGACAGCTATCCAGCGACCAACGATGCCGGTAACCAGGGTAAACATCGGGTAACTAAGCGCAGGGCCGCGCTTAGTAACCCGATGTTTACCCTGGATACCATGCTAAAAGTTAAAAAAAACAAACACTACATACTTACCTACCGCTGTCTGTCCTCCAGCGCTGCGCTCTGCTTCTCTGCTCTCCTCCTGTACTGTCTGTGAGCCGGAAAGCAAAGCGGTGACGTCACCGCTCTGCTTTCCGGCTCACAGACAGTACAGGAGGAGTGCAGAGCACAGCGCTGGAGGACAGACAGCGGTAGGTAAGTATCTAGTGTTTGTTTTTTTTTACTTTTAGCATGGTAACCAGGGTAAACATCGGGTTACTAAGCGCGGCCCTGCGCTTAGTTACCCGATGTTTACCCTGGTTACCAGTGAAGACATCGCTGGATCGGTGTCACACACGCCGATCCAGCGATGTCAGCAGGAGTCCAGCGACGAAATAAAGTTCTGGACTTTATTCAGCGACCAACGATCTCCCAGCAGGGGCCTGATCGTTGGTCGCTGTCACACATAACGATTTCATTAACGATATCGTTGCTACGTCACAAATAGCAACGATATCGTTAACAATATCGTTATGTGTGAAGGTACCTTAAGAGCAGTGTCTGCACGTCAGCAGAGTAGCCTGCCTCTGAAACAAACTATAGCACCTGTGTATCTCAATTTTCACTGCATCTAATCCAGTTGACAGGTTAGGGCCTAGGAGCAGGGTCTGCACATCAGCAGAGTAGCCTGCCTGTGAAACAAACTATACTGGCTTTGTATCTCAATTTTCACTGCATCTAATCCAGTTGATAGTTTAGGACCTAGGAGCAGTGTCTGCACGTCAGCAGAGTAGCCTGCCTGTAAAACAAACTACACCACCTGTGTATCTCAATTTTTACTGCATCTAATCCAGTTGAGAGTTTAGGGCCTAGCAGCAGTGTCTGCTCGTCAGCATAGTAACCTGCCTGTGAAACAATCTATACCAACTGTGTATCTTAATTTTCACTGCTTCTAATCTAGTTGATAGTTTAGGGCCTAGGAGCATTGTCTGCACATCTGCAGAGTAGCCTGCCTATGAAACAAACTATAACGCCTGTGTATCTCAGTTTTCACTGCATCTAATCCAGTTGTTAGTTTAGGGCCTAGGAGCAGTGTCTGCACGTCAGCAGAAAAGCCTGCCTGTGAAACAAACTATACTGGCAGTGTATCTCAATTTTCACTGCATCTAATCCAGTTGATAGTTTAGGGCCTAGGAGCAGTGTCTGCATGTCAGCAGAGTGGCTTGCCTGTGAAACAAACTATACCGCCTGTGTATCTCAATTTTCACTGCATCTAATCCAGTTGAGAGTTTAGGGCCTAGGAGCAGTGTCTGCACGTCAGCAGAGTAGCCTGCCTGTGAAACAAACTATACCACCTGTGTATCTTAATTTTCACTGCTTCCAATACAGTTGATAGTTTAGGGCCTAGGAGCAGTGTCTGCACGTCAGCAGAGTAGCCTGCCTATGAAGCAAACTATACCGCCTGTGTATCTCCGTTTTCACTGCATCTAATCCAGTTGATAGTTTAGGGCCTAGGAGTAGTGTCTGCACGTCAGTAGAGTAGGCATCCTGTGAAACAAACTATAGCACCTGTGTATCTCAATTTTCACTGCATCTAATCCTGTTGACAGTTTAGGGCCTAGGAGCAGTATTTGCACGTCTGCAGAGTAGCCTGCCTGTGATACAAAGTACACCGCCTGTGTATCTCAATTTTCACTGCATCTAATCCAGTTGATAGTTTAGGGCCTAGGAGCAGTGTCTGCAAGTTAGCAGAGTAGCCTGCCTATGAAACAAACTATAACGCCTGTGTATCTCAGTTTTCACTGCATCTAATCCAGTTGTTAGTATAAGGCCTAGGAGCAGTGTCTGCACGTCAGCAGAGTAGCTTGCCTGTGAAACAAACTATATTGCCTGTGTATCTCAATTTTCACTGCATCTAATCCAGTTGATAGTTTAGGGCCTAGGAGCAGAGTCTGCACGTCAGCAGAGTAGCCTGCCTGTGAAACAAACTATGTCGCCTGTGTATCTCAATTTTCACTGCATCTAATCCAGTTGATAGTTTAGGGCCTAGGAGCATTGTCTGCACGTCAGCAGAGTAGTCTGCCTGTGAAACAAAGTACACCGCCTGTGTATCTCAATTTTCACTGCATCTCATCCAGTTGATAGTTTAGTGCCTAGGAGCAGTGTCTGCACGTCAGAAGAGTAGCCTGCCTGTGAAACAAACTATACCGGCTGTGTATCTCATTTTTTATTGCATCTAATTCAGTTGATAGTTTAGTGTCTAGGAGCAGTGCCTGCACGTCAGCAGAGTAGCCTGCCTGTGAAACAAACTCTACCGCCTGTGTATCTCAATTTTCACTGCATCTAATCCAGTTGATAGTTTATGGCCGTGGGGCAGTGTCTGCACGTCAGCAGAGTAGCCTGCCTGTGAAACAAACTATAGCGCCTGTGTATCTCAAGTTTCACTACATCTAATCCAGTTGACAGTTTAGGGCCTAGGAGCAGTGTCTGCACATCAGCAGAGTAGCCTGCCTGTGAAACAAACTATACCGGCTGTGTATCTCAATTTTCACTGCATCTAATCCAGTTTATAGTTTAGGGCCTAGGAGCAGTGTCTGCACGTCAGCAGAGTAGCCTGCCTGTGAAACAAACTATATCGTCTGTGTATCTCAATTTGCACTTCATCTAATCCAGTTGATAGTTTAGGGCCTAGGAGCAGTGTCTGCACGTCAGCAGAGTAGCCTGCCTGTGAAACAAACTATACCACCTGTGTATCTCAATTTTTACTGCATCTAATCCAGTTGAGAGTTTAGGGCCTAGCAGCAGTGTCTGCACGTCAGCAGAGTAGCCTGCCTGTGAAACAAACTATAGCGCCTGTGTATCTCAACTTTCACTGCATCTAATCCATTTGACAGTTTAGGGCCTAGGAGCAGTGTCTGCACATCTGCAGAGTATCCTGCCAGTGAAACAAACTACACTGGCTGTGTATCTCAATTTTCACTGCCTCTAATCCAGTTGATAGTTTAGGGCCTAGGAGGAGTGTCTGCACGTCAGCAGAGTAGCCTGCCAGTGAAACAAACTATACCGCCTGTGTATCTGAATTTTCACTACATCTAATCCAGTTGACAGTTTAGGGCCTAGGAGCAGTGTCTGCATGTCAGCAGAGTAGCCTGCCTGTGAAACAAACTACTCTGGCTGTGTATCTCAATTTTCACTGCATCTAATCCAGTTGATAATTTATGGCCGTGGAGCAGTGTCTGCACGTCAGCAGAGTAGCCTGCCTGTGAAACAAACTATAGCGCCTGTGTATCTCAATTTTCACTGCATCTAATCCAGGTGACAGTTTAGGACCTAGGAGCAGTGTCTGCACGTCTGCAGAGTATCCTGCCTGTGAAACAAACTACACTACCTGTGTATCTTAATTTTCACTGCATCTAATCCAGTTGATAGTTTAGGGCCTAGGAGCAGTGTCTGCATGTCAGCAGAGTAGCCTGCCTGTGAAACAAACTCTAGCGCCTGTGTATCTCAATTTTCACTGCATCTAATCCAATTGATAGTTTAGGGCCTAGGAGCAGTGTCTGCACATCAGCAGAGTAGCCTGCCTGTGAAACAAACTATACCGGCTGTGTATCTCAGTTTTACCTGCATCCAATCCAGTTGTTTGTTTAGGGCCTAGGAGCAGTGTCTGCACGTCAGCAGAGTAGCCTGCCTGTGAAACAAACTATACCGCCTGTGTATCTCAATTTTCACTGCATCTAATCCAGTTGATAGTTTAGGGCCTAGGAGCAGTGTCGGCATGTCAGCAGAGTAGTCTGCCTATGAAACAAAGTACACCGCCTGTGTATTTAAATTATCACGGCATCTAATCCAGTTGATAGTTTAGGGCCTAGGAGCAGTGTCTGCACGTCTGCAGAGTAGCCTGCCTGTGAATCAAACTATACCGGCTGTGTATCTCAATTTTCACTGCATCTAATCCAGTTGATAGTTTAGTGCCTAGGAGCAGTGTCTGCACGTCAGCAGAGTAGCCTGCCTGTGAAACAAACTATACCGCCTGTGTATCTCAATTTTCACTGCATCTAATCCAGTTGATAGTTTAGGGCCTAGGAGCAGTGTCTGCATGTCAGCAGAGTAGCCTTCCTATGAAACAAACTATACCGCTGTGTATATCTCAATTTTCACTGCATCTAATCCAGTTGATAGGTTAGGGTCTAGGAGCAGTGTCTGCACGTCAGCAGAGTAGCCTGCTGTGAATTAAACTACACCACCTGTGTATCTCAATTTTCACTGCTCAGTACCACAGTTTAGCCACTCAGTTCTGCTCGGTTTTCATCCATTGGTTGTTGTGCCAACAACTACAGATACAGAGTTGCCAATTAGTTAAGCACTAAAATGAGTGGCAAAATGCCTGCTGCTGGTGGAAAGGGGAATAGGCGTGTTGGAATGGGAAAAAAAGGTTGTGTCCGTGGGGTAGGTGGTCAAGCAACACTAACATCTGCAGAAGAAAGACCATCTTCCAGCCAAAGTAAGATGTCTATTTCTTTATGTGGACAATCTGATATGATCAATTTCTTATGACCATCGCTACAAGCATCGCCAAAAATTCCAGATGAGGCACAAAAACAGCAGGTGCTTGAACGGATATCAAGTGCTCGTTCAAGTGGGCTCTCTTCCATGTCAACTTCAACATCACAGCTACTCCAGTCCTCAGAGTTGTACCCCAATCGCACTTGCTTCCTCACAGCTCCCAAGTCTCCAGCTGCCTGTCGGAGCATGGGGTCACACACATGGTTGAGTCTGTAGAGCTGTTTACGCATACTATAGCCTGGGAATCAGAGGTCTGCTAAAGAGCTTCTGTGAATCCAGATGAGGAAATGATCTGCACTGATGCCCAGAATCTTTATGAGTCGGATCCAGGCCCAGATGAAGAAGGTTCTGAGCATAATGTAGACCCTCATTCCCAAACTGTAACTCCTGTTGGTGGAGACAATGAGGAAGATAATGATGAGACTGAGATACCTGATTGGAACGAAAACTTGACTTTTCAGTCGGGGCAGGAAGAGGTTGGCTCTGAGTACGATGGGTGTGAGAACACACAGGATGATGATGACAAGTTTGTAGACCCCACTTACTGCCAACCCCCAGTCCGTCAGTCCATGAGGTCAGCAGAGGAGGTGGAGGAGGATGCTAGTGACGAGTCTGACGATGAGGTAACGGTGCGCCTTCCTGGACAGAGACGGAGTACTGGAAGCACGTTAACAACTGCATCCTCAACCCCAACTGTGCCTCAGACAAGAAGTCGTGGTGGCTCTTCAGGTCGTATGGGCTCTATGCCTTGCATAGCCTGGGAATTTTTTGACATCGCAAATTATGACACAACTCATGTTGTCTGTAAGATTTGTCAACAAAATCTCAGTAGAGGCCAAAAAATCACTAGCTTGAGTACTTCATGCATGAACCGTCACATGGATATGAGGCATAAGTTGCAGTGGGAAGCTCACTGTGCTACAATGCGGCCTAGTGGGCCGGGTCAACCACCGTCTGCCCCATCAAGTGCATCCACATCCTCTTCATCCTCTGTGACTGTGGGGACAGCAGTCACACATGCTTTTGGATACAGACCTTCCACCTCTTTACCCGCAACAGCCAGTGTGATTGGCAGGTCATCAGAACATTTGCACGTGGAAACACCTGCTGGTGTTGAGCGCTCTCCAACATCGACACCACATTTTGATCAAGGCAACATAACATCTCCGCCTGCACCTTCCTCACAGACCAGCAGTTTGCCGGGGACACCCTACTCAACTCCGTCTAAGCACGGCAGCCAGCCCTCAGTCCCTCTTATGTGGACAAGTAAAAGACCATTTCCTCCTAGCCATGACAAAGCTAAGAGGTTGAATTTCTCCATCTGCAAACTGTTGGCTACAGAAATGCTGCCTTTCCGCCTGGTGGACACAGAGGGTTTTCGAGACCTTATGTTCGTCGCAGTGCCCCACTACCAGATACCCAGTCGCCACTAATTCTCGAACAAAGCTGTGCCTGCGCTGCACCAGCATGTCACACACAACATCACCGGTTTCTTTGAGAAACTCTGTAAGTGACAGGGTGCATTTCACCACAGACACTTGGACGAGTAGACATGGACAGGGGCGTTACATGTCGGTGACTGGGCACTGGGTAACTACGGCGACATCAGGAGAAGGGGCTGCTGTCCAATTCTTGCCGTCCCCACGAGTTGCTCATCGATCCTCTGTATCTAGAAGTTCCTCCACTGCTCCTGCCTCCTCAACCTCCTCTCGGTCCTCCACCTGCACCCAAAGCATGTCTGGTAATGCCACCCGTGTTGTAACCGGGTAGTAGGAATCCTGCACACCTCACTATGCTGTCACCAGGGCTCAACGGCATCAGGCAGTGTTTACATTGAAATGTCTTTCAAATGTGAGTCACACAGCTGAGGAGTTGTGGTCAGCTCTGGAGACTGAGTTCCATCAATGGTTGTCTCCACTCAACCTGCAGCCAGGGAAGGCTGTGTGTGACAATGCTGCAAACCTCAGTGCAGCCCTTCGCCAGGGATATGTCACACATGTGCCTTGTATGGCTCACGTTTTGAACCTGGTTGTCCAGCAATTTTTATCCCACTATCCCGGACCATATGGGCTTCTGCAGAGGGCATGGTCGCTGTGTGCTCACTTCCGCCGTTCACATCCCGCAGCTCGATGACTTGCATCTCTACAGAAGTCATAGGGCCTGCCAGTTCACAAATGCGATGTGCCCACAAGGTGGAATTCAACTCTGCACATGTTGCAGTGACTGGTGCAATACGTTATAACGTATAGCCTGGACCAACGAGATCAAGAGGTGGGGCAATCACACTGCAGGAGTGGTCTCAGATCAGGAACCTTCTGCACAGTTTTGAAATAGCGACGAAGATTTTTATTGCTGACGATGCCATTATCAGCATGACCATTCCAGTGATTTACATGCTGGAGCACACCTTACACAGTGTTCGAAGTCAGGTTTGTGGAACAAGAGGTGGAGGAGGAGGAACAGGAGGAGTCGTATGCGGAAGGGATCATATCTCCAAGGTCAAGAAGGTTGGCAGCACCAAGGTGGCTGGCATTGGAGGCTGGGGGAGAGGGAATACCGAGGGCGCATGGTAACAGCTAAACTGTTGAGGAAGGTGCAGGAGGCGAGGAAGAAGTGGAGGACGAACTGGCGCTGGGCATGGAAGACTCATCAGATGAGGGAGACCTTGATCAAATTTCTGTTGTGCGAGGTTGGGTGGAGAGGGCAGACAAAGGAAGCATGATTCTCACCTCGCCAACACCAAGACAACAAGGACTTGGTCCTTCTGGATGCGCAAGACACATGAGTGCCTTCTTGCTGCACTACCTGCAACATGACCCTCGGATTGTCAGAATCCGAAGTAATGCTGACTACTGGGTTGCCACACTCTTAGATCCCCTGTACATAAGCAAATTTGGCAAAATAATTCCTGCCATAGAAAGGGATTCATGCATGCAAGAGTATCAGCAGAGACTGTTACAGAATCTAACATCTGCTTTTCCACAAAACACCAGTGGTGCACGAAGTGAATCTGTGAGTTATAACTTGCCAACCGTGAGACTATCGAGTCATCACTCAAACCGTAACAGTAACATCGTATCTGGTGGTAACAGCAATTTTTTCCAATCGTTTCAAGATTTTGTTAGACCATCCTTTGCAAGGCCACAGGAGACAAGAAGTCTGGCGCACAGCCAACGCCTAGAGAGGATGGAACAAGAGTATCTCCAAGTTAACATCGATGCCATGACTGTGGAACTGGACCCTTGCTCATTTTGGGCTTCCAATCTTGAAAAATGGCCTGAGCTCGCCACTCACGCCTTGGAGATCTTGTCGTGCCCCACAGCCAGCGTTCTCTCTGAACGTGTGTTCAGCGCTACTGGTGGTGTGCTGACAGATAAGCGCACGCGGCTGTCCATTGACAATGTAGACAGATTAACGTTCATCAAGATGAACAAATCCTGGATCCGCAAGGACTTTTCTACCCTTGTGTCACCTTGGGGAGACTAAAAGCTTGATGATTTTTGAAAATCACCTCACCAACCGTTTAAAAAAAAACCTGCAAATCGGATCGACTCCAAAAATACATAGCACACCTGTCCCCACTGAGGGCTTTCAAAACGCCGCCTGAATAGGGTCTCTGTGCCGAGCGGTTCGGGCTGCATTAATTGCGGAAAATGTGGAGAAGAAGAAAAATAATAAAATATAAGAAATCGGATTACAATATGTTGCTTGAACCTAGAGGGTTCAAGCACCATAATTAGTACAGAGTCCCTTAAAGGGAACCTGTCACCTGAATTTGGCGGGACTGGTTTTGGGTCATATGGGCGGAGTTTTCGGGTGTTTGATTCACCCTTTCCTTACCCGCTGGCTGCATGCTGGCTGCAATATTGGATTGAAGTTCATTCTCTGTCCTCCAAAGTACACGCCTGCGCAAGGCAAGATTGCTTTGCGC
This sequence comes from Ranitomeya imitator, assembly GCF_032444005.1. Taxonomy (NCBI): domain Eukaryota; kingdom Metazoa; phylum Chordata; class Amphibia; order Anura; family Dendrobatidae; genus Ranitomeya; species Ranitomeya imitator. Next base: position 462,187,758 of record NC_091287.1, on the reverse strand, counting down.
AGGCGTGTACTATGGAGGACAGAGAATGAACTTCAATCCAATATTGCAGCCAGCATGCAGCCAGCGGGTAAGGAAAGGGTGAATCAAACACCTGAAAACTCCGCCCATATGACCGAAAACCAGTCCCGCCAAATTCAGGTGACAGAGTCCCTTTAAATATAAAGGTGTCTATAGATAGAAAATTATTTACATTTGGGCTACAAAGACCATTTATAAAGGGTGTAATATGAAACATTTTTTCATTTAGATTTTCATGATAAGCTCCTAAAACATAAATTTCTGTTTTTTAAAAAATTATAGTTCACCTCAATATTAACTGTTAAGAAGTGGGATTCTTGCCATCATGTGGACAAGACCAAATGTCATTGAATTAATTACAAGCAAGGCTTACTGAATTTGGTATATAAGTTTATTATTAATTTGTCAGTTCTGAAATTCATATTCCCAGACAAGAGCATAAAATGGTAAACATAATAAGTAGTAACAAGCAACAACCACAGTCTACATGAATTATCTTGACAATTGAAATATTTCCAAAGTACATTATTTCTAATTTTTGCAGTGAACAGAAAAATTGTATTTATTTACCACTCTGCATGCGCATCTTCATTCTCTGGCCTTTCAGCCTTTCTTCCATTTATGGTTTGCTAATAAAAATATTAAATTTTACTGAAATAACTCATCTGCTGTATATAGACCTCAGTTGATGAAGTATGTAATTTGAAAATCTTAAGTTTCTCATTTAAATGATTACTTTCTCTCATAGTAAGCAGCTTAGGCTTTTTTCATTTATGAAACTAAAACATTTGGGTGCATGGAATGCAGCATCAACATGACTTGTCATACAATCCATTGTTTTTAATCATCTTCTACTGATAATCTAAATGATGATTAGTCTTGTCTCTGAGATTTCTTTACTCTTCTAATACGCATTTAAATTAATCCTTTCTGCATATTCTGATTTATTCTTAATTTTTTTTTTGTAGAGCAAGTCGTGATTAAAAGTCTATTTCAAATTGGAGATGGCCTAAGTATGACAGCCTAAATATTCAATGGCTGCAATAACATTAAGCAGGTCACCTCTATATAAGCCAGATGTCATAATAAATCTCAGAAAATGCAAATATTTAGAGAAAGCAACATTTTATTATAATTAAATGCCACAAAACTCTTTGTTCGCGAAATTACTAAAGGAAGTCTATAGGCAGGTATTTGAAATATCATTAAAGAAGTACATCAAGCATTTATCTAGGTTTTATGATTTTCTATAATCCTCATATCGCGGACATCATTTATGAGTGCATTTAAGTATATTTTAATATTAAGAACTCGGATGCTTTACTTTATATTTATATAATGCATTACATTTCAATGATTATGAGAGTGTACAAGTCTATTTGGCATAATTAAAAACAGGAACATAATAAACTTCTGCCCTAACAGTAATGTTTTATTCTTTGAAAATGGAGAAGATTAATTGTGATTTGTACATCGTATTAACAGGGTCTTCAACAAGTAGATAAAGAAATATTAGATTGCAAATTTTTTTCTAGCTAGAAAAGTGTTGGGAATAGTTGTCATATAAGTCCCACTTGGTGCAACTCAAAGACCCCAGCTACTATTCCTGACTAGAGTTGAGCGACCTTGACCTTTTTAGAGTTGAGCCGGGTTTTGCGAAACCCGACTATGTCCAAAGTCGGGTCGAGTGAAATCGGCCGATTATGACGTAAAGTCGGGATCGACCGAAACACGAAACCCAATGCAAGTCAATGGGGCAGCATAGTCGGCAGTGAGTGGGGGCCAGGAAAACACCTAGAGTGCCCATTTTAATGTCAAAACCATCCATTCTTCTTAATGAAGCTTGTCAAGCGTAATTTACCTTAAAATAATTGGAAGGCATTTGAAATTGGGGGTCATTTGGCTAAAGTTGTGGGGGGTAGGGCTGGTTCAAGTAATTAGTGGGCCCAGTAAATCTGGACCACGTCACGGCAGTGGAGCAGGGAGAGGTAAGTATTTCAACTTTGCAAGTGCTGTGATCCTGAGCAAGCAGGGGGGGCCCACTCGTTGGCATTGGCACTGGCACAGGGCCCCTCAAAGTACAGCGGTGTGTTTGCACGGCGGGGGCGCCTCCCACCGGCAGCAACACTTTTGCGTACTATGAGAGGCCCTGTGCCAGTGACGTCGCCAACTAGTATTCCTCCCCCCACCTGATGAAGGAACCTGCACTTTCATCTGCACCTTCCTCTTTGTCCCCGTGTAAGGTGGTATGGTATGCGGGAAGAGCAACCTGACTTTCAGCAGGGTCACAATGTTGTTGTGTAGCGTGCACGGGGAATGTTGCGTTATGGGTCAATGTACCAGCAGACTCATCTATCACTGGCTGGGCAATGGGCACGATGAAGTGGAAACACAGATATAGGCCCAAAGAAGAAAGTGGGCTAAATGCAGTTCAAAATTGGTAACACAGGAATAACCAGGGGGCATTGCAGTGGAGGACAACTGGAATGAGAGGCTGACACAGAGAGTAGGGCCAAATCAGTAAGTAGTCTTAATGCAGTTCAAAATTGGCAACCGTAGTAAACAGGCGGCACAGCTTTGTTCAGTGGAGGAGAACAGCAAGGAGTGGCAGACACCGATAGTAGGCCCCAACCCAACTAGTAGGCCAAATGCAGTCTAACATTAACAACTACTTAACGAGAGGCTGAAAATGGAATTTCAGGACAGGAAACCAGGAGAACAGCAAGGAGTGGCAGACACCGATAGTAGGCCCCAAACCAACTAGTACGCCAAATGCAGTTGTTCCATTTAACCACAATTTAATGAGAGCCTGAAGATAGAAGCTCAGGAAAGGCAACCTGGGGAACACCTTGGAGTGTAACACACCATCTCTCTCCACCCCATACCCATTTTGTAGGCCTAATGCTGTGTACTTTTCTACAACTACTAAACGAGAGTCGGAAGACCGAAGCAATGGCAAGGAAACCTGGGGAACACCTTGGAGTGTAACACACCATCTCTCTCCACCCCATACCCAATTTGTAGGCCTAATGCAGCCTACTTTCCGACACCTACTAAACGAGAGCATGAAGATCGAAGCTCAGGAAAGGCAACCTGGGGAACACCTTGGAGTGTAACACACCATCTCTCTCCACCCCATACCCATTTTTTAGGCCTAATGCAGTGTACTTTTCTACAACTACTAAACGAGAGTCGGAAGACCGAAGCAATGGCAAGGAAACCTGGGGAACACCTTGGAGTGTAACACACCATCTCTCTCCACCCCATACCCAATTTGTAGGCCTAATGCAGCCTACTTTCCGACACCTACTAAACGAGAGCATGAAGATCGAAGCTCAGGAAAGGCAACCTGGTGAAAACCTTGGAGTGTAACACAACCTGTCTCTACACCCCATACACAATTAGTAGGCCTAATGCAGCGTAGTTTCCAACAGCTACTAAACGAGAGCCGGAAGATCGAAGCTCAGGAAAGGCAACCTGGGGAACACCTTGGAGTGTAACAACAACCTCTCTCTACACCACGGAAGGGCTGATTCTTAGGAAGGAAGGCTGTTGTAAATAAGCATTGCGCGTCCGAGGGTGATTATATTCTTATTCGGTATCTACTCACCCTCGGACGCGCCATGCTTCTTGATTTGTAATTAATGTTTATTTGCAATGTGCTTTTGACTTACTCAATTATTTTTTTAATTATTGATTTTATTAAATTAATAGTTTAACATCTTATTGTAAATAATTTAAAGGAGACGCGACAGGACAACACTCGGTGGATGCCATATCTGTGTTAACAACTCCAAAAAACTTTCAGTTAACTTCTTGCAGGAGAAAGAAATTGTAGCTGTTGGACCTTTGTAGTACAGTTCCAGATATTTGTTGTGTGTTTGTTTTGATTGTTAAAATGTCTGCATTTGAGATCTCAACACGATCTTATTTTTTATAATCAAATTAATTTTTTAAATATTTTATTAGGTTGGTTCAAGGGGTACACGGGCCGCAGTAGACAGGTCAGTGGAGGCCTAGTGGAAGGAGGGACCACAGACAGGCATCGAAGGCCTAAAATAATAACACATGGCTGTAGGCAATTTTAAATTGGTTCCAGGGGTACACGGGCAGCAGTGCCCTGGTCAGTGTAGTAGTAGTTGAAAGAATGGACCGCAGACAGGCATCGAAGGCCTAAAACAAAAAAATTGGGCTGGCTGTAGGCAATTTTAAATTGGTTCCAGGGGTACACGGGCAGCAGTGGTGTGGTCAGTGGAGGCCTAGTGGAAGGAGTGACCGCAGACAGGCATCGAAGGCCTAAAATAATCACACATGGCTGTAGGCAATTTTAAATTGGTTCCAGGGGTACACGGGCAGCAGTGGTGTGGTCAGTGGAGGCCTAGTGGAAGGAGTGACCACAGACAGGCATCGAAGGCCTAAAATATTAACACATGGCTGTAGGCAATTTTAAATTGGTTCCAGGGGTACACGGGCAGCAGTGGTGTGGTCAGTGGAGGCCTAGTGGAAGGAGTGACCACAGACAGGCATCGAAGGCCTAAAATATTAACACATGGCTGTAGGCAATTTTAAATTGGTTCCAGGGGTACTTGGGCAGCAGTGCCCTGGTCAGTGTAGTAGTAGTTGAAAGAATGGACCGCAGACAGGCATCGAAGGCCTAAAATAAAAAAATTGGGCTGGCTGTAGGCAATTTTAAATTGGTTCCAGGGGTACATGGGCAGCAGTGTATGGTCAGTGGAAGTCTAGTGGAAGGAGTGACGGCAGACAGTCTTCGAAGGCCTAACATAACAAAATTGGGCTGACTGTAGGCACTTTTAAATTGGTTCCAGGGTAACACGGCCAGCAGTGGCCTGGTCAGTGTAGTAGTTGTAGAAAGAAGGGACCGCAGACAGGCTTCGAAGGCCTAACATAACAAAAATGTCAAAACAATGGTATTGTCAGTGCCAGGCATTGAAGGATGTCAGCGCCTAGACTACACATTGGTGAAGCTGTGAGAGATAATTTTGCTAGTGGTAGAGCACTGTTTGAGCTGGGGGGGGGGGAACTGGCTTGTGGCCGGCGGTACAGGCACAGGGCCCCTCATATTACAACGGTGTGTCTGACGTTGGGTGCGCACCACCACCGCCAGAGACACTTTATTGTACTATGAGGGACCCAGTGGCAGTGCCGTCGACCAAAAGCGGCCACACCCACCTCTTCAGACAAACAGCACTCTCAAGGGTCCAAGCGCAAAGTGGCGATAGCACGGCCCCGTGTGGGGAGTTTGGCCATTTCGTGAGGTGGAAACATGTCGTATGCTAGACAATCAGGTGAAGAAAATTACGAGATTGGAAAAGTCATTCAGAATAGTCCACAGGCAAGACCTTTTCATAGGAAAGCTAGGTGTCAGCCGGGCAGGGTGGGGCAAAAGATTTTGAAATCCAGTTGTGGTTCATTTTAATGAAGGTTAGATCATCTACATTTTGGGTAGCCAGACGAGTCCTTTTTTCTGTTAGTATTGAACCTGCAGCACTGAATACTCTTTCTGATAGGACACTAGCTGCCGGGCAAGCAAGCTCCTGCAATGCATATTCTGCCAATTCTGGCCAGGTGTCTAATTTGGATGCCCAGTAATCAAATGGGAATGACGGTTGAGGGAGAACGTCGATAAGGGATGAAAAATAGTTTGTAACCATACTGGACAAATGTTGTCTCCTGTCACTTTGAATTGATGCTGCAGTACCTGTCCTGTCTGCGGTCATAGAAAAATCACTCCACAACCTGGTCAGAAAACCCCTCTGGCCAACGCCACTTCTGATTTCTGCCCCTCTAACACCTCTGGTCTGCTGGCCCCTGGAGCTCGTGTGAGAACGATCACGGGCGCTGTGTGCAGGGAATGCCAGAAGCAAACGGTCAACAAGAGTTGATTGTTTTGTTGCTAATATTAGTTCCAAGTTCTCATGTGGCATAATATTTTGCAATTTGCCTTTATAGCGAGGATCAAGGAGGCAGGCCAACCAGTAATCGTCATCGTTCATCATTTTTGTAATGCGTGTGTCCCTTTTGAGGATACGCAAGGCATAATCCGCCATGTGGGCCAAAGTTCCCGTTGTCAAATCTGCGGTTGTGCTTGGTTGAGGGGCAGTTGCAGGCAAATCTACGTCACTTGTGTGCCTCAAAAAACCAGAACCCGGCCTTGCCACGCCACCAATTTCCCGTGCCCCCGGGAAAGCTTCCTCATTAAAAATATACTCATCCCCATCATCCTCCTCATCCTCCACCTCCTCTTCGCCCGGTACCTCGTCATGTACACTGCCCTGACCAGACAATCGCTGACTGTCATCAAGGCTTTCCTCTTCCTCTGGTGCAGACGCCTGATCCTTTATGTGCGTCAAACTTTGCATCAGCAGACGCATTAGGGGGATGCTCATGCTTATTATGGCGTTGTCTGCACTAACCAGCCGTGTGCATTCCTCAAAACACTGAAGGACTTGACACATGTCTTGAATCTTCGACCACTGCACACCTGACAACTCCATGTCTGCCATCCTACTGCCTGCCCGTGTATGTGTATCCTCCCACAAAAACATAACAGCCCGCCTCTGTTCGCACAGTCTCTGAAGCATGTGCAGTGTTGAGTTCCACCTTGTTGCAACGTCTATGATTAGGCGATGCTGGGAAAGGTTCAAAGAACGCTGATAGGTCTGCATACGGCTGGAGTGTACAGGCGAACGGCGGATATGTGCGCAAAGTCCACGCACTTTGAGGAGCAGGTCGGATAACCCCGGATAACTTTTCAGGAAGCACTGCACCACCAGGTTTAAGGTGTGAGCCAGGCAAGGAATGTGTTTCAGTTGGGAAAGGGAGATGGCAGCCATGAAATTCCTTCCGTTATCACTCACTACCTTGCCTGCCTCAAGATCTACAGTGCCCAGCCACGACTGCGTTTCTTGCTGCAAGAACTCGGACAGAACTTCCGCGGTGTGTCTATTGTCGCCCAAACACTTCATAGCCAATACAGCCTGCTGACGTATGCCAGTAGCTGCCCCATAATGGGAGACCTGGTGTGCAACAGTGGCAGGTGCGGATGGAGTGTTTGTGCGACTGCGGTCTGTGGACGAGCTCTTGCTTCTGCAGGAGGACGAGGAGGAGGAGGAGGAGGAGGGGGTGCGAACGGCTACAGACAACTGTTTACTAGACCGTGGGCTAGGCAGAACTGTCCCAAACTTGCTGTCCCCTGTGGACCCTGAATCCACCACATTTACCCAGTGTGCCGTGATGGACACGTAACGTCCCTGGCCATGCCTACTGGTCCATGCATCTGTTGTCAGGTGCACCTTTGTGCTCACAGATTGCCTGAGTGCATGGACGATGCGCTCTTTAACATGCTGGTGGAGGGCTGGGATGGCTTTTCTGGAAAAAAAGTGTCGACTGGGTAGCTCGTAGCGTGGTACAGCGTAGTCCATCAGGTCTTTGAAAGCTTCGCTTTCAACTAACCGGTAGGGCATCATCTCTAACGAGATTAGTCTAGCTATGTGGGCGTTCAAACCCTGTGTACGCGGATGCGAGGCTAAGTACTTCCTTTTTCTAACCATAGTCTCATGTAGGGTGAGCTGGACTGGAGAGATGGAGATCGTGGAACTAGCGGGGGTGCCGGTGGACATGGCAGACTGAGAGACGGTGGGAGATGGTATTGTTGCCGCCGGTGCCCTAGATGCAGTGTTTCCTACTACGAAACTGGTGATTCCCTGACCCTGACTGCTTTGGCCTGGCAAAGATACCTGCACAGATACAGCAGGTGGTGCGCTAAATGGTGGTCCTACACTGCCGGAAGGGATGTTGCGTTGATGACTAGCTTCATTGGCCGAGGGTGCAACAACCTTAAGGGACGTTTGGTAGTTAGTCCAAGCTTTCAAATGCATGGTGGTTAAATGTCTATGCATGCAACTAGTATTGAGACTTTTCAGATTCTGACCTCTGCTTAAGGAAGTAGAACATTTTTGACAGATGACTTTGCGCTGATCAATTGGATGTTGTTTAAAAAAATGCCAGACTGCACTCTTTCTAGCATCGGATACCTTTTCAGGCATTGCAGACTGAGCTTTAACCGGATGGCCACGCTGTCCTCCACCAGGTTTTGGCTTTGCCACGCGTTTTGGGCAAGATACGGGCCCGGCAGATGGAACCTGTGGCGATGTTGATGCCTGCTGCGGCCCCTCCTCCTCCTCTGCTTCAGAACTGCTGCCGCCTGCACCCTGTTCCCCCAATGGCTGCCAATCGGGGTCAAGAACTGGGTCATCTAATAACTCTTCTTGTACCTCCTGCGCAACTTCGTCTGTGTCACCGTGTCGTTCGGTGGTATAGCGTTCGTGATGGGGCAACATAGTCTCATCAGGGTCTGATTCTTGATCAGCACCCTGCGAGGGCAATGTTGTGGTCTGAGTCAAAGGACCAGCATAGTAGTCTGGCTGTGGCTGTGCGTCAGTGCACTCCATGTCAGATTCAATTTGTAATGGGCATGGACTGTTAACTGCTTCACTTTCTAAGCCAGGGACGGTATGTGTAAAGAGCTCCATGGAGTAACCCGTTGTGTCGCCTGCTGCATTCTTCTCTGTTGTTGTTTTTGCTGAAGAGGACAAGGAAGTGACTTGTCCCTGACCGTGAACATCCACTAACGACGCGCTGCTTTTACTTTTACCAGTTTCACGAGAGGAGGCAAAAGAGCTAGAGGCTGAGTCAGCAAGATAAGCCAAAACTTGCTCTTGCTGCTCCGGCTTTAAAAGCGGTTTTCCTAATCCCAGAAAAGGGAGCGTTCGAGGCCTTGTGTAGCCGGACGACGAACCTGGCTCCACAGCTCCAGACTTAGGTGCAATATTTTTTTCCCCACGACCACCTGATGCTCCACCACTACCACTACCCTCATTACCAGCTGACAATGAACGCCCCCGGCCACGACCTCTTCCACTAGACTTCCTCATTGTTTTAAAAACGTAACCAAACTAACGTTATTTGTTGCAGTCACACAACTTACACGGTGAGCTATAACTTCAGTATGATTTAGCTACCCCTTTACAGGTTGGTGAGACCACAGCGAAAATCAGGCCCAATGTTACACACTCTTTTTTTGGTGGCTGCAAATTAGAGAGATGCCCCACACGCAGGACTGTCACTGAAGCACAAATGTTAATATTAATGTCACACTATTATTTTTTTTTTATTTTTATTTTTTTCAGGAACACTTTAGAAACCCCCCCCCAAAAAAAAAAATTGATTTTTGCAGGGAGAATTTAGAAAACAAATGTAACAAACTATATGCTTTCTATGGGCCACTGAGTGAGAGATGACGCACACAGGAATCAGGAGTGGCACACAAGCCCAGAGGCCAATATTTTTCTACCAATGATTGATGGAGTTATTTTCTCTGGTAGATTTTGGAACCCAAATCAAGGAAAAAAAAAATAGGCTTTCTATGGACCACAATTGGAGAGAGAGAGAGAGAGAGAGAGAGATGGCACACCCAGGAGTCAAGACTGGCACACAAGCAGAAAGGCCAATATTAATCTCCCACTGTTTTTTTTGGTTGTTTTTTTTTTTTTTTTTTCAGGGAGACTTTAGAAAAAAAAATAATAAAAAAAATATGATTTTATCAGGAAGAATTTAGAAACCAAATAAAATAAAATGATTTTTTCAGGGAGAATTTAGAAAACAAATAAAACCAAAAATAGGCGTTCTATGGGCCACTGAGTGAGAGATGACGCACACAGGAATCAGGAGTGGCACACAAGCCCAGAGGCCAATATTTTTCTACCAATGATTGATGGAGTTATTTTCTCTGGTAGATTTTGGAACCCAAATCAAGGAAAAAAAAAATTTAGGCTTTCTATGGACCACAATTGGAGAGAGAGAGAGAGAGAGAGAGAGATGGCACACCCAGGAGTCAAGACTGGCACACAAGCAGAAAGGCCAATATTAATCTCCCACTGTTTTTTTTGGTTGTTTTTTTTTTTTTTTTTTCAGGGAGACTTTAGAAAAAAAAATAATAAAAAAAATATGATTTTATCAGGAAGAATTTAGAAACCAAATAAAATAAAATGATTTTTTCAGGGAGAATTTAGAAAACAAATAAAACCAAAAATAGGCGTTCTATGGCCCACTGACTAAGAGAGAGAGAGAGAGATGGAACGCTTAGTACTGGCACACAAGCCCAAATGGCAATATTAATCTCCCTTTTTTTTTCCAGGGAGAATTTCTAAAACCCCCCCAAAAAAAAAAATAGGCTTTCTATGGCCCACTATTTGTGAGAGAGATGGGACGCTCAGGACTGGCACAGATGGCACGCTCAGGACTGGCACAGAAGCCCAGAGGCCAATATTAATCTCCCTTTTTTTCTGGGAGAATTTATAAAACCAAAAAAATATTTAAATAGGCTTTCTATGGCCCACTATTTGTGAGAGAGATGGCACGCTCAGGACTGGCACAGATGGCACGCTCACAACTGGCACACAAGCCCAGAGGCCAATATTAATCTCCCTTTTTTCAGGGAAAATTTATAAAACCAAAAAAAAAATTAAATAGGCTTTCTATGGCCCACTATTTGTGAGAGAGATGGCACGCTCAGGACTGGCACAGATGGCACGCTCACAACTGGCACACAAGCCCAGAGGCCAATATTAATCTCCCTTTTTTCAGGGAAAATTTATAAAACCAAAAAAAAAATTAAATAGGCTTTCTATGGCCCACTATTTGTGAGAGAGATGGGACGCTCAGGACTGGCACAGATGGCACGCTCAGGACTGGCACAGAAGCCCAGAGGCCAATATTAATCTCCCTTTTTTTCTGGGAGAATTTATAAAACCAAAAAAATATTTAAATAGGCTTTCTATGGCCCACTATTTGTGAGAGAGATGGCACGCTCAGGACTGGCACAGATGGCATGCTCACAACTGGCACACAAGCCCAGAGGCCAATATTAATCTCCCTTTTTTCAGGGAAAATTTATAAAACCAAAAAAAAAATTAAATAGGCTTTCTATGGCCCACTATTTGTGAGAGAGATGGCACGCTCAGGACTGGCACAGATGGCACGCTCACAACTGGCACACAAGCCCAGAGGCCAATATTAATCTCCCTTTTTTTCAGGGAGAATTTATAAAACCAAAAAAAAAATTAAATAGGCTTTCTATGGCCCACTATTTGTGAGAGAGATGGCACGCTCAGGGCTGGCACAGATGGCACGCTCAGGACTGGCACACAAGCCCAGAGGCCAATATTAATCTCCCTTTTTTTCAGGGAGAATTTATAAAACCCAAAAAAAAAAAAAATAGGCTTTCTATGGCCCACTATTTGTGAGAGAGATGGCACACTCAGGACTGGCACACAAGCCCAAAGGCCAATATTAATCTCCCACTGTATTTTTATCAGGGAGAATTTATACACCCCACAAAAAAAAATACAGAAAAATGAAAAGGCTTTCTATGGCCCACTATGTGAGAGAGATGGCACACACAGGGATGGCACTCTAGCAGAAATGCCAAATTGCCAATCTTAATCTCCCACCAAAAAAAAAAAAAAAAAAAAAAACAGGGAATGTCCTACAATTACTATCTCCCTGCCTGCAGTAATCTCAGCCAGGTATGGCAGGCAGCTACTATCTCCCTGCCTGCAGTAATCTCAGCCAGGTATGGCAGGCAGCAATAAGGAGTGGACTGATGCACAAATGAAATAAAAAGTGTGGACAAACAAAAAAGATAGCTGTGCAGAAAGGAAGGAACAAGAGGATTTGTGCTTTGAAAAAAGCAGTTGGTTTGCACAGCGGCGTACACACAGCAATGCAGCTATCAGGGAGCCTTCTAGGGCAGCCCAATGAGCTACAGCGCTGAGGGGAAAAAAAAAAAAAAAAAACTTCCACTGTCCCTGCACACCGAGGGTGGTGTTGGACAGTGCAAATCGCTGCAGCACAAGCGGTTTTGTGGTTAATGGACCCTGCCTAACGCTATCCCTGCTTCTGACAAAGCGGCAGCAACCTCTCCCTAAGCTCAGATCAGCAGCAGTAAGATGGCGGTCGGCGGGAACGCCTCTTTATAGCCCCTGTGACGTTGCAGACAGCAAGCCAATCACTGCAATGCCCTTCTCTAAGATGGTGGGGACCAGGACCTATGTCATCACGCTGCCCACACTCTGCGTTTACCTTCATTGGCTGAGAAATGGCGCTTTTCGCGTCATTGAAACGCGACTTTGGCGCGAAAGTCGCGTACCGCATGGCCGACCCCGCACAGGGGTCGGATCGGGTTTCATGAAACCCCGACTTAGCCAAAAGTCGGCGACTTTTGAAAATGTTCGACCCGTTTCGCTCAACCCTATTCCTGACACATTTTTATATGTTGAAAAAAGTGAGGCAAATTAGTCATGTTTAAATCCTCTTTACATTTTATTGCAACTGGAGAGACAATTGCAATACAGATGTGTCTACCTATACCTTTTTGCAAAGTTAATTTAATGATCACTGAAGTTCCAACATACCTTGCATAAATCAATAGTATAATAATGATACTATGTTATATATTATAGACTTTTCTTTCTTTCTGCACCTGTGACCTTCCTTTTCCTGACTGATAAATTCACCAAGCAAGATGGATTGACAGAGCAATAAAGTGTCAGGTTACACTTCATATTATAGTATATTGAAAGGGGAAGGTGAGAAGGTGGGACGATCAATGTAAGAAAGCAAAACGAGACAAACGACAGTGATTTAGCTTATCCTAGTGCTGGATTTACAGCCACACAGCTCAGTACTGCTGTACAATTTCTTCCAGAGTGCTGCTGTAGCTACTTCTGGACATATCCTGAAACAAAAAAGAGGCAGGAAATCCTCTCTTCCTGTGAACGGAATATGGGAGACATCATAGCAGCTATTCTCTACTCTAGTTTTCAGAGAGAGATGAAAACTAAAAATTGAGGTGAACAAGGGAAAATCTATGAAAAATGCAAAGTAAAAGTAAAATAATATCAAGTAAGAGGAAGTAATCTTCACCTTCACAGAAGTTTCAACCACAATTGGGTTCGCACGGGAGGGGGCATGGATGGACATCAGAGAACGCGCCTTCAGCTGAAGAGTATTGCGACGCAGAGATACATGTCTCAATACATGAGGGTGGCCAATCAAATGCCAGTAACTGACATCGGCAAGCCAGTCGCAGGCTGTGCATGTCAGTGACGTCATGGTCTGCCGATCGCTTGCACATCAATAGTGATAGCGATATGTTAGGAGTTAGACTGATGAACTCTCACTCTCTGTCAGCCCATTGGCACTCCTGAAGCAAGACTTTGTGGTGCTGATGGGTTTCTAAGGCAATTTGAGGCCTAACAATGGTCTCAGTATTTGCCATATTGCTCAGCCTATGATGTCTCACAAAACGCTGACAGGTTAGGTAATACACCATACTAGATACAGTGACATGTAAAAGTTTGGGCCTCCCTGGTTAAAATTATTGTTATTGTGAACAGTTAAGCAAGTTGAAGATGATATGATCTGTAAAACATGTAAATTTAAATATTCCACATTTCCTTTTTATTTTAGGCAAACAAAAATATATATAAATATTGGCATTTTTTAAATTTTAAAACTTGCAAAAAGGAAAATTATACTTTACAAAAGTTTGGCCACCCTTGGAGATTTGTGTGCTCAGTTAACTTTGACCAAGATTTCATACCTTAACCCCTTAACGACCGCTGATACGCTTTTTAACGGCTGTAGTTAAGGGTACTTAAACCACAGCGCCGTTAATTGACAGCGCTGTGGAAAAAGTGCATAGAGTCCCCAGAGCCCGATTTTCTCCAGGGTCTCGGCTGCCGGGGGTTTTGTGATCACTGGTAATAACTGTTTACAGGCGACTGCAAAAAAAAGTCCGGTTTTGCATTTAATTTCTCTCTCCTTTGATCGCACATCAGAGGGGAGAGAAATAGGGTCCCTGGGCCCCCCACTGTACCTTATGTACCGGAAAAGCTGTCCTCCGGTCCCCAGCCCCCCTCCGTCTCCTCCAGAAAGAAAATTGCACTGCACATGTGCCCACCAAGATCTATCTGCCGACACCTGGCTGCTGGGTTTTGAGCCTGATTGGGGTCGGTTTTTACTGACCTCAGGGGCAATCACAACCCGGGGGGTTTTTACAGACCCCCGGGGTTGCGATCGCCCCATATCGATCACAAAAAAAGTCCTGTTTTGCATTTTCTTTCTCCTCTGATGTGATTGCACATCAGAGGGGAGAGACATAGGGTCCCCCGAGCCCCCCATGGTAACCTATGCCCTGAATAAGTGGTCCCCCGTTCCCCGGCCCCCCTTCTTCTTACCAGAAAGAAAATGGCAGTCTGCCCATCATGATCGGCTGGCCGGCACCCGGCAACCAGTGAGAATTTTCTCATTAGCTACTGGGTTTTGATTACTGTAATAGATCCTATCAGAGTGATCAAAACCCCTAATATTTGATAAACATGGCAGCACTTGGGCTGCACCTCTCTCTTCTCTCCTTGTAGTTGTTCTGGGAGAGAAGAGGGAGAGACTGCAGTTGAAGTGCTGCCCTGTCAGTGATAAAAAAAACATAATTTCTGCTTCCGCAAGGATCCTATTTACCCACCCCCATTCTCCGTAATCCCTTCATGATCAGCAGAGGATTGTAAAAAAAAAAACCTTTTTTTTCTATTTTTTAAAAAAAATCTTTTAGGGTTAGGGTTACACATATTAGGGTTAGGGTTAGCAGAGGAAACAAATATAATGACCCACAGAAGTTTCAGAGTGGAGCAAGGTTACAGCTTGCTTTGCTCCAGCAGCTCTGGCAGTGAAACATAATCTGCCTCTGAAGCTGAGCAGCTTTAAGACAGTGATGATGATGATGATCCTTCCTCCATGGGATCCCCCAACCCGATGGTAGCGGAGTCGGTCGTCACTGCTGAAGCTTCAGAGGCAAGACCAAGTACCGCAGTCCTCCAACCGCTGTGGTATAATGACACCTCATTATCCCCTCAAATTCCCCCTTTTTCTGCAGCCCCTGGAATAAGAGTAGATGTTGCCAATTTTACCCCATTGATTTTTCCCAAATTTTCAATAGCCCCAAAGTCCTGCAATTAATCGTCCACCAAACAAACCAATATGCCCGACAATATATTTCCCAAGAAACAATGCCTTTCATTCCCATTCCTAGATCCCCACAAATGTCCCTGAAATAAATGGGTTTAGTAAAAAAACCACACTCCGCTCTTACTGGGCAGCAAAAGCTGTCCATAGCACCCCTGTATTTGCAGCCGTCATGTCCCGAGTCCGTTATGAAGCCCTTGTGAGATTCCTCCACTTCAGTGACAATTCCCAAGCCCCCCCAAGAGCTAAAAACTTAATTTCTAAATTCCTATACCCCAGAGAAAAATGTGGCAGTCTACGAGTCCTTGATGAGCTACAAGGCGTGTCTAACATTCTGCCAATTTATCAACTCCAAGCGTGCCAAATACGGCATAAAATGATACAAAACTTGCGAGAACTGATCAAGGTACACTTCCATCTTCCTAATTTATGAAGGTAGGGACCACCAAATAAACCCCCCAAACTGCCCCCAGACAATTGGCATTCCAGGCAAAATTGTCTGGGAGCTAATGACGCCCTTTCTCCATCAAGGGTACCACGTGTATACTGACAACTACTACACGAGAATTCCCCTATATAAATCCCTCCATGCTGCAAATACAGGGGCCTGTGTGACAGTCAGGAAAAAGAGAGTGGAGTTTCCATCACAGTTGGTGTCCAGACATTTGGAGAGGGGGGCATCATTCTCACTCGCAAGTGACCAAATTCTTGCAGTGAAGCGGAAAGACAGGAAGGATGTCTACATGCTTACCACACTGCATGTGAACACCACTGTGATGGTCAGAGAGAGGAGTGCCACCAGGGACAAGGAAAAAATGGTCTGCGTCACAGACTATAACAAATATATGAGTGGCATAGACTTGTCAGACCAGGTTCTGCAACCATAACTGGTCAAGAGGAAGACCAGGGACTGGTACAAAAAGGTGGCAATCTACCTTATTCAAACTGCCACATACAGTACAACAGTTTTATCCTGTATAAAAAGTCCCAAGGACCACTTACGTTCCTGCACTTCCAGGAAAAAATTGTAGAGAGCCTCATATTTGAGTCAATGGCCCTGGGGGAAGCTTTGAATCTGAGGATTCCCAGAGACTTGCAGAGCGCCATTTTCCTCACCCGTCCCTGTCACTCCCACCTAAAGGTATCCTGAAAAAAGATGCTCAGTTTTCAGAAAGCATGGCAGACAGAGTTATTCCCGATTCTATTGCCCCACATGCCCATCCCAACCAGGCCTTTGTATCTCCCCCTGTTTTGAGACCTACCACACCACCTACAATTATTTGTTTGTTTTTTTCAATAATGTTTATTTTCTGCTTAGTGGCCCCAGTAGAACAATTTGGAACAATTAGTAAAGAATATTTTAAATTGTAGATCTGATATAACCCCATTTCACAATTAATTCCAGAACTTGATCAACCCCATACCAAACTACTATCCCAAAAAATTCTCATCCACATACCCACGTTTGTACACTTTAGAGTGTGGACCCCACAAATGTTCTTCAAAAGTCAGATCATCTGTAAATGAATTCTAGGACTTGATTAGTCACAAACATTTTTGACCATTTATCTAACTTTGACTGCTTTTACGACTGTCTTGCTACACAAAACTTTGGCTTCAATTTATATTACTTATAATTATGCTGGTAATACGGGCATGATCTTTTTATTGGAGGATTTCTAAAAATGAGGAAGTTCCGTACTTATACACTATGAGCTTTACTTTATAGTTCTTGCCGAACCTCTGGTACCAGACAATACTTTCTGTAAAGAACTGGTTGTTTTGTGCATATAGCGGGTCTGACCTTGGTGGGTGGGAGCTTGCTATGGTGTACCACGTCTATTGGCACATTCGTCTCTCATTTAGGGATTTATGGAGCTAAATGGATGTTGTACGACCAGTCTCTAAAAGTGTCTGCCGTTCTAGCCCTGCTGGTGTTCTATCATCTTTGGAACAAACTCAGCTTTGCCACATAGTTGGCTGCATTTTCCTCCACATTTTGCCTTTCATTCCAATACAGTTTTCTCTTCCTGCTACAATATACGCAAATGCGGAACAACTCTTTGGTTAGCAAGACCAAATTTTATAACCAGCCAATGTGTTTTTAGGAGCTTGCCTCCCTCTGTGAGTAATAATTCCTGAAAGAATTTTCTTGCTTGCTCAAGGTCTCTAGAAGCATTGAATGGGTCCTGGATCTTCAATTTCACCCTAATGACTAAATGGTGTGCCATTTATTATAGGCACAGCCATGTGTCCAGTATTCACATTGGTGCCATAATGAATATATTTCTGAACACATAAAAACTAGTTAAATAAAATTTGAGGTTTGTTCCTCAGAACATATAAAAAGCATCATAAAAGAGACAGTGAAAATAATGCTAATTGTAAATTTTCAAACATGTGTTGCATCAACTGCATAAAAAATGGTGGCATCAAACTACTCACTATCTCCCTAGATAAATAGATTAGATGGTACAATTTATAAAAAAGACATTTATGGGGGATTTCTGTTGCTCTTGAACCATACAGGCTCTGCCAGTATAACAATCTATTTCAAATACAGCCAAATTTGTCACATTGTGCCCCTTTCTGTTCGAGCCCTGCCATTTGTCCAAACAGAACTTTTTGACTACATATGGGATATTGCTGAGCTCATAATAAAGTGGGTACGAATTGTGGGGTCCACTTTTTCGTGTAATTTCTGACAAAGGTGAGAAATTCATGTCTAAAACAAGATTTTTGTGAAAAAAATGAATTTTTTCAATATGATGACCTAATGTTATCAAATTCTGTGTCGTACCTGTGGGTTCAAATTGCTGAATATACCCCTGGATAAAATTTTTGAGGGGTGTAGTTTCCAAAATGGGATCAGTTGTGGGGGATTTCTACTGTTAGGCATATCTACAAACCCGAAATGGCGTCCGCTCTCACAATTATGAGATTAAAAAGTCAAACAGCGCTCATTCCCTTCCAAGCTCCGCAGTGCACGCAAACAGAGGTTTACCCCCACATATTGGGTATCAGCATACACAGTACAAATTGCACAACAACCTTTGCGGTCCAATTTCTCTTGCTACCCTTGGGAAAATAACAAATTGGGGGCGAAAAAATCATTTTAGTGAAAATAATATGATTTTTTATTTTTTTACGGTTCTACGTTATGAACTTGTGTGAAGCACTTGGGGGTTCAAAGTGCTCACCACACATCTAGATAAGTTCCACTGTTTAGGCACATCAGGGGCTCTCCAAACGCGACATGGCGTCCGATCTCAATTCCAGGGAATTCTGCATTGAAAAAGTCAAATGGCACTCCTTCCCTTCTGAGCTCTACTGTGCACCCAAACAGTGGTTTACCCCCACATATGTGGTACTGACATACTCAGGACAAATTGCACAATTTTTGGGGTCAACTTTCTCTTGCTACAATTGGGAAAATAAAAAATTGGGGGCAAAAAGATCATTTTTGTGAAAATAATATGATTTTTTTATTTTTACGGTTCTACGTTCTAAACTTTTGTGAAGCACTTGGGCGTTCAAAGTGCTCACCACACATCTAGATAAGTTCCTTAGGGTGTCTAGTTTCCAAAATGATGTCACTTGTGGGGAAATTCCACTGTTTAGGCACATCAGGGGCTTTCCATACGCGACATGGCGTCTGATCTCAATTCCAGCCAATTCTGCATTAGAAAAAGTCAAATGGCACTCCTTCCCTTCTGAGCTCTGCTGTGCACCCAAACAGTGGTTCACCCCAACATATGGGGTATCGACATACTCAGGACAAATTGCACAACTTTTGGGGTCCAATTTATCTTGCTACCTTAGGAAAAATAAAAAATTGGGGGCAAAATATATGATTTTTGTAAAAAAATATGATTTTTATTTTTACGGCTTTACGTTATAAATTTGTGTGAAGCACTTGGGGGTTCAAAGTGCTCACCACACATCTAGATAAGTTCCTTAGGGGGTCTAGTCTCCAAAATGGTGTCACTTGTGAGGGCTTTCCACTGTTTATGCACATCAGGGGCTTTCCAAACGCGACATGGCGTTCGATCTCAATTCCAGGGAATTCTGCCTTGAAAAAGTCAAATGGCGCTCCTTCCCTTCTGAGCTCTGCTGTGCACCCAAACAGTTGTACACACCACATATGGAGTATCGGCATATTCAGGACAAATTGCACAACAAATTTAGTGGTTCACTTTCTCTTTTTATACTTGTGAAAATAAAAAAAATTGATTCAGAAGTAAAATGCTTGTGAAAAAATGTTAAATTTTAATTTTTTCCTCTCACATTTCTTCAGTTCCTGTGAAGCACCTGAAGGGTTAATAAAGTTCTTTAATGTGCTATTGCGCACCTTGAGGGGTGAAGTTTTTAGAATGGTGTCACTTTTGGGTATTTTCAGCCATATAGACCCCTAAAATTGACTTCAAATGTGAGGTGGTCCCTAAAAAAATGGTTTTGTAAATTTTGTTGTAAAAATGAGAAATGGCTGGTGAACTTTTAACCCTTATAACTCCCTAACAAAAAAAAATGTTTCCAAAATTGTGCTGATGTAAATTTGACATGTGGGAAATGTCATTTATTAACTATTTTTGTGACATATCTGTGTGATTTAAGGGGATAAAAATTCAAAGTTTGAAAATTGCAAAATTTTCACCATATTTCAATTTTTTTCATAAATAAACGCAGGTAATATCGAAGAAATGTTACCACTAACATGAAGTACAATATGTCTTGAAAAAACAGTCTCAGAATCAGCAGGATCTGTTGAAGAGTCCCAGAGTTATAACCACATAAATTGACAGTGTTCAGAATTGTATAAATTGGCTTGGTCAATAAGTACCAAATTGGCTCTGTCACTAAGGGGTTAATTAGCCTTTCAGGATTATGGCTATTTCACTATCATCAATAGGAAAGACCAGGTGATGTATATTTCCCAGATTTATAAAAAACCCAGCCTTTCCTAATCTTGTGCCAAAAAACAGTAGCCATGGGTTCCTCTAAGCAGCTGTCTAGCACTGTGAAAATTATAGAGATCCACAAAGCAGACCAAAGCAAGAAAGCTAAAGGTACCTTCACACATAACGATATCATTAACGATATCGTTGCTTTTTGTGACGTAGCAACGATATTGTTAAGGAAATCGTTCTGTGTGACAGCGACCAACGATCAGGCCCCTGCTGGGAGATCGTTGGTCGCTGAGGAAAGTCCAGAACTTTATTTCGTCGCTGGACTCCCTGCAGACATCGCTGGATCGGCGTGTGTGACACCGATCCAGCGATGTCTTCACTGGTAACCAGGGTAAACATTGGGTTACTAAGCGCAGGGCCGCGCTTAGTAACCCGATGTTTACCCTGGTTACCAGCGTAAAAGTAAAAAAAACAAACACTACATACTTACCTACCGCTTTCTGTCCCCGGCGCTGTGCTTCTCTGCACTCCTCCTGCACTGGCTGTGAGCGTCGGTCAGCCGGAAAGCACAGCGGTGACGTCACCGCTCTGCTTTCCGGCCGCTGTGCTCACAGTCAGTGCAGGAGGAGTGCAGAGAAGCTGAGCTGTTTTTTTTACTTTTACGCTGGTAACCAGGGTAAACATCGGGTTACTAAGCGTGGCCCTGCGCTTAGTAACCCGATGTTTACCCTGGTTACCCGGGGACCTTGGGATCGTTGGTCGCTGGAGAGCTGTCTGTGTGACAGCTCTCCAGCGACCACACAGCGACGCTGCAGCGATCGACATCGTTGTCGGTATCGCTGCAGTGTCGCTGAGTGTGAAGGTACCTTAAGCATTAACAAGTTGCCCTATCCTCCATTTGAAATGTATTTAAGAAATGGAAGTTAACAGGAAGAGTGTAGGTCAAGATAAAGTCTGGACAATCATGCAAAATTGCAGTGAAAGCTGCTAATAGGATTGATAGAAAGGCAAATCAGAACTCCCGGCATGACTGTAAAAGAGCTTCAGAAAGATTTAGCAGACTTCAATTTGTGTCACATCGTGCCACTGTTCAGAGACACCTGCACAAATATGGCCTTCATGGAAGAGTCATCAGAAGAAAACCTCTCCTGCTTTCGCACCATAAAATTTATCTTCATTATTATGCAAAAGAACATCTAAACAAACCTGATGCATTTTGGAAACAAATACTGTCAAATTGCTTAACTGTTCATTATAACAGTAATTTTGATCAGGGATGCCCAAACTTTACATGTCAATGTATGTAGAACAGTGAATTATAAGTGCAAACAAAATATTGCATATTTAAGCCTCTTTGTGGGATAGAACACAATGATAAAAAATAGAACAAAATAATATGTGTTAAAAATTTAAGCATTTAGAACAACATATTTATTCAAGAGAAACATATTTTGTAGTGCCCTGTTCCTAAAAACTGATACTATAAAAATATGTTCTTATTTTATCTCATACAGTGAACACAATTAAGCAACTTATGAAAGACTATGCTTAAAAGAAGTCATATGTTTCGTATTTTTCGGACTATAAGACGCACTACACTATAAGACTCACCTCAAATTTTCAGAACCAAAATGGGGAGAAAAAAATAATGCGTCAAATAGGGGTTTGTCTTACAGACCTGAATTCAGCTTACCCGGGGGGGATCGGCAGCACTAGTAGAGCAGAGTCACAGGGGGTGTTTGTTGGTCTGACAATGATATGACCCAGACTATTACACTGGTTTGGCGGTGCTCGGTGGTGTAGTGGCTACAGCGACATTTTGTGAAAACCCGGAACCCCCATACATCCACTGCTGCAATGCGATTGTCTCTGGGTAAACCTATCCCAGTCTGGTGCTGCAGGTTTGGCAGTGCTCAGTGGTGTGCTGGGGGCTCCAGAGATGTTTTGTAAAAGCCCCCGCACTTCTATTGCCTCGATGCTATGGCCACTGCAAAAATCGCTGTCGGAGGTGGCGCAAGCACAGATTGAGATCTTGGCAATGAGATCTCGTCTCGAGATCTTGGTAGTTTGGATCTCGGAGCCAAGATCTCAATCTGTGCATGTGCCACCTCCAGCAGCCATTTTCCCGGAGGCCCCAGCATCAAGGCAATAGAAGTGCAGGGGCTTTAAAAAACCATTGCAGGAGCTCCCCTGCACCACCGTGCCCTAGTGAGCACTACCAAACCTGCTGCACCAGCCACACCAGGCTGGGATGGGAGTGAGATCATCGTCCTCCAGCGTCGGACCACTGGAAGAATCCGTTTCCCCCCCAAATTTAAGGGAAAAAAGTACATCTTATAGTCTGAAAAATACGGTACAGTATATCCCAAGATAGTACCAATAAAACTGACAGTTCGCTACACTAAAACAAAACTTCATACAGTCCTTGTTCTTGTGAAAAAGTACTAAAACATAAAATGGAAATTGGTCATGACTATAGTCATATCTACCTACAGAATAAAGATTACATGGTAACTATACCACCTACAAAAAAATTTAAAACCTGATCAAAAGGCGTAGTCACAAAAAAATAGTATCAGTATAAACTAGAGCTTGTCCCATAAGAAAACAAGTCCTCCTACTGTTCCAGCTAAGGAAAAATAAAACTTATGGCTATCAGAATATGAGAGCTTTTATTAGTCACTTCTTGTGCAAAAATAGCAAAACATAAACAAAACCTATGTAAATGTGGTATTATCATGATTGTATCAACCTTCAGAATAAAAATAACATGCTAACTATACCTAACAGGCAACAGGTGTTTAGAAAAAATTAATAAAATATAGAAATGCTGCTTATTTCCCTCCAAACAATATAAAAAAAGTGTGCAACAAGTCACATGATCCGTAAAAAGGCTCCAAAGATAAACTACAGATTGTCATGCAAAAACTAAGCCTTTACGTAGCTCAGAGGGAACATTTTGAGACATTTGACTCTTAGAATATGTGACCAAAAACAAATTATTTTTTTACAAACCATGTATTAATTGTACAAAAGTAACAAAAATTAAATACATCCACGGAAATAAGAGATCAATTTGCCATAATTGTGCTGAGCCTTAAAAAAGTTAATACTTTAATTCTGCAGCATGGTGAATAGTATAAGATGTTAAAAAAAGTAGTAGAATTGCTGCTTTGTTTATATTCTTTCTCATAAAAAGTTAATAACATATTTGTATTCCAAAATTATGCAACTGATGAATGCAACTACTCCCCCCAAAAAAAAACATCACATAACTATATCAACCAAAAAACAATGTAAAAGTTAAGGCTCCTGGAACGCAACAATAAAAATGTGGAATAATAATGGTCTGTCGAAAAAGCCAAAACTACCTGCGGCGCCACGGGGGTTAATAGTAATAATTACAACAGCAAAAACAATAATAATAATTGGTACTATTATTATTAGCATATTGACATGACACATTCATTACCTGGAAGTGCCCAACAATCTATGTTTACATCATTTTCAAATTAATTATTATGCAAATAACATAACTAAGATTGTTTTGGTTTTTTTAGAAATTGTCCCATTTTGAAGCATGTCTGAAATATTGAAAAGAAAACAACTAATTCAGCGTACACAATGTGCCATCTGTCTGTAACCCATGAGTATATGAAAGCTTTTAGGTTTCAGTCTGAGCTAATTTGACATGTTGAAACATTAATCACCCCCTAAGGCCAATATAATTGTAGCTCTATGTTAATTACCTAACAATTAACAACAGAAATTTCCAAGGGGCAATCAATGAATTAGCTTGTGATTTTCCCACCAACTTTAAGCCCATGCTGTCAATCTGAATGCTTTTTAAACTCTGTGCCATGGTTCATCAATGACACTTCGTTATATGAAATCAAAATTCATTTGCACTCTAACTAATTAGACTCAATTATATCCCTTTGAGTATTGCAAACCCTATACACTCAAAGAAAATCTCCGCCACAGGCTTATTTTCATCTAGCAATCCATTTTCTTTTTAAATTAGGAAGTCACCTAAGCAGGAAGACTGCTAATCAAGATTTTATCATTAATGAATTAAAAGGACTTAGTGCTTGTTTTAATTAAGTTATCATTGCAAATGATAACGACTATCTTGAAGCAATCAGAGAAGTCACACGCATGCAGAAAAATCATTGTTAATAACATCTCGTGCCTTGAGTGGCACTACTGGAATCATTACAACTTATATTTTCAAATGTGCTTCATTACACTGTAAATCATTAATACGAGATTAAGTGTTTGATGTAATGCAAATATGTAATTTAAAGGGAACCTGTCATGTCCAGAAATTTTGTTTACCTGCAGATATGGGATTAATCAGTAGGTAAATAGCGTTAAAATCATGTCTGGTTTAATTTAAGAGCAGCTGCAGGGTGAAAATGAAATTATACCCTCCCTGTAAGGGTGCAGAGCTGGCTAGCAATCAAAGTGCCAGTAATCACAGTATATTGACTAGGAACTGTGACACGCTTGCTGCATGCCCCCATAACTTAAAAAGAATGTGTTAGACACTGATTTCAGCAATGTGTCACTTATTAGACTGTGTTGTTGTTGTTTTAACCAATTATCTACCAATGTCCTTTTTTGGGACGCATAATCTTTAGCCATTAGCAACTAAGATTTTATAATTTTTATAATCAGGTCCAATTTTTTGTGTTGTGTTTGTAAAATGAATGTTTACAAAATAGGAAATCATGTCTGTTAGGGCTGGCGGAACGCACCGAGTATCTAGAGAAATGTTATTTGGTGGGTTCGCAGCCCGGGGTCCACCGTGCAGGAGAGAAGCTGCTGGCAAATGGTGGCCCAATATGGCGGTAGAAGCGAACTCTGTTACTTCACAGAGTCGCCTAAAGAAAGCACTGTGTCCTGTTTAACTCACAGGAGTACACAGCAACTGCCGAGCAGATAGCAGTTTGTGGTTATGCAATCATACAATCTCCTCACCAGAGGAGCCGGTATTCAAGGGGCTTATTTCAGCCAGGACCCTGAATACATACACACAATCTCCTTACCGGAGGTGCCGGTATTCTAGGGGCTTATTTCAGCCGGGTCCCTGAACACATACACACGTAACCACACTGGCACAAAGCACATCACTTAGATTTGATACTAGCGCATAGCTGTGCAGCCATGCAAACATTTTATAACTGCAGCAAGTACAGGACCTTCCTAGAAGTACCAATGAGAGGCTGCCACAGGGCCTGAGCAACTTCAGGACCTTCCTTAAGAGCCAATGAGTTTTTCTGCAGTATCTAAGCATGTGACCCTCGATCTTCAATGAGAGATCTTTCCCCAGGCATCCTCAGAAGAGGAAAAGCAGGATTTAGTCCCAAAAGCGTCTGCTCGTTGCTGCTAAGCACTGGCTTCAATGGCAGAAGCTGGAAAAGCAGCAGTAACCCTTTCCACAGAGTGAAAGTGAGCAAGACGCTGGAACCGACGTCTCCGCTGAGCAGGCTCCACTGTGGCAGGAGAAGAATGGGAGACCGCAGCAGAGATGGCCCGAGATTCCCTGTGCAGAGGCGGGAACTCGACCCCTAACAATGTCCTTGTCATTTTTAATTGAATATTGAGACGCCCTTGAGACACCCTTTTCTGACAAATCCGTACTTGAAAAATTTTTGCTAATTATGTTTATGATTCATTAGGACCCAAATCATTAAAAATCTGTCAAAAAAAATGAAAATTGCTAATTTGGCAAGTAATGGGTTAATACAACGAGTGCTTTAGCAGCAAGATATTATCACTGCTGGACTGGTGCTCTCGTGAATCCTTGTCCAACTATGCCCCCAGTACTGCTACAGCTCACAGTCAATATACAGTTGTGTGAAAAAGTTTTTGCCCCTTCCTAGTTTCCTATTCTTTTGCATGTTTGTCACAAATATTTCAGACCACCAAACAAATTTAAACATTACACAAAGATAACACAAGAAAACACAAAGTGCAGTTTTTAAAAGAAAGTATGTATTAATAAGGGAAAATAAAATTCAAACCTACAGGGCCCTGTGTGAAAAAGTGATTGCCCCCACCTCCCCACTTTAAAACATGAAAGAACTGTGGTTTATCACATCTTTGGGAAGCTGATTTTAAATTCCCTAGCCACACAGAGACCTGATTACTGCCACACCTGCCTAAGAAAGTGAAATAGACCAAAAGCTCCTCAAAAGCTAGACTTCATGCCGTGATCCAAAGAAATTCTGTAACAAATGAGAAACAAATTGAGATCTATCAATTTGGAAAAGGTTATAAAGCCATTTCTAAAGCTTTGGGACTCAAGCAAACCACAGTGAGAGCCATTATCCACAAACTGTGAAAACATGGAAAAATGGTTAACGTTACCAAGACTGGCTTGCTGACCAAAATTACCCTAAGAGTGCAACGACCAAGAGGTCACAAAACACCCCACAACAAGGCCTCATATGGCTCAGTTAATGTCATAGTTCATGACTCCACCATAAGAAAGACACAGGGCAAAAATAGCCTGCATAGCAGAGTTCCAAGACAAAAAACACTGCCGAGAAATAAGAACATAAAGGATTGTCTCAGTTTTGCCAGAAAGCATCTTGATAATCCCAGAGATTTTTGGGAGAATACTCTGTGGACTGATGAGACAAAAGTTGAACTTTTTGGAAGATGTATGTCCCATTACATTTGGAGTAGAACTAACATAGAATTCCAGAAAAGGAACATCATAACAACCGTAAAATAAGGTGGTGGTACTGTGATGGTCTGGGGCTGTTTTGCTGCTTCAGAACCTGGAAAACTTGCCGTGGTAAATGGTACAATGAATTCTGCTGTCTACCCGATAATTCTAAAGGAGAATGTCTTGTCCAAGACACACCAGTAAGTCCCCCTCTGAATGGCTTAAAGGGGTTGTCCACTACTTTCAATTAACCCCCCAATGTATCCCAATGGGCCCCTAATGAATTTTCTAAATACCTTCTGTTGCCGTTTTTGCCTGTGAGCGGCGCTATGCTGGCGGCTGAGTCCAGGTCATGTGACCCCAGGCTGCAGCCACCACTAATTTCTTCCGACGTCACGTCAATTTCCAAACTCTGGAAATTGACATGATGTCATGAGCAGGTGTGACCCAGCCTCCACAGACAGCGGTCACTCATCAAGAGTGACTGGGCTGTGGGTGAGGCTGGGGTCAGCCTGCGGGGCTGGGGTCTGCAGATGGGCTGGCCTGTTGTCTGATGGCCAGCGGGGCTGGGGTCTGCTGGCCGTGCTCATGTGCTGGGACTTGCAGCCTGTGCGGTGGCGGGGGGTCTGTGTGGTGGATCTGCTGGCGGTGGGGGATCTGCACAGTTTGTCTGCGGAAGGTGTGCAGGCGGGGGGCCTGCGGGGCTGTGCAGTGGGTCTGCTTTGCGCAGTGGGTCTGCTTCAGATTGGGGGTGTGTTTCTGTCTCATTGGTGTGTATTTCTCTGTGTGCAGGCATCCTCTAATGGGACTACAAGTCCCATCGGGCCATGCCTACTACAGTGACAGTGAGTGACACATTAGCCAATGATGGGACAGTAGTAGTCCCATCATCCGGCTAATGTGTTGAATGTACAAAAAAAAGCACATACACATATACAGTACATACATACATACAGTACAGACCAAAAGTTTGGGCATACCTTCTCATTTAAAGATTTTTCTGTATTTTCATGACTGAAAATTGGACATTCACACTGAAGGCATCAAAACTTTGAATTAACCCATGTGGAATTATATACTTAACAAAAAAGTGTGAAACAACTGAAAATATGTCTTATATTCTAGGTTCTTCAAAGTAGCCACCTTTTGCTTTGATGACTGCTTTGCACACTCTTGGCATTCTCTTGATGAGCTTCAAGAGGTAGTCACCGGGAATGGTCTTCCAACAATCTTGAAGGAGTTCCCAGAGATGCTTAGCACTTGTTGGCCCTTTTGCCTTCACTCTGCGGTCCAGCTCACCCCAAACCATCTCGATTGGGTTCAGGTCTGGTGACTGTGGAGGCCAGGTCATCTGGCATAGCACTCCGTCACTCTCCTTACATACATACAGTACATACACCATGCAACACGCACCATACAACATGCAACATACGACATGCACCATGCAACATGCACCACATGACATGCACCACGCAACATGCAACATACACCATACAACATGCAACGTGCAACAAACAACATGCGATATGCAACATGTGACATGCAACATACAGCATGCAACATGTGACATGCACAATGCAACATAAAGCATACAACATGCAACATACAACACGTGACATGCGACATGCACCATGCGACATGCAACATACAACAGGTGACATGCAACATACAACATGTGACATGCACCATACGATATACAACATGCACCATGCAACATACGGCATACGACATGCAACATACGACATATGACATGCAACATAAGACATGCGACATGCACCATGCGACATACAACATACAACATGCACCATGCACCATGCAGCATACAACATGCGACATGCACCATGCGACATGCATCATACAACATGTGACATGCAACATACATGTGACATGCACCATGCGATATACAACATACATCATGCACCATGCAACATACGGCATACAACATGCAAGCATACAACATGCAACATACAACACGTGACATGCGACATGCACAATGCAACATGCAACATACAACATGTGACATGCAACATACAACATGTGACATGCACCATACGATATACAACATACAACATGCACCATGCAACATACGGCATGCGACATGCAACATACGACATACGACATGCGACATGCAACATAAGACATGCGACATGCACCATGCGACATACAACATACAACATGCACAATGCACCATGCGGCATACAACATGCGACATGAACCATGCGACATGCATCATGCAGCATGCAACATGCAACATGCAGCATACAACATGCGACATGCACTATGCAACATGCAACAAACAACATGCACCACGCGACATACAAGATGTGACATGCAACGTGCTACATGCAACATGCCATATACATAACATACATACAGTACATACAGTCATGGACAAAAATTTTGAGAATGAGACAAATATTAATTTTTCCAGTCTACTGCTTCATTTTTTCTAATGGCAGTTTGCATATACTCCTGAATGTCAGAGTGATCAGCTTAACAGCAATTACTGTACTTGCAAAATCAATATTTGCCCAGAAAATTAACTTTAACCCCCAAAACACATTTCAACATCATTGCAGTCCTGCCTTAAAAAGAGCAGCTAACATCGTTTTAGTTATTGATCCATTAACACAGGTGTGGGTGTTGATGAGGACAGGGCTGGCGATCAATCAGTCATGATTAAGTAAGAATGACATCACTGGACACTTTAAAAGGAGGCTGGTGCTTGGTAACATTGTTTCTCTTCAGTTAACCATGGTTATCTCTAAAGAAACACGTGCAGCCATCATTGCACTGCACAAAAATGGCCTAACAGGGAAGAGTATCGCAGCTACAAAGATTGCACCTCAGTCAACAATCTATCGCATCATCAAGAACTTCAAGGAGAGAGCTTCCATTGTTGTCAAAAAGGCTCCAGGGCGCCCAAGAAAGACCAGCAAGCGCCAGGACCGTATCTTAAAACTATTTCAGCTGTGGGATCGGACTACCAGCAGTGCCGAGCTTGCTCAGGAATGGCAGCAGGTTGGTGTGAGTGCTTCTGCACGCACTGTGAGGCGGAGACTCTTTGAGCAAGGCCTGGTTTCAAGAAGGGAAGCAAAGAAGCCACTTCTCTATAGAAAAAACATCAGGGACCGACTGATATTCTGCAAAAGGTACAGGGAGTGGACTGCTGAGGACTGGGGCAAAGTCATTTTCACTGATGAATCCCCTTTTCGATTGTTTGGGGCATCTGGAAAACAGCTTATTCAGAGAAGAAGAGGTGAGCGATACCACCAGTCTTGTCTCATGCCAACTGTAAAGCATCCTGAAACCATTCATGTGTGGGTTTGCTTCTCAGCCAAGGGAATCGGCTCACTCACAGTCTTGCCTAAAAACACAGCCATGAATAAAGAATGGTACCAGAATGTCCTCCAAGAGCAACTTCTCCCAACCGTCCAAGAGCAACTTGTCGCCCAATGCCTTTTCCAGCATGATGGAGCACCTTGCCATAAAGCAAAGGTGATAACTAAATGGCTCATGGAACAAAACATAGAGATTTTGGGTCCATGGCCTGGAAACTCCCTAGATCTTAATCCCATTGAGAACTTGTGGTCAATCATCAAGAGACGGGTGGACAAACAAAAACCAACAAATTCTGGCAAAATGCAAGCATTGATTATGCAAGAATGGACTGCTAACAGTCAGGATTTGGTCCAGAAGTTGATTGAGAGCATGCCAGGGAGAATTGCAGAGGTCTTGAAGAAGAAGGGTCAACACTGCAAATATTGACTTGCTGCATTAACTCATTCTAACTGTCAATATAACCTATTGGTACTCATAATATGATTGCAATTATATTTCTGTATGTGACATAAACATCAGACAAACACTAATAAAAACCAGAGGGCAGCAGATCATGTGAAAATATAATTTTGGTGTCATTCTCAAAACTTTTGGCCATGACTGTATATACAACATACATACAGAACATTAAACATAGAGTACATACTCACCATCACCTTGTCACCTTGATCCCCGTTGCCAGTGTCACCATTAAAATGTTTTAAAATAATAAACAAACAATATCCTCCCTGATCCACAGATATCCAGTTAAAATGAGTGTCCCACGATGATCTCCCGTGGAGTGCAGCAGCATCAGCTGATGCGACCGCTCTCCAGGGGCGCCAGGAATACAATGATAGAAGGTATCGTTCCACAATGTATTCCTCACAATGTATTCCTCCGCCCCTGTGAGAAATAGTCCCTACTCTTATTTGTGGCACTGTTGTGTGTGAAAATTCTCACACAGCTTTGTCATAAAGTGAGAGTGTCTGAACTAAGCTAACTTCAGTGATACACTTCAGGAGCCATTGTCTCCTGTCAATGTGTCACTGGAGGTCCTATAGAGCAGTGACATCACCCGATGTCACTGTTCTTTAGGGGAGATCGTCATGGGACACTCATTATTAATTGGACTACGGCGGACAGGTAGCATACGGTTGGTTTATTATTTTAATTTTTTGCAGGCAATCAAGTATGGCAGGTATAGTGAAATTAAGAATAATAAAATAGTTTTTACTGGCTGTGTCTTTAACTTTTTTTTAACCCTTTCACTACTATAGGATTAACAATGGATAGGCAGAACATATCTGCACAAAAGTGGCATCATTAAAAATGTCAGCTCGACACTCAAAAAATAAGCCCTCACCCAACCCCAGATCACAAAAAATGGAGACGCTACGGGTATTAGAAAAAGGCGCAATTATTATTTTTTTTTTAGCACAGTTTGGAATTTTTTTTCACCACTTAGATAAAAAATAGCCTAGACATGTTTGGTGTCTATGAACTCGTAAAGACCTGAAGAATCATAATGGCAGGTCAGTTTTAGGCTGTGTGCACATGTTGAAGATTTGGGTGCAGAATTTTCTGCACAAAATCTGTATCTCCTGGCAGAAAACGCAGCTGCGTTTTTAATGCGCTTTTTGCTTTTTTTTTGCACGGTTTTGATGCGTTTTTTATGCAGTTTTTGGTGCAGTTTTTGCATGATTTTGATTCCTGTTTTGGTGCTGTTTTGATCCATCTTTGGTGCTGCTTTGGGCAATTTTGATTCAGGTTTTGATGCATTTTTGATGCAGCTTTTGTTCCGGTTTTTGGTGCGTATTTTGCATGGTCTTGATGCAGTTTTTGGTGCGGTTTTTGATGCAGTTTTGGTGCAGTTTTGATGCGTTTTTGGTGCAGTTTTTAGTGCGGTTTGTGCTCTGTTTTGATTCAGGTTTTGGTGCAGTTTTGATGCATTTTTTATTCATTTTTGGTGCGATTTTTGTGAGATTTTGATTTAGGTTTTGGTGCTGTTTAATTGCGTTTTTGGTGTGGTTTTTGCGCGGGTTTGATTCAGGTTTTGGTGCAGTTTTGATGCATTTTTTGTGCAGTTTTTGGTGCATTTTTTGCATGGTTTTGATTCTGGTTTTGGTGCAGTTTTGATGCATTTTTTTATTCATTTTGGTGCGGTTTTGCGCGATTTTGATTCAGGTTTTGTTGCTGTTTTGGTGCAGTTTTTAGTGTGGTTTTTGCGTGAATTTGATTCAGGTTTTGGTGTTGTTCAGATGCAGTTTTTGGTGCACTTTTTGATTCAGTTTTTGGTGTTATTTTGCGCGGTTTCGATGCATTTTTTTTATTTGTTTTTGATGCAGTTTTTGGTGCAGTTTTTGCGTGGTTTTTATACGTTACTTAATGCGTTTTTGTATGTGTTTTTGAAGGCTAAATAAAGTATTATCGAACAAAGAAAAAGATTTGTGATGTCATTATTGTCCAACCTCCTCTTTTACATTTGTCCAAACCACACTCCATTACACACACAAATAGATGATACATGAGGTGGATAGATAGACCTACATATAGATAGATCTATAGATGCATACATCTATCTATTCATATATCTATCTATAGATATATCTGGATAGATATATCTATTGATAGATGTATGGATAGTGTAGAGTGCGTGTCCACTGTCCGGATTACATCCAGATTAGCTGCAGATTTGGATGCTGTGTACTTGTCTCACTGGATGATGCCTGCACTCACAGCACCCAAAGACCCCCAGCACAGACCCGCACACACACCCTGACAGTCCCGCACACACCCAAACAGTCCGCAGACCCCGCACACACACACCCAAACAGTCCCGCACACACCCAAACAGCCCCGCACACACCCGAACAGTTCTGAACACACAAGCACACATTCAGACAGCCCGCACAGCGCGCACACACATACACGTATACAGTCACCGCCCACACACTTCCCTCCTCCCGAACTGCAGCTTTTCTTGCACCCACATCCGCAGCAAAACTGAAGATCTTTTTTATATCTGCGGTTTTGCTGCGGATGTGCCTGGGTCAATGCAAGTTTATGGGTGCAGAAACACTGCAGTTCGCACAAAAGAAGTGACATGCTGCACAACAAGTCTGCGGCTCCCATAGACATTGGTTGTGCACTACACTGCAGATTTGATGCTATTCCGTGCGTCAAAAATGCTGCAGAACTGCAATCAAATCCGCAACGTGTGCACACAGCTTTAGCATTTATTGAACCTAGCAAAAAATCCAAGCAAAAAACAAGTGTAGGATTGCACTTTTTTTGCAATTTCATCGCATTTTGAATTTTTTTCACATTTTCTGTTACACGACATGGTAAAACCAATGATGTTGTTCAAACGTAGAATTTGTCCCGCTAAAGATAAGCCCTCACATGGCCATATTGACAGAAATATTATGGCTCCGAAAAGAAGGGGAGCAATAAACGAAAATGAAAAAAATGAAAAAAGCTCCAGGGGTGAAGGGTTTAGAAACATGGATATGGACATATCTATGGAAACAGATATAGATATATAGATATATCTCTGTATGTATCTATCTATCCATCCCATATCTATCTATCTATCTATCTATCTATCTGTGTGTAATGGAGTGTGGGTTGGACAAATGTAAAAGAGGAGGTTGGACAGAAATGTCATCACTTGTCATCTGTGTGTAGTCCATATGCAATCCATTTTTTTACAGTAGCAATTATTAATCATTTACACGACTTTTTACAATTTTCCTATGTAATAGTATTGCAATTTATCCGTAAAAACTGGATGCTATACTGTGGTATCCGATTTTAAACTTGTACCCATAGATTTGAATAGATTAATCTCGTCTGATTTCAGAGTAAATTTGCGCATCCTACGATTTTTTTCACAGACAGATTGTGTCCGTGAAAAAAAATCAGTCATCTGCACTGTCTCATTGAATAATATGGGTCAGTGTGCTATCTGGTCAAAAATCAGATAGCATTCGTCTGTTCTATATGCTCCCAACCACAAGCCCTTAGTGGGATGATATTCTCCCTGGAAGTTCCATTTGTTCTGTTACACGATGATCAAAAATATTTGCAGGACCTGGCGTGAATCATCATTTTGGCGCCTCACGTTCATGGCCTCATGTCAGGCTTATAAAGCAGAAGCTCCAGGAATATGAGCGTCAATAAAGTACCCTCCTTTTTCTCTTTCCTTATCCATCATCTATCTATTGATTCTATAGCAATAAACTAAATTATTAGTTATTTTGTTTTTTGTTTGCTTTTTTTTTTTCAAACACAGCCATGAATTTTTTTATACCAGCGCAGCAGATTTTAATGGTAACAGGCTATGGTATCGTGCCGAAAGTTTGTACAGGACAGTCTCGACAGAGAAGCCTTGTTAATCCATAAAACACAGCACAATCAATGGTTTATGTGAATTGACAGCGTTCTCATAGCATTTTGTCAATATTACTTACTGTTGGAAGATTTGTAACCACTTAGATACCATGTACACTAAAATGTCCAGATTAACCAAGCATGGATTAACCAGATTGACGTACAGTGAGCAAAAGGGGAATTGTTTCATGACACAGTTGGTATTGCAAAAGTTTATTGATCGGTTTCTGTGCGAAACATCTTGAGGCAAATGTAAGCTTTTTGTCTAAACATTGAGGTTGACCGTGATGTGAAGAAAGTGGACGGAGCAGTGAAGTTCGACATGAAGCAAGAAATGTTTTATAAAGCCTAGGCTTTAGAACAATGCTGAACAGAAAATACATGGTTTATATCTGAAGCAGCTCTCAGCATGTTTGGAAATACAAATCTATATTGCAAAAATGAATATTGACCCAATTCAAATCAGTTTGTTTCCTCTATGTTTTAAGGTTTTCTACCTAACCCAGAACTGCAGACTAAATACTCGCTTGGATCAGGGAGGTTTTGCGATCACCCTATCTGTTCTCTGGAGAAACCTAAGAATTGTTTAATATCCCCTTCAGTCTCCATAGCTGCGGGCAAACATGTTTATGGCAGGATAGACAATCTTTTGTTATAGCTTTTTCTTGACATACCTTTTATTAATATTGTTGCCCTTAGAAGATACTTTTCAATCTTGTGAACATATTTCTGTTATTAGTAGGACCGAGGGGGGGAACTGAAATCATGCTCAAAGCGTTTCAAAAATTTGTCAGTGTTTTCTGGAGAAGTGATATGAAAAGAATTCATTTTACTGTATAATTGTTTCCTCCTGCTGATTTGTGACTGAACAGTGTACTTTCTCGTCATTTCTTTATGCTTCCCCGATACATATTATTGAAATATAGTAAATAGTATATTTTTACTGTTTATGACCATTTAATAGAAATATGCAAATTAAAATTTAAAATTCCAGAAACTTACAAACTAGGTATTCCCAAATGATTCCTTATAACTAGTGCATAAGATAAATACAGACCAAAAAAGGAACCATTCGTGCAAATCTGCCATGCACGTTCCACATGTGACGCCCAAGAGACCGGGGTACCCAGCACCGGACCAATGGGGTCTGTCTCTTGAGGGGGGTGTCACGGGTGGCTTGACCTGGTGCTGTGGCCTCAGGCAATGTACAGTGTAAAGGGTATCGTGAGGGAACAGGCACTTACTTGATCAGCAGCAGGTTCTCCCAGCGGTGATGATCCCAATCCTGGATAGATGGCTATTGTCCAAATGAAAGACTGAGGCACTGAAACGTTTAACCAGTTTACTTTAACAAAAAAGGATTTACAACCAGTCCTGTCACCGGAGTCTGTATGGGAACTCTGAGTTACTTTGACCCTGCCGGGGTCTTCGCCTCTTATTGTACGCAATATCTGTGTGGCCCTGCTGCTGTATGTGAACTGGCTGCCGTCCCAATCTGTCCCCTCCGGGTCCTGGTTCGACGGGCAACCCGAGTCCTTTTATCGGCTTACCCCCTCCAGGAGTACCGCTGAACTCTGTGTCTGTTGCTGCGTCCGACCCTAGTGAAGCTGATATCACCTCACGTTTTTCCGGTTGCTGTATTATATGTAATGAATACAGCCACGGATCCGGTATCCATCTTTGCGCCTGTTCTGGGTAGTGATTAATGCTACCCGGTTCTCACAATGTCCTTTATCTCTATCCCTCTTCTCCTCAGGCCGGTGATTTAGGCCTGGTAACAGTCACAGGGCTGTTAGAGATTCAACTGTATGACCTCTCACTTTCAGCTCCTTAGCCCAACTGCCAGTTCTTCTCTCAGACCAGAATGGATCAAGGGGAGTCTCTGGAGCTCCCCCTTCTGGCCGGAGGTGGTAGTGCAGTCTTGCTATTTTAGTATTTGCATTTACTGTCAGTAACTATTTTTGTGGCAAATACCCCTAGGGGTGCCACATTCCCCCTTAGTTAAGAACAGTACTCCGGGACTGTGGGACAATAACATTTTGAAATAACAATTAATATGTACAGAGTCTTAAAAATGAAAAGTTACAAAAACCACTCGAGGAAACAAAAATATAGTTCTTTTTCTCTCTCTTTTTATTTTTATATAGCGCTAACATATTCCGCAGCGCTTTACAGTTTGCACACATTATCATCACTGTCCCCGATTGGGCTCACAATCTAGAATTCCTATCAGTATGTCTTTGGCATGTGGGAGGAAACCGGAGTGCCCGGAAGAAACCCACGCAAACACGGAGAGAACATACAAACTCTTTGCAGATGTTGTCCTGGGTGGGATTAGAACCCAGGACCCCAGCGCTGCAAGGCTGTAGTGCTAACCACTGCGCCACCGTGCTGCCCAGTTCTGTACAAAGTCACTTCAAATAGCGTCCATTAATACAGTTCTATCCTTGAAGGTACTAGGAAAGGCACTGCACTTTGTGTCCAGGAATTTAGTTCCATTTTTCCAACGGAGTTATCAATATAAAGTCTAAAGAAAGTTCAAAAAGAGCGAGGAGCAAAGTTCAAAAAGCAGTCTTTCCGGAGCTTTGATTTAGTGCCTCCGGGCTGATAAAAAGTTCAAGAATATGCAAGAAGTTCATACAGACAAGTCT
Organism: Ranitomeya imitator; assembly: GCF_032444005.1. NCBI lineage: Eukaryota > Metazoa > Chordata > Amphibia > Anura > Dendrobatidae > Ranitomeya > Ranitomeya imitator. Next base: position 462,150,685 of record NC_091287.1, on the reverse strand, counting down.
CTGTAGGCACTGGGCTTAAACGTTGCAGACTGATAACAATGACTATACTACATTTTCTGTTTAACTATATACGGCATAACATATATACAATTCACATTATGAGCTTTATAGTTGGTAATCTGCATACCTGGCCGGTAATTGACCCTGGGTACTATGCTGTGATCTACGTAATAGCGGTGTCTCTTCATGTGGTGTACTACTGTCTACTGCGGATGTAGTATCTGCCCGCTCTGCTAAAGATAATTCCACGACTATGGAGTTGGCAAGTCCACCGTGAATGGGATTACTCTGACCAGGAATCTGTTCTTCCTGGCCTGGAACCTCCTGTAGTACGGGGTCAGCCTCTTCCTGTCTTGGGACTTCTGGTATTGGGTTTGGTGTTGGGTAAAAGGCCACCATGGGAACCACTACTGCACCATGGTATGTTAGTAGGGTTTTGGGAAAGTCTCCTATACAGGTGTGATACACTTCCTCTTCTTTTTCCTTTACTGGTTGAACCTGTATGGGTTGAATAACTTCTGGTTCTGGCTGGACAACGTCTGGCTCTTTCAATGCTTCCGGACATAATTTAAGATTGTCTCTTGACACTAGTACAGATGTTAAGCCTCCGTTTTTGCTAATGAGACACATTTTAGGATTATCCACTCTTGTTGGTAAAACTGTGTAGGGTACGGCTTCCCACTGATTGTCCAGTTTATTGGTTCGACGATTTCTCTTGAGCACTTGGTCACCTGGTCTTAATGGGGTCGCTAGAGCATTCTGGTTGAAAGTTCGCTCTTGTCTTTCTCTAGTTTGCTGAAGGCTTCTTTCCACACTCTCTTGCACTTGGCGATACTGCTTTTGCCGTATGATATCCCAATTGGAGTCTTGGACTTCTGCGTCTGGTTTCAGAATTCCCATTTCTAGATCGATTGGTAATTGGCCGGGTCTTGCACGCATAAGGTAAGCTGGGGTGCAATTGGTGGAACTCACCGGGACATGATTATACAGATCCACCAAGTCAGGCAATTTCTCTGGCCATTGATTCCTTTCTGCCTCAGGTAAAGTCTTTAGTAGTTCTATTACAATATGGTTCATCTTCTCGCATAAGCCGTTTGTTTGTGGATGATAGGCCGTCGTCCGGATCTTTTTGCAACCATACATATTACAGAATTCTCTGAAGATCTGATTCAAAGGCTGTACCTTGGTCGGTGAGAACCTGTTCCGGATATCCATGGGGTCTACAAAAGTACGTTTGGAACGCTTTGGCTGCTGTTTTTGCTGTCAGATCTTTTACGGGTACTACTACCAAGAAGCGTGAATAATGGTCCACGATGGTCAAGGCATAGACATAGCCAGACCGGCTTGGTGTCAACTTCACGTGGTCCATGGCTACAAGTTCAAGTGGTTGTTTGGTGATTATGGGCTGCAGTGGTGCTCTTTGGTTCTTTTGATCGTTTCTTCTGAGGTTGCACGGGCCACAATTTCTGCACCACTGTTCGATTGATTTTCTCATCCCGACCCAATAAAATCTTTCTCTTAGAAGTACTTCTAACTTTTTCCAACCGAAGTGACCAGCACCATTATGGTAAGCTTCGAGGACCATCTTGACATCTTGTTTAGGCACGATAATCTGCCAAACCAATTCATGTGTTTTCGGATTGGTGTACCTTCTACAGAGCTTCCCTTGATACAGGAACATTTTGCCTCTCTCTTTCCAGAGTTGATGCGTCTCTTCTGGGGCATCCTCATCGGGATATGCACTTTGCTCAGTTAACAGTTCCTTCACCAACTTCACAGCCGGATTGCTGTCTTGGGTGTCAGCCCATCTATGGTGTGCTAACGGATTTAAATTCACCTCTTGTTGTTTCTGATAGGTACTTGACTGATGATGTTTTGCCTTGGGATGATGGAAGGCTGGTAGTTCAATTTCTTCAAGCTCCCCCATTTCTTCTTCTACATCTCTCAAGTGTGGCATCCGGGATAGGGCATCGGCATTTCCATTCTTGCGACCTGCTCGATACTTGATCTTGAAGTTGTAATTAGATAACCGGGCTATCCATCCCTGTTCTAACGCACCTAATTTGGCTGTGTCCAGGTGGGTCAACGGATTGTTGTCAGTATAGACAATAAATTCTGCAGCAGCCAGATAGTGTTTGAAACGTTCAGTCACAGCCCAAACTACTACCAGTAGTTCCAATTTGAAGGAGCTGTAATTTTCTGAATTTCTTTCAGTAGGCCGGAGCTTTCTACTTGCAAAGGCGATGACTTTCTCCCGACCTTCTTGCTTTTGTGACAGCACCGCTCCTAGTCCCACATTACTGGCATCGGTGTAGAGGATGAAAGGTTGATGGTAATCTGGGTATGCCAGAACCTCTTCTCCGGTTAGTGCCTTCTTTAGTTGTTCAAAGGAGTCTTCCCTTTCGTCGTTCCACTGAAAAGGAGGGTTTCGGTTTGAAGGTTTCTTCGTCTGCCCTACCAAGGTGTCTTGCAAGGGTGCTGCCAACTTGGTAAATCCTTTTATAAATCTGCGATAGTAACCCACCAATCCCAGGAATTGTCTCACTTCTTTTGCGCTGGTAGGTCTTGGCCAATCCCTTATGGCGCTTATTTTCTCGGGATCTGGTGCTACTCCCTCCGAACTCACGATGTGTCCCAGGTACTGTACCTTTGGCTTGAGAAGGTGACATTTGGATGGCTTGACTTTCATGCCATACCTGGATAAGGCTTCGAACACTTCTGCCAGGTCTATTAAGTGTTGTTCGTAAGTCTTTGAGTAGACGATCACATCATCTAGGTACAGGAGGACGGTCTCGAAGTTCTTGTGTCCGAGGCAGCATTCCATCAGCCGCTGGAAGGTACCGGATGCGTTGCAGAGTCAGAACGGCATGCGATTAAATTCACATAGACCCATTGGTGTGGTGAATGCCGTCTTTTCCTTATCTCGCTCAGCCACAGGGACTTGCCAATACCCGCTTGTTAAGTCTAAGGTGGAAAAATAATTAGCAGATTTCAAAGCAGTTAAGGACTCTTCTATCCTAGGCAAGGGGTAGGCGTCTTTATGGGTGATGTTATTAATCTTCCGGTAGTCTACGCACATTCTCATGGTTCCGTCCTTTTTTTTGACAATCACTAGAGGGGCCGCCCAGGGGCTACAGCTGTCTCTTATTACCCCGGCCTGTTTCATCTCCCTCAGCATATCTTTTGCACATTGATAGTGAGCGGGCGGTATGGGTCTATATCTTTCTTTTATTGGGGGATGGTCACTGGTGGGGATTGTGTGTTCTACCCCTTCTATCCGTCCGAAGTCCAATGGGTGTTTACTGAAGACTTGTTCATATTCCGTCACTAGCCTATACACCCCTTGTTTTTGATGGGTAGGTGTTGAATTTCTGCCCACGTGTAGCTGTTGGCACCAATCCTCCATTTCTCCATCTGAGCCATTGCCTTCCACCTGACAGGTTGGTTCTAAGGGCTCAATGGTTGTGATGGCATTGTTGTCAACAGTATATAGCTTTGCCATTGTAGCATACCTTGGCAAAGTGACCTCTTCCTCTCCACAGTTCAAAAGTTGTACCGGCACTCGTCCCCGGTGTACCTCGACTATCCCTCATGCTGTGAGTATAGTGGGCCTGCTGTCGGTGTACACTGGTTCTATTAAGGCTTGATAATCTCGTCCCTTAGTACCAATGGCTGCTCTACACCATACCAGCATTTCTGTTTTTGGTGGGATTACAATAGATGTTGGATCACTTACCCTCACACTGCCGATTTCTCCACCTGCAACTTCTACCTGTTGCCTTAACATCAATACTTTTATTTCCCTCCGGAGAACTCTCTGCTGGCAGGATTGGGCAGTTTCAGCAATTTGCTGTAAGACAGAAATGACTTCGGAAAAGCAGTTCTCTAACACATTCATTCCTATCAATACAGTTGGTTCACAGTTCCGCCGGTCAACATCAACAACAATTATACCCTGTTTCTTCAATTCTACTTTACCAATCTTTATAGTCATCTCCCTGAATCCTAGTTTCGGTACCAACTTACCATTACTGGCCCATATATCTAGTTCAACATCAGAGGGCCCTTTATCAATATCTGCATCAGCCCAGTACCTCTTATAAAGGATATACGGTATAGATGAAATCTGGGAACCTGTGTCCAGCAAAGCGTTGAGGGGCATTCCATCCAGCACGATAGGGATAATGGGTCGTCCTCCGATGTACCTGTCGTGCCAGGGTGTTGGGCCTTGAAAGTTCATTCCTGCGAAGCGGCCCGCATTCCCAGGGGATTCCCGTTTAAATCACAATCTCGTGCAAAGTGGCCCGGCTGCTGGCAACGGCGGCAAATGGGCTGTCCATCCGGTTGGTAGCGGTCGCGGGGTCGTCCTCTCCATGTCGGGTATCTCCGGGGTCTCATCCATGGAACATCCTCTCTACAGTTTGCCAACTCCATCTTGTGTCCTCTCATCTCCTGCATGGTTTTAGCCATTGAAGCAACAACATCAGCTAAAGAGTCAAGCTTTTGTTGAAGAGCCTCATTAGTACTGGGCCCCAGGGGCTTAGCAATGGCCCCAGACATAGCTGATGTCACTGGTACTCCCTGTTGTTGAGGTGCCTCTGCCATGGGTTGCGCAGGATCCTGATCCCGAGGTGCCTCTGCCAGCTGGAGACGTATAGCGCTCTCCTTTAATTGGGCAAATGTCAATTCAGGGTTCTTAAAAACAAGCATGCTCACATGCCCCCGGTGAGAAGGGGTGTAGAGTCCCTCAATAAATTGATCTCTTAGCAGTTTATCCGCTCCGGTGTTAAAAATGGGTTCAGCCAGTGTAAGTGATTTAAGGGCTTCCTGCAGGTTTAAGGCAAAGTCTCTCACGCCCTCATTAGCTTTTTGTTTGCAACTAAAGAATCGTATTTTAGCTTTGCTGCTGGCCGTGGTTTCAAATGCAGCTTTTAATCCAGCAAATATGCGTTCAACAGTGCCTTTTAGATCAGCTGCCCATGCTGTGACTTCTCGCTTAGCATGGCCACTTAACTGCATCATCAGGAGACTAACACGCTGAACTTCACCCACGGGGAACATGTCAAAATGGGCCAGCATCTTTTCTCTGAAATCGTCAAGGGTATTAGGCTCACCTTCATACATTGGAAGCCATGGGCCACCCGGGGTATATGGCATCAGCACCGGCATGATGGGCACCACTCCTTGCACCGCTGCGCTGCCGGACTCTCTATTGACACTCTGTCTTTCAGCTGCATTAGCGTGGCCGAGTGCTGCGGCGTCTCCGTGCTGCGACATACTGTGCCCCCTTAGTTAATCCGGACCCTTCCGGTCCTCCGCTTCCGTCGGGATAGTGTAGATTCGTTCCGCTGTGCAGCAGGATCGATTTTCCCTTTGCTCTGATGTCAGAGCGCTCAGCTTGGTGCCGCCCACAATGACACGCCCCCTGCTGCTCCCAGCCACCGCGCTCTGTAATGGCGGATTCTGAAGTTTTTCAGTTAGACTGGGGCTCAGGTGATGGCGTAGCTCAATTAACAGTCTCGTGCCTAACAGTTATGAAGTGATTACCTCAGGGGATGGCGGCCATCTTTACTCCATTATAACCAATGGGGAAAAGTCACTTTCAATAGTTTTCAATGGGGAATGGATTTTTCTTTAATAAAGTCAATTTTTAAGATTTTTCATCCCAGTTTTCACAGTTTTGGGCTCCAATCACGGCACACAATACCCGGTATACGGGCTGGCTAGATCCTGTTCGTGACGCCAATTGTGACGCCCAAGAGACCGGGATACCCAGCACCGAACCAATGGGGTCTGTCTCTTGAGGGGGGTGTCACGGGTGGCTTGACCCGGTGCTGTGGCCTCAGGCAATGTACAGTGTAAAGGGTATCGTGAGGGAACAGGCACTTACTTGATCAGCAGCAGGTTCTCCCAGCGGTGATGATCCCAATCCTGGATAGATGGCTATTGTCCAAATGAAAGACTGAGGCACTGAAACGTTTAACCAGTTTACTTTAACAAAAAAGGATTTACAACCAGTCCTGTCACCGGAGTCTGTATGGGAACTCTGAGTTACTTTGACCCTGCCGGGGTCTTCGCCTCTTATTGTACGCAATATCTGTGTGGCCCTGCTGCTGTATGTGAACTGGCTGCCGTCCCAATCTGTCCCCTCCGGGTCCTGGTTCGACGGGCAACCCGAGTCCTTTTATCGGCTTACCCCCTCCAGGAGTACCGCTGAACTCTGTGTCTGTTGCTGCGTCCGACCCTAGTGAAGCTGATATCACCTCACGTTTTTCCGGTTGCTGTATTATATGTAATGAATACAGCCACGGATCCGGTATCCGTCTTTGCGCCTGTTCTGGGTAGTGATTAATGCTACCCGGTTCTCACAATGTCCTTTATCTCTATCCCTCTTCTCCTCAGGCCGGTGATTTAGGCCTGGTAACAGTCACAGGGCTGTTAGAGATTCAACTGTATGACCTCTCACTTTCAGCTCCTTAGCCCAACTGCCAGTTCTTCTCTCAGACCAGAATGGATCAAGGGGAGTCTCTGGAGCTCCCCCTTCTGGCCGGAGGTGGTAGTGCAGTCTTGCTATTTTAGTATTTGCATTTACTGTCAGTAACTATTTTTGTGGCAAATACCCCTAGGGGTGCCACACACACAATGTGGGGAAACCACAGTGAACCAAGCATTTACAAAATGATATTCCAAATCTGAATATGTTTAAACCAAGAGGAAAAAATACGGAGCTTAAGTCCAAAACAGTAAAAAGGTATAAAGTTATTCAATAGAATCAAATAGTAACATTCACTTAAATACATCGAACATCAATACAAGAGACATGTTCAGCAGAGAGATCAGGTAGACGTCAGCGTGTAGATCCAATAATTCCACATTATTAAAATAACAAAGTGCTTAGTGCCATCCCATCTTGTCAGGGTAGAAAAAAAACAAGGCGATAAGATGGTGAGTAGCAACCATAATAATCAGTGCCTAGAGCAGAAGTGACCAATGTATATCAGACCATCCCATATCCTGTGGTTCCTTACATATCATGTGGTATATCAAGACCCACGTCTTGCAGCCCCAATGCGCATTTCGCATTGGATTCACCAGGAGGCAATGCCAGTTAGTGCATAAACAGAATTTGTCAGCAGGTTTTTGCTACCCCATAAGAGAGCTGCATGTTGTAGGGGCAGAGACACTAATTCATGGGATGTAAAATTTACTAGGCAGTATGTGTAATTAAGCCACTGTTTTACCTTTTGCTGATCTATCAGTTTCTGAATGCTGAGCTCTGTATAACTCCGCCCGCACTACTGATTGGAAGCTTTATTTATACACTGGGCATAGGCAGAAAGCTGCCAATCAGTAGTGGAAGTAATGTTTTACAAAGGTCATGAACATGGAGGATTGCATAGAATTAGGTTTTCAAGTCCTCTAATAATAACATCCTGTTAGGGCTAGCGGAACGCACCGAGTATAGGAAGGAAACAACAAGGTGCGTTCGCAGCCCGGGGTACACCGTGCAGAGATATCTGCTGCAAAGTAATTGGCGGCACTATATGGCGGTATAAGCGAACTCTGTTAACTTCACAGAATCACAAAGATATGAAAATGCTGTGCCCTGTTAACCTCATAGAGGATCACAGCTACCTAACTGAGCAAAGCAAAGAGTGGCCATGCAGACAGCATAGCACACAAACAACTCCTCACTAGAGGTGCCGGTATTCTAGGGGCTTATTTCAGCCGGGTCCTGAATCCAAGCATACAAAACTCCTCACCGGAGATGCCGGTATTCTAAGGGCTTATGTCAGCCAACCCTGACCACATGCAGCCATGACCACCAAGTAGCAAAGCACTTAACATAGGTTGATACCAGGGGTGAACCTAGCCTCTCTGCTGCCTGAGGCGAATGGCAAAATGGCGCCCCACCTCCCCCGTAGTAAAAAAATCAGTACAAATAAATCTGGTTTACTCTTTACCAGTCTAACCTGACGCACATGGAAAATACATACACTTTTAAATAGGAATATATTTGAAACATTGATCTTTACACTTCTTTAGGGACTAAATGCCGCCTGAGGTGAAGTGATCAACTTGCTTCATTTTAAGTGTGCCCTTGGCCGGGGAACAGTGCTTACTGTAGCACTTCTTCCCCGGCAGGCGTCCGTGTCATACAGAGGTGGCACACAGTTGCCACACGTATTACACGCATGGACACGAATATCTTTTCGGTACCGGAAATATCAGGATGTGTGAAACCAGCCTAAAGCCAAAATTCACACGTTCAGTATTTGGTCAGTATTTTACCTCAGTATTTGTAAGCCAAATCGGGAATGGGTGAGAGATCCAGAAGTGGTGACGTGTTTCTTTATACTTTTCCTCTGATTGTTACTCTCCTGGTTTCGGCTTACAAATACTGAGATAACGTACTGACCATGTGAACGTGGCCTGATAGCGTGTTTCTGTTACTTCTGACTTCCCGCAAACAGCTGGAGCCGGACCGGACCGTGACGCCCATCTGACCCGTAACGGACCGGGACTGCCCCTGGGTGAGTATAATATAACCTTTATTTCTCATCTTTCAGGTAACATCGGGGCTTATCTACAGCATTACAGAATGCTGTAGATAAGCCCCTGATGCCGGTGGCCGCAGCTTATATACGATTTTTAGGGTGGTAGGTTCCCTTTAAAAAGGTACTACTGACCTCTCAGATCCTCAATATTAATCTGACCTGATAGCAAAATGACTATAGTTGCCCATAGGATATGTCCTCCACTTGCCCAAGTAAGTCACAATAACATGTATGGGTATAACATCCTTTTCTTATAAGCGTCACTTATTTATAAATGAGATCATGTATATACTATTCATCCTATGGGCAAATATAGTCATTTTGCTATCAGGTCAGATTAATATTGAGGATATGAGAGGCCAGTAGTACCTTTTTAACACCCCCGCCCCCTTTTTCTGTTTGTTGGTTATAGGGAAAGCATGAACAGAGAGAGAGAGGAAGAAAGAAAGAAAGAAAGAAAGAAAGAAAGGAAGGAAGGAAGGAAGGAAGGAAGGAAGGAAGGAAGGAAGGAAGGAAGGAAGGAAGGAAGGAGAAAGAAAGAAAGAAAGAAAGAAGGAAAGAAAGAAAGAAAGAAAGAAAGAAAGAAAGAAAGAAAGAAAGAAAGAAAGAAAGAAAGAAAGAAAGAGAAAGAACAGAGAAAAAAGAAATGAGAGAGAAAAAAAGATTAGAGAGGGAAATAAAGAACACAGAGAAAGAAACAACAGAGAGAAAGAAAAAAAAGATTAGAGAGGGAAAAAAACAGAGACAGAGAGAGAGAAAGAAAGAGCGAGAGAAAGAAAGATTCTATAAAGATACTATAGCGACCCGACTCCCATTGTAATTCCCACCTGAGCATCCCGCTGCAGGACATATCATGATCCGCTCACATGGCTGGCATCCCCGATTCCAAGGCGATCCCACTGTCCGCTCTGTCTGAGGAGGACGCGTGTGTACTTGGTGTATGGAGCGGAGCCGTGTGTGTACAAGGTGTACGGAGTGGAGCCGTGTGTGTACGAGGTGTACGGAGGGGAGCCGTGTGTGTATGTGGTGTACGGAGTGGAGCCGTGTGTGTACGAGGTGTGTGGAGCGAGCCGTGTGTGTACAAGGTATTCGGAGGGGAGCCGTGTGTGTATGTGGTGTACGGAGCAGAGCTGTGTGTGTTAGAGGTGTGCGGAGCAGAGCTGGGTGTGTTAGAGGTGTATGGAGCAGAGCTGTGTGTGTTAGAGGTGTGCGGAGCAGAGCTGGGTGTGTACAAGATGTATGGAGCGGAGCCATGTGTGTACGATTTGTGCGGAGCAGAGACGCATGTGTACTTGGTGTATGGAGTGGAGCCATGTGTGTACTTGGTGTATGGAGCAGGGCCGTGTGTGTACTTGGTGTACAGAGTGGAGCTGTGTGTGTACTTGGTGCACGGAGCGGAGCCATGTGTGTACGAGGTGAACGGAGTGGAGCCGTGTGTGTACGAGGTGTACAGAGCGGAGCCATATGTGTATGAGGTGTATGGAGCGGAAACATGTGTGTACGAGGTGTACGGAGTGGAGCCATGTGTGTGCAAGGTGTACGGAGCGGAGCCATATGTGTATGAGGTGTATGGAGCGGAAACATGTGTGTACGAGGTGTGTGTACGAGGTGTACGGAGGGGAGCCGTGTGTGTATGTGGTGTACGGAGTGGAGCCGTGTGTGTACGAGGTGTGTGGAGCGGAGCTGTGTGTGTATGTGGTGTACGGAGAGGAGCCATGTGTGTACACACACCGCTCCGCTCCATACACCTCGTGCACACACGGCTCCTCTCCATACACATCGTACACACACGGTTCCCCTCCGTACACCAAGTACACACACGGCTCCGCTCCACACACCTCGTACACACACGGCTCCCCTCCGTACACCACATACACACAGGGTTCCGCTCGACACACCTCGTACACACACGGCTCCGTTCCGTACACCACATACACACACGGCTCCGCTCCACACACGGCTCCACTCCGTACACCAAGTACACACACGGCTCAGCTCCACACACCTCGTACACACATGGCTCCGCTTCGTACATCACATGCACACACGGCTCCGCTCCGTACACCTCGTACACACGGCTCCGCTCCACTCCTCCCGAAATTACATCATTTCCGGTCAGCTTCCAGCACGTCACTTCCGGTGGAACCTCAAGTGCGAGCTTTAAAGTGCTCCTCGGGGCTCCGCCGTGTATTCCTGTGTCCACACACACGGCTCCACTCCGTACACCTTGTACACACACAGCTCCCCTCCATACACCTCGTACACACATGGCTCCGCTCCATACATCTTGTACACACCCAGCTCTGCTCCGCACACCTCTAACACACACAGCTCTGCTCCATACACCTCGTACACACACGGCTCCACTCCGTGCACCTCGTACACACGGCTCCACTCCACACACCTCGTACACACACGGCTCTGCTCCGTACACCGCATACATACACGGCTCCCCTCCGTATACCTCGTACACACACAGCTCCGCTCCACACACCTCGTACACACACGGCTCCACTCCGTACACCACATACACACACGGCTCCCCTCCGTACACCTCGTACACACACGGCTCCACTCCGTACACCTTGTACACACACGGCTCCTCTCTCTACACCAAGTACACACACGGCTCCGCTCCATACACCTCGTACACACATGGCTCCACTCCGTACACCTCATACACACACGGCTCCACTCCGCACACCTCATACACACACGGCTCTGCTCCATACACCTCGTACACAAATGGCTCTACTCCATACACCTCTTACACACATGGTTCCGCTCCATACACCTCATGCACATATGGCTCTGCTCTGTACACCTCGCACATACACGGCTCTGCTCCATACACCTTGTACACACACGGCTCCACTCCGTACACCTCGTACACACATGGCTCCGCTCCATACACCAAGTACACACACAGCTCCACTCTGTACACCAAGTACACACATGGCTCCTCTCCATACACCAAGTACACACGCGTCTCTGCTCCATACACCTCGTACACACACGGCTCTGCTCCATACACCTCGTACACACATGGCTCTGCTCCATACACCTCGTACACACATGGTTCCGCTCCATACACCTCATACACATATGGCTCCGCTCCGTACACCTCACACACACATGGCTCCATTCCGTACACCAAGTACACACACACAGCTCCACTCTGTACACCAAGTACACACACGGCTCCACTCCATAAACTAAGTACACACACGGCTCCGCTCCATACACCAAGCACACACACGTCTCTGCTCTGCACAAATCATACACACATGGCTCCGCTCCGTACATCTTGTACACACCTGGCTCTGCTCCGCACACCTCGAACACACACGGCTCTGCTCCATACACCTCGTACACACATGGCTCCGCTCCGTATACCTCGTACACACACGGCTCTGCTACATGCACCCTGCAAACCCCTCCTGACCCCACACATACCCGTCCCCTCATCCAGCACCATGAGACAACCAGCACAGCAGAGTCCGGCATACACGAGGACCCTGATCATGTGACTGCTGACTCCTCCCTTCGTGTGACTTCATCACAGGTTCTCTGTGCACAGAGCAGCCATCCATGAGCAACCCCAGGAGATGCAAGAAGAAGAGCGACTTCAGCGTCAGGACCTGTGATGATGTCACGTGAGTTGGGGAGTGCTGGATGAAGAGATCCAGAACGGAGCCCTGAATAGACTCAATAGCATAGTAACTGAACCTGCGTCTCCGACGCAAATCCAGTTACTACACGGACAGAATCTGCCGCCCCCTCTCTTCAGGGACGGCAGTGCCGCCTGAGCCAAAGCGCTCAACTTGCCTCATGGTAGCGATGCCCCTGGTTGATACTAGCGCATGGCCGTGCGGACATGCAAACCTTATATCGCTGCAACAGACAAGGACCTTCCTAGTGGTCCAATTGGAGCTGCTACAGGACCTGAGCATGTGACCCCCGACCTCCAATGAGAGGTCCTCCCGTGGGCATGCTCAGTGTGTACAAAGCATGACTTAGTCCCAGAAAAGCCTGCTCACCGCTGACCAGAGCTGGCTACAAAAGCAGAGACTGGAAAGGCAGCAGTAACCCTTTGCATAGTATCAGGCTGAGCGAGACGCTGGTACCAGCATATCCGCTGAACAGGCTTCACTGCGGCTGATGCAGAATGGGAGACTGCAGCAGATATGGCTCGAGATTCCCCCTGTGCAGCAGCGGGAACTCAACCCCTAACACATCCTAGTGAAAACAGGTGATTGTAACAAAATGACAGTAACCAGCACAGTAAGTGACACATCACTGAAATAAAGGTATTTGTATCTACTTTGTGCTCCACTCAGGCAAAAACCTGGTGACAGATTCCTTTAATTAAGTAATTTTTGAAATGTCGGCAGTATTTATCTATTAAAAAATAAGATATTAGATGTTGTTGTATGTTTTAACAGTAAGTGTTAGATCAGATGAGTGCTGCTGGCCACATGGCCGAAAATCATGAAGCCATTGATATCTGCAGCTAGGAGAAGTTTCAGCAGGCTGTGCAAATTGATCTCAACATATAAAAAGTCTCTCTTGTGTGTAGTTACAAGTAGTGTTGAGCGATACCGTCCGATACTTGAAAGTATCGGTATCGGATAGTATCGGCCGATACTCGAAAAGTATCGGATATCGCCGATACCGATATCCGATACCAATACAAGTCAATGGGACACCAAGTATCGGAAGGTATCCTGATGGTTCCCAGGGTCTGAAGGAGAGGAAACTCTCCTTCAGGCCCTGGGATCCATATTAATGTGTAAAATAAAGAATTAAATTAAAAAATATTGATATATTCACCTCTCCGGCGGCCCCTGGACATCACCGCGGGTAACCGGCAGGCTTCTTTGTTTAAAATGAGCGCATTTAGGACCTGAGGAATGACGTCGCGGCTTCTGATTGGTCGCGTGCCGCCCATGTGACCGCCACGCGACCAATCAGAAGCCGCAACGTCATTCCTTAGGTCCTAAATTCCTAGAATGAATGGAGTTTGACACCTTGCACCCCACCAATCAGCTGTATATTGGTGGACAGCCACCTGCCATGTGTAAAAACGCTATTAACCTGCAGATATGCAGGTTAATAGCATGGCTACCAGGAGGAAATTAACTTTATTACTACAGGCAGCTTTGGGCTTTTAGTCACAGAGGTATGGCTGGCGTGACGTCAGTCACCACTCACTACATAATGAGTGACGGCTGAAGCCTCACCCGGCACTAACTAGCAACTGGTTCTATGGTAGTTCAGTACAAAGCTGGCTTTCAGTCAGTGCTGGGGAGCAGTTTCAGTCACCACTCGCTATGCACTAAGCAGGGACTGAGGCCACACCAGTCACGCCTCTAAAGATGAAAGCTTGACATTGCTGAGAGGTATACATTTATTTTCCTCTTGGTAAACGGGCTATCAGTGCGGGCGCCGGGCAGCTTCAGGATGCTAATAATCTGCAGATTAGCCCTATAGCTGCAGGTTACCCCTTCCCGACCTGTGACTCCATGTAGGCATCATGAAAGTCAGTGCCAATCTGACCTGTAACGCCTATGTGGCGTCATGGAGGGATCGCGTCCCTGCAGATTGGGTGAAAGGATTAACTCCAATTTCACCCAATCCGCAGGGACAGGGGGAGTGCTACTTCAGCCCAGTGGAGGTGGCTTCATCCCCCCGTGGCTACGATCGCTCTGATTGGCTGTTGAATGTGAAACAGCCAATCAGAGCGATTTATAATATTTTACCTATGAAAACTGGTGAAATATTACAATCCAGCCATGGCCGATGCTGCAATATCATCGGCCATGGCTGGAAACCCTGATCTGCCCCCCCGACCGCCACCGATCTCCTCCCCAGTCCTTCGTCCTGTGCTCAGCTCCCCTCCGTCGTACTGTCTGCTCCCCCGTCCTCCTGTCCGCTCCCCCCGTGCTCCGATCCCACCCCCGTGCTCCGATCCCCCCCATGCTCCGATCCCCCTCGCTCCGATCTCCCCCCTCATACTTACCAAGCCTCCGGTGTCCGTCCGTCTTCTCCATGGGCGCCGCTATCTTCCAAAACGGCGGGTGCATGTGCAGTGCGCACGACGAATCTGCCAGCCGGCAGATTCGTTCCAGGTACATTTTGATCACTGTGATAAAACCTATCACAGTGATCAACATAAAAAAAATAGTAAATGAACCCCCCCTTTATCACCCCATTGATACTAAAATAAAGAAAATATATATGTATCTTTTTTTTTCCACTAGGGTTATAGTTAGAACTAGGGTTAGGGTTAGAATTAGGCTATGAGCACATGGTGCGGATTTGGCTGAGGATCCGCAGCGGATTGGCCGCTGTGGATCCGTAGCAGTTTTCCATCAGGTTTACAGTATCATGTGAACCTATGGAAAACCAAATCTGCTGTGCCCATGGTGCGGAAAAAACGCTGCGTTGTATTTTCCGCAGCATGTCAATTTTTTGTGCGGATTCCGCAGTGTTTTACACCTGTTCCTCAATAGGAATCCAAAGGTGAAATCCGCACAAAAAACACTGGAAATCCGAGGTAAATCAGTAGGTAAAACGCACTGTCTTTTACCTGCGGATTTTTCAAAAATGGTGCGGAAAAGTCTCACACGAATCTGCAACATGGGCACATAGCCTTAGGGTTAGGTTTGGAATTAGAATTAGGGTTGGAATTAGGGCTTGGGTTGGAAATAGGGTTAAGACTAGGCTTGTGGTTAGGGTTATGGCTAGGGTTAGGGGTATGTTGGGGTTAAAGTTGTGGTTAGGGTTGGGATTAGGGTAAGGGTTGGGATTAGGGTTAGAATTAGGGTTAGGGTTTGGATTAGAGTTACGGGTGTGTTGGGATTAGGGTTGTGGTTAGGGGTGTGTTGGGGTTAGGGTTGTGATTAGGGTTATGGCTAGAGTTTGGATTAGGGTTAGGGGTGTGTTGGCATTAGTGTTGAGGGGTTTCCACTGTTTAGGCACATCAGGGGTCTGCAAACGCAAGATGGCGCCACCATTGATTCCAGCCAATCTTGCGTTCAAAAAGTCAAATGGTGCTCCCTCCCTTCCGAGCCATGACGTGCACCCAAACAGTGGTTTACCCCCACATATGGGGTACCCGCATACCCAGGACAAACTGGGCAACAACTATTGGGGTCTAGTTTCTCCTGTTACCCTTGCAAAAATAAAAATTTGCTTGCTAACACATAATTGTTGAGGAAAGAAAAATGATTTTTTTAATTTTCACGGCTCTGCGTTAAAAAATTCTGTGAAGTACTTGGGGGTTCAAAGTGCTCACCACACATCTAGATAAGTTCCTTGGGGGGTCTAGTTTCCAAAATGAGGTCATTTGTGGGGGGGTTTCTACTGTTTAGGCACATCAGGGGCTCTGCAAACTTAACATGATGCCCGCAGACCATTCCATCAAAGTCTGCATTCCAAAACGTTACTACTTTCCTTCCGAGCCCCGACGTGTGCCCAAACAGTGGTTCCGCCCCACATATGTGGTATCAGCGCACTCAGGACAAACTGGACTACAACTTTTGGGGTCCAATTTCTCCTGTTACTCTTGTAAAAATAAAAAATTGCAGACTAAAAATATTTTTTGAGGAAAGAAAAATTAATTTTTTTTTGCCCGCCTTTGCGTTATAAACTTCTGTGAAGCACTTGGGGGTTTAAAGTGGTCACTGCACATCTAGATTAGTTCCATGGGAGGTCTAGTTTCCAAAATGGGGTCACTTGTGGGGGAGCTCCAGTGTTTAGGCACACAGGGGCTCTCCAAATGCGGCATTGTGTCCGCTAACGATTGGAGCTAATTTTTCATTCAAAAAGTCAAATGGCGCTCCCTCCCTTCCGAGCCCTGCCGTGTGCCCAAACAGTGGTTTACTCCCACATGTGAGGTATCAGTGTAATCAGGAGAAATTGCCCAATAAATTTTAGGATCCATTTCATCCTGCTGCCCATTTGGAAAAGAGAAAATTGTGGCTTAAAGAATTTTTTGTGAAAAAAAAAGTACTTTTTCATTTTTACAGATCAATTTGAGAAGCACCTGGGGGTTCAAAGTGCTCACTATGCATCTAGATAAGTTTCTTGGGGGGTCTAGTTTCTAAAATGGGGTCACTTGTGGGGGATCTCCATTCTTTAGGTACACAAAGGCTCTCCAAACGCAACATGGTGTCCGCTAACGATTGGAGCTAATTTTTCATTCAAAAAGTCAAAAGGCGCTCCTTCCCTTCCGAGCCTTGCCGTGTGAACAAACAGTGGTTTGTGACCACATATGAGGTATCGATGTACTCAGGAAAAATTGCCCAACACATTTTAAGATCCAACTTATCCTGTTGCCCATGTGAAAATGAAAAAATTGAGGCTACAAAATTAATGTGAAAAAAGTACTTTTTAATTTTTACGGATCAATTTGTGAAGTACCTGCGGGTTCAAAGTGCTCACTATGCATCTAGATAAGCTTCGTGGGGGGTCTAGTTTCCAAAATGGGGTCACTTGTAGGGGAGCTCCAATGTTTAGGCACACAGGGGCTCTCTAAATGCAACATGGTGTCCGCTAAAGATTGGAGCCAATTTTTCATTGAAAAAGTCAAATGGCGCTCCTTCCCTTCTGATCCCTGTCGTGCACCCAAACAGTGGTCCCCCCCCACATATGGGGTATAGGCGTACTCAGGACAAACTGTACAATAACTTTTGGCATCCAGTTTCTGTTTTTACCCTAGGGAAAATAAAAAAAATTGTTGCTAAAAGATCATTTTTGTGACTAAAAAGTTAAATGTTCATTCTTTCCTTCCATGTTGCTTCTGCTGCTATGAAGCATCTGAAGGGTTAATAAACTTTTTGAATGTGGTTTTGAGCACCTTGAGGGGGGCAGTTTTTAGAATGCTGTCACTTTTAGTTATTTTCAGCCATGTAGACCCCTCAAAGTGACTTCAAATGTTAGGTGGTGCCTAAAAAAAATGGTTTTGTAAATTTCGTTGTAAAAATGAGAAATCGCTGGTCAACTTTTAACCCTTATAACTTCCTAGCAAAAGAAAATTTTGTTTCCAAAATTGTGCTGATGTAAAGGAGACATGTCGGTAATGTTATTTATTAACTTTTTTGTGTCACATAACTCTCTCGTTTAACAGAATAAAAATTCAAAATTTGAAAATTGCTAAATTTTCAAAATGTTCGCCAAATTTCCATTTTTTCACAAATAAACGCAAAAATTATCGACCTAAATTTACCACTAACATAAAGCCCAATATGTCACGAAAAAACAGTCTCAGAACCGCTAGGATCCGTTAAAGCGTTCCAAAGTTATTACCTCATAAAGGGACACTGATCAGAATTGCAAAAAACGGCCAGGTCATTAAGGTCAAAATAGGAAGGGTCATGAAGGGGTTAATAGCATTTTTTTTTCACATGATAGGTATAGTTTAAGCATTATTCCCTGCAATGTGCTTTGGCAAATCATTGTTGTCATAGGCTTATTAGTAACCTTCATAGCAAAAAAAATGGAAATTCAGCATAGTAATAAAATATTTACATATTTAAAATGTAATAATCAAAGCAAAAAACTACTAGAGATGATTCTTGCTGCCAAGAACTGAATTTGCCAAATAATGTGGATTTTACAAAACTATAGACCTCAGTGCATAATAAATATAGGGTGTAAATTTTTTTCCAACAGTCCCATCCTCCACTTATCTTCCTTTCCCCTTCTTCTGTCAGTAACATGGCCATTTCACTACAGGCTGTAGTTTCTAGTATGACTAAGGTAACGTTCACACTAGCGTTATGCTAGTTTGCGTCGGGCGACGCAGCGGCGACGCATGCGTCATGCGCCCCTATATTTAACATGGGGGACGCATGCATTTTTTTTGTTGCGTTGTGCGACGCATGCGTCTTTTTTGCTGCTAGCGTCGGACCAAGAAAACGCAACAAGTTGCATTTTTCTTGCATCCAAATTTCGGCAAAAACCGACGCATGCGTCGCACAACGCAGCGTTTTTGCGTGCGTTTTGCTGCGTTTTTGCGTGCGTTGTGCGTTGCGTCGCCGACGCAGCGGCGCACAACGCTAGTGTGAACGTAGCCTTAGCCTTTGATATCACTGTGCATCGTGCATCACTCGGGCAATTTGTGTCATACAATTGTGAGGTTATACCCTACACAGCAATGACACTTCATGACATCAGAAGCCTGGGCAATGTAGAAGCTATGGCCTGCAGTAAAGAGGATATAGAGAATACATGCATGGAGGGAGGAGAAAAGAAAAGGAGCAGAGGACCAGATAGAAAACTGAAGGGGCAGCAGGAGAATTAGCAGTGAAATTTTGATTATTTTTTAACAGTTTTCCTGGCTTTTTTTTTTTGGGGGGTGGGGGTGGGGGGGTTCAACAAAATGTCACCTGTATCTGGAGAATCCAATTCCACTTGAATAAATTACTTCATCTGTAAAAATATTAATGCATTTGAAAAAGTTAATTTTAGTTCACAGTAATTCAATTCAAACAGCTCTGTTACACATAAATTCAGAAACAAATACTATACACAGTGATGTCAAGTTTTTGTTAGCAAAGCAAGAAGACAAGATTTCTAACTGCAGGTGATGATTTAATTTCACACTAAATATGTAAACACTATGAAGTCCAATCATGCATGAAGGAAGACTCAACCAGTTAAATCACATTCAAATATGGCCCAGACTACTTTACAATGTATTTTGCAAATTACATGAGACATATTTTAGCATTGTATTATTTTCTGTATTGAAAAATTGTTAGAAGCACTGTCACATTAGTGGTGACTTTTGCTCGTTGTAGGAACGCAATGTCCCTGTCATGATCTTTGAGCAGGCAGAAACATGGCTAGTGTGGGAGGGACACTCCACTGTGAAAACTGCTTGCCCCACCATAATCTAGGCAGCACTGGCTATTATTTATCTTGATACAGGGAGTAGCAGTCGCAATGACTTTGTTACTGGCTGCTGTGCTTTGGTTAGGCAGCGTTTTAGTTAACTGACAAAATTAATCATTCAATGAGCAGAGCTCATATGGTAGAGTAGATTTTTGTTTTGTAAACTTCAAAACACTTTAGCACTTTCTCCATATGCCATGTAGGGGACATAGCTAGCAGATGATGGAAGGTGCTCTGGTCATATTATAGCAAAGTAGAACTTTTTGAACTAAATACAAAATGCTATGTGTGGCAGAAAACTAACACCACCATAAAACTAACACCACCATAAAACACCATCATACTTCAAATATGGTGGTGGCAGCATCATGCTGTGGGGATGCTTTTGTTCAGCAGGGGGAGCGAAGCTGGTCAGCATTGATAGAAATATGTATGGAGCTAAATACAAGGCAATCCTTCAGAAAAACCTTTTATAGACTGCAAAAGACTTGAGACTGGGGTGTAGATTCATCTTCCAGCAGGCAACAATACTAAACATACTGCCAGAGCTACAATAGAATGGAGATCAAAGCAGATTCATGTGTTTGAATAGCCCAATCACAGTCCAGACCTAAATCACATTGATAATCTGTGGCAAGACTTGAAAATTGCTGCTCACAATCTTTCCATCCAATCTCACTGAGCTAGAGCTGCCGGTGCTTTTCAAAAAATTAGAATATCATCAAAAAGTTAATTTATTTCAGTTCTTCAGTACAAAAAGTGAAACTCATATATTATATAGAGTCATTACAAACAGAGTGATCTATTTCAAGTGTTTATTTCTGTTAATGTTGATGATTATGGCTTACAGCCAATGAAAGCCCAAAAGTAATTATCTCAGTAAATTAAAATAGTAAAAAAACACCTGCAAAGGCTTCCTATGCATTTAAAAAGGTCCCTTAGTCTGCTTCATTAGGCTACACAATCATGGGGAAGACTGCTGACTTGCCAGATGTCCAGAAGGCAGTCATTGACACACTCCCCAAGGAAGGTAAGCCACAAAAGGTCATTGTTAAAAAAGCTGGCTGTTCAAAGAGTGCTGTATCCATGCATATTAATGGAAAGTTGAGTGAAAGGAAAAGTATGGTAGAAAAAGGTGTAAAAGCAACCAGGAAAACTACAGCCTTGAAAGGATTGTTAAGAAAAGGCCATTCAAATATTTGGGGGTGATTCACATGGAGTGGACTGCTGCTGGAGTCATTGCTTCAAGAGCTACAACACACAGACGTATCCAGGACATGGGCTACAAGTGTCACATTCCTTATGTCAGGCCACACATGGCCAATAAACAACACCAGAAGCGTCTTACCTGAGACAAGGTCTTGTTTTCTGAGGAAAGTATATTTTGCATTTCATTTGAAAATCAAGGTCCAAGAGTCTGGAAGAAAAGTGGAGAGGCGCACAATCCAAGCTGCTTGAGGTCTAGTGTGAAGTTTCCACAATCAGTGATGATTTAGGGGGCCATGTCATCTGCTGGTTTAGATCCACTGTGTTTTATCAAGACCAAAGTCAGCGTAGCCATCTACCAGGACATTTTATAGTACTTCATGCTTCCCTCTGCAGACAAGCTTTATGGAGATGGAAATTTAATTTTCCAGTAGAACTTGGCATTAACTTGGTGTTAGGGTTGGCAGATTGCACTAAATAAAATAAATAATAAAGCGTAATCACAACCCGGGCACGGCAAGCGATTGCCTTTACATAGTGGGTTAACGTCAGTCAGTGTGAACAGGACACTGAGTTCCAACCTCTGTTACTCCACAGAGAGGAACAGTACAGAAACAAGCGAGGAGCTCTGCAACAGAGCTGTGTCACTCACACACATAAATGATAGCGAAGCTCTGCAACTGAGCTGTGTCACTGGCACACAGAAGCTGAACAGATACGCTGCAACTGAGATGTGTCAGTCGCACACAGAAATGAAAGAGAAGTTCTGCAAGTGAGCTGTGTCACTCTCACACAGAAATGGAACAGATGCTCTGAGCTTCATACCCTGACTAGGCTTGTGCTTCTTCTGGAACTCTGCTGTGCTAACCGCACACATGTAGGAACCAGATGCTAAGCCAATGGCTAATTGCCTCCACTGAGGTTAGCTGCCTGCCTATGTGCACAGTCCCAAAGCTTAGACAGACACACAACACTTGCAGACAGAGTGGTAGGGACTCACTCACATAGTGAAACATAAAGTGATACTAGCGCACCGGCGTGCATCTCTGAGAGCCTTTTATACACTAGACTCATGTCCAGACAGACAGGACCTTGCCCGTGGACCAACCCGAAGCTGCTACATCACCAAAACAGCTAGCGTCCATCAACAAATGAGAGCATGCCACCTCACGGACATGCTCAGTAAAGTGATTTCTGGACTCCAGAGCTTCAGGCTTCAGCTGCCTAGTGCTGGTTGCCATAGACTTGGCTGGAGAGCCTGCCGTAAACAAACAATCACTGTGAACCTGAGCAAGATGCTGGGACCGTTGTCTATGCAGAGCAGCACCCGCAGCAGCCGAGTCTGCATTGGAGACCATAGAGGCAGACATGGCTCGGGATCTATCCTCCGCAGTGGGAAGATCCTGACACCTAGCAATATCCCCTTAACATCCCCTCCCCATCAACGTTTGCCATGCTTGGTAGTTACCACAAGCTGAGAGGCATGGATGTTCTCTTGCTCATTGGCCGGAGCTCTCTTTTGCTGCAACTGCTCAGTGCTCCTTTTAATACAGCCTGGGGGCACCTGGGCCTTAAGACACAGACTCTTATGGAAACTACTCCATTCCTGTATGCTCCCCGTCGCCCAATCAATCTGAGGAGAATGAAGGCACAGTCAAGGCATCCCCAGAAGTACCTCATCCATATCCTCAGGAATGACAAGAAACGAGACTATCTCCTGATGTCTTGGAGACATAGTGAGAGTAAGAGGTATAGTCCGATGGAAAATCTGGGTTGGTAAAACAGACCCATTACCCACCCGAATAGACATCGGCTTAGGATGCATCACTACTGGGATTGCGTGCGATTGGGCAAAGGTAGCAGACATGAAATTGCCCTCTGCACTGGAGTCCACGCAAGCCCTAGCATTGAGAATAACTGACCAATATGACAAAGAAACCCTCAAAGGCCAATTTGGAAGACACATCAGCTGGCACTAGTGAGTCTCTCAGTAAAGCAACCATACGCTGTTACTATTTCTGACACTTGCAACATTTATTGGCAAGATGACCGGTCTGCCTGTAGGCAAAACATAGTATAGAGAGGGTGGTAAATTCCGCGAGAGAGACATCCATGGGCTCTTCAGCATCATCTGCCTGAGTTGGTGGAATCATGGGATTGGCAAAGTTCTGAGCCAACCGGAACCCAGAACTACTCTGAGCTCATTACAATCCCCGTTTAACATGCCAGAGATCTATGCAAGAGGACACGGATATTAATTCCTCCAGAGTAGTGGGAATTTCTCTAGTGGCCAAAGCATCGCTGACATGATCCGCTAAACCCATCCAAAAGATAGGTATTAACACCTTATCAGGCCACTGCAACTCGGAAGCCAGAGTGTGAAACTGAATGGCAAACTGACTAACCAAGGAGGAACCCTGAGTTAATGCCAGAAGCTGGAGTGCGGTATCATGGGTTACTTGTGGCCCCAAAAAGACCTCCTTCAGGGCATGCAAAAAAGGTGAGGCGCTCTGGGCCACCTGGTCTTTACGTTCCCACAGCAGCAAAGCCGACTACAACTCCCTGTCCATCAACACAGACACCACAAATCCCACCTTCTCTCGTTGAGATGAGAAAAGTGAGGCCAGTAGCTCCAGCTGGATTGAGCACTGGTTCCCCAGCAAGTCTTGCTGTCCCCATAGAATTTATTGGGAAGCTGGAAATGTGAAAGATAAAGAACAGGAGCTGCAGCAGAGGTCGCCCACTCAAGCGTGGACAACCTGTCCTCCAGTTGCTGGATGTACCGCTGAAGATGCTGCTCGCCAGCCATTACTAGCCAGACCCTGGCGCTAGTATACTGTTAGGGTTGGCAGATTGCGCTAAATAAAATAAATAATAAAGTGCAATCGCAACCCAGGGTCCACAGTACAGTGATTGAAAACTGCTGCTAATAAACAAAGATGGAACACATGGCGAGCGATTGCCTGTATGCAATGGGTTAATGCCACTCAGTGTGAACAGGATGCAGAGTTCCAACCTCTGTTACTTCACAGAAATAAACAGTACAGAAACAAAAGGTTAGCTCTGCAACTGAGTTGTGCCACTCACACACAGAAATGATAGAGAAGCTCTGCAACTGAGCTGTGTCACTTGTACACAGAAATGAAAGAGAAGCTCTGCAACTGATCTGTGCGGCTCGCACACAGAAACGGAACAGATGCTCTGAGCTTAATATCCTTACTAGGGTTGTGCTTGTTCTGGAACTTTGCTGTGCTAACCGCACACATGTGGTAACCAAATTCTAAGACAATGCCTAATTGCCCCCATTGATGCTAGCTGCCTGCCTATGTGTACAGTCCCAAAGCTTAGACAGACACACAACACTTGCAGACCGAGTGGTAGGAATTCACTCACATAGCCAAGCATAAAATGATACTAATGCACTGGGGTGTGCCTCTGAGAGCCTTTTATATATTACACTCATGTCCAGATGGTCAGGGCCTTGCCTGTGGACCAATCTGAAGCTGCCACATCACCAGAACAGCTGATTTCTGGACATAGAATCCAGAGCTTTAGGCTTCCGCTGCCTAACGCTGGTTGCTATAGAGTTTGCTGGAAAGCCAGCAGTAACCAAACAAACACTGTGAGCCTGAGCAAGATGCTGGGACCAATGTCTTTGCTGAGCAGCACCTTCAGTGGTAGAATCCACATGGGAGACCGCCGAGGCAGATGGCACAGCGGGAAGATCCTGACGTCTAACACTTGGTTTAAAAACAACAGCATCACTGTGCTTGATTGGCCAGTAAACTTACCAGACCTTAGCGAATCTATGGGGTATTGTCAAGAGGAAGATGAGAGATCCCACAATGCTATCAAAGTAACCTGGGCTTCCATAACCCCTTAGCAGTGGTGCAGGAGTTTCTGAGCAAAGGGTCTGAATACTTATGAGCATGTGATATTTCAGTTTTTCTTTTTTAATAAATTTGCAAAAAGTTCTACATTTCTGTTTTTTTTCAGTCAAGATGGGGTGCTGAGTGTACATTAATGTGAAAAAAATGAACTTTTTTGCATTTACGAAATGACTGCAATGAAGCAAAGAGTGACAAATATAAAAGGGGTCTAAATACTTTCCGTGCCCACTGTAGATATACACTGGCTGCCAGTGTAAAAAAAATAATAAATGTGGTAACAACATTAATAGAAATGAATGAATCAATTTGATTGAAATCAAAATTTACGTGAAATTATTTTTCATTCACAAAATTAGGCAAATTTGAACAATTTGTCAGTCTAGCTATGCAACTTACCAAAACTAGCCATAGCCATTTAACATATAAATGAAAAATATTGCACTATTGAAAAAGGCTCAAAAGACCTTGGGCACAATGTGAAGGACTAATGTGGCACCCCAGGAGTTCAGGTACCACAGTGGTATTGCCTTCCTCTCTGGGAGGGTAATGCCATGCCTAGAAATAGGAGGAATCCCTTTGGCAGGTAACCTTACATGCAACACGTTCTGACTCCAGGCCAGAAGGGGGAGCTCTACACCCGACTTGAGGGGAGGTGCTCTCTCTGGTCGGGAGGATGAGTCAGTTGCTAGGCAGTTGCTAGGCAGACAAGCAGACAGTTGACAGTTGGTAGCAGACAGTGAAGGAGCAAAGAGGTACTTAGGAGCTAAAGAAAGACTGCTACTGGGCCTCACTAAGATGAGCGCAGAAACCGGATACCGAGAGCCCGAGGCTGAGGGGGACTGCAAGCCTCACCGCAGAAACAGAAGGCAGGAAACTAAAAGGGACTTGCCCACATAATATCTTAGGTACAGCAGCAATCAGAATCCAGAGTAAACGTGAACAGAGACCAAAAAGAGATGGCTCAAGTTGCCTACCATGCAGGTACTGTCCCTGGACAGGGAAGAAAGAGGGCCTTGTTAGAGAGCTACATCCAGCCAGGGACCACAGACCAGCTAATTGTGGAAGGCTCCCAAACTGACCTGTCAAGGGGATTTCTACCTGTCTTCAGGCTGCCTAGACTCCAGCTACACCAGTTACCGGTACCCTGGACTGAGGCTGAATACCATCTCAGTATACCAGGTAAAGACTGCAACCCTGTGTCCTCCAATTATTTGCGGCATTCACCATCCCTGCCAAATACATTGGGAGGCCTGAGGACACTGCTTCACCTGTGGGAAGTGACACCATTTTTGCTGCAGCACCATAGCCCCCAGAGGACCCCTTTAAACGTCGGTCACCTCTGTCCAAGATCCACAGGTGGCAACTTTCCTTATTTCCACAACCCCTTTAAAGACCATCCCTTTTACTTGGGTGCCCAGGGCCACGGACCAGGTCGCTGCCACCGTTACCACCCCCTTAATTGCGACCAGACCCGGTACTGAGTACCCCACGGCCCAGACAGATGACTTACTTCTGCATACAATGGCTAACAAAATTGTTCACCCCTCTTGTTATTTTTTGCATTTTCTACCTCACAGCCTGGAATTTCACTATTTTTTAGGGATTATATACAGTATGTTCAATTAAAGAACATGTCTAAAATTGTGAACATTTGGTTTTCTTTTTATTGTGGACCAAGCAACAAATAGGACAAAATAACTGAAAATTTCAGCGTGCATAACTTTTCACCCCCTAAAGTACTTTACAGAGCCTACTTTTGCTGCAATTGCAGCTGCAAGTTGCTTTGCACAGGTCTCCATGAGCGTTCCACATCTTTCTTACCTCTGGGATTTTTGCCCATTCCTCAAGGCAAAGCTGCTCCAGCTCCTTCAAGATAGATGATTTCCTCTTGAGATTCTCAATTGGATTAAGGGCTGGGCTTTGACAAGGCCACTCCAAAACATTTACATGTTTTACCTTAAAGCACTTGAGTATTGCTTTAGTAGTATTCTTCAGTTATTTCTCTTGCTGGAAGGTTAACCTGTATCCCAGTCTCAAATCAATGACAAACTAAAAAACGGCATTGCCTGAGAATATCCCTGTATTTTGCACCATCCATCTTTCCCTTATCTCAGACCATTTTACCCGCCCCTGCTGCAGCAAAACATTTTTACAGCATGATGTTGCCACCACCATGTCTTACTGTGGATATAGTGTTTTTGGGAAGATAAGCTGTGTTGTTTGGTGCCAGACATATCATTTACTTTGGTAACCAATTTGTTTTCATCTGATCACAGCACTTTCCTCCAAACATTAATGGAGTCTTAGGCTACGTTCACATTAGCGTTTTGCGTGGTAGCGTCGGGCACAGCAGCGGCGACGCATGCGTCATGCGCCCCTATATTTAACATGGGGGCGCATGGACATGCGTTGTGCTGCGTTTTGCGACACATGCGTTTTTTTGTCGCAAGCGTTGGGTGCAGAAAACGCAGCAAGTTGCATTTTTTTTGCGTCCAAATTTCGGCAAAAAAGGACGCATGCGTCGCAAAAAGCTGCGTTTTAGCGTGCGTTTTGCTGCGTTTTTGTTTGCGTTGTGCGGTGCGTCGCCGACGCAGCCCCGCACAACGCAAATATGAACGCAGCCTTAGGCGAAGAAATAGTCCAGCATCATGAATAGATTCTTCTTTATTTAATTAAAATCCATACACAGGACATGAAAAGTCATGATGACAGGTGAATTTGCATTAGTGTAACGCTCGCATCAACATAATTCAGGTGAATACTAACACTTAGTGTTGAGCATTCCGATACCGCAAGTATCGGGTATCGGAATTCCGATACCGAGTTCCGATTTTTTTGTGATATCGGGAATCGGTATCGGGATTAAGATTCATGTGTAAAATAAAGAATAGAAATAAAAAATATTGATATACTTACCCTCGGACGCGCCCTGGTTGTCACCGCTGCAACCGCCATGCTTCCGTTCCTAAGAATGAGCGCGTTAAGGACCTTCGATGACGTCGCGGCTTGTGATTGGTCGCTTGTAAAACATAAATGTTAGCAAATTAGTTTTCCTAATTATAAATTCCCTAATTTATGCAAGAAAAATATTTAGAATTGAGAATCTTCTAAATATTTTTCTACCTACTGGCTAACATGGTACCAAGATATATATCTTTCCCGTATCTAATTTATGCTCTACCACAACATATCAGACTCTCGCCTACCATCGAAACCTTCAAAAAGAACCTGAAGACCCACCTCTTCCGACAAGCCTACAACCTGCAGTAACCACCGATTGACCAAACCGCTGCACGGCCAGCTCTACCCTCACCTACTGTATCCTCACCCATCCCTTGTAGATTGTGAGCCCTCGCGGGCAGGGTCCTCTCTCCTCCTGTACCAGTTGTGACTTGTATTTTTCAAGATTATTGTACTTGTTTTATTATGTATACCCCTCCTCACATGTAAAGCGCCATGGAATAAATGGCGCTATAATAATAAATAATAATAATAATGCAAGTTATTTATGTTTCCAATTACAAGTTGCAAGTTACATATGGTATTGCTTGTTTGTCAGTGATTATAATTTTTTTTGCAATTTCTTTTTTTAGTACATTTTTATTTATTGAAAAGTAAAAGACAAGTAAGACAATAAATAGTTATGTCATTAATTGGAATTTTTAACAAAGTCAGAAATATTTTAAGAAACTGAGCTCAAACTGAGATAGCAGAAACATATAACATAGTGCATGTCAGCACAGATATGGTTGACTGTAAGTTATTAACATTTTTAATAAACAATCAGACAGCAATGTCATTTAGATTTGCAAGAATACAAAGAAGAAAACGCCTTTTTTAAACTCTCCCTATTGTGAGCCTGTAAAAATGTAAGTAGTCGAAAACCTTAGTGGAGAGTGCACAGTAATTCAAAGTATGCATATAATGCTAAATGTTATGATACTGGTGTATTAAATTATTAAAATTTAAAGAAAAAAATAATAATTTTAAAATCCGTTTAAGATACCTTTTGGTTTACTCAATAGCAATAACATAATCTAACTTTCACGTTGTACTTTGACACTGAAGCATATAATTTGATCTTTCCTTCAGTTAGTCATCGGGATATAGATTTTTATATAATCATTACTCATAATGTTCTGACAGATAATACTATTACCATTGTCCCTTTCTTTCTGTTATTACAAAACTCTTCTGGCTTTGTGAAAATTTTAATTTGTTAAAATGTAATAAAAGAACATCTAAGTTAAGCTATAATTTATGAAAATTTGAGATGTGCTAGTTGGCATTCTTATTATTAGACATCAAAAAGTTTTTCATATCAAATGTGTAATTATAAAAAATGTTATGAGATTTTCAGACACTTTTTTCCCAATCATTTGCATCTATTTGATTTTTAAAGAGAAATGTGTACTCAGTTCTAATTTTAGTTGAAACATCACCCAAAGTGCCAGTGAAGAAGTCCAATAGCTTTCCTAACTTCCTAATTTGACAAAATCAATACTTTTATATTACCTCATTTTCTAGAGTTCTAAATCTGATTTTTACCTTTTTGTCATTTTGGACATTTAAAGTCTTGTTAGACTAAGATAGCAATTAAAACAGAATTTGTCCACTGAGTACATTTTTTTCATTCACCAATTCGGCCACTAAGTCTTAACAAAACCTTAAATGTTTAATTAGAAGTAATAGCTAATGGCACACTAACTTTAACTCCTTCATCCCGAGTCTGTTTCTACTTTCATGACCAGGTCAAACTTTACAATTTTGACCAGTGTCACTTTATATGGTAACAACTCTGGAATGCCTCTACGGATCCCACTGATTCTGATTTTTTTCTGATATATTGTACTTCATGTTAGTAGTAACATTTCTTCTATATGACTTGCATTTATTTATGGAAATAAATGGAAATTTGGAGAAAATTTTGCAATTTTCAAAATTTTTATGCACTTAACCCCTTCATGACCTTGGGATTTTCCGTTTTTCCATGTTTGTTTTTCACTCCTCTCTTCCCAGAGCCATAACTTTTTTATTTTTCTGTCAATATGGCCATGTGAGGGCTTATTTTTTGTGGGACAAGTTGTACTTTTGAACAACATCATTGGTTTTACCATGACATGTACTAGAAAATGGGAAATAAATTGCAAGTGCGGTGAAATTGTAAAAAAAAGTGCAATCCCATGCGTGTTTTTTGTTCGGCTTTTTTGCTATGTTCACTAATTTCTTAAACTGACCTGCCTCCATGATTCTCCACGTCAGTACGAGTTCATAGACACCAAACATGTCTAGTTAATTTTTATCTAAGTGGTGAAAAATAATTCCAAACTTTGCTAAAAAAAAACAAAATTGCGCTATTTTCCGATACCCGTAGCATCTCCAATTTTCTTGATCTGAGGTCGGGTGAGGGCTTATTTTTTGCATGCCAAGCTGAAATTTTTAGTGATACCATTTTGCTGCAGATACGTTCTTTTTATCTCCCGCTATTGCATTTTAATGCAATGTCGCAGCGACCAAAAAAAGTAATTTTGGCGTTTCTAATTTTTTTCTCGTTATGCCATTTAGTGATCAGGTTAATCCTTTTTTTATTGATAGATCGGGCGATTCTGAACTTTGCGATACCAAATATGTGTATATTTGATTTAACTTTTATTGTTTTAGTTTGAATGGGGCAAAAGGGAGGTCATTTAAACTTTTATATTTTTTTATTTATTTCATATTTTTTTTAAACATTTTTTTACTTTTGCCATGCTTCAATAGCTTCCATGGGAGGCTAGAAGCTGGCATAGGCTGATCAGCTCCGCTACATAGCAGCAATCATCAGATCGCTCCTATCTAGCTTAATTACAGGCTTGCTATGAGCGCCGTTCACAGGGTGGCGCTCACAGCAAACCGGCATCAGTAACCATAGAGGTCTCACGGACCTCTATGGTTACTATCCTGATGCATCGCTGACCCCCAATCATGTGACGGGGTCGGCGATGCGTGCATTTCCAGATGCGCGGCCGGAAGCAGTAGTTAAATGCCACTGTCAGCACTTGACAGCGGCATTTAACTAGTTACTAGCGGTGGGTGGATCACGATTCCACTCGCCGCTAATGCGCGCACATGTCAGCTGTTCAAAACAGCTGACATGTTGCGGCTTTGATGTGGACTCACCGCCGGAGTCCATATCAAAGCAGGGGATCTGACCTCAGGCGTGCTATCACATCTGAGGTCAGAAAGGGGTTAAACCAGAAAGTTATGTCACCCAAAATAGTTAAAATGACATTTCCCACATATCTACTTTACATCCGCATAAATTTTGAAACTTTTTTTAGGCAGTTAGAAGGGTTAAAAGTTTACCAGTGATTT
This sequence comes from Ranitomeya imitator, assembly GCF_032444005.1. NCBI lineage: Eukaryota > Metazoa > Chordata > Amphibia > Anura > Dendrobatidae > Ranitomeya > Ranitomeya imitator. The sequence continues at coordinate 462,119,775 of NC_091287.1, read as the reverse complement.
CTAATTTTCCAGCAAAATTTACAAAACAATTTTTTTAGGGACCACATTACATTTGAAGTGACTTTGAAGGGGGCAATATGACAGAAAATACCCAAAAGCTACACCATTCTAAAGACTGCGCTCCTCAAAGTCCTGAAAACACAGTTAAGAAGTTTATTAACCCTTTGTTAGGTGTCAAGTTCCTGCCGCTGCACAGGGGGAATCTCAAACCATGTCCACTGCGGTCTCCCATTCTTCTCCAGCTGCAGTGGAGCCTGCTCAGCAGAGACATCGGTCCCAGCGTCTCGCTCAGGCAGATACTGTGCGCTTGGTTACTGCTGCCTTTTCAGATCCAGCCATTGTAACCAGCACTGATCAGCGGCGAACAGACGCTCCTGGGACTAAGTCCTGCTTTTTCTCTACTGAGCATGCCCAAGGGACGACCTCGCATTGGAGGTTGGGGTTCACATGCTCAGGTCCTGTAGCGGCGCCTATTGGATCACTAGGAATATCCTGGAGAGCTTCCGATATAAAAGGCTCACACGGCCGCACGGCCATGCGCTAGTGTAAACTTGATAATGTGTGTGTAGATGAACGACTGTGGATGGATGAAAGCTCCTTAATCATTCTCATTCATTGTGTTGTTGACTGCTCACGAATGGTGGAAGCTATCTAGCGCCTGACAGTGCTATCTGCACATGTAGCACGTTATAGTCCCTTTTTGCAGTGCCCGTCTCTACGGCACTGTGAGCAAAGAGTGCACTTTCCTGACAGCCTGTCAGTGTAGGGTGGGAATTCCCGCTTGGACTCTGCATCTGACTGGGGGCGTCCTCAGGCGCGGGCTCAAAAGCCACCGAGGGTCAGAGCGAGTCCAATCCCCAGTTTAGTGGGGGTGATTCATAGAGATCTCACTAGTGTCTTGCAGCTGCACCCTGTGACTGCTAACAGGGCGCAGCATATTTTGGTGACTCTGTGAAGCAACAGAGTTTGCTTCCATTCACACTGGGTGAAGTCTAACCCACGTGTGAGCAAGTGTCCATCCGCCATTACTCAGCAGTGGGTACCATCTCTGCACGGTGGACCCCGGGCAGCGAACACACCTCATATCTACCTCTTTATTATTTGGTGCGTTCCGCTAGCCCTAACAGCCTTCATGTGCTTCACAAGAATTAATGCGGATGGAAAAAATGAACATTAATTTTTTTCAGAAAAAAATTAATCTAGACCCATTTTTTTTTTATTTTCACAGTGGTAACAGGAGAAAATGGATCCCAAAATTTGCTATGGTCTAGTCTGTGCTTAGCGCTATCTCAACACAAGCAGAAATCTCAAATCCGTACAGAAATTGGCACGGTCAATTGCAGTTTTTAGTTTGTTTCCTTTTTTCCCAAGTGAGTTGCTACAGTGTCATTGCAGCTGCAAACTAATTATGGACACTGTAGCTAAACTGTTGTCACTTATCTCAACCTTGGCCAAATGGAGCTGTGCTTAAAAACACTGGATGAGCAATATCCAAGTATAAAAAGAAACAGGTAATAATTACATATAATTTCTTATTTACATATCATTTTCAAGATCATGATTGATTGTAAGGTTAGCTGAAATGATCTATTTAAAGAGATAATTAGCTTGATTTTGGTTAAGGATATGGTACTTCACAAGACCAGAACCAGAAAACAGCTTTAGTTATTTAAATATACTAAGACTTTCTCTCCATCAGCATCAGCTTTCAGGTTGTGTTTCTTGCTATGTTTCTTTATTTCATTTAAGTATGTGAATGTTCATAATGATTACTTTAGTATATCTATAGAAAAAGGCAATTCTGTCCAAAACCCAAGACTTTCATTGGAATGAGGAGCACATTCTAAAGTCTGCTTTGTTTGTTAGCAACACATACAGTGGCAAATAAAAGGCCAGATGATGCAAATTGATGCAAATTTTTGATGCACTCTGAAAATGAAAATGGTGGAGGCTCACAAAGCAGGAAAAGGCTTTAAGAAGATAGCAAAGTGTTTTCAAGTGTACCTTTCCTCGGTTCAAAATATAATAAAGGAATGGCAGTTCACAGGAACAATGGAGGTCAAGATAAGGGCTGTAAGACCACGCAAAATTTCAGTGAGAGCTGCTCATAAGATTGCTAGAGAAGCAAATCAGAAAGCTCACTTGAATGCAAAAGACCTTCAGAAATATTAAGCCAACTATAGAGTTGTAGTACATTGTTCTACTGTTCTGAGACACCTGCACAAATATGTCCTTCATGGAAGAGTCATCAAAAGAAAACCTCTCCTGCATCCTCACCACAAAATTCAGTATCAGAAGTATGCAAAAGAACATCTTGGCAATCTTGATGCATTTTGGAAACAAGTTCTGTGGACCGATGAGGTTAAAATGTCTTTGGCCACAATGATCAAAGGTATGTGTGGGCAAAGAAGGGCGTTGAATTTCAGAAAGAGGACATCTCACCAACCATTAAGGATGGGGGTGGATCAATCATGCTTTGGGGTTGTGTTGCAGTCTTGGCACGAGGATCATTTCATGAGAAGAATGGATCCAATGAAATGTCAACAAAATCTTGATGCAAACATAACACCATCAGTAAAAAAAACCATAGTTAAAAGAGGATGGCTTCTACAAATGGATAATGATCACAAACAAGTTAAAGTTCACAACAGACTATCTCAAAAGGTGCAAGCTGAAGGTTTTACAATGGCCCTCACAGTCCTGTAATCTGAACATCATTGAAAATCTGTTTCAAGATCTCAAAATGGCAGTGCATGCAAAATGACCCAGGAATCTCACAGAACTGGAAGAATTTTCCACAGATGAATGGATGAAAATCCCCCAAACAAGTATTGAAAGACTCTTATTTGGCTACAAAAAGTGTTTACTAGCTGTGATACTTGCAAAAGGGATTGTTACCATATACTAACCATACAGAGTACCCAATCTTTGCATCAGTCCATTTTCCTTTTTGTAATTTTTAAGATGTAAAAATTTGCTATATATATATATATATATATATATATATATATATATATATATATATATATATATATATATATATAACATTTTTTTTCCCAATGACAGATATTTTCACCAGGGGTGCCTGAACATTTACATGCTATTGTACAAAGGAATCTCACAAACCTTCATTGTAAGGGAACTGTGAGTGATAGGTGACTGTTTGAAATTACTTCTTATCTTTTGTAATGTTTGTAATTGTAGGGTTATTTTTATTACATAATGTGATATGCTCATATTTGATTGATATTTGAAAATAGTGAAACAACTCTAATAAAAAGTAACCTAAATTCTTATAAGAATTGTGCTTGTAGAAAGTGAAAATGATTTCCATACTTATTGTCACAGCAATAAAAAATTGTTTTTTTTTAATCTAATTCCATAGCAGTTAAATGTACATGAGGTCATTGATTTTAGAAGACAGATGGTGACATCCATTGGGCCAAAGGATTTTAGGATACTGTAGAAATCAGCTGTGCCCTCAGGTCATCAGTTTGGGATTAGGATTTAGAGGATGATCTAGATTCCTGAATTAATGCATTTTGTCACCAGTTTTTGCAAAATATGTAATATGCGAGTTTTCCGTCCTTTTTAAGGCACAATTGTATATATACAAATACTTAAAAATAATGATTAAATATAAGAAATTCTATTACACAAGCCCATTTTTAAATAATGTTCTGAATGTTCATTTACTTTTTCTACAAATGATAAAATATGATACATGTGGATTTTTGCCAGCAAAGTTTGTGCTTTTATAGGAAGGTTTTAGCAATGGTTTGAAAAGTGCAGCTTGTAATTAATGCGTTATATTAGGATTTGCATTGCTGTCATGGCACCAAAATGCTAACATTGACAGAGTCTTAAAGTTTGTTACCAGGTAAAAAAGGCCAAATTTTGCTCCTATTTTATTCCTGCTGCTTTACTGGTCATTATGGTTTCCAAATGTGAACACTTACCAAAGGCCAATGTCTGTATGCCTGGGTGAATGTGGACACCTCTGTTCAGTAAAGCCTACATATGAGTTGGCCGGGACCAAGTGTGATGAGATGCAATTAAAAACCACATGGTGATGGGAGGAGTGCGCAGTCAGTAAGCTAACATAGGAATGACATTTGGACAGGGGGGTCAGGGACCCATCAGTTCTGAGACCACCTTGACGACTGGTTGATGGGCTCACACTATTTGATTATATCAAATTCTGTGCAAAGCGTCTCTTAAATATTTTCCTAATGTTCAAAAGCCATTTTGCTATTCATATTTCATATATTTCATATTAGACATGCTTTTGCACGATAGAGTGCAACCTTTTTTGTATATTTATGTATGGAGGTAGCTGCTCCTGGTATGCACCTATTCACACTAGTTTGGATGTGCGAGTCTTTTTTTGTCATTCCTATGTTAGCTGACTGACTGCGCACTCCTCCCATCACCATGTGGTTTTTAATTGCATCTCATCACACTTGGTCCCGGCCAACTCATATGTAGGCTTTACTGAACAGAGGTGGCCACATTCACCCAGGCATACAGACATTGGCCTTTGGTAAGTGTTCACATTTGGACAGGGGGGTCAGGGACCCATCAGTTCTGAGACCACCTTGACGATTGGTTGATGGGCTCACACTATTTGATTATATCAAATTCTGTGCAAAGCGTCTCTTAAATATTTTCCTAATGTTCAAAAGCAATTTTTGCTATTCATATTTCATATATTTCATATTAGACATGCTTTTGTACGATAGAGTGCAACCTTTTTTGTATATTTATGTATGGAGGTAGCTGCTCCTGGTATGCACCTATTCACACTAGTTTGGATGTGCGAGTCTTTTTTTGTCATATCTTTAAATACATGTCACATATGCATACTTGAATTACCCAATTTTTATTTTTTGGTGTATATGGTACTTTGCCTTATAAATATATTGTTTTTTCTCATTTATTTTGATTATAGTTGAATGACCCTTTTAAACTTTTTAATGTACAAAGGGATCTTCATTTAATTAAAGTATTTATTTGCTTTCCCTGACAGATGAAAACTATTTTGCAAATTGCTTAATTTGGTGTTAGAACTGGCGAAACACACCAAATAATATAAAGGTAGTAATAAGGTGAGTTCGCAGCCCCGGGGTCCACCGTGCAGAGATGGTACCTGCTGCCCGGCAATGGCGGATGCTATATAGTAGTATAATGTGAACACATGCGGGTTAACTTCACCCGGTATGTAGGAGGCGAACCCTGTTGCATCACAGGGCTGCAATACCGTAGAGTGAATGCTAATGTTTGGTCACAAGACTCTGCCCCAAGGACACAGGGTCAGAGTCTCTCTATACCCACTAGCACTCGGCGCCACAACTGCAGTGAAAAGGAGAAACTAAACACAAAAGATTTGGTGCACTGAGTGCACGCAGGACCGCTCTGGCGGATGCCACTAACTAACTAGGGACCGGAAAGCACACTAGCTGCGCACAGCGCCGCACTGGCGGACACTGCTGTATTGATGCTGTGGTATTGTGCCTCATGCTGGATGGCACTAACTGGCTCTAGTCAGCTCCAAACACCCAAACCACATACAACAACACCAGGGAAGGGGTTGACTAGGAGCTTTTGCCAGATAGAATACACACATCCACACACACACGATTTTAGTTTTGTACTGGAGCATGGCCGAGTGGTCATGCAAACCTTTTATAGTGGCATCCTTCCGGGACCGTCCCAGTGGTCCAATCAGGGCCGGTTCAGGACCTGAGCATGTGACCCCCAACCTCCAATGAGGTTCGACTCACAGGCATGCTCAGTTGAGAAAAAGCAAGACTTAGTCCCAGGAACGTCAGCTCACCGCTGAATACTGTTGGTTGTAATAGCAGAACCAGGAATGAAAGTGGTAACCAGAGACACAGCATCGGCTTGAGCAAGATGCTAGGACTGGTGTCTCTGCTGAGCAGGCTCCTCTGCAGCTGAGGAAAATGGGAGACCACAGAGGACATGGTTTGAGATTCCCCCTGTGCAGCTGTGGGAACTCGACACCTAACATTTGGAATTTATGAATCATATGAACAATACATGAAAAGATCCCATGGTAATTTATCTCTTCCCATCCTATGATATACTTTTTCAGTCTCGTGCAGTCCTAGCTAATGCTAAAATCACTATAACATATTTTCCATCCTAGTATCGTCCAATAGGGCTATTCAGATGACCATTTTTTTTTCACGGACTAATTGTCCACATAAAAAAAAATCGCAGTACGCTCTAATCTTCTTCATATTTCATATGAGACTTGCCTATTCAAGTTTACAGATGTGCAAATAAAATGGAATCCCATGTAAATCAACCACATAGGATCCCATTTTTATTCTATGATCACACTATCATTATTTGGTCAGTATTTTACCTCAGTATTTTTAAGCCAAAATCAGGAGTAGGTAAAAAATGCAGAAGTGGTGCACGTGTTTCTATTATATTTTTTCTCTGATTGTATGTCACCTTGTGTTGGCTTACAAATACTGATGTAAAATACTGACTAAATAGTGTGACAAAGACACATTATCATTAGTGTTGAGCATTCCGATACCGCAAGTATCGGGTATCGGCCGATATTTGCGGTATCGGAATTCCGATACCGAGTTCCGATATTTTTGTGATATCGGGAATCGGTATCGGGATTAAGATTCATGTGTAAAATAAAGAATAAAAATAAAAAATATTGATATACTTACCCTCGGACGCGCCCTGGTTGTCACCGCTGCAACCGCCATGCTTCCGTTCCTAAGAATGAGCGCGTTAAGGACCTTCGACGATGTTGCGGCTTGTGATTGGTCGCTGAGCGGTCATGTGACCGCTCACGCGACCAATCACAAGCCGCGATGTCATCGAAGGTCCTTAACGCGCTCATTCTTAAGAAGGGAAGCATGGCGGTTGCAGCGGTGACAACAAGGGCGCGTCCGAGGGTAAGTATATCAATTTTTTTTATTTTAATTCTTTATTTTACACATGAATATGGATCCCAGGGCCTGAAGGAGAGTTTCCTCTCCTTCAGACCCTGGGAATCATAGAGGATACCTTCCGATATTTGTGTCCCATTGACTTGTATTGGTATCGGATATCGGTATCGGTGATATCCGATATTTTTCGGATATCGGCCGATACCATCCGATACCGATACTTTCAAATATCGGACGGTATCGCTCAACACTAATTATCATTAATGATGAGAGAGTGTGTTCGTCACTACTCGTTACTCGCTCGAGCATCAGTGTGTTTGGGATGCTTGTTACTTGGTAAGTATTTTTTAATGCTCGAGTGGGAGTATAATTGGCGCTTTTTAGATAGCTAATGAACATGTGGGGATTGCCTGCCAGTTACTGTAATGCTGTTGCAATCTTTGTTGTAAAATTACTATGATTAGCTGGCCGCATAGCATCATCAGGACTATATAAGACCTATATAAGTCCATGCTCATCACACTGTACCACAGAAACAGGCAGAAAAGGTACAGTTGCTGATGAGACAGGGACAGAATTGTAGCTGCTTATTAGATAGGGATTCATTCACATTTATATTTCTTTTAAGAACAACAGCAGCCGTTCTTAGTGTTAATTATAATCAATAGCAATACTGCTGTTGGCAGCACTTAGGGAGAGATTGTCCTGAAAGGTTCATGCAAGAAAGGATAATGTGAATTTCATGCCCTTTATGCTGCAACCTGCAACTCATACCAAAACCCCTTCTCATGGCTAATAATGTTCTTTTGGCTCTTAATTCTCCAACTTGTTCTGAGCAGGGAAATAGTGTACACTATTTTTACTGAGTCAGTTGTGCATCAAAAGCATACAGCCAGGCTTGCTTTGATCTCAAGCATTGCTATATGGATACTGCAGTCTTATACATCGTTCTGAGGTGAGCAAATTTGCCTGACTTTGTAATACTGCATTATTTTTGAGTTTTGAAATTTTACACACCATTTAGAGTTTTGCCTCAAAACTTCCCCTCCAAAAAAATTGCATTGCTATATTGATACTGCAGTCTTATACAGTGGGGCAAAAAAGTATTTAGTCAGTCAGCAATAGTGCAAGTTCCACCACTTAAAAAGATGAGAGGCGTCTGTAATTTACATCATAGGTAGACCTCAACTATGGGAGACAAACTGAGAAAAAAAAATCCAGAAAATCACATTGTCTGTTTTTTTAACATTTTATTTGCATATTATGGTGGAAAATAAGTATTTGGTCAGAAACAAAATTTCATCTCAATACTTTGTAATATATCCTTTGTTGGCAATGACAGAGGTCAAACGTTTTCTGTAAGTCTTCACAAGGTTGCCACACACTGTTGTTGGTATGTTGGCCCATTCCTCCATGCAGATCTCCTCTAGAGCAGTGATGTTTTTGGCTTTTCGCTTGGCAACATGGACTTTCAACTCCCTCCAAAGGTTTTCTATAGGGTTGAGATCTGGAGACTGGCTAGGCCACTCCAGGACCTTGAAATGCTTCTTACGAAGCCACTCCTTCGTTGCCCTGGTGGTGTGCTTTGCATCATTGTCATGTTGAAAGACCCAGCCACGTTTCATCTTCAATGCCCTTGCTGATGGAAGGAGATTTGCACTCAAAATCTCACGATACATGGCCCCATTCATTCTTTCATGTACCCGGATCAGTCGTCCTGGCCCTTTTGCAGAGAAACAGCCCCAAAGCATGATGTTTCCACCACCATGCTTTACAGTAGGTATGGTGTTTGATGGATGCAACTCAGTATTCTTTTTCCTCCAAACACGACAAGTTGTGTTTCTACCAAACAGTTCCAGTTTGGTTTCATCAGACCATAAGGACATTCTCCCAAAACTCCTCTGGATCATCCAAATGCTCTCTAGCAAACTTCAGACGGGCCCGGACATGTACTGGCTTAAGCAGTGGGACACGTCTGGCACTGCAGGATCTGAGTCCATGGTGGCGTAGTGTGATACTTATGGTAGGCCTTGTTACATTGGTCCCAGCTCTCTGCAGTTCATTCACTAGGTCCCCCCGCGTGGTTCTGGGATTTTTGCTCACCGTTCTTGGGATCATTCTGACCCCACGGGGTGGGATTTTGCGTGGAGCCCCAGATCGAGGGAGATTATCAGTGGTCTTGTATGTCTTCCATTTTCTAATTATTGCTCCCACTGTTGATTTCTTCACTCCAAGCTGGTTGGCTATTGCAGATTCAGTCTTCCCAGCCTGGTGCAGGGCTACAATTTTGTTTCTGGTGTCCTTTGACAGCTCTTTGGTCTTCACCATAGTGGAGTTTGGAGTCAGACTGTTTGAGGGTGTGCACAGGTGTCTTTTTATACTGATAACAAGTTTAAACAGGTGCCATTACTACAGGTAATGAGTGGAGGAAAGAGGAGACTCTTAAAGAAGAAGTTACAGGTCTGTGAGAGCCAGAAATCTTGATTGTTTGTTTCTGACCAAATACTTATTTTCCACCATAATATGCAAATAAAATGTTAAAAAAACAGACAATGTGATTTTCTGGATTTTTTTTCTCAGTTTGTGTCCCATAGTTGAGGTCTACCTATGATGTAAATTACAGACGCCTCTCATCTTTTTAAGTGGTGGAACTTGCACTATTGCTGACTGACTAAATACTTTTTTGCCCCACTGTACATCCATCTGAATTGAGCAAACTTTGTTGGCGTTGTAATACTGTCATTTTTTTGAGCAGTGAAATTTTATATTGCATTAATTGTGCTAGAATTGGTCCTCAAAACTGTCCCCCCAAAGAAAAAATATGGTTACAAATAGTATTGCTATTTTGATACTGCCGTCTTATACGTCCATCTGAAGTGTGCACATTTTGCTGCCATTGTAATATTGCATTTTTTTGAGCTGTGAAATTTTAAACAGCATTTATTGTGTTGGACCTCAACCCCCCCCCCAAAAAAAAAAAAAAAAATTGTTTGTTAAAAAAATTGCATTGATATATTGATGTTGCAGTCTTAGGCCGCCGTCACACATGCGAGTTTTACGGACGTAAGAGCGCAGAATCTACGTCCGTAAAACTCGCAAAAAATACGGCACAATTATTCTCTATGCCCCTGCTCCTATTTGCCGTATTTTACTGATCAGTATTATACGGCTTTCTACGGCCGTACAAAATCGCAGCATGCTGCGTTTGTCACCGTACTGCGCAAGAAATACGCCAATGAAAGTCTATGGAAGCGTGAAAAATACGGATTACACACGGACAAGCAGTGTGACTTGCGAGAAATACGCAGCGCTGTTAGAGAGAAAAGCCGGTAATTCAGTGCGGTGTACAGTAAAATCACACTGACAGCTTACAGTAGAATAGGTAGAATAAATGTGTACACATAGAATAGGTATATATATATATATATATATATATATATATATATGTCAGTGAGACACATATATGTATATATATTAATATTTATTCCAGCGCTAGACAGCTTGAAAGCCGGTAATTCAATTACCGGCTTTTTCCTTCTCCTTCCTAAAACCCGACATGATTTGAGACATGGTTTACATACAGTAAACCATGTCTTCTCTCCATTTTTTTTGCAGATTCCACACTACTAATGTCAGTAGTGTGTATCTGCAAAATTTGGCCGTTCTAGCTCTTAAAATAAAGGGTTAAATGGCGGAAAAAATTGGCGTGGGCTCCCGCGCAATTTTCTCCGCCAGAGTAGTAAAGCCAGTGACTGAGGGCAGATATTAATAGCCTGGAGAGGGTCCACGGTTATTGGCCCCCCCCTGGCTACAAATATCTGCCCCCAGCCACCCCAGAAAAGGCACATCTGGAAGATGCGCCTATTCTGGCACTTGGCCACTCTCTTCCCATTCCCGTGTAGCGGTGGGATATGGGGTAATGAAGGGTTAATGCCACCTTGCTATTGTAAGGTGACATTAAGCCTAATTAATAATGGAGAGGCGTCAATTATGACACCTATCCATTATTAATCCAATACTAGTAAAGGGTTAAATAAAACACAAACACATTTTTTAAAATTATTTTAATGAAATAAAAACAATGGTTGTTGCAGTATTTTATTCAACGCCCAATCCAGTCACTGAAGACCCTCGTTCTGTGAGTAAAAAAACATAATAAACCAACAATATACTTACCCTCCGCAGATCTGTAACGTCCAACGATGTAAATCCTTCTGAAGGGGTTAAAACATTTTGCAGCAAGGAGCTGTGCTAATGCAGGCTGCTCCTCGCTGCAAAACCCCAGGGAATGAGGCTAAAAATAGATCAATGATCTATATTTAGCTTCATTGGCGGTGAGGCGCCCTCTGCTGGCTGTTCATAGATCGTGGGAAATTACCTAGAAAGCTCCCAGGCTTGAAAGCCGGTAATTCAATTACCGGCTTTTTCCTTCTCCTTCCTAAAACCCGACATGATTTGAGACATGGTTTACATACAGTAAACCATGTCTTCTCTCCATTTTTTTTGCAGATTCCACACTACTAATGTCAGTAGTGTGTATCTGCAAAATTTGGCCGTTCTAGCTCTTAAAATAAAGGGTTAAATGGCGGAAAAAATTGGCGTGGGCTCCCGCGCAATTTTCTCCGCCAGAGTAGTAAAGCCAGTGACTGAGGGCAGATATTAATAGCCTGGAGAGGGTCCACGGTTATTGGCCCCCCCCTGGCTACAAATATCTGCCCCCAGCCACCCCAGAAAAGGCACATCTGGAAGATGCGCCTATTCTGGCACTTGGCCACTCTCTTCCCATTCCCGTGTAGCGGTGGGATATGGGGTAATGAAGGGTTAATGCCACCTTGCTATTGTAAGGTGACATTAAGCCTAATTAATAATGGAGAGGCGTCAATTATGACACCTATCCATTATTAATCCAATACTAGTAAAGGGTTAAATAAAACACAAACACATTTTTTAAAATTATTGTAATGAAATAAAAACAATGGTTGTTGCAGTATTTTATTCAACGCCCAATCCAGTCACTGAAGACCCTCGTTCTGTGAGTAAAAAAACATAATAAACCAACAATATACTTACCCTCCGCAGATCTGTAACGTCCAACGATGTAAATCCTTCTGAAGGGGTTAAAACATTTTGCAGCAAGGAGCTGTGCTAATGCAGGCTGCTCCTCGCTGCAAAACCCCAGGGAATGAGGCTAAAAATAGATCAATGATCTATATTTAGCTTCATTGGCGGTGAGGCGCCCTCTGCTGGCTGTTCATAGATCGTGGGAAATTACCTAGAAAGCTCCCAGGCTTTCTAGGTAATTTCCCACGATCTATGAACAGCCAGCAGAGGGCGCCTCACCGCCAATGAAGCTAAATATAGATCATTGATCTATTTTTAGCCTCATTCCCTGGGGTTTTGCAGCGAGGAGCAGCCTGCATTAGCACAGCTCCTTGCTGCAAAATGTTTTAACCCCTTCAGAAGGATTTACATCGTTGGACGTTACAGATCTGCGGAGGGTAAGTATATTGTTGGTTTATTATGTTTTTTTACTCACAGAACGAGGGTCTTCAGTGACTGGATTGGGCGTTGAATAAAATACTGCAACAACCATTGTTTTTATTTCATTAAAATAATTTTAAAAAATGTGTTTGTGTTTTATTTAACCCTTTACTAGTATTGGATTAATAATGGATAGGTGTCATAATTGACGCCTCTCCATTATTAATTAGGCTTAATGTCACCTTACAATAGCAAGGTGGCATTAACCCTTCATTACCCCATATCCCACCGCTACACGGGAATGGGAAGAGAGTGGCCAAGTGCCAGAATAGGCGCATCTTCCAGATGTGCCTTTTCTAGGGTGGCTGGGGGCAGATATTTGTAGCCAGGGGGGGGCCAATAACCGTGGACCCTCTCCAGGCTATTAATATCTGCCCTCAGTCACTGGCTTTACTACTCTGGCGGAGAAAATTGCGCGGGAGCCCACGCCAATTTTTTCCGCCATTTAACCCTTTATTTTAAGAGCTAGAACGGCCAAATTTTGCAGATACACACTACTGACATTAGTAGTGTGGAATCTGCAAAAAAAATGGAGAGAAGACATGGTTTACTGTATGTAAACCATGTCTCAAATCATGTCGGGTTTTAGGAAGGAGAAGGAAAAAGCCGGTAATTGAATTACCGGCTTTCAAGCTGTCTAGCGCTGGAATAAATATTAATATATATACATATATGTGTCTCACTGACATATATATATATATATACCTATTCTATGTGTACACATTTATTCTACCTATTCTACTGTAAGCTGTCAGTGTGATTTTACTGTACACCGCACTGAATTACCGGCTTTTCTCTCTAATATATGTGTCTACTGACACATATATATATATATATATATATAGACAGTATATATATATTTTCTTTTCTTTTTGGGACACATGGATCACTTCTATAGCGGTATGTTGGTTTTGCTAGCCTGCGAGAAAACCACGCAGTACGGATGCCATACGGATTACATACGGAGGATGCCATGCGCAAAAAACGCTGACACACCCTGCCTACGGAGGAGCTACGGACCACTTTTTTCGGGACTTTTCAGCGTATTACGGCCGTAATATACGGACCGTATTGTTTTACGCTGTGTGTGACGCCGGCCTTATACAGCCACCTGAAGTGGGCAAATTTTCTTGGCATTGTAATACTGCAAATTTTAGAGAAATTAAATTTTATTTGGCATTTATCATGCTATAGTTGGAACTCAAAACTCCCTGTTCCCCCAAAAAATTGTTTTCTAATAAAATCGCATTGCTATATTGATACTGCAATCTTATAAGTCCATCTGAATTGGGCAAATTTTATTTGCATAATAGGATTATTTTGCTTTATAATACTGTAACCTTTTGAGCAGTGAAATTTTATACGCCATTTACCTTGCTACAGTTGAGTCTCAAATTCACCTCCCCACAAAAAAATGTTTCTTAAAAAAATCACTTTGCTATATTAATGCTGCAGTCCTATACATCCATTTGAAGTTGGGCCTGAAAACCCCCCAGAAATCAATTATTTGGTTACACATAGCATTGGTATATTGATAATGCAGTCTTATACATCCATCTGAAAGGGGCACATTTTGCTGGCACTGTAATATTGCACCTTTTTTCATCACTGACATTTTATACAGCATTTAGGGTATGTGCACACGATGCAGATTTAGTGCAGAACTGCAGCAGATTTTTCTGCAGCAGAAACGCTGCAGAACTGCACTGTGATTTACAGTACAATGTAAATCAATGCAAAAAAAAAAAAAGCTGTGCACATGGTGCAGAAAAATCTGCGCAGAAACGCTGCAGATTTCAAAGAAGTGCATGTCACTTCTTTTGTACAGTTCTGCAGCGTTTCTGCACCCCTCCATAATAGAAATCCATTGGTAAAAAACGCATCAAAAACGCACAAAAAACACACAAAAAACGTATAAAAAACGCACCTGCAGATCCTGCCAGGAGATGCAGATTTAGTGCAGATTTTATGCAGAAAATTCGGCACCAAATCTGCATCGTGTGCACACAGCCTTAGTGTGCTAAAATTAGGTCTCACTATCAACCCCCAAAAATATTATTTGTTTACACATAGCATTGCTTTATTGATACTGCAGTCTTACACATCCATCTGTAAGGGGGGCACATTTTCCTGGCATTGTAATACTGATTGCAATGCTTTCTCAACAGGGATATATCATACGTAATTTATAATGGGAAAGGCTCGTGGTTAGACACAGGGAAGTGGGCGTGATGCTTATGGTAAGCACAGAGTCCAGGGCCGTGTACAAGGTAAAACTGTGCCAGCTGAGGGAGCACAATAAACACACACATCATGTTGATCTACCTTCCTGTCCCACTTTGTAAGGGGGCACGGAACTCCACTCCAGAGACCATTGTGAAAAGTTTGTTGGATGGATAGCAGATAACGCTTCCAGTCACTTTGCCAGTGCCACCCTGTCTAACACACCATCCAGTCTCAGTAGCCATGAATCTGGATCACAAAATCCGATATTTGGACACTCTGAAGAGCTGTTCACATTTCCATTTATAGATTCTGGCCTCTTGCTCTGCCCATTTCAAGCGGCACATGAAGAGATCAGATGTAGCAATGCCCAAATATTTGAGCAGCCATACTCACAGGAAGGCAATGGTGGGAAAATGCAATCACTGTTGCAATAGGTAGAGGATGATGAGACACAATTGCCAACAAGTGGTGTTGTTACATCAGCAAGTCAGGAGGAGGACATAGTGTGAAAGTGGAAGACGAGGTGGTGGACGATGAGGTCACTGACCTAGCCTGGGAAAATACAGAGCAAGAATAGCAGCGCACAGTGGGAGGGATCAGCAGCACCATAACAGGCAGGAAGAGGCAGTTGAGTGGCAAGAGACACAAGGCAGGCAACAGATTTTAGGTAGAGAAGAATGAAAACACACCCACAGAAATAACATGGGTCACACACACGTGGTGTGCTGTTGGAAAAAGATGTTTGTCTATACCCATGTATATACCAGGACAATAACGTATACTCCGAATAATCATAAATCCAAAAGAAAAAAAGGAGTTCTATACGAAAGTGCATATAAAAGGTCAATATTTTATTTGAGAATATCTTAAAAAGTCTATAAAATACAAGACATGTGAAGAAAGGGGAGACCCTAGCACAAAAACATCCAAGTCACAAGCATAAGAATGTATATGTCACCATGGTATGTATCGCCATCCATAATCGCACACAATAGTAAAGTATATCACTAGCTCCTATATGGACAAGTGTCCTCCATGCATAAAGTAAGCAGGGAAACCAGTGTATAGTGCATATCAGATGCCGGATTTCTTACCCATGGTGAGGTGAACAGTGCTAGTGACTCCGGAAAGCCCCTAAGGGCTTTACCCCTGTTCACCTCAACCTTGGGTAAGAAATCCGGCATCTGATATGCACTATACACTGGTTTCCCTGCTTACTTTATGCATGGAGGACACTTGTCCATATAGGAGCTAGTGATACACTTTACTATTGTGTGCGATTATGGATGGCGATGCTTGTGACTTGGATGTTTTTGTACTAGGGTCTCCCCTTTCTTCACATGTCTTGTATTTTATAGACTTTTTAAGATATTCTCAAATAAAATATTCACCTTTTATATGCACTTTCGTATAGAACTCCTTTTTTTCTTTTGGATTTATGATTTTAGGTAGAGTTGAGTGACTTTTACTTTTTTAGGATCGAGTCGGGTTTCGCGAAACCCGACTTTCTCAAAAGTCGGGTCGGGTGAAATCGGCTAATTATTGCGAAAAGTCAGGGGGCCGACTGAAAGATGAAACCCAATGCAAGTCAATGGGGAATCAAAGTCGGCAGTAAGTGGAGGACAGGAAAACACCTACAGTGCCCATTTAAATGCCAAAAACATCAATTCTTATTAATTAAGCTTGTCAAACTTAATTTACCTTATAATAATAGTTAGGCATTGAAAATTGGTGGTCATTTGGCTAAAGTTGTGGGGGGTAGGGCTGGCTCAAGTTTTTTGTGGGCCCAGGAAACGCGAACTACGTCACGGCAGTGGAGCAGGGAGAGGTAAGTATTTCAACTTTGCAAGTGCTGCGATCCTGAGCAAGCAGGGGGGGACCACTAGTTGACACTGACACAGGGCCCCTCATAGTACGGCGGTGTGTTTGATGGCGGGTGGCGCCTCCCACTGCCAGAGACACTTTTGCGTACTATGAGGGGCTCTGTGCCAGTGCCAATGAGTATGACCCCCACCTGATGAAGGAACCTGCACTTTCATCTGCACCTTCCTCTTTGTTCCCTGTAAGGTGGTATAGTATGTGGGAAGGGGAACCTGATTTTCAGCAGGGTCTGATTCTGGCTGTGTAGAGTTCAAGGGGAATGTAGTGGTCTGGGTCAATGTACCAGCAGACTCATCTAGCAGTGGCTGGGCAATGGGCATGGTGAGGAGGAAACACAGATATAGGTCCAAATAATAAAGTAGGCTAAATGCAGTTCAAAATTGGTAACAGGAGTACACAGGCGACATTGCTTTGTTCAGTGGAGGACAACTGTACTGAGTGGCACAGACAGACTTAGTAGGCCTAAAATACAAAAAAAGTAGGCTAAATGCTGTTCAAAATTGGTAACAGGAGTAAACAGGCGGCACTGCTTTGTTCAGTGGAGGAGAACAAGAAGCAGCAGCAGATACCGTTAGTAGGCCCAACCAAACAAGTAGGCCAAATGCAGTTTAATACTTTCTATAGGCTGAAAGCCTGAAAATTGAAGCTCAGCTTTGTTCAGTGGAGAAGAAAAGCAAGGAGCGGAGGACACCGTTAGTAGGCCCAACCAAACAAGTAGGCCAAATGCAGTTTAATACTTTCTATTGGCTGAAAGCCTGAAAATTGAAGCTCAGCTTTGTTCAGTGGAGGAGAAAAGCAAGGAGCAGCAGACACCGTTAGTAGGCCCAACCAAACAAGTAGGCCAAATGCAGTTTAATACTTTCTATAGGCTGAAAGCCTGAAAATTGAAGCTCAGCTTTGTTCAGTGGAGGAGAAAAGCAAGGAGCAGCAGACACCGTTAGTAGGCCCAATAAAACAAGTAGGCCAAATGCAGTTTAATACTTTCTATAGGCTGAAAGCCTGAAAATTGAAGCTCAGCTTTGTTTAGTGGAGTAGAACAACAAGCAGCGGCAGAGACCGTTAGTAGGCCCAACCAAACAAGTAGGCCAAATGCAGTTTAATACTTACTATAGGCTGAAAGCCTGAAAATTGAAGCTCAGCTTTGTTTAGTGGAGTAGAACAACAAGCAGCGGCAGAGACCGTTAGTAGGCCCAACCAAACAAGTGGGCCAAATGAAGTTTAATACTTTCTGAAGGCTAAAAGCCTGAAAATTGAAGCTCAGCTGTGTTCAGTGGAGGACAACAAGCAGCGGCAGACACCGTGCGTAAGCCCAAACAAACAAGAAGGCCAAATGCAGTTTAATACTTTCTATAGGCTGAAAGCCTGAAAATAGAAGCTCAGCTTTGTTCAGTGGAGGAGAAAAGCAAGGAGCGGCAGACACCGTCAGTAGGCCCAACCAAACAAGTAGGCCAAATGCAGTTTAATACTTTCTATAGGCTGAAAGCCTGAAAATTGAAGCTCAGCTTTTTTCAGTGGAGAAGAAAAGCAAGGAGCGGAGGACACCGTTAGTAGGCCCAACCAAACAAGTAGGCCAAATGCAGTTTAATACTTACTATAGGCTGAAAGCCTGAAAATTGAAGCTCAGCTTTGTTTAGTGGAGTAGAACAACAAGCAGCGGCAGAGACCGTTAGTAGGCCCAACCAAACAAGTGGGCCAAATGAAGTTTAATACTTTCTGAAGGCTAAAAGCCTGAAAATTGAAGCTCAGCTGTGTTCAGTGGAGGACAACAAGCAGCGGCAGACACCGTGCGTAAGCCCAAACAAACAAGAAGGCCAAATGCAGTTTAATACTTTCTATAGGCTGAAAGCCTGAAAATAGAAGCTCAGCTTTGTTCAGTGGAGGAGAAAAGCAAGGAGCGGCAGACACCGTCAGTAGGCCCAACCAAACAAGTAGGCCAAATGCAGTTTAATACTTTCTATAGGCTGAAAGCCTGAAAATTGAAGCTCAGCTTTGTTCAGTGGAGGAGAAAAGCAAGGAGCGGCAGACACCGTTAGTAGGCCCAAACAAACAAGTAGGGCAAATGCAGTTTAAAATCTGACACCGGATGAAAATTGAGGCTCAGCTTTGTTCAGCGGAGGACAGTTGTAATGTGTGGCGCAGACAGACAGACGGACAGAGGCCTAAAATAAAAAAGGTGGCTAAATGCAGTTCAAAACTGCTAGCAGGACTAACCAGGCGGCCTAGCTTGTTTCAGGCGGGGACATTTGTAATGTGTGGATCAGACAGACAGACAGACAGAGGCCTAAGATAAAAAAGGTGGCTTCATGCAGTTTAAAACTGCTAGCAGGACTAACCAGGTGGCCTAGCTTGTTTCAGGGGGGGACAGTTGTAATGTGTGGATCAGACACACAGACAGAGGCCTAACATAACAAACGGTGGCTACATGCAGTTCAAAACTGCCAGCAGGACTAACCAGGTGGCCTAGCTTGTTTCAGGGGGGGACAGTTGTAATGTGTGGATCAGACAGACAGACAGACAGAGGCCTACAATAAAAAAGGTGGCTTCATGCAGTTCAAAACTGCTAGCAGGACTAACCAGGTGGCCTAGCTTGTTTCAGGGGGGGACAGTTGTAATGTGTGGATCAGACAGACAGACAGACAGACAGAAAGACAGAGGACTACAATAAAAAAGGTGGCTTCATGCAGTTCAAAACTGCTAGCAGGACTCACCAGGCGGCCTAGCTTGTTTCAGGGGGGGGGGGGGCAGTTGTAATGTGTGGATCAGACAGACAGAAAGACAGAGGCCTAACATAACAAAGGTGGCTTCATGCAGTTCAAAAGTGCTAGCAGGACTAACCAGGTGGCCTAGCTTGTTTCAGTGGGGGACAGTTGTAATGTGTGGATCAGACAGACAGACAGACAGAGGCCTACAATAAAAAAGGTGGCTTCATGCAGTTCAAAACTGCTAGCAGGACTAACCAGGCGGCCTAGCTTGTTTCAGGGGGGGACAGTTGTAATGTGTGGATCAGACAGACAAACAGACAGAGGCCTAACATATAAAAGGTGGCTTCATGCAGTTCAAAACTGCTAGCAGGACTAACCAGGCGGCCTAGCTTGTTTCAGGGGAGGACAGTTGTAATGTGTGGAGCAGACAAACAGACAGACAGAAGCCGAAAATAAAAAAGGTGGCTAAATGCAGTTCAAAACTGCTAGCAGGACTAACCAGGCGGCCTAGCTTGTTTCAGGGGGGACAGTTGTAATGTGTGGAGGAGACAGACAGACAGAGGCCTAACATAAAAAAGGTGACTTCATGCAGTTCAAAACTGCTAGCAGGACTAACCAGCCAGCCTAGCTTGTTTCGGGGGGGGGGGGGGGGGGACAGTTGTAATGTGTGGATCAGACAGACAGAAAGACAGACAGAGGCCTAACATAAAAAAGGTGAATTCATGCAGTTCAAAACTGCTAGCAGGACTAACCAGGCGGCCTAGCTTGTTTCAGGGGGGGGGGCAGTTGTAATGTGTGGATCAGACAGACAGAAAGACAGAGGCCTAACATAACAAAGGTGGCTTCATGCAGTTCAAAAGTGCTAGCAGGACTAACCAGGTGGCCTAGCTTGTTTCAGTGGGGGACAGTTGTAATGTGTGGATCAGACAGACAGACAGACAGAGGCCTACAATAAAAAAGGTGGCTTCATGCAGTTCAAAACTGCTAGCAGGACTAACCAGGCGGCCTAGCTTGTTTCAGGGGGGGACAGTTGTAATGTGTGGATCAGACAGACAAACAGACAGAGGCCTAACATATAAAAGGTGGCTTCATGCAGTTCAAAACTGCTAGCAGGACTAACCAGGCGGCCTAGCTTGTTTCAGGGGAGGACAGTTGTAATGTGTGGAGCAGACAAACAGACAGACAGAAGCCGAAAATAAAAAAGGTGGCTAAATGCAGTTCAAAACTGCTAGCAGGACTAACCAGGCGGCCTAGCTTGTTTCAGGGGGGACAGTTGTAATGTGTGGAGGAGACAGACAGACAGAGGCCTAACATAAAAAAGGTGACTTCATGCAGTTCAAAACTGCTAGCAGGACTAACCAGCCAGCCTAGCTTGTTTCGGGGGGGGGGGGGAAGGACAGTTGTAATGTGTGGATCAGACAGACAGAAAGACAGACAGAGGCCTAACATAAAAAAGGTGAATTCATGCAGTTCAAAACTGCTAGCAGGACTAACCAGGCGGCCTAGCTTGTTTCAGGGGGGGACAGTTGTAATGTGTGGAGAAGACAGACAGAGAGATAGACAGAGGCCGAAAATTAAAAAGGTGGCTACATGCAGTTCAAAACTGCTAGCAGGACTAACCAGGCGGCCTAGCTTGTTTCAGGGGGGGACAGTTGTAATGTGTGGATCAGACAGACAGACAGACAGACAGAGGCCTACAATAAAAAAGGTGGCTTCATGCAGTTCAAAACTGCTAGCAGGACTAACCAGGTGGCCTAGCTTGTTTCAGGGGGGGACAGTTGTAATGTGTGGATCAGACAGACAGACAGACAGAGGCCTACAATAAAAAGGTGGCTTCATGCAGTTCAAAACTGCTAGCAGGACTAACCAGGTGGCCTAGCTTGTTTCGGGGGGGACAGTTGTAATGTGTGGATCAGACAGACAGACAGAGGCCTAACATAAAAATGGTGGCTTCATGCAGTTCAAAACTGCTAGCAGGACTAACCAGGCAGCCTAGCTTTCTTCAGGGGGGACAGATGTAATGTGTGGAGCAGACAGACAGAAAGACAGACAGAGGCCTAATATAAAAAAAGGTGGCTTCATGTAGTTCAAAACTGCTAGCAGGACTAACCAGGCGGCCTAGCTTGTTTCAGGGTGAGACAGTTGCAATGTGTGGAGCAGACAGACAGAGGGCTAACATAAAAAAGAAGGCTTCATGCAGTTCAAAACTGCTAGCAGGACTAACCAGGCGGCCTAGCTTGTTTCGGGGGGAAGGGGGGGGGGGGGGCAGTTGCAATGCGTGGAGCAGACAGACAGAAAGACAGACAGAGGCCTAATATAAAAAAAGGTGGCTTCATGTAGTTCAAAACTGCTAGCAGGACTAACCAGGCGGCCTAGCTTGTTTCAGGAGGGGACAGTTGTAATGTGTGGAGCAGACAGACAGAGGGCTAACATAAAAAAAGAAGGCTTCATGCAGTTCAAAACTGCTAGCAGGACTATCCAGGCGGCCTACCTTGGTTCAGCATGGGAGGACAACTGTTATGAGAGGCTGACACAGTTACTATGCGCAAATAAGTAAGTATGCAGTTCACAATTGGTAACAGGAGTACACAGGTAGCATAGGTTAGTTCAGCGGAGGACAACTGTTGTAAGTGGGTGACAAAGTTAGTAGGCCAAAATTCTAAAGTTTGCTATGTGTCAGCCAATGAATTGGTCATAAACAAACTGATGGCATAGCAAGGTACAGGGGTGGGCTCCTCTGCAGAGTTGCAGACAGTGGTAGTTGGTGCAAAGCATTAAGGGGTCTAAATGGAGGCCAGGGACCCTGTGTATTTAACTATCATCTATCATTGCAACAAATTTGTAATGGCAGTGCCATTTAAGGATTTAACAGCACAGACTACACAGTGGTGGGGCAAGGAGAGGTAAGATTTGCAAGTGGTAGAGCACAGTTCGAGCTGGGGGGGGAACACTCTCTCGTGGGCGGCGGTACTGGCACAGGGTCCCTCAAATTACGACGGTGTGTCTGACGTTGGTTGTGCACCACCACCGTCAGAGACACTTCATTGTACTATGTGGGACCCTGTGCCAGGGCACATCCACCTGTCTTGGCCAACGGCACTCGCACTGGGGCTTGCGCCAGATGGTAACCACGGCCCTGTGGGGGGAGTCAGCCCATTTAAGGAGGTATAAAAATGGCCTACGGTAGACATTCAGCAGCTGCAAATGGAGTAATTGGAGAAGTCATTAAGAGGAGGCCAAAAGCAAGACATTTTTCAGGCAAGCTACGTGTCAGCAGGGGAAGGTTGTGCAAAATAATTCGAAATCCATGATTGGTTCATTTTAATGAAGGTTAGATCATCAACATTTCGAGGAGCAAGACGTGTCCTTTTTTTGGTCAGTATTGAACCAGCAGCACTGAAGACTCTTTCTGATGGCACACTAGCAGCTGGGCAAGCGAGCTCCTGTAATGCATATTCTGCCAATTCGGGCCAGGTGTCTAGTTTAGATGCCCAGTAATCAAAGGGGAATGACCTGTGAGGGAGAACATCGTTAATGGAGGAAAAATAGTTGGTAACCATACTGGACAAATGTTGTCTCCTGTCACTTTGAATCGATGCAGCAGTACCTGTCCTGTCTGCGGTCATTGCGAAATCACTCCACAACCTGGTCATAAATCCCCTCTGTCCAACGCCACTTCAGCTTTGTGCACTTCTAACACCTCTGCCATTTTGCCCCCTACAGCTCGTGTGAGAACCATCACCGCCGCTGTGTGCTGGGAATGCCTGAATCAAACGGTCTACAAGAGTTGCTTGTTTGGTAGCCAATATTTGCTCAAGGGTCTCATGTGGCATGATATTTTGTAATTTGCCTTTGTATCGTGGATCCAGGAGGCAGGCCAACCAAAAATCGTCATCGGTCATCATTTTGATAATGCGGGGGTCACATTTTAGGATACGCAAGGCACACTCTGCCATGTGGGTCAAAGTTCCAGCTGTCAATTCACTGCATGTGCTGGTTTGAGGAGCACTTTCTTGAAAATCTACATCACTTGTGGCCCGCAAAAACCCTGTACCTGACCTTGCAATGCCACCAGTTTCTGTTGCCCCCTGAGAAGCATTCTCCTCCCATAAATATTCATCCCCATCCTCCTCCTCCTCCTCCTCTTCATCCAGCACCTCGTCCTGGAGACTTCCCTGAGCAGACAATGGCTGACTGTCATCAAGGCTTCCCTCCTCCTCGGCCGCAGACACCTGCTCCTTGATGTGCGTCAAACTTTGCATCAGCAGATGCATTAGTGGTATACTCATGCTTATGATGGTGTCGTCTGCACTGACCAGCTGTGTGCATTCCTCAAAACACTGAAGGACTTGACAGAGGTCTTGGAGCTTTGACCACTGCACACCAGACAACTCCATGTCTGCAATCCAACTGCCTGCCCGTGTATGTGTATCCTCCCACAAATACATGACAGCACGCCTCTGTTCACACAGCCTCTGAAGCATGTGCATTGTTGAGTTCCACCAAGTTGCAACTTCGATTATTAGGTGGTGCAGGGGACGATTCAGCGATTGCTGATGGTTCAGCATATGGCTGGAGTGTACGGGCGACTGGCGGATATGCAAGCAAAGTCTGCGCACCTTCAGGAGCAGGGCTGGTAAATCAGGGTAGTTTTTGAGGAAGCACTGCACCACCAGGTTCAAGGTGTGAGCCAGGCAAGGTATGTGTTTCAGTTCTCAAAGGGCTATGGCAGCCATAAAATTCCTTCCGTTATCACTGACTACCTTGCCTGCCTCAAGATGTACACTGCTCAGCCATGACTCAGTTTCTTGCTGCAAGTACTCGGCCAGCACTTCTGTGGTGTGTCTGTTGTCACCCAAACACTTCATTTGCAGCACAGCCTGCTGACGCTTACCACAAGCTGTTTGATAATGGGACACCTTGGGTGCAACACAGCAGCAGCGGATGGAGTGGTCGTGCGACTGCACTCTGTGGACGAGCTTTCGCTTCTGAAGGAGGAGGAGGAGGGGGGGCGAACGCCTACAGCCAACTGTTTCCTAGACTGTGGCCTAGGCAGAACTGTCCCACTATGGCTGTGTCCAGTGGACCCTGCATCCACCACATTAACCCAGGGCGCTGTGATAGACACGTAACGTCCCTGGCCATGCCTACTGGTCAATGCATCTGTTGTGATGTGCACCTTTCTACTGACTGATTGCCTGAGTGCATGGACAATGCGGTCTTTGACATGCTAGTGGTAAGCTGGGATGGCTTTTCTCCAAAAGAAGTGTCGACTGGGTAGGTCATAGCGTGGTACTGCGTAGGCCATCAGGGCTTTGAAAGCTTCACTTTCAACCAACCGGTAGGGCATCATCTCTAACGAGATTAGTTGAGCAATGTAGCTGTTCAAACCTTGTGTACACGGATGAGAGGAAAAGTACTTCCTTTTCCTATCGAGAGCCTCTTGTAGGCTGAGCTGGACTGGAGAGCTGCATATGGTGGAACTAGGGGGGGTGGTGGTGGACATGGCAGATTGTGAGAGGCTTGGTGATGGTATTCTTGATGTGCGCCTGCCTACAGTGTTTCCAACCAAGAACCTTGTAATTACCTGACTGCTTTGGCCTTGCGACAATACCTCCACATTTGCTACTGGTGGTGTCATAACCGATGGGCTTCCAGTGAGGGAAGCAATTTTGCGTTGCTGAATAGCTTCAATATGAGCAGGTGCACCAACGGTATGGGACGTTTTGGTATTTAGTCCATGCTTCCAAGTGCCTGCTGGTTAAATGTCTACTCATGCACGTTGTATTTAAATTTAGAACATTCTTCCCTCTGCTAAAGGTCTTGGACCATTTCTTACATATACATATAAGAACTTTGGACTGATCATTCGGATCTTGGTTAAAAAATTGCCACACTGCACTCGTCCTACAATGGAATACCTTTTCAGACTTTGCATGCTGTGTTACTGTCCCCGGATGGCCACGCTGTCCTACACCTGTTGTGGTTTTTGACACATGTTTTTGGCCTGATACTGGCCTGTCAGATGACAGCTTTTGCGATGTAAATGGTTGCTGTAGATCATCCTCCTCCGCTTCTGAGCTACTGGCAGCGGCACCCTCTACCCCCAATGGCTGCCAATCTGGTCAACAACGGGGTCATCTATCACCTCCTCTTCAATGTCATGTGCACCGTCCTCTGTGTCACCGTTTAAGGTGCTATAGCGTTCGGGACTGGGCACCATAGTCTCATCAGGGTCAAATTCTGGCTCAGTACACTGTGAGGGCAATGTAGTGATCTGAGTCAATGGAACAGCATAACAATCTAGCTGTGGCTGTGCATCTGTGCACTCCATGTCCAATTCATCTTGTAATGGGCTTTTAACAATTTCCCTCTCTAACCCAGGCACGGTATGTGTAAAGAGCTCCATGGAGTAAACTGTAGTTTCGCCTGCCGCATCCTTCATTTTTGGTTTGGGTGAAGGACACAAGGAAGCAACTTGTTTCTGACAGGGAGCATCCACTGACGACTCGCTGCTTTTAGATTTCGAACCTTCTGCAGAGGAGGCAAAAGAGCTAGAGGCTGAGTCAGCAAAGAAAGCCAAAACTTGTTCCTGCTGCTCCGGCTTTAAAAGCTGTTTTCCAACTCCAAGATAAGAGAGTTTTCGAGGCCTTGTGTAGCCAGACGATGATGCTGGCTCAACACCTCCAGCCTTTTGTGCTATCTTGCTTTTCCCAGTACCACCAGATGCTCCACTATCACCACCACCAGCAGTACCAGCTGGCAACAAGCGCCCACGGCCTCTTCCACCAGACTTCCTCATTTTTGGGGTAATGTTACCAAAATAACAACCGTTATATGGTACTGTTAAACAAGGTAGAAGGTGTATATTTACTTTTGGCGAATAATTATCTCCCTTTTTTGGGCGGGAAGACTGCAGCAAAAAAAAAGGCCCTGTGTATTACACTACACAATGTCAGTGGCAGAACGTGGCTGCCAGATATACGAACAACAGAACTGACGTATAGAAACTTGTTGGCAATGTAACTCTCCCTTTTTTGGGGGGGGGAGAATGCAGCCAAAAACAGGCCCAGTGTATTACACTACACAATGTATGTGACAGAACATGGCTGGCAGATATACGACCAACAGAACTGACGTATAGAAACTTGTTGGCAATTTAACTCTCCCTTTTTTGAGGGGGAGAATGCAGCCAAAAACAGGCCCAGTGTATTACACTACACAATGTAAGTGGCAGAACGTGGCTGCCAGATATACGACCAACAGAACTGAAGTATAGAAACTTGTTGGCAATGTAACTCTCCCTTTTTTGGGGGGAGAATGCAGCAAAAAACAGGCCCAGTGTATTACACTACAGAATTTCAGTGTAAGAACGTTGCTGCCAGATATACGACCAACAGAACTGACATATAGAAACTTGTTCTCAATTTAACTCTTCCTTTTTTGGGGGTGAGAATGCAGCAAAAAACAGGCCCTGTGTATTACACTACACAATGTTAGTGGCAAAACGTGGCTGACAGGTATACGACCAACAGAACTGACGTATAGAAACTTGTGGGCAATTTAAATCTCCCTTTTTTGGGGGGGGAGAATGTAGCAAAAAACAGGCCCAGTGTTTTACACTACACAATGTCTGTGGCAGAACGTGGCAGCCAGATATCCGACCAACCGAACTGACGTGTAGAAACTTCTTGGCAATTTAAATCTCCCTTTTTGGGGGGGGAGAATGCAGCCAAAAACAGGCCCAGTGTATTACATTGCACACTGTCAGTGGCAGAACGTGGCTGCCAGATATACGACCAACAGAACTGACATATAGAAACTTGTGGGCAATTTAAATCTCCCTTTTTTTTGGGGGGGGGAATGTAGCAAAAAACAGGCCCAGTGTATTACATTGCACACTGTCAGTGGCAGAACGTGGCTGCCAGATATACGACCAACAGAACTGATGTATAGAAACTTGTAGGCAATTTAACTTTCCCTTTTGGGGGGAGAATGCAGCCAAAAACAGGCCCAGTGTATTACACTACACAATGTCAGTGGCAGAACGTGGCTGCCAGATATGAGACCAACAGAACTGACATACAGAAACTTGTTGGCAATTTAACTCTCCCTTTTTTGGGAGGGAGAATGCAGCAAAAAACAGGCCCAGTGTATCACACTACATAATGTCAGTGGCAGAACGTGGCTGCCAGATATACGACCAACAGAACTGACGTATAGAAACTTGTGGGCAATGTAACTCTCCCTTTTTTGGGAGGGAGAATGCAGCAAAAAACAGGCCCAGTGTATCACACTACATAATGTCAGTGGCAGAACGTGGCTGCCAGATATACCACCAACAGAACTGACGTATAGAATCTTGTGGGCAATGTAACTCTCCCTTTATTGGGGGGGGGGGAGAATGCAGCCAAAAACAGGCCCAGTGTACTACACTACACAATGTCAGTAGCAGAATGTGGCTGCCAGATATACGACCAACAGAACTGACGTATAGAAACTTGTTGGCAATGTAACTCTCCCTTTTTTTGGGGGGGAGAATGCAGCCAAAAAAAGGCCCAGTGTATTACACTACACAATGTCATTGGCAGAACGTGGCTGCCAGATATACGACCAACAGAACTGACGTATAGAAACTTGTGGGCAATGTAACTCTCCTTTTTTTGGGGGGAGAATGCAGCCAAAAACAGGCCCAGTATATTACACTACACAATGTCAGTGGCAGAACGTGGCTGCCAGATATACGACCAACAGAACTGACGTACAGAAACTTGTTGGCAATTTAACTCTCCCTTTTTTGAGGGGGAGAATGCTGCAAAAACAGGCCCAGTGTATTACACTACACACTGTCAGTGGCAGAACGTGGCTGCCAGATATACAGTACGACCAACAGAACTGACATACAGAAACTTGTTGGCAATTTAACTCTCCCTTTTTTGGGAGGGAGAATGCAGCAAAAAACAGGCCCAGTGTATCACACTACACAATGTCATTGGCAGAACGTGGCTGCCAGATATACGACCAACAGAACTGACGTATAGAAACTTGTTGGCAATGTAACTCTTCTTTTTTGGGGGGGAGAATGCAGCCAAAAACAGGCCCAGTATATTACACTACACAATGTCATTGGCAGAACGTGGCTGCCAGATATACGACCAACAGAACTGACGTACAGAAACTTGTTGGCAATTTAACTCTCCCTTTTTTGAGGGGGAGAATGCAGCCAAAAACAGGCCCAGTGTATTACACTACACAATGTAAGTGGCAGAACGTGGCTGGCAGATATACGACCAACAGAACTGACGTATAGAAACTTGTTGGCAATTTAACTCTCCCTTTTTTTGGGGGGGGAGAATGCAGCAAAAAACAGGCCCAGTGTATTACACTACACAATGTAAGTGGCAGAATGTGGCTGCCAGATATACGCCCAACAGAACTGACGTATAGAAACTTGTTGGCAATTTAACTCTCTCTTTTTTGGGGGGGAGAATGCAGCAAAAAACAGGCCCAGTGTATTACACTACACAATGTAAGTGGCAGAACGTGGCTGGCAGATATACGACAAAAAGAACTGACGTATAGAAACTTGTGGGCAATTTAAATCTCTCTTTTTTGGTGGGGAGAATGCAGCCAAAAACAGGCCCAGTGTGTTACACTATAGAATGTCAGTGGCAGAATGTGGCTGCCAGATATACGACCAACAGAACTGACGTATAGAAACTTGTGGGCAATTTAAATCTCCCTTTTTTGGGGGGGAGAATGCAGCCAAAAACAGGCCCAGTGTATTACACTACACAATGTAAGTGGCAGAACGCGGCTGCCAGATATACGACAAACAGAACTGACGTATAGAAACTTGTTGGCAATTTAGCTCTCCCTTTTTTGGGGGGAGAATGCAGCAAAAAACAGGCCCAGTGTATTACACTACACAATGTCAGTGGCAGAACGTGGATGACAGATATACGACAAACAGAACTGATGAATAGAAACTTGTTGGCAATGTAACTCTCCCTTTTTTGTGGGGGAGAATGCAGCAAAAAACAGGCCCTGTGTATTACACTACACAATGTACAAGGCACAACGTGGCTGGCAGATATATTAAAAAATACAAGGGCTGTAGTACAATTTCAATCTCCCTACAATGATCTCAGGACAAGTATGGCAGCAATAAAAAGGACTGCTGCACACAAAAGAGTGTGGACAAAGAAACAAGAGAACTGTGCAGAAAGGAGCAACAGGATTTTTGCTTCTAAAAAAGCAGTTGGTTTGCACAGCGGCGTACAAACAGCAATGCAGCAATCAGAGAGCCTTAGAATGCAGCCTAAAAAGCTACAGAGCTGATGCATAAAAAAAAAACTCCACTGTCCCTGCAAAGAAAAGGTGGTGTTGTACAGTGAAAATCGCTACAGCACAAGCAGTTTTGGGGTTAATCTTCCCTCCCTAACTATATCCCTTCTTCTGATGAAGCTGCAGCAACCTCTCCCTATGCTCAGATCAGCAGCAGTAAGATGGCGGTCGGCGGGAACGCCCCTTTATAGCCCCTGTGAAGCCGCAGACAGCAAGCCAATCACTGCAATGCCCTTCTCTAAGATGATGGGGACCGAGACCTATGTCATCACGCTGCCCACACTCTGCATGCTTCTTCATTGGCTGAGAAATGGCGCTTAAAGCATCATACGAAACACGACTTTGGCGTGAAGATCGCCGACCTCATGGCCGATCCCACGATGGGATCGGGTTGAGTTTCACAAAACCTGACTTTGCCAAAAGTCGGCGATTTTTGAAATTGTCCGATCCGTTTCGCTCAACCCTAATATTGCAGCATGGTATTATAAAAATATATGTCAGAGCACAATCCTACATTAGCAACACAATTACCAGACATAGAATTGTTCTGGCCATATCATCAGGGTTTCTTCAAGCATAAAGTCCCTCCTTTTATTATATTTTGTATGACTTTTTGTATCCAACCTAGTCATGTTTTTTCTAAATATTTTTACCTATTATAAAGGCCTGAACAAAGTATAGTCAAAAGTAGGTGGCTTTATAGGTTCCTACCTATGGTGAAGCAGTAAGGCTGGTTTCACACTTGCGTAGGGCAGAGCTGCGAAGGGCTGCGTAGTTCATCCGTTAAGCCCCACCCACTGCCGCACCTCTTCCATTCAGCCCAGCCTACGTTGCCATGCGTCCTGCGTACCTATCTTTAACATTGGGTACGCAGACCATGCGAATGTATGCGGATGTCTCAGCATTTGATGCTGCGCCGAACTGCGTCGTATACAACATGTTGCATTTTGTTGCAGTCAGCGCAGCGTCAAAACGATGCATGCGGAGGCATGCCCATACATTCGCATGGCCTGCGTACCCAATGTAAAAGATAGGTACACAGGAGGCATGCCGACGTAGGCAGTGGGGGGGGGGTTGCTTAATGGAGGAACTAAGCAGCCCTCTGCAGCTCTGCACTACGCAAGTGTGAGATGGGTCTAAGGGGAGTATTTCAAAGAAAAAGTCATATTGTTGCAATGGAAGAACTTATGCCACTTTTCTCTGTTAAGAACTGTTGTACACTCAGTAGAGTAATGGTACAGTACTTGGGTGCTGGCATGGTGTGCAGAATTGCAGATTTTTTGCTATACTTCTATCTTCTCAATCTGATTGCTGGCTTGGAAGCAGCAGACCAGCTCTGCATCAGCTTCAGATTGACAAGTAAAGGCACAGCAGTCAGTCTACACACCATAACAGCACTCAGGCATTGTATTGCTACTGTACTAAGTGTGAGAGCTGGTGGACAGGCCAGTTACTTGTCTGGTAGTAGGGATAAGTGGTGTATGTGTAAGCAGATTGCGGGATGCAGTGACGGACAGGAGGCAGATCAAGGGTTAACAGGTTTTAATAAGGTCTTACTCCATGCAGGGAGCTAGGGAAAACATGAGGTAAAATGTAGGCAGAAGAGGGAAAACGTGAGGTAAAATGAACATAGAAGAGTCCAAGAATAAGAATGACGGCTCTGGTAACAACAGTTCCTGTGATGAAGTTGTGCCAGAAGCTCTGCAGACTATAACTCCTACAGAGGACTCAATGGTGCCGACAACGGCTGGCACGGTGTCTTTACTAATGGGGTTCAGCAAACAACAATACCCCATCTTCTGGTGACAGTGGTCGGTCTCCGATACCTTCCACTGTCCTTAGTCCATATACTGTAGTGGCTACTTAACGGTGATTGCCACAGTCCTGTACGAGCCCAGCACGGCTCTGCTAACATATGCTGGCAAAGTCAGATCACAAGTCTCTGGGCTGTCTCTTTCAGGTGGCATGCGCTCGGTACTCACGATCCTGTAACGTCTGGCACCTGGCTTTATAATGGTCACTGGTCACATGCTGCCTGTCTCTCTCTCTCTCTGGTCCCTGCTGTTGACGGGGGGGTCACAGCAGTCACTAGTCTGTGTGGCTCTGATGCTCTTAGGATGGAGCACTCCTCTCTCTGACTGCTGCAGCACCTGACTTGGCTCTGCTCTGTGGGTACGGCTCTGCTCCGCAAGGCTCTGCTCTGCAGGTGACAGGGGCTCCTTCTATATGGCCCGGTGCCACGCCGATACTCAATGATGAGGGAGGCAGAGCACGCCGCTCACCGTTCTGTATGCTGCTCCCTACGCTGCTCTCCTCACTGCTCTGAGACGGTGCCTGACTGACTTGCTTCGCGCACTTTTTCTTTTTATATCTCCGTTGCTACGTGCCCTTTTTTGGCTCCACCCATCCTCCTGGGTTCAAGTATTAGTTCAGCTTCGTCAGGCTTCCCTGGCAACCGGGGAAGGTCCGGCTCTGTTAAGCTTTCCCCCAGAAACAGAGGATGCAGCACCTTCAGTTCCGGATCCGGCATGCAGGTACCCACTGCCTCGTTGACCCCCTTACATATGGTTAGAGCTGCCTAGTGCACTCTGCAGGGAATAAGCAGTGGCTGCCATTTATACTTTGCATTATTCAGCACAGAGTCCTATCTGGTAGGGATAAGTGGCCATGTATATCTTTTTGCCAATACATTATAAACCCTGCCACTAACTTGAAGCAAAGGCACACAGTATTTTCATTTAAATCCTAGAGATTTTGAAAAAAGATTGTGGTTATGAACAATTGCATGCCATTTAATGGATTTTTTATGGGATTTTTATCACCTATGAGCATTGGGACTATAGTACAAAATGGCAGCCTTATAAAGGCATCATGAAGTAGCAGAGTGCAGTCAGATGGTGAAAAGGGGGCCTGCTATAAGTACCATTAGATTTAGGAAAATCTTTGATTCAGACCACATATCCAAGATTTACTTTTCCTATTGCACCTCCACCTCAAAATACTACTTGAATTCACTTTTTTCTCATCCATAAATCAACTAAAGTGTTTATACATGCCCTCATCAAAATCTGTCTAGACCAGTGTGTCCCAAACTCCTGTCCTCACGTCTCCCAACAAGTTATGCTTTCAGGATTTCCTTAATGTAGCACAATTGATGGAATTATTAATATATGATTATATTAAGGAATAAGAATTTCACAAAAGTTCTCCCACCTGTGTCATACTAAGGAAATTCTGAAAACATGATGTGTTGGTGAGCCATGAGTATGGGGTTTGGGAAACACCTAAATTGTTCCAACAAACTCATATATAGCTTTCCCTCTAAGGCCGGCGTCACACACAGCGTAAAACAATACGGTCCGTATATTACGGCCGTAATACGCTGAAAAGTCCCGAAAAAAGTGGTCCGTAGCTCCTCCGTAGGCAGGGTGTGTCAGCGTTTTTTGCGCATGGCATCCTCCGTATGTAATCCGTATGGCATCCGTACTGCGTGGTTTTCTCGCAGGCTAGCAAAACCAACATACCGCTATAGAAGTGATCCATGTGTCCCAAAAAGAAAAGAAAATATATATATACTGTCTATATATATATATATATATATATATATATATATATATATATATATATATATATGTGTCAGTAGACACATATATTAGAGAGAAAAGCCGGTAATTCAGTGCGGTGTACAGTAAAATCACACTGACAGCTTACAGTAGAATAGGTAGAATAAATGTGTACACATAGAATAGGTATATATATATATATATGTCAGTGAGACACATATATGTATATATATTAATATTTATTCCAGCGCTATACAGCTTGAAAGCCGGTAATTCAATTACCGGCTTTTTCCTTCTCCTTCCTAAAACCCGACATGATTTGAGACATGGTTTACATACAGTAAACCATGTCTTCTCTCCATTTTTTTTGCAGATTCCACACTACTAATGTCAGTAGTGTGTATCTGCAAAATTTGGCCGTTCTAGCTCTTAAAATAAAGGGTTAAATGGCGGAAAAAATTGGCGTGGGCTCCCGCGCAATTTTCTCCGCCAGAGTAGTAAAGCCAGTGACTGAGGGCAGATATTAATAGCCTGGAGAGGGTCCACGGTTATTGGCCCCCCCCTGGCTAAAAATATCTGCCCCCAGCCACCCCAGAAAAGGCGCATCTGGAAGATGCGCCTATTCTGGCACTTGGCCACTCTCTTCCCATTCCCGTGTAGCGGTGGGATATGGGGTAATGAAGGGTTAATGCCACCTTGCTATTGTAAGGTGACATTAAGCCTAATTAATAATGGAGAGGCATCAATTATGACACCTATCCATTATTAATCCAATACTAGTAAAGGGTTAAATAAAACACAAACACATTTTTTAAAATTATTTTAATGAAATAAAAACAATGGTTGTTGCAGTATTTTATTCAACGCCCAATCCAGTTACTGAAGACCCTCGTTCTGTGAGTAAAAAAACATAATAAACCAACAATATACTTACCCTCCGCAGATCTGTAACGTCCAACGATGTAAATCCTTCTGAAGGGGTTAAAACATTTTGCAGCAAGGAGCTGTGCTAATGCACGCTGCTCCTCGCTGCAAAACCCCAGGGAATGAGGCTAAAAATAGATCAATGATCTATATTTAGCTTCATTTGCGGTGAGGCGCCCTCTGCTGGCTGTTCATAGATCGTGGGAAATTACCTAGAAAGCTCCCTGGCAAGGTGGCATTAACCCTTCATTACCCCATATCCCACCGCTACACGGGAATGGGAAGAGAGTGGCCAAGTGCCAGAATAGGCGCATCTTCCAGATGCGCCTTTTCTGGGGTGGCTGGGGGCAGATATTTTTAGCCAGGGGGGGGGCCAATAACCGTGGACCCTCTCCAGGCTATTAATATCTGCCCTCAGTCACTGGCTTTACTACTCTGGCGGAGAAAATTGCGCGGGAGCCCACGCCAATTTTTTCCGCCATTTAACCCTTTATTTTAAGAGCTAGAACGGCCAAATTTTGCAGATACACACTACTGACATTAGTAGTGTGGAATCTGCAAAAAAAATGGAGAGAAGACATGGTTTACTGTATGTAAACCATGTCTCAAATCATGTCGGGTTTTAGGAAGGAGAAGGAAAAAGCCGGTAATTGAATTACCGGCTTTCAAGCTGTATAGCGCTGGAATAAATATTAATATATATACATATATGTGTCTCACTGACATATATATATATATATACCTATTCTATGTGTACACATTTATTCTACCTATTCTACTGTAAGCTGTCAGTGTGATTTTACTGTACACCGCACTGAATTACCGGCTTTTCTCTCTAACAGCGCTGCGTATTTCTCGCAAGTCACACTGCTTGTCCGTGTGTAATCCGTATTTTTCACGCTTCCATAGACTTTCATTGGCGTATTTCTTGCGCAGTACGGTGACAAACGCAGCATGCTGCGATTTTGTACGGCCGTAGAAAGCCGTATAATACTGATCAGTAAAATACGGCAAATAGGAGCAGGGGCATAGAGAATAATTGTGCCGTATTTTTTGCGAGTTTTACGGACGTAGATTCTGCGCTCTTACGTCCGTAAAACTCGCATGTGTGACGGCGGCCTAACATACTGCAGCCATTACAATTCATCCATAAAGGGGATCGGGAATATGGCATTGATGATGCATCCTTCAGATAGGTAATCAGTATCATATCAGTAAGGGTCTAACACTTGTCACTGCAGCCAACCATTCGTTACTAGTTCTAATAGTAATGTAAACCTTGAGCAGAACTGAAAATCCCAGCTCAATTAAAGGTGCAGCAGCCAATGCTAAAAACTGCTGAATCAGCTCCTATTCAGTTAAATAGTGGCTGATCTTCAATAACAATTATAGCATGCTGTCTGATTCGTTTGCTATACCAGCTTCCAAGGCCTTCACTGACTACACCACACCAGGCAAAATCATGAGGCTATTCTAAAGAAGACAGTCTACAATTTTTCTCCCATGCACTGCTACTTTAACCCCTTTACCCCCAAGGGTGGTTTGCACGTCAATGACCAGGCCAATTTTTACAATTCTGACCACTGTCCCTTTATGAGATTATAACTCCGAAACGCTTCAACGGATCCTGGTGATTCTGACATTGTTTTCTCGTGACATATTGTACTTCATGATAGTGGTAAAATTTCTTTGATAGTACCTGCGTTTATTTGTGAAAAAAACGGAAATTTGGCGAAAATTTTGAAAATTTCGCAATTTTCAAACTTTGAATTTTTATGCAATTAAATCACAGAGATATGTCACACAAAATACTTAATAAGTAACATTTCCCACATGTCTCCTTTACATCAGCATAATTTTGGAACCAATTTTTTTTTTTGTTAGGGAGTTATAAGGGTTAAAAGTTGACCAGCAATTTCTCATTTTTACAACACCATTTTTTTTTAGGGACCACGTCTCATTTGAAGTCATTTTGAGGGGTCTATATGATAGAAAATGCCCAAGTGTGACACCATTCTAAAAACTGCACCCCTCAAGGTGCTCAAAACCACATTCAAGAAGTTTATTAACCCTTCAGGTGTTTAATAGGAATTTTTGGAATGTTTAAATAAAAATGAACATTTAACTTTTTTACACAAAAAATTTACTTCAGCTCCAATTTGTTTTATTTTACCAAGGGTAACAGGAGAAAATGGACCCCAAAAGTTGTTGTCCAATTTGTCCTGAGTACGCTGATACCCCATATGTGCAGTAAACCACTGTTTGGGCGCATGGGAGAGCTCTGAAGGGAAGGAGCACCGTTTGACTTTTCAATGCAAAATTGACAGGAATTGAGATGGGACGCCATGTTGCGTTTGGAGTAAACATTGAAACCCCCCACAAGTGACACCATTTTGGAAAGTAGACCCCCTAAGGAACTTATCTGGATGTGTGGTGAGCACTTTGACCCACCAAGGGCTTCACAGAAGTTTATAATGCAGAGCCATAAAAATAAAACAAATTTTTTTTCCCACAAAAATTATATTTTAGCCCCCAGTTTTGTATTTTCCCTAGGGTAACAGGAGAAATTGGACCCCAAAAGTTGTTGTCCAATTTGTCCTGAGTACGCTGATACCCCATATGTGGGGGGGAACCACCGTTTGGGCGCATGGGAGGGCTCGGAAGGGAAGGAGCGCCATTTGGAATGCAGACTTAGATGGAATGGTCTGCAGGCGTCACATTGCGTTTGCAGAGCCCCTAATGTACCTAAACAGTAGAAACCCCCCACAGGTGACACCATTTTGGAAAGTAGACCCCCTAAAGAACTCATCTTGATGTGTTGTGAGAGCTTTGAACCCCCAAGTATTTCACTACAGTTTATAACGCAGAGCCGTGCAAATAAAAAATATTTTTTTTTCCACAAAAATTATATTTTAGCCCCCAGTTTTGTATTTTTCCAAGGTTAGCAGGAGAAATTGGACCCTAAATGTTGTTGTCCAATTTGTCCTGAGTACGCTGATACCCGATATGTAGGGGGGAACCACCGTTTGGGCGCATGGGAGGGCTCGGAAGGGAAGGAGCATCATTTGGAATGCAGACTTAGATGGATTGGTCTGCAGGCGTCACATTGCGTTTGCAGAGCCCCTAATGTACCTAAACATATAGAAACCCCCCACAAGTGACCCCATATTGGAAACTAGACCCCTCAATGAACTTATCTAGATGTGTTGTGAGAACTTTGAACCCCCAAGTGTTTCACTACAGTTTATAACGCAGAGCCGTGAAAATAAAAAATCTTTTTGTTTTCCCACAAAAATTATTTTTTAGCCCCCAGTTTTGTATTTTCCCAAGGGTAACAGGAGAAATTGGTCCACAAAAGTTGTTGTCCAATTTGTCCTGAGTACGCTGATACCCTATATGTGAGGGTAAACCCCTGTTTGGGCACACAGGAGAGCTCGGAAGGGAAGGAGCACTGTTTTACTTTTTTAACGCAGAATTGGCTGGAATTGAGATCGGACGCCATGTCGTGTTTGGAGAGCCCCTGATGTGCCGAAACAGTGGAAACCCCCCAATTATAACTGAAACCCTAATCTAAACACACCCCTAACCCTAATTCCAACGGTAACCCTAACCACACCTCTAACCCTGACACACCCCTAACCCTAATCCCAACCCTATTCCCAACTGTAAATGTAATCTAAACCCTAACCCTAACTTTAGCCCCAACCCTAACTGTAGCCCCAACCCTAACCCTAGCCCTAACCCTAGCCCTAACCCTAACCCTAGCCCTAACCCTAGCCCTAACCCTAACCCTAGCCCTAACCCTAGCCCTAACCCTAGCCCTAGCCCTAACCCTAGCCCTAATGGGAAAATGGAAATAAATACATTTTTTTTTATTTTTCCCTAACTAAGGGGGTGATGAAGGGGGGTTTGATTTACTTTTATAGCGAGTTTTTTAGCGGATTTTTATGATTGGCAGCCGTCACACACTGAAAGACCCTTTTTATTGCAAAAAATATTTTTTGCAATACCACATTTTGAGAGCTATAATTTTTCCATATTTTGGTCCACAGAGTCATATGAGGTCTTGTTTTTTGCGGGACGAGTTGACGTTTTTATTGAAAACATTTTCGGGCACGTGACATTTTTTGATCGCTTTTTATTCCGATTTTTGTGAGGAAGAATGACCAAAAACCAGCTATTCATGAATTTCTATTGGGGGAGGCGTTTATACCGTTCCGCGTTTGGTAAAATTGATAAATCAGTTTTATTCTTCGGGTCAGTACGATTACAGCGACACCTCATTTATATCATTTTTTTATGGTTTGGCGCTTTTATACGATAAAAACTATTTTACAGAAAAAATAATTATTTTTGCATCGCTTTATTCTCAGGACTATAACTTTTTTATTTTTTCGCTGATCATGCTGTGTGGCAGCCCGTTTTTTGCGGGACAAGATGACGCTTTCAGCGGTACCATGGTTATTTATATTTGTCTTTTTGATCGCGTGTTATTCCACTTTTTGTTCGGCGGTATGATAATAAAGCGTTGTTTTTTGCCTCGTTTTTTTTTTTCTTTTCTTACGGTGTTTACTGAAGGGGTTAACTAGTGGGACAGTTTTATAGGTCGGGTCGTTACGGACGCGGCGATACTAAATATGTGTACTTTTATTGTTTTTTTTTTATTATTTAGATGAAGAAATGTATTTATGGGAATAATATTTTTTTTTTTTTTTCATTATTTTGGAATATTTTTTTTTATTTTTTTTTACACATTTGGAAAAATTTTTTTTTACTTTTTTACTTTGTCCCAGGGGGGGACATCACAGATCAGTGATCTGAAAGTTTGCACAGCACTCTGTCAGATCACTGATCTGACATGCAGCGCTGCAGCCTTCACAGTGCCTGCTCTGAGCAGGCTCTGTGAAGCCACCTCCCTCCCTGCAGGACCCGGATCCGCGGCCATCTTGGATACGGGGCTGGAGGGAGCAGGGAGGGAGGTGAGACCCTCGCAGCAACACGATCACATCGCGTTGCTCCGGGGGGTCTCAGGGAAGCCCGCAGGGAGCCCCCTCCCTGCGCGGTGCTTCCCTGCACCGCCGGCACATCGCGATCATCTTTGATCGCGGTGTGCCAGGGGTTAATGTGCCGGGGGCGGTCCGTGACCGCTCCTGGCACATAGTGCCGGATGTCAGCTGCGATAAGCAGCTGACACCCGGCCGCGATCGGCCGCGCTCCCCCCGTGAGCGCGGCCGATCGGCTATGACGTACTATCCCGTCCAGGGTCAGATAAGCCCAGGGCACCTCGACGGGATAGTACGTCTAAGGTCACAGAGGGGTTAAAGGGTTTGTCCCACAATCAAAGTACATTTTAATCAAAAGACCTTATGTCACTGACTTGATTGATGACGAGCTCGCAGGGTTGGTGACATGTCAGAGACACTTGCTCAAACAGACAAAGAAATGTGTTCCTTAACACAAATACAGGAAGCTCAGAGTCCCTATTGGGTCTTCAGTATATTCACTTAAGCTTCCTCCCCTTACCATGAGCTGTGTATGGGCGACCAAAAAATGCAACAGCTTTACGTAGTTGAAAACCGCAAATAACACAGTACACAGCAGGGATGCACTTTTTAAGATAATCTCAGCACAGGTACATTTTTTAAACACATCCAGTGATGCAATTTATTATTATTCTAAGATCTTTTGATTAAAATGTATTTTGCTCACGAGACAACCACTGCAGTGCTCCATGTAGTGCTACAAAATATTCACACTTCAATGTTATTCTAAAGGGTTTGGATACTTTATTTTAGTGTTTGGGGGTCATGATTTTGTTACATTCCCTTATATAAAAGTATTTCAGAAGGTTCTGTTTTACTTATTACTGCAGCCTTTCTCAAAGACTGCAAAGCATTTTGGCATGATTGCCATTAGTTCATAATTGGGTCCTGTTGAAACTTAAGTGAGCAGTCCAGGATTTTGAGAAATCTGCCTAACGATAGGAAAAGCCATCAAATTTTCAAATGAAAGCCAGACAAAAATAACATTGCTGATGAATTCCCCTTTCATTTTGGTGGTCGCTGTCTATTCTGCTGTCATGATTAGGACATAGTTAATGTCCTGTTTTCTCAGGGTTAATTTTGCTGGCCTCCCTTTTGATCTGGGAGGGGTATTTATACTCACTCCAGAATAGGATTCGCTGTCAGCTATACTTTCTGTTCTAGTCTGTGTGCCTGACCCCCTGGAGTGTGTGACGGGTTTGCAATTGCTTTCCTTGCTCTCCATGCGTTACTCTGTTTGTTTGTTCTTCTGGATTTCTGACCTCTGGCTTCACTTCTGACAATCCCCTGTCTCATCCCTTTGGTACTTTTGATCTCCTGGCTCCGATCTTAGCTTGCTTGACTACTCTCTTGTGTATATCTTTTCTCTGTTCCCGGGCGTCTGGCTCTGCCCCCGACCACCTCCTACTCTATCACATCGTTCAGGTCATTTTTGTAACCTGGTTAGTAACCCAATGCTTTGCTCAGCTCCCTTGCTGTTGTGTGCAGAATTTCCCACAGCAGAATTACTCAGGAGTCGTGACATTATAGCTGAACGTACATTTTTCCCTGGTGGGGGGTATTGGTATTCCATGGATCCAGTACGGGCTCTGACGGTG
This sequence comes from Ranitomeya imitator, assembly GCF_032444005.1. Classification (NCBI taxonomy): domain Eukaryota; kingdom Metazoa; phylum Chordata; class Amphibia; order Anura; family Dendrobatidae; genus Ranitomeya; species Ranitomeya imitator. The sequence goes on along the minus strand of NC_091287.1, from coordinate 462,079,010 downwards.
CAGATTAATGACCTCTCCTAGCTTATGCAGAACCTGTCCATGGAGCAGCAAGCCCTGGCTCACTCACACCAACAGGTGCAGAGAGATTAGGCAGGTGATTTAGAGAGGTCTGCTCTATTGAGGTTCTGGGAGGGGGGCCCCACTGATGTATCCCTAGTGGACCCCGAGCCTCCAGTAAAATTACCCAACAGTTTGTCTGGAGATAAAAATTGTTTAGCGTCTTTAAGGAGGAATGCAAGTTGTTCTTTGAATTGAATCCCCGGGCCTCTGGAAATGAAAGGCAGAGAGTGGAGGTCATAATGTCTTTATTAAGGGGGGCTCCACAGGCTTGGGCTTTCTTTCTCTCTTCTTCTGCTCCTGAACATATGTCTGTCAACTTGTTCTTTGAGGCTCTGGGGCACATTTATGATGAGCCTGATAGAGTGCGTCTGGCAGAAGACATGGTGATGAGTGTTACACAGGGGAGGCACTCCGCTGAATGGTTCCACTCAGAATTAAGACGTTGGGCAGCCAAAGTATCTTGGACAGATGCCGCCCTTAGGGGGCTGTTCCACAAGGGTCTGTCTGACCATCTGAAGGATGCTCTGGCACTTCATGCTCCTCCTGATACCCTGGAGGATGCCATGACGCAGGTGGTCCGGATGGACCGGAGTCTCCGTGCTAGAGAAATGATGCAACAAAAGACTCCCTTATACTCCAAATTGTGTGAGTCTGGATCTGTATCTGAGCCCATTGAGATTGGTTCAGTCTCAGTTATGGAGAAAGAGAGAAGGTACCGTAGAGAAACCAACCATGCTTTTACTGTGGAGCCTCTGGACATTGGAAAAGGAACTGCCCCTTCTGCTCTTCTTCTGTGAAACTGTCAGAGAAACGACTGAGTCTGGGCTACAATCAAGGAGGTTGTCCAGTCTCCCAGGTAAATTTTTTCTTGCTTACAAAAATTGTGCTCCAAGTGGAATTGGAACCTGCTGGTGGTTCTGTGGTGACCACCGCCTTTGTTGACTGTGGTTCCTCCATTAATTTGATTGATGCCCAAGTTGTGACTCATAATAAGATAGAGACAGTAAGGCTGAAAGACCCTGTTAAGGTTGTGGCTATTGATTCATCCCCTCTTACCCGGGATGGAATTTGTTTCAGGACTGATGTCTTTTCTCTGAAAGTGGGATCCACTCACGTGGAAAAATTAAGTTGTTTTGTTATAAATAATTTGCCTGCAGGACTGGTACTGGGGATGCCCTGGCTGCAACGCCACAATCCTGTCATTGATTGGGTGGTGGGGGAGATCACTCAATGGGGATGTAAGGGTAATGGTCTGTGTTGTAACCTGGGACCTTTTGTTAACCCGGTAAAGGCTGTATCTGTGTTGTCTGTCGGTCTGAAAGGTATTCACACAGGTTCCTACAGACTTGTTCAATGTGCAAGTAGCCCATGTGTTTCTGATTCTCTAATTGTTCTCTTGTTTCTACAAGACTGGGGAGTCCACCACTTCTCTGTGGGTCATTTGCATTTAAACTGTTCCATCCTGCATTTCCACATGGGTATTCCTTTTCTGAACCCTGCTTATACAAGTACTATATAGATGATCAGGTTTTAAATACATCAGATAGGGATTATATACATTAGGTAGGACTGCTCTATATGGGTATACTAAGCTGCTCTATATGGGAGCAGCTTAGTATACATTTTTTTTGCAAAATAAATGTACCAACTAAATACCCTGTTTTCTTTACATCTTTTGACTAGCACATGCTCATTACTGTGATTATTTTACAACAGAGTATTTTTGACCACACTGTGCTCTTTTTTTGTCTTCAAGTTTTTGGCGGTGTGAACAGGTTCCTACAGACTTGTTCAATGTGCAAGTAGCCCATGTGTTTCTGGTTCTCTAATTGTTCTCTTGTTTCTACAAGACTGGGGAGTCCACCACTCCTCTGTGAGTCATTTGCATGTAAGCTGTTCCATCCTGCATTTCCACATGGATATTCCTTTTCTGAACCCTGCTTATACAGGTACTATACAGATGATCAGGTTTTAAATACATCAGATAGGGATTATATACATTAAATAGGACTGCTCTATATGGGTATACCTTGATGATTGGTGGAGTATCTTAGTATACATTTTTTTTGCAAAAATTGTATCAACTAAATACCCTGTTTTCTTTACATCTTTTGACTAGCACTTGCTTATTACTGTGTTTTTTTTACAATAGAGTATTTTTGACCACACTGTGCTCTTTTTGTGTCTTCAAGTTTTTGGTAGTGTGAACAGGTTCCCACAGACTTGTTCAATGTGCAAGTAGCCCATGTGTTTCTGTTACCCATAACATCAAACTTAACCCTTTTACCCCCAAGGGTGGTTTGCACGTTAATGACCAGGCCAATTTTTACAATTCTGACCACTGTCCCTTTATGAGGTTATAACTCCGAAACGCTTCAACGGATCCTGGTGATTCTGACATTGTTTTCTCATGACATATTGTACTTCATGATAGTTGTAAAATTTCTTTGATAGTACCTGCGTTTATTTGTGAAAAAAACGGAAATTTGGCGAAAATTTTGAAAATTTCGCAATTTTCAAACTTTGAATTTTTATGCAATTAAATCACAGAGATATGTCACACAAAATACTTAATAAGTAACATTTCCCACATGTCTCCTTTACATCAGCATAATTTTGGAACCAATTTTTTTTTTTGTTAGGGAGTTATAAGGGTTAAAAGTTGACCAGCAATTTCTCATTTTTACAACACCATTTTTTTTTAGGGACCACGTCTCATTTGAAGTCATTTTGAGGGGTCTATATGATAGAAAATGCCCAAGTGTGACACCATTCTAAAAACTGCACCCCTCAAGGTGCTCAAAACCACATTCAAGAAGTTTATTAACCCTTCAGGTGTTTAATAGGAATTTTTGGAATGTTTAAATAAAAATGAACATTTAACTTTTTTACACAAAAAATTTACTTCAGCTCCAATTTGTTTTATTTTACCAAGGGTAACAGGAGAAATTGGACCCAAAAAGTTGTTGTCCAATTTGTCCTGAGTACGCTGATACCCCATATGTGGCAGTAAACCACTGTTTGGGCGCATGGGAGAGCTCGGAAGGGAAGGAGCGCCGTTTGACTTTTCAATGCAAAATTGACAGGAATTGAGATGGGACGCCATGTTGCGTTTGGAGAGCCACTGATGTGCCTAAACATTGAAACCCCCCACAAGTGACACCATTTTGGAAAGTAGACCCCCTAAGGAACTTATCTGGATGTGTGGTGAGCACTTTGACCCACCAAGGGCTTCACAGAAGTTTATAATGCAGAGCCATAAAAATAAAACAAAATTTTTTTCCCACAAAAATTATTTTTTAGCCCCCAGTTTTGTATTTTCCCTAGGGTAACAGGAGAAATTGGACCCCAAAAGTTGTTGTCCAATTTGTCCTGAGTACGCTGATACCCCATATGTGGGGGGGAACCACCGTTTGGGCGCATGGGAGGGTTCGGAAGGGAAGGAGCGCCATTTGGAATGCAGACTTAGATGGAATGGTCTGCAGGCGTCACATTGCGTTTGCAGAGCCCCTAATGTACCTAAACAGTAGAAACCCCCCACAAGTGACACCATTTTGGAAAGTAGACCCCCTAAGGAACTCATCTTGATGTGTTGTGAGAGCTTTGAACCCCCAAGTATTTCACTACAGTTTATAACGCAGAGCCATGCAAATAAAAAATATTTTTTTTTTCCACAAAAATTATATTTTAGCCCCCAGTTTTGTATTTTTCCAAGGTTAGCAGGAGAAATTGGACCCTAAATGTTGTTGTCCAATTTGTCCTGAGTACGCTGATACCCGATATGTGGGGGGGAACCACCGTTTGGGCGCATGGGAGGGTTCGGAAGGGAAGGAGCGCCATTTGGAATGCAGACTTAGATGGAATGGTCTGCAGGCGTCACATTGCGTTTGCAGAGCCCCTAATGTACCTAAACAGTAGAAACCCCCCACAAGTGACCCCATATTGGAAACTAGACCCCTCAATGAACTTATCTAGATGTGTTGTGAGAACTTTGAACCCCCAAGTGTTTCACTACAGTTTATAACGCAGAGCCGTGAAAATAAAAAATCTTTTTGTTTTCCCACAAAAATTATTTTTTAGCCCCCAGTTTTGTATTTTCCCTAGGGTAACAGGAGAAGTTGGACCCCAAAAGTTGTTGTCCAATTTGTCCTGAGTACGCTGATACCCCATATGTGGGGGGGAACCACCGTTTGGGCGCATGGGAGGGTTCGGAAGGGAAGGAGCGCCATTTGGAATGCAGACTTAGATGGAATGGTCTGCAGGCGTCACATTGCGTTTGCAGAGCCCCTAATGTACCTAAACAGTAGAAACCCCCCACAAGTGACACCATTTTGGAAAGTAGACCCCCTAAGGAACTCATCTTGATGTGTTGTGAGAGCTTTGAACCCCCAAGTATTTCACTACAGTTTATAACGCAGAGCCATGCAAATAAAAAATATTTTTTTTTCCACAAAAATTATATTTTAGCCCCCAGTTTTGTATTTTTCCAAGGTTAGCAGGAGAAATTGGACCCTAAATGTTGTTGTCCAATTTGTCCTGAGTACGCTGATACCCGATATGTGGGGGGGAACCACCGTTTGGGCGCATGGGAGGGCTCGGAAGGGAAGGAGCATCATTTGGAATGCAGACTTAGATGGATTGGTCTGCAGGCGTCACATTGCGTTTGCAGAGCCCCTAATGTACCTAAACAGTAGAAACCCCCCACAAGTGACCCCATATTGGAAACTAGACCCCTCAATGAACTTATCTAGATGTGTTGTGAGAACTTTGAACCCCCAAGTGTTTCACTACATTTTATAACGCAGAGCCGTGAAAATAAAAAATCTTTTTGTTTTCCCACAAAAATTATTTTTTAGCCCCCAGTTTTGTATTTTCCCAAGGGTAACAGGAGAAATTGGTCCACAAAAGTTGTTGTCCAATTTGTCCTGAGTACGCTGATACCCCATATGTTGGGGTAAACCCCTGTTTGGGCACACAGGAGAGCTCGGAAGGGAAGGAGCACTGTTTTACTTTTTCAACGCAGAATTGGCTGGAATTGAGATCGGACGCCATGTCGTGTTTGGAGAGCCCCTGATGTGCCGAAACAGTGGAAACCCCCCATTTATAACTGAAACCCTAATCTAAACACACCCCTAACCCTAATTCCAACGGTAACCCTAACCACACCTCTAACCCTGACACACCCCTAACCCTAATCCCAACCCTATTCCCAACTGTAAATGTAATCTTAACCCTAACTTTAGCCCCAACCCTAACTGTAGCCCCAACCCTAACCCTAGCCCTAACCCTAGCCCTAACCCTAGCCCTAACCCTAACCCTAGCCCTAACCCTAGCCCTAACCCTAGCCCTAACCCTAGCCCTAACCCTAGCCCTAACCCTAACCCTAGCCCTAACCCTAGCCCTAACCCTAGCCCTAGCCTTAACCCTAGCCCTAACCTTAGCCCTAACCCTAGCCCTAACCCTAGCCCTAACCCTAGCCCTAGCCCTAACCCTAGCCCTAACCCTAGCCCTAACCCTAGCCCTAGCCCTAACCCTAGCCCTAACCCTAGCCCTAATGGGAAAATGGAAATAAATACATTTTTTAAATTTTTCCCTAACTAAGGGGGTGATGAAGGGGGGTTTGATTTACTTTTATAGCAGGTTTTTTAGCGGATTTTTATGATTGGCAGCCGTCACACATTGAAAGACCCTTTTTATTGCAAAAAATATTTTTTGCAATACCACATTTTGAGAGCTATAATTTTTCCATATTTTGGTCCACAGAGTCATGTGAGGTCTTGTTTTTTGCGGGACGAGTTGACGTTTTTATTGAAAACATTTTTGGGCACGTGACATTTTTTGATCGCTTTTTATTCCGATTTTTGTGAGGAAGAATGACCAAAAGCCAGCTATTCATGAATTTCTATTGGGGGAGGCGTTTATACCGTTCCGCGTTTGGTAAAATTGATAAATCAGTTTTATTCTTCGGGTCAGTACGATTACAGCGATACCTCATTTATATCATTTTTTTATGGTTTGGTGCTTTTATACGATAAAAACTATTTTACAGAAAAAATAATTATTTTTGCATCGCTTTATTCTCAGGACTATAACTTTTTTATTTTTTTGCTGATGATGCTGTATGGTGGCTCTTTTTTTGCGGGACAATATGACGCTTTCAGCGGTACCATGGTTATTTATATCTGTCCTTTTGTTCGCGTGTTATTCCACTTTTTGTTCGGCGGTATGATAATAAAGCGTTGTTTTTTGCCTCGTTTTTTTTTTTTTTTCTTACGGTGTTTACTGAAGGGGTTAACTAGTGGGACAGTTTTATAGGTCGGGTCGTTACGGACGCGGCGATACTAAATATGTGTACTTTTATTGGTTTTTTTTTTAAATTTAGATGAAGAAATGTATTTATGGGAATAATTTTTTTTTTTTTTTCATTATTTTGGAATATTTTTTTTTATTTTTTTTACACATTTGGAAAATTTTTTTTTTACTTTTTTACTTTGTCCCAGGGGGGGACATCACAGATCAGTGATCTGACAGTTTGCACAGCACTCTGTCAGATCACTGATCTGACATGCAGCGCTGCAGGCTTCACAGTGCCTGCTCTGAGCAGGCTCTGTGAAGCCACCTCCCTCCCTGCAGGACCCGGATCCGCGGCCATCTTGGATCCGGGGCTGGAGGGAGCAGGGAGGGAGGTGAGACCCTCGCAGCAACGCGATCACATCGCGTTGCTCCGGGGGTCTCAGGGAAGCCCGCAGGGAGCCCCCTCCCTGCGCGGTGCTTCCCTGCACCGCCGGCACATCGCGATCATCTTTGATCGCGGTGTGCCAGGGGTTAATGTGCCGGGGGCGGTCCGTGACCGCTCCTGGCACATAGTGCCGGATGTCAGCTGCGATAAGCAGCTGACACCCGGCCGCGATCGGCCGCGCTCCCCCCGTGAGCGCGGCCGATCGGCTATGACGTACTATCCCGTCCAGGGTCAGATAAGCCCAGGGCACCTCGACGGGATAGTACGTCTAAGGTCACAGAGGGGTTAAGGTACCCTCTATGAAGTTGGGCCCCAGGTTTATAGGTCTATACAAGATTATAGAGGTGATCAACCCGGTGGCCTATAGATTACAGTTGCCCACATCTTTCAAACTATCTAATGTCTTCCACAGGTCCCTATTAAAACCTGTGGGGACATAAGAGAAGATTCCTCATCCAATGTTCTGCCAGTGTTGGTAGAGGGTCAGCTGGAGTATGAGGTAGGGCGCATCATTGATTCACATTGGGTGCGCCGGAGGCTTCACTACCTAATCCACTGGGAGAGATATTCCATTGAGGATCGGTCATGGGTTCCGGCCAGTTCTGTGCACGCTGATCGACTGGTGCGTGCTTTTCATGCCAAGTACCTTGAGAAGCCTGGGGGTCCAGTGGCCCTCCGTTAAGAGTGGGGTACTGTCATGGTTAGGACATGGTTAATGTCCTGTGTTCTCAGGGTTAATTTTGCTGGTCTCCCTTTCGATCTGGGAGGGGTATTTATACTCACTCCAGACTAGGATTTGTTGTCAGCTCTACTTTTTGTTCTAGTCTGTGTGCCTAAACCCCTGGAGTGTGTGCCCAGTTTGCAATTGTTTTCCTTGCTCTCCGTGCATTACTCTGCTTGTTTGTTTTCCTGGATTCTGACCTTTGGCTTCACTTCTGACAATCCCTTGTCTCACCCCTTTGGTACTTCGTGATCTCCTAGCTCCAATCTTAGCTTGCTTGACAACTCTCTTGTGTATATCCTTTTCTCTGTTCCCGTGCGTCTGGCTCTGCCCCGGACCACCTCCTACACTGTCACATGGTTCAGGTCCTGTTGGGAACTTAGTTAGTAACCCTGTGCTTTGCTCAGCTCCCTTGCTGCTGTGTGCAGCGTTTTCCACAGCAGTATTACCTGGGAGTCGTGACATCTGCATTGTGTTGATCTCTACACAAACATCATTTACATAACCACTGAAGTTAACTTTTGGCCTTATCATTGTTGCTGGCCTGTATGGTACGTCAGCGCACTGGTTGGTTTCCGTGGTCATGTGAAAGATATACAATACATTACATGAATGCTGTAGTGCTGAGAGAGACTAACAGAGTGATGGTCTGGGAGCTGATTGGTAGGCAAAGTAGTAATGGTATTTTTATATACCATAACTTTTCTAGTTTTTCCAGTTTTTAGGCAATTTACTCAAAATCACAGACAACCCTTGTAAGAAAACCTACATATAAACAGAAGTTTTATGCCACAAATATTTAAGAAAAATATTCCAGCTTTATTTAGAAAAACTAATTATTTTAAAAACAAATAAAAATGGGAAAAATAAATGCAGACACAACACCTGCAGGGCATGTTATCACTCATAGATGTACTGTGTTCTCATACCAAAGCACAATTACTTTTATATATGTTACAATACCTATGGGTTGAAAATAGCAACATATGCAATAAATAAATAAACCAGTCTTTCCAAATTCACATACAGTGGGGCAAAAAAGTATTTAGTCAGTCAGCAATAGTGCAAGTTCCACCACTTAAAAAGATGAGAGGCGTCTGTAATTTACATCATAGGTAGACCTCAACTATGGGAGACAAACTGAGAAAAAAAAATCCAGAAAATCACATTGTCTGTTTTTTTAACAATTTATTTGCATATTATGTTGGAAAATAAGTACAGTTAGGGCCAGAAATATTTGGACAGTGACACAATTTTCGCGAGTTGGGCTCTGCATGCCACCACATTGGATTTGAAATGAAACCTCTACAACAGAATTCAAGTGCAGATTGTAACGTTTAATTTGAAGGGTTGAACAAAAATATCTGATAGAAAATGTAGGAATTGTACACATTTCTTTACAAACACTCCACATTTTAGGAGGTCAAAAGTAATTGGACAAATAAACATAACCCAAACAAAATATTTTTATTTTCAATATTTTGTTGCAAATCCTTTGGAGGCAATCACTGCCTTAAGTCTGGAACCCATGGACATCACCAAACGCTGGGTTTCCTCCTTCTTAATGCTTTGCCAGGCCTTTACAGCCGCAGCCTTCAGGTCTTGCTTGTTTGTGGGTCTTTCCGTCTTAAGTCTGGCTTTGAGCAAGTGAAATGCATGCTCAATTGGGTTTAGATCTGGAGATTGACTTGGCCATTGCAGAATGTTCCACTTTTTGGCACTCATGAACTCCTGGGTAGCTTTGGATGTATGCTTGGGGTCATTGTCCATCTGTACTATGAAGCGCCGTCCAATCAACTTTGCAGCATTTGGCTGAATCTGGGCTGAAAGTATATCCCGGTACACTTCAGAATTCATCCGGCTACTCTTGTCTGCTCTTATGTCATCAATAAACACAAGTGACCCAGTGCCATTGAAAGCCATGCATGCCTGTGCCATCACGTTGCCTCCACCATGTTTTACAGAGGATGTGGTGTGCCTTGGATCATGTGCCGTTCCCTTTCTTCTCCAAACTTTTTTCTTCCCATCATTCTGGTACAGGTTGATCTTTGTCTCATCTGTCCATAGAATACTTTTCCAGAACTGAGCTGGCTTCTTGAGGTGTTTTTCTGCAAATTTAACTCTGGCCTATCTATTTTTGGTATTGATGAATGGTTTGCATCTAGATGTGAACCCTTTGTATTTACTGTCATGGAGTCTTCTCTTTACTGTTGACTTAGAGACAGATACACCTACTTCACTGAGAGTGTTCTGGACTTCAGTTGATGTTGTGAACGGGTTCTTCTTCACCAAATTAAGTATGCGGCGATCATCCACCACTGTTGTCATCCGTGGACGCCCAGGCCTTTTTGAGTTCCCAAGCTCACCAGTCAATTCCTTTTTTCTCAGAATGTACCCAACTGTTGATTTTGCTACTCCAAGAATGTCTGCTATCTCTCTGATGGATTTTTTCTTTTTTTTCAGCCTCAGGATGTTCTGCTTCACCTCAATTGAGAGTTCCTTTGACCGCATGTTGTCTGCTCACAGCAACAGCTTCCAAATGCAAAACCACACACCTGGAATCCACCCCTGACCTTTTAACTACTTCATTGATTACAGGTTAACGAGGGAGACGCCTTCAGAGTTAATTGCAGCCCTTATAGTCCATTGTCCAATTACTTTTGGTCCCTTGAAAAAGAGGACGCTATGCATTACAGAGCTATGATTCCTAAACCCTTTCTCCGATTTGGATGTGGAAACTATCATATTGCAGCTGGGAGTGTGCACTTTCAGCCCATATTACATATATAATTTTATTTCTGAACATATTTTTGTAAACAGCTAAAATAACAAAACTTGTGTCACTGTCCAAATATTTCTGGCCCTAACTGTATTTGTTCAGAAACAAACAATCAAGATTTCTGGCTCTCACAGACCTGTAACTTCTTCTTTAACCCCTTTACCCCCAAGGGTGGTTTGCACGTTAATGACCGGGCCAATTTTTACAATTCTGACCACTGTCCCTTTATGAGGTTATAACTCTGGAACGCTTCAATGGATCCTGGTGATTCTGACACTGTTTTCTCAGGACATATTATACTTCATGACAATGGTAAAAATTATTTGATAGTACCTGCGTTTATTTGTGAAAAAAACGGAAATTTGGCGAAAATTATGAAAATTTCGCAATTTTCCAACTTTGAATTTTTATGCAATTAAATCACAGAGATATGTCACACAAAATACTTAATAAGTAACATTTCCCACATGTCTACTTTACATCAGCACAATTTTGGAACAAAATTTTTTTTTGTTAGGGAGTTATAAGGGTTAAAAGTTGACCAGCAATTTCTCATTTCTACAACACCATTTTATTTTAGGGACCACATCTCATTTGAAGTCATTTTGAGGGGTCTATATGATAGAAAATACCCAAGTGTGACACCATTCTAAAAACTACACCCCTCAAGGTGCTCAAAACCATATTCAAGAAGTTTATTAACCCTTCAGGTGCTTCACAGGAATTTTTTGAATGTTTAAATAAAAATGAACATTTAACTTTTTTTCACAAAAAATTTAATTCAGCTCCAATTTGTTTTATTTTACCAAGGGTAACAGGAGAAAATGGACCCCAAAAATTGTTGTACAATTTGTCCTGAGTATGCCAATACCCCACATGTGGGGGTAAACCACTGTTTGGGCGCATGGCAGAGCTCGGAAGCGAAGGAGTGCCATTTGACTTTTCAATGCAAAATTGACTGGAATTGAGATGGGACGCCATGTTTCGTTTGGAGAGCCCCTGATGTGGCTAAACATTGAAACCCCCCACAAGTGACACCATTTTGGAAAGTAGACCCCCTAAGGAACTTATCTAGAGGTGTCGTGAGCACTTTGACCCAACAAGTGCTTCACAGAAGTTTATAATGTAGAACCGTAAAAATAAAAAATCATATTTTTTCACAAAAATTATCATTTCGCCCCCAATTTTTTATTTTCCCAAGGGTAAGAGAAGAAATTGGACCCCAAAAGTTGTTGTACAATTTGTCCTGAGTACACTGATACCCCATATGTGGGGGTAAACCACTGTTTGGGTGGATGGGAGAGCTCGGAAGGGAAGGAGCGCCGTTTCACTTTTCAAAGCAAAATTGACAGGAATTGAGATGGGACGCCATGTTGCGTTTGAAGAGCCACTGATGTGCCTAAACATTGAAACCCCCCACAAATGACACCATTTTGGAAAGTAGACCCCCTAAGGAACTTATCTAGAGGTGTGGTGAGCACTTTGACCCACCAAGTGCTTCACAGAAGTTTATAATGCAGAGCCGTAAAAATAATACAAAATTTTTTTCCCACAAAAATTATTTTTTTAGCCCCCAGTTTTGTATTTTCCTGAGGGTAAGAGGAGAAATTGGACCCCAAAATTTGTTGCCCAATTTGTCCTGAGTGCGATGATACACCATATGTGGGGGGAACCACTGTTTGGGCGCATGGGAGGGCTCGGAAGGGAAGGAGCTCCATTTGGAATGAGGACTTAGATGGAATGGTCTGCAGGTGTCACATTGCATTTGCAGAGCCCCTAATGTACCTAAACAGTAGAAACCTCCCACAAGTGACACCATTTTGGAAACTAGACCCCGTAAGGAACTCATCTAGATGTGTTGTGATAGCTTTGAACCCCCAAGTGTTTCACTACAGTTTGTAACGCAGAGCCGTGAAAATTAAAAAAAAAAATCTTTCCCCCCAAAATTATTTTTTAGCCCCCAGTTTTGTATTTTCCCGAGGGTAAGAGGAGAAATTCGACCCCAAAAGTTGTTGTCCAATTTGTCCTGAGTACGCTGATACCCCGTATGTTGGGGGAAACCAACGTTTGAGCGCATGGCAGAGCTCGGAAGGCAAGGAGCGCCATTTGGAATGCAGACTTAGATGGAATGGTCTGCAGACGTCACATTGCGTTTGCAGAACCCCTAATGTACCTAAACAGTAGAAACCCCCCACAAGTGACCCCATATTGGAAACTAGACCCCCCAGGGAACTAATCTAGATGTGTTGTGAGAACTTTGAACCCCCAAGTGTTTCACTACAGTTTATAACGCAGAGCCGTGAAAATAAAAAATCTTTTTTTTTCCCACAAAAAATATGTTTTAGCCCCGAGTTTTGTATTTTCCCAAGGGTAGCAGGAGAAATTGGACCCCAAAAGTTGTTGTCCTATTTGTCCTGAGTACGCTGATACCCCATATGTTGGGGTAAACCCCTGTTTGGGCACACGGGAGAGCTCGGAAGGGAAGAAGCACTGTTTTACTTTTTCAACGCAGAATTGGCTGGAATTGAGATCGGACGCCATGTCGCGTTTTGAGAGCCCCTGATGTGCCTAAACAGTGGAAACCCACCAATTATAACTGAAACCCTAATCTAAACACATCCCTAACCCTAATCCCAACAGTAACCCTAACCACACCTCTAACCCTGACACACCCCTAACCCTAATCCCAACCCTATTCCCAACCGTAAATGTAATCTAAACCCTAACTGTAACTTTAGCCCCAACCCAAACTGTAGCCCTAGCCCTAACCCTAGCCCTAACCCTAGCCCTAACCCTAGCCCTAACCCTAGCCCTAGCCCTAACCCTAGCCCTAACCCTAGCCCTAACCCTAACCCTAGCCCTAACCCTAGCCCTAGCCCTAACCCTAACCCTAACCCTAGCCCTAACCCTAGCTCTAACCCTAGCCCTAACCCTAACCCTAACCCTAGCCCTAACCCTAGCCCTAACCCTAGCCCTAACCCTAGCCCTAACCCTAGCCCTAACCCTAGCCCTAACTCTAACCCTAGCCCTAATGGGAAAATGGAAATAAATACATTTTTTAAATTTTTCCCTAACTAAGGGGGTGATGAAGGGGGGTTTGATTTACTTTTATAGCGGGTTTTTTGGCGGATTTTTATGATTGGCAGCCGTCACACACTGAAAGACGCTTTTTATTGCAAAAAATATTTTTTGCGTTACCATATTTTGAGAGCTATAATTTTTCTATATTTTGGTCCACAGAGTCATGTGAGGTCTTGTTTTTTGCGGGACGAGTTGATGTTTTTATTGGTAACATTTTCGGGCACGTGACATTTTTTGATCGCTTTTTATTCCGATTTTTGTGAGGCAGAATGACCAAAAACCAGCTATTCATGAATTTCTTTTGGGGGAGGCGTTTATACCGTTCCGCGTTTGGTAAAATTGATGAAGCAGTTTTATTCTTCGGGTCAGTACGATTACAGCGACACCTCATTTATATCTTTTTTTATGTTTTGGCGCTTTTATACGATAAAAACTATTTTATAGAAAAAATAATTATTTTTGCATCGCTTTATTCTCAGGACTATAACTTTTTTATTTTTTTGCTGATGATGCTGTATGGCGGCTCGTTTTTTGCGAGACAAGGTGATGTTTTCAGCGGTACCATGGTTAGTTATATCTGTCTTTTTGATCGCGTGTTATTCCACTTTTTGTTCGGCGGTATGATAATAAAGCGTTGTTTTTTGCCTCGTTTTTTTTTTTTTTTCTTTCGGTGTTTACTGAAGGGGTTAACTAGTGGGCCAGTTTTATAGGTCGGGCCATTACGGACGCGGCGATACTAAATATGTGTACTTTTATTGTTTTTTTTTTTTTATTTAGATAAAGAAATGTATTTATGGGAATAATATTTTTATTTTTTTTGTCATTATTTTGGAATATTTTTTTTTATTTTTTTTTACACATTTGAAATTTTTTTTACTTTGTCCCAGGGGGGGACATCACAGATCAGTGATCTGACAGTTTGCACAGCACTCTGTCAGATCACTGATCTGATATGCAGCGCTGCAGGCTTCACAGTGCCTGCTCTGAGCAGGCTCTGTGAAGCCACCTGCCTCCCTGCAGGACCCGGATCCGCGGCCATCTTGGATCCGGGGCTGGAGGGAGCAGGGAGGGAGGTGAAACCCTCGCAGCAACGCGATCACATCGCGTTGCTGCGGGGGGCTCAGGGAAGCCCGCAGGGAGACCCCTCCCTGCGCGGTGCTTCCCTGTACCGCCGGCACATCGCGATCATCTTTGATCGCGGTGTGCCGGGGGTTAATGTGCCGGGGGCGGTCCGTGACCGCTCCTGGCACATAGTGCCGGATGTCAGCTGCGATAAACAGCTGACACCCGGCCGCGATCGGCGGCGCTCCCCCCGTGAGCGCTGCCGATCGCATATGACGTACTATTGCTTCCTTGGGAAGTAAAGCCCACCCCACATGGACGCAATAGTACGTCTAATGGCAGAAAGGGGTTAAGAGTCTCCTCTTTCCTCCACTCATTACCTGTTTAAACTTGTTATCAGTATAAAAAGACACCTGTGCACACCCTCAAACAGTCTGACTCCAAAGTCCACTATGGTGAAGACCAAAGAGCTGTCAAAGGACACCAGAAACAAAATTGTAGCCCTGCACCAGGCTGGGAAGACTGAATCTGCAATAGCCAACCAGCTTGGAGTGAAGAAATCAACAGTGGGAGTAATAATTAGAAAATGGAAGACATGCAAGACCACTGATAATCTCCCTCGATCTGGGGCTCCACGCAAAATCCCACCCCGTGGGGTCAGAATGATCACAAGAACGGTGAGCAATAATCCCAGAACCGTGCGGGGGACCTAGTGAATGAACTGCAGAGAGCTGGGACCAATGTAACAAGGCCTACCATAAGTAACACACTACGCCACCATGGACTCAGATCCTGCAGTGCCAGACGTGTCACACTGCTTAAGCCAGTACATGTCCGGGCCCGTCTGAAGTTTGCTAGAGAGCATTTGGATGATCCAGAGGAGTTTTGGGAGAATGTCCTATGGTCTGATGAAACCAAACTGGAACTGTTTGGTAGAAACACAACTTGTCGTGTTTGGAGGAAAAAGAATACTGAGTTGCATCCATCAAACACCATACCTACTGTAAAGCATGCTGGTGGAAACATCATGCTTTGGGGCTGTTTCTCTGCAAAGGGGCCAGGACGACTGATCCAGGTACATGAAAGAATGAATGGGGCCATGTGTTGTGAGTTCTGTTTTTGGGCTCCCTCTGGTGGTTACTGATGGTACTGGGTGATTTGTGTTCTGCTGTCTCTGGTGTCCACCTGTTCTATTAGGATTTGGGAGTTTCCTATTTAACCGGGCTTTCTTGTCATTTCCCCGCCGGCTATCAAGGTTATCAGAGTGTTTTGTTACCTCAGCTTCTGGCTTCAGTTATCTTCAGGACAAGCTAAGTTTTTGATTTTCTTGTTCCACGTTTTGCTTTATTTTTGTCTTGTCCAGCTTGCATGTAATTGTTTCTTTGCTGCTGGTTGCTCTAGTGGGCTGTAATTGCTCCTCATGTTCCATGAGTTGGAACATGAGTTCAAGTAATTACAGGATGGTTTTTTGAAGGGTTTTTTGCTGACCGCGCAGTTTACTTTTGTATCCTCTGCTATCTAGTTTTAGCAGGCCTCATTTTGCTGAATCTGTTTTCATACTGTGTATGTGCCTTCCTCTCATTTCACCGTCATTATATGTGGGGGGCTGTTATTTCTGTGGGGTATTTCTCTGGAGGCAAGAGAGGTCTGTGTTTCTTCTAATAGGGGAAGTTAGATCTTCGGCTGGTGCGAGACGTCTAGGATCAACGTAGGCACGTTCCCCGGCTACTATTATTTGTGTTTTCAGGTTTAGGGTCGCGGTCAGCTCAGGTTCCATGACCCTAGAGCTCGTTGGTGCTTGTCCTTTTGTGATTCCCTGCCATTGGAATCATGACAGTATAGCTGGCCAAAATGTTTGGGCTGAAGTATGAGGAAAAGTAGTCTGAGGAAGTTTTTTTTTTTTTTTTTTTTCTCTCTCCTCTGAGGTTGCTGCCTAGCCTTAATTGCAGCCTGGCTGATTTTTTTTTTTTTTTCCTCCTCTTAATCCTTGAATGGCTCTGACCTTAGCTGTTTATCATGGACGTCCAGAGTTTAGCTTCCAGCTTGAATAATCTTGCTGCTAAGGTTCAAAATATACAAGATTTTGTTGTACATGCTCCTATGTCTGAACCTAGAATTCCTATTCCAGAGTTCTTTGCTGGAGATAGAGCTAGTTTTCTGAATTTTAGGAACAATTGCAAGATGTTCCTTTCTTTGAAATCTCTCTCTTCTGGAGACCCTGCTCAGCAGGTTAAGATTATTATATCTTTCCTGCGGGGTGACCCTCAAAATTGGGCATTTGCATTGGCACCAGGGGATCCTGCGTTGCTTAATGTGGATGCGTTTTTTCTGGCATTGGGTTTGCTCTATGAGGAACCTAACCAGGAGATTCAGGCTGAAAAAGCTTTATTAGCTCTCTCTCAGGGGCAAGATGAAACAGAAATATATTGTCAAAAATTTCGGAAATGGTCAGTGCTTACTCAGTGGAATGAGTGCGCCCTGGCTGCAAAGTTCAGAGATGGCCTTTCTGAGGCCATTAAAAATGTTATGGTGGGGTTCCCTGCGCCTACCGGTCTGAATGAGTCTATGACTATGGCTATTCAGATTGATCGGCGTTTTCGGGAGCGCAAACCTGTGCACCATTTGGCGGTGTCTTCTGAACAGGCACTTGAGACAATGCAATGTGATAGAGTTCAGTCTAGAAGTGAACGGCAAAACTATAGGCGGAAAAATGGATTGTGCTTTTATTGTGGTGATTCAGCTCATGTTATATCAGCATGCTCTAAACGCACAAAAAAGGTTGATAAGTCTGTTGCCATTAGTACGCTACAGTCTAAGTTCATTCTGTCTGTGACTCTGATTTGCTCATTATCATCCATTTCCGTCGATGCCTATGTAGATTCAGGCGCTGCCCTGAGTCTTATGGATTGGTCATTTGCCAAGCAATGTGGGTTTAGTCTTGAGCCTCTGGAAGTCCCTATTCCTTTGAAGGGAATTGACTCTACACCTTTAGCTATGAATAAACCTCAGTACTGGACACAAGTGACCATGTGTATGACTCCCGTTCATCAGGAGGTGATTCGCTTCCTGGTATTGTATAATTTACATGATGTTCTAGTACTTGGTCTGCCATGGTTACAAACTCATAATCCAGTCCTTGACTGGAAAACAATGTCTGTGTTAAGCTGGGGATGTCAGGGGGTTCATGATGATGCACCTCCGATTTCTATCGCTTCATCTACTCCTTCTGAGGTTCCTGTATTTTTGTCTGATTATCGGGATGTTTTTGAGGAGCCTAAGCTCAGTTCGCTTCCTCCTCACAGGGATTGCGATTGTGCTATAAATTTAATTCCTGGTAGTAAATTTCCTAAAGGTCGTTTGTTCAATCTGTCAGTGCCAGAGCATACTGCTATGCGGGATTATGTTAAGGAGTCCTTGGAAAAGGGACATATCCGTCCATCTTCGTCCCCTTTGGGAGCAGGTTTTTTTTTTCGTGGCCAAAAAAGATGGGTCCTTGAGGCCTTGTATAGATTATCGTCTTTTGAATAAGATTACCGTAAAATATCAGTATCCTTTGCCTTTGTTGACTGATTTGTTTGCTCGCATTAAGGGGGCTAAATGGTTCACTAAGATTGATCTACGGGGTGCGTATAATCTTATACGAATAAAGCAAGGTGATGAGTGGAAAACCGCATTTAATACGCCTGAGGGCCATTTTGAGTATTTGGTAATGCCTTTCGGACTTTCTAATGCTCCTTCAGTCTTCCAGTCCTTTATGCACGATATTTTCCGTGAATATCTGGATAAATTTATGATTGTGTATTTGGATGATATTTTGTTTTTTTCTGATGACTGGGAGTCTCATGTTCAGCAGGTCAGGAAGGTGTTTCAGGTCCTGCGGGCTAATTCCTTGTTTGTAAAGGGCTCAAAGTGTCTCTTTGGAGTCCAGAAGATTTCTTTCTTGGGGTATATTTTTTCCCCTTCTACTATTGAGATGGATCCCGTCAAGGTTCGGGCTATTTGTGACTGGACGCAGCCTGCATCTCTGTCTGCAGAAGTTCTTGGGCTTTGCTAATTTCTATCGTCGTTTTATAACTAATTTTTCTAGTGTTGTTAAGCCTTTGACGGATTTGACTAAGAAGGGTGCTGATGTTGCTGATTGGTCTCCTGCGGCTGTGGAGGCCTTTCAGGAACTTAAACGCCGGTTTTCTTCTGCTCCTGTGTTGCGTCAGCCTGATGTTTCGCTTCCTTTCCAAGTTGAGGTTGATGCTTCCGAGATTGGAGCGGGGGCGGTTTTGTCACAGAGAAGCTCCGATTGCTCGGTGATGAAGCCATGTGCGTTCTTTTCTAGAAAATTTTCACCCGCTGAGCGGAATTATGATGTGGGTAATCGGGAACTTTTGGCCATGAAGTGGGCATTTGAGGAGTGGCATCATTGGCTGGAGGGTGCTAGACATCGTGTGGTGGTCTTGACTGATAACAAAAATCTGATTTACCTTGAGTCTGCCAGGCGTCTGAATCCTAGACAGGCTCGTTGGTCACTGTTTTTCTCTCGTTTCAATTTTGTGGTTTCATACCTGCCAGGTTCAAAGAATGTGAAGGCGGATGCTCTTTCTAGGAGTTTTGTGCCTGACTCCCCTGGAAATTCTGAGCCCACTGGTATCCTTAGGGATGGGGTGATTTTGTCGGCCGTCTTCCCAGACTTGCGACGTGCTTTGCAGGAGTTTCAGGCGGGTAAACCTGATCATTGTCCGCCTGAGAGACTGTTTGTTCCGGATAGTTGGACCAGTAGAGTCATCTCCGAGGTCCATTCTTCTGCGTTGGCAGGTCATCCTGGAATATTTGGTACTAGAGACTTGGTGGCCAGGTCTTTTTGGTGGCCTTCCTTGTCGAGGGATGTGCATTCTTTTGTGCAGTGTTGTGAGGTTTGTGCTCGGGCTAAGCCTTGCTGTTCTCGAGCCAGTGGATTGTTGTCACCTTTGCCTATCCCGAAGAGGCCTTGGACGCACATTTCCATGGACTTTATTTCGGATCTCCCTGTCTCTCAAAAAATGTCCGTCATCTGGGTTGTGTGTGACCGCTTTTCTAAAATGGTTCATCTTGTACCCTTGCCTAAGTTGCCTTCCTCCTCTGAGTTGGTCCCTCTGTTTTTCCAGAACGTGGTTCGTTTGCATGGGATTCCGGAGAACATCGTTTCTGACAGGGGATCCCAGTTTGTGTCTAGATTTTGGCGGACGTTCTGTGCTAAGATGGGCATTGATTTGTCCTTTTCGTCTGCATTCCACCCTCAGACGAATGGCCAGACGGAGCGAACTAATCAGACCTTGGAAACTTACTTGAGGTGTTTTGTTTCTGCTGATCAGGATGACTGGGTTACCTTTTTGCCGCTGGCCGAGTTTGCCCTTAATAATCGGGCTAGTTCTGCTACCTTGGTTTCTCCTTTCTTTTGTAATTCGGGGTTTCATCCTCGTTTTTCCTCTGGTCAGGTGGAGCCTTCTGATTGTCCTGGAGTGGACATGGTGGTGGATGGGTTGCATCGGATTTGGAGTCATGTGGTGGACAATTTGAAGTTGTCCCAGGAGAAGGCTCAGCAGTTTGCTAATCGCCGTCGCCGCGTGGGTCCTCGACTTCGTGTTGGGGACTTGGTGTGGTTGTCTTCTCGTTTTGTTCCTATGAAGGTCTCTTCTCCTAAGTTCAAGCCTCGGTTCATCGGTCCTTATAGGATCTTGGAAATTCTTAACCCTGTGTCATTTCGTTTGGATCTCCCGGCATCGTTTGCTATTCATAATGTGTTCCATCGGTCGTTGTTGCGGAGGTATGAGGTACCTGTTGTTCCTTCGCTTGAGCCTCGTGCTCCGGTGCTGGTGGAGGGAGAATTGGAGTATGTTGTGGAGAAGATCTTGGATTCTCGTGTTTCCAGACGGAAACTCCAATATTTGGTCAAGTGGAAGGGTTATGGTCAGGAGGATAATTCTTGGGTGGTTGCCTCTGATGTTCATGCTGATGATTTGGTCCGCGCTTTTCATAGGGCTCATCCTGGTCGCCCTGGTGGTTCTCGTGAGGGTTCGGTGACCCCTCCTCAAGACGGGGTACTGTTGTGAGTTCTGTTTTTGGGCTCCCTCTGGTGGTTACTGATGGTACTGGGTGATTTGTGTTCTGCTGTCTCTGGTGTCCACCTGTTCTATTAGGATTTGGGAGTTTCCTATTTAACCGGGCTTTCTTGTCATTTCCCCGCCGGCTATCAAGGTTATCAGAGTGTTTTGTTACCTCAGCTTCTGGCTTCAGTTATCTTCAGGACAAGCTAAGTTTTTGATTTTCTTGTTCCACGTTTTGCTTTATTTTTGTCTTGTCCAGCTTGCATGTAATTGTTTCTTTGCTGCTGGTTGCTCTAGTGGGCTGTAATTGCTCCTCATGTTCCATGAGTTGGAACATGAGTTCAAGTAATTACAGGATGGTTTTTTGAAGGGTTTTTTGCTGACCGCGCAGTTTACTTTTGTATCCTCTGCTATCTAGTTTTAGCAGGCCTCATTTTGCTGAATCTGTTTTCATACTGTGTATGTGCCTTCCTCTCATTTCACCGTCATTATATGTGGGGGGCTGCTATTTCTGTGGGGTATTTCTCTGGAGGCAAGAGAGGTCTGTGTTTCTTCTAATAGGGGAAGTTAGATCTTTGGCTGGTGCGAGACGTCTAGGATCAACGTAGGCAAGTTCCCCGGCTATTATTATTTGTGTGTTCAGGTTTAGGGTCGCGGTCAGCTCAGGTTCCATCACCCTAGAGCTCGTTGGTGCTTGTCCTTTTGTGATTCCCTGCCATTGGAATCATGACAGCCATGTATCGTAAGATTTTGAGTGCAAACCTCCTTCCATCAGCAAGGGCATTGAAGATGAAACGTGGCTGGGTCTTTCAACATGACAATGATCCAAAGCACACCGCCAGGGCAACAAAGGAGTGGCTTCGTAAGAAGCATTTCAAGGTCCTGGAGTGGCCTAGCCAGTCTCCAGATCTCAACCCTATAGAAAACCTTTGGAGGGAGTTGAAAGTCCGTGTTGCCAAGCGAAAAGTCAAAAACATCACTGCTCTAGAGGAGATCTGCATGGAGGAATGGGCCAACATACCAACAACAGTGTGTGGCAACCTTGTGAAGACTTACAGAAAACGTGTGACCTCTGTCATTGCCAACAAAGGATATATTACAAAGTATTGAGATGAAATTTTGTTTCTGACCAAATACTTATTTTCCATCATAATATGCAAATAAATTGTTAAAAAAACTGACAATGTGATTTTCTGGATTTTTTTTCTCAGTTTGTCTCCCATAGTTGAGGTCTACCTATGATGTAAATTACAGACGCCTCTCATCTTTTTAAGTGGTGGAACTTGCACTATTGCTGACTGACTAAATACTTTTTTGCCCCACTGTATATCTCCACATATTAGTATTTAGCCCATGTGTAGCCAATGCACAAAAAGTCTATAACTAGCCCAATGCTATTACATTAAATTCATATCCTGTATGTATCACAAAAAGCAATAATTTAATCTTGTCAAAAAAAACCTAGAACACAAAAGTTCTTGTGCAGTGCTAAAGTGCATATTGTTAATATAGAGTCTCATACCCTAGACAAAACATAGAGATCAAGTGTAGTGCTAAAGTTTATAATGCTGATATAGATCCAACACAGTTAAGCAAGTAAAAAATGTAGAGTCATAACCTGCAGGTGAAGTCTGAGCCCCGACACGCGTTTCGCGTTAAAGCTTCTTCCTGGGAGGTCTCTTAATTGCAAGTCGGGGCTCAGACTTCACCTGCAGGTTATGACTCTACCTTTTTTACTTGCTTAACTGTGTCTGATCTATATCAGCATTATATACTTTAGCACTACACTTGATCTCTATATTTTGCCTAGGGTATGAGACTCTATATTAACAACTTAACAACATGCACTTTAGCACTGCACAAGCACTTTTATGCTCTAGGTTTTTTTGACCAGATGAAATTATTGCTTTTTGTGATACATGCCTAATATGAATTTATTGTAAAAGCATTGGGCTAGTTATAAACTTTTTGTGCATTAGCTACACATGGGCTAAATATTAATATGTGGAGATATATGTAAATTTGGAAAGATTGGTTTGTTTATTTATTGCATATGTTGCTGTTTTCAATGCATAGGTATTGCAATATACATGAAAGTAGGGTTGAGCGAAACGGATGGGTCATTTTCATAAGTCGCCGACTTTTGGCACAGTCGGGTTTCATGAAACCTGATCTGATCCCAGCGTGGGATCGGCCATGCGGTACGCGACCTTCGCGCCAAAGTCGCATTTCATATGACGCGTTCAGCGCCATTTCTCAGCCAATGAAGGTGGACGCAGAGTGTGGGCAGCGTGATGACATAGGTCTCAGTCCCCACCATCTTAGAGAAGGGCATTACAGTGATTGGCTTGCTTTCTGCGGCGTCACAGGGGCTATAAAGGGGAGTTCCCGCCGACCGCCATCTTACTGCTGCTGATCTGAGCTTAGGGAGAGGTTGCTGCCGCTTCGTCAGAAGCAGGGATAGCAAGGCTGCCTTATAAGGCTCTCTGATAGCTGCATTGCTGTTTGTACACCGCTGTGCAAACCAACTGCTTTTTTCAAAGCACAAATCCTGTTGTTCCTTCCTTTCTGCACAGCTATCTTGTTTGTTTGTCCACACTTTTGTGTGCAGCAGTCCTTTTTATTGCTGCCTGCCATACTTTTCTGAGATTAGTGTAGGGAGATAGTAATTGTAGTATTGTAGTACAGTCCCTTTATATATATATATATATATATATATATATATATATATATATATATATATATACAGTATATATATCTTCAAGCCACTTTCTGCCCTGAGACTGTGTAGTGTGAAACAGTGGGCCTGTATTTTTCTGCACTGTCCCACACCTAAAAAGGGAGATTTATATTGCCAATCAGTGCATCTGTGCCAGTCCAGTCTGTTGTATCTGTCAGTCATTTTGTGCCACAGAAACAATACTGTAAAACAGTGGGCGAGATTTATTCACTAGTAGTGTTGAGCATTCCGATACCGCAAGTATCGGGTATCGGCCGATATTTGCGGTATCGGAATTCCGATACTGAATTCCGATACTTCCCGCGTATCGGATACCGGAATCGGAAGTTCCCAGAATTCAAATTGAACGCAGCAGCCAATGAGGAATGAATGAAAGTGTGGGCACATCCTGTTTAGCATGGTGGGCATGTAAGTACTGGCAAGGCTTGGATTGGCTGCTGAAATGATGTCACTCTGCACTATAAAAAAGCGCTGCCGCCATTTTGCGCTCACTCTGCTGTGATTTCAGTTAGGGACAGGACGCTGTGTTCTAACTGAGGGCCAGTTGAGCTTGCTAATTGCTTTATTTTCCTTTCCAAAGGCTAATTTAGCAAAACGCTGTGTGTTCTTCACTGTTCACCTTGCTCTTGCCTTGCAGCGCTGTTTTAACAGCGTTCTGCAAGGTCTCTGTGTGTGTGTGTGTGTGCAGCTCACTCTGTAGTCTGTGTGCAGCCATATACCCGGTTGTATTCAGCTCAGGGGGGGTTCACACTGCCTCACACAGTTGTTCTTTTTTGCTCTTAGTGCAGCCTGCTGCACATTTTTTCTCAAATTTCCTATTAGTGTTTTTCCACCAGTCTCCAGCTCTATTGTGGAAAAACACTACATAGGATAACCTAGAGGGGGGTTTTTGGGCCTTGCAGCGCCGTTTACGGCTGTCTGCACGGTCTCCGTGTGAGCCCAGCTCGCCCTGTAGTCTGTGTGCAGCCATAGCCGGTTGGATTCAGCTCAGGGTTCGTTACTGGCTCATACCTTGAGAAAAATTTTCCTTTTTTTCAAATAGTGCAGCCTGTTTAAAATTTGAAAAAAAAAATTCCTATTAGTGTCTTTCCACTCGTATCCAGCTAAATAGTGGAAAAACACTATATAGGATAACCTAGAGGAGGGTTTTTTGGCCTTGCAGCGCCGTTTACGGCTGTCTGCACGGTCTCCGTGTGAGCCCAGCTCGCCCTGTAGTCTGTGTGCAGCCATAGCCGGTTGGATTCAGCTCAGGGTTCGTTACTGGCTCATACCTTGAGAAAAATTTTCCTTTTTTGGAAATAGTGCAGCCTGTTTAAAATTTGAGAAAAAAAAAAATTCCTATTAGTGTCTTTCCACCAGTCTCCAGCTCAATTGTGGAAAAACACTACATAGGATAACCTAGAGGGTTTTTTTGGGGCCTTGCAGCGCCGTTTACGGCTGTCTGCACGGTCTCTGTGTGAGCGCTGCTCGCCCTGTAGTCTGTGTGCAGCCATAGCCGGTTGGATTCAGCTCAGGGTGCGTTACTGCCTCATACCTTGAAAAACAATTTCCTTTTTTTCAAATAGTGCAGCCAGTTTAAAATTTGAAAAAAAAAATTCCTATTAGTGTCTTTCCACTTGTATCCAGCTAAATAGTGGAAAAACACTATATAGGATAACCTAGAGGAGGGTTTTTTGGCCTTGCAGCGCCGTTTACGGCTGTCTGCACGGTCTCCGTGTGATTTAAACTAGCTCTGTAGCCCGATCTGCACCAAAAAAAAGGTTAAGTTCACCAAACACAACTTAACACTTGTGTAGGCCACATTTGAAAAATAATAAAGTTTAGTCCACAATTTACAACATTAGTGTTTCTTACACCTGTTAGGAGGAGCATTACAGGAATAAGCACACTAAGGCCTTAGTACTTTTCTGCTTATCTTTATCTGTCAACCAAGATGAAGAGGGCAGGGAGTAAGGCACGTGAGCGTGGGCGCGGAGCAGGGAGAGGAGCAGGGAGAGGACGTGGTGATTCTGTGCCTGCTGCGGGCGCCGGTGACTCGTCGTCACTCAGTTTCAGCAGGGAACAGTCCTTCATGCGCAGCTTTGTCGGAGAGCGCCGTGCACCGCTGCTGCGTGAAGACCAAATTGAAGCCGTTGTCGGGTGGATGGCAGCTAACGCCTCGGCATCGACTTCAGTTAGTGCCACATCCTCTCAGGCACAGAGCACTGGAGAGCAGCCATCTGTCTCTTCACCACCTGCCAAATTGGCCAGGCAGTCAGAGAGCCCAGGACAGGAGCCGTCTCTACTTCTGTTCTCTGAATCTCTTGGCTTGGAAACAGGGGGCCAGCCAAGCAGCATTGGAGAAATGGAAGAAGAGGCAGTGTGCAGTGATGCCCAACACCTTTTTCTCTCTGACTCTGAAGAGGCAGGTGGGCCAGTGCCTCCGGTGACCACAGCGCAGTACGCATCTGATGATGAAACTCAGGTGCCGCTTTCTCGTGCGTACTGTGCTGCTGAGACTACCCAGGAGGAGCAGTTGGTGGCAGAGGGTAGTGGAGATGATGAGGTCCTTGACCCATCGTGGCGTGAGGAACAGGAAGGTGGTGGGAGCAGCTCAGAGGAAGAGCTTCCTCTTACGGGCCAAAGAGGGAGAGGGAGGGGGAAGACTGCGGAGCCTGTAGCCTCCACTTTGGCACCCGTTAGGAGCCTGTCTCTTTCCAAAGCCAAAAAGGGCGCTCCCAAGACTTGCAGTGCCTGGTCCTTTTTTGACACAGTTGCAGATGACATTTGTTTTGTCAAATGCAAGCTGTGTCATCATAAAGTAAAAAGAGGGAAAAATGTCAGCAACCTCAATACCACAAATATGTGGAAACATGTGCGGACCAGGCACGCGGTGGAGTTACAGAAACACACTGAAGATGTAGGCCAACCAACAGCGGCAGCTACCACCTCTTCAGCTCGTGTTGCCTCTTCCTCCAGCTCACGCACAGCTGGTTTGGCTTCCTCCCAGAGACCTTGTGTAATTCCACCCACAGCACCACCTTCCCAGTCATCCTCACACTCCCAGTCTACTCTACAGCCATCGGTAGTACAGGCATGGGAGAAAAGGCGGGCATTCTCGGCCAACCACCCCCGAGCACAGGCTCTGAATGCAGGCATTGCCAAACTGTTGTCCCTGGAAATGCTCTCGTTCAGGCTGGTGGAGACTGACAGCTTCCGTGACTTGATGGCATTGGCAGTCCCACAGTACAAGGTGCCCAGCCGCTTTTACTTCAGCAGGCAGGCTGTCCCTGCCCTGCACAGGCATGTTGAGGCAAACATAAAACATGCGCTACTGAACGCCGTCAGTAGCAAGGTCCACCTCACCACCGATGCGTGGACCAGTCAGCATGGACAGGGGCGATATGTTTCCCTCACTGCCCATTGGGTTAATGTTGTTGAGCCAGGTACAGATCGTGCGAGTGGCGCAGGACGTGTCCTGCCCACTCCAAGGATTGCAGGAATCCAGTCTGTACGCATCGACTCCTCCTCTTACACCAGTTCCTCTGATTCCTCTCTGCAGGATCCGTCACAGTCCACCCCCACATGGACCCGTGAACGTTTACCTATGACCGACATGAGCACAGCCGTGGCCAAACGTCAGCAGGCCGTCTTGAAACTAGTTTCATTGGGGCATCGAAGCCACACAGCGCAGGAGCTCTGGAATGCCATAAAGCAGGAGAGCGATGTGTGGTTACTGCCAGCGAATCTCCAGCCAGGCATGGTAGTGTGTGACAATGGCCGAAATCTGGTGGCAGCTTTGGCCCTTGGCAACCTCACTCACATCCCATGTCTGGCACATGTGCTCAATTTGGTTGTGCAGAGTTTTCTGAGGGACTATCCGGATCTTGATGCCCTGCTGCACAAGGTCCGCCTAGAGTGTGCTCACTTGCGGCGTTCCAGCTTGGCCAGATCCCGCATTGCTGCTCTGCAGCGCCGATTCCGCCTTCCGGAACACCGCATCATATGTGACCTACCTACCCGGTGGAATTCCACGTTACATATGTTGGAGCGGTTGTGTGAGCAGCAGCAAGCAGTTATGGAGTACCAGCTGCATCAGGCGCAAAGAAGTCGCAGTCAGCGCCGATCAGACTTCACAACCACAGAGTGGGCCACTATGAAGGACGTCTGCCAGGTTTTGCGTCCTTTTGATTATTCCACGCGGATGGCAAGTGCAGATGATGCACTAGTCAGCATGACTGTCCCCCTTATCTGCCTGCTTCAGCAAACTTTGCAAGGGTTAAGGGATGATGTGGTGGAAGAGGTGGAGGATGAGGAGTCACCTTTTCCATCAGCTTCTGGAGAGTCAGCGCCACGTGGTTCCTCACAAAGGGGTACGCAGGGGCCAATTTGTGAGGAGGATGAGGAGGAGTCAATGGAGGAGGAAGAGCTCCGTCCAGAGGAGGGAGCGACACAATTGTCCAGTGGTCAGTGTGTACAGCGAGGGTGGGGTGATGACGAGCGGGCAGAGATCATGTCTCAAGCAGGGGACAGCGTTTCTGGGCCGGTTGGCACTCTGCAGCACATGGTGGATTTCATGCTGCAGTGCCTGAGAAACGACCGTCGCATCGACCACATTCTCAACATGCCTGATTATTGGGTGTTCACCCTCCTCGATCCTCGCTACCGGGACAACGTCCAAAACCTCA
Organism: Ranitomeya imitator; assembly: GCF_032444005.1. Taxonomy (NCBI): domain Eukaryota; kingdom Metazoa; phylum Chordata; class Amphibia; order Anura; family Dendrobatidae; genus Ranitomeya; species Ranitomeya imitator. The sequence goes on along the minus strand of NC_091287.1, from coordinate 462,051,087 downwards.
TCCCTGCGTTGACCCGGGAGCGTAAATTGCGGGAGTACCACGACACACTGGTGAATTCCATCATCTTCTCCTGTCCAACTGAGAGGAGTGCTGCTAGTGCTTTACAAAGCAGCTCAGTGCGTCGAGGCAGTGGGGGAGGCTCTGCCCAAAGAGGGAGCAGAAGCAGTGCCTCTGCCCAAGGCAAGCCCAGTATGGCACAACTCTGGCACACTTTTGTGTGCCCGCCCCAAATGTCTACACCATCACCGGCGGCTCCAGTCAGCAGGAGGCAACGGTTCCGTCAGATGGTGACAGACTACATGGCTTGCCCTCTTACTGTACTCCCAGACGGCTCTTCCCCGTTCAAGTTTTGGGTCTCTAAGCTGGATACATGGCCAGAGCTAAGCCAGTATGCATTGGAGGTGCTGGCTTGCCCTGCGGCTAGTGTCTTATCGGAACGTGTCTTTAGTGCCGCAGGTGGTGTACTAACAGACCGTCGCATGCGACTATCCTCCGATAACGTTGACCGGCTTACTTTCCTGAAAATGAACCAGGCCTGGATCTCGCAGGAATTTGCCACTCCTCTGCCTGATTAAGTAATTGGGTGTCATCCAGGTCTCCTGCTGTGTTCATCTTTCTACCACCTGAACTGCTATTCCTGGGCTCCAACACCGCCAGTTGCGGCTCAGAAGTGCAGGCTGCACAGTAAAAACATACGACCCAGTGTTATTGGGTTTCAGTAACGTCAGCTGATCCCCAGCTGTGTAGCCGGCAATGTGTCCTGCGACCGCCACGCTGGCACAACAACCTAAATGTAAGGGAACCTGTCCCCCCCCCCCCCCGTCGTTTGTTACTGAAAGAGCCATCTTGTGCAGCAGTAATGCTGCACAAGGAAAAGGTAGCTCTTTTTTTTTAGCTCTTTGCACACGCAGAACTTAACACTTATAAAATGTGTTCACTGATACCGTTATACCGTCCCGGAGCTGGGACTTTCCTTCGTAATGTGACGCAGCACAGCCGTCATTCCTACCCCCTTGGTGCCATGCGCTGCCTCCTCAGCGTTGTTTTAAGCTGTCACGGAGCCTGCGCTGTTCTGTTATCCCTTGGGCATGCCCTATTTGCGCTGCCTGTCTTCTGACATAATTTGGTGTCAGGCTGGCTGCGCCTGTGCGGCCGCGGTGCCCGAGATCCCGCCTCGCAGTGTCTTCTGATTGAGTCACACTGCGGGCCTGGGATCCATGGGCATGCGCAGTGCATATCTTCCCCTCGGGCTCTCGCTCATTTCCCTCCGCCTTCTTTAGACTGTGCGCCGTCAGCTGATCCCTAGCATGCCACGGCCGTGACACCGCACAGTCTGAAGAAGAGGGAAGGAGGGGAGTGAGAGTCGAGGTTATGCACTGTGCATGCCCATGGTTCCAAGGCCCGCAGTGGGATTACGTTAGATGAGACTGCGAGGTGGGATCTGGAGCAGCGTGGACGCACAGGCACTGACAGCCTGACACCAAATTATGTCAGAAGACAGGCAGCGCTAATTGGGCATGGCCAAGGGCTAACAGAACAGCGCAGGCTCCGTGACAGCTTAAAACAACGCTGAGGAGGCAGCGCACGGCATCAAGGGGATAGGAATGACAGCTGTGCTGTGTCCCATTACGAAGGAAATTCGCACCTCCGGAACGGTTTAACGGTATAAAGGGACACATTTTTAGTGTTTACTTCGGTGTTTGCAAGGAGCATAATTAAAAGAGCAACCTTTTCCTTTTGCATCCTTAGTGCTGCACAACATGGCTCTTTCAGCTACAAACGTCTTGGGGGGGGGGGTTAAAGGTTTCCTTTCAACTTGCTCCAATCAGGCTTCGGCCTACACTCTGTTCCTCTGCTCCTCCTGCTGTCCCTGGGCTCTAACACCGCCAGTTGGTGCCTGGAAGTGCTGTGTGCACAGTCAACAGTCACTCCTCTGTTATTGGGGTTCAGTAACGTCAGCTGATCCCCAGCTGTGTGTGCGGCAATACCTCCAATCTGCTCCTCCTGCTGTCCCTGGGCTCTAACACCGCCAGTTGGTGCCTGGAAGTGCTGTGTGCACAGTCAACAGTCGCTCCTCTGTTATTGGGGTTCAGTAACGTCAGCTGATCCCCAGCTGTGTGTGCGGCAATACCTCCAATCTGCTCCTCCTGCTGTCCCTGGGCTCTAACACCGCCAGTTGGTGCCTGGAAGTGCTGTGTGCACAGTCAACAGTCGCTCCTCTGTTATTGGGGTTCAGTAACGTCAGCTGATCCCCAGCTGTGTATCCGGCAACGTGTCATGCGACCGCCACGCTGGCACAACTAAAATGTAAGGGGACCTGTCCCCCCCCCCCCTAGGCGTTTGTTACTGAAAGAGCCACCATGTGCAGCACTAATACTGCACAAGGGAAAGGTCGCTCTTGAAATTATGCTCCTTGCAAACGCTGAACTACACACTCATGTAATGTGTCCCCTCACACCGTCCAACCGTCCCGGAGGTGGGACTTTCCTTTGTAATGTGACGCAGCACAGCCGTCATTGCTACCCCCTTGGCACCGTGCGCTGCCTCCTTAGCGTTGTTTGATTCCGTCATGGACCCTGCGCTGTTATGTTATCCCTTGGCCATGCACAGTTTGCGCTGCCCGTCCTCTGACATCATTTGTTGTCATCCTGGCTGCGCCTGTGCGTCCACGCTGCCCGAAATCACACCTCGCAGTGTCGTCTAATGTGATCCCACAGTGGGCCTGGTATCCATGGCCATGCGCAGTGCATATACTAGCCTCTCACTCCCCTTCTTCACGCTTCTTCAGACTAGGCGGCGTCAGCTGATCCCTAATAGCATGCCACGGCCGTGACGCCGCACAGTCTGAAGAAGCAGGAAGGAGGTGAGTGAGAGGCGATGATATGCACTGCGCATGACCATGGATCCCTGGCCCGCAGTGGGACTACATTAGATGACACTGCAAGGTTGGATCTCGGGCAGCTTGGACGCACAGGCACTGCCAGCCTGACACCTACATGATGTCAGAAGACGGGCACCGCTAACTGTGCATGGCCAAGGGATAACATTACAGTGCGGGCTCCGTGACAGAACCAAATAACGTTGAGGAGGTGGTGCCCGGCACCAAGGGGGTTGGAATGACGGCTGTGCTGTGTCACATTACAAAGGAAAGTCCCACTTCCGGGATGGTTTGACGGTGTGAGGGGACACATTATATGAGTGTGTACTTCAGCGTTTGCAAGGAGCATAATTTTCGGAGCCACCATTTTCCATGTGCAGTATTACTGCTGTACAAGATGGCTCTTTCAGCAACAAATGCCTGGGGGGGGGGTTAAAGGTTCCCTTTCAACTTGCTCCACTGCAGGCTTCGGCCTACACTCTGCTCCTCTTTGATTCCCTGGGTTTCAACACTGTCAGTTGCCACCTGGAAGTGTTGTCTACACAGAAAAAACACTAGGTGATGTGTCAGTGGGGTTCAGCACCGCCAGCTGTTCCCCTGCTGTGTAGTCGGCAACGTGTCCAGCACAAGCCACGCTGGCACAACAGAACAAAAGCTGCCACCAGTGCAGGCTTCGGCCTACACTCTGCTCCTCTCCTCCTCCTGCTGACCCTGGGCTCAAACACCGCTAGTTTTTGCCCGGAAGTGCTAGCTGCACAGAGAAAAACACCAGCCAATGTGTTAGTGGGGTTCAGCAACGCCAGCTGTTCCCCTGCTGTGTAGCCGGCAACGTGACCTGCAAACGCCATGCAGGCACAGGAACTGAAATTAAAAGGGAACCTGGCCCCACCCCCCCAGGTGTTTCTATGTATAACAGCCACCTAGTACAGCAGTACTGCTGCATTTGTACAAGGTGGCTGACTTTTTCTCCTTGCCCACGTGGAACTCAACACGTACAAAATGTGTCTCATTGAGACCATTCCACTGTCCCTGAGGTGTGACTTTCCTTTGTAATGATACGCAGCACCCCCCTTGGTAGCGTTTCCCGTCTTTTGTCATCATGGTTAGCTGGCTGCGCCTGTGCATCCGCCCTGCTAGAAACAACGCCCCTCGTTGTCATATTTATTTTGTCAGCGAGGGTGTGGTTTATGGGCACGAGCAGTGCATATGTTCGCCTGTCTTAACTCATCTCCTTCCGCCTTCTTCAGACTGTGCGGCCTCCTGGCCGTGGTAGGCGATAAGGGATCAGCTGAGGCCGCCCAGTCTGGAGCAGGTGTAAGGACATGTGTAAGCGGCAAACCTATTTACTGCACAAGGCCACGAATCCCAGCCACGCAGTGTGATTTTTTGAAAACACACTGTGGGTCTGGGATTCATGTCCATCGCTAACCGCAACGGCCGACATGAAATGAGGTCAGAAGACAGGAAGCGCTCACAGCGCATGGCCAAGGGATCACAATAGCGCAGACTCCTGTACAGCAAATAACAACGCTCAGGAATCTGCGCCCAGTACCTAGGTGCAAATTTTGACACCTGTGCTGCGTCTCGTTAAAAAGACAAGTCACGCCTCCACAACTGTTTGACAGTATAATGGGCTAAATAGTGTACGTGTTTTAGTCAGCGTGTGCAAGGAGCAAAACAAATAGAGCAACCTTTTACTTGTGCAGCATTAATGCTGCACAAGGTGTGGCTCTTGTACCTTGCAACACCTGAGGGGGGGGTTAAAGGTAACCTTTGAAATTGGTTCAACTAGGCTTCGGCCTACACTCTGCTCCTCTACTCCTCCTGCTGACCCTGGGCTCAAACACCGCTAGTTTTTGCCCGGAAATGCTAGCTGCACAGAGAAAAACACCAGCCAATGTGTTAGTGGGGTTCAGCACCGCCAGCTGTTCCCCCGCTGTGTAGCCGGCATCGTGTCCAGCACAAGCCACGCTGGCACAACCGACCAAAAGCTGCCACCAGTGCAGGCTTCGGCCTACACTTTGCTCCTCTCCTCCTCCTCCTGCTGACCCTGGGCTCTAACACCGCTAGTTTTTGCCCGGACATGCAATCTGCACAGAGAAAAACACCAGTCAATGTGTCAGTGGGGTTCAGCAACGCCAGCTGTTCCCCTGCTGTGTAGCTTGCAACGTGACCTGCAAACGCCACGCAGGCACATGAACTGAAATTGAAGGGAGCCTGCCCCCCACCCACAGGTGTTTCTATGTATATCAGCCACCTTGTACAGCAGTACTGCTGCATTTGTACAAGGTGGCTGACTTTTTCTCCTTGCCCACGTGGAACTCAACACGTACAAAATGTGTCTCATTAGAGACCATTACAATGTCCCTGAGGTGTGACTTTCCTTTGTAATGACACGCAGCACCACCCTTGTTAGCGCTGCCCGTCTTTTGACATCATTGGTTAGCTGGCTGCGCCTGTGCATCTCCCCTGCTCGAAACAACGGCCCTCGGTGTCTTATTTTTTTGGACAGCGAGGGTGTGATTGATGGGCATGTGCAGTGCATATGTTTGCCTGTGTTCACTCATCTCCTTCCGCCTTCTTCAGACTGGGTGTCCTCATGGCCGCGGCAGGCGATAAGGGATCAGATGAGGCCGCCCAGTCTGAAGCAGGTGTAAGGACATGTGTGAGCGGCAAACATATTTAGTGCACCAGGGCACGAATCCCAGCACCGCAGTGTGATTTTTTAAAAACACACTGTGGGTCTGGGATTCATGTCCATCGCTAACCGCAACGGCCAACATGAAATGAGGTCATAAGACAGGAGGCGCTCACAGCGCATGGCCAAAGGATCACAAGAGCGCAGACTCCTGTACAGCAACTAACAACGCTCAGGAAGCTGCGCCCATGCAAAAAGGTGTTGTTTTCGACACCTGTGCTGCTTTTCTTTAAAAAGACAAGTCACGCCTCCACTACTGATTAACAGTATAATGGGCTAAATAGTCTACGTGTTGCATTCAGCTTGTGCAAGTAGAAAAATTAATAGAGCAACCTTTTACTTGTGCAGCATTAATGCTGCAGAAGGAGTGGCTCTTGTACTTTGTAACACCTGAGGGGGGGTTAAAGGTAACCTTTGAAATTGGTTCAACTAGGCTTTGGCCAACACTCTGCTCCTCTACTCCTCCTGCTGACCCTGGGCTCAAACACCGCTAGTTTTTGCCCGGAAATGCTAGCTGCACAGAGAAAAACACCAGCCAATGTGTTAGTGGTGTTCAGCACCGCCAGCTGTTCCCCCGCTGTGTAGCCGGCATCGTGTCCAGCACAAGCCACGCTGGCACAACCGACCAAAAGCTGCCACCAGTGCAGGCTTCGGCCTACACTTTGCTCCTCTCCTCCTCCTGCTGACCCTGGGCTCAAACAACGCCAGTTTCTGCCCGGACATGCTAGCTGCACAGAGAAAAACACCAGCCAATGTGTTAGTGGGGTTCAGCACCGCCAGCTGTTCCTCTGCTGTGTAGTCGGCATCGTGTCCAGCACAAGCCACGCTGGCACAACTGACCAAAAGCTGCCACCAGTGCAGGCTTCGGCCTACACTTTGCTCCTCTCCTCCTCCTGCTGACCCTGGGCTAAAACAACGCCAGTTTCTGCCCGGACATGCTAGCTGCACAGAGAAAAACACCAGCCAATGTGTTAGTGGGGTTCAGCACCGCCAGCTGTTCCCCTGCTGTGTAGCTTGCAACGTTTCCTGCAAACGCCACGCAGGAACATGAACTGAAATTGAAGGGAGCCTGCCCCCCACCCCCCCAGGTGTTTCTATGTATAACAGCCACCTTGTACAGCAGTACTGCTGCATTTGTACAAGGTGGCTGACTTTTTCTCCTTGCACACGTGGAACTCAACAAGTACAAAATGTGTCTCATTACAGACCATTACAATGTCCCTGAGGTGTGACTTTCCTTTTTAATGACACGCAGCACCCCCATTGTTAGCGCTGCCCGTCTCCTGACATCATTGGTTGGCTGGCTGTGCCTGTGCGTCCCCCCTGCCCGACACAACGCCCCCCGTTGTCTCATATATTTTGACTGCGAGGGTGTGATTGATGGGCACGAGCAGTGCATATGTTCCCCTGTTTTCACTCCCCTCCTTCCGCCTTCTTCTGACTGTGCGGCCTCATGGCCGCGGCATGCGATAAGGGATCAGCTGAGGCCGCCCAGTCTGAAGCAGGTGTAAGGACATGTGTGAGCGGCGAACATATTTACTGCACAAGGCCACGAATCCCAGCACCGCAGTGTGACTTTAGGAAAAGCCACTGTGGGTCTGGGATTTATGGCCATCGTTAACCGCACCGGCCAACATGAAATGAGGTCATGAGACGGCCTGCACTAACAGGGTATTGCCAAGGGATAACACAAGAGCGCAGTTTCCTGTACTGCAAATAACAACGGTAAGGAATCAGCGCACAGCACCTAGGTGTAAATTTGTACACCTGTGCTGCGTCTCCTTAAAAAGACTAGTAGTCACGCCTCCACTACTGTTTGACAGTATAATGGGCTAAATAGTGTACGTGTTTAATTCAGCGTGTGCAAGGAGAAAAATTAAATAGAGCAACCTTTGACTTGTGCATCAATAATGCTGTTCAAGGTGTGGCTCTTGTACCTTGCAACACCTGAGGGGGGGGTTAAAGGTAACCTTTGAAATTGGTTCAACTAGGCTTTGGCCAACACTCTGCTCCTCTACTCCTCCTGCTGACCCTGGGCTCAAACACCGCTAGTTTTTGCCCGGAAATGCTAGCTGCACAGAGAAAAACACCAGCCAATGTGTTAGTGGTGTTCAGCACCGCCAGCTGTTCCCCCGCTGTGTAGCCGGCATCGTGTCCAGCACAAGCCACGCTGGCACAACCGACCAAAAGCTGCCACCAGTGCAGGCTTCGGCCTACACTTTGCTCCTCTCCTCCTCCTGCTGACCCTGGGCTAAAACAACGCCAGTTTCTGCCCGGACATGCTAGCTGCACAGAGAAAAACACCAGCCAATGTGTTAGTGGGGTTCAGCACCGCCAGCTGTTCCTCTGCTGTGTAGTCGGCATCGTGTCCAGCACAAGCCACGCTGGCACAACTGACCAAAAGCTGCCACCAGTGCAGGCTTCGGCCTACACTTTGCTCCTTTCCTCCTCCTGCTGACCCTGGGCTAAAACAACGCCAGTTTCTGCCCGGACATGCTAGCTGCACAGAGAAAAACACCAGCCAATGTGTTAGTGGGGTTCAGCACCGCCAGCTGTTCCCCTGCTGTGTAGCTTGCAACGTTTCCTGCAAACGCCACGCAGGAACATGAACTGAAATTGAAGGGAGCCTGCCCCCCACCCCCCCAGGTGTTTCTATGTATAACAGCCACCTTGTACAGCAGTACTGCTGCATTTGTACAAGGTGGCTGACTTTTTCTCCTTGCACACGTGGAACTCAACAAGTACAAAATGTGTCTCATTACAGACCATTACAATGTCCCTGAGGTGTGACTTTCCTTTTTAATGACACGCAGCACCCCCATTGTTAGCGCTGCCCGTCTCCTGACATCATTGGTTGGCTGGCTGTGCCTGTGCGTCCCCCCTGCCCGACACAACGCCCCCCGTTGTCTCATATATTTTGACTGCGAGGGTGTGATTGATGGGCACGAGCAGTGCATATGTTCCCCTGTTTTCACTCCCCTCCTTCCGCCTTCTTCTGACTGTGCGGCCTCATGGCCGCGGCATGCGATAAGGGATCAGCTGAGGCCGCCCAGTCTGAAGCAGGTGTAAGGACATGTGTGAGCGGCGAACATATTTACTGCACAAGGCCACGAATCCCAGCACCGCAGTGTGACTTTAGGAAAAGCCACTGTGGGTCTGGGATTTATGGCCATCGTTAACCGCACCGGCCAACATGAAATGAGGTCATGAGACGGCCTGCACTAACAGGGTATTGCCAAGGGATAACACAAGAGCGCAGTTTCCTGTACTGCAAATAACAACGGTAAGGAATCAGCGCACAGCACCTAGGTGTAAATTTGTACACCTGTGCTGCGTCTCCTTAAAAAGACTAGTAGTCACGCCTCCACTACTGTTTGACAGTATAATGGGCTAAATAGTGTACGTGTTTAATTCAGCGTGTGCAAGGAGCAAAATTAAATAGAGCAACCTTTGACTTGTGCATCAATAATGCTGTTCAAGGTGTGGCTCTTGTACCTTGCAACACCTGAGGGGGGGTTAAAGGTAACCTTTGAAATTGGTTCAACTAGGCTTTGGCCAACACTCTGCTCCTCTACTCCTCCTGCTGACCCTGGGCTCAAACACCGCTAGTTTTTGCCCGGAAATGCTAGCTGCACAGAGAAAAACACCAGCCAATGTGTTAGTGGTGTTCAGCACCGCCAGCTGTTCCCCCGCTGTGTAGCCGGCATCGTGTCCAGCACAAGCCACGCTGGCACAACCGACCAAAAGCTGCCACCAGTGCAGGCTTCGGCCTACACTTTGCTCCTCTCCTCCTCCTGCTGACCCTGGGCTAAAACAACGCCAGTTTCTGCCCGGACATGCTAGCTGCACAGAGAAAAACACCAGCCAATGTGTTAGTGGGGTTCAGCACCGCCAGCTGTTCCTCTGCTGTGTAGTCGGCATCGTGTCCAGCACAAGCCACGCTGGCACAACTGACCAAAAGCTGCCACCAGTGCAGGCTTCGGCCTACACTTTGCTCCTCTCCTCCTCCTGCTGACCCTGGGCTAAAACAACGCCAGTTTCTGCCCGGACATGCTAGCTGCACAGAGAAAAACACCAGCCAATGTGTTAGTGGGGTTCAGCACCGCCAGCTGTTCCCCTGCTGTGTAGCTTGCAACGTTTCCTGCAAACGCCACGCAGGAACATGAACTGAAATTGAAGGGAGCCTGCACCCCACCCCCCCAGGTGTTTCTATGTATAACAGCCACCTTGTACAGCAGTACTGCTGCATTTGTACAAGGTGGCTGACTTTTTCTCCTTGCACACGTGGAACTCAACAAGTACAAAATGTGTCTCATTACAGACCATTACAATGTCCCTGAGGTGTGACTTTCCTTTTTAATGACACGCAGCACCCCCATTGTTAGCGCTGCCCGTCTCCTGACATCATTGGTTGGCTGGCTGTGCCTGTGCGTCCCCCCTGCCCGACACAACGCCCCCCGTTGTCTCATATATTTTGACTGCGAGGGTGTGATTGATGGGCACGAGCAGTGCATATGTTCCCCTGTTTTCACTCCCCTCCTTCCGCCTTCTTCTGACTGTGCGGCCTCATGGCCGCGGCATGCGATAAGGGATCAGCTGAGGCCGCCCAGTCTGAAGCAGGTGTAAGGACATGTGTGAGCGGCGAACATATTTACAGCACAAGGCCACGAATCCCAGCACCGCAGTGTGACTTTAGGAAAAGCCACTGTGGGTCTGGGATTTATGGCCATCGTTAACCGCACCGGCCAACATGAAATGAGGTCATGAGACGGCCTGCACTAACAGGGTATTGCCAAGGGATAACACAAGAGCGCAGTTTCCTGTACTGCAAATAACAACGGTAAGGAATCAGCGCACAGCACCTAGGTGTAAATTTGTACACCTGTGCTGCGTCTCCTTAAAAAGACTAGTAGTCACGCCTCCACTACTGTTTGACAGTATAATGGGCTAAATAGTGTACGTGTTTAATTCAGCGTGTGCAAGGAGCAAAATTAAATAGAGCAACCTTTGACTTGTGCATCAATAATGCTGTTCAAGGTGTGGCTCTTGTACCTTGCAACACCTGAGGGGGGGGTTAAAGGTAACCTTTGAAATTGGTTCAACTAGGCTTTGGCCAACACTCTGCTCCTCTACTCCTCCTGCTGACCCTGGGCTCAAACACCGCTAGTTTTTGCCCGGAAATGCTAGCTGCACAGAGAAAAACACCAGCCAATGTGTTAGTGGGGTTCAGCAACGCCAGCTGTTCCCCTGCTGTGTAGTCGGCAACGTGTCCAGCACAAGCCACGCTGGCACAAGAGAACAAAAGCTGCCACCAGTGCAGGCTTCGGCCTACACTTTGCTCCTCTCCTCCTCCTGCTGACCCTGGGCTCAAACAACGCCAGTTTCTGCCCGGACATGCTAGCTGCACAGAGAAAAACACCAGCCAATGTGTTAGTGGGGTTCAGCACCGCCAGCTGTTCCCCTGCTGTGCAGCTTGCAACGTGACCTGCAAACGCCACGCAGGCACATGAACTGAAATTGAAGGGAGCCTGGCCCCCACCCCCAGGTGTTTATATGTATAACAGCCACCTTGTACAGCAGTACTGCTGCATTTGTACAAGGTGGCTGATGTTTTCTCCTTGCCCACGTGGAACTCAACACGTACAAAATGTGTCTCTTTGAGACCATTCCACTGTCCCTGAGGTGTGACTTTCCTTTCTAATGATACGCAGCACCCCCCTTGGTAGCGCTTCCCGTCTTCTGACATCATTGGTTGGCTACTTGCGCCTGTTCGTCCGCCCTGCCTGAATAAAATGCTCCTCGTTGTCTTAATTATTTTGACTGCGAGGGTGTGATTGATGGGCACGAGCAGTGCATATCTTCGCCTGTCTTAACTCATCTCCTTCCGCCTTCTTCAGACTGTGCAGCCTCATGGCCGCGGCATGCGAGAAGGGATCAGCAGAGGCCGCCCAGTCTGAAGCAGGTGTAAGGACGTGTGTGAGCGGCCAAAATATTTACTGCTCAAGGCCACGAATCCCAGCACCGCAGTGTGGCTTTATGAAAAGACACTGTGGGTCTGGGATTTATGGCCATCGTTAACCGCACCGGCCAACATGAAATGATGTCATAAGATGGGCAGCGCTAACAGGGCATTGCCAAGGGATAACACAAGAGCGCAGACTCCTGTACAGCAAATAACAACGCTCAGGAAGCTGCGCCAAGCACCAAGGCGTTATTTTGGACACCTGTGCTGCGTCTCATCAAAAAACCAAGTCACGCATCCACTACAGTTTGACTGTAGAATGGGGTAAATTGTGTATGTCTTTCATTCAGCGTGTGCAAGTAGACAAATTAATAGAGCAACCTTTCACTTGTGCAGCATTAATACTGCACAAGGTGTGTCTCTTGTACTTTGTAACACCTGAGGGGGGGGTTAAAGGTTTCCTTTGAAATTGAATTGGTTCAACTAGGCTTCGGCCTACACTCTGCTCCTCTCCTCCTCCTCCTGCTTCAACACGGGCTCTAACACCGCTAGTTTTTGCCCGCAAGTGCTAGCTGCACAGAGAAAAACACACGCCATTGTGTTAGTGGGGTTCAGCAACGCCAGCTGTTCCCCCAGTGTGTAGCCGGCAAAGTGTCCTGCAAACGCAACGCAGACACAAAGCTGCCTCCAGTGCAGGCTTCGGCCTACACTCATCTCCCCCTGCTTACCCTTTGCTCCAACACCGCTAGTTGGTGCTCTAGGAAGACAATCTTTAATAGGCAAGGCAACGCATCTGGGTTCCAGCACCGCCAGCTGGTTCTCGGCAGTGTTCTTGTCACAGGTACTCCCTCGTGCCAAGCCTGGTTTCAGCACCGTCAGCTGTTTCCGGGTTGTGTCAACTTCACTGAGACGCCTATGCTTGCCCCGTCGTGGTGCGGTCGAGTTAGCCAACTCCAGGGTGCCTCCAGTTTAGGAGCTTCCTATGTGGGCTGCGTGAACTGGTAGTCAAGGCTGGTTCTGTAGTGCCAGTAGGCCCAGCTCCCCCTGTAGGACTGTTGGGGTTCGGTAACTGCGGCTGCCTCGCGGCCTAGCTGTTCTCTCCTCTCCTGTGGGCCTTCGGGTCCACCACCTGGTTCCAGCACCGTCAGCTGGTTCCGGGCCGAGCCTTTGGCTTAGGTGCCTCCTCCTGGGTATCCGAGTTCCGCCAACGCCAGGCGGTCCTTGGTAGTGCTTTTAAGCGCGGGCACCTACAGCTTAGTAACCGGGTTCCAGCACCGTCAGCTGGTCCTCGGTCGTGCCATTGGCTCTTGCACACTGGGGCAACGCATCCGGGTTCCAGCACCGCCAGCTGGTTCTCGGCAGTGTTCTTGTCACAGGTACTCCCTCGTGCCAAGCCTGGTTTCAGCACCGTCAGCTGTTTCCGGGTTGTGTCAACTTCACTGAGACGCCTATGCTTGCCCCGTCGTGGTGCGGTCGAGTTAGCCAACTCCAGGGTGCCTCCAGTTTAGGAGCTTCCTATGTGGGCTGCGTGAACTGGTAGTCAAGGCTGGTTCTGTAGTGCCAGTAGGCCCAGCTCCCCCTGTAGGACTGTTGGGGTTCGGTAACTGCGGCTGCCTCGCGGCCTAGCTGTTCTCTCCTCTCCTGTGGGCCTTCGGGTCCACCACCTGGTTCCAGCACCGTCAGCTGGTTCCGGGCCGAGCCTTTGGCTTAGGTGCCTCCTCCTGGGTATCCGAGTTCCGCCAACGCCAGGCGGTCCTTGGTAGTGCTTTTAAGCGCGGGCACCTACAGCTTAGTAACCGGGTTCCAGCACCGTCAGCTGGTCCTCGGTCGTGCCATTGGCTCTTGCACACTGGGGCAACGCATCCGGGTTCCAGCACCGCCAGCTGGTTCTCGGCAGTGTTCTTGTCACAGGTACTCCCTCGTGCCAAGCCTGGTTTCAGCACCGTCAGCTGTTTCCGGGTTGTGTCAACTTCACTGAGACGCCTATGCTTGCCCCGTCGTGGTGCGGTCGAGTTAGCCAACTCCAGGGTGCCTCCAGTTTAGGAGCTTCCTATGTGGGCTGCGTGAACTGGTAGTCAAGGCTGGTTCTGTAGTGCCAGTAGGCCCAGCTCCCCCTGTAGGACTGTTGGGGTTCGGTAACTGCGGCTGCCTCGCGGCCTAGCTGTTCTCTCCTCTCCTGTGGGCCTTCGGGTCCACCACCTGGTTCCAGCACCGTCAGCTGGTTCCGGGCCGAGCCTTTGGCTTAGGTGCCTCCTCCTGGGTATCCGAGTTCCGCCAACGCCAGGCGGTCCTTGGTAGTGCTTTTAAGCGCGGGCACCTACAGCTTAGTAACCGGGTTCCAGCACCGTCAGCTGGTCCTCGGTCGTGCCATTGGCTCTTGCACACTGGGGCAACGCATCCGGGTTCCAGCACCGCCAGCTGGTTCTCGGCAGTGTTCTTGTCACAGGTACTCCCTCGTGCCAAGCCTGGTTTCAGCACCGTCAGCTGTTTCCGGGTTGTGTCAACTTCACTGAGACGCCTATGCTTGCCCCGTCGTGGTGCGGTCGAGTTAGCCAACTCCAGGGTGCCTCCAGTTTAGGAGCTTCCTATGTGGGCTGCGTGAACTGGTAGTCAAGGCTGGTTCTGTAGTGCCAGTAGGCCCAGCTCCCCCTGTAGGACTGTTGGGGTTCGGTAACTGCGGCTGCCTCGCGGCCTAGCTGTTCTCTCCTCTCCTGTGGGCCTTCGGGTCCACCACCTGGTTCCAGCACCGTCAGCTGGTTCCGGGCCGAGCCTTTGGCTTAGGTGCCTCCTCCTGGGTATCCGAGTTCCGCCAACGCCAGGCGGTCCTTGGTAGTGCTTTTAAGCGCGGGCACCTACAGCTTAGTAACCGGGTTCCAGCACCGTCAGCTGGTCCTCGGTCGTGCCATTGGCTCTTGCACACTGGGGCAACGCATCCGGGTTCCAGCACCGCCAGCTGGTTCTCGGCAGTGTTCTTGTCACAGGTACTCCCTCGTGCCAAGCCTGGTTTCAGCACCGTCAGCTGTTTCCGGGTTGTGTCAACTTCACTGAGACGCCTATGCTTGCCCCGTCGTGGTGCGGTCGAGTTAGCCAACTCCAGGGTGCCTCCAGTTTAGGAGCTTCCTATGTGGGCTGCGTGAACTGGTAGTCAAGGCTGGTTCTGTAGTGCCAGTAGGCCCAGCTCCCCCTGTAGGACTGTTGGGGTTCGGTAACTGCGGCTGCCTCGCGGCCTAGCTGTTCTCTCCTCTCCTGTGGGCCTTCGGGTCCACCACCTGGTTCCAGCACCGTCAGCTGGTTCCGGGCCGAGCCTTTGGCTTAGGTGCCTCCTCCTGGGTATCCGAGTTCCGCCAACGCCAGGCGGTCCTTGGTAGTGCTTTTAAGCGCGGGCACCTACAGCTTAGTAACCGGGTTCCAGCACCGTCAGCTGGTCCTCGGTCGTGCCATTGGCTCTTGCACACTGGGGCAACGCATCCGGGTTCCAGCACCGCCAGCTGGTTCTCGGCAGTGTTCTTGTCACAGGTACTCCCTCGTGCCAAGCCTGGTTTCAGCACCGTCAGCTGTTTCCGGGTTGTGTCAACTTCACTGAGACGCCTATGCTTGCCCCGTCGTGGTGCGGTCGAGTTAGCCAACTCCAGGGTGCCTCCAGTTTAGGAGCTTCCTATGTGGGCTGCGTGAACTGGTAGTCAAGGCTGGTTCTGTAGTGCCAGTAGGCCAAGCTCCCCCTGTAGGACTGTTGGGGTTCGGTAACTGCGGCTGCCTCGCGGCCTAGCTGTTCTCTCCTCTCCTGTGGGCCTTCGGGTCCACCACCTGGTTCCAGCACCGTCAGCTGGTTCCGGGCCGAGCCTTTGGCTTAGGTGCCTCCTCCTGGGTATCCGAGTTCCGCCAACGCCAGGCGGTCCTTGGTAGTGCTTTTAAGCGCGGGCACCTACAGCTTAGTAACCGGGTTCCAGCACCGTCAGCTGGTCCTCGGTCGTGCCATTGGCTCTTGCACACTGGGGCAACGCATCCGGGTTCCAGCACCGCCAGCTGGTTCTCGGCAGTGTTCTTGTCACAGGTACTCCCTCGTGCCAAGCCTGGTTTCAGCACCGTCAGCTGTTTCCGGGTTGTGTCAACTTCACTGAGACGCCTATGCTTGCCCCGTCGTGGTGCGGTCGAGTTAGCCAACTCCAGGGTGCCTCCAGTTTAGGAGCTTCCTATGTGGGCTGCGTGAACTGGTAGTCAAGGCTGGTTCTGTAGTGCCAGTAGGCCCAGCTCCCACCGTAGGACTGTTGGGGTTCGGTAACTGCGGCTGCCTCGCGGCCTAGCTGTTCTCTCCTCTCCTGTGGGCCTTCGGGTCCACCACCTGGTTCCAGCACCGTCAGCTGGTTCCGGGCCGAGCCTTTGGCTTAGGTGCCTCCTCCTGGGTATCCGAGTTCCGCCAACGCCAGGCGGTCCTTGGTAGTGCTTTTAAGCGCGGGCACCTACAGCTTAGTAACCGGGTTCCAGCACCGTCAGCTGGTCCTCGGTCGTGCCATTGGCTCTTGCACACTGGGGCAACGCATCCGGGTTCCAGCACCGCCAGCTGGTTCTCGGCAGTGTTCTTGTCACAGGTACTCCCTCGTGCCAAGCCTGGTTTCAGCACCGTCAGCTGTTTCCGGGTTGTGTCAACTTCACTGAGACGCCTATGCTTGCCCCGTCGTGGTGCGGTCGAGTTAGCCAACTCCAGGGTGCCTCCAGTTTAGGAGCTTCCTATGTGGGCTGCGTGAACTGGTAGTCAAGGCTGGTTCTGTAGTGCCAGTAGGCCCAGCTCCCCCTGTAGGACTGTTGGGGTTCGGTAACTGCGGCTGCCTCGCGGACTAGCTGTTCTCTCCTCTCCTGTGGGCCTTCGGGTCCACCACCTGGTTCCAGCACCGTCAGCTGGTTCTCGGCAGTGTCTTTTGCTCTTGTACCTTCTGCTCCCCATCCTGGTTCCAGTACCGTCAGCTGGTTCCGGGCAGAGCCTTTGGCTTAGGTGCCTCCTTCTGGGTATCCAAGTTCCACCAATGTCAGGTGGTCCTTGGTAGTGCTTTCAGGCACGGGTACCTCCTGCTTAGTAACCGGGTTCCAGTAACGTCAGCTGGTCCTTGGTAGTTCCATTGGCTCTTGGACATTCGGCTACCCATCCGGGTTCCAGTACCGTCAGCTGGTTCTCGGCAGTGTCTTTTGCTCTTGTACCTTCTGCTCCCCATCCTGGTTCCAGTAACGTCAGCTGGTTCCGGGCAGAGCCTTTGGCTTAGGTGCCTCCTTCTGGGTATCCGAGTTCCGCCAACGTCAGGCGGTCCTTGGTAGTGCTTTTTAGCACGGGTACCTCCTGCTTAGTAACCGGGTTCCAGTAACGTCAGCTGGTCCTCGGTAGTTCCATAGGCTCTTGAACCTTCGGGTAGCCATCCGAGTTCCAGTTCCATCAGCTGGTTCTTGGCATTTTCTCAGCCTTCTTGTACCTTCTGCTACATTTCCAAGTTGAAGACCCTAACGTCGACAACCCGGAAGACCACCCCGATGACGACGACCCGGAAGACCACCCCGATGACGACGACGACGACGGCGGAGACGACGACGGCGGAGACGACGACGGCTGAGACGACGACGGCGGAGATGACGACACTGGAGACGACGACCCTGGAGACGACAACATGGAAGACCGAGAAGCAGAAGAACAAGAGGCTGCAGAACAAAGAGCAGAAGAACATTAAGCATAAGACTTAATATCAGAGCAAAAGATATTATCTAAATTATATGCAGAAGAAGACTAAGCAGTGTATGGGGGTGAGTCCGTTCCTCCTCGTGGTGCCCCTGGATAAAGCCTGATGCTGCAGGCCAAACTGAACGCGGACAAATGTAACTTTTGTGACTGGCAGAACGGAAGGTGTAATCTTCCAACTTTTATAGATAACAACTACGGGAATGCCTGTCACAAATGAGAATATGATGAAGAAGTAGAATAGGAAGAATAATAACAGTGGAATAAAAAGAATATGTAGAATAGGAAGAATAATAATAGTTGAAGAAAATGAATATGAAGAATGTAATAAAAAAAAAAAAATAGGTAGAAGATGAAGAAGAAGATGAATAAGGTGAAGAAGTTGATGTCAAAGATGCTGATGATGATGAAGATGAAAGTGTGGGAAAAGAAAAAAAAAAAAAGAAAAAAAAGAAGGGGAAGGGCGTGGAATAGTGAAACATCAATATCTGACAAAATAAAAAAAATTTACATAGTCAATATCTTTTTCAATCCGAACGTCTTTAAAAAAAAAACAAAACATGCTATTCTATTTGATTGGACTAATCCTCATTGCCTTTAATGTCTCCGCCACCTCCCCCATACATCCTACATTATTCTTAGTTGTTTTCCTTCATGTAGAATGAACCTACAAGGAAAGAAAGGGTTTATTTTAATTCCGACATTTTGGTCCCATTGACTTGCATTGGGATCGGGTATCGGTATCGGCGATATCCGATATTTTTTGAATATCGGCCGATCCAAACCGATACCGATACTTTCCGATATCGGAAGGTATCGCTCAACACTATTCACTAGTCTTCCATATAAAAACAAAAAGGGGAGATTAATATTGGCAAATCTGTGCATCTGTGCATCTGTGCCAGTCCAGTCTGTGGTATCGGTCTGTCATTTTGTGCCACTGAAACAATACTGTAAAACAGTGGGCCAGATTTATTCACTAGTCTCCCATCAAAAAAAAAAAAAGGGGGAGATTAATCTTGGCAAATCTGTGCATCTGTGCCAGTCCAGTCTGTGGTATCTGTCGTTTTGTGCCACCGAAACAACACTGTAAAACAGTAGGCCAGATTTATTCACTAGTCTTCCATATAAAAACAAAAAGGGGAGATTAATATTGGCAAATCTGTGCATCTGTGCCAGTCCAGTCTGTGGTATCTGTCTGTCATTTTGTGCCACAGAAACAATACTGTAAAACAGTGGGCCAGATTTATTTACTAGTCTCCCATCAAAAAAAAAGAAGGGGAGATTAATATTGGCAAATCTGTGCATCTGTGCCAGTCCAGTCTGTGGTATCGGTCTGTCATTTTGTGCCACTGAAACAATACTGTAAAACAGTGGGCCAGATTTATTCACTAGTCTTCCATATAAAAACAAAAAGGGGAGATTAATATTGGCAAATCTGTGCCAGTCCAGTCTGTGGTATCTGTCTGTCATTTTGTGCCACAGAAACAATACTGTAAATCAGTTGGCCAGATTTATTCACTAGTCTTCCATATAAAAACAAAAAGGGGAGATTAATATTGGCAAATCTGTGCATCTGTGCCAGTCCAGTCTGTGGTATCTGTCTGTCATTTTCTGCCACTGAAACAATACTGTAAAACAGTGGGCCAGATTTATTCACTAGTCTCCCATCAAAAAAAAAATAAGAAGGGGAGATTTTTATTTCCAGTGTGTGCATCTGCATCTGTCCTGTTAGTGGCATATCTGTCAGCCACTGTCTTCCACTGAAACTGTGTACTGTAATACAGTGGGCCTGATTTTCCATGAAGTCTCACACACCTATAAAGGGAGATTTAAATTCACAACAATTTTGCGTCCACCTTGTAACTGGTTTTACAGTACCAAATACCATTTGTTAGTTTGGTTACATATTTCCAAGAATGAGGAAGTCTGGTGGAAGAGGTCGTGGCCGTGGGCGGTCATTGCCAGCTGGTAATGATGGTAGTGGTGGTGGAGCATCAGGTGGTCGTGGGAAAAGCAATATAGCACCTAAGTCTCGAGTTGTTCAGCCACCGTCATCATCTGGCTACACAAGGCCTCGAACACTCCCTTTTCTGGGAGTAGAAAAACTGCTTTTAAAGCCAGAGCAGCAGGAACAAGTTTTGGCTTTCCTTGCTGACTCTGCCTCTAGCTCTTTTGCCTCCTCTTCGGAAAGTGCAAAATGTAAAAGCAGCGCGTCATCAGTGGATATTCCCGGTCAGGTACAAGTTGCATCCTTGCGTTCTTCACCCAGAACAACAGAGAAGGATGCGTTAGGCGACACAACGGGTTACTCCATGGAGCTCTTTACACATACCATTCGTGGGTTAGAAAGGGAAATTGTTAACAGGCCATGCCCATTACAAGATGAATCGGACATGGAGTGCACAGATGCACAGACACAGCCAGATTATTATGCTATGTGATCTTTGACTCAGATCACAACATTGCCCTCGCAGTGTACTGATCCAGAATCTGATCCAGATGAGACTATGGAGCCCCGTCACGAATGCTATAGCACTGGCTTACACGGTGACACAGAGGAAGGTGCACAGGACATAGAAGAGGAGGTCATAGATGACCCAGTTGTTGATCCCGATTGGCAGCCATTGGGGGAACAGGGTGCAGCTGGCAGTAGCTCTGAAGCGGAGGAGGAGGAGCCGCAGCAGGCATCAAAATCGCAACAGGTTCCATCTGGCAGGCCTGTATCTGGCCAAAACGTGTGGCAAAACCAAAAACAGTTGTAGGACAGCGTGGCCATCCGGTTAAAGTAGCTTGGTGTGCAATGCATGAAAAGGTATCCGATAGTAGGAAGAGTGCAGTCTGGCATTTTTTTAACCAAGATACAAATGATCAGTGCAAAGTCATCTGTAAGAAATGCTCAAGGACCTTCAGCAGAGGTCAGAATGTTAAAAATCTAAATACAAGTTGCATGCGTAGACATTTAACCACCATGCACTTGCAAGCCTGGACTAACTACCAAACGTCCCTTAACGTTGTTGCACCCTCTCACAATGAAGCTAGTCAGCAACGCTACATCCCTTCCCTCACTGTAAGCCCACTGTTTACCACACCACCTGCAGCAAATGTGGAGGTTTTGTCGCAAGTCCAAAGCAGTCAGGGAATCACCAGGTTCTTGGTAGGAAACACTGTATGTAGGCCAACAGCAAGAATACCATCACCAACCCTCTCTCAGTCTGCAATGTCCACCGGCACCCCCGCTAGTTCCACCATATGCAGCTCTCCAGTCCAGCTCAACCTACAAGAAACTCTCGTTAGGAAAAGGAAGTACTCATTCTCTCATCCGCGTACACAGGGTTTGAACGCCCACATTGCTAGACTAATCTCGTTAGAGATGATGCCCTACCGGTTAGTTGAAAGCGAAGCTTTCAAAGCCCTGATGGACTACGCTGTACCACGCTACGAGCTACCCAGTCCACACTTCTTTTCGAGAAAAGCCATCCCAGCCCTCAACCAGCATGTAAAAGACCGCATTGTCCATGCACTTAGGCAATCTGTGAGTAGAAAGGTGCACCTGACAACAGATGCATGGACCAGTAGGCATGGCCAGGGGCGTTACGTGTCCATCACGGAACACTGGGTTAATGTGGTGGATGCAGGGTCCACAGGGGACTGCAATATTGGGACAGTTCTGCCTAGCCCACGATCTAGGAAACAGTTGGCTGTAGGCGAGAGCTCATCCACAGACCTCAGTCACACGACCACTCCATCCACAGCTGTCACTGTTGCGTATGAGGTGTCCCATTATGGAACAGCTAGTGGCAAGCGTCAGCAGGCTGTATTGGCAATGAAGTGTTTGGACGACAACAGACACACCACGGAAGTTCTGTCCAAATTCTTGCAACAAGATACTCAGTCATGGCTGGGCAGTGTACATCTTGAGGCAGGCAAGGTAGTGAGTGATAACGGAATGAATTTTATGGCTGCCATAGCCCTTTAACAACTGAAACACATTCCTTGCCTGGCTCACACCTTAATCCTGGTGGTGCAGTGCTTCCTGAAAAGTTATCCGGGGTTACCCGACCTGCTCCTGAAGGTGCGCAGACTTTGCTCGCACATCCGCCATTCGCCCGTACACTCCAGCTGTATGCAGAACCATCAGCGATCTTTGAACCTTCCCCAGCATCACCTAATCATCGACGTTGCAACAAGGTGGAACTCCACACTGCACATGCTTCAGAGACTGTGCGAACAGAGGCGTGCTGTTATGTATTTGTGGGAGGATACACATACACGGGCAGGCAGTTGGATGGCAGACATGGAGTTGTCAGGTGTGCAGTGATTGAAGCTACAAGACCTGTGTCAAGTCCTTCAGTGTTTTGAGGAATGCACATGGCTGGTTAGTGCAGACAACGCCATAATAAGCATGAGCATCCCCCTAATGCGTCTGCTGATGCAAAGTTTGACGCACATAAAGTAGCAGGCGTCTGCAGCCGAGGACGAGGGAAGCCATGATGACAGTCAGCCATTGTCTAGTCAGGGAAGTCTACTGGACGAGGTGGCGGGCAAAGAGGAGGAGGACGAGGAGGATGATGGGGATAAGTATTTTTTGGATGAGGAAGCTTCTCAGGGGGCAATAGAAACTGGTGGCGCTGCAAGGCCAGGTTCAGGGTTTTTGAGGGAGGCAAGTGACGTTGATTTGCCTGAAAGTGCTCCTCAAGCCAGCACAAGCAGTGAATTGACAACTGGAACATTGGCCCACATGGCGGATTATGCCTTGCGTATCCTGAAAAGCGACCCCCGTATCATAAAAATGATGACCAATGATGATTACTGGTTGGCCTGCCTCCTGGATCCACGCTATAAGGGGAAA
The DNA here is from genome assembly GCF_032444005.1 of Ranitomeya imitator. NCBI lineage: Eukaryota > Metazoa > Chordata > Amphibia > Anura > Dendrobatidae > Ranitomeya > Ranitomeya imitator. Next base: position 462,028,981 of record NC_091287.1, on the reverse strand, counting down.
CTGCAAAACATCATGCCACATGAGAACCTTGAACAAATATTGGCAACCAAACATGCAATTCTTGTTGACCGTTTGATTCAGGCATTCCCAGCACACAGCGCCAGTGATGGTTCTCACATGAGCTGCAGGGGGCAACAGGGCAGAGGTGTTAGAGGTGCACAAATCAGAAGTGGCGTTGGACAGAGAGGTTTTCTGATCAGGTTGTGGAGTGATTTCGCAATGACCGCAGGCAGGACAGGTACTGCAGCATCAATTCAAAGTGACAGGAGACAACATTTGTCCAGTATGGTTACTAACTATTTTTCCTCCCCTATCAATGTTCTCCCTCACCTGTCATTCCCATTTGATTACTGGGCATCCAAAATAGACACCTGGCCTGAATTGTCCGAATATGCATTGCAGGAGCTCGCTTGCCCAGCTCAGAAAGAGTATTCAGTGCTGCTGGTTCAATACTGACCGAAAAAAGGACTCGTTTGGCTACCCAAAATGTTTATGATCTAACCTTCATTAAAATGGACCACTCATGGATTTCTAATTATTTTGCCCCACCTTTCCCGGCTGACACCTAGCTTTCCTTTAAAAAGGTCTTGCTTTTGAACTGGTCTTACTGAGTGTTCCATTTTCTCCATTTGCAAAAAAGTGCATAGAGCCACCTGATATTATTTTAGGCCTACTAAGTCTGTCTGCGGTCCCTCCTTCCAATAGTCCTCCACTGACCACACCAATGCTGCCTGTGTACCCCTGCAAGATAATTGAAACTGCATTGAGCCTACTTATTTTTATGTTAGGCCTACTAAGTCTGTTTGCGGTCCCTCCTTTCAATAGTCCTCCACTGACCACACCAATGCTGCCTGTGTACCCCTGCAAGATAATTGAAACTGCATTGAGCCTACTTTTTTATGTTAGGCCTAGTAAGTCTGTCTGTGGTCCCTCCTTCCAATAGTCCTCCGCTGACCACACCAATGCTGCCTGTGTGCCCCTGGAACCTAATTAAAAGTGCATAGAACCTACTTTTCTATTTTAGGCCTACTAAGTCTGTCTGCGGTCCCTCCTTCCAATAGTCCTACGCTGACCACACCAATGCTGCCTGTGTACCCCTGCAAGATAATTGAAACTGCATTGAGCCTATTTTTTTTTTTTAGGCCTACTAAGTCTGTCTGCGGTTCCTCCTTCCAATTGTCCTCCACTGACCACACCAATGCTGACTGTGTACCCATGTAACCTTTTTTAAACCTGCATCGAGCCAACTTTGTAGTGTAAGGCCTAATAGCAGAATCTGGCTGCGCCACTCAATACAGCTGTCCTCTTAAAAAAAAATGACCTGCAATTATCAGTTTTTCAGCCTATCGGAATTTTAAAACTGCAGTGGGGCTACTAGTTTGGTTGGGGCCTACTATCAGTGTCTGCCGCTCCAAGGTGTTCTCCTGGTTGCCTTTCCTGAGCTTCTATCTTCAGGCTCTTGTTAAATAGTTGTTAAATGGAACAACTGCAGTGGGGCTACTAGTTTGGTTGGGGCATACTAACATTGTCTGCCGCTCCAAGGTGTTCTCCTGGTTGCCTTTCCTGAGCTTCCATCTTCAGGCTCTTGTTAAATAGTTGTTAAATGGAACAACTGCAGTGGGGCTACTAGTTTGGTTGGGGCCTACTAACAGTGTCTGCCGCTCCAAGGTGTTCTCCTGGTTGCCTTTCCTGAGCTTCTATCTTCAGGCTCTTGTTAAGTAGTTGTTAAATGGAACAAATGCAGGGGGGCTACTACTTTGTTTGGGGCCTACTAACAGTGGATGCCACTCCAAGGTGTTCTCCTGGTTGCCTTTCCTGAGCTTCTCTCTTCAGGCTCTTGTTAAATAGTTGTTAAATGGAACAACTGAATTTGGCCTACTAGTTGGGTTGGGGCCTACTAACAGTGTCTGCCGCTCCTTGCTGTTCTCCTGGTTTCATGTCCTGAACTTCCATTTTCAGGCTCTCGTTAAGTAGTTGTTAACATTACACTGCATTTGGCCTACTATTGTGGTTGGGGCCTACTAACGGTGTCTGCCGCTCCTTACTCTTCTCCTGGTTTCCTGTCCTGAACTTTGATCTTCAGGCTCTCATTAAGTACTTGTTAATATTACACTGCATTTGGCCTACTAGTTGGGTTGGGGCCTACTAACAGTGTCTGCCGCTCCTTGCTGTTCTCCTCCACTGAACAAAGCAGTGCTGCCTGTTTACTACTGTTACCAATTTTGAACTGCATTTAGACTACTTCCTGATTTGGGCCTACTCACTGTGTCAGCCTCTCATTACAGTCCCCGACTTTTCGGCCGATTTCACTCGACTCGACTTTTGAGATAGTCGGGTTTCGCGAAACCCAACTCGGCCCTAAAAAAGTAAAAGTCGCTCAACCCTACATGAAAGTAATTGTGCTTTGGTATGAGAAAACAGTACAGCTATGAGTGATAACATGCCCTGCAGGTGTTGTGTCTGCATTTATTTTCCCCATTTTTATTTGTTTTTAAAATAATAATTTTTTCTAAATAAAGCTGGAAAATTTTCTTATATATTTGTGGCATAAAACTTACATTTGTATGTAGGTGTGGTTATCGAATTGGAAGTGCCAGTTTACTCAAGGCCTTTTTCTAGGTTTACCCTTGTAAGTAGTTAAACTTTCATAGTGAGTTATACAAGAGAATGGAACAGTATTTATTAAACAGTCAGTCGAGTAAAACAAAATCACTTTCTGGTATGGTGAAATTATAAGATCCCACAAAGTCAGATAGCAACCCCTAAAAAAACATTTACTATGCACTCTATGCATTTACTATGCACTTTACCGCGAAAAAAACGCGAAAAAAACTGAATGTGTGCAAATAGCCTTACTCCATAAAAAAGGTGATTACTGAATTTTTCAGATCTGTTATGTAGCTGAGAAGGGTTTTATGTGTTGCCAGATTGTGCTAATGATTTAAAGCCCCCATTTTTGGCTTTTTGGTGACTTTTTAGAGGTTGTAACCTTCATCGATTACTATGGTGACCACTTGTGATGAGCGAGTGTACTCGTTGCTCGGGTTTTCTTGAGCACGCTCAGGGTCCTCCGATATTTGTTAGTGCTCAGAGATTTAGTTTTTGTTGACGCAGCTGCATGATTTACAGCTGCTAACCAGCATAAGCCTACAGCCTGCAATAACCATTCTACCGCCACGTCACCGACCGCCCGAGCTGCCGCCACGTCACTGACCACCCGAGCTGCCGCCACGTCACTGACCGCCCGAGCTGCTGCCACGTCAACGTCACCGACCGCCCGAACTGCCGCCACGTCACCGACCGCCCGAGCTGCCGACACGTCACCGACCACCCGAGCTGCCGCCATGTCACCAACCACCCGAGCTGCCGCCACATCACCGAAATTTGTTTACTGTTAATGATATCTCTAACCCTATATGTAACCCCTTTTCACATGTACAGCACCATGGAATTAATGGTGCTATAAAAATAAATAAATAATAATAATAATAATAATAAGCACATGTGGGGGTTGCCTGGTTGCTAGGGAATCCCCACATGTAATCAAGCTGGCTCACAGATGTAAATCATTCAGCTGCGGTGATGAAAACTAAATTTCCGAGCACTAAAAAATACTCGGAGGTCACCCGAGCATGCTCGGGAAATCTCAAGTAATGAGTATACTCGCTCATCACTGGTGACCATCAAAAATATAAAATATATATTCACTTTATTATCAATAAATTTAGTAAATTAGAATTCAGAATGACTTACACAGATAGTGACATTTTTCTGAGTAATTCGCCCATAAGAAAATAAACATTCTTACATATTTTCAAAGGACATTTTAATGAATGCGACATTGTTATATTTAGACTATTTTCTGTAAATTGCTAGAATTTGAAAAGACATTGAGGCAGAATCCTGTTAGTTAAATCTTACCTAAACATAAATTATTACATTCAAAGTAAAAAAAAGAAATCAAATATGTTATGCTTTTTACTCTTGGAAAAGTAATCATTAATTCAATTTGGAGAAGCAGGTTTAGCTGAAGTATTAAATTTGTTACCAAGGTTTCTATGAAATTCATTTCTGCATTCAAATTGGAGGCACATTCTGTTAGAGCTACAAGAACACTGGTCACATGGCAAAAATGAATTTACATTTCACATAAAAAATAATAGACTCCATTTTGCTGCATTCCCAGAGTTACAACAAAATGGATGCAGAATGAGAAGAATGGGCTTTAAAAGAAAACCTTTTACTACCTGTGTTTTCTTTGCAAATAGGGAAGAAACTACAGTACATCTATAAATGTGAAGCAGCTGTTGTATTCTTCATTTAAAGGCAGCAATGTCCATTATGAGAGATCTGCTATCCACTCTGTCATCTGTCATCTCAATATTTTGCAGGCCATATTCATTTCTCAGATATTATTACTTGTATTGTTATTAACGATAATGAAATGTACTATTTATATCTTCCTATCTATCTATCTATCTATCCCATATCTATCTATCTATCTACCTACCTATCTATCTATCTATCTATCTATCTATCTATCTATCTATCTATCTATCTATCTACCTATTATCTATCTATTATATATCTATCTATCTATCTACCTATCTATCTATTATCTATCTATCTATCTATCTATCTACCTATCTATCTATTATCTATCTATCTATTATCTATCTATCTATCTATTATCTATCTATCTATCTATCTATCTACCTATCTATCTATCTATCTATCTATCTATCTATCTATCTATCTACCTATCTATCTATCTATCTACCTATCTATCTATTATCTATCTATCTATCTATCTACCTATCTATCTATCTATCTATCTATCTATCTATCTATCTATCCCATATCTATCTATCTATCTATCTACCTATCTATCTATTATCTATCTATCTATCTATCTATCTATCCCATATCTATCTATCTATCTACCTATCTATCTATTATCTATCTATCTATCTATCTATCTATCTATCTATCTATCTACCTATCTATCGATTATCTATCGATTATCTATCTATCTATCTATCTATCTATCTATCTACCTATCTATCTATCTATCTATCTATCTATCTATCTATCTATCTATCTATCTATCTATCTATCATCTATATGTCTATCTATCTAACATCATTTCAGTTCCTCCTGGAACCCTTTTGAAGCCAAAACAGACTGAAAAAAGTTCTTGAAGAAACTGAAACATTGCTATTGGATATGCACTAATAAAGATTTCATATTATTTCCTTGGAGAAGGTCTGCCATTTTTAGACCCTATCTATTGTGGACCTGCTTAAAATCTGAATTGGAATTGTAATCAAGACTCTGACGGTGATGCTTCTACTTTTATCGATCTATCTATCTATCTATCTATCTATCTATCTATCTATCCATCCATCTATCATTTATCCACATATATTTGTTTACTATAGATGGATAGATATGGGATAGATAGATGATAGATAGAATAGATGGAAAGATAGGATAGATAGATAGATAGATAGATAGATAGATAGATAGATAGATAGATAGATAGATAGATAGTAGAAAGATAGATGGATAGAGATGGAAAGAGAGATAGATAGATAGATAGATAGATAGATAGATAGATAGATAGATAATAGATAGAAAGATAGATGGATAGATAGATGATAGATAGATAGATAGATGGTAGAAAGATAGATGGATAGAGATGGAAAGAGAGATAGATAGATAGATAGATAGATAGATAGATAGATAGATAGATAGATAGATAGATAGATAGATAGATATGGGGTAGAAAGATAGATGGATAGAGAGAGATGGATAGAGAGATAGATAGATACATCAATCGATAGATAGATAGATAATAGATATAGATAGAAAGAGATAGAGAGATTGATCGATGGATATGTAGAGTAGAAAGATGATATATAGATTGTTGAGAGTTATATATATTTCAACAATCTATATACCATCTATTATATCTATCTATTCCCAATTATCTACACTATCTATCTATCTATCTATCTATCTATCTATCTATCTATCTATCTATCTATCTATCTATCTATCTATCTTTCCAGTGCTCTTTCTATCTTTATCTATGTCCATATTTTAAAACTAATATGCTATTTAAAAATATCTATAAATGTTAAGCTTCCCTTAATACATTTATTACTGACCTTCAACCCTTTCTTTCGATTTTTCTTTAGCTAAAAATAAAACTTAAATGTGTTAGTTTGAGAACAGGAACATTTAATAGAGGTGGTGGCCTCAAATTAGTCACCTATAATTTAAGTTATTGTGAAGGTTAGAAAGTGATGGACATATTAATGCCTATGTCATTTATTATGTGCATAGATAATGCACTAATTTGCTTATAGTAATGATGAAAGCTGTTTTGTAATAAAGCTGCGACAATAAAGCATTTGGCCTTGGTCGAACAGATGGGACTTCAGTGCCATTGGGGATGGTCAGTTGCGGAGGGGAATTCAATGGGGCACAACATTTTAAAATAGATACTTAGGACGAGCAAGCGAATGCTGTTTGCATATATTGGAAAAAGGTATTTATTGGAACATGTGAAGTCATCTGGTTGTGATAAACACCATGAAACAAACTTGAGATAAAGAAAATGCTTCAAAAATTTTAGTTAAATAAAAGTGGTAATCAAATAAAGTAAATACATTTGATTCATTTGCATGTTTACCGTAATCAGAAAAAGATAGCAAAATATTATTGTATTATTTATCACTGTTGTTGCCTTTGATTTCATCAATACGATAACATAAGAGTTATTAAGCAAAAAATGTTTCTCATTTATTAACATTGTTAATAAAAATAATGATATACAGTTAATTATGCATGTAAATTAGAACTTTTTAGAAACGTTAGAGTACTCATACACATATATATTTATTTGCACCCATTGTATAATATTTTTTTCAAAATACAAATACAAAAATGCAAATGAATGCTATGAAGAATTATCAAAACAGTGTTGTTATTAGGTTATGCTGCCATCTATTGACCTGAGATGATCACTACTGTATTTTCCTCACTCATAGTGGTGAGTAAGGGATGCCCAATGGCATTTGTTATTGTTGGCGTAAAGGAGAAAAAGAAAGAAAGAGAGTGAGAGGAGAAAGAGAGAAGGAAAGAAGGAAAGAGGGAAGGAAAGAGAGAAAGAAGGAAAGAAAAAAGAAAGCATGAGAAAGAAAGAAACGGAAAGAAAGAAAAAAGGAAGAAAGAGAGAGAGAAAAAGAAATGAATGACAGAAAGAGAAAGGAGAGAAGGAAAGAAAGATAGAAAGAAAAAATAAAGAAAAGAAGGAAGAAAGTAACAAAGAAAGAAAGAAAGTGAGTGAGAGGAGAAAGAGAAGGAAAGAGAGAAAGAAGGAAAGAAAAAAGAAAAAGATTGACGGAAAGAGAAACAGGGAAAAAAAGAAGAAAGAGAGAGAGAGAAAAAGAAAGAAAAAATAGAAAGAGAAAGGAGAGAAGGAAAGAAAAAAGATAGAAACAATATAGAAAAGGAGGCAGAAAGAAAGTGAAAAAATAACGAAAGAAAGAAAAAAAGAGAAAAAATAGAAAAAGGGAAAGAAGGAAGACAGAGAGATGCAAGAAGGGAAAGACAAAAAGAAAAAGAAGGAAGGAGGAAAGAAAGGAAGTAATGAAGAAAGACTGAATATGTATGGAAGGATATATTAAAATGTTACTCAGAAATAGTAAATTATCTTTATTGTGTGCTATATTTTATATTGTAGCAGATTGATGATTTATATTACAAATGCCTATGATGGATGCTTTGTCATTTTAATGTTTGTGAGGTCAGAAAATAAATAATGCAAACTGTGTCCTGGGATATGAGGCAATAAATTACAAAATGAAACCTAGGTCTTGTTGGCTTCTTTTTGTGCCCTAGGTCTACTTAACACTGGATGCTACACTGAAATACAAGCTAAATCCTAAACAATATTCCTGCCTGCGACATATACATTGAATATAGCAGGAAGTATGGGAATTACGTAGAGATCTTTTTTATTTTATCCTATTATGATTATTTTGATATCTCATTAATATGGAATTATAACACATCTCCTTTCATCATACAATGTATGAAATATTGTAGCCACAGTGTAGTACATATAAACAGCATCAATACATTTTTGCAATCATTTTCAATGTGCAATAAAAGAAAGAAAAGAGACTGAAAGCCGCATAATTCATTTACAAGACAATGAAACATTTTGACAGTTTATTATTGAGGATAATATATGGAATTATCTGTTTGATGTGACCATGTTAAAAAAAAAAAACCTCCGACTCATCAGTGATCTTTGCAGCATAACTGATTGTGTGCTAAGTGACCTTTAACTTGAAGGGGTAAAAGCATTGTTTTAAATCATTCATGGGATGCTACCACAGGACTTTAAATAGATCCCAGAAAATGTAAGCACCTTACACAATTCTTTCTAAATGAACTGTACATATGGGCAATAATCCAGAAAGGAGCTCAGTAATTTCAATCAAAATGGTAAAACACACAAAAAAAAGAAAATATCAAACTGTATATATTTTATTATTCGTACAGTTCAGCAAATGAAATGACTGTTGCACATTTGGATATCCTTCGATATAACGTCTTACAGTAAAATGTATATATCTGTAGAAATCTAAGTAATGGAAAACTGGCTAAAAGGTATTATCAAAAGTATTCATCTCATTATCATGTAATTATTAGTTACATCTATACAAGATTAGTATCTTAATTAGCTTAATGATGTCAGGCACGGTGCAAATAAATCAAGGTTTTTATGATTTAGCATTATAATTGTTTAATACAACATGTTTATTCCTGTTGAATAAACGGCATCACCTAGAATATCACACACAGATGTATAATAAAGAAACAATGAATCCAATTGTTTAATCTAAAATCTCATTATTACCTTAGTTTTAAGGCAAAGCTAAATAAAAAAAAAGATCGATAAAACAGTGAACCTTTATTGTCCATTTCATTCCAGTTGGTGATAATAAATGTTGACCTTATTTACATATATATCTTCCGACATTTTAACGTAAAGCTTGCTTGTAAACGAAATTAATCACCCTGCATTTTTGCACGATTAAAGATGACGGATAAGCTTGGCTGGATAAACATCTACTAACCAATTCTATGCGACTGACATGTCACAATCCTTCTGACACGCAAGTACTAATGACAAGACACAATTAGCATGTGTATGAACAGACGCAGAGAGCAGTCACTGGAAACGGAACGATTGAAAAAGAAAAAAAACAGAAACGCATTGCTCATATTGTAAAATCTACCTAACGATCCGTTTATTTATCTTCCATCGATCTATCTCGCATCTATGTATCTATAACCCATCGGTTTTTATCTCTTTGCCTATTTCTGAGCTGCTGTATCACTCCTAAGCTCGACACAGCCTCACAAAGCCAAGCTGTTAAAAAAAAAAAATACAATTTCTACCAAAATAACAAAACTAATTTTCCAAAGACCCAAGAGCAAAGAACATCTTTTTCTAATCGAATGCAGTTATTCTAGAAAGATGGTAAAAAGAGATCATTATATTTACCATGATTTCTTTCCTTTCAATAGCCCTATGCATTATGCCTTCATCCTTTTTTGACTGGGAAGTAAACTAGAAAGGGGGGATACTGCACTAGAGCACATACATTGCAATCGCCTCTAGACATGACCCAAAATGATGCTAAGAAGTCTTGCTCTGACCTCCCGCTAACCAGCCTCTTGTGATTAATTCAGCGTGTCCTTGAAAGTATCTGCTTGAGAGCATTGGTTTTTTTAATTTAGGAGTTCTTGCAGCCCACCTATAGTTTCACCCCGGCATTTTTATCATACGAAAACCATTTATCTGAAAAAAGAGATCTGTGATAACTGAAAGACGCCACCTGCCTAAATACCACTCGAAGATGGCCACAATGTCCTAACGTGTTTTTTTTTTTTTTTTAGAACCAATTCTACGGAAACATGTCATGAGATTAATACCATCTTTGTAGCTTTTCTTCCTCTTTTTAGTGAAAACCTTTTACATGTCTACGTGTCCCTTAGTGAAGAGCAGAAATGTGGCCACAAAATGTTAATTTTCTAACCAAACATCAGCAATCACAACCATCACATGGATGGACTAGAAAGAGCAATCTAACATCGAGGGATATGAATTTCTGATCAGAGGCTGGCAGACTGCCGTGGAGGCTTACGGTAATCCCATTGGACAGCTAGGGTTGATGAAGCCTGGGAACAGGCAACCACAATGTAGGTAGTTCACAATTGTAAGTCCATAATTTAGAGCTATATGAGAAGTGGAGAGTATTCATCTGAACAACAAGCTGTAATTTTACAACAGTAACATTAACCTATTATATTCTGCAATAAAGCTTTTCTTGTTAAAAAGTCGCATAGCTGCTTTGTACTAACTATTGCTGTCCGACACCAAGGACAAAAGTTTCACACAATCAATCATTTTCTGAATATTTTTTCTTTATATCAACAATTCTGCATTAAAGCTATGTGACAAATGTACTTTCTTTGTGTATGCAGGCATTACAGTACGATGCATACAGAGACCGAGGATATCATTTCTTTTGGCAATCTAAGAAGAAACTGATGACACACAACTTATCTCCCAGTTACACAATATTTATTGTAGTTGTCAAGGTTTTCAAATAGAATTCCTCTTTACAGTCTACAGGCAATTGTACAGTTTGCGTGTGGACATCCATATTACATTTCCATAAACTTACAGTACAGATATATACTCCTCAGCACTGAAATTGCAACACCAAGAGAAAAAAGTAATGGAGTTATGGAAATCACAGGATAGCTAAACATGTTAATGATATGCAAATTAGGAGAAAAATGGAAACACGTTTTTAAAGTCGTCTTAATCTATTCAATATCGAGTATGAGGGCCATTTGCAGAAATACACATGCTTACACGCCTTTAACATGCTATCAGTGTGATTATTCTTTCTAATGAACATTCTGTCATGCTCAATACACTGAGTCACAAAAATCATCAAGATCCTCTGTTGGAAGCCCCACTTGCAGTAGCCAACCTATTATGTCCCAGATGTGCTCAATGGAAGACAAGACTAGAGACACTGCAGACCGTGGCAGCATGTTTAGGCTATGCAGGCTCCTTACATTATGGAAACAGGAACACATGGGCTACTTGCACAGTGAACAAGTCTGTATGATCATGTTCACACACCACCAAGAAACCTGAAGACACAAAAGAGAATAGTAAAACCAAAAACACTCAGTTTGAAAAAATGTTGCAGTAATCCGCAAGTGCTAGTAAAAGATGTAAAAAACAGGGTATTTGGTTGATACGTTTTTTGCAAAAAATGTATACTAAGCTGCTCTACCAATCTTCACGGTATACCCTTATCAGAGCAGTCCTAACTAATGTATGCAATCCCTATCTGATGTATTTAAAAACCTGATCATCTGTATATAACCTGTGTGAACAGGGTTCAGAGAGGAAAAATCCATGTGTGCATACAGGGTAGAACAGCTATTGTGCAGATAGCCCAAGAGGAGTGGTGGAACTCCCCAGTCTTGTAGACACAAGAGAACAATTATGGAAACAGGAACACATGGGCTACTTGCACAGTGAACAAGTCTGTATGATCATGTTCACACACCACCAAGAAACCTGAAGACACAAAAGAGAATAGTAAAACCAAAAACACTCAGTTTGAAAAAATGTTGCAGTAATCCGCAAGTGCTAGTAAAAGATGTAAAAAACAGGGTATTTGGTTGATACGTTTTTTGCAAAAAATGTATACTAAGCTGCTCTACCAATCTTCACGGTATACCCTTATCAGAGCAGTCCTAACTAATGTATGCAATCCCTATCTGATGTATTTAAAAACCTGATCATCTGTATATAACCTGTGTGAACAGGGTTCAGAGAGGAAAAATCCATGTGTGCATACAGGGTAGAACAGCTATTGTGCAGATAGCCCAAGAGGAGTGGTGGAACTCCCCAGTCTTGTAGACACAAGAGAACAATTATGGAAACAGGAACACATGGGCTACTTGCACAGTGAACAAGTCTGTATGATCATGTTCACACACCACCAAGAAACCTGAAGACACAAAAGAGAATAGTAAAACCAAAAACACTCAGTTTGAAAAAATGTTGCAGTAATCCGCAAGTGCTAGTAAAAGATGTAAAAAACAGGGTATTTGGTTGATACGTTTTTTGCAAAAAATGTATACTAAGCTGCTCTACCAATCTTCACGGTATACCCTTATCAGAGCAGTCCTAACTAATGTATGCAATCCCTATCTGATGTATTTAAAAACCTGATCATCTGTATATAACCTGTGTGAACAGGGTTCAGAGAGGAAAAATCCATGTGTGCATACAGGGTAGAACAGCTATTGTGCAGATAGCCCAAGAGGAGTGGTGGAACTCCCCAGTCTTGTAGACACAAGAGAACAATTATGGAAACAGGAACACATGGGCTACTTGCACAGTGAACAAGTCTGTATGATCATGTTCACACACCACCAAGAAACCTGAAGACACAAAAGAGAATAGTAAAACCAAAAACACTCAGTTTGAAAAAATGTTGCAGTAATCCGCAAGTGCTAGTAAAAGATGTAAAAAACAGGGTATTTGGTTGATACGTTTTTTGCAAAAAATGTATACTAAGCTGCTCTACCAATCTTCACGGTATACCCTTATCAGAGCAGTCCTAACTAATGTATGCAATCCCTATCTGATGTATTTAAAAACCTGATCATCTGTATATAACCTGTGTGAACAGGGTTCAGAGAGGAAAAATCCATGTGTGCATACAGGGTAGAACAGCTATTGTGCAGATAGCCCAAGAGGAGTGGTGGAACTCCCCAGTCTTGTAGACACAAGAGAACAATTATGGAAACAGGAACACATGGGCTACTTGCACAGTGAACAAGTCTGTATGATCATGTTCACACACCACCAAGAAACCTGAAGACACAAAAGAGAATAGTAAAACCAAAAACACTCAGTTTGAAAAAATGTTGCAGTAATCCGCAAGTGCTAGTAAAAGATGTAAAAAACAGGGTATTTGGTTGATACGTTTTTTGCAAAAAATGTATACTAAGCTGCTCTACCAATCTTCACGGTATACCCTTATCAGAGCAGTCCTAACTAATGTATGCAATCCCTATCTGATGTATTTAAAAACCTGATCATCTGTATATAACCTGTGTGAACAGGGTTCAGAGAGGAAAAATCCATGTGTGCATACAGGGTAGAACAGCTATTGTGCAGATAGCCCAAGAGGAGTGGTGGAACTCCCCAGTCTTGTAGACACAAGAGAACAATTATGGAAACAGGAACACATGGGCTACTTGCACAGTGAACAAGTCTGTATGATCATGTTCACACACCACCAAGAAACCTGAAGACACAAAAGAGAATAGTAAAACCAAAAACACTCAGTTTGAAAAAATGTTGCAGTAATCCGCAAGTGCTAGTAAAAGATGTAAAAAACAGGGTATTTGGTTGATACGTTTTTTGCAAAAAATGTATACTAAGCTGCTCTACCAATCTTCACGGTATACCCTTATCAGAGCAGTCCTAACTAATGTATGCAATCCCTATCTGATGTATTTAAAAACCTGATCATCTGTATATAACCTGTGTGAACAGGGTTCAGAGAGGAAAAATCCATGTGTGCATACAGGGTAGAACAGCTATTGTGCAGATAGCCCAAGAGGAGTGGTGGAACTCCCCAGTCTTGTAGACACAAGAGAACAATTATGGAAACAGGAACACATGGGCTACTTGCACAGTGAACAAGTCTGTATGATCATGTTCACACACCACCAAGAAACCTGAAGACACAAAAGAGAATAGTAAAACCAAAAACACTCAGTTTGAAAAAATGTTGCAGTAATCCGCAAGTGCTAGTAAAAGATGTAAAAAACAGGGTATTTGGTTGATACGTTTTTTGCAAAAAATGTATACTAAGCTGCTCTACCAATCTTCACGGTATACCCTTATCAGAGCAGTCCTAACTAATGTATGCAATCCCTATCTGATGTATTTAAAAACCTGATCATCTGTATATAACCTGTGTGAACAGGGTTCAGAGAGGAAAAATCCATGTGTGCATACAGGGTAGAACAGCTATTGTGCAGATAGCCCAAGAGGAGTGGTGGAACTCCCCAGTCTTGTAGACACAAGAGAACAATTATGGAAACAGGAACACATGGGCTACTTGCACAGTGAACAAGTCTGTATGATCATGTTCACACACCACCAAGAAACCTGAAGACACAAAAGAGAATAGTAAAACCAAAAACACTCAGTTTGAAAAAATGTTGCAGTAATCCGCAAGTGCTAGTAAAAGATGTAAAAAACAGGGTATTTGGTTGATACGTTTTTTGCAAAAAATGTATACTAAGCTGCTCTACCAATCTTCACGGTATACCCTTATCAGAGCAGTCCTAACTAATGTATGCAATCCCTATCTGATGTATTTAAAAACCTGATCATCTGTATATAACCTGTGTGAACAGGGTTCAGAGAGGAAAAATCCATGTGTGCATACAGGGTAGAACAGCTATTGTGCAGATAGCCCAAGAGGAGTGGTGGAACTCCCCAGTCTTGTAGACACAAGAGAACAATTATGGAAACAGGAACACATGGGCTACTTGCACAGTGAACAAGTCTGTATGATCATGTTCACACACCACCAAGAAACCTGAAGACACAAAAGAGAATAGTAAAACCAAAAACACTCAGTTTGAAAAAATGTTGCAGTAATCCGCAAGTGCTAGTAAAAGATGTAAAAAACAGGGTATTTGGTTGATACGTTTTTTGCAAAAAATGTATACTAAGCTGCTCTACCAATCTTCACGGTATACCCTTATCAGAGCAGTCCTAACTAATGTATGCAATCCCTATCTGATGTATTTAAAAACCTGATCATCTGTATATAACCTGTGTGAACAGGGTTCAGAGAGGAAAAATCCATGTGTGCATACAGGGTAGAACAGCTATTGTGCAGATAGCCCAAGAGGAGTGGTGGAACTCCCCAGTCTTGTAGACACAAGAGAACAATTATGGAAACAGGAACACATGGGCTACTTGCACAGTGAACAAGTCTGTATGATCATGTTCACACACCACCAAGAAACCTGAAGACACAAAAGAGAATAGTAAAACCAAAAACACTCAGTTTGAAAAAATGTTGCAGTAATCCGCAAGTGCTAGTAAAAGATGTAAAAAACAGGGTATTTGGTTGATACGTTTTTTGCAAAAAATGTATACTAAGCTGCTCTACCAATCTTCACGGTATACCCTTATCAGAGCAGTCCTAACTAATGTATGCAATCCCTATCTGATGTATTTAAAAACCTGATCATCTGTATATAACCTGTGTGAACAGGGTTCAGAGAGGAAAAATCCATGTGTGCATACAGGGTAGAACAGCTATTGTGCAGATAGCCCAAGAGGAGTGGTGGAACTCCCCAGTCTTGTAGACACAAGAGAACAATTATGGAAACAGGAACACATGGGCTACTTGCACAGTGAACAAGTCTGTATGATCATGTTCACACACCACCAAGAAACCTGAAGACACAAAAGAGAATAGTAAAACCAAAAACACTCAGTTTGAAAAAATGTTGCAGTAATCCGCAAGTGCTAGTAAAAGATGTAAAAAACAGGGTATTTGGTTGATACGTTTTTTGCAAAAAATGTATACTAAGCTGCTCTACCAATCTTCACGGTATACCCTTATCAGAGCAGTCCTAACTAATGTATGCAATCCCTATCTGATGTATTTAAAAACCTGATCATCTGTATATAACCTGTGTGAACAGGGTTCAGAGAGGAAAAATCCATGTGTGCATACAGGGTAGAACAGCTATTGTGCAGATAGCCCAAGAGGAGTGGTGGAACTCCCCAGTCTTGTAGACACAAGAGAACAATTATGGAAACAGGAACACATGGGCTACTTGCACAGTGAACAAGTCTGTATGATCATGTTCACACACCACCAAGAAACCTGAAGACACAAAAGAGAATAGTAAAACCAAAAACACTCAGTTTGAAAAAATGTTGCAGTAATCCGCAAGTGCTAGTAAAAGATGTAAAAAACAGGGTATTTGGTTGATACGTTTTTTGCAAAAAATGTATACTAAGCTGCTCTACCAATCTTCACGGTATACCCTTATCAGAGCAGTCCTAACTAATGTATGCAATCCCTATCTGATGTATTTAAAAACCTGATCATCTGTATATAACCTGTGTGAACAGGGTTGAGAGAGGAAAAATCCATGTGTGCATACAGGGTAGAACAGCTATTGTGCAGATAGCCCAAGAGGAGTGGTGGAACTCCCCAGTCTTGTAGACACAAGAGAACAATTATGGAAACAGGAACACATGGGCTACTTGCACAGTGAACAAGTCTGTATGATCATGTTCACACACCACCAAGAAACCTGAAGACACAAAAGAGAATAGTAAAACCAAAAACACTCAGTTTGAAAAAATGTTGCAGTAATCCGCAAGTGCTAGTAAAAGATGTAAAAAACAGGGTATTTGGTTGATACGTTTTTTGCAAAAAATGTATACTAAGCTGCTCTACCAATCTTCACTGTATACCCTTATCAGAGCAGTCCTAACTAATGTATGCAATCCCTATCTGATGTATTTAAAAACCTGATCATCTGTATATAACCTGTGTGAACAGGGTTCAGAGAGGAAAAATCCATGTGTGCATACAGGGTAGAACAGCTATTGTGCAGATAGCCCAAGAGGAGTGGTGGAACTCCCCAGTCTTGTAGACACAAGAGAACAATTATGGAAACAGGAACACATGGGCTACTTGCACAGTGAACAAGTCTGTATGATCATGTTCACACACCACCAAGAAACCTGAAGACACAAAAGAGAATAGTAAAACCAAAAACACTCAGTTTGAAAAAATGTTGCAGTAATCCGCAAGTGCTAGTAAAAGATGTAAAAAACAGGGTATTTGGTTGATACGTTTTTTGCAAAAAATGTATACTAAGCTGCTCTACCAATCTTCACGGTTTACCCTTATCAGAGCAGTCCTAACTAATGTATGCAATCCCTATCTGATGTATTTAAAAACCTGATCATCTGTATATAACCTGTGTGAACAGGGTTCAGAGAGGAAAAATCCATGTGTGCATACAGGGTAGAACAGCTATTGTGCAGATAGCCCAAGAGGAGTGGTGGAACTCCCCAGTCTTGTAGACACAAGAGAACAATTATGGAAACAGGAACACATGGGCTACTTGCACAGTGAACAAGTCTGTATGATCATGTTCACACACCACCAAGAAACCTGAAGACACAAAAGAGAATAGTAAAACCAAAAACACTCAGTTTGAAAAAATGTTGCAGTAATCCGCAAGTGCTAGTAAAAGATGTAAAAAACAGGGTATTTGGTTGATACGTTTTTTGCAAAAAATGTATACTAAGCTGCTCTACCAATCTTCACGGTATACCCTTATCAGAGCAGTCCTAACTAATGTATGCAATCCCTATCTGATGTATTTAAAAACCTGATCATCTGTATATAACCTGTGTGAACAGGGTTCAGAGAGGAAAAATCCATGTGTGCATACAGGGTAGAACAGCTATTGTGCAGATAGCCCAAGAGGAGTGGTGGAACTCCCCAGTCTTGTAGACACAAGAGAACAATTATGGAAACAGGAACACATGGGCTACTTGCACAGTGAACAAGTCTGTATGATCATGTTCACACACCACCAAGAAACCTGAAGACACAAAAGAGAATAGTAAAACCAAAAACACTCAGTTTGAAAAAATGTTGCAGTAATCCGCAAGTGCTAGTAAAAGATGTAAAAAACAGGGTATTTGGTTGATACGTTTTTTGCAAAAAATGTATACTAAGCTGCTCTACCAATCTTCACGGTATACCCTTATCAGAGCAGTCCTAACTAATGTATGCAATCCCTATCTGATGTATTTAAAAACCTGATCATCTGTATATAACCTGTGTGAACAGGGTTCAGAGAGGAAAAATCAATGTGTGCATACAGGGTAGAACAGCTATTGTGCAGATAGCCCAAGAGGAGTGGTGGAACTCCCCAGTCTTGTAGACACAAGAGAACAATTATGGAAACAGGAACACATGGGCTACTTGCACAGTGAACAAGTCTGTATGATCATGTTCACACACCACCAAGAAACCTGAAGACACAAAAGAGAATAGTAAAACCAAAAACACTCAGTTTGAAAAAATGTTGCAGTAATCCGCAAGTGCTAGTAAAAGATGTAAAAAACAGGGTATTTGGTTGATACGTTTTTTGCAAAAAATGTATACTAAGCTGCTCTACCAATCTTCACGGTATACCCTTATCAGAGCAGTCCTAACTAATGTATGCAATCCCTATCTGATGTATTTAAAAACCTGATCATCTGTATATAACCTGTGTGAACAGGGTTCAGAGAGGAAAAATCCATGTGTGCATACAGGGTAGAACAGCTATTGTGCAGATAGCCCAAGAGGAGTGGTGGAACTCCCCAGTCTTGTAGACACAAGAGAACAATTATGGAAACAGGAACACATGGGCTACTTGCACAGTGAACAAGTCTGTATGATCATGTTCACACACCACCAAGAAACCTGAAGACACAAAAGAGAATAGTAAAACCAAAAACACTCAGTTTGAAAAAATGTTGCAGTAATCCGCAAGTGCTAGTAAAAGATGTAAAAAACAGGGTATTTGGTTGAAACGTATCAACCAAATACCCTGTTTTTTACATCTTTTACTAGCACTTGCGGATTACTGCAACATTTTTTCAAACTGAGTGTTTTTGGTTTTACTATTCTCTTTTGTGTCTTCAGGTTTCTTGGTGGTGTGTGAACATGATCATACAGACTTGTTCACTGTGCAAGTAGCCCATGTGTTCCTGTTTCCATAATTGTTCTCTTGTGTCTACAAGACTGGGGAGTTCCACCACTCCTCTTGGGCTATCTGCACAATAGCTGTTCTACCCTGTATGCACACATGGATTTTTCCTCTCTGAACCCTGTTCACACAGGTTATATACAGATGATCAGGTTTTTAAATACATCAGATAGGGATTGCATACATTAGTTAGGACTGCTCTGATAAGGGTATACCGTGAAGATTGGTAGAGCAGCTTAGTATACATTTTTTGCAAAAAACGTATCAACCAAATACCCTGTTTTTTACATCTTTTACTAGCACTTGCGGATTACTGCAACATTTTTTCAAACTGAGTGTTTTTGGTTTTACTATTCTCTTTTGTGTCTTCAGGTTTCTTGGTGGTGTGTGAACATGATCATACAGACTTGTTCACTGTGCAAGTAGCCCATGTGTTCCTGTTTCCATAATTGTTCTCTTGTGTCTACAAGACTGGGGAGTTCCACCACTCCTCTTGGGCTATCTGCACAATAGCTGTTCTACCCTGTATGCACACATGGATTTTTCCTCTCTGAACCCTGTTCACACAGGTTATATACAGATGATCAGGTTTTTAAATACATCAGATAGGGATTGCATACATTAGTTAGGACTGCTCTGATAAGGGTATACCGTGAAGATTGGTAGAGCAGCTTAGTATACATTTTTTGCAAAAAACGTATCAACCAAATACCCTGTTTTTTACATCTTTTACTAGCACTTGCGGATTACTGCAACATTTTTTCAAACTGAGTGTTTTTGGTTTTACTATTCTCTTTTGTGTCTTCAGGTTTCTTGGTGGTGTGTGAACATGATCATACAGACTTGTTCACTGTGCAAGTAGCCCATGTGTTCCTGTTTCCATAATTGTTCTCTTGTGTCTACAAGACTGGGGAGTTCCACCACTCCTCTTGGGCTATCTGCACAATAGCTGTTCTACCCTGTATGCACACATGGATTTTTCCTCTCTGAACCCTGTTCACACAGGTTATATACAGATGATCAGGTTTTTAAATACATCAGATAGGGATTGCATACATTAGTTAGGACTGCTCTGATAAGGGTATACCGTGAAGATTGGTAGAGCAGCTTAGTATACATTTTTTGCAAAAAACGTATCAACCAAATACCCTGTTTTTTACATCTTTTACTAGCACTTGCGGATTACTGCAACATTTTTTCAAACTGAGTGTTTTTGGTTTTACTATTCTCTTTTGTGTCTTCAGGTTTCTTGGTGGTGTGTGAACATGATCATACAGACTTGTTCACTGTGCAAGTAGCCCATGTGTTCCTGTTTCCATAATTGTTCTCTTGTGTCTACAAGACTGGGGAGTTCCACCACTCCTCTTGGGCTATCTGCACAATAGCTGTTCTACCCTGTATGCACACATGGATTTTTCCTCTCTGAACCCTGTTCACACAGGTTATATACAGATGATCAGGTTTTTAAATACATCAGATAGGGATTGCATACATTAGTTAGGACTGCTCTGATAAGGGTATACCGTGAAGATTGGTAGAGCAGCTTAGTATACATTTTTTGCAAAAAACGTATCAACCAAATACCCTGTTTTTTACATCTTTTACTAGCACTTGCGGATTACTGCAACATTTTTTCAAACTGAGTGTTTTTGGTTTTACTATTCTCTTTTGTGTCTTCAGGTTTCTTGGTGGTGTGTGAACATGATCATACAGACTTGTTCACTGTGCAAGTAGCCCATGTGTTCCTGTTTCCATAATTGTTCTCTTGTGTCTACAAGACTGGGGAGTTCCACCACTCCTCTTGGGCTATCTGCACAATAGCTGTTCTACCCTGTATGCACACATGGATTTTTCCTCTCTGAACCCTGTTCACACAGGTTATATACAGATGATCAGGTTTTTAAATACATCAGATAGGGATTGCATACATTAGTTAGGACTGCTCTGATAAGGGTATACCGTGAAGATTGGTAGAGCAGCTTAGTATACATTTTTTGCAAAAAACGTATCAACCAAATACCCTGTTTTTTACATCTTTTACTAGCACTTGCGGATTACTGCAACATTTTTTCAAACTGAGTGTTTTTGGTTTTACTATTCTCTTTTGTGTCTTCAGGTTTCTTGGTGGTGTGTGAACATGATCATACAGACTTGTTCACTGTGCAAGTAGCCCATGTGTTCCTGTTTCCATAATTGTTCTCTTGTGTCTACAAGACTGGGGAGTTCCACCACTCCTCTTGGGCTATCTGCACAATAGCTGTTCTACCCTGTATGCACACATGGATTTTTCCTCTCTGAACCCTGTTCACACAGGTTATATACAGATGATCAGGTTTTTAAATACATCAGATAGGGATTGCATACATTAGTTAGGACTGCTCTGATAAGGGTATACCGTGAAGATTGGTAGAGCAGCTTAGTATACATTTTTTGCAAAAAACGTATCAACCAAATACCCTGTTTTTTACATCTTTTACTAGCACTTGCGGATTACTGCAACATTTTTTCAAACTGAGTGTTTTTGGTTTTACTATTCTCTTTTGTGTCTTCAGGTTTCTTGGTGGTGTGTGAACATGATCATACAGACTTGTTCACTGTGCAAGTAGCCCATGTGTTCCTGTTTCCATAATTGTTCTCTTGTGTCTACAAGACTGGGGAGTTCCACCACTCCTCTTGGGCTATCTGCACAATAGCTGTTCTACCCTGTATGCACACATGGATTTTTCCTCTCTGAACCCTGTTCACACAGGTTATATACAGATGATCAGGTTTTTAAATACATCAGATAGGGATTGCATACATTAGTTAGGACTGCTCTGATAAGGGTATACCGTGAAGATTGGTAGAGCAGCTTAGTATACATTTTTTGCAAAAAACGTATCAACCAAATACCCTGTTTTTTACATCTTTTACTAGCACTTGCGGATTACTGCAACATTTTTTCAAACTGAGTGTTTTTGGTTTTACTATTCTCTTTTGTGTCTTCAGGTTTCTTGGTGGTGTGTGAACATGATCATACAGACTTGTTCACTGTGCAAGTAGCCCATGTGTTCCTGTTTCCATAATTGTTCTCTTGTGTCTACAAGACTGGGGAGTTCCACCACTCCTCTTGGGCTATCTGCACAATAGCTGTTCTACCCTGTATGCACACATGGATTTTTCCTCTCTGAACCCTGTTCACACAGGTTATATACAGATGATCAGGTTTTTAAATACATCAGATAGGGATTGCATACATTAGTTAGGACTGCTCTGATAAGGGTATACCGTGAAGATTGGTAGAGCAGCTTAGTATACATTTTTTGCAAAAAACGTATCAACCAAATACCCTGTTTTTTACATCTTTTACTAGCACTTGCGGATTACTGCAACATTTTTTCAAACTGAGTGTTTTTGGTTTTACTATTCTCTTTTGTGTCTTCAGGTTTCTTGGTGGTGTGTGAACATGATCATACAGACTTGTTCACTGTGCAAGTAGCCCATGTGTTCCTGTTTCCATAATTGTTCTCTTGTGTCTACAAGACTGGGGAGTTCCACCACTCCTCTTGGGCTATCTGCACAATAGCTGTTCTACCCTGTATGCACACATGGATTTTTCCTCTCTGAACCCTGTTCACACAGGTTATATACAGATGATCAGGTTTTTAAATACATCAGATAGGGATTGCATACATTAGTTAGGACTGCTCTGATAAGGGTATACCGTGAAGATTGGTAGAGCAGCTTAGTATACATTTTTTGCAAAAAACGTATCAACCAAATACCCTGTTTTTTACATCTTTTACTAGCACTTGCGGATTACTGCAACATTTTTTCAAACTGAGTGTTTTTGGTTTTACTATTCTCTTTTGTGTCTTCAGGTTTCTTGGTGGTGTGTGAACATGATCATACAGACTTGTTCACTGTGCAAGTAGCCCATGTGTTCCTGTTTCCATAATTGTTCTCTTGTGTCTACAAGACTGGGGAGTTCCACCACTCCTCTTGGGCTATCTGCACAATAGCTGTTCTACCCTGTATGCACACATGGATTTTTCCTCTCTGAACCCTGTTCACACAGGTTATATACAGATGATCAGGTTTTTAAATACATCAGATAGGGATTGCATACATTAGTTAGGACTGCTCTGATAAGGGTATACCGTGAAGATTGGTAGAGCAGCTTAGTATACATTTTTTGCAAAAAACGTATCAACCAAATACCCTGTTTTTTACATCTTTTACTAGCACTTGCGGATTACTGCAACATTTTTTCAAACTGAGTGTTTTTGGTTTTACTATTCTCTTTTGTGTCTTCAGGTTTCTTGGTGGTGTGTGAACATGATCATACAGACTTGTTCACTGTGCAAGTAGCCCATGTGTTCCTGTTTCCATAATTGTTCTCTTGTGTCTACAAGACTGGGGAGTTCCACCACTCCTCTTGGGCTATCTGCACAATAGCTGTTCTACCCTGTATGCACACATGGATTTTTCCTCTCTGAACCCTGTTCACACAGGTTATATACAGATGATCAGGTTTTTAAATACATCAGATAGGGATTGCATACATTAGTTAGGACTGCTCTGATAAGGGTATACCGTGAAGATTGGTAGAGCAGCTTAGTATACATTTTTTGCAAAAAACGTATCAACCAAATACCCTGTTTTTTACATCTTTTACTAGCACTTGCGGATTACTGCAACATTTTTTCAAACTGAGTGTTTTTGGTTTTACTATTCTCTTTTGTGTCTTCAGGTTTCTTGGTGGTGTGTGAACATGATCATACAGACTTGTTCACTGTGCAAGTAGCCCATGTGTTCCTGTTTCCATAATTGTTCTCTTGTGTCTACAAGACTGGGGAGTTCCACCACTCCTCTTGGGCTATCTGCACAATAGCTGTTCTACCCTGTATGCACACATGGATTTTTCCTCTCTGAACCCTGTTCACACAGGTTATATACAGATGATCAGGTTTTTAAATACATCAGATAGGGATTGCATACATTAGTTAGGACTGCTCTGATAAGGGTATACCGTGAAGATTGGTAGAGCAGCTTAGTATACATTTTTTGCAAAAAACGTATCAACCAAATACCCTGTTTTTTACATCTTTTACTAGCACTTGCGGATTACTGCAACATTTTTTCAAACTGAGTGTTTTTGGTTTTACTATTCTCTTTTGTGTCTTCAGGTTTCTTGGTGGTGTGTGAACATGATCATACAGACTTGTTCACTGTGCAAGTAGCCCATGTGTTCCTGTTTCCATAATTGTTCTCTTGTGTCTACAAGACTGGGGAGTTCCACCACTCCTCTTGGGCTATCTGCACAATAGCTGTTCTACCCTGTATGCACACATGGATTTTTCCTCTCTGAACCCTGTTCACACAGGTTATATACAGATGATCAGGTTTTTAAATACATCAGATAGGGATTGCATACATTAGTTAGGACTGCTCTGATAAGGGTATACCGTGAAGATTGGTAGAGCAGCTTAGTATACATTTTTTGCAAAAAACGTATCAACCAAATACCCTGTTTTTTACATCTTTTACTAGCACTTGCGGATTACTGCAACATTTTTTCAAACTGAGTGTTTTTGGTTTTACTATTCTCTTTTGTGTCTTCAGGTTTCTTGGTGGTGTGTGAACATGATCATACAGACTTGTTCACTGTGCAAGTAGCCCATGTGTTCCTGTTTCCATAATTGTTCTCTTGTGTCTACAAGACTGGGGAGTTCCACCACTCCTCTTGGGCTATCTGCACAATAGCTGTTCTACCCTGTATGCACACATGGATTTTTCCTCTCTGAACCCTGTTCACACAGGTTATATACAGATGATCAGGTTTTTAAATACATCAGATAGGGATTGCATACATTAGTTAGGACTGCTCTGATAAGGGTATACCGTGAAGATTGGTAGAGCAGCTTAGTATACATTTTTTGCAAAAAACGTATCAACCAAATACCCTGTTTTTTACATCTTTTACTAGCACTTGCGGATTACTGCAACATTTTTTCAAACTGAGTGTTTTTGGTTTTACTATTCTCTTTTGTGTCTTCAGGTTTCTTGGTGGTGTGTGAACATGATCATACAGACTTGTTCACTGTGCAAGTAGCCCATGTGTTCCTGTTTCCATAATTGTTCTCTTGTGTCTACAAGACTGGGGAGTTCCACCACTCCTCTTGGGCTATCTGCACAATAGCTGTTCTACCCTGTATGCACACATGGATTTTTCCTCTCTGAACCCTGTTCACACAGGTTATATACAGATGATCAGGTTTTTAAATACATCAGATAGGGATTGCATACATTAGTTAGGACTGCTCTGATAAGGGTATACCGTGAAGATTGGTAGAGCAGCTTAGTATACATTTTTTGCAAAAAACGTATCAACCAAATACCCTGTTTTTTACATCTTTTACTAGCACTTGCGGATTACTGCAACATTTTTTCAAACTGAGTGTTTTTGGTTTTACTATTCTCTTTTGTGTCTTCAGGTTTCTTGGTGGTGTGTGAACATGATCATACAGACTTGTTCACTGTGCAAGTAGCCCATGTGTTCCTGTTTCCATAATTGTTCTCTTGTGTCTACAAGACTGGGGAGTTCCACCACTCCTCTTGGGCTATCTGCACAATAGCTGTTCTACCCTGTATGCACACATGGATTTTTCCTCTCTGAACCCTGTTCACACAGGTTATATACAGATGATCAGGTTTTTAAATACATCAGATAGGGATTGCATACATTAGTTAGGACTGCTCTGATAAGGGTATACCGTGAAGATTGGTAGAGCAGCTTAGTATACATTTTTTGCAAAAAACGTATCAACCAAATACCCTGTTTTTTACATCTTTTACTAGCACTTGCGGATTACTGCAACATTTTTTCAAACTGAGTGTTTTTGGTTTTACTATTCTCTTTTGTGTCTTCAGGTTTCTTGGTGGTGTGTGAACATGATCATACAGACTTGTTCACTGTGCAAGTAGCCCATGTGTTCCTGTTTCCATAATTGTTCTCTTGTGTCTACAAGACTGGGGAGTTCCACCACTCCTCTTGGGCTATCTGCACAATAGCTGTTCTACCCTGTATGCACACATGGATTTTTCCTCTCTGAACCCTGTTCACACAGGTTATATACAGATGATCAGGTTTTTAAATACATCAGATAGGGATTGCATACATTAGTTAGGACTGCTCTGATAAGGGTATACCGTGAAGATTGGTAGAGCAGCTTAGTATACATTTTTTGCAAAAAACGTATCAACCAAATACCCTGTTTTTTACATCTTTTACTAGCACTTGCGGATTACTGCAACATTTTTTCAAACTGAGTGTTTTTGGTTTTACTATTCTCTTTTGTGTCTTCAGGCTCCTTACATTAGTATGAGTAACATGCAACCACCTGGTATTGTCATGTTGAAAAATGGCTCCTTGGACAATTTTGAGAAATGTATCAATTGGAATGTGTTCCCCTATTAAAATAAAATCACTTATACCCACTTCCCTTGCCTGCACCATTCCAGCAGTATCATCTCCAGGGCTCATGTGAGGTTGATATGTCACGAGAGTTGCGGCCATTTAGTGAAGTCTTCACTGTCTCCATCTTTGGATGTATAAGTAATCCACAAGCATTGAGATAGCAGCCACAGCACTGACATCCTTTTAATTGTTTATTCAATTGAAGGTGAGAACAGTGTAGCCGGTGCTGATTGGACTCAGGGCTTGCATGATATAACAACCTCATGTGAGCGCTAGGAATATGACACCACTAGAATGCACCAGCACAAGAGGTGAGTATAGTCATTTTTATTTTAACGGGGTCAAACATTCAGATTGAGAAAGGGTTGTCCTAGCAGTGTACAACCCCTTGAAGACTAAATGAGTACAACTAGCATATGTTGTGTCACACCACAACACTGTCCATGTGTTGTCCAGATAAATCTCCAGCCCCAGAGCTCCAAGCCCTGTTTTAGGGCAGCTTCCCTGGAAAAAAGATCCTGTTTTGGGGGCAGATATAGTTCAGTTCGTAGTAGAAGTCTGTATGCGAGGACAGACAGGAGTGGAGCACAGAGGAGAGTGAAAGCTCCAAGAGGCCACAAGCAGGCCTCTGAGGAGAA
The DNA here is from genome assembly GCF_032444005.1 of Ranitomeya imitator. Taxonomy (NCBI): domain Eukaryota; kingdom Metazoa; phylum Chordata; class Amphibia; order Anura; family Dendrobatidae; genus Ranitomeya; species Ranitomeya imitator. The sequence continues at coordinate 462,001,930 of NC_091287.1, read as the reverse complement.
TCAACGCAAGAATCCGGGTACCAGGAGCCCGAGGCTTTTGTAGATTATAAAACACAGAGCAGAACCGGAGGTTATTGTTCTACTAGGACTTTGCCCATAGTTACCTGTGGCACAGCAGCACCTAAGAGCCTGGAGTCACCGAGAACAGACCCCAGTTCACATGGCCCGAGCTGCCTGCCATACAGGTACCTGTCCTAGAACAACAGAACGATTAAAGACGTTGTTGAGACACTCAGTGGCAGCATGGACTTAGAGACAGAAAGCGCAGAGTGGTAGGCTCCCACTTGACTTACAGGGGAACCCAGCTGTTCTTTTGGGATCTCTGACATGGTGACTCCAGGCTCTAACTGCTGCTGTACCTCAGGTGTATTACGGACAATTAACGCATAGTCATATGACCTCCGCTTCTACTTTGGACCTTGCAGTTATCCACAATCTCGGGCTCCCGGCGCCCGGTCTCGGCGCTCTGGCTCACAGAGGGCCCAATCGTTGCCGCCTTGAGCTCCTAATCACTCCTCTGAGCTCCTTTCCTGTCTCTTGCCTCTACTCAACTGAACTGACTTCTCCTCCAGACCAGGATCTTTATTGAGGGAAGTTCCACTAAAACAGAGTTTTGAGCTCTCCTTCTGGCTTGGAGTGAGAATGTTGTGTGTACAGCTTACCTGCCAAAGGGATCCCACTTGTCTCCAGGCATGGCACTACCCTCCCCAAGGGGAAGGCAGCACTACTATGGTACCCGAACTCCTGGGGTGCCACATATGTATCCCAGATGTAGACGTCCAACCCGAGGAACATCAAGGAGTCATCAACAAAACAGTAGTAGCAGCAGCAGTGTATGTGGCATAAGCAATTTCAAGTACAAGTTTGATACTTTGTGAACAACTGGAGATGATAGTGCAGAAGTATTTTGAGCTCAATATCAATGCCATCAAGGGGAGTTTTGACCCTTTTTATGTTTTGGTCTTCAAAAATGGAAGAGTGGCCTGAGCTTGCCTCTCAAGTCTTGGTTATGTCATGCCTGGCAGCCAGCATTCTCTCAGAACATGCCTTCAGTGCTGCTGGTGGAGTCTTGATGGATAAGCCCATCTGGTTGCCCCTCAAAGTGTAAACCACCTACCTTTCATAAAAATGAGCAAGTCATGGATCTCTGATGACTTTAGAACCTCTGTCACAGATTGGGCAGACTAGGCAACGGTGTCATTTTTAGTCTTATGTATTGATCTCAAGTTAATTCAGTATTCACCATCTTTGTGGTGTTTTTTGTGCCTGCTGTTGCTATTGCTGCTGATATTACCAACTTTTTTTTAAATGTAGAGACTCCAGGTTGGGTCTCCATCTGGTGGGATGCCTGTAGTAGAAGGTGGGTCAGAGGCATATTATACTGGTTCTACTCTGTGGAAATGGATGCCACTTTAGTGCTGTGTGACAATTACTTTTTGAAATGTGGAGACTTAAAGTTGGTTTTGAATCACCCCACAGGCTAGGGGTTACTCGGTATCGGGTCCTGCTGTTCACAGGGGGATGTCATGGTGGCTGCGACCCGGTCCGTGGCCCAGGGAACCCAGGTAAAAAGGAAACGTCTTTAAAGGGATAGAGTTTATGTTCGTGATGCCACCAGTGGTGTTCGGTCAGGGTGACCGACGCTGCTTTAAGGGGTCCGCTGGGGTGATCTTATGGCAGCTAGATGGTGTACCTTTCCACAGGTGAAGTATATATGCAGGACTTCCTTCGTGTGTAGATGTTAGATGGTGAATGGCGCAGAGAAGAATGAGGACACAAGGTTGCAGTCTCTTTTCCTTTACTGACGGAGACAGGACAGGAGAGAGAAAGGGGTACATTGCCAGCAAGCTACAGGTAGCAAGGGACCAGAAAACCTGTGCATAGTGGAAGGCCCCCAACCTGACCTGCCAAGGGGATTTCTACTTGTTTTCGGGCTGCCTGGACCTCCTTCTGCACCAGTTGCCGGTACCCTGGACTGAGGCTGACTACTACTTCAGTAAACCAGGCAAAGACTGCGACCCTGTCCTACGTTATTTACCGGCAACCGACCATCCTTGTCATACACCTTGGGAGCCCTGGGGACCCCGCTTCACCTGTGGGAAGCACCACCATCTTGCTGCAACATCACCCGAGAGGACCCCTTTAAGCAGCATCAGTTCCCCTATGACTGAGAACCACAGGTGGCATCACAAATAGACTTTATTCCCAAATACCCCTTCAAGACCTTTCCCCTTTAATTGAGTGCCCAGGTCTATGGACCGGGTCGCAGCCACCATGACATCTCCTTTAAGTGTGACTGTACCCGGTACCAAGTACCCCAGGCCCTGGCGGGCGATCCACCTAGTGTGTGCCTCACTACTGTCTTGGAAAAAACACTCTTAAGATTGTCTGAGTTGCAACCCAGTAGTCAGCACTATTTCAAACCCTAAGAATACAGGCATCGTGTTAAAGGTAGTGCAGCATGAAGGAGCTCATTTGTCAGGTGCTTCCATGAGGTCAAAGTCAAAGCTGTGTTGGCTGCGGGGTAACACTCAAGGTTGCTTCTTCCATCCCCTCCTGCCAACCACAAACAACTGGCAGAGTATCATTATCTCCATCTCCTGACTGTTGCGCGTTCCTCAATTTGATAATCAGATTCTGCATTTTGACTAAAAATTTGTTTAGTTTGCCACTACTTAGGTTTTTTTTTTTAAATTTGACATAACATGTTGGGTCATCCTTTGTAGTCTCATAAATGCCAGGCTAGGCAACTCTTGCCGCCCCTATGAACTGCACACTCACAACCATTGCTGGTCACAGTTGGGGCTGAGAATGCAGTGCTTGTCATGGCTGCATTACTTCGTGTCTGTATGAGAAGTCGCAATGTTACCTCCTTATATTCCTCCTCCACCTCCTCTGCTGAGCTACAAAGCTGCATAGCTCTGGGTTCGCACCAAGTTTGATCTACAACCTCATCGTCATCCTTTCTGCTCTCACACTCCTCACCCTGAGAGTCAACCTTCTCCTCTTCCTGCATTGACACCACAGTACAGTCTGCATGCACCTCTGGTATCTGAGTCTCATCAGGATCACCTCCATTCTTGATGGTAAACATCTGGTGATTAGGGTCTGGATACTGCTCGGACCCTACATTGTCTGACCCCGGATCCAGCATGAAAAAATTTAGGGCACCTGTGCAGATGCTTTACTCCAATGGACTCTGTGATTCTTCGGAGTTGACCTCTGATGCACATGGAATGCAATGTGTGAACAGCTCTTCAGAATTGCCATCTGAGGTTCCCCACAGTCAGTTGAGTTTTTGCAAAGTTTTATTGCTGGAGAAAACAAGGTTGATTGGGGTGCCACCATTACGGATTGTGCTGTGTGTGAGATTAAGGTAAAGGAAGACGAACTGAGGCCACTAGATGCAGAACTTGCCATCCATGGGAGCACATGCTCTTTCTGAGTCTCATCTACAAGGTGTACTGCTATGCGGCTGCTTAAGAAAGGGAATCGAGTAGGCTGGCCAGTAACATCATGGTCTTTGTATAGGACGATACGGTGTTTGTTCAGTTGGGCTTTCATTCACAATAACACCTAACCCACGTACATGTCGAACACCATACCTTTTCTCCCTTCCCCATGACCTCGCTTTTTCCCACTCATGTTGTAAGTAGCCTTCTCTTTTTGCACCCTCTGTTTCACAACCTTATGCCCACAGCTGTCAGTCACCTGTCATTAATTGAACAATCACTATTCATTTTCTTAGATAGTGCGCCTGAACAACACTGTTATGCCTAACAATTTTTAAGTGGAAATGTGGCCTTCTGATTTGCCACTGAAACACAGTTTTAGTGCAAACGATTTGAAGTTGGTAATTGGGCCTCGTGGCTGCAATACTGTATTAAAATGAAGAAAAAAAGGTACTCCAGAATAAAAAAGACAAAAACTTTGTCTTTAATGGAGAAAATTCATAAAAACAGGCACAATGTGGACAACATATAGATCCCAGAGAGCTACCAACCGACGCGTTTTGACACTCCGGTCTTAATAATGGTTACCGAAGTGTCAAAATGCGTTGGTTGTAGCTCTCTGGGATCTATACGTTGTCCGCATTGTGCCTGTTTTTATGAATTTTCTCTATTAAATACAATGTTTTATATTTTTCTAGGCTGGAGTACTTCTTCATTCTTTGGATCTTGGACGCCCAAGCTCAGACGGCTCCATGCGTGGAGCTCATTTTTGGAAAGAGGCTGCAAATCGTGAGCTGACTTCTCCCATTCCCTATTCCTTCTTTATATACAACACTATATTAGGCCTAACAATTTTTATGTGGAATTCATTCCTTCTGAATTGCCATGAAACTCAGTTTTGGCACAAATGTTTTGGAGTAGCTAATTGGGCCTCATGGCTGCACCACTGTATTAGACCTAATGATTTTTACGAAGAAATCTGGCCTTGTGATTTGTCATTGAAACACAATTTTAGCACAAATGATTTGGAGTAGCTAATTGAGCCTTGTGGCTGCAACACTATATTAGCCCAAACAATTTCTAAGTGGAAATGTGGCCGTCAGATTTGCCACTGAAATACAATTTAAACACAAACTATTTGGAGAAGCTAATTGTGCCTTGTGGCTGCACCACTATATTAGGCCTAATGATTTTTATGTAGAAATTTGACCTTCTGATTTGTCATTGAAACACAGCTTTAGCACAAACGATTTTGAGTTGCTACTTGGGCCTCGTTGCCGTACCAGTATATTAGGCCTAACGATTTTTAAGTGGAAATCTGGCCAATTGATTTGCCACTGAGACTCATTTTTAGTCCAAATGATTTGGAGAAGCTCATTGTGCTTCTGGAGACTGCCAAACAGTTTTTGTACAATCTACTTTGATGCTGGAAGATTGATTTCACACAGGACAAGTTCAATATCGGCAGCAGCGGTACTATCACGGTAGCGATCTCTCTGCACTGTGCCACAGACCAAATGGCTCCAGCAAAACAACATGTCAACTTTTTATATGGCCAGGCACATGTGACTTTGGCAACCAATCACAGAAGACCTTGTGTCATGACGTTGCCGAAATCAGTACAAATAAAGTTAAGTAAAAAAAAAGCGTGCACCGCTCCTGTATTTTTTTCAGATACTGCCGTTCATTGTACAGCACCACTATACTAGCCAAAGTAATACAAAATCATTAGTGGAAATGGAATGATTTACTGAACTGTGACTGACTTATGCCAACTTTGAGAAAAAATGCTTGTGAAAGCGAACAAGCTACATTCTTGCCCATTTTGAGATTGGCAAACGTTTACTGAACATGTTCGCTCTTCTCTATTATTAACCTCATTGATAGCATGCCAAGACATGTGCGTGGCTCTCATTCTCAATACATAATATATACCAGGACATTTTTAAAACTATGTTTCCATTTTTGTGTAAATTCATCATAACCATGTTTTTCTATACTGTGATTTCTATAATTCCATACATTTTCTTACTTGAAGTTGCAAGTTCAATATTAAGGAGTTTATGCATATGTTTGCATATATCAGAGGTGAGCAGATCTTTAGAAATTCAAACTTATCAACTTTATCCCATTTTCCCTAAGAATACAATTTACAGTAAATCTCAAAATTGCAAACTCTCAAATTGCCTGGAAAAAAGATATATAACAGTCTCAGGTCTTCGAAGATTATATTGAACTCTTTTTGAGCTCTTTAAAGTAAAGACATCTTAAATAATGTCATAGTGACCTCACCACACCTGGCTATGATAAACTGGATGGTAACTGATGATAACCATCATCCCATTTAGCAACACTACAGTAACAAATATTTAGGCTACTTAAATAGTTAAAAACGGTTCAAACATTTTGGCTGTCTTTGCTGAGGTCTCATGTTGTAAAAAGGTCACTCATGAGGTCACTCATGTTGCAAAAAGCAATAAAGATATGGAACATCCATCTAGCCGCCCTATTATTTCAGGACAGGGGTCCTTATTTAACCTCTTTCTGAACTCGGATGGGTAAGTATGTCCGAGGTCAGATACTGCGCTTTGATGCAGGGCTCCGGCGGTGAGCCCACATCAAAGCGGGGACATGTCAGCTGTTTTAAACAGCTGACATGTGTCCGCAATAGCGGCAGGTGAAATCCCGATTCACCCACCGCTATTAACAAGTTAAATGCCGCTGTCAAATGCCGACAGCGGCATTTAACCGGCGCTTCCGGCCGGGCGGCCGTCACATGATTGGGGGTCAGCGATGCATCAGAATGGTAACCATAGAGGTCCTTAAGACCTCTATGGTTACTGATGCTGGCCTTCTGTAACTGCCCCCTGTGGTTGGCGCTCATGGCACACCTGCATTTCTGCTGCATAGCAGCGATCTGATGATTGCTGCTATGTAGCATTGGCGATTGAGTTGTGGAGGCTATTGAAGCATCACAAAAGTAAAAAAAAAAGTTTAAAAAAATGTGAAAAAAATAAAAAATATTTAAAAGTTTAAATCACCCCCCTTTCGCCCCATTCAAAATAAATCAATAAAAAAAAAATCAACCCTACACATATTTGGTATCGCCACGTTCAGAATCGCACGATTTATCAACAAAAAAAAAGCATTAACCTGATCGCTAAACGGTGTAGTGAGAAAAAAATTCGAAATGCCAGAATTACTTTTTTTGGTCGCCACGATATTGCATTAAAATGCAATAACGGGCGATCAAAAGAATGTATCTGCACCAAACTGGTATCATTAAAGATGTCAGCTTGGCACACAAAATATAAGCCCTCACGCGACCCCAGATCGTTAAAAATTGAGATGCTACGGGTATTGGAAAATGGCGCAATTTTTTTAATTTTTTTTATCAAAGTTTGGAATTTTTTTTCACCACTTAGATAACAGAGAACCTAGACATGTTTGGTATCTATGAACTCGTATTGGAGAATCATATTGGCTTGTCAGTTTTAGCAATTAGCGAACCTAGTAAAAAAGCCAATCAAAAAACAATTGTGGGATTAAACTCTTTTTGCAATTTCACCGCACTTGGAATTTTTTTCCCGTTTTCTAGTACACTACATGCTAAAACCAATGATGTCATTCAAAAGTACACCTTGTTTCACAAAAAATAAGTCCTCACATGGCTATATTGATGGAAAAATAAAAAAGTTTTGGGTCTGGGAAAGAGGGAGCGAAAAACGAACACGGAAAAACGGAAAATCCCAAGGTCATGAAGGGGTTAATAACTTTGCCATTTTCTTAGATTGACTTCTTTGGAGGTTTGCGATTAATGCCCGTTCGTGTATTAAAGATACAAGTGGTTTCCTGAATAAAATCAAAAGGGTGGAGCAGACAGATAAAATACCATTTTGGCAATATTTGCCATGGTATCACTTTACACTTCAATAGATCATGACAAGGGCTTTTCAGCAATTGCTGATATGATCTCCAAGTCGGACTTGGCACCAGAATGTTCACATCTTGTTCTTTAGCTAATGGACTTCATCTTGCAGAGGAACTACTTCATCTTTGCAGTCTAGCTGCAGGTGGACAGCCATATGGTGCAATGTGGCTCCCACCTATGCTAACATCTACATGGCTGTCTTTAAGGACAGGTTTGTGCACAGTTCCCCTATATGGTGTCATGTTCTTACCTGGTGGGGATATTAATGAGCTTTTTGCTTTTCAGACTGAAATTATTCTGATATATACAGAACTGTAGTTTACTTTAACAAGCTCATTAAAGAGTTACAATTTTGCCTTAGTTTATAAGGAAGATGGCACTATACAGTGGGAATAAAAGTATATAGTCAGGTACCAATTATGCAAGTTCCCCCACGTAAAAAGATGAGAGAGGCCTGTAATTGACATCATAGGTAGACCACAACTTTGAGAGGCAAAATGAGAAAACAAATCCAGAAAATCACCTTGTCTGATTTGGCAAGATTTATTTTGCAAATTATAGTGGAAAATATGCATTTGGTCATTAACAAAAGTTAATCTCAATATTTTGTTATATATCCTTTGTTGGCAATGACAGAGGTCAAATGTTTTCTGTAAGTCTTCTCAAGGTTGGTACAAACCTTGGGCATGCTGGCCCATTCCTCCATTCAGAGCTCCTCTACAGCTGTGATGTTTTGGGCCTGTCGCTGGGCAACACACGGACTTTCACCTCCCTCCAAAGGTTTTTATGGGGTTAAGATCTGGAGACTGGCTTGGCCACTCCAGGACCTTCATATGCTTCTTCCTAAGCCACTCCTTCATTGACCTGGTGGTGTGCTCTTGGAATCATTATCATGCAGAAAGACCCATCCACGTTTCATCGTCAATGCTCTTGCTGATGGAAAGAGGTTTGCAATCTCACAATACATGCCCCCATTCATATACACAGATCAGTTTTCTTGGTCCCTTTGCAAAGTAACAGCCCCAAAGTATGATGTTTCCACCCCCATGCTTTACGGTAGGTATGGTGTTCATTGGATGCAACTAAGCATTGTGTCTCCTCCAAACATGATGAGTTTTGTTTCTATCAAACTGTTATACTTTGGTTTAATGAGACCATATGACATTCTTCCAATACTCTTCTGGATAATCCAAATGCTCTCTAGCAAACTTCAGATGGGCCCATACATGTACTGGCTTAAGCAGGGGGACACATCTGGCACTGCAGGATTTGAGTCCCTGGCAGCGTAGTGTACTGCTAATGGTTGCCTTTGGTCCCAGCTCTATGCAGGTCATTCTCTAGGTCCCCATGTGGTTCTGGAATTTCTGCTCACCGTTCTTGTGATCATTTTGACCCCATGGGGTGAGAGCTTGCGTGGAGCCCCAGATCGATGGATATTATCAGTGGTCTTGTATGTCTTCCATTTTCTTATTATTGCTGCCACAGTTAATTTCATCACACCAAGCTGCTTGCCTATTGCAGATTCAGTCTTCCCAGCCTGGTGCAGGGCTACAATTTTGTTTCTGGTGTCCTTTGACAGCTCTTTGGTCTTCACCATAGTGGAATTTGGAGTATGACTGTTTCAGGTTGTGGACAGATGTCTTTTATAATGATAACAAGTTCAAACAGGTGCCACTACTACAGGCAATGAGTTGAGGACAGAGGAGCTTCTTAAAGAAGAAGTTACAGGTCTGTGAGAGCCAAAAATCTTGCATGTTTTTAGGTGACCAAATACTTATTTGCAACCATAATTTGCAAAATAAATCTTGCCAAATCAGACAAGGTGATTTTCTGGATTTGTTTTCTCATTTTGACTCTCATAGTTGTTGCCTACCTATGATGTCAATTTCAGGTTCTCATCTTTTTAAGTTGGGAAACGTGCATAATTGGTGGCTGACTAAATACTTTTTTCCCCATTGTATGTACATATTTATTTGAAAAACTGACCAATAGAAATAACATTCTTTGATTTGGCAGTAATAATTCATGGAGAATGATTGAATTTTTACCTTCGAGTCAACTAATCCAAATGAGGAAGATAGTGTCTAATGAGAGTCTGGACGGGATGTGCAAAAAATTTATTTCAAAGGGTTATTTGACATTAGATGTGTCTAAATTTAAGGCTATGGCTTATGGACCTTAAACAAGAGGACATTATGATGGGTAAATGTCAAAACCAAAAAGGAGCAAGGATTCATTTTGATTCCACCTATTGCCACATAAGTGGATAGATGACTGCAATTCTTAAGAAACGTTGGCCACTTTTATCCAGTGGACATCCCACAATTAATAAGTTTAAGTTCTCACTTCTCTAAACCTTCTTAGGCGGGGCACCAATTTGAAGGATAGGTTGGTTGTGTCTGACACAGTTTTTTTTTAAACAATGCTGAGCACCCCTAGGAATGGTAATTTCCCACTCTTGGGATGCACATGCTGTGGCAATATATTGAATAGAGATTTTTTTTCTTAGCCCCAGAGTGGTAAGAGGTACATTATTAAAGGATAAATATTTCACTAGATGGTGGCCCGATTCTAACGCATCGGGTATTCTAGAATATGTATGTATGTGTATATATAGCAGCCACATAGCTTAAAGCAGAGGCCTCGTAACAGACAGGCACGTAGTACATAGCACAGCCATGTAGTATATAGGAGCCACGTAGTCTATAACACAGCCACGTAGCATATAACACAGCCCACATAGTATATAACACAGCCCACACAGTATATAACACAGCCCACGCAGTATATAACACTGCCCACGTAGTACATAACACTGCCCACGTAGTATATAACACTGCGCACGTAGTAAATAACACTGCCCACATGGTATATAACACTGCCCACATAGTATATAACACTGCCCACATAGTATATAACACAGCCCACGTAGTATATAACACTGCGCACATAGTATATAACACTGCCCACGTAGTATATAACACAGCCCATGTAGTACATAACACAGCCCATGTAGTATATAACACTGCACACATATTATATAACACAGCCCACGTAATATATAGCATCCACTTAGTATATAACATAGCCCACGTAGTATATAACACTGCCCACATAGTATATAACACTGCCACATAGTAAATTTTCCAGACACATAGTATATAGCACAGCCCACGTAGTATATAACACTGCCACATAGTATATTGTCCAGCCATGTAGTATATAACACTGCCCACATAATATATAACACTGCCACGTAGTATATTGCCCAGCCACGTAGTATATAACACTGCCCACATAGTATATAACACTGCCCACGTAGTATATAACACTGCCCATGTAGTAGATAACACTGTGCATGTAGGATATAACACTGCCCATGAAGTATATAACATTGCCACATAGTATATTGCCCAGCCACATAGTATATAACACAGCCCACGTAGTATATAACACTGCCACATAGTATATTGCCCAGCCATGTAGTATATAACACTGCCCCCGTAGTATATAACAGTGCCCACGTAGTATATAACACTGCCACGTAATATATTGCCCAGCCACATAGTATATAACACTGCCCATGTAGTATATAACACAGCCCACGTAGTATATAACACTGCCCACGTAGTATATAACACTGCGCACGTAGTATATAACACTGCCCACCTAGTATATAACACTGCCCACGTAGTATATAACACTGTGCATGTAGTATATAACACTGCCCACGTAGTATATAGCTTGGTTCAAATCCCGCCCCAATTCGCGGCCTGACTGGGCCTGTCCCACCCCCAGCCGCGAATTGGCGTGTGATTTGAACCAAGATTCGTTGATTGGTCGCCGATGGGGTGCCGCGACCATCAGAGACAGGCACAGTCTGGCATGAAGCGTGGTTCAAATCCCATGCCTATACGCGGCCGGCTGAGCGCAACCAATGAGCAAAGTATGATTTAAATCCCGCGGCAATGTCGCTGATTGGTCACGCCGGCTAGCCACGACCAATCAGCAAAGCGTGATTTAAATCCTGCGCTAATGTTGCTGATTGGTCCCGCAGGCTGGCCGCGTCCAATCAACGAAGCATGATTTAAATCCTGCGGCAATGTGGCTGATTGTTCATGCCCAGCCGGTGCGACCAATCAGCGAAGCGTGATTTAAATCCTGCGCCAATGTCGCTGATTGGTCATGCCGGCTGGCTGCAACAATGAGCGAAGCGGTGGGACCGGAGCATCGCGAGTTGCAGTAAAAGCTGCTGCGGAGGTGACAGAAGGTGAGAATATCACGATTTTTTTAAAACTACTTTTAACATTATATCTTTTTACTATAGTATTGATGCTACATAAGCAGCATCAATAGTAAATCCCGCGCCAATGTCACTGATTGGTCGACCCGGCTGTCCGCGACCAACCAGCAAAGCGTGATTTAAATCCCGCGCCAATGTCGCTGATTGGTAGCGCCAGCTGGCCGCGACCAAGCGTGACCAATCAGCAAAACGTGATTTAAATCCGATGGCAATGTCGCTGATTGGTCGCACTGGCTGGGCGGGGCCAATCAGCGAAGCGTGATTTAAATCCTGTGCTAATGTCGCTGATTGGTCGCGAGCTGCAGGAAAAGCTGCTGCGGAAACAATGGAAGGTGAGAATATCACCAGTTTTTATTTTTTTTTAATTATTTTTAACATTATATCATTTTACTATTGATGCTGCCTAGGCAGCATCAATAGTAAAAAGTTGGTCACACTTGTCAAAAGCAGTGACGGACCCGGAAATGCTGCAGGCATAACATGTGATGATGTAGCGGTCTCGCCGTAAGGCATTCTTGAGACTGGAGCGGCGGGCGAGGAACGGGAAAGGTCCGGGCTGGATCCGGGGGCCGCCGGAGGGTGAGTAGATAATAATTTTTTATTATTTTTAACATTATATGTTTTTACTATTGATGCTGCATAGGCAGCATCAATAGTAAAAAGTTGGTCACACAGAGGGTTAATGGCAGCGTTAACCGACTGCCTTACACCGCATTATGCCGCGGTGTAAGGCAGTCCGGTTAACACTATGTGGACGCTGACTGGGGGAGTATGGAGGAGGCACTGACTGCAGGGAAGTAGGGAGGGGCCAATTCGAGGCCAGACTGTGCCTGTCGCTGATTGGTCGCGGAATTTCCGTGACAGACAGACAAACAGACGGAAGTGACCCTAAGGGTATGTGTCCACGTTCAGGATTGCATCAGGATTTGATCAGGATGTGACGCAGGTAAAATCTGAACCAAATCTGCACCTGAGGTCACTGGTAGGTCACCTGCGTTTTTCATGCATTTTTTAATGCGTTTTTGACGCGTTTTTCATGCGTTTTTTGACCCGTTTTTTTTCATGCGCATTTGTGTGTGTTTTTGTAAGTTCAATAAAGATATACCAAAAAAAGGGTGATGTCATTTCTTGTCCAACCTCTCCATTTGCAAACTCCATTGAAGAATAATATTTACACACACAGATGATAGATAACAGATAGATCAATAGGTAGATAGATGATTTATAATAGATAGATCTATCATATCTATCTATCGTATCTATTATCTATCTATAAATATATCTATTGATAGATATATCTATAGATAGCTAGATAGATATATCAATAGATAGTTAATAGATAGATAGATGATGGATAGATAATAGATAGATAATACCAAGTCCGATGTTTAGTATATCTGTGTATCTTTATTCTGTCTGTCTGTCACGGAAATCCCAAGTCGCTGATTGGTCGCTGCAAAACGGCCACGACCAATAAGCAACAGGCACAGTCCAGCGGTGAAATGGGAGATCCCTACTTCCCTGCAGTCAGTGCCCCCTCCAGTCAGTGCTCACACAGGGTTAATGGCAGCGTTAACGGACCGCGCTATGCCACAGTGTAACACACTCCATTAACGCTGCTATTAACCCTGTGTGACCAACTTTTTTTTACTATTGATGCTGCCTATGCAGCATTAATAATAAAAAAGATCTAATGTTAAAAATAATAATAAAAAAACATTATATACTCACCCTCCATCGGCCCCTGGATCCAGCTGAGGCCTTTCCCGCTCCTCGTGACGCTCCGGTGACCGGTTAATGCATTGCAGTCTCGCGAGATGATGACGTAGTGGTCTCGCAAGACCACTACGTCATCATCTCACGAGACTGCAATGTACTCTTGGGACCGGAGCGTCGCGAGGAGCATCAGTAAACGCCTCACCTGGATCCAAGGGGGCAACGGAGGGTGAGTATAGAACTATTTTTTATTTTAATTCTTTTTTTTAACAGGGATATGATGCCCACATTGCTATATATTACGTGGGCTGTGTTAGATAATAATAATAATAATATAATAATAATTTTTATTTACAGTATATAGCGCCAACATATTCCGCAGCGCTTTACAAATTATAGAGGGGACTTGTACAGACAATAGACATTACAGCATAACAGAAATACAGTTCAAAACAGATACCAGGAGGAATGAGGGCCCTGCTCGCAAGCTTACAAACTATGAGGAAAAGGGGAGACACGAGAGGTGGATGGTAACAATTGCTTTAGTTATTCGGACCGGCCATAGTGTAAGGCTCGAGTGTTCATGTAAAGCTGCATGAACCAGTTAACTGCCTAAGTATGTAGCAGTACAGACACAGAGGGCTATTAACTGCATAAAGTGAATGAGAACATGATGCGAGGGACCTGTTTTTTTTTTATATAAATAGGCCACACAGGGATCGTTAGGGTAATGCATTGAGGCGGTAGGCCAGTCTGAACAAGTGAGTTTTTAGGGTACGCTTAAAACTGTGGGGATTGGGGATTAATCGTATTAACCTAGGTAGTGCATTCCAAAGAATCGGCGCAGCACGTGTAAAGTCTTGGAGACGGGAGTGGGAGGTTCTGATTATTGAGGATGCTAACCTGAGGTCATTAGCGGAGCGGAGGGTGCGGGTAGGGTGGTAGACTGAGGCCAGAGAGGAGATGTAGGGTGGTGCAGAGCCATGGAGTGCTTTGTGGATGAGGGTAGTAGTTTTGTACTGGATTCTGGAGTGGATGGGTAGCCAGTGTAATGACTGGCACAAGGTAGAGGCATCGGTGTAACGGTTGGTGAGGAATATGATCCTGGCAGCAGCATTCAGGACAGATTGGAGCGGGGAGAGTTTGGTAAGAGATACTGCGTGGGCTGTGTTATATACTACATCTCTGTGCTATATACTATGTGGGCTGTGCTATATACTACGTGTCTGTGGTATATATTTTGTGGCTGGGCAATATACTACATCACTGTGCTCTATACTACGTGGCCTGTCTTATATACTGCATGGGCAGTGTTATATACTATGTCTCTGTGCTATATACTACGTGGCTGGGCAATATACTATGTGGCTGTGCAATATACTACGTGTCTGTGCTATATACTATGTGTCTGAGCAATATGCTATGTGGTTGCTATATCCACTGTGTTGGCTGTGCTATATACTACATGGGCTGTGTTATATACTACATCGCTGTGCTATATACTACGTGGCTGCTATACACTACATGGCTGTGCTATCTACTGTGTGGGCTGTGCCATATACTACATGGGCTGTGTTATATACTACCTCGCTGTGCTATATACTACATGGCTGTACTATATACTACGTGGCTGTGCTATATACTACGCGGCCGGCCGCGACCAATCAGCGATATTGGCGTGGAATTTAACCCCCATTCACAGCATGACATACATACATACAACCATATTCTAGAATACCCAATGCATTAGATTCGAGCCACTATCTAGTATAAATATATTCGTCTAAGGGTTTGTTTGTAACTGAAATCCCGCGTCGCTGATTGGTCACGGGCTGCTGGCGTGACCAATCAGCGATAGGTGCAGTCAGGCCGTGAATTGATGCGGGAATTAAACCACGCTTCGCTAATTGCTCGCATCCGGCCGGCCATGACCAATCAGCGATATTGCAGCAGGATTTAAACACCACTTTGTAAATAAAGTACATACATATTCTAGAATACCCGATGCGTTAGAATCGGGCCACCATCTAGTAGATATATAATACCAAGGCCGATGTTTATGAATGAATGCTTAATTTAAAAAAAATAGGAAAAATGGCATGGGCTCCCATGCAATTTTCAGTGCCAGAGTGGGAAAGCTGATGGCCAGGGGCCAATATTTGTAGTCTGGGAAGGGGGTAATACCCATGGCCCCTCCCAGGGTATGAATATCAGCTCGTAGCCATCTGCGTAGCCTTTACTGGCTATTAAAATAGGGGGACCCCCCAAAAAATGACGTGGGGTCCCCCTATAATTTATAGCCAGAAAGGCTACGCAGACAGCTGCGGGCTGATATTCATAGCCTAGAGAGGGGCCATGGATATTGCCCCCCGGCTTCAAATACCAGCCCACAGCCGCCCCAGAAATGGCACATCTGTAAGATGCGCCAATTCTGGCACTTAGCCCCTCTCTTTCCACTCCCGTGTAGTGGTGGGATATGGGGTAATAAGGGGTTAATGTCACCTTACTATTGTAAAGTGACATTAAGCTGGGTTAATAATGGAAAGGCGTCAATAAGATGCCTATCCATTATTAATCCTACAGTAGTGAAAGAGTTAAAAAATAAATAACGACACAGCCAGAAAAAAGTATTTTATTATTCTTAATTTCACCATACTTACCATAGTCAATCGCCTGCAAAAAACGTAAAATAATAAACTTTATACTCCCTGTCCGACGCAGTCCAATTAATAACGAGTGTCCGATGATGATCTCCCCTATAGAACAGTGACATTGGATGATGTCACTGCTCTGTAGGACCTCCAGTGACACACTGACAGGAGACAATGGCTCCTGCAGTGCATCACTGAGAGGTTACTCTAGTTCACTAGTCTGACTTTATGGCAATTGCTGCGTGGGAACTTTCTCACACAGCAATGCCAGAAGTGAGACTAGGGACTATTTTCACACAGTGGCGTAGGAATACATTGTGAGGAATACATTGTGGAAGGATACCGTACATCATTGTATTCCTGGAGCCCCTGGAGAGCGGTCGCATCAGCTGATGCTGCTGCTCTCCATGGGAGATCATCGTGTGACACTCATTTTAATTGGATTTCTGCGGATCAGGGAGTATATTGTTTGTTTATTATTTTAATATTTTTTACTGGTGACAATGGCTTCGGGGATCAAAGTGACAAGTGATGGTGAGTATGTACTGTACGCTATGTTTAATGTAATGTATGTCTATATGTCTGTTGTATGTATGTACTGTATGTATGTGTTGTATGGTGTATGTTGCATGTTGTATGGTGCATGTTGTATGTTGCATGTGGTATGGTGCATGTCGCATGACGCATGTTGTCGCATGTTGCCACATGTTGTGGCATGTCGCATGTTGTTGTATGTTGTTGCATGTTGCATGTCATCACATGTCGTCGCATGTTGCATGCCGCCTCATGTTGCATGTCATCGCATGTTGCATTTCGCATGTTGCCGCATGTCGCATGTCGCATGTTGTATGTCGCATGTCGCATGTTGCATGTCGCATGTTGTCTCATGTTGCATGCCACATGTTGTCACATGTTGCACATCACATGTTGTATGCTGCATGTCACATGTTGCATGTTGTCGCATGTTGTATGTTGTATGTCGCATGTTGTCACATGTTGCATGTAGCATGTTGTATGTCACATGTCACATGTTGTATGTCGCATGTTGTCGCATGTTGTTGCATGTCACATGTCAAATGTTGCATGTCGTCGCAAGTTGCATGCCGCATGTCATTTCATGCTGCATGTCGAATGTAGTCACATGTTGCATGTTGTTGCGTGGTGCGTGTAGCATGTTGCATGTTGTCACATGTTGCATGTCGCATGTTGTCGCATGTTGCATGTTGTCGCATGTTGCATGTCACATGTCATCACATGTTGTATGTTGCATGTTGTATGTCACATGTCATCGCATGTTGTCGCATGTTGCATGTCGCAAGTTGTCACATGTTGCATATCACATGTTGTCACATGTTACATGTCGTTGCATGTCACATGTTCTATGTCGTCGCATGTTGCATGTCACATGTTGTATTTTGCATGTCACAAGTTGCATGTAGCATGTTGTATGCTGTCACATGTTGCATGTTGTTGCATGTTGCATGTCACATGTCATCACATGTTGTATGTTGCATGTTGTATGTCACATGTCATCGCATGTTGTTGCATGTTGCATGTCGCAAGTTGTCGCATGTTGCATATCACATGTTGTCACATGTCACATGTCGTTGCATGTCAGATGTTCTATGTTGTCGCATGTTGCATGTCACATGTTGTATGTTGCATGTCACAAGTTGCATGTAGCATGTTGTATGTTGTCGAATGTTGCATGTTGTCGCATGTTGCATGTCACATGTCATCACATGTTGTATGTTGCATGTTGTATGTCACATGTCATCGCATGTTGTCGCATGTTGCATGTCACATGTCACATGTCACATGTCGTTGCATGTCACATGTTCTATGTCGTCGCATGTTGCATGTCACATGTTGTATGTCACATGTCACATGTGATGTGCAACATGCGACAACATGTGGCATGCAACATGAGACAACATGCGACATGCAACATGCGACATGCAAAATACAACATGTGACATGCGACATGCGGCAACATGCGAAATGCAACATGCGATGACATGCAACATGAGGCGGCATGCAACATGCGACGACATGTGATGACATGCAACATGCAACAACATACAACATACAACATGCAATGTCACATGTTGTATGTTGCATGTCACAAGTTACATGTAGCATGTTGTATGTTGCATGTCACATGTTGTATGTCACATGTTGTCGCATGTTGTCGCATGTCACATGTCGCACGTTGTCTCAAGTTGCATGTCACATGCCGTTGAATGTTGTATTTCGAATGTTGCCGCATGTCGCATGTTGTCGAATGTTGTTGCATATCGCATGTTATCGCATGTTGCATGTTGTATGTTGCATGTTGCATGTCACATGTTGCATGTTGTCGCATGTTGCATGTCGTCACGTTGCTTGTCACATGTTGTATGTCGCATGTCACATGTTGCATGTCGCATGTTGCATGTGGCATGGTGTATGTTGTATGGTGTATACTGTGTGTTGTATGTTGTGTGTTGTATATGCACACAGTGTAGACGAGTCCGGCTCTGCTACATCTGGCTGACTGACATCTACGCCTCGACAGCCAGGCCTCGACCAATCAGAGAGCAGGGATTTCCAGGACAGACAGACAGACAGAAAGACAGACAGACAGACAGACAGAAAGACAGACAGACGGAAAAACCCTTAGACAATTATACATATAGATTGTTCATCAAGTTTTGTAATCGATCTAATATCTTGCCCTTGTGTGCTATTCTATTTGGCCAAGACTACTACAAGCAGGTATTAGTAAACACAAAAGTTGACCTACCAATACCAATTTTTTTTTGGAGATAGACACTCTGAAATACGAATATAGAACGATTTAAGGTGATAGATTAGAGAAAAAGCAGCTATGGTGGATTGTTAATCTCTACTTATATTACTGTTTTTTTAGACTCTTTTTTTCTTACTTTTATTTTGATATTGGTGCCTGTATGATCTATATTTTTTTACTTGATGTAAGATGCATGTGCGGTTATTTGCTGGATTTCCAGATTTGCAGGCCATGCCTATTTAGTATTCAATGTTACATGTGTGGTGAAATATCCTACACATACTGTATAATGATCTAGTCATGTTATGCACTGTATGACTATATATTTTGTATGTATTTTAATACGATGAGTACGATTGGTGTAATCTTAGATAGGCAAGAACTAGAGTCCTGATTTTTGTTCTCTTGATAATTTATGCTATTTCAATGTGTTGTTTGCACCATTTTGTATGCTTGATAAAGACCTGCATTAGGTCAAAACATTGCATCCCATCTAGCAGAATAAAAGAAGTTATTTTTGTAGCACCCAAGCATGGTACTTCTGTGAAGGTGAGACCATGGTTGACATTCATAGAAGACTGATTTTTCCTACATGCTCTAGAGATAAGCAAACCTGTTTTGAAAATGTTCACCAATTTCAAATTCGGCATGAATGTAGCACATTCGAATTCATGTTGGCTTTCAAAAGCATTTTTAATCAAAGTTTGCAAAATTCGGCCACGGTTCGGTAAATCATAGTTTTTCCGTTAATGCTTTTGTTATTACTTTGGCTAGAATATAGATGCTGTTTGATGAGATGGAGGGAAGCAGGGCGACATGTTTGCCGAGGGAAGGGGGTGTAGAGAGGTTAGAGGAGCATATAGGTAGGTTAGAGAAGCGGCATGCTTTTTTTTTCTCCCTTAACATCATGTGTGTTGATTCCGGCAGCCAATCAGGGCACATAAACCATCCACAATGTAATTACACAAGGTCTTCTCTGATTGGTTGCCGAAGTCACATGTCCCTGGCCATATAAAAAGCTAACATTTTGTTTTGCTGGCAATATTTTTTCAATATCACAGTGCAAAGTGGTCGCTCCTGCGCTAGTGCTGCTGCTGAAAGTAAACTTGTCAGTTAAATCCTGTCCTGTGTGAAAACCATCTTTCAGCATCGAAGCAGATGCCATTCCAAATCATTTGTGATAAAACTGTTTCAGTGACAAATCAGAAAGCCAGATTTCCACATAAATTGTTAGGCATAACAGTGTTGTTCAGGCACACTATCTACAAAAACAAAATGTGATTGTTCATTTAGTAAGTAGAGGAATGGTGTGCACTCAGGTCAAGGACAATGAGGTGCTGGTAAACTGACCGTAAGGTCAAGTCAATCACAGAGAAAAAATTACCGCACACTCGATACTGGTCAAATGCAAAAAAGGTCTATGCCCATGTTTATTCAACACAAAATTAGTGATTGCCACATTTGGAAAAAGATAGACAATGAACCCGACGTTTCGACCCTCACGGGTCTTACTCATGGGGTTACTGGAAGAACAGAGAAAACGTATAAATAACAGTGTATCATATATACAAAAGAAACGGCATTGTTACATATATAATAATTACATCACCAATGGAAAAAAAGGGGGGGGGGGTTGGGGGGGAAAAAAAAGAAACAAAGGAAAATGTACAAAAGCAACACACAATTGACACAAAAAGTAAACACA
Organism: Ranitomeya imitator; assembly: GCF_032444005.1. Classification (NCBI taxonomy): domain Eukaryota; kingdom Metazoa; phylum Chordata; class Amphibia; order Anura; family Dendrobatidae; genus Ranitomeya; species Ranitomeya imitator. The sequence goes on along the minus strand of NC_091287.1, from coordinate 461,981,381 downwards.
AAAATCACGACCGTCATATGATCAGGAACGGCGAAGCACAATAGTCACTAGAAACTCATGGTTATAGACTATACGAAATTATACGAAATTTACCTCTAGTCTTTTGAAATCTACGCGTGTGGGTGGCAGTGGTAGAGCAAGCGATCCCTTAAACTTAGGGTATGACCTGTCACAGTGACAAGATGGCAATGTTAATATATATACCGAGACAAAGTGTATAAAGGACCATTGCGTGGTCCACCGTAGAAGAATAAGTACCTGATCCGTGGATCCCTAGTAGTGTATGTGGGACTGAGGTGATAAGTATATGAGAAATAAGGGGCCTAAGAATCCTAATATAAAGGACCACACTGATAGTACAAGAAAGTGATTAGATGGCACACTGGTAAATATAAGTAAATACACGTACGTATATGGGAATTAGGTCCCATGGAGACAATGGGGAGATATGATGTTGTGTATAGGTAGGATACTAAGTGGCGTAGTGTAGGTATGGAAGCGTATAAATGTATATATGAATACCGCAGTGGTGCCAGGGTACTGCAATGTTATGTGGAGATCTTAATAGGGCAGCCCGTGTAAGTAAAAGGTGATCCTAGACCCAAAAGGACCCACATAAGTATGTAGGTACAAAGAAGATGTATACCTGATAGTGGGGCCAGTAGGGGCTGTTGTCCCAAGTAGAAGGAGGCCTAATATAGGAAGGGCCGCCTTGTGGCCAGTGGGCCTACAATTGAAGTGGAGAAAGGAGAATGATAGTTTAGTGGCTGTGATCTGAAACAGACCGGCAGGGCAGGGGGAGGTGGCGCCGAAAAAGTACCTGAGAGTCGTGCTGTGTGGGTTCCTATATGCAGTTAGCAGCGCATCCCGCGCCTTGCTATATGTTCCAGGCTGGAGGCTGGAGGAATGTGGATAGGGGAGGAAAACAGCGCCCTGAAGTAGCGCCGGACCGGAAGTACCGGACCGGAAGTGACGTGTAGGGGACCTGCGCATGCGCAAACAGCTATTCATGCAAGTGTGGGCAGAGAGCTGCCCAGGAGTGGGAGTAAATTAGTAATAGTAAGAGCGCTGGGAGGGAAACACAGGGGGAAAGGCAGTGAACCATGATGTAGATCGGGTTGAATGCTGTATATGTGTAAAGTGGGGAGGATGTAAGAAAAACCTAGAGGATATGGTCAGGAGTATGTAAGTAGTATAGGGGTGAGAACGGTATTGAAATGAGACCAGTATGACCCAGAATGATGGGAGAATGCTATGGAAACGGGGATTGGACTAGAATGAAATATGCATTAGATGAGCAAAAAGGAAAACCATGGGGAAACAGTGAAAAATAATAACAAAGAGTAAAAAACAATATAAAGAAAAAAAATAAAAATAAAATAAATAAATAAAAGTGATGGGGTAAAGTAGATGATGCTAAAAAATGAAAACAGGAATAGATAAATGGATAAAATTGACGAAAAAAAGGAAATAAAACCATGCAAAAAGAATGAAAAAATGAAAGAAATGAAAAAAATGAAAAAAAGGGGGAAAAATGAAAAAAATGAAAGAAATGAAAAAAATGAAAAAAATGAAAAACATGAAAGAAATGAAAGAAATGAAAAAAATGAAAAAAATGAAGAAAATGAAAAAAATGAAAAAATGAGAGAATATAAATATGAAAAATGAAAAAAATAAAATAAATAAAAAAATGAAAGAAATGAAAAGGATGAAAAAAATGAAAAAACGAAGGGTAACCTATGGATGGTAAAATGAAAAACTCACCTAGTGAGAGGAGGACTCAACGCGTCTGGAAGGTAAAAGAATATAAAGGTTAGTGAAGTCTTATAGTAGCCAATCGATATCCCTGTTGAGACCCTTGGGGCTTAGGGTCTCCAATTTGTGGATCCAGAAAGCCTCCCTCATTTTAAGTTGTCTAATGTGGTTCCCCCCTCTCCTGGGTCTAGGGACGTGTTCGATGACTTGATATTTAAGCTGCGCAACCGTGTGCCTGTGTTTGATAAAGTGCTCCGGGATGGGTAGCCACGTTTTACCACATCGAATAGTAGACTTGTGGCTCGATATGCGATCTTTCACGTGCTGGGTGGTCTCGCCTACGTATAAAAGGCCACATGGGCATTTTATTACGTAGACCACGAAGTTGGAATTGCATGTGTGGTAGCCACGGATCGGATATGTTTTACCCGTCCTAGGGTGTGTTACACTGTCCGATTTGATCACATTCGAACAGGAAGCGCAATTGAGACACGGAAATGTCCCTGAGCGATGTGGGGCCAATGTGGTTTGACTTGTAGTAGGGCGTTGACTGCCTATGTCTGCCCGAACTAATTTGTCCCTGATGTTAGGGGCTCTCCTGTTGCACATGAGAGGCGGTGCAGAAAAGCTCGTAATGTTAGGGTAGGCCTTTCTCAGGAGGGGCCAATGTTTGTTGATCACTCCCTCAATTTTAGGCATAAAGGGGTGAAATGTGTGGACAAATGGGACCCTATTTTCATAGGAGTTGCGCAAGGTTGTGGATGGTGGTTGAAGGACCCGCGTTTTCTCTCGGTCCAGTAGGCGTTGTGGGTATTGTCTCTCTCGGAATTTCTGGGACATGTCCTCTAGACGTGTCAGAAGTATATCTGGGTTAGAAACAATTCTGGCTACTCTGGTGAATTGCGAGCCAGGAAGGCTGTTGCGTGTGGCTTTTGGGTGGCTGCTAGAATAATGTAGGAGGCTGTTACAGTCTGTTGGTTTGCTAAAGAGATCCGTTGACAGGTTGCCCTGATCATCCTTCCGGATGAGAGTGTCCAAAAAGGAGATTTGAGTGGCATCAGAGTGTATCGTGAATTGGAGCTCTGGGTACACGGAGTTGAGAGTCTGGTGGAATGCATGTAGTGTGTCAATGGAACCTGTCCAGATGAAAAAGATGTCATCGATATAGCGTAAGTAGCAGTGGACGTGTTCCTTGTATCTGGCGTCAGTGTAGACAAAGCTCTCCTCGAATGAATTCATGTACGCATTAGCGTACGCCGGTGCTACGTTAGAGCCCATTGCGGTCCCCTGGCACTGTACGTAGTAAGTATCCTCATAGAGGAAGTAATTTTCGTAAAGGACTAATCTCAAAAGGTCTACGCAAAGTTGTATATATGTAGCGGATTTACCTGAACTCTCCAGAAGTAGTTTTGAGGCCGCAATGCCTTTCTCATGAGTGATAGAGGTGTATAGGCTGTTCACGTCCATAGTAACCAGGAGACTGTCAGGGGGTGCATTGCCATACTGTCTTAGCACGCTGAGGAAGTGACCTGTGTCTAGTACAAAAGACTTGTTATGCTTAGTCAGGGGTGTCAGGATTTTCTCTAAAAAAACTGATAGAGGTGACAGAATCGAGTCGGTGGATGCCACTATGGGACGACCGGGAGGATTTGTTAATGACTTGTGAATTTTTGGTAGTATATAGAATACAGGGGTAGTCGGGTGAGGGTTAGTAAGAAATTTGGCTGTCTGCTGATCAATCGTACCATTGTCACTATATGTTTTGATGACATGTTCAATTTTTTTCCGGATATCGAACAAGGGGTCCCTTGGTACCACCATATACGTGTTGGTGTCTGAGAGTTGGCGTAATACCTCCATGGAGTATAGTGTGCGATCCAGTACCACTATTGCCCCACCTTTGTCCGCCGGTTTAATGACAATGGCTTTGTTATTGCCCCAAGGGTCTCAACAGGGATATCGATTGGCTACTATAAGACTTCACTAACCTTTATATTCTTTTACCTTCCAGACGCGTTGAGTCCTCCTCTCACTAGGTGAGTTTTTCATTTTACCATCCGTAGGTTACCCTTCGTTTTTTCATTTTTTTCATCCTTTTCATTTCTTTCATTTTTTTATTTATTTTATTTTTTTCATTTTTCATATTTATATTCTCTCATTTTTTCATTTTTTTCATTTTCTTCATTTTTTTCATTTTTTCATTTCTTTCATTTTTTTCATTTTTTTCATTTTTTTCATTTTTTTTCATTTCTTTCATTTTTCCCCCTTTTTTTCATTTTTTTCATTTCTTTCATTTTTTCATTCTTTTTGCATGGTTTTATTTCCTTTTTTTCGTCAATTTTATCCATTTATCTATTCCTTTTTTCATTTTTTATCATCATCTACTTTACCCCATCACTTTTATTTATTTATTTTATTTTTATTTTTTTTCTTTATATTGTTTTTTACTCTTTGTTATTATTTTTCACTGTTTCCCCATGGTTTTCCTTTTTGCTCATATAATGCATATTTCATTCTAGTCCAATCCCCGTTTCCATAGCATTCTCCCATCATTCTGGGTCATACTGGTCTCATTTCAATACCGTTCTCACCCCTATACTACTTACATACTCCTGACCATATCCTCTAGGTTTTTCTTACATCCTCCCCACTTTACACATATACAGCATTCAACCCGATCTACATCATGGTTCACTGCCTTTCCCCCTGTGTTTCCCTCCCAGCGCTCTTACTATTACTAATTTACTCCCACTCCTGGGCAGCTCTCTGCCCACTCTTGCATGAATAGCTGTTTGCGCATGCGCAGGTCCCCTACGCGTCACTTCCGGTCCGGTACTTCCGGTCCGGCGCTACTTCAGGGCGCTGTTTTACTCCCCTATCCACATTCCTCCAGCCTCCAGCCTGGAACATATAGCAAGGCGCGGGATGCGCTGCTAACTGCATATAGGAACCCACACAGCACGACTCTCAGGTACTTTTTCGGCGCCACCTCCCCCTGCCCTGCCGGTCTGTTTCAGATCACAGCCACTAAACTATCATTCTCCTTTCTCCACTTCAATTGTAGGCCCACTGGCCACAAGGCGGCCCTTCCTATATTAGGCCTCCTTCTACTTGGGACAACAGCCCCTACTGGCCCCACTATCAGAAGACACAAAAGAGAATGGTAAAACCAAAAACACTCAGTTTGAAAAAATGTTTGCAGTAATCCGCAAGTGCTAGTAAAAGATGTAAATAACAGGGTATTTGGTTGATACGTTTTTTGCAAAAAATGTATACTAAGCTGCTCTACCAATCTTCACGGTATACCCATATCAGAGCAGTCCTAACTAATGTATGCAATCCCTATCTGATGTATTTAAAAACCTGATCATCTGTATATTACCTGTGTGAACAGGGTTCAGAGAGGAAAAATCCATGTGTGCATACAGGGCAGAACAGCTTTTGTGCAGCTAGCCCAAGAGGAGTGGTGGAACTCCCCAGTCTTGTAGACACAAGAGAACAATCATGGAAACAGGAACACATGGGCTACTTGCACAGTGAACAAGTCTGTAAGAACATGTTCACACACCACCAAGAAACCTGAAGACACAAAAGAGAATGGTAAAACCAAAAACACTCAGTTTGAAAAAATGTTTGCAGTAATCCGCAAGTGCTAGTAAAAGATGTAAATAACAGGGTATTTGGTTGATACGTTTTTTGCAAAAAATGTATACTAAGCTGCTCTACCAATCTTCACGGTATACCCATATCAGAGCAGTCCTAACTAATGTATGCAATCCCTATCTGATGTATTTAAAAACCTGATCATCTGTATATTACCTGTGTGAACATTGGTAGAGCAGCTTAGTATACATTTTTTGCAAAAAACGTATCAACCAAATACCCTGTTTTTTACATCTTTTACTAGCACTTGCGGATTACTGCAACATTTTTTCAAACTGAGTGTTTTTGGTTTTACTATTCTCTTTTGTGTCTTCAGGTTTCTTGGTGGTGTGTGAACATGATCATACAGACTTGTTCACTGTGCAAGTAGCCCATGTGTTCCTGTTTCCATAATTGTTCTCTTGTGTCTACAAGACTGGGGAGTTCCACCACTCCTCTTGGGCTATCTGCACAATAGCTGTTCTACCCTGTATGCACACATGGATTTTTCCTCTCTGAACCCTGTTCACACAGGTTATATACAGATGATCAGGTTTTTAAATACATCAGATAGGGATTGCATACATTAGTTAGGACTGCTCTGATAAGGGTATACCGTGAAGATTGGTAGAGCAGCTTAGTATACATTTTTTTGCAAAAAACGTATCAACCAAATACCCTGTTTTTTACATCTTTTACTAGCACTTGCGGATTACTGCAAACATTTTTTCAAACTGAGTGTTTTTGGTTTTACCATTCTCTTTTGTGTCTTCAGGTTTCTTGGTGGTGTGTGAACATGTTCTTACAGACTTGTTCACTGTGCAAGTAGCCCATGTGTTCCTGTTTCCATGGCCCCACTATCAGGTATACATCTTCTTTGTACCTACATACTTATGTGGGTCCTTTTGGGTCTAGGATCACCTTTTACTTACACGGGCTGCCCTATTAAGATCTCCACATAACATTGCAGTACCCTGGCACCACTGCGGTATTCATATATACATTTATACGCTTCCATACCTACATTACGCCACTTAGTATCCTACCTATACACAACATCATATCTCCCCAGTGTCTCCATGGGACCTAATTCCCATATACGTACGTGTATTTACTTATATTTACCAGTGTGCCATCTAATCACTTTCTTGTACTATCAGTGTGGTCCTTTATATTAGGATTCTTAGGCCCCTTATTTCTCATATACTTATCACCTCAGTCCCACATACACTACTAGGGATCCACGGATCAGGTACTTATTCTTCTACGGTGGACCACGCAATGGTTCTTTATACACTTTGTCTCGGTATATATATTAACATTGCCATCTTGTCACTGTGACAGGTCATACCCTAAGTTTAAAGGATCGCTTGCTCTACCACTGCCACCCACACGCGTAGATTTCAAAAGACTAGAGGTAAATTTCGTATAATTTCGTATAGTCTATAACCATGAGTTTCTAGTGACTATTGTGCTTCGCCGTTCCTGATCATATGACGGTCGTGATTTTTGTGTTTACTTTTTGTGTCCATTGTGTGTTGCTTTTGTACATTTTCCTTTGTTTCTTTTTTTCCCCCCAACCCCCCCCTTTTTTCCATTGGTGATGTAATTATTATATATGTAACAATGCCGTTTCTTTTGTATATATGATACACTGTTATTTATACGTTTTCTCTGTTCTTCCAGTAATCCCATGAGTAAAACCCGGGAGGGTCGAAACGTCGGGTTCATTGTCTATCTTTTTCCAAATGTGGCAATCACTAATTTTGTGTTGAATAAACATGGGCATAGACCTTTTTTGCATTTGACCAGTATCGAGTGTGCGGTAATTTTTTCTCTGTGATTGTTCATTTAGTGACACGTGACTGACAGCCGTGGGCCTAAGGTTGTGAAACAGCAGGGTACAAGAGGGAAAGGCTACTTACAACACAAATGGGAAAAGGCTAGGTCATGGGGGAGGGGGAATAGGTATAGTGTTCGACATGTATGTGGGTTAGGTTTTAATGTGAATAAAAGCTCAACTGAACAAACACTGTCTCAACCTATCAAAAGATCACTGACAACATCTGTTACTGGCCAGCCAACTCAACTCCCTTTCTTTGACAGCCACACAGCAGTATGCCTTGTAGATGATTCTCAGAATGCATGTGCTCCAGTGGATGGCAAGGGCTGCATCAAGTGGCCTCTCCTCTTCCTCAACCTTAACATCACATACAGTACAATTCTCAGATGTGGCACCCCAATCACCCTTGTTTCCCCCCGAGTCAAAACTTTAAAAACGCCCAACGGACTGTGGAGAACCTCAGATAGGCCTTTTTGAAGATGTGTTCATACTCCTTATTCCATGGGCAACAGAGGTCTGCTCTGAAGAATCACAGAATTCAGTGGAGGAAGGCATCTGCACGGATCCATTAAATTTTTTCATGTTGGATCCAGAGTTGGACAAAGTAGGGCCCAAGCAGAATTTAGACCCTCGCCAAATCATAGTAACATAGTAAGATAGTATTTAAGCTTCAATGAAGACTTTAAGTCCATCTAGATCAACCCATAGCCTAACATGTTTATCCAGACATTAACCACCAAAAGAGGAGGTGATCCTGATGAGACTCAAATACCAGAGGTGCACGCTGACTGTATTTTGGTGTCAGGGCAGGAAGAGGAGGAGGTTGACTTTCAGGGTGAGGAGTGTGAGAACAGAGAGGATGACAATGAGGTTGTAGATTGCTCTTGGTGTGAACTGAGAGCTATGCAGCTGAGCAGCTCCACAGAGGAAGTGAAGGAGGAGGAAGATGAGGATGTTACGCTGCAGCTTCACACACAGACATGAAGTATTGCAACCACTACAAGTACTCAGCCTCAACTTTGGCTGTGGCCAGGACTGATCACGAGTGTGCAGTACATACTGTAGGAGTATCGGCAAGGGTTGCCTAGCCTCGAAGATTTTTGATACCACAAAGGATAAACCAACACACCTTATCTGTTAAATTTGCAAAAATAAATTCAGTAGAGGCAAAAATTGCAATAATTTGACAATAACATGCATGAAACAGTACACGATCAATATGCCTTAGTGTGGGAATTTCATTGCACTAAAATGCAGACTAGTGGGTCTCACCAACCACCGGCTGTCCCATCTACCACATCTGCTACTTCTTCCTTCTCAGTCACTATTTCAAGTCTTCTCACACAGGTCTCCGGCCACAGAAATTACAATTGTTTACCCACTACAGTCAGAGTGAGTGAGAGCCGGTCAGCTGTTATGGAAATTGTTGTGAATTCTGCTTTTGGGCTCCCTCCGGTGGTTGTAGATGGTAATGCAGTTGTGCCTGGACTGCAGGATTGGACAGGTGTATCTGCTAATTGCAAAGCTGACTGGGGTATTTAGCTTTGCAGGACTCATTAATCCCTGCCAGTTGTCAATGTCCTATTGCCAGTAATGGTTCTCTCCTGGCTTCTCCTGCCTGCTGCCATTTCAGCTAAAGATAAGTGTCTTATTCTTTTTCTTAGGTTCACAGGCTGTGTGTCTATTGTTCACTGCTGTTCATAGTTTCTATTTAGTTCCAGCTTCGACTGTCCTGTTGTTTTCTCAGTCTGGTTGGATTTGCTGGAGTTGCAGATATATTCTCCACACCTTTAGTTAGGTGGTGGAGTTTTTGTATTTTTCTGCGGTGGATATTTTGTAGATTTTGTGCTGACCGCTCAGTATCCTGTACTATACTTTCCTATATAGGTAGAAGTGGCCTCCTTTGCTAAATCTGTTTTCCGCCTGCGTGTGTCTTTTCCTCTCCTTCTCACCGTCATTATAGGGGCTGCCTATACTTTGGGGGTCTACTCTGAGGCAAGTCAGTTTTCCTATTTTCCATCTTTAGGGAAATTTAGTCCTCCGGCTGTGTCAAGGTGTCTAGGTCTGATAGGTACACCCCACGGCTACTTTTAGTGTCTGTGATAAGTTCAGAGTTAGCGGTCTGTATAGTTACCACTACTCCAGCGAAGGTCTTTTCATGTTGTTCCAAGGCCGCCTGATCATAACAGGAAATAGACATGACTGCTAGGGTTGAGCGACCTTGACCTTTTTAGAGTCGAGCCGTGTTTCGCGAAACCCGACTATCTTAGAAGTCGAGTCGAGTGGAATCGGCCGATTATCGCGAAAAGTCGGGTATCGACCGAAACACGAAACCCAATGCAAGTCAATGGGGGAGCATAGTCGGCAGTGAGTGGAGGCCAGGAAAACACCTACACTGCCCATTTTAATGGCAAAAACATCCATTCTTGTTACAGAAGCTTGTGAATCATAATTTACCTTATAACAATTGGAAGGCATTTGAAATTGGGGGTCATTTGGCTAAAGTTGTGGGGGGTAGGGCTGGTTCAAGTAATTAGTGGGCCCAGTAAATCTGGACCACGTCACGGCAGTGGATCAGGGAGAGGTAAGTATTTCAACTTTGCAAGTGCTGTGATCCTGAGCAAGCAGGGGGGGCCCACTCGTTGGCATTGGCACTGGCACAGGGCCCCTCAAAGTACAGCGGTGTGTTTGCATGGCGGGGGCGCCTCCCACCGGCAGCAACACTTTTGCGTACTATGAGAGGCCCTGTGCCAGTGACGTCGCCAACTAGTATTCCTCCCCCCACCTGATGAAGGAACCTGCACTTTCATCTGCACCTTCCTCTTTGTCCCCGTGTAAGGTGGTATGGTATGCGGGAAGAGGAACCTGACTTTCAGCAGGGTCACAATCTTGCTGTGTAGCGTGCACGGGGAATGTTGCGTTATGGGTCAATGTACCAGCAGACTCATCTATCACTGGCTGGGCAATGGGCAGGATGAGGAGGAAACACAGATATAGGCCCAAAGAATAAAGTGGGCTAAATGCAGTTCAAAATTGGTAACACAGGAGTAACCAGGGGGCATTGCAGTGGAGGACAACTGGAATGAGAGGCTGACACAGAGAGTAGGCCCAAATCAGTAAGTAGTCGAAATGCAGTTCAAAATTGGCAACCGTAGTAAACAGGCGGCACAGCTTTGTTCAGTGGAGGAGAACAGCAAGGAGTGGCAGACACCGATAGTAGGCCCCAACCCAACTAGTAGGCCAAATGCAGTCTAACATTAACAACTACTTAACGAGAGCCTGAAAATGGAATTTCAGGACAGGAAACCAGGAGAACAGCAAGGAGCGGCAGACACTGTTAGTAGGCCCCAAACCAACTAGTACGCCAAATGCAGTTGTTCCATTTAACCACTATTTAACAAGAGCCTGAAGATAGAAGCTCAGTAAAGGCAACCTGGAGAACACCTTGGAGTGGAAGACACCGTCTCTACACCCCATACCCAATTTGTAGGCCTAATGCTGTGTAGTTTCCAACAACTACTAAACGAGAGTAGGAAGATCGAAGCAATGTGGACGAAACCTGGGGAACACCTTGGAGTGTAACACACCGTCTCTCTACACCCCATACCAAATTTGTAGGCCTAATGCAGTGTAGTTTGCAACAACTACTAAACAAGAGTAGGAAGATCAAAGCAATGTGGACGAAACCTGGGGCACACCTTGGGGCGGCAGACACCGTTAGTAGGCCCTACCAAAGTTGTAGCCCCAATGCAGTTTTAAAATTCCTAGAGGCTGAAAACAAGACTTTTGACGCTCAGCTTTTTTCAAAGGAACACAGCTGTATTGAGTGGCGCAGACAGACACAGGTAGTAGGCCTTAAACCAAAAATGTGGCTCACTGCAGCTTAAAAAAGGTTACAGGGGTACACGGGCAGCAGTGGTCTGGTCAGTGTAGGAGTAGTAGAAAGAACTGGCCGCAGACAGGCTTCGAAGGCCTAACATAAAAAAATATTGGGCTGTAGGCACTTTTAAATAGGTTCCAGGGGTACACGGGCAGCAGTAGACTGGTCAGTGTAGTAGTAGTAGAAAGAACGGGCCGCAGACAGGCTTCGAAGGCCTAACATAAAAAAATATTGGGCTGTAGGCACTTTTAAATAGGTTCCAGGGGAACACGGGCAGCAGTGGTCTGGTCAGTGTAGGAGTAGTAGAAAGAACGGGCCGCAGACAGACTTCGAAGGCCTAACATAAAAAAATATTGGGCTGTAGGCACTTTTAAATAGGTTCCAGGGGTACACGGGCAGCAGTGGTCTGGTCAGTGTAGGAGTAGTAGAAAGAACGGGCCGCAGACAGGCTTCGAAGGCCTAACATAAAAAAATATTGGGCTGTAGGCACTTTTAAATAGGTTCCAGGGGTACACGGGCAGCAGTAGACTGGTCAGTGTAGTAGTTGTAGAAAGAACGGGCCACAGACAGGCTTCGAAGGCCTAACATAAAAAAATATTGGGCTGTAGGCACTTTTAAATACGTTCCAGGGGTACACGGGCAGCAGTAGACTGGTCAGTGTAGTAGTAGTAGAAAGAACGGGCCGTAGACAGGCTTCGAAGGCCTAACATAAAAAAATATTGGGCTGTAGGCACTTTTAAATAGGTTCCAGGGGTACACGGGCAGCAGTAGACTGGTCAGTGTAGTAGTTGTAGAAAGAACGGGCCGCAGACAGGCTTCGAAGGCCTAACTTAAAAAAATATTGGGCTGTAGGCACTTTTAAATAGGTTCCAGGGGTACACGGGCAGCAGTAGACTGGTCAGTGTAGTAGTAGTAGAAAGAACGGGCCGCAGACAGGCTTCGAAGGCCTAACATAAAAAAATATTGGGCTGTAGGCACTTTTAAATAGGTTCCAGGGGTACACGGGCAGCAGTGGTCTGGTCAGTGTAGGAGTAGTAGAAAGAACGGGCCGCAGACAGGCTTCGAAGGCCTAACGTAAAAAAATATTGGGCTGTAGGCACTTTTAAATAGGTTCCAGGGGTACACGGGCAGCAGTGGTCTGGTCAGTGTAGTAGTAGTAGAAAGAACGGGCCGCAGACAGGCTTCGAAGGCCTAACATAAAAAAATATTGGGCTGTAGGCACTTTTAAATAGGTTCCAGGGGTACACGGGCAGCAGTAGACTGGTCAGTGTAGTAGTAGTAGAAAGAACGGGCCGCAGACAGGCTTCGAAGGCCTAACATAATAAAATATTGGGCTGTAGGCACTTTTAAATAGGTTCCAGGGGAACACGGGCAGCAGTAGACTGGTCAGTGTAGTAGTAGTAGAAAGAACGGGCCTCAGACAAGCTTCGAAGGCCTTACATAATAAATTGGGCTGGCTGTAGGCAGTTTAAAATTGGTTCCAGGGGTAGACGGGCAGCAGTGGTCTGGTCAGTGTAGGAGTAGTAGAAAGAACGGGCCGCAGACAGGCTTCGAAGGCCTAACATAAAAAAAATTGGGCTGTAGGCACTTTTAAATAGGTTCCAGGGGTACACGGGCAGCAGTAGACTGGTCAGTGTAGTAGTAGTAGAAAGAAGGGGCCGCAGACAGGCTTCGAAGGCCTAACATAAAAAAATATTGGGCTGTAGGCACTTTTAAATAAGTTCCAGGGGTACACGGGCAGCAGTAGACTGGTCAGTGTAGTACATTACCACAAAATGTCCAGTAGTGGAAAGGCCACCTCCAATCAATGTAATCAACACACATTTGCCAGGTAGATAACTAGCAAATCACAAAGGCTACGGCACAGAAAAATAAAATATATATATATTTTTATTGACAAAATTTCATATAATAAAATCTTACATAAAAAACAAGACAAGGAAATTTCAAAAATTGGAAATAACTGTAGGTCCCCTGTGTAAGAATTAAGCTATTTAGGGAGTATTTAGTAAATACAAAAAAAGAAAATATTTAATAAGTAAATATACATATGTCAATAGAAAGAAACCCTTATGAAGTCTATAACGCCAATTAAATACAATGCATAATGCAAAAAAATATTTTAATGAACTATAGCAAAAAAGAACATTGTTCACAGCCAATGAATATATCCTATAGACCTCAACGATAGTAAAAAAACTGTATAAATCCTAAAGTGATGAATAGTACTGTGCAAAATAAAGAGAGGGCATATAGTTGTAAACTAGCAGCAATGGCGACCGGCACTACATACAGTGCTCCGTGCTTATACAACTATGCAGATAGCACTAAGATTAGCAGCAAAAGAGGTTTAGAATTTAAGGTACAAAAGCATGTAATTATAAACTAGCAGAAAAGGGAAATAGCACTATATAAAGTGTTCAGTGCTGTGCAACTATGCATATTGCTATCAGGCCAGAGAAATAGGGCGTTAGAGATCTAAAGTGCAGAGGCATAAAGTTGTAAAATAGCAGCAATGGCGTCTGGCACTATAAAAAGTGCTCTGTGCTGAACAACTATGCGTACTGATAAGCAGCAAAAGGGTTAAAATCTAAAGTGCAAATGAGAAGTATATAAGTACAAAAATATATCCCAACATATGGATGCTATTACTTACACAGGAAGAGACCCTCAGTGACCCCGACAGCGCCGTTTCGCCTACTGGCTTCCTCAAATGGGGGCGTGTATGTGTACTGTGGCAATTCCGGCTATTTAAGCTTTCCTTCCTCGCTTGTGCACAGCTGATTGAGATGTCAGTGTCTCCGGCGTACGAATGCGCATGCGCGGTTTTATGGGCCTCCTCTGATGTAAAAAGTGACTTCCCTTCCCGCACACCTGGAACGCAGCCGTGGAACGCAGTACATCCAGTAGAGGGCGGGTTGGGAAGTCACAGAGTTGCCCCAAACCGCGCATGCGCTGACCGCGCGCTGAGATAAATAGTGGAGGAATAACAGAAGTATAATACGGACAGGGAAACTCCTTATATGCCAGAATCGATATATGATAAAATTAATGGTAAGAAAATATATAGGGGAGGGAGGGGAACAAAGTGTTTAACAATAATAACCTAATACAAAAAAGTGATAAGAAATAGAAGAATATTTTTTTACATAAATAGAACTATACAGTGAAACATAAGTGAAAAGAACTGACAAGATAGATGCATATATAGATATATATATACTTAATAATCACATAAAATATTCATTAGTGTACAAAATTACAATAAATAAACCACATTTAGTGCTACAAAGAGCACAGTGAAATATTTGGTGAAAAAAACATGTTATAAAATAGATAAAATAACAATAAAGAAAAAGAATATAATAATATAATGGTCAGTGTAGTAGTAGTAGAAAGAACGGGCCTCAGACAGGCTTCGAAGGCCTAACATAATAAATTGGGCTTGCTGTAGGCAATTTAAAATTGGTTCCAGGGGTACACGGGCAGCAGTGGTCTGGTCAGTGTAGGAGTAGTAGAAAGAACGGGCCGCAGACAGGCTTCGAAGGCCTAACATAAAAAAATATTGGGCTGTAGGCACTTTTAAATAGGTTCCAGGGGTACACGGGCAGCAGTGGTCTGGTCAGTGTAGGAGTAGTAGAAAGAACGGGCCGCAGACAGGCTTCGAAGGCCTACTGGACAGGCTGTAGGCACTTTATAATTGGTTCCAGGGGTACACGGGCAGCAGTAGACAGGTCAGTGGAGGCCTAGTGGAAGGAGGGACCGCAGACAGGCTTCGAAGGCCTAACATAATAAATTGGGCTGGCTGTAGGCAATTTACAATTGGTTCCAGGGGTACACGGGCAGCAGTAGACAGGTCAGTGGAGGCCTAGTGGAAGGAGGGACCGCAGACAGGCTTCGAAGGCCTAACATAATAAATTGGGCTGGCAGTAGGCAATTTAAAATTGGTTCCAGGGGTACACGGGCAGCAGTAGACAGGTCAGTGGAGGCCTAGTGGAAGGAGGGACCGCAGACAGGCTTCGAAGGCCTAACATAATAAATTGGGCTGGCTGTAGGCAATTTAAAATTGGTTCCAGGGGTACACGGGCAGCAGTAGACAGGTCATTGGAGGCCTAGTGGAAGGAGGGACCGCAGACAGGCTTCGAAGGCCTAACATAATAAATTGGGCTGGCTGTAGGCAATTTAAAATTGGTTCCAGGGGTACACGGGCAGCAGTAGACAGGTCAGTGGAGGCCTAGTGGAAGGAGGGACCGCAGACAGGCTTCGAAGGCCTAGCATAATAAATTGGGCTGGCTGTAGGCACTTTATAATTGGTTGCAGGGGTACACGGGCAGTAGTGGTCTGGTCAGCGGAGGCTGATTGTAATGAGTGTCTGCCAGTTAGTAGTCCAAAACAATAAACAAATGTGAATGTCTCGCATTAAAACAAAACGAAAACACTAAAGGGTGCAATCATTAGGTACAGGGGTGGGATCCTCTGCGTAGTTTCAGACCTACTAATTTGGCGCAAAGTATTTACTTTGGTAAATAGAGGACACTGCCCCTGACTATGTTAAGTACCATCATACATGTCAATGGTATTGTCAGTGGCAGGAATGGAAGGATGTCAGCGCATAGACTAAACATTGGTGGAAGTGTGAGAGATAACTGTGGAAGTGGTAGAGCAATGTTTGACCTGGGGGTGGGTGAACTCTCTTGTGGCCGGCGGTACAGGCCCAGGGCCCCTCATGTTACAACAGTGTGTCTGACGTTGGGTGCGCACCACCACCGCCAGAGACACTTTATTGTACTATGAGGGACCCAGTGGCAGTGCTGTCGACCAAAAGCGGGCACACCCACCTCTTCAGACAAACAGCACTCTCACGGGTGCTTGCGCCAAGTCGCGATACCACGGCCCCGTGTGGGGAGTTTGGCCATTTAGGGAGGTGTAAACATGTCGTATGATGGACTGTTGTGAGTTCTGTTTTTGGGCTCTCTCTGGTGGTTACTGATGGTACTGGGTGACTTGTCTTTCCTGGGTTTCTGGGTTCCACCTGTTCCATCAGCATATGGGAGTTTCCTATTTAACCTGGCTTTGCTGGCATTTCCTCGCCGGTTATCAATGTATCCAGTGTGTCTTGTTACCTCTGCTCCCTGCTCCTAGAACCTTCTGGACAAGCTAAGTTTGGATTTTCCTGTTTTGTGTTTTGCTTAATTTGGTTTTTAGTCCAGCCTGCAGATATGTGATTCTCTGCTGCTGGTTGCTCTAGTGGGCTGAAATTGCTTTTCATGTACCATGAGTTGGCACATGAGTTCAAGTAATTTCAGGATGGTTTTTTGAAGGGTTTTTCGCTGACCGCACAGTTCACTTTTGTATCCTCTGCTATCTAGCTTTAGCGGGCCTCATTTTGCTGAAACTGTTTTCATACTACGTATGTGCTTTCCTCTCATTTCACCGTCATTATATGTGGGGGGCTGCTATTTGCTGTGGGGTATTTCTCTGGAGGCAAGAGAGGTCTGTGTTTCTTCTGATAGGGGAAGTTAGATCTTCGGCTGGAGCGAGACGTCTAGGATCATCGTAGGCACGTTCCCCGGCTACTTTTATTTGTGTGTTAGGTTCAGGGTCGCGGTCAGCTCAGGTTCCATCGCCCTAGAGCTTGTTTGTATCTGTGCTTGTCCTTTTTGTGATCCCCTGCCATTGGGATCATGACAATGGACAATCAGCTGCAGCAAATTAAGACATTAGAAAAGTAATTCACAGTAGTCCACAGGCAAGAGCTTTTCATAGCAAAGCTAGGTGTCGGCCGGGCAAGGTGGGGCAAAAGAATTCGAAATCCAGTTGTGGTTCATTTTAATGAATGTTAGATCATCAACATTTTGGGTAGCCAGACGAGTCCTTTTTTCGGTTAATATTGAACCTGCAGCACTGAATACTCTTTCTGATAGGACACTAGCTGCCGGGCAAGCAAGCTCCTGCAATTCATATTCTGCCAATTCTGGCCAGGTGTCTAATTTGGATGCCCAGTAATCAAATGGGAATGATGGTTGAGGGAGAACATCGATAAGGGATGAAAAATAGTTTGTAACCATACTGGACAAATGTTGTCTCCTGTCACTTTCAATTGATGCAGCTGTACCTGTCCTGTCTGCGGTCATAACAAAATCACTCCACAACCTGGTCAGAAAACCCCTCTGTCCAACGCCACTTCTGATGTGTGCACGCCTAACACTCCTGGTCTGCTGCCCCCTGGAGCTCGTGTGAGAACGATCACGGGCGCTGTGTTCTGGGAATGCCTGAAGCAAACGGTCAACAAGAGTAGATTATTTGGTTGCTAATATTAGTTCCAAGTTCTCATGTGGCATAATATTTTGCAATTTGCCTTTATAGCGAGGATCAAGGAGGCAGGCCAACCAGTAATCGTCATCGTTCATCATTTTCGTAATGTGTGTGTCCCTTTTCAGGATACGTAAGGCATAATCCGCCATGTGGGCCAAAGTTCCAGTTGTCAAATCTGCGGTTGTGATTGGTTGAGGGGCAGTTTCAGGCAAATCTACGTCACTTGTGTCCCTCAAAAAACCAGAACCCGGCCTTGCCACGCAACCAATTTCCAGTGCCCCTGGGAAAGCTTCCTCATTAAAAATATACTCATCCCCATCATCCTCCTCGTCCTCCACCTCTTCTTCGCCCACTACCTCGTCCTGTACACTGCCCTGACCAGACAATGGCTGACTGTCATCAAGGCTTTCCTCTTCCTCTGGTGCAGACGCCTGATCCTTTATGTGCGTCAAACTTTGCATCAGCAGACACATTAGGGGGATGCTCATGCTTATTATGGCGTTGTCTGCACTAACCAGCCGTGTGCATTCCTCAAAACACTGAAGGACTTGACACATGTATTGTATCTTCGACCACTGCACACCTGACAACTCCATGTCTGCCATCCTACTGCCTGCCCGTGTATGTGTATCCTCCCACAAAAACATAACAGCCCGCCTCTGTTCGCACAGTCTCTGAAGCATGTGCAGTGTTGAGTTCCACCTTGTTGCAACGTCTATGATTAGGCGATGCTGGGGAAGGTTCAAAGACCGCTGATTGGTCTGCATACGGCTGGAGTGTACAGGCGAACGACGGATATGTGAGCAAAGTCCACGCACTTTGAGGAGCAGGTTGGAGAACCCAGGATAAGTTTTCAATAAGCACTGCACCACCAGGTTTAAGGTTTGAGCCAGGCAAGGAATGTGTTTCAGTTGGGAAAGGGATATGGCAGCCATGAAATTCCTTCCGTTATCACCCACTACCTTGCCTGCCTCAAGATCTACTGTGCCCAGCCACGACTGCGTTTCTTGCTGCAAGAACTCGGACAGAACTTCCGCGGTGTGTCTGTTGTCGCCCAAAACACTTCATAGCCAATACAGCCTGCTGACGCTTGCCAGTAGCTGGCCCATAATGGGACAACTGTTGTGCAACAGTGTCAGCTGCCGATGGAGTGGTTGGGCGACTGCGGTCTGTGGAAGAGCTCTCGCTTCTGCAGGAGGACGAGGAGGAGGAGGACGGGGTGCGAACGCCTACAGCCAACTGTTTCCTAGACCGTGGGCTAGGCACAACTGTCCCGAAATTGATGTCCCCTGTGGACCCTGCATCCACCACATTCACCCAGTGTGCCGTGATGGACACGTAACGTCCCTGGCCATGCCTACTGGTCCATGCATCTGTAGTCAGGTGCACCTTTGTACTCACAGATTGCCTGAGTGCATGGACGATGCGCTGTTTAACATGCTGGTGCAGGGCTGGGATGGCTTTTCTGGAAAAAAAGTGTCGATTGGGTAGCTCGTAGCGTGGTTCAGCGTACTCCATCAGGGCTTTGAAAGCTTCGCTTTCAACTAACCGGTAGGGCATCATCTCTAACGAGATTAGTCTAGCTATGTGGGCGTTAAAACCCTGTGTATGCGGATCCGAGGATAAGTACTTCCTTTTTCTAACCAGAGTCTCATGTAGGGTGAGCTGGACTGCAGAGCTGGAGATCGTGGAACTAGCGGGTGTGCCGGTGGACATGGCAGACTGAGAGACGGTTGGAGACGGTATTGTTTCCGCCGGTGCCCTAGATGCAATATTTCCTCCTACAAAACTGGTGATTCCCTGACCCTGACTGCTTTTGGCTCGCAAAGAAACCTGCACAGATACTGCCGGTGGTGCGGAAAATGGTGGCCTTACAGTGACGGAAGGGATGTTGCGTTGCTGACTAGCTTCATTGGCCGAGGGTGCTACAACCTTAAGGGACGTTTGGTAGTTAGTCCAGGCTTGGAAATGCATGGTGGTTAAATGTCTATGCATGCAACTTGTATTGAGACTTTTCAGATTCTGACCTCTGCTTAAGCTAGTTGAACATTTTTGACAGATGACTTTGCGCTGATCAATTGGATGTTGTTTAAAAAAATGCCAGACTGCACTCTTCCTAGCATCGGATCCCTTTTCAGGGATTGCAGACTGAGCTTTAACCGGATGGCCACGCTGTCCTCCAACAGGTTTTGGCTTTGCCACGCGTTTTGGGCCAGATACGGGCCCGGCAGATGGAACCTGTTGCGATGTTGATGCCTGCTACGGCCCCTCCTCCACCTCCGCTTCAGAACTACTGCCGCCTGCACCCTGTTCCCCCAATGGCTGCCAATCGGGGTCAACAACTGGGTCATCTATTACCTCCTCTTCTAGCTCATGTGCAACTTCGTCTGTGTCACCGTGTCGGTTGGTGGTATAGCGTTCGTGACGGGGCAACATAGTCTCATCAGGGTCTGATTGTGGATCAGTACCCTGAGAGGGCAATGTTGTGGTCTGAGTCAAAGGACCAGCATAGTAGTCTGGCTGTGGCTGTGCATCAGTGCACTCCATGTCAGAATCTACTTGTAATGGGCATGGCCTGTTAACTGTTTCACTTTCTAAGCCAGGGACGGTATGTGTAAAGAGCTCCATGGAGTAACCCGTTGTGTCGCCTGCTGCATCCTTCTCTCTTGTTGTTGTTTTTGCTGAAGAGGACAAGGAAGCGACTTGTCCCTGACCGTGAACATCCACAAACGACGCGCTGCTTTTACATTTACCAGTTTCAGAAGAGGAGGCAAAAGAGCTAGAGGCTGAGTCTGCAAGGTAAGCCAACACTTGCTGTTGCTGCTCTGGCTTTAAAAGCGGTTTTCCTACTCCCAGAAAAGAGAGTGTTTGAGGCCTTGTGTAACCAGACGACGAACCTGGCTCCACAGCTCCAGACTTAGGTGGAATATTTTTTTTCCCACGACCACCTGATGCTCCACTACCACTACCATCATTACCAGCTGACAATGAACGCCCACGGCCACGACCTCTTGCACAAGACTTCCTCATTGTTTTAAAAACTTAACCAAACTAACTTTATTTGTTGCTGTCAAACAACTTACACGGTGAGCTATAACTTCAGTATGATTTCGATATCCCTTTACAGGTTAGTGAGACCGCAAGGAAAATCAGGCACAATGTTACACACTCTGTTTTCTGTGGCACCAAATCACAGAGATGCCACACACGCAGGACTGTCACTCAAGCACAAATGTCAATATTAATCTCCCATTTTTTATTTTTTTTTCAGGGAGACTTTAGAAACAAAATAAAATAAAATGATTTTTTCAGGAAGAATTTAGAAACCAAATAAAATAAAATGATTTTTTCAGGGAGAATTTAGAAACCAAATAAAAAAAATAAATAGGCTTTCTATGGCCCACTGAGTGAGAGATGGCACACACAGGAGTCAGGAGTGGCACACAAGCCCAGAGGCCAATATTTATCTCTCACTGATTGATTTATTGATTTTTTCAGGTAGAATTTAGAACCCAAATCAAGCAAAAAAATAAATAGGCTTTCTATGGCCCACTATTTGAGAGAGAGAGAGAGAGAGAGAGAGAGAGAGAGATGGCACACCCAGGAGTCAAGACTGGCACACAAGCAGAAAGGGCAATATTAATCTCCCACTGATTTTTTTTTTTTTTTTTTTTCAGGGAGACGTTAGAAACAAAATAAAATAAAATGTTTTTTTCAGGTAGAATTTAGAACCCAAATCAACCAAAAAAATAAATAGGCTTTCTATGGCCCACTGAGTGAGAGATGGCACACACAGGAGTCAGGAGTGGCACACAAGCCCAGAGGCCAATATTTATCTCCCACTGATTGATTTATTGATTTTTTCAGGTAGAATTTAGAACCCAAATCAACCAAAAAATAATAGGCTTTCTATGGCCCACTGAGTGAGAGATGGCACACACAGGAGTCAGGAGTGGCACACAAGCCCAGAGGCCAATATTTATCTCCCACTGATTGATTTAGTGATTTTTTCAGGTAGAATTTAGAACCCAAATCAAGCAAAAAAAATAAATAGGCTTTCTAGGGCCCACTGAGTGAGAGATGGCACACACAGGAGTCAGGAGTGGCACACAAGCCCAGAGGCCAATATTTATCTCCCACTGATTGATTTATTGATTTTTTCAGGTAGAATTTAGAACCCAAATCAAGCAAAAAAATAAATAGGCTTTCTATGGCCCACTGAGTGAGAGATGGCACACACAGGAGTCAGGAGTGGCACACAAGCCCAGAGGCCAATATTTATCTCCCACTGATTGATTTAGTGATTTTTTCAGGTAGAATTTAGAACCCAAATCAACCAAAAAAATAAATAGGCTTTATATGGCCCACTGAGTGAGAGATGGTACACACAGGGATGGCATCCTAGCAGAAATGCCAATCTTAATCTCCCACACAAAAAAAAAAAACAGGGACTGTCCTACAATTACTATCTCCCTGCAGTAATCTCAGCCAGGTATGGCAGGCAGCAATAAGGAGTGGACTGATGCACAAATTAAATAAAAAGTGTGGACAAACAAAAAAGATAGCTGTGCAGAAAGGAAGGAACAAGAGGATTTGTGCTTTGAAAAAAGCAGTTGGTTTGCACAGCGGCATACACACAGCAATGCAGCTATCAGGGAGCCTTCTAGGGCAGCCCAATGAGCTACAGCGCTGAGAGAAAAAAAAATGTAGCTTCCACTATCCCTGCACACCGAAGGTGGTGTTGGACAGTGGAAATCGCTACAGCACAAGCGGTTTGGGGGTTAATGGACCCTGCCTAACGCTATCCCTGCTTCTGACGAAGCGGCAGCAACCTCTCCCTAAGCTCAGATCAGCAGCAGTAACATGGCGGTCGGCGGGAACGCCTCTTTATAGCCCCTGTGACGCCGCAGACAGCAAGCCAATCACTGCAATGCCCTTCTCTAAGATGGTGGGGACCAGGACCTATGTCATCACGCTGCCCACACTCTGCGTTCACCTTCATTGGCTGAGAAATGGCGCTTTTCGCGTCATTGAAACGCGACTTTGGTGTGAAAGTCGCGTTCCGCATGGCCGACCCCGCACAGGGGTCGGGTCGGGTTTCATGAAACCCGACTTTGCCAAAAGTCGGCGACTTTTGAAAATGAATGACCCGTTTCGCTCAACCCTAATGACTGCTGCTTTTGTGTCACCTAGCACAACACACTTTCTCAATCAATCATAACATCTCTGCCTGCACCTCACTTGCAGTCCAGCAGTATGTCCTATACTCAGTACTCCACCTGTTAAGGACTGACCTAGTTCGGAGTAGTGATTTGCAACCACTGGGGCAGCACTAGCAGGTAGCGTAGTCTGGGATAGCCAAGTGCAGGGCCGGACTGGGACTAAAATTCAGCCCTGGCATTTGAAGTTACACAGGCTCACTTGTCACATGGTGAGTGTATAATATCTTTGTACACTTGTAGGTTACAAGAAGTGAGGGGAGTGTAACATGACTATATAACAAGTCAATCTTAAAGAAAAAAAGCTGACAGCACCACCGCTCAAAGGAAACAGCATACGCCTTCTCACCTGTGATGGGAGTCTTGACCGCCGGATCTGAGGTGCTCCAGCCACAAAACAAATCCAAGTCCAATCGAAGAAGAAAGAAGGAGAGGCGGCACTCACCGGTCCATTACGAGAGGTAACTTTTATTGCTTAAAAGCCATCACAGCCGGGGGTACAAAACATACAGTGCGGCAAGCCAGGCTTTCTTCTTCGATTGGACATGACTATATAACATATAATTACAGATGTATCCAGCATTAGAGCTCGGTCCCATTTATTGCTTTTAGTTGCAGTACCAAGAAAAGCCACTACTTTACCTACATAACTGGATCTCGTAGATATTGAAGAGATTGAGACGACCAAAGGCTATGTAACCTCATTCTGATGCTCCATAAACTTTGCCTACAGCCACTATAGGTTCTGCTGCGCAGCACGAGACCCGGTGACTCTGAAGAGCAGTGACATCAGTGACGTCACCACTCTTCAGATATTCCTGGTCTTGCGCTGAGCTTGGCGACTGTGAAGAGTGGTATTGTTACTACAGTCACCGCTCTTCAGAGTAGCTGGGTCTCGCTAGATCTGGGCTAGTAGTCGGGATGTCTGATAGACACCTCTCCATTACTTACACCAGGGATTGATAGATTGATAGCAGCTGACATTATGCAGCTGACATCAACCCTAAAAATCATTACACATACCAGAATTACATGCTTTGGCAGCTGGGAAAAGCAGTAGTTAGCGCTATTCCCAGGCGCCGGATGCTAATTACAACTGTCATCATCCTTGCCTGATCTCTCTGCGAAGCATTTCTGCTGTATTTACATGCACTAATCTCAGGCCGCTAAACGAGTGTAATCGACAATACTGAAGTCGTTCGCTTGTTTCCCGACCTCTTTACACCAACTGAGGAAGAATGAAGGGAACAGAACAATCACAATTAGATCAATCTGTCCCCATACAGTATCATGTTATCAGCAGCACATCTTCAGTTTACACCGGCGATGTGCTGCTGAAAACAAGGATTTCTGTTCCCACATAAACAATCCAATCACTTGATGAATAGGCAGCATTTTGCTTGTTTAGTATAATACACCCCATAGTCCTCCATATATTATAATGTGCACCTCAGTCCTCCATATAGTATAATACACTCCTCAGTCCTCCATATAGTATAATACACTCCTCAGTCCTCCATATAGTAAAATACACTCCTCAGTCCTCCATATAGTATAATACACTCCTCAGTCCTCCACATGGTATAATACACTCCTCAGTCCTCCATATAGTATTATACACTCCACATAGTCCTCCATATAGTATTATACACTCCTCATAGACCTCCATATAGTAAAATACACTGCAATTCCTCCATATAGTATAATACACTCCTCAGTCCTCCAAATAGTATAATACATTCCTCAGTCCTCCAAATAGTATAATACATTCCTCATAGTGCTCCATATAGCATAATGCCCTGCCATTGTCATCCATGTAGTACAATTCACTTCCCACAGTATAATGCACCCCATAGTTCTACATATAGTATAATGTATTCTCCATAGTCCTCGATAGAGTATAATGCAGCCACATATAGTATAATGATGCCACCCCAGAGAATATAATGCAGCCCCCTCATATAGTATAATGCAGCCCCTGCATATAAAATATATGGTAGCCCACTCATAGAGCATAATGCAGCCCCCCATAGAATATAATGTAGCCCCTCCATAGAATATAATACAGCACCCCATAGAATGTAATACAGCCTGCCCCAATTAAATGTAATGCAGCCAGCCACCCATAGAATGTAATGCAGCCAGCCACCCATAGAATGTAATGCAGCCAGCCCCCATAGAATGTAATGCAGCCAGCCACCCATAGAATGTAATACAGCAAAGCCCCCATAGAATGTAATACAGCCAGCCCCCATAGAATGTAATACAGCACAGCCCCCATAGAATGTAATGCAGCACAGCCCCATGGAATGTAATACAGCAAGCCCCAATAGAATGTAATACAGTCAGCCACCCATAGAATGTAATACAGCACAGCCCCCATAGAATGTAATGCAGCACAGCCCCCATAGAATGTAATACAGCCAGCACCCATAGAATGTAATATAGCCAGCCCCCATATAATGTAATACAGCACAGCCCCCATAGAATGTAAGGCAGCACAGCCCCCATAGAATGTAATACAGCACAGTCCCCATAGAATGTAATACAGCCAGCCCCCATAGAATGTAATGCAGCACAGCCCCCATAGAATGTAATACAGCCAGCCCCCTTAGAATGTAATGCAGCACAGCCCCCATTGAATGTAATACAGCACAGCCCCCATAGAATGTAATACAGCCAGCCCCCATAGAATGTAATGCAGCCAGCCCCCATAGAAAGTAATGCAGCTCCCCCAATAGCCCCACAATCTAGTTATCACTCAGTGATATATTTAAAAAAAAGCAACACTCACCTCTCCTCATGCCCAGCGCTACTCCTGGCTCTGGTCTCACCAGCTGCAGTCTGCCCGGTCACACAGCAGGTGCGCAATGATATGACATCATTGCGCACCCACAGTGTCAGTGCCAGGCAGAGCGGGGAATGATGGGAGAGGGAGCGTTAGCAGACGCTCTCTCCTCCATCATTGCATTCAACTGTATCGGCATCATAGACACCGGTATAGTTGAATGCGGTGGCGGGGTGGTCAGCGCCGGCGAGCGGCCCATGACTGCCACCGGCCCTTCTGGCATTTGCCAGAACTGCCCGATGGCCAGTCAGGCCCTGGCCAAGTGGTCGGTACACAAGAACAGCAATGTAGTTTGAAGGCATAAGCAGGAATTGTAGTCAAGAAAGCCAGAGGTCATTTACCAGGAGCAGCAGTGTCGTTTGAAGGAATAGCAGGTGGAAGGAAGTTTGACTAGAGGTAAGTTGCTCAATAATTATGCAAGTAAATGAGAGTAAGGTCAGGTTTAAATAGGGTGTGCAATCAAGATGGGCCAATCAGGAACTCAGGGTGGTAACCAACGGGAAACTCAGGGTAGAGAAAACAGCAACAGCATAGGTATAACTATTTGGGTTAGCACAGAACTGTCCAGTGAGCTGAAAAGCTCGGAGGGAAGAGTTGCAGTCTGGTGCACAGGAGCTGCTAGGTTCGAATCCTGACACTGCCATCTCTCAGCACAGCTGTCAGCCCTCGATCCCGCAGTTGTGGTTGCATAAAAGTATGTTTGCTCCTACACATGGCAAAGATAACAGCTTGAATTCCACCATCTCCAATCTGATAGCCATGGAAATGACATGCTACCTTTCCACCTGGTGGATACAGATAGTGTCTGAAGGTTGATGACCGTCGTAGTCCCCTAGAACCAGTTGCCCATTTGCCAAGAAAGCTTTTCCTGTACAATATCAGTGTTTCACAGACAACATTGCCCGGTCCCTGAAAATATCTGTTTCTTCCAAGTTGCATTCAACCACTGATACCTGGATGAGCAAACATATGCAGGGGTGTTACCTCTCGCTTACTGGGCACTGGGTGACTTGTTTCTGTGGGGACTGGTCAAGGGGCTTATTCATGAGATTTTGAATCCCCAAGGCTTGAGGGACAAACCTCTGTATCTAACAGTTCCTTCACTGCTTCTGCCTGTGCCCCAACCCCTCCCTTAATCAGACATGTGTTCCAATAGTGCAGATAGAATCTCCCCAACCTCCGTACTATGCAGCCATGGCTCAAAGCATGTTTAAATTAGTGCGCCTAGTGTTTAAATTAGTATGCCTTGGAGATTGCAGTCACACAGTTCAAAAGTTGTGGACAGGTATTCAGGCCGAGTTTAAGTAATAGCTGTCTACATTAAACCTGGAGACAGCGAAAGCCGCGTGCAATAATGGTGCAAACCTGGTGGTGGCCCTATACAGTGGCAACCTCACATGCGTACCTTGCACGGCTCACGTTCTCCACCTGGTGGAATAGCAATTTCTCTACCACTATCCCGGTTCTCACTTTTGACGATCACAACTCGCTGGTCATCGACTTCGCTACAGATGGCTTTCGGCTTACTGGTCAACCATCTGATTAAAGATGTTCTGACACTGTGAATTTCCACTCTGCATATGTTACAGCAGCAGTGGCATCAGCGACGAACCCTGGTACAGTACAGTGAGGAAAAAAAGTATATAGTCAGCCACCAATTATGCAAGTTCCCCCACTTAAAAAGATGAGAGAGGCCTGTGATTGACATCTTAGGCAGACCACAACTATGAGAGTCAAAATGAGAAAACCACCTTGTCTGATTTGGCAAGATTTATTTTGCAAATTATGGTGGAAAATAAGTATTTGGTCATTAGCAAATGTTCATCTCAATATTTTGTTACATATCCTTTGTTGGGAATGACAGAGGTCAAATGTTTTCTGTAAGTCTTCGCATGGTTGGCACACACTGTTAATGGTATGCTGGCCCATTCTTCCATGCAGATCTCCTCTAGAGCAGTGATGTTTTGGGCCTGTCACTGGGCAATACGGATTATCAACTCCCTCCAAAGGTTTTTTATGGGATTGAGATCTGGAGACTGGCTAAGCCACTCCAGGACCTTCATATGTTTCTTACAAAGCCACTCCTTCGTTGATCTGGTGGTGTGATTGGGATCATTATCATGCTGAAAAATCCATCGATGTTTCATCTTCAATGCCCTTGCTGATGGAAGGAGGTTTGCACTTAAAATCTCACAATACATGGCCCCCATTCATTCCTTCATGTACACGAATCAGTTGTCCTGGTCCCTTTGCAGAGTAACAGCCTCAAAGCATGATGTTGCCACTCCCATGCTTTACAGTAGATATGGTGTTATTTGGATGCAACTCCGCATTCTGTCTCCTCCAAACATGATGAGTAGGGTTGAGTGACCTTTCTTTTTATAAGATCGGGTCGGGTTTCACGAAACCCGACTTTTTCAAAAGTCGGGTCGAGTGAAATCGTCCGATCCTATAGAAAAGTCGGGGTCGGGGTCGGCCGAAACACGAAACCCAATGCAGTGCATTGGGTTTCTAATGGTTCCCAGGGACTGAAGGAGAGGAAACTCTCCTTCAGGCCCTGGGATCCATATTTAGGTGTAAAATAAAGAATCAAAATAAAAAATATTGATATACTTACCCTCGGACGCGCCCTGGTTCTCACCGGCAGCCTTCCTTCCTAAGAATGAGCGCCTGAAGGACCTTCGATGACGTCACGGCTTGTGATTGGTCGTGTGAGCGGTCACATGGGCGTCATGCGACCAATCACAAGCCGCAACATCATTTAAGGTCCTTCAGGCGCTGATTCTTAGAAAGGAAGGCTGCGGGTTAGAACCAGGGCGCGTCCGAGGGTGAGTATATACCTATTAGGTATATACTCACCCTCGGACGCGCCCTCGGACGCTTCCTTCCTATCAATATTTTTTTTTTTTTATTCTTTATTTTACACTTAAATATGAATTCCGAAACCGATTCCCGATATCTTAAACATATCGGAACTCGGTATCGGAATTCCGATTCCAGATCAGAAGATCGCTGACCTCATGGCTGACCCCACACAGGAGTCGGGTCGGGTTTCATGAAACCCGACTTTGCCAAAAGTCAGCGACTTCTGAATCTGGCCGACCCGTTTCGCTCAACCCTAATGATGAGTTTTGCTTCTATCAAACAGTTCTACTTTAGTTTCATCAGACCATATGACATTCTCCCAATACTGTTCTGGATAATCCAAATGCTCTCTAACAAACTTCAAATAGGCCCGGACATGTACTGGCTTAAGCAGGGGGACACATCTGGCACTGCAGAATTTGAGTCCCTGGCAGCGTAGTGTGTTACTGATGGTAGCCTTTTGCTATGGTCATCCTAGCTCTATGCAGGTCATTCACTAGGCCCCCCATGTGGTTCTGGGATTTCTGCTCACTGTTCTTGTGATCATTTTAACCCCATAGGATGAGATTTTGCATGAAGCCCCAGATCGAGGGAGATTATCAGTGATCTTGTATGTCTTCCATTTTCTTATTATTGCTCCCATAGTTGATTTCATCACACCATGCTGCTTGCCTATTGCAGATTCAGTCTTCCCAGCCTGGTGCAGGGCTACAATTTTGTTTCTGGTATCCTTCGACAGCTCTTTTGACTTCAGTGCACTTCACCATAGTGGAGTTTGGAGTATGACTGTTTCAGGTTGTGGACAAATATCTTTTATACTGATAACAAGTTCAGACAGGTGCCATTTCTACAGGTAATGAGTGGAGGACAGAGGAGCCTCTTAAAGAAGAAGTTACAGGTCTGTGAAAGACAGAAATATTGCATGCTTTTAGGTGACCAAATACTTATTTTCAACCATAATTTGCAAAATAAATCTTGCCAAATCAGACAAGGTAATATTTTGGAATTGTTTTCCCATTTTGACTCTGATAGTTGTGGCCTACCTATGATGTCAATTACAGGCCTCTCTCATCTTTTTAAGTGGGGGAACTTTTATAATTGGTGGCTGACTAAATACTTTTTTCCCCACTGTAAATGTCAGATTTTATTTTCTGTACAAAATATATTTTCTTCCTTTCTGCTTTACCATACAACTGTAATCCATGTATCCTGGGTAAGTAATGTTCTAATAAAGAAGTGCTAGATTTCACATTTAAGGAGATCTTTGAATCTTATGGATTACTTCTTAAGTTGCTTGCTGGCTGATGGGCCTCTTGCACTTCATTTGTTATGGGATAAGTTCACGATATGTAATGATGGGATGGATGTTCCTTTTTTTTATTCTAAACCCATCTTCCTGTATGTTGAATTCATATAACACATTACTATCTGGAGCTTTTGTTTCCTAACGTAGATAAGGATCATGGCATTCACAAATTTTCAGTGTGCATTTATTCAGCATTAAAATCTGTTTTGTGCAATTATCCAGTGTTATAGGGCTTACTCTTCCCATCTTTGTTGCTAGGCTGTGAGCTGTCACATCCTGTCACAATCCTAATTCACCCTCCAATGGTTGCTAAATTTCCTGCCTAAGCTTTTATATGTAACAGAAAGCCATCCTGATTGGTCGTCTTATACCATGTGAAGGTATTTATGGGAAATCTCATTTGCCCTTGAGCCATCTGTGGTTGATGCAAACTTTTTAAAAGTAGCAACTTTTGATGCCAAATAATCTGGCTTAAAATCTTTGATAAATGATGTCAAATAGGTGCAGATTTCATACATGACACCTATGCTTGAATAAATGTAGTATGAATAGATGCCCAATGTTTTTATTCCTTTCCCAACATGACTATTTTTTGCATCCTGAGCTGCTGATTCTACTGAAAATATTTTGAAGTAAAAGAAAACCTAAAACAGAATTCTAGAGTTTAGATTTTTCAGCAGACCCCCATGTTGTCATGGCAGCTTATTGGCACCCTGCGATAGCATCATGTGGATGCCAATGGGGCCTTAGAATGATGCGGACCTCAGTCATCGTGTCTTAAATGCCACTGTCAATGATTAACAGCGGCATTTAATAGGCTGACAGCCTCAGGCAGAGCTCTGCTCCACATGCAGCTGTTAAAAGCAAATAGTGACTGAATATCACAGCCATCATATGCCGACAAAGAAGTGGGTTCAGTTCCTGAGCCCGCAAAAAAGTCAGGGAGACCTTATGTAATGTAACTGTACGTCATATTTTAGCAATGGATTAACAGAAACCAGACAGAATACATTTGTCATTGTGCAAGTAAGGTAAGAAAATTTAAGAAATCATTAATAATTTGTAAGGCAACTTCACTCTTGGTTCTAAAAAAACAAAGCCTGGAAAGTTTTTAAAAAGTATATCTGATTATACCTGACCTTTATAATTTACAACTAGTGGCTCCAATCATATTAATTACTCATATTCATATTGAAAGCTAATCTGAGTCTTGTTACTATTTTCTTATTCTTTTTATTAAATGCCAAACGACATGATTTCATGCTTCTTCTTGTATTTCTATGAGCCTTTTAGTTCACTAAGCTGGTGATCCTTCATGCCACATTGCACTTTGCATTTTTATCATAATGAAATATGCAAATGGAAAACACTCTTCTGTAAAACATATCTCTATGGATTCATAGATCTGGTAAATCTCATGCCTACCAAATTCAAATTATTGCAGAAAACTGCATTTTTGTACTCTATATTGTACAATGCTGGCACGTAAATACCTGGCACATCCTACATGAAAGTGAATCTTTCAGGTAAATTTGACTATCATAAATAAGTTATATGTGCACACAGTCCAGTGAAAGATTAACTTATTAGTACCTTTATACTTTACATATAATTTTTTGCCTGAAAGTTGAGAAACTCGCATTTTAACCCCTTCATGACCCAGCCTATTTTGACCTTAATGACCTGGCCGTTTTTTGCAATTCTGACCAGTGTCCCTTTATGAGGTAATAACTCAGGAACGCTTCAACGGATCCTAGCGGTTCTGAGATTGTTTTTTCGTGACATATTGGGCTTCATGTTAGTGGTAAATTTAGGTCAATAAATTCTGCGTTTATTTGTGATAAAAACGGAAATTTGGCGAAAATTTTGAAAATTTCGCAATTTTCACATTTTGAATTTTTATTCTGTTAAACCAGAGAGTTATGTGACACAAAATAGTTAATAAATAACATTTCCCACATGTCTACTTTACACCAGCACAATTTTGGAAACAAAATTTTTTTTTGCTAGGAAGTTATAAGAGTTAAAATTTGACCAGCGATTTCTCATTTTTACAACGAAATTTACAAAACCATTTTTTTTAGGGACCACCTCACATTTGAAGTCAGTTTGAGGGGTCTATATGGCTGAAAATACCCAAAAGTGACACCATTTTAAAAAATGCACCCCTCAAGGTGCTCAAAACCACATTCAAGAAGTTTTTTAACCCTTCAGGTGCTTCACAGCAGCAGAAGCAACATGGAAGGAAAAAATGAACATTTAACTTTTTAGTCACAAAAATTATCTTTTAGCAACATTTTTTTTATTTTCCCAATGGTACAAGGAGAAACTGAACCACGAAAGTTGTTGTCCAATTTGTCCTGAGTACGCTGATACCTCATATGTGGGGGTAAACCACTGTTTGGGCGCACGGCAGGGCTTGGAAGGGAAGGAGCGCCATTTGACTTTTTGAATGAAAAATTGGCTCCACTCTTTAGCGGACACCATGTCACGTTTGGAGAGCCCCCGTGTGCCTAAAAATTGGAGCTCCCCCACACGTGACCACATTTTGGAAACTAGACGCCCCAAGGAACTTATGTAGATGCATAGTGAGAACTTTGAACCCCCGGGGGCTTCACAAATTGATCCGTAAAAATGAAAAAGTACTTTTTTTTCACAAAAATATTCTTTTAGCCTCAATTTTTTTCATTTTCACATGGGCAACAGGATAAAATGGATCCTAAAATTTGTTGGGCAATTTCTCATGAGTACACCGATACCTCACATGTGGGGGTAAACCACTGTTTGGGCACATGGTAAGGTTCGGAAGGGAAGGAGCGCCATTTGACTTTTTGAATGAAAAATTATCTCCATCGTTAGCGGACACCATGTCGTGTTTGGAGAGCCCCCGTGTGCCTAAACATTGGAGCTCCCCCACAAATGACCCCATTTTGGAAACTAGACCCCCCAGGAACTTATCTAGATGCATATTGAGCACTTTAAACCCTCAGGTGCTTCACAAATTGATCTGTAAAAATGAAAAAGTACTTTTTTTTTCACAAAAAAATTATTTTCGCCTCAGTTTTTCATTTTCACATGGGCAATAGGATAAAATGAATCCTAAAATTTGTTGGGCAATTTCTCCCGAGTACGCCGATACCTCATATGTGGGGGTAAACCACTGTTTGGGCACACGGCAGGGCTCGGAAGGGAAGGCGCGCCATTTGACTTTTTGAATGGAAAATTAGCTCCAATTGTTAGCGGACACCATGTCGCGTTTGGAGAGCCCCTGTGTGCCTATGCATTGGAGCTCCCCCACAAGTGACCCCATTTTGGAAACTAGACCCCCCAAGGAACTTATCTAGATGCATATTGAGCACTTTAAACCCCCAGGTGCTTCACAGAAGTTTATAATGCAGAGCCATGAAAATAAAAAATAATTTTTCTTTCCTCAAAAATGATTTTTAGCCTGGAATTTCCTATTTTGCCAAGGGTAATAGGAGAAATTGGACCGCAAATGTTGTTGTCCAGTTTGTCCTGAGTACGCTGATACCCCATATGTGGGGGTAAACCACTGTTTGGGCGCACGGCAGGGCTCGGAAGCGAAGGCACGCCAATTGGCTTTTTAAATGGAAAATTAGCTCCAATCATTAGCGGACACCATGTCACGTTTGGAGAGCCCCTGTGTGCCTAAACATTGGAGATCCCCCACATATGACCCCATTTTGGAAACTAGACCCCCAAAGGAACTAATCTAGATGTGTGGTGAGGACTTTGAACTTCCAAGTGCTTCACAGAAGTTTATAACGCAGAGCCATGAAAATAAAATAAAAATTTTATTTTCTCTAAAATGATTTTTTAGCCTGCAATTTATTATTTTCCCAAGGGTAACAGGAGAAATTTGACCCCAAAAGTTGTTGTACAGTTTCTCCTGAGTACGCTGATACCCCATATGTGGGGGTAAACCACTGTTTGGGCACACGTCGGGGCTCAGAAGGGAAGTAGTGACTTTTGAAATGCAGACTTTGATGGAATGGTCTGCGGGCGTCACGTTGCGTTTGCAGAGCCCCTGGTGTGCCTAAACAGTAGAAACCCCCCACAAGTGACCCCATTTTGGAAACTAGACCCCCCCAAGGAACTTATCTAGATATGTGGTGAGCACTTTGAACCCCCAAGTGCTTCACAGACGTTTACAACGCAGAGCCGTGAAAATAAAAAATCATTTTTCTTTCCTCAAAAATGATGTTTTAGCAAGCAATTTTTTATTTTCTCAAGGGTAGCAGGAGAAATTGGACCCCAGTAATTGTTGCCCAGTTTGTCCTGAGTACGCTGATACCCCATATGTGGGGGTAAACCACTGTTTGGGCACATGTCGGGGCTCGGAAGTCAAGTAGTGACGTTTTGAAATGCAGACTTTGATGGAATGGTCTGCGGGCGTCACGTTGCGTTTGCAGAGCCCCTGGTGTGCCTAAACAGTAGAAACCCCCCACAAGTGACCCCATTTTGGAAACTAGACCCCCCAAGGAACTTATCTAGATATGTGGTGAGCACTTTGAACCCCCAAGTGCTTCACAGACGTTTACAACGCAGAGCCGTGAAAATAAAAAATCATTTTTCTTTCCTCAAAAATGATGTTTTAGCAAGCAATTTTTTATTTTCTCAAGGGTAACAGGAGAAATTGGACCCCACTAATTGTTGCCCAGTTTGTCCTGAGTACGCTGATACCCCATATGTGGGGGTAAACCACTGTTTGGGCACATGTCGGGGCTCGGAATTCAAGTAGTGACGTTTTGAAATGCAGACTTTGATGGAATGGTCTGCGGGCGTCACGTTGCGTTTGCAGAGCCCCTGGTGTGCCTAAACAGTAGAAACCCCCCACAAGTGACCCCATTTTGGAAACTAGACCCCCCAAGGAACTTATCTAGATATGTGGTGAGCACTTTGAACCCCCAAGTGCTTCACAGACGTTTACAACGCAGAGCCGTGAAAATAAAAAATCATTTTTCTTTCCTCAAAAATGATGTTTTAGCAAGCAATTTTTTATTTTCTCAAGGGTAACAGGAGAAATTGGACCCCAGTAATTGTTGCCCAGTTTGTCCTGAGTACACTGATACCCCATATGTGGGGGTAAACCACTGTTTGGGCACACGTCGGGGCTCGGAAGGGAAGGAGCACCATTTGACTTTTTGAATAAAAGATTGGCTGGAATCAATGGTGGCGCCATGTTGCGTTTGGAGACCCCCTGATGTGCCTAAACAGTGGAAACCCCTCAATTCTAACGCCAACACACCCCTAACCCTTATCCCAACTGTAGCCGTAACCCTAACCACAACCCTAACCGCAACACACCCCTAACCACAACCCTAACCCCAACACACCCCTAACCCTAACCACAACCCTAATTCCAACCCAACCCTAACCCTAAGGCTATGTACCCACGTTGCGGATTCGTGTGAGATTTTTCCGCACCATTTTTGAAAAATCCGCGGGTAAAAGGCACTGCGTTTTACCTGCGGATTTACTGCGGATTTCACCTGCGGATTCCTATTGAGCAATAGGTGTAAAACGCTGCGGAATCCGCACAAAGAATTGACATGCTGCGGAAAATACAACGCAGCGTTTTCGTGCGGTATTTTCCGCACCATGGGCACAGCGGATTTGGTTTTCCATAGGTTTACATGGTACTGTAAACCTGATGGAACACTGCTGCGGATCCGCAGCGGCCAATCCGCTGCGGATCCGCAGCCAAATCTGCACCGTGTGCACATAGCCTAATTCTAAAGGTATGTGCACACGCTGCGGAAAACGCTGCGGATCCGCAGCAGTTTCCCATGAGTTTACATTTCAATGTAAACCTATGGGAAACAAAAATCGCTGTACACATGCTGCGGAAAAACTGCACGGAAACGCAGCGGTTTACATTCCGCAGCATGTCACTTCTTTCTGCGGATTCCACAGCGGTTTTACAACTGCTCCAATAGAAAATCGCAGTTGTAAAACCGCAGTGAAATGCGCAGAAAAACCGCGGTAAATCTGCCATAAATCCGCAGCGGTTTAGCACTGCGGATTTATCAAATCCGCTGCGGAAAAATCCGCAGAGGACCAGAATACGTGTGCACATATCGAAACCCTAACCCTAACCCTACCCCTAACCCTACCCCTAACCCTACCCCTAACCCTAACCCTAACCCTAGTTCTAACGCCAACCTTAGTGGAAAAAAAAAAAATTCTTTATTTTATTATTGTCCCTATCTATGGGGGACAAATGGGGGGGGTCATTTACTGTTTTTTTATTTTGACCACTGTGATAGATTATATCACAGTGATCAAAATTCACATTGGAACGAATCTGCCGGCCGGCAGATTCGGCGGGCGCACTGCGCATGCGCCCGCCATTTTGGAACATGGCGGCGCTCGGGGAAGAAGACGGACGGACCCCGCCAGGATCGGTAAGTATAAGGGGGGGAGATCAGGGCACAGGGGGGGAGATCAGGGCACGGGGGGGCGTCGGAGCACGGGGGGGGAGGGATCGGAGCATGGGGGAGAGTGATCGGTGTGCAGGCGGGTGGATCGGTGTGCAGGGGGGGTGGATCGGTGTGCAGGGGGGGTGGATCGGAGCACGGGGGGGGATCGGAGTGTGGGGGGGTTTGATTGGAGCACGGGGGGTGTGATTGGAGCACGGGGGGAGCGGACAGGAGGACGGGGGAGCGGAGCACAGGACGGAGGGGAGCGGGCCACAGATCGGGGGGCTGGGGGGGCGATCGGAGGGGTGGGGTGGGGGCACATTAGTATTTCCAGCCATGGCCGATGATATTGCAGCATCGGCCATGGCTGGATTGTAATATTTCACCATTTTTTTAGGTGAAATATTACAAATCGCTCTGATTGGCAGTTTCACTTTCAACAGCCAATCAGAGCGATCGTAGCCACGAGGGGGTGAAGCCACCCCCCCTGGGCTAAACTACCACTCCCCCTGTCCCTGCAGATCGGGTGAAATGGGAGTTAACCCTTTCACCCGATCTGCAGGGACGCGATCTTTCTGTGACACAGCATATGCGTCACAGGTCGGATTGGCACCGACTTTCATGACGCATACGCTGTGTCACAGGTCGGGAAGGGGTTAATAGTATGCAGATCAGGTGTTAAATGCTATGAGCAGGAGAGCACACTTAAGAAACTCTGCCATGTTATTAACATTAATGATATCTACCTCTCTCCATAGTGGATGTACATTTGGCTTAACCCCTTAGTGACAGAGCCAATTTGGTACTTAATGACCAGGCCAATTTTTGCAATTCTGACCACTGTCACTTTATGAGGTTATAACCCTGGAACGCTTCAACGGATCCTGCTGATTCTGAGATTGTTTTTTTCGTGACATATTGTACTTCATGTTAGTGGTAACATTTCTTCGATATTACTTGCGATTATTTATGAAAAAAACGGAAATATGGCGAAAATTTTTAAAATTTTGCAATTTTCAAACTTTGTATTTTTATGCCCTTAAATCAGAGAGATATGTCATGAAAAATAGTTAATAAATAACATTTCCCACATGTCTACTTTACATCAGCACAATTTTGGAAACAAAATTTTTTTTTCTTAGGGAGTTATAAGGGTTAAATTTGACCAGCAATTTCTCATTTTTACAACACCATTTTTTTTTAGGGACCACGTCACATTTGAAGTCATTTTGAGGGGTCTATATGATAGAAAATAATGAAGTGTGACACCATTCTAAAAACTACACCCCTCAAGGTTCTCAAAACCACATTCAAGAAGTTTATTAACCCTTTACGTGCTTCACAGGAACTGAAACAATGTGGAAGGAAAAAATGAACATTTAACTTTTTTTTGCAAACATCTTAATTCAGAACCATTTTTTTTATTTTCACAAGTGTAAAAACAGAAATGTAACCATAAATTTTGTTATGCAATTTCTCCTGAATACGCCAATACCCCATATGTGGGGGTAAACCACTGTTAGGGCGCACCGCAGAACTTAGAAATGAAGGAGCGCCGTTTGACTTTTTCAATGCAGAATTGGCTGGAATTGAGATCGGACGCCATGTCACGTTTAGAGAGCCCCTGATGTGCCTAAACAGTGGAAACTCCCCACAAGTGACACCATTTTGGAAACTAGACCCCTTAAGGAACTTATCTAGATGTGTGGTGAGCACTTTGAACCCCCAAGTGCTTCACAGACGTTTATAACGTAGAGCCGTGAAAATAAAAAGTCGCTTTTGTTTACACAAAAATGATCTTTTCGCCCACAAATTCTTATTTTCACAAGGGTAACAGGAGAAATTAGACCACAAAAGTTGTTGTGCGATTTCTCCTGAATACGTCGATACCCAATATGTGAGGGTAAACCACTGTTTGGGCGCACCGCAGAGCATGGAAGTGAAGGAGCGCCGTTTTACTTTTTCAATGTTGAATTGGCTGGAATTGAGATTGGACGCCATGTCGCGTTTGGAGAGCCACTGATGTGCCTAAACAGTGGAAACCCCCCACAAGTGACACCATTTTGGAAATTAGACCCCTTAAGGAACTTATCTAGATGTGTGGCGAGCACTTTGAACCCCCATGTGCTTCACAGAAGTTTATAACGTAGAGCCGTGAAAAAAAAAAATCGAAATTTTTCAACAAAAATGATTTTTTTGCCCACAAATTTTTATTTTCACAAGGGTAACAGGAGAAATTAGACCACAAAAGTTGTTGTGCAATTTCTCCTGAGTACGCTGATACCCAATATGTGGGGGTAAACAACTGTTAGGGCGCACCGCAGAGCTTGGAAGAGAAAGAGTGCCGTTTTACTTTTTCAATGTAGAATTGGCTGGAATTGAGATTGGACGCCATGTCGCGTTTGGAGAGCCCCTGATGTGCCTAAACAGTGGAAACCCCCCACAAGTGACACCATTTTGGAAATTAGACCCCTTAAGGAACTTATCTAGATGTGTGGCGAGCACTTTGAACCCCCATGTGCTTCACAGAAGTTTATAACGTAGAGCCGTGAAAAAAAAAATTGCATTTTTTCTACAAAAATGATCTTTTTGCCCACAAATTTTTATTTTCACAAGGGTGACAGGAGAAATTAGACGACTAATGTTGTTGTGCAATTTCTCCTGAGTACGTCGATACCCAATATGTGGGGGTAAACCACTGTTTGGGCGCACCGCAGAGCTTGGAAGAGAAAGAGTGCCGTTTTACTTTTTCAATGTAGAATTGGCTGGAATTGAGATCGGACGCCATGTCGCGTTTGGAGAGCCCCTGATGTGCCTAAACAGTAGAAATCCCCCACAAGTGACCCCATTTTGGAAACTAGACCCCCCATGGAACTTATCTAGATGTGTGGTGAGAACCTTGAATGCCCAAGTGCTTCACAGAAGTTTATAATGCAGAGCCGTGAAAATAAAAAATATTTTTTTTTTCCACAAAAAAGATATTTTAGCCCCCAAGTTTTTATTTTCACAAGGGTAACAAGAGAAATTGGACCCCAAATGTTGTTGTCCAATTTGTCCTGAGTGTGCTGGTACCCCATATGTGGGGGTAAACCACTGTTTGGGCGCACGGCAGAGCTCGGAAGGAAGGAGTGCCGTTTTGGAATGCAGACTTTGATAGAATGGTCTGCGGGTATTATGTTGCGTTTGCAGAGCCCCTGATGTACCTAACCAGTAGAAACCCTCCACAAGTGACCCCATTTTGGAAACTTGACCCCCCAAGGAACTTATCTAGATGTGTGGTGAGAACTTTGAATGCCCAAGTGCTTCACAGAAGTTTAGAATGCAGAGTCGTGAAAATAAAAAATATTTTTTTTTTCCACAAAAAAGATATTGTAGCCCCCAAGTTTTTATTTTCACAAGGGTAACAGGAGAAATTGGACTGCAATATTTGTTGTCCAATTTATCCCGAGTACGCTGATGCGCCATATGTGGGGGTAAACCACTGTTTGGGCGCACGGCAGAGCTCGGAAGGGAAGGAGCGCCTTTTTGGAATGCAGACTTTGATAGAATGGTCTGTGGGCATTATGTTGCGATTGCAGAGCCCCTGATGTACCTAAACTGTAGTAACCCCCCCACAAGTGACCCCATTTTGGAAACTAGACCCCCCAAGGAACTTATCTAGATGTGTGGTGAGAACTTTGAATGCCCAAGTGCTTCACAGAAGTTTAGAATGCAGAGTCGTGAAAATAAAAAATATATTTTTTTTTCACAAAAAAGATTTTGTAGCCCCCAAGTTTTTATTTTCACAAGGGTAACAAGAGAAATTGGACCCCAGAAGTTGTTGTCCAGTTTATCCCGAGTACGCTGATGCCCCATATGTGGGGGTAACCCACTGTTTGGGCGCACGGCAGAGCTCAGCAGGGAGGGAGCAACATTTGACTTTTTGAGCGCAAAATTGGCTGTCGTGTTTGGAGACCCCCTGATGTACCTAAACAGTGGAAACCCCCCAATTCTAGCTCCAACCCTAACCCCAACACACCCCTAACCCTAATCCCAACCTGATCCATAATCCTAATC
Organism: Ranitomeya imitator; assembly: GCF_032444005.1. Classification (NCBI taxonomy): domain Eukaryota; kingdom Metazoa; phylum Chordata; class Amphibia; order Anura; family Dendrobatidae; genus Ranitomeya; species Ranitomeya imitator. The sequence continues at coordinate 461,941,209 of NC_091287.1, read as the reverse complement.
ACTAACCCTAACCATAATCACAACCCTTACCCCCAAAACAACCCTAATGTCAACCCTAACCATAACCCTAATCAAAACCCTAAATCCAACACACCCCTAATCCTAATCTCAACCCTAACCTCAAACCTAACCCTAATCCCAATACACCCCTAATCACAACCCTAACCTTAACCCTAATCCCAAACCTAACCCTAATCCCAAGCGTAACCCTAATGCCAACCCTAACCCTAATACCAACCCTAATCCAAACCCTAACCCTAATCCCAGCTCTAACCCTAACTTTAGCCCCAACTCTAGCCCTAACTTTAGCCCCAACCCTAACCCTAGCCCTAAGGCTACTTTCACACTTGCGTCGTTTGGCATTCCGTCGCAATCCGTCGTTTTGGACAAGAAACGGATCCTGCAAATGTGCCCGCAGGATGCGTTTTTTGCCCATAGACTTGTATTGCCGACGGATCGTGACGGATGGCCACACGTCGCATCCGTCGTGCACTGGATCAGTTGTGTTTTGGCGGAGCGTCGGCACAAAAAAACATTCAATGAAACGTTTTTTTGTACGTCGCATCCGCCATTTCTGACCGCGCATGCGTGGCCGTAACTCCGCCCCTTCCTCCCCAGGACATAGATTGGGCAGCGGATGCGTTGAAAAACTACAGCTGCTGCCCGCGTTGTGCACAATTTTCACAACATGTGTCGGTATGTCGGGCCGACGCATTGCGACGGCCCCGTACCGACGTAAGTGTGAAAGAAGCCTAACCCTAAATTTAGCCCCAACCCTAACCCTAAATTTAGCCCCAACCCTAACCCTAAATTTAGCCCCAACCCTAGCCCTAACCCTAGCCCTAACCCTACCCCTAACCCTAGCCCTACCCCTAACCCTACCCCTAACCCTACCCCTAACCCTAACCCTACCCCTAACCCTACCCCTAACCCTAACCCCACCCCTAACCCTAGCCCTAACCCTACCCCTAACCCTACCCCTACCCCTAACCCTACCCCTAACCCTAACCCTAACCCTAACCCTACCCCTAACCCTACCCCTAACCCTAATTTTAGCCCCAACTGCTGTTCTCCTGCCGGCCGGCAGATGGAGACAGATGGCGGGCGCACTGGGCATGCGTCCGCCATGTTCTTCTGCCAGCGGCCAGGAGGAGCAGCAAGAGGATCCAGGGACCTAGGTGAGTATGCTAGGGTCCCCGAATCCCCCTATTTCTCTGTCCTCTGATGTGCGATCACATCAGAGGACAGAGAATTACCCTTTACTTTTTTTTTTTTTTTTTTTGCGGTCGCCGGTAAACAGTTAATTACCGGCGATCGCAAAACAGGGGTCGGTAATACCGACCCCGATCATGCTCTTTGGGGTCTCGGCTACCCCCGGCAGCCGAGACCCCAAAGATTCTCCCGGTGACGGCCGGCGGGCGCACTGCGCATGCGCCCGCCATTTTGAAGATGGCGGCGCCCACCAGGAGACACGAGGAGCATCGGGGGAGCTAGGTGAGTATTGGGGGGCCACCTGGGACCCCTTTTCTCTGTCCTCCGATGTGCGATCACACAGGAGGACAGAGAAATTAAAAAGAGATCGCGGTTTTTTGTTTTTTTTTGCGATCGCCGGTAAACGGTTAATTACCGGCGATCGCAAATGCGGGGTGGGTTAAAAACCCCCCGAATCATGTTCTCTGGGGTCTCGACTACCCTCGGCAGCCGAGACCCCGGAGAAAATCGGCCTCTGGGGGGGCGCTATGGACTTTTTCCACAGCGCCGTTAATTAACGGCGCTGTGGTTTAAGTACCCTTAGCGGCCGCCGTTAAAAGGCATATCGGCGGTCGCTAAGGGGTTAAGGTGTCAGACAGGAATTAAGTGGTCTAATTGCTTCATGCACTAACTTGCCCTTTTGAGGCTTCATAATTCTACTACCCATGCAACAAAGAATGCTGAAAGCAGTTGGCCTCAGGAAGGCAAGCTAGTATGCAGAACACAGGAGAAAAGCTGATCTGTACAGTCAAGCAATTTCATGGCCATCTCCTAAATAAGAAGAATGTTAGCTATCCATCAACATAAAGAGTGAGTCACCAAGTATGCTAATAATCTGAGGAGCCAGAGTTTTGTAAAGTGCTTTCTCCCACCCATTGCATTTAACACTTCATGTGCATCATATGTCAGGGTCCCTTTTTTAATATGAGTTCAGAAACTAAGTGTTAGGTGTCGAGTTCCCGCCGCTGCACAGGGGGAATCTCGAACCACCTCTGCTGCGGTCTCCCATTCTTCTCCAGCCGATAACGCGTATGTGTAGATAAATGAATGTCGATGGATGAAAGCTCCTTAACCATTCTCATTCCTAGTGTTGTTGACTGCAGGCGAATGTTGGAAGCTAACTAGCGCCCAACAGTGCTACGTGCACACCTAGCACACGTTACAGTGCCTTTTGCAGTGCCCGCTTATATGGCACCGTGCGTAATCAATGCGCTTTCCTGACAGCCTGTCAGTGTAGGGTGGGAATTCCTGCTTGGACTCTGCATCTGACTCGGGATGTCCTCAGGCGCGGGCTCAAAAGTCACCGAGGGTCAGAGCGAGTCCAATCACCAGTTTAGTGGGGGTGATTCATAGGGATATATAGGGATAGGGATAATGGATATTTCATCCATTATAAGTTCATGCTAAAAACATACAATTCTGCCCTTCACCTCTCCAAACAAACCTATTTCAACACCCTCATCACCTCCCCGTCCAATAACCCTAAACATCTCTTTGACACGTTCCAGTCCCTACTCAACCCAAGAGAGCAGGCCCCAACCACGGATCTCCATGCTGACGATCTGGCCAATTACTTCAAAGAAAAAATTGACCACATTCGACAGGAAATCATCTCCCAGTCTCTTCATACCATGCACTGTCCTCCCTCCCCCACTGCATCTAGTTCACTCTCTGACTTTGAACCAGTTACAGAAGAAGAAGAAGTAAGCAGGCTCTTTGCATCTTCTCGCCTGACCACTTGCACCAGTGACCCCATTCCGTCACATCTCCTCCAGTCCCTTTCCCTGGCTGTCACCTCTCACCTAACAAAAATATTCAATCTTTCCCTCACTTCTGGTATTTTTCCCTCCTCATTTAAGCATGCCATCATACATCCATTACTTAAAAAACCATCCCTCGATCAAAACTGAGCCTTACACTATGGCTGGTCCGAATAACTATAGCAATTGTTACCATCCACCTCTCGTGTCTCCCCTTTTCCTCATAGTTTGTAAGCTTGCGAGCAGGGCCCTCATTCCTAATGGTATCTGTGTTGAACTGTATTTCTGTTATGCTGTAATGTCTATTATCTGTACAAGTCCCCTCCATAATTTGTAAAGCGCTGCGGAATATGTTGGCGCTATATAAATAAAAATTATTATTATTATTATTATTATTATTATTATTATTATTATTATCCCACTAATGTCTCGCAGCTGCACCCTGTGTTTGTCAGCAGGGCGTAGCATATTTTGGCAGCTCTGTGAAGCAACAGAGTTCGCTACTATTCACACGGGGTGAAGTCTAACCCACGTGTGAACAAGTGACCATCCGCCATTACTCAGCAGCAGGTACCATCTCTGCACGGTGAACCCCGGGCTGTGAACGCAGCTCATATCTACCTCTTTATTATTTGTTGCATTCCGCTAGCCCTAACATTATACTAGCACCAGGGTCTGGCTAGTAATGGCGGACGAACAGCGACTGCAGCGATTCATTCAGCAGCTGGAGGACAGGTTGGTGGCTCTCGAGCATGCAACCTCAGCTGTGGATGTTACCGCAGTAGCTGTTCAGGCTGCTAGTGTGGCTGCAGCAAGTTTGTCCACAGCCACCCCTGTTCCGAAATTATCCGCTGCCTGATACAGTAAATACTCTGGAGATTGCAAGTCAAGTAGAGGATTCATGAGCCAGTGCGCAATACACCTCGAGCTCATGGCAGCACATTTTCCCACAGAGCGGGCAAAGGTGGAATTCATTATATCCCTTCTGTCAGACAGGGCGCTGGAGTGGGCTATGCCGCTGTGGGAACGCAACAATCATGTGGTGCAGAGTGCTCCGTTGTTTCTGAGCACTCTGAAACAGGTCTTTTTAGGACCTCGAGTCACCCATGATACGGCGCTCCAACTGCTGGCATTGACCCAGGGTTGATCCATGGTCAGCCATTTTGCTGTCCACTTTAGGACTTTAGCATCTGAGCTGGAGTGGCCAGATAAAGTCCTCATCCCTATAATTTAAAGGGGGCTGGCTGACCATGTGAAGGATGCTTTGGCCACCAGGGAGATTCCTGCCACACTGGAGGAGCTAATAACTGTTTCAAATGGCATTGACCTCCATTTTAACGAGCGGAGGTTAGAACGAGCCCAGTGTAGGCAGAGGTTTTCGACTGGTCCCCACCTTCGCCAAGCCTCTGGAATCTCCAGTCCGGGCGTCCGAGTCACATAAGCCCATGAAGGTGTCACGAGCGGGATCTAAGTCCCAGACTGCTCGTGCACTCAAGGTCTGTCATGTTTGCCGGCAGTCAGGACATCTTGCCTACAGATGTTCCCAGTGGTCGGGAAAACGTCAGCGTCCAGTGGTTGAAGGAGGAGGTACACTAGACATGATGACGTTTTCCTCCAAACTGTCCTTCAAGGGGACAATTACCATAGGCCCATCCACTCTTACAGTCGAACTTTACGTGGATTCTGGGGTGGAGTGGAATTTTATGTCCTCAGCCTTCGCCCAACGCCACACAATACCCCTGGTGATGCTCGCCAGCCGGTGACTGTACGAGTGGTGAATGGGTTGACACTGCCCACACAAATAACAAATCAGACCATCCCATTTTCATTATCTATGTTTCCATCCCATCAGGAGATTATTTCCCTTCTTGTCATTCCTGAGGGAATAGATGAGATTCTGCTAGGGATACCCTAGTTACGTTACCACTCCCCTCATATAGAGTGGTCCTCAGGGAGAATTTTGGGATGGAGTGAATCTTGTGAGGGCAGATGTCTGAGGTAGTGTGCTCAGTTTGCTTCTACTGAAGTACCCACAGATCTTTCCCACGTGTGAACAAGTGTCCATTTGCAATTCCTCAGCAGCAGGTACCATCTCTGCACGGTGGACCCCGGGCTGTGAACGCACCTCATATCTACCTCTTTATTATTTGGTGCATTTCGCTAGCCCTAACATTATACTAGCGCCAGGGTCTGGCTAGTAATGGCGGACGAACAGCAACTGCAACGGTTCATCCAGCAGCTGGAGGGCAGGTTAACAGCTCTCGAGCATGCAACCTCAGCTGTGGATGTTACCACAGTAGATGTTCAGGCTGCAAGCGTGGCTGCAGCAAGTTTGTCCATTGCCACCCCTGTAACGACCTTATCCGCTTCCTGATAAATACTCTTGTGATTGCAAGTCATGTAGAGGATTCATGAACCAGTGCGCAATACACCTCGAGCTCCTGGCAGCACGTTTTCCCACAGAGAGGGCAAAGGTGGGATTCATTATATCCCTTATGTCGGACAGGGTTGGAGTGGGCTATGCCGCTGTGGGAGCGCGACGATCATGTGGTGCAGAGTACTCTGTTGTTTCTGAGCACTCTGAAACAGGTCTTTTTAGGACCTCGAGTCACCCATGATACGATGCTCCAACTGCTGGTATGGACCCAGGGCTCATCTATGGTCAGCCATTTTGCTGTCCACTTTAGGACTTTAGCATCTGAGCTGGAGTGGCCGGATAAAGTCCTCATCCCTATATTTTGGAGGGGGCTGGCTAACCATGTGAAGGACGCTTTGGCCACCAGGGAAATTCCTGCCACACTGGAGGAGCTAATAAATGTATCAACTCGCTTTGACCTCCGTTTTAACGAGCGGAGGTTAGAACGAGCCCAGTGTAGGCAGAGGTTTCGGCTGGCTCCGACCTTTGCCAAACCTCTGGAATCTTCAGTCCCCGCGTCCGAGTTACACAAGGCCATGAAGGTGTCACGAGCGGGATCTAAGTCCCGGACCGCTCGTGCACTCAAGGTTTGTCATGTTTGCCGGCGGTCAGGACATCTTGCCTCCAGATGTTCCCAGCGGTCGGGAAAACGTCAGCGTCTAGTGGTTGAAGGAGGAGGTACACTAGACACGGCAATTGTTTCCTCCAAACTGTCCTTCAAGGAGACAATTACCATAAGCCCATCCACTCTTACAGTCGAACTTTACGTGGATTCTGGGGTGGAGTGGAATTTTATGTCCTCAGCCTTTGCCCAATGCCACGCAATACCCCTGGTGATGCTTGCCAGGCTGGAGACTGTACGAGCGGTGAATGGGTCGACACTGCCCTCACAAATAACACACCAGACCATCCCTTTTTCATTATCTACAGTGGGGCAAAAAAGTATTTAGTCAGTCAGCAATAGTGCTCCAGATCTCAACCCTATAGAAAACCTTTGGAGGGAGTTGAAAGTCCGTGTTGCCAAGCGAAAAGCCAAAAACATCACTGCTCTAGAGGAGATATGCATGGAGGAATGGGCCAACATACCAACAACAGTGTGTGGCAACCTTGTGAAGACTCACAGAAAACGTTTGACCTCTGTCATTGCCAACAAAGGATATATTACAAAGTATTGAGATTAAATTTTGTTTCTGACCAAATACTTATTTTCCACCATAATATGCAAATAAAATGATAAAAAAACAGACAATGGGATTTTCTGGATTTTTTTTTCTCAGTTTGTCTCCCATAGTTGAGGTCTACCTATGATGTAAATTACAGACGCCTCTCATCTTTTTAAGTGGTGGAACTTGCACTATTGCTGACTGACTAAATACTTTTTTGCCCCACTATATGTCTCATCCCATCAGGAGATTATTTCCATTCTTGTCATTCCTGAGGGAATAGATGAGATTCTGCTGGGATACCCTGGTTACGTTACCACTCCCCTCATATAAAGTGGTCCTCAGGGAGAATTTTGGGATGGAGTGAATCTTGCGAGGGCAGATGTCTGAGAGAGTCCGTTCAGGTTGCTTCTACTGAAGTACCCGCAGATCTTTCCTCTCTCCCCAAGCACTATTGGCCCTATGCAGACGTATTCTCCAAGAGGGCTGCAGAGACCCTTCTGCCCCACCCCCCCTATGATTGTCCTATTGACCTCTTGCCTGGTGCAGAGCCTCCCCGGGGTCGTGTCTATCCCCTGTCTCTCCCGGAGACGGAGGCAATGGCCCAATACATCCAGGAGAATCTGGCAAGAGGATTCATTAGGAAGTCAGTGTCACCTGCAGGGGCTGGGTCTTTTTTTGTGCAGAAGAAGAATGGAGAACTGCGTCAATACATTGATTACAGGGGTCTTAACACTATCACCATTAAGGACAAATACCCTCTGCCTCTGATATCAGAGCTAGGGTTGAGCGAAACGGGTCGAACATTTTCAAAAGTCGCCGACTTTTGGCGAAGCCGAGTTTCATGAAACCCGATCCGACCCCTGTGCGTTGTCGGCCATGCGGTACGAGACTTTCGCGCCAAAGTCGCGTTTCAATGACGCGAAAAGCGCCATTTCTCAGCCAATGAAGGTGAACACAGAGTGTGGGCAGCGTGATGACATAGGTCCTGGTCCCCACCATCTTAGAGAAGGGCATTGCAGTAATTGGCTTGCTGTCTGCGGCGTCACAGGGGCTATAAAGAGGCGTTCCCGCCGACCGCCATCTTACTGCTGCTGATCTGAGCTTAGGGAGAGGTTGCTGCCGCTTCGTCAGAAGCAGGGATAGCGTTAGGCAGGGTCCATTAACCACCAAACCGCTTGTGCTGTAGCGATTTCCACTGTCCAACACCACCTTCGGTGTGCAGGGACAGTGGAAGCTACATTTTTTTTTTTTTTCTCAGCGCTGTAGCTCATTGGGCTGCCCTAGAAGGCTCACTGATAGCTGCATTGCTGTGTGTACGCCGCTGTGCAAACCAACTGCTTTTTTCAAAGCACAAATCCTCTTGTTCCTTCCTTTCTGCACAGCTATCTTTTTTGTTTGTCCACACTTTTTATTTAATTTGTGCATCAGTCCACTCCTTAGTGCTGCCTGCCATACCTGGCTGAGATTACTGCAGGGAGATAGTAATTGCAGGACAGTCCCTGTTTTTTTTTTTTTTTGTGGGAGATTAAGATTGGCATTTCTGCTAGAGTGCCATCCCTGTGTGTGCCATCTCTCAGTCAGTGGGCCATAGAAAGCCTATTTATTTTTTTTGCTTGATTTGGGTTCTAAAATCTACCTGAAAAAATCACTACATCAATCAGTGGGAGAAAAATATTGGCCTCAGGGCTTGTGTGCCACTCCTGACTCCTGTGTGTGCCATCTCTCAGTCAGTGGGCCATAGAAAGCCTATTTATTTTTTTGCTTGATTTGGGTTCTAAAATCTACCTGAAAAAATCACTACATCAATCAGTGGGAGAAAAATATTGGCCTCAGGGCTTGTGTGCCACTCCTGACTCCTGTGTGTGCCATCTCTCAGTCAGTGGGCCATAGAAAGCCTATTTATTTTTTTGCTTGATTTGGGTTCTAAAATCTACCTGAAAAAATCACTACGTCAATCAGTGGGAGAAAAACATTGGCCTCAGGGCTTGTGTGCCACTTCTGACTCCTGTGTGTGCCATCTCTCAGTCAGTGGGCCATAGAAAGCCTATTTATTTTTTTGCTTGATTTGGGTTCTAAAATCTACCTGAAAAAATCACTACATCAATCAGTGGGAGAAAAATATTGGCCTCAGGGCTTGTGTGCCACTCCTGACTCCTGTGTGTGCCATCTCTCAGTCAGTGGGCCATAGAAAGCCTATTTATTTTTTTGCTTGATTTGGGTTCTAAAATCTACCTGAAAAAATCACTACATCAATCAGTGGGAGAAAAATATTGGCCTCAGGGCTTGTGTGCCACTTCTGACTCCAGATTGTGTGCCATCTCTCAGTCAGTGGGCCATAGAAAGCCTATTTATTTTTTTGCTTGATTTGGGTTCTAAAATCTACCTGAAAAAATCACTACATCAATCAGTGGGAGAAAAATATTGGCCTCAGGGCTTGTGTGCCACTCCTGACTCCTGTGTGTGCCATCTCTCAGTCAGTGGGCCATAGAAAGCCTATTTATTTTTTTGCTTGATTTGGGTTCTAAAATCTACCTGAAAAAATCACAACATCAATCAGTGGGAGAAAAATATTGGCCTCTGGGCTTGTGGGCCACTCCTGACTCCTGTGTGTGCCATCTCTCACTCAGTGGGGCATAGAAAGCCTTTTTTTTTTTTTTTATTTGGTTTCTAAATTGTCATTGAAAAAATCATTTTATTTTATTTGGTTTCTAAATTATTCCTGAAAAAATCATTTTATTTTATTTTGTTTATAAAGTCTCACTGAAAAAAAAAAAAAAATAAGTGGGAGATTAATATTGCCCTTTCTGCTTGTGTGCCAGTCTTGACTCCTGGGTGTGCCATCTCTCTCTCTCTCTCTCTCAAATTGTGGGCCATAGAAAGCCTATTAATTTTTTGGCTTGATTTGGGTTCCAAATCTACCTGAAAAAATCACAACATCAATCAGTTGGAGAAAAATATTGGCCTCTGGGCTTGTGGGCCACTCCTGACTCCTGTGTGTGCCATCTCTCACTCAGTGGGGCATAGAAAGCCTTTTTTTTTTTAATTTGGTTTCTAAATTGTCATTGAAAAAATCATTTTCTTTTATTTGGTTCCTAAATTATTCCTGAAAAAATCATTTTATTTTATTTTGTTTATAAAGTCTCCCTGAAAAAAAAAAAAAAATAGGTGGGAGATTAATATTGCCCTTTCTGCTTGTGTGCCAGTCTTGACTCCTGGATGTGCCATCTCTCTCTGTCTCAAATTGCTGGCCATAGAAAGCCTATTAATTTTTTTGCTTGATTTGGGTTCTAAAATCTACCTGAAAAATCACTACATCAATCAGTGGGAGAAAAATATTGGCCTCTGGGCTTGTGGGCCACTCCTGACTCCTGTGTGTGCCATCTCTCACTCAGTGGGGCATAGAAAGCCTTTTTTTTTTTTTTATTTGGTTTCCAAATTGTCATTGAAAAAATCATTTTATTTTATTTGGTTTCTAAATTATTCCTGAAAAAATCATTTTATTTTATTTTGTTTATAAAGTCTCCCTGAAAAAAAAAAAAAAAAATAGGTGGGAGATTAATATTGCCCTTTCTGCTTGTGTGCCAGTCTTGACTCCTGGGTGTGCCATCTCTCTCTCTCTCTCTCTCTCTCTCTCTCTCAAATTGTGGGCCATAGAAAGCCTATTAATTTTTTTGCTTGATTTGGGTTCCAAAATCTACCTGAAAAAATCACTACATCAATCAGTTGGAGAAAAATATTGGCCTCAGGGCTTGTGTGCCACTCCTGATTCCTGTGTGTGCCATCTCTCACTCAGTGGGCCATAGAAAGCCTATTAATTTTTTTGCTTGATTTGGGTTCTAAAATCTACCTGAAAAAATCACTACATCAATCAGTGGGAGAAAAATATTGGCCTCAGGGCTTGTATGCCACTCCTGACTCCTGTGTGTGCCATCTCTCAGTCAGTGGGGCATAGAAAGCCTTTTTTTTTTTTTTTTATTTGGTTTCTAAATTGTCATTGAAAAAATAATTTTATTTTATTTGGTTTCTAAATTATTCCTGAAAAAATCATTTTATTTTATTTTGTCTATAAAGTCTCCCTGAAAAAAAAAATAGGTGGGAGATTAACCCCTTCATGACCCAGCCTATTTTGACCTTAATGACCTGGCCGTTTTTTGCAATTCTGACCAGTGTCCCTTTATGAGGTAATAACTCAGGAACGCTTCAACGGATCCTAGCGGTTCTGAGATTGTTTTTTCGTGACATATTGGGCTTCATGTTAGTGGTAAATTTAGGTCAATAAATTCTGCGTTTATTTGTGATAAAAACGGAAATTTGGCGAAAATTTTGAAAATTTCGCAATTTTCACATTTTGAATTTTTATTCTGTTAAACCAGAGAGTTATGTGACACAAAATAGTTAATAAATAACATTTCCCACATGTCTACTTTACACCAGCACAATTTTGGAAACAAAATTTTTTTTTGCTAGGAAGTTATAAGAGTTAAAATTTGACCAGCGATTTCTCATTTTTACAACGAAATTTACAAAACCATTTTTTTTAGGGACCACCTCACATTTGAAGTCAGTTTGAGGGGTCTATATGGCTGAAAATACCCAAAAGTGACACCATTCTAAAAAATGCACCCCTCAAGGTGCTCAAAACCACATTCAAGAAGTTTTTTAACCCTTCAGGTGCTTCACAGCAGCAGAAGCAACATGGAAGGAAAAAATGAACATTTAACTTTTTAGTCACAAAAATTATCTTTTAGCAACATTTTTTTTATTTTCCCAATGGTACAAGGAGAAACTGAACCACGAAAGTTGTTGTCCAATTTGTCCTGAGTACGCTGATACCTCATATGTGGGGGTAAACCACTGTTTGGGCGCACGGCAGGGCTTGGAAGGGAAGGAGCGCCATTTGACTTTTTGAATGAAAAATTGGCTCCACTCTTTAGCGGACACCATGTCACGTTTGGAGAGCCCCCGTGTGCCTAAAAATTGGAGCTCCCCCACACGTGACCCCATTTTGGAAACTAGACGCCCCAAGGAACTTATCTAGATGCATAGTGAGAACTTTGAACCCCCGGGGGCTTCACAAATTGATCCGTAAAAATGAAAAAGTACTTTTTTTTCACAAAAAAATTCTTTTAGCCTCAATTTTTTTCATTTTCACATGGGCAACAGGATAAAATGGATCCTAAAATTTGTTGGGCAATTTCTCATGAGTACACCGATACCTCACATGTGGGGGTAAACCACTGTTTGGGCACATGGTAAGGTTCGGAAGGGAAGGAGCGCCATTTGACTTTTTGAATGAAAAATTATCTCCATCGTTAGCGGACACCATGTCGTGTTTGGAGAGCCCCCGTGTGCCTAAACATTGGAGCTCCCCCACAAATGACCCCATTTTGGAAACTAGACCCCCCAAGGAACTTATCTAGATGCATATTGAGCACTTTAAACCCTCAGGTGCTTCACAAATTGATCTGTAAAAATGAAAAAGTACTTTTTTTTTCACAAAAAAATTATTTTCGCCTCAGTTTTTCATTTTCACATGGGCAATAGGATAAAATGAATCCTAAAATTTGTTGGGCAATTTCTCCCGAGTACGCCGATACCTCATATGTGGGGGTAAACCACTGTTTGGGCACACGGCATTGCTCGGAAGGGAAGGCGCGCCATTTGACTTTTTGAATGGAAAATTAGCTCCAATTGTTAGCGGACACCATGTCGCGTTTGGAGAGCCCCTGTGTGCCTATGCATTGGAGCTCCCCCACAAGTGACCCCATTTTGGAAACTAGACCCCCCAAGGAACTTATCTAGATGCATATTGAGCACTTTAAACCCCCAGGTGCTTCACAGAAGTTTATAATGCAGAGCCATGAAAATAAAAAATAATTTTTCTTTCCTCAAAAATGATTTTTAGCCTGGAATTTCCTATTTTGCCAAGGGTAATAGGAGAAATTGGACCGCAAATGTTGTTGTCCAGTTTGTCCTGAGTACGCTGATACCCCATATGTGGGGGTAAACCACTGTTTGGGCGCACGGCAGGGCTCGGAAGGGAAGGCACGCCAATTGGCTTTTTAAATGGAAAATTAGCTCCAATCATTAGCGGACACCATGTCACGTTTGGAGAGCCCCTGTGTGCCTAAACATTGGAGATCCCCCACATATGACCCCATTTTGGAAACTAGACCCCCAAAGGAACTAATCTAGATGTGTGGTGAGGACTTTGAACTTCCAAGTGCTTCACAGAAGTTTATAACGCAGAGCCATGAAAATAAAATAAAAATTTTATTTTCTCTAAAATGATTTTTTAGCCTGCAATTTATTATTTTCCCAAGGGTAACAGGAGAAATTGGACCCCAGTAATTGTTGCCCAGTTTGTCCTGAGTACGCTGATACCCCATATGTGGGGGTAAACCACTGTTTGGGCACATGTCGGGGCTCGGAAGTCAAGTAGTGACGTTTTGAAATGCAGACTTTGATGGAATGGTCTGCGGGCGTCACGTTGCGTTTGCAGAGCCCCTGGTGTGCCTAAACAGTAGAAACCCCCCACAAGTGACCCCATTTTGGAAACTAGACCCCCCAAGGAACTTATCTAGATATGTGGTGAGCACTTTGAACCCCCAAGTGCTTCACAGACGTTTACAACGCAAAGCCGTGAAAATAACAAATCATTTTTCTTTCCTCAAAAATGATGTTTTAGCAAGCAATTTTTTATTTTCTCAAGGGTAACAGGAGAAATTGGACCCCAGTAATTGTTGCCCAGTTTGTCCTGAGTACACTGATACCCCATATGTGGGGGTAAACCACTGTTTGGGCACACGTCGGGGCTCGGAAGGGAAGGAGCACCATTTGACTTTTTGAATAAAAGATTGGCTGGAATCAATGGTGGCGCCATGTTGCGTTTGGAGACCCCCTGATGTGCCTAAACAGTGGAAACCCCTCAATTCTAACGCCAACACACCCCTAACCCTTATCCCAACTGTAGCCGTAACCCTAACCACAACCCTAACCGCAACACACCCCTAACCACAACCCTAACCCCAACACACCCCTAACCCTAACCACAACCCTAATTCCAACCCAACCCTAACCCTAAGGCTATGTACCCACGTTGCGGATTCGTGTGAGATTTTTCCGCACCATTTTTGAAAAATCCGCGGGTAAAAGGCACTGCGTTTTACCTGCGGATTTACTGCGGATTTCACCTGCGGATTCCTATTGAGGAATAGGTGTAAAACGCTGCGGAATCCGCACAAAGAATTGACATGCTGCGGAAAATACAACGCAGTGTTTTCGTGCGGTATTTTCCGCACCATGGGCACAGCGGATTTGGTTTTCCATAGGTTTACATGGTACTGTAAACCTGATGGAACACTGCTGCGGATCCGCAGCGGCCAATCCGCTGCGGATCCGCAGCCAAATCTGCACCGTGTGCACATAGCCTAATTCTAAAGGTATGTGCACACGCTGCGGAAAACGCTGCGGATCCGCAGCAGTTTCCCATGAGTTTACATTTCAATGTAAACCTATGGGAAACAAAAATCGCTGTACACATGCTGCGGAAAAACTGCACGGAAACGCAGCGGTTTACATTCCGCAGCATGTCACTTCTTTCTGCGGATTCCACAGCGGTTTTACAACTGCTCCAATAGAAAATCGCAGTTGTAAAACCGCAGTGAAATGCGCAGAAAAACCGCGGTAAATCTGCCATAAATCCGCAGCGGTTTAGCACTGCGGATTTATCAAATCCGCTGCGGAAAAATCCGCAGAGGACCAGAATACGTGTGCACATATCGAAACCCTAACCCTACCCCTAACCCTACCCCTAACCCTACCCCTAACCCTAACCCTACCCCTACCCCTACCCCTAACCCTACCCCTACCCCTAACCCTACCCCTAACCCTAACCCTAACCCTAGTTCTAACTCCAACCTTAGTGGAAAAAAAAAAAAATTCTTTATTTTATTATTGTCCCTATCTATGGGGGACAAATGGGGGGGGTCATTTACTGTTTTTTTATTTTGACCACTGTGATAGATTATATCACAGTGATCAAAATTCACATCGGAACGAATCTGCCGGCCAGCAGATTCGGCGGGCGCACTGCGCATGCGCCCGCCATTTTGGAACATGGCGGCGCTCGGGGAAGAAGACGGACGGACCCCGCCAGGATCGGTAAGTATAAGGGGGGGAGATCAGGGCACAGGGGGGGAGATCAGGGCACGGGGGGGCGTCGGAGCACGGGGGGGAGGGATCGGAGCATGGGGGAGAGTGATCGGTGTGCGGGCGGGTGGATCGGTGTGCAGGGGGGGTGGATCGGTGTGCAGGGGGGGTGGATCGGAGCACGGGGGGGATCGGAGTGCGGGGGGGTTTGATTGGAGCACGGGGGGTGTGATTGGAGCACGGGGGGAGCGGACAGGAGGACGGGGGAGCGGAGCACAGGACGGAGGGGAGCGGGCCACAGATCGGGGGGCTGGGGGGGCGATCGGAGGGGTGGGGTGGGGGCACATTAGTATTTCCAGCCATGGCCGATGATATTGCAGCATCGGCCATGGCTGGATTGTAATATTTCACCATTTTTTTAGGTGAAATATTACAAATCGCTCTGATTGGCAGTTTCACTTTCAACAGCCAATCAGAGCGATCGTAGCCACGAGGGGGTGAAGCCACCCCCCCTGGGCTAAACTACCACTCCCCCTGTCCCTGCAGATCGGGTGAAATGGGAGTTAACCCTTTCACCCGATCTGCAGGGACGCGATCTTTCTGTGACACAGCATATGCGTCACAGGTCGGATTGGCACCGACTTTCATGACGCATATGCTGTGTCACAGGTCGGGAAGGGGTTAATATTGCCCTTTCTGCTTGTGTGCCAGTCTTGACTCCTGGGTGTGCCATCTCTCTCTCTCTCAAATTGCTGGCCATAGAAAGCCTATTAATTTTTTTGCTTGATTTGGGTTCTAAAATCTACCTGAAAAAATCACTACATCAATCAGTGGGAGAAAAATATTGGCCTCTGGGCTTGTGGGCCACTCCTGACTCCTGTGTGTGCCATCTCTCACTCAGTGGGGCATAGAAAGCCTTTTTTTTTTTTTTTTATTTGGTTTCTAAATTGTCATTGAAAAAATCATTTTATTTTATTTGGTTTCTAAATTATTCCTGAAAAAATCATTTTATTTTATTTTGTTTATAAAGTCTCCCTGAAAAAAAAAATAGGTGGGAGATTAATATTGCCCTTTCTGCTTGTGTGCCAGTCTTGACTCCTGGGTGTGCCATCTCTCTCTCTCTCAAATTGCTGGCCATAGAAAGCCTATTAATTTTTTTGCTTGATTTGGGTTCTAAAATCTACCTGAAAAAATCACTACATCAATCAGTGGGAGAAAAATATTGGCCTCTGGGCTTGTGGGCCACTCCTGACTCCTGTGTGTGCCATCTCTCACTCAGTGGGGCATAGAAAGCCTTTTTTTTTTTTATTTGGTTTCTAAATTGTCATTGAAAAAATCATTTTATTTTATTTGGTTTCTAAATTATTCCTGAAAAAATCATTTTATTTTATTTTGTTTATAAAGTCTCCCTGAAAAAAAAAATAGGTGGGAGATTAATATTGCCCTTTCTGCTTGTGTGCCAGTCTTGACTCCTGGGTGTGCCATCTCTCTCTCTCTCTCTCTCTCAAATGGTGGGCCATAGAAAGCTTATTAATTTTTTGGCTTGATTTGGGTTCCAAAATCTACCTGAAAAAATCACTACATCAATCAGTTGGAGAAAAATATTGGCCTCAGGGCTTGTGTGCCACTCCTGACTCCTGTGTGTGCCATCTCTCACTCAGTGGGCCATAGAAAGCCTACTAATTTTTTTGCTTGATTTGGGTTCTAAAATCTACCTGAAAAAATCACTACATCAATCAGTGGGAGAAAAATATTGGCCTCTGGGCTTGTGTGCCACTACTTACTCCTGTGTGTGCCATCTCTCACTCAGTGGGCCATAGAAAGCCTATTTTTTTTTTTTATTTGGTTTCTAAATTGTCCCTGAAAAATCATTTTATTTTATTTGGTTTCTAAATTCTTCCTGAAAAAATCATTTTATTTTGTTTATAAAGTCTCCCTGAAAAAAAAAAAAAAAAAAAACAGTGGGAGATTTATATTGACATTTGTGCTTGAGTGACAGTCCTGCGTGTGTGGCATCCCTGTGATTTGGTGCCACAGAAAACAGAGTGTGTAACATTGTGCCTGATTTTCCTTGTGGTCTCACCAACCTGTAAAGGGATATTGAAATCAAACTGAAGTTATAGCTCACCGTGTAAGTTGTTTGACAGCAACAAATAAAGTTAGTTTGGTTAAGTTTTTAAAACAATGAGGAAGTCTGGTGCAAGAGGTCGTGGCCGTGGGCGTTCATTGTCAGCTGGTAATGATGGTAGTGGTAGTGGAGCATCAGGTGGTCGTGGGAAAAAAAATATTCCACCTAAGTCTGGAGCTGTGGAGCCAGGTTCGTCGTCTGGCTACACAAGGCCTCGAACGCTCTCTTTTCTGGGAGTAGGAAAACCGCTTTTAAAGCCGGAGCAGCAACAGCAAGTTTTGGCTTACCTTGCAGACTCAGCCTCTAGCTCTTTTGCCTCCTCTTCTGAAACTGGTAAATGTAAAAGCAGCGCGTCGTTTGTGGATGTTCACGGTCAGGGACAAGTCGCTTCCTTGTCCTCTTCAGCAAAAACAACAACAAGAGAGAAGGATGCAGCAGGCGACACAACGGGTTACTCCATGGAGCTCTTTACACATACCGTCCCTGGCTTAGAAAGTGAAACAGTTAACAGGCCATGCCCATTACAAGTAGATTCTGACATGGAGTGCACTGATGCACAGCCACAGCCAGACTACTGTGCTGGTCCTTTGACTCAGACCACAACATTGCCCTCTCAGGGTACTGATCCACAATCAGACCCTGATGAGACTATGTTGCCCCATCACGAATGCTATACCACCGACCGACACGGTGACACAGACGAAGTTGCACACGAGGTAGAAGAGGAGGTAATAGATGACCCTGTTGTTGATCCCGATTGGCAGCCATTGGGGGAACAGGGTGCAGGCGGCAGTAGTTCTGAAGCGGAGGAGGAGGGGCCGCAGCAGGCATCAACATCGCAACAGGTTCCATCTGCCGGGCCCGTATCTGGCCCAAAACGCGTGGCAAAGCAAAAAACTGTTGGAGGACAGCGTGTCCATCCGGTTAAAGCTCAGTCTGCAATTCCTGAAAAGGGATCCGATGCTAGGAAGAGTGCAGTCTGGCATTTTTTTAAACAACATCCAATTGATCAGCGCAAAGTCATCTGTCAAAAATGTTCAACTAGCTTAAGCAGAGGTCAGAATCTGAAAAGTCTCAATACAAGTTGCATGCATAGACATTTAACCACCATGCATTTGCAAGCCTGGACTAACTACCAAACATCCCTTAAGGTTGTAGCACCCTCGGCCACTGAAGCTAGTCAGCAACGCAACATCCCTTCCGTTACTGTAAGGCCACCATTTTCCGCACCACCGGCAGTATCTGTGCAGGTTTCTTTGCCAGCCCAAATCAGTCAGGGTCAGGGAATCACCAGTTTTGTAGGAGGAAATACTGCATCTAGGGCACCGGCGGAAACAATACCGTCTCCAACAGTCTCTCAGTCTGCCATGGCCACCGTCACACCCGCTAGTTCCACGATCTCCAGCTCTCCAGTCCAGCTCACCCTACATGAGACTCTGGTTAGAAAAAGGAAGTACTTATCCTCGCATCTGCGTACACAGGGTTTGAACGCCCACATAGCTAGACTAATCTCGTTAGAGATGATGCCCTACCGGATAGTTGAAAGCGAAGCTTTCAAAGCCCTGATGGAGTACGCTGAACCACGCTACGAGCTACCCAGTCGACACTTTTTTTCCAGAAAAGCCATCCCAGCCCTGCACCAGCATGTTAAACAGCGCATTGTCCATGCACTCAGGCAATCTGTGAGTACAAAGGCGCACCTGACTACAGATGCATGGACCAGTAGGCATGGCCAGGGACGTTACGTGTCCATCACGGCACACTGGGTGAGTGTGGTGGATGCAGGGTCCACAGGGGACATCAATTTCGGGATAGTTGTGCCTAGCCCACGGTCTACGAAACAGTTGGCTGAAGGCGTTCGCACCCCCTCCTCCTCGTCCTCCTGCAGAAGCGAGAGCTCTTCCACAGACCGCAGTCGCCAAACCACTACATCGTCAGCTGTCACTGTTGCACACCAGTTGTCCCATTATGGGGCAGCTACTGGCAAGCGTCAGCAGGCTGTATTGGCTATGAAGTGTTTGGGCGACAACAGACACACCGCGGAAGTTCTGTCCGAGTTCTTGCAGGAAGAAACGCAGTCGTGGCTGGGCACAGTAGATCTTGAGGCAGGCAAGGTAGTGAGTGATAATGGAAGGAATTTCATGGCTGCCATCTCCCTTTCCCAACTGAAACACATTCCTTGCCTGGCTCACACCTTAAACCTGGTGGTGCAGTGCTTATTGAAAACTTATCTTGGTTTCTCCGACCTGCTCCTCAAAGTGCGTGGACTTTGCTCACATATCCGCCGTTCGCCTGTACACTCCAGCCGTATGCAGACCTATCAGCGGTATTTGAACCTTCCCCAGCATCGCCGAATCATAGACGTTGCAACAAGGTGGAACTCAACACTGCACATGCTTCAGAGACTGTGCGAACAGAGGCGGGCTGTTATGTTTTTGTGGGAGGATACACATACACGGGCAGGCAGTAGGATGGCAGACATGGAGTTGTCGGGTGTGCAGTGGTCGAAGATACAAGACATGTGTCAAGTCCTTCAGTGTTTTGAGGAATGCACACGGCTGGTTAGTGCAGACAACGCCATAATAAGCATGAGCATCCCCCTAATGCGTCTGCTGATGCAAAGTTTGACGCACATAAAGGATCAGGCGTCTGCACCAGAGGAAGAGGAAAGCCTTGATGACAGTCAGCCATTGTCTGGTCAGGGCAGTGTACAGGACGAGGTAGCGGGCGAAGAGGAGGTGGAGGACGAGGAGGATGATGGGGATGAGTATATTTTTAATGATGAAGCTTTCCCGGGGGCACTGGAAATTGGTGGCGTGGCAAGGCCGGGTTCTGGTTTTTTGAGGGACACAAGTGACGTAGATTTGCCTGCAGCTGCACCTCAACCAAGCACAACCGCAGATTTGACAACTGGAACTTTGGCCCACATGGCGGATTATGCCTTGCGTATCCTCAAAAGGGACACACGCATTACTAAAATGATGAACGATGACGATTACTGGTTGGCCTGCCTCCTTGATCCTCGCTATATAGGCAAATAGCAAAATATTATGCCACATGAGAACTTGGAACTAATATTAGCAACAAAACAATCAACTCTTGTTGACCGTTTGCTTCAGGCATTCCCAGCACACAGCGCCCGTGATCGTTCTCACACGAGCTCCAGGGGGCAGCAGACCAGGAGTGTTAGGGGTGCACACATCAGAAGTGGCGTTGGACAGAGGGGTTTTCTGACCAGGTTGTGGAGTGATTTTGCTATGACCGCAGACAGGACAGGTACTGCTGCATTAATTGAAAGTGACAGGAGACAACATTTGTCCAGTATGGTTGCAAACTATTTTTCATCCCTTATCGATGTTCTCCCTCAACCGTCATTCCCATTTGATTACTGGGCATCAAAATTAGACACCTGGCCAGAATTGGCTGAATATGCATTGCAGGAGCTTGCTTGCCCGGCAGCTAGTGTCCTATCAGAAAGAGTATTCAGTGCTGCAGGTTCAATATTAACCGAAAAAAGGACTCGTCTGGCTACCCAAAATGTTGATGATCTAACATTCATTAAAATGAACCACAACTGGATTTCGTATACTTTTGCCCCACCTTGCCCGGGCGACACCTAGCTTTCCTATGAAAAGCTCTTGCCTGTGGACTACTGTGAATGACTTTTCAAATGTCTTAATTTGCAGCAGCTGATTGTCCAGCATACGACATGTTTACACCTCCCTAAATGGCCAAACTCCCCACACGGGGCCGTGGTATCGCGACTTGGCGCAAGCACCCGTGAGAGTGCTGTTTGTTTGAAGAGGTGGGTGTGCCCGCTTTTGGTCGACAGCACTGCCACTGGGTCCCTCATAGTACAATAAACTGTCTCTGGCGGTGGTGGTGCGCACCCAACGTCAGACACACTGTTGTAACATGAGGGGCCCTGGGCCTGTACCGCCGTCACAAGAGAGTTCACCCACCCCCAGGTCAAACATTGCTCTGCCACTTCCACAATTATCTCTCACACTTCCACCAATGTTTAGACTATGCGCTGACATCCTTCCATTCCTGCCACTGACAATACCATTGTGTTGACATGTATAATGGTACTTAACATAGTCAGGGGCAGTGTCCTCTATTTACCAAAGTAAAAACTTTGCGCCAATTTAGTAGGTCAGAAACAACGCAGAGGATCCCACCCCTGTACCTAAAGATTGCACCCTTTAGTGTTTTCGCTGGATTTTAATGTGAGACATTCACATTTATGTATTGTTTTGGACTACTAACTGGCAGGCACTAATTACAATCATCCTCCGCTGACCAGGCTACTGCTGGCCGTGTTCACCTGGAACCAATTTAAAATTGCCTACAGCCAGCCCAATTTTTTTATGTTAGGCCTTCGAAGCCTGTCTGCGGTCCGTTCTTTCTACTACTACTACACTGACCAGGCCACTGCTGCCCGTGTTCCCCTGGAACCAATTTAAAATTGCCTACAGCCATCTGTTATTATGTTAGGCCTTCGATGCCTGTCTGCGGTCACTCCTTCCACTAGGCCTCCACTGACCAGACCACTGCTGCCCGTGTTCCCCTGGAACCAATTTAAAATTGCCTACAGCCAGCCCAATTTTTTTATGTTAGGCCTTCGAAGCCTGTCTGCGGTCCGTTCTTTCTACTACTACTACACTGACCAGGCCACTGCTGCCCGTGTTCCCCTGGAACCAATTTAAAATTGCCTACAGCCATCTGTTATTATGTTAGGCCTTCGATGCCTGTCTGCGGTCACTCCTTCCACTAGGCCTTCACTGACCAGACCACTGCTGCCCGTGTTCCCCTGGAACCAATTTAAAATTGCCTACAGCCAGCCCAATTTTTTTATGTTAGGCCTTCGAAGCCTGTTTGCGGTCCGTTCTTTCAACTACTACTACACTGACCAGGCCACTGCTGCCCGTGTTCTCCTGGAACCAATTTAAAATTGCCTACAGCCATCTGTTATTATGTTAGGCCTTCGATGCCTGTCTGCGGTCACTCCTTCCACTAGGCCTCCACTGACCACACCACTGCTGCCCGTGTACCCCTGGAACCAATTTACAATTGCCTACAGCCAACCCAATTTTTTTATGTTAGGCCTTCGAAGCCTGTCTGCGGTCCGTTCTTTCTACTACTACTACACTGACCAGGCCACTGCTGCCCGTGTTCCCCTGGAACCAATTTAAAATTGCCTACAGCCATCTGTTATTATGTTAGGCCTTCGATGCCTGTCTGCGGTCACTCCTTCCACTAGGCCTCCACTGACCAGACCACTGCTGCCCGTGTTCCCCTGGAACCAATTTAAAATTGCCTACAGCCATCTGTTATTATGTTAGGCCTTCGATGCCTGTCTGCGGTCACTCCTTCCACTAGGCCTCCACTGACCAGACCACTGCTGCCCGTGTACCCCTGGAACCAATTTAAAATTGCCTACAGCCAGCCCAATTTTTTTATGTTAGGCCTTCGAAGCCTGTCTGCGGTCCGTTCTTTCTACTACTACTACACTGACCAGGCCACTGCTGCTCGTGTTCCCCTGGAACCAATTATAAAGTGCCTACAGCCCAATTTTTTTATGTTAGGCCTTCGAAGCCTGTCTGCGGTCCTTCCTTCCAATAGTTCTCCACTGACCAGACCAATGCTGGCCGTGTACCCCTGGAACCCAGCTGAAAGTGCATGGAGCCTCCTTTTTTTCTTTGTTTTATATTTAGAAAGCCCAGATGAACTACGCTGTACCACGGTTCAAGCTACCCAGTCGACATTTCTTTTGCGAGAAAAGCCATCCCAGCCCTCCAGCGGCATGAAAAAGTCTGCATTGTCATAGCACTCAGGCAATCAAACAGTAGAAAGGTGCACCTGACAAGAGACGCATGGACCAGTAGGCATGTCCACAAAAAGTTACGTGTCCATTACGGCGCACTGGGTTAATGTGTTGGATGCATGGTCCACAGGGGGCAGCCTACAAAGTCTGTCTGCAGTCCCTAATTCAAATTTTCCTCCGCTGACCACACCACTGCTGCCCGTGTACCCCTGGAACCAATTTTAAAGTGTCTACAGCCTAATTTTGTTATGTTAGGTCTACTACGCCTGTCTGCGGTCCCTCCTTCCAATACTCGTCCACTGACCAGACCACTGCTGCCCGTGGACCCCTGGAACCTATTTTTAATTGCATAGAGCATCCTTATTTTAATAGTAGGCGTACAAAGTCTGTCTGCGGTCCACTATTGAAATTGTCCTCCACTGCCCAGAGCAATGCTGCCTGTGTACCCCTGTAACTTTTTTAAGCTGCAGTGAGCCACATTTTTGGTTTAAGGCCTACTACCTGTGTCTGTCTGCGCCACTCAATTCAGCTGTGTTCCTTTGAAAAAAGCTGAGCGTCAATAGTCTTGTTTTCAGCCTCTAGGAATTTTAAAACTGCATTGGGGGTACAACTTTGGTAAGGCCTACTGACGGTGTCTGCCGCTCCAAGGTGTGCCCCAGGTTTCGTCCACATTGCTTCGGTCTTCCGACTCTCGTTTAGTAGTTGTAGAAAACTACACTGCATTAGGCCTACAAATTGTGTATGGGGTGTAGAGAGATGGTGTGTTCCACTCCAAGGTGTTCCCCAGGTTTCCTCTCCATTGCTTCGATCTTCATGCTCTCGTTTAGTAGTTGTTGGAAACTACGCTGCATTAGGCCTACGAATTGGGTATGGGGTGTAGAGAGATGGTGTGTTGCACTCCAAGGTGTTCCCCAGGTTTCCTCTCCATTGCTTCGATCTTCATGCTCACGTTTAGTAGTTGTTGGAAACTACACTGCATTAGGCCTACAAAATGGGTATGGGGTGTAGAGAGATGGTGTGTTCCACTCCAAGGTGTTCCCCAGGTTTCCTCTCCCTTGCTTCGATCTTCATGCTCTCGTTTAGTAGTTGTTGGAAACTACGCTGCATTAGGCCTATGAATTGGGTATGGGGTGTAGAGAGATGGTGTGTTGCACTCCAAGGTGTTCCCCAGGTTTCCTCTCCATTGCTTCAATCTTTATGCTCTCGTTTAGTAGTTGTTGGAAACTACGCTGCATTAGGCCTACAAATTGGGTATGGGGTGTAGAGAGATGGTGTGTTACACTCCAAGGTGTTCCCCAGGTTTCGTCCACATTGCTTCGGTCTTCCGACTCTCGTTTAGTAGTTGTAGAAAACTACACTGCATTAGGCCTACAAATTGGGTATGGGGTGTAGAGAGATGGTGTGTTACACTCCAAGGTGTTCTCCAGGTTGCCTTTCCTGAGCTTCTATTTTCAGGCTCTCGTTTAGTAGTTGTTGTGAACTACACTGCATTAGGCCTACAAAATGGGTATGGGGTGTAGAGAGATGGTGTGTTCCACTCCAAGGTGTTCCCCAGGATTCCTCTCCATTGCTTCGATTTTCATGCTCTCGTTTAGTAGTTGCTGGAAACTACGCTGCATTAGGCCTACAAATTGGGTATGGGGTGTAGAGAGATGGTGTGTTGCACTTCAAGGTGTTCCCCAGGTTTCCTCTCCATTGCTTCGATCTTCATGCTCTCGTTTAGTAGTTGTTGGAAACTACACTGCATTAGGCCTACAAAATGGGTATGGGGTGTAGAGAGATGGTGTGTTCCACTCCAAGGTGTTCCCAAGGTTTCCTCTCCATTGCTTCGATCTTCATGCTCTCGTTTAGTAGTTGTTGGAAACTACGCTGCATTAGGCCTACAAATTGGGTATGGGGTGTAGAGAGATGGTGTGTTGCAGTCCAAGGTGTTCCCCAGGTTTCCTCTCCATTGCTTCGATCTTCATGCTCTCGTTTAGTAGTTGTTGGAAACTACGCTGCATTAGGCCTACAAATTGGGTATGGGGTGTAGAGAGATGGTGTGTTGCACTCCAAGGTGTTCCCCAGGTTTCCTCTCCATTGCTTCGATCTTCATGCTCTCGTTTAGTAGTTGTTGGAAACTACGCTGCATTAGGCCTACAAATTGGGTATGGGGTGTAGAGAGATGGTGTGTTGCACTCCAAGGTGTACCCCAGGTTTCCACTCCATTGCTTCGATCTTCATGCTCTCGTTTAGTAGTTGTTGGAAACTACACTGCATTAGGCCTACAAAATGGGTATGGGGTGAGGAGAGATGGTGTGTTCCACTCCAAGGTGTTCCCCAGGTTTCCTCTCCATTGCTTCGATCTTCATGCTCTCGTTTAGTAGTTGTTGGAAACTACACTGCATTAGGCCTACAAAATGGGTATGGGGTGTAGAGAGATGGTGTGTTCCACTCCAAGGTGTTCCCCAGGTTTCCTCTCCATTGCTTCGATCTTCATGCTTTCGTTTAGTAGTTGTTGGAAACTACGCTGCATTAGGCCTACAAATTGGGTATGGGGTGTAGAGAGATGGTGTGTTGCACTCCATGGTGTTCCCCTGGTTTCCTCTCCATTGCTTCGATCTTCATGCTCTTGTTTAGTAGTTGTTGGAAACTACGCTGCATTAGGCCTACAAAATGGGTATGGGGTGTAGAGAGATGGTGTGTTCCACTCCAAGGTGTTCCCAAGGTTTCCTCTCCATTGCTTCTATCTTCATGCTCTCGTTTAGTAGTTGTTGGAAACTACACTGCATTAGGCCTACAAAATGGGTATGGGGTGTAGAGAGATGGTGTGTTCCACTCCAAGGTGTTCCCCAGGTTTCCTCTCCATTGCTTCGATCTTCATGCTCTCGTTTAGTAGTTGTTGGAAACTACGCTAGATTAGGCCTACAAATTGGGTATGGGGTGTAGAGAGATGGTGTGTTGCACTCCAAGGTGTTCCCCAGGTTTCCTCTCCATTGCTTCGATCTTCATGCTCTCGTTTAGTAGTTGTTGGAAACTACGCTGCATTAGGCCTACAAAATGGGTATGGGGTGTAGAGAGATGGTGTTGCACTCCAAGGTGTTCCCAAGGTTTCCTCTCCATTGCTTCGATCTTCATGCTCTCGTTTAGTAGTTGTTGGAAACTACACTGCATTAGGCCTACAAAATGGCTATGGGGTGTAGAGAGATGGTGTGTTCCACTCCAAGGTGTTCCCCAGGATTTCTCTCCATTGCTTCGATCTTCATGCTCTCGTTTAGTAGTTGTTGGAAACTACGCTGCATTAGGCCTACAAAATGGGTATGGGGTGTAGAGAGATGGTGTGTTACACTCCAAGGTGTTCCCAAGGTTTCCTCTCCATTGCTTCGATCTTCATGCTCTCGTTTAGTAGTTGTTGGAAACTCCATATCAGCATGGGTTTATGAGAAATCGCTCCTGTCAAACCAATCTAATCAGTTTTTATGAAGAGGTAAGCTATAGACTGGACCACGGTGAGTCATTGGACGTGGTATATCTCGATTTTTCCAAAGCGTTTGATACCGTGCCGCACAAGAGGTTGGTACACAAAATGAGAATGCTTGGTCTGGGGGAAAATGTGTGTAAATGGGTTAGTAACTGGCTTAGTGATAGAAAGCAGAGGGTGGTTATAAATGGTATAGTCTCTAACTGGGTCGCTGTGACCAGTGGGGTACCGCAGGGGTCGGTATTGGGACCTGTTCTCTTCAACATATTCATTAATGATCTGGTAGAAGGTTTACACAGTAAAATATCGATATTTGCAGATGATACAAAACTATGTAAAGCAGTTAATACAAGAGAAGATAGTATTCTGCTACAGATGGATCTGGATAAGTTGGAAACTTGGGCTGAAAGGTGGCAGATGAGGTTTAACAATGATAAATGTAAGGTTATACACATGGGAAGAGGGAATCAATATCACCATTACACACTGAACGGGAAACCACTGGGTAAATCTGACAGGGAGAAGGACTTGGGGATCCTAGTTAATGATAAACTTACCTGGAGCAGCCAGTGCCAGGCAGCAGCTGCCAAGGCAAACAGGATCATGGGGTGCATTAAAAGAGGTCTGGATACACATGATGAGAGCATTATACTGCCTCTGTACAAATCCCTAGTTAGACCGCACATGGAGTACTGTGTCCAGTTTTGGGCACCGGTGCTCAGGAAGGATATAATGGAACTAGAGAGAGTACAAAGGAGGGCAACAAAATTAATAAAGGGGATGGGAGAACTACAATACCCAGATAGATTAGCGAAATTAGGATTATTTAGTCTAGAAAAAAGACGACTGAGGGGCGATCTAATAACCATGTATAAGTATATAAGGGGACAATACAAATATCTCGCTGAGGATCTGTTTATACCAAGGAAGGTGACGGGCACAAGGGGGCATTCTTTGCGTCTGGAGGAGAGAAGGTTTTTCCACCAACATAGAAGAGGATTCTTTACTGTTAGGGCAGTGAGAATCTGGAATTGCTTGCCTGAGGAGGTGGTGATGGCGAACTCAGTCGAGGGGTTCAAGAGAGGCCTGGATGTCTTCCTGGAGCAGAACAATATTGTATCATACAATTATTAGGTTCTATAGAAGGACGTAGATCTGGGTATTTATTATAATGGAATATAGGCTGAACTGGATGGACAAATGTCTTTTTTCGGCCTTACTAACTATGTTACTATGTTACTATGTTACACTGCATTAGGCCTACAAAATGGGTATGGGGTGTAGAGAGATGGTGTGTTCCACTCCAAGGTGTTCCCCAGGTTTCCTCTCCATTGCTTCGATCTTCATGCTCTCTTTTAGTAGTTGTTGGAAACTATGCTGCATTAGGCCTACAAAATGGGTATGGGGTGTAGAGAGATGGTGTGTTGCAGTCCAAGGTGTTCCCCAGGTTTCCTCTCCATTGCTTCGATCTTCATGCTCTCGTTTAGTAGTTGTTGGAAACTACGCTGCATTAGGCCTACAAATTGGGTATGGGGTGTAGAGAGATGGTGTGTTGCACTCCAAGGTGTTCCCCAGGTTTCCTCTCCATTGCTTCGATCTTCATGCTCTCGTTTAGTAGTTGTTGGAAACTACGCTGCATTAGGCCTACAAATTGGGTATGGGGTGTAGAGAGATGGTGTGTTGCACTCCAAGGTGTACCCCAGGTTTCCACTCCATTGCTTCGATCTTCATGCTCTCGTTTAGTAGTTGTTGGAAACTACACTGCATTAGGCCTACAAAATGGGTATGGGGTGAGGAGAGATGGTGTGTTCCACTCCAAGGTGTTCCCCAGGTTTCCTCTCCATTGCTTCGATCTTCATGCTCTCGTTTAGTAGTTGTTGGAAACTACACTGCATTAGGCCTACAAAATGGGTATGGGGTGTAGAGAGATGGTGTGTTCCACTCCAAGGTGTTCCCCAGGTTTCCTCTCCATTGCTTCGATCTTCATGCTTTCGTTTAGTAGTTGTTGGAAACTACGCTGCATTAGGCCTACAAATTGGGTATGGGGTGTAGAGAGATGGTGTGTTGCACTCCATGGTGTTCCCCTGGTTTCCTCTCCATTGCTTCGATCTTCATGCTCTTGTTTAGTAGTTGTTGGAAACTACGCTGCATTAGGCCTACAAAATGGGTATGGGGTGTAGAGAGATGGTGTGTTCCACTCCAAGGTGTTCCCCAGGTTTCCTCTCCATTGTTTCGATCTTCATGCTCTCGTTTAGTAGTTGTTGGAAACTACGCTAGATTAGGCCTACAAATTGGGTATGGGGTGTAGAGAGATGGTGTGTTGCACTCCAAGGTGTTCCCAAGGTTTCCTCTCCATTGCTTCTATCTTCATGCTCTCGTTTAGTAGTTGTTGGAAACTACACTGCATTAGGCCTACAAAATGGGTATGGGGTGTAGAGAGATGGTGTGTTCCACTCCAAGGTGTTCCCCAGGTTTCCTCTCCATTGCTTCGATCTTCATGCTCTCGTTTAGTAGTTGTTGGAAACTACGCTAGATTAGGCCTACAAATTGGGTATGGGGTGTAGAGAGATGGTGTGTTGCACTCCAAGGTGTTCCCCAGGTTTCCTCTCCATTGCTTCGATCTTCATGCTCTCGTTTAGTAGTTGTTGGAAACTACGCTGCATTAGGCCTACAAAATGGGTATGGGGTGTAGAGAGATGGTGTTGCACTCCAAGGTGTTCCCAAGGTTTCCTCTCCATTGCTTCGATCTTCATGCTCTCGTTTAGTAGTTGTTGGAAACTACACTGCATTAGGCCTACAAAATGGCTATGGGGTGTAGAGAGATGGTGTGTTCCACTCCAAGGTGTTCCCCAGGATTTCTCTCCATTGCTTCGATCTTCATGCTCTCGTTTAGTAGTTGTTGGAAACTACGCTGCATTAGGCCTACAAAATGGGTATGGGGTGTAGAGAGATGGTGTGTTACACTCCAAGGTGTTCCCAAGGTTTCCTCTCCATTGCTTCGATCTTCATGCTCTCGTTTAGTAGTTGTTGGAAACTCCATATCAGCATGGGTTTATGAGAAATCGCTCCTGTCAAACCAATCTAATCAGTTTTTATGAAGAGGTAAGCTATAGACTGGACCACGGTGAGTCATTGGACGTGGTATATCTCGATTTTTCCAAAGCGTTTGATACCGTGCCGCACAAGAGGTTGGTACACAAAATGAGAATGCTTGGTCTGGGGGAAAATGTGTGTAAATGGGTTAGTAACTGGCTTAGTGATAGAAAGCAGAGGGTGGTTATAAATGGTATAGTCTCTAACTGGGTCGCTGTGACCAGTGGGGTACCGCAGGGGTCGGTATTGGGACCTGTTCTCTTCAACATATTCATTAATGATCTGGTAGAAGGTTTACACAGTAAAATATCGATATTTGCAGATGATACAAAACTATGTAAAGCAGTTAATACAAGAGAAGATAGTATTCTGCTACAGATGGATCTGGATAAGTTGGAAACTTGGGCTGAAAGGTGGCAGATGAGGTTTAACAATGATAAATGTAAGGTTATACACATGGGAAGAGGGAATCAATATCACCATTACACACTGAACGGGAAACCACTGGGTAAATCTGACAGGGAGAAGGACTTGGGGATCCTAGTTAATGATAAACTTACCTGGAGCAGCCAGTGCCAGGCAGCAGCTGCCAAGGCAAACAGGATCATGGGGTGCATTAAAAGAGGTCTGGATACACATGATGAGAGCATTATACTGCCTCTGTACAAATCCCTAGTTAGACCGCACATGGAGTACTGTGTCCAGTTTTGGGCACCGGTGCTCAGGAAGGATATAATGGAACTAGAGAGAGTACAAAGGAGGGCAACAAAATTAATAAAGGGGATGGGAGAACTACAATACCCAGATAGATTAGCGAAATTAGGATTATTTAGTCTAGAAAAAAGACGACTGAGGGGCGATCTAATAACCATGTATAAGTATATAAGGGGACAATACAAATATCTCGCTGAGGATCTGTTTATACCAAGGAAGGTGACGGGCACAAGGGGGCATTCTTTGCGTCTGGAGGAGAGAAGGTTTTTCCACCAACATAGAAGAGGATTCTTTACTGTTAGGGCAGTGAGAATCTGGAATTGCTTGCCTGAGGAGGTGGTGATGGCGAACTCAGTCGAGGGGTTCAAGAGAGGCCTGGATGTCTTCCTGGAGCAGAACAATATTGTATCATACAATTATTAGGTTCTATAGAAGGACGTAGATCTGGGTATTTATTATAATGGAATATAGGCTGAACTGGATGGACAAATGTCTTTTTTCGGCCTTACTAACTATGTTACTATGTTACTATGTTACACTGCATTAGGCCTACAAAATGGGTATGGGGTGTAGAGAGATGGTGTGTTCCACTCCAAGGTGTTCCCCAGGTTTCCTCTCCATTGCTTCGATCTTCATGCTCTCTTTTAGTAGTTGTTGGAAACTATGCTGCATTAGGCCTACAAAATGGGTATGGGGTGTAGAGAGATGGTGTGATCCACTCCAAGGTGTTCCCAAGGTTTCCTCTCCATTGCATCGATCTTCATGCTCTCGTTTAGTAGTTGTTGGAAACTACACTGCATTAGGCCTACAAAATGGGTATGGGGTGTAGAGAGATGGTGTGTTCCACTCCAGGGTATTCCCCAGGTTTCCTCTCCATTGCTTCGATCTTCATGCTCTCGTTTAGTAGTTGTTGGAAACTACACTGCATTAGGCCTACAAATTGGGTATGGGGTGTAGAGAGATGGTGTGTTGCACTCCAAGGTGTTCCCCAGGTTTCCTCTCCATTGCTTCGATCTTCACGCTCTCGTTTAGTAGTTGTTGGAAACTACACTGCATTAGGCCTACAAATTGGCTATGGGGTGTAGAGAGATGGTGTGTTACACTCCAAGGTGTTCCCCAGGTTTCGTCCACATTGCTTCGGTCTTCCGACTCTCGTTTAGTAGTTGTAGAAAACTACACTGCATTAGGCCTACAAATTGGGTATGGGGTGTAGAGAGATGGTGTGTTGCACTCCAAGGTGTTCCCCAGGTTTCCTCGCCATTGCTTCAATCTTAATGCTCTCGTTTAGTAGTTGTTGGAAACTACACTGCATTAGGCCTACAAATTGGGTATGGGGTGTAGAGAGATGGTGTGTTGCACTCCAAGGTGTTCCCCAGGTTTCCTCTCCATTGCTTCGATCTTCATGCTCTCGTTTAGTAGTTGTTGGAAACTACGCTGCATTAGGCCTACAAATTGGGTATGGGGTGTAGAGAGATGGTGTGTTGTACTCCAAGGTGTTCCCCAGGTTTCCTCTCCACTGCTTCGATCTTCATGCTCTCGTTTAGTAGTTGTTGGAAACTACACTGCATTAGGCCTACAAAATGGGAATGGGGTGTAGAGAGATGGTGTGTTACACTCCAAGGTGTTCCCAAGGTTTCCTCTCCATTGCTTTGATCTTCATGCTCTCGTTTAGTAGTTGTTGGAAACTACACTGCATTAGGCCTTCAAAATGGGTATGGGGTGTAGAGAGATGGTGTGTTCCACTCCAAGGTGTTCCCCAGGTTTCCTCTCCATTGCTTCGATCTTCATGCTCTCGTTTAGTAGTTGTTGGATACTACGCTGCATTAGGCCTACAAATTGGGTATGGGGTGTAGAGAGATGGTGTGTTGCACTCCAAAGTGTTCCCCAGGTTTCCTCTCTATTGCTTCGATCTTCATGCTCTCGTGTAGTAGTTGTTGGAAACTACACTGCATTAGGCCTACAAATTGGGTATGGGGTGTAGAGAGATGGTCTGTTACACTCCAAGGTGTTCTCCAGGTTGCCTTTCCTGAGCTTCTATTTTCAGGCTCTTGTTTAGTAGTTGTTGGGAACTACACTGCATTAGGCCTACAAAATGGGTATGGGGTGTAGAGAGATGGTGTGTTGCACTCCAAGGTGTTCCCCAGGTTTCCTCTCCATTGCTTCGATCTTCATGCTCTCGTTTAGTAGTTGTTGGAAACTACACTGCATTAGGCCTACAAAATGGGTATGGGGTGTAGAGAGATGGTGTGTTCCACTCCAAGGTGTTCCCCAGGTTTCCTCTCCATTGCTTCGATCTTCATGCTCTCGTTTAGTAGTTGTTGGAAACTACGCTGCATTAGGCCTACAAAATGGGTATGGGGTGTAGAGAGATGGTGTGTTCCACTCCAAGGTGTTCCCCAGGTTTCCTCTCCATTGCTTCGATCTTCATGCTCTCGTTTAGTAGTTGTTGGAAACTACGCTGCATTAGGCCTACAAATTGGGTATGGGGTGTAGAGAGATGGTATGTTGCACTCCAAGGTTTTCCCCAGGTTTCCTCTCCATTGCTTCGATCTTCATGCTCTCGTTTAGTAGTTGTTGGAAACTACGCTGCATTAGGCCTACAAAATGGGTATGGGGTGTAGAGAGATGGTGTTGTACTCCAAGGTGTTCCCAAGGTTTCCTCTCCATTGCTTCGATCTTCATGCTCTCGTTTAGTAGTTGTTGGAAACTACACTGCATTAGGCCTACAAAATGGGTATGGGGTGTAGAGAGATGGTGTGTTCCACTCCAAGGTGTTCCCCAGGTATCGTCCACATTGCTTCGGTCTTCCGACTCTCGTTTAGTAGTTGTAGAAAACTACACTGCATTAGGCCTACAAAATGGGTATGGGGTGTAGAGAGATGGTGTGTTCCACTCCAAGGTGTTCCCCAGGTTTCCTCTCCATTGCTTCGATCTTCATGCTCTCGTTTAGTAGTTGTTGGAAACTACGCTGCATTAGGCCTACAAAATGGGTATGGGGTGTAGAGAGATGGTGTGTTACACTCCAAGGTGTTCCCAAGATTTCCTCTCCATTGCTTCGATCTTCATGCTCTCGTTTAGTAGTTGTTGGAAACTAAACTGCATTAGGCCTACAAAATGGGTATGGGGTGTAGAGAGATGGTGTGTTCCACTCAAGGTGTTCCCCAGGTTTCCTCTCCATTGCTTCGATCTTCATGCTCTCGTTTAGTAGTTGTTGGAAACTACGCTGCATTAGGCCTACAAATTGGGTATGGGGTGTAGAGAGATGGTGTGTTGCACTCCAAGGTGTTCCCCAGGTTTCCTCTCCATTGCTTCGATCTTCATGCTCTCGTTTAGTAGTTGTTGGAAACTACACTGCATTAGGCCTACAAATTGGGTATGGGGTGTAGAGAGATGGTGTGTTACACTCCAAGGTGTTCCCCAGGTTTCGTCCACATTGCTTCGGTCTTCCGACTCTCGTTTAGTAGTTGTAGAAAACTACACTGCATTAGGCCTACAAATTGGGTATGGGGTGTAGAGAGATGGTGTGTTGCACTCCAAGGTGTTCCCCAGGTTTCCTCGCCATTGCTTCAATCTTAATGCTCTCGTTTAGTAGTTGTTGGAAACTACACTGCATTAGGCCTACAAATTGGGTATGGGGTGTAGAGAGATGGTGTGTTGCACTCCAAGGTGTTCCCCAGGTTTCCTCTCCATTGCTTCGATCTTCATGCTCTCGTTTAGTAGTTGTTGGAAACTACGCTGCATTAGGCCTACAAATTGGGTATGGGGTGTAGAGAGATGGTGTGTTGCACTCCAAGGTGTTCCTCAGGTTTCCTCTCCATTGCTTCGATCTTCATGCTCTCGTTTAGTAGTTGTTGGAAACTACACTGCATTAGGCCTACAAAATGGGTATGGGGTGTAGAGAGATGGTGTGTTCCACTCCAAGGTGTTCCCCAGGTTTCCTCTCCATTGCTTCGATCTTTATGCTCTCGTTTAGTAGTTGTTGGAAACTACGCTGCATTAGGCCTACAAATTTGGTATGGGGTGTAGAGAGATGGTGTGTTGCACTCCAAAGTGTTCTACAGGTTTCCTCTCTATTGCTTCGATCTTCATGCTCTCGTTTAGTAGTTGTTTGAAACTACGCTGCATTAGGCCTACAAATTGGGTATGGGGTGTAGAGAGATGGTGTGTTGCACTCCAAGGTGTTCCCCTGGTTTCCTCTCCATTGTTTCGATCTTCATGCTCTCGTTTAGTAGTTGTTGGAAACTACACTGCATTAGGCCTACAAAATGGGTATGGGGTGTAGAGAGATGGTGTGTTCAACTCCAAGGTGTTCCCAAGGTTTCCTCTCCATTGCTTCGATCTTCATGCTCTCGTTTAGTAGTTGTTGGAAACTACACTGCATTAGGCCTACAAAATGGGTATGGGGTGTAGAGAGATGGTGTGTTCCACTCCAAGGTGTTCCCCAGGCTTCCTCTCCATTGCTTCTATCTTCATGCTCTCGTTTAGTAGTTGTTGGAAACTACGCTGCATTAGGCCTACAAATTGGGTATGGGGTGTAGAGAGATGGTGTGTTGCACTCCAAGGTGTTCCCCAGGTTTCCTCTCCATTGCTTCGATCTGCATGCCCTCGTTTAGTAGTTGTTGGAAACTACACTGCATTAGGCCTACAAATTGGGTATGGGGTGTAGAGAGATGGTGTGTTACACTCCAAGGTGTTCCCAGGTTTCGTCCACATTGCTTCGATCTTCATGCTTTCGTTTAGTAGTTGTTGGAAACTATGCTGCATTAGGCCTACAAATTGGGTATGGGGTGTAGAGAGATGGTGTGTTGCACTCCAAGGTGTTCCCCAGGTTTCCTCTCCATTGCTTCGATCTTCATGCTCTCGTTTAGTAGTTGTTGGAAACTACGCTGCATTAGGCCTACAAAATGGGTATGGGGTGTAGAGAGATGGTGTGTTCCACTCCAAGGTGTTCCCAAGGTTTCCTCTCCATTGCTTCTATCTTCATGCTCTCGTTTAGTAGTTGTTGGAAACTACACTGCATTAGGCCTACAAAATGGGTATGGGGTGTAGAGAGATGGTGTGTTCCACTCCAAGGTGTTCCCCAGGTTTCCTCTCCATTGCTTCGATCTTCATGCTCTCGTTTAGTAGTTGTTGGAAACTACGCTGCATTAGGCCTACAAATTGGGTATGGGGTGTAGAGAGATGGTGTGTTGCACTCCAAGGTGTTCCTCAGGTTTCCTCTCCATTGCTTCGATCTTCATGCTCTCGTTTAGTAGTTGTTGGAAACTACGCTGCATTAGGCCTACAAAATGGGTATGGGGTGTAGAGAGATGGTGTTGTACTCCAAGGTTTTCCCAAGGTTTCCTCTCCATTGCTTCGATCTTCATGCTCTCGTTTAGTAGTTGTTGGAAACTACACTGCATTAGGCCTACAAAATGAGTATGGTGTGTAGAGAGATGGTGTGTTCCATTCCAAGGTGTCCCCCAGGTTTCGTCCACATTGCTTCGGTTTTCTGACTCTCGTTTAGTAGTTGTAGAAAACTACACTGCATTAGGCCTACAAAATGGGTATGGGGTGTAGAGAGATGGTGTGTTCCACTCCAAGGTGTTCCCCAGGTTTCCTCTCCATTGCTTCGATCTTCATGCTCTCGTTTAGTAGTTGTTGGAAACTACGCTGCATTAGGCCTACAAAATGGGTATGGGGTGTAGAGAGATGGTGTGTTCCACTCCAAGGTGTTCCCAAGGTTTCCTCTCCATTGCTTCGATCTTCATGCTCTCGTTTAGTAGTTGTTGGAAACGACACTGCATTAGGCCTACAAAATCGGTATGGGGTGTAGAGAGTTGGTGTGTTCCACTCCAGGGTATTCCCCAGGTTTCCTCTCCATTGCTTCGATCTTCATGCTCTCGTTTAGTAGTTGTTGGAAACTACGCTGCATTAGGCCTACAAATTGGGTATGGGGTGTAGAGAGATGGTGTGTTGCACTCCAAGGTGTTCCCCAGGTTTCCTCTCCATTGCTTCGATCTTCATGCTCTCGTTTAGTAGTTGTTGGAAACTACACTGCATTAGGCCTACAAAATCGGTATGGGGTGTAGAGAGTTGGTGTGTTCCACTCCAGGGTATTCCCCAGGTTTCCTCTCCATTGCTTCGATCTTCATGCTCTCGTTTAGTAGTTGTTGGAAACTACGCTGCATTAGGCCTACAAATTGGGTATGGGGTGTAGAGAGAT
This sequence comes from Ranitomeya imitator, assembly GCF_032444005.1. NCBI lineage: Eukaryota > Metazoa > Chordata > Amphibia > Anura > Dendrobatidae > Ranitomeya > Ranitomeya imitator. The sequence goes on along the minus strand of NC_091287.1, from coordinate 461,905,038 downwards.
GGTGTGTTACACTCCAAGGTGTTCCCCAGGTTTCGTCCACATTGCTTCAGTCTTCCGACTCTCGTTTAGTAGTTGTAGAAAACTACACAGCATTAGGCCTACAAATTGGGTATGGGGTGTAGAGAGATGGTGTGATGCACTCCAAGGTGTTCCCCAGGTTTCCTCGCCATTGCTTCAATCTTAATGCTCTCGTTTAGTAGTTGTTGGAAACTACACTGCATTAGGCCTACAAATTGGGTATGGGGTGTAGAGAGATGGTGTGTTGCACTCCAAGGTGTTCCCCAGGTTTCCTCTCCATTGCTTCGATCTTCATGCTCTCGTTTAGTAGTTGTTGGAAACTACGCTGCATTAGGCCTATTAATTGGGTATGGGGTGTAGAGAGATGGTGTGTTGCACTCCAAGGTGTTCCCCAGGTTTCCTCTCCATTGCTTCGATCTTCATGCTCTTGTTTAGTAGTTGTTGGAAACTACACTGCATTAGGCCTACAAAATGGGTATGGGGTGTAGAGAGATGGTGTGTTCCACTCCAAGGTGTTCCCCAGGTTTCCTCTCCATTGCTTCGATCTTCATGCTCTCGTTTAGTAGTTGTTGGAAACTACGCTGCATTAGGCCTACAAATTTGGTATGGGGTGTAGAGAGATGGTGTGTTGCACTCCAAAGTGTTCCCCAGGTTTCCTCTCTATTGCTTCGATCTTCATGCTCTTGTTTAGTGGTTGTTGGAAACTACACTGCATTAGGCCTACAAAATGGGTATGGGGTGTAGAGAGATGGTGTGTTCCACTCCAAGGTGTTCCCAAGGTTTCCTCTCCATTGCTTCGATCTTCATGCTCTCGTTTAGTAGTTGTTGGAAACTACGCTGCATTAGGCCTACAAATTGGGTATGGGGTGTAGAGAGATGGTGTGTTGCACTCCAAGGTGTTCCCCAGGTTTCCTCTCCATTGCTTCGATCTTCATGCTCTCGTTTAGTAGTTGTTGGAAACTACGCTGCATTAGGCCTACAAATTTGGTATGGGGTGTAGAGAGATGGTGTGTTGCACTCCAAAGTGTTCCCCAGGTTTCCTCTCTATTGCTTCGATCTTCATGCTCTTGTTTAGTGGTTGTTGGAAACTACACTGCATTAGGCCTACAAAATGGGTATGGGGTGTAGAGAGATGGTGTGTTCCACTCCAAGGTGTTCCCAAGGTTTCCTCTCCATTGCTTCGATCTTCATGCTCTCGTTTAGTAGTTGTTGGAAACTACGCTGCATTAGGCCTACAAATTGGGTATGGGGTGTAGAGAGATGGTGTGTTGCACTCCAAGGTGTTCCCCAGGTTTCCTCTCCATTGCTTCGATCTTCATGCTCTCGTTTAGTAGTTGTTGGAAACTACACTGCATTAGGCCTACAAAATGGGTATGGGGTGTAGAGACATGGTGTGTTACACTCCAAGGTGTTCCCAAGGTTTCCTCTCCATTGCTTCGATCTTCATGCTCTCGTTTAGTAGTTGTTGGAAACTACACTGCATTAGGCCTACAAAATGGGTATGGGGTGTAGAGAGATGGTGTGTTCCACTCAAGGTGTTCCCCAGGTTTCCTCTCCATTGCTTCGATCTTCATGCTCTCGTTTAGTAGTTGTTGGAAACTACGCTGCATTAGGCCTACAAATTGGGTATGGGGTGTAGAGAGATGGTGTGTTGCACTCCAAGGTGTTCCCCAGGTTTCCTCTCCATTGCTTCGATCTTCATGCTCTCGTTTAGTAGTTGTTGGAAACTACGCTGCATTAGGCCTACAAATTGGGTATGGGGTGTAGAGAGATGGTGTGTTGCACTCCAAGGTGTTCCCCAGGTTTCCTCTCCATTGCTTCGATCTTCATGCTCTCGTTTAGTAGTTGTTGGAAACTACACTGCATTAGGCCTACAAATTGGGTATGGGGTGTAGAGAGATGGTGTGTTACACTCCAAGGTGTTCCCCAGGTTTCGTCCACATTGCTTCGGTCTTCCGACTCTCGTTTAGTAGTTGTAGAAAACTACACTGCATTAGGCCTACAAATTGGGTATGGGGTGCAGAGAGATGGTGTGTTGCACTCCAAGGTGTTCCCCAGGTTTCCTCGCCATTGCTTCAATCTTAATGCTCTCGTTTAGTAGTTGTTGGAAACTACACTGCATTAGGCCTACAAATTGGGTATGGGGTGTAGAGAGATGGTGTGCTGCACTCCAAGGTGTTCCCCAGGTTTCCTCTCCATTGCTTCGATCTTCATGCTCTCGTTTAGTAGTTGTTGGAAACTACGCTGCATTAGGCCTACAAATTGGGTATGGGGTGTAGACAGATGGTGTTTTGCACTCCAAGGTGTTCCCCAGGTTTCCTCTCCATTGCTTCGATCTTCATGCTCTCGTTTAGTAGTTGTTGGAAACTACACTGCATTAGGCCTACAAAATGGGTATGGGGTGTAGAGAGATGGTGTGTTCCACTCCAAGGTGTTCCCCAGGTTTCCTCTCCATTGCTTCGATCTTTATGCTCTCGTTTAGTAGTTGTTGGAAACTACGCTGCATTAGGCCTACAAATTTGGTATGGGGTGAAGAGAGATGGTGTGTTGCACTCCAAAGTGTTCTACAGGTTTCCTCTCTATTGCTTCGATCTTCATGCTCTCGTTTAGTGGTTGTTGGAAACTACACTGCATTAGGCCTACAAAATGGGTATGGGGTGTAGAGAGATGGTGTGTTCCACTCCAAGGTGTTCCCAAGGTTTCCTCTCCATTGCTTCGATCTTCATGCTCTCGTTTAGTAGTTGTTGGAAACTACACTGCATTAGGCCTACAAAATGGGTATGGGGTGTAGAGAGATGGTGTGTTCCACTCCAAGGTGTTCCCCAGGTTTCCTCTCCATTGCTTCGATCTTCATGCTCTCATTTAGTAGTTGTTGGAAACTACGCTGCATTAGGCCTACAAATTGGGTATGGGGTGTAGAGAGATGGTGTGTTGCACTCCAAGGTGTTCCCCAGGTTTCCTCTCCATTGCTTCGATCTTCATGCTCTCGTTTAGTAGTTGTTGGAAACTACACTGCATTAGGCCTACAAAATGGGTATGGGGTGTAGAGAGATGGTGTGTTACACTCCAAGGTGTTCCCAAGGTTTCCTCTCCATTGCTTCGTTCTTCATGCTCTCGTTTAGTAGTTGTTGGAAACTACACTGCATTAGGCCTATAAAATGGGTATAGGGTGTAGAGAGATGGTGTGTTCCACTCCAAGGTGTTCCCCAGGTTTCCTCTCCATTGCTTCGATCTTCATGCTCTTGTTTATTAGTTGTTTGAAACTACGCTGCATTAGGCCTACAAATTGGGTATGGGGTGTAGAGAGATGGTGTGTTGCACTCCAAGGTGTTCCCCAGGTTTCCTCTCCATTGTTTCGATCTTCATGCTCTCGTTTAGTAGTTGTTGGAAACTACACTGCATTAGGCCTACAAAATGGGTATGGGGTGTAGAGAGATGGTGTGTTCAACTCCAAGGTGTTCCCAAGGTTTCCTCTCCATTGCTTCGATCTTCATGCTCTCGTTTAGTAGTTGTTGGAAACTACACTGCATTAGGCCTACAAAATGGTTATGGGGTGTAGAGAGATGGTGTGTTCCACTCCAAGGTGTTCCCCAGGTTTCCTCTCTATTGCTTCTATCTTCATGCTCTCGTTTAGTAGTTGTTGGAAACTACGCTGCATTAGGCCTACAAATTGGGTATGGGGTGTAGAGAGATGGTGTGTTGCACTCCAAGGTGTTCCCCAGGTTTCCTCTCCATCGCTTCGATCTTCATGCTCTCGTTTAGTAGTTGTTGGAAACTACACTGCATTAGGCCTACAAATTGGGTATGGGGTGTAGAGAGATGGTGTGTTACACTCCAAGGTGTTCCCCAGGTTTCGTCCACATTGCTTCGATCTTCATGCTTTCGTTTAGTAGTTGTTGGAAACTATGCTGCATTAGGCCTACAAATTGGGTATGGGGTGTAGAGAGATGGTGTGTTGCACTCCAAGGTGTTCCCCAGGTTTCCTCTCCATTGCTTCGATCTTCATGCTCTCGTTTAGTAGTTGTTGGAAACTATGCTGCATTAGGCCTACAAAATGGGTATGGGGTGTAGAGAGATGGTGTGTTCCACTCCAAGGTGTTCCCAAGGTTTCCTCTCCATTGCTTCTATCTTCATGCTCTCGTTTAGTAGTTGTTGGAAACTACACTGCATTAGGCCTACAAAATGGGTATGGGGTGTAGAGAGATGGTGTGTTCCACTCCAAGGTGTTCCCCAGGTTTCCTCTCCATTGCTTCGATCTTCATGCTCTCGTTTAGTAGTTGTTGGAAACTACGCTGCATTAGGCCTACAAATTGGGTATGGGGTGTAGAGAGATGGTGTGTTGCACTCCAAGGTGTTCCCCAGGTTTCCTCTCCATTGCTTCGATCTTCATGCTCTCGTTTAGTAGTTGTTGGAAACTACGCTGCATTAGGCCTACAAAATGGGTATGGGGTGTAGAGAGATGGTGTTGTACTCCAAGGTGTTCCCAAGGTTTCCTCTCCATTGCTTCGATCTTCATGCTCTCGTTTAGTAGTTGTTGGAAACTACGCTGCATTAGGCCTACAAAATGGGTATGGGGTGTAGAGAGATGGTGTGTTCCACTCCAAGGTGTTCCCAAGGTTTCCTCTCCATTGCTTCGATCTTCATGCTCTCGTTTAGTAGTTGTTGGAAACTACACTGCATTAGGCCTACAAAATCGGTATGGGGTGTAGAGAGTTGGTGTGTTTCACTCCAGGGTATTCCCCAGGTTTCCTCTCCATTGCTTCGATCTTCATGCTCTCGTTTAGTAGTTGTTGGAAACTACGCTGCATTAGGCCTACAAATTGGGTATGGGGTGTAGAGAGATGGTGTGTTGCACTCCAAGGTGTTCCCCAGGTTTCCTCTCCATTGCTTCGATCTTCATGCTCTCGTTTAGTAGTTGTTGGAAACTACACTGCATTAGGCCTACAAAATGGGGAATGGGGTGTAGAGAGATGGTGTGTTACACTCCAAGGTGTTCCCCAGGTTTCGTCCACATTGCTTCAGTCTTCCGACTCTCGTTTAGTAGTTGTAGAAAACTACACTGCATTAGGCCTACAAATTGGGTATGGGGTGTAGAGAGATGGTGTGTTGCACTCCAAGGTGTTCCCCAGGTTTCCTCGCCATTGCTTCAATCTTAATGCTCTCGTTTAGTAGTTGTTGGAAACTACACTGCATTAGGCCTACAAATTGGGTATGGGGTGTAGAGAGATGGTGTGTTGCACTCCAAGGTGTTCCCCAGGTTTCCTCTCCATTGCTTCGATCTTCATGCTCTCGTTTAGTAGTTGTTGGAAACTACGCTGCATTAGGCCTACAAATTGGGTATGGGGTGTAGAGAGATGGTGTTTTGCACTCCAAGGTGTTCCCCAGGTTTCCTCTCCATTGCTTCAATCTTCATGCTCTCGTTTAGTAGTTGTTGGAAACTACACTGCATTAGGCCTACAAAATGGGTATGGGGTGTAGAGAGATGGTGTGTTCCACTCCAAGGTGTTCCCCAGGTTTCCTCTCCATTGCTTCGATCTTTATGCTCTCGTTTAGTAGTTGTTGGAAACTACGCTGCATTAGGCCTACAAATTTGGTATGGGGTGTAGAGAGATGGTGTGTTGCACTCCAAAGTGTTCTACAGGTTTCCTCTCTATTGCTTCGATCTTCATGCTCTCGTTTAGTGGTTGTTGGAAACTACACTGCATTAGGCCTACAAAATGGGTATAGGGTGTAGAGAGATGGTGTGTTCCACTCCAAGGTGTTCCCAAGGTTTCCTCTCCATTGCTTCGATCTTCATGCTCTCGTTTAGTAGTTGTTGGAAACTACACTGCATTAGGCCTACAAAATGGGTATGGGGTGTAGAGAGATGGTGTGTTCCACTCCAAGGTGTTCCCCAGGTTTCCTCTCCATTGCTTCGATCTTCATGCTCTCATTTAGTAGTTGTTGGAAACTACGCTGCATTAGGCCTACAAATTGGGTATGGGGTGTAGAGAGATGGTGTGTTGCACTCCAAGGTGTTCCCCAGGTTTCCTCTCCATTGCTTCGATCTTCATGCTCTCGTTTAGTAGTTGTTGGAAACTACACTGCATTAGGCCTACAAAATGGGTATGGGGTGTAGAGAGATGGTGTGTTACACTCCAAGGTGTTCCCAAGGTTTCCTCTCCATTGCTTCGTTCTTCATGCTCTCGTTTAGTAGTTGTTGGAAACTACACTGCATTAGGCCTATAAAATGGGTATAGGGTGTAGAGAGATGGTGTGTTCCACTCCAAGGTGTTCCCCAGGTTTCCTCTCCATTGCTTCGATCTTCATGCTCTTGTTTATTAGTTGTTTGAAACTACGCTGCATTAGGCCTACAAATTGGGTATGGGGTGTAGAGAGATGGTGTGTTGCACTCCAAGGTGTTCCCCAGGTTTCCTCTCCATTGTTTCGATCTTCATGCTCTCGTTTAGTAGTTGTTGGAAACTACACTGCATTAGGCCTACAAAATGGGTATGGGGTGTAGAGAGATGGTGTGTTCAACTCCAAGGTGTTCCCAAGGTTTCCTCTCCATTGCTTCGATCTTCAAGCTCTCGTTTAGTAGTTGTTGGAAACTACACTGCATTAGGCCTACAAAATGGGTATGGGGTGTAGAGAGATGGTGTGTTCCACTCCAAGGTGTTCCCCAGGTTTCCTCTCCATTGCTTCTATCTTCATGCTCTCGTTTAGTAGTTGTTGGAAACTACGCTGCATTAGGCCTACAAATTGGGTATGGGGTGTAGAGAGATGGTGTGTTGCACTCCAAGGTGTTCCCCAGGTTTCCTCTCCATTGCTTCGATCTTCATGCCCTCGTTTAGTAGTTGTTGGAAACTACACTGCATTAGGCCTACAAATTGGGTATGGGGTGTAGAGAGATGGTGTGTTACACTCCAAGGTGTTCCCCAGGTTTCGTCCACATTGCTTCGATCTTCATGCTTTCGTTTAGTAGTTGTTGGAAACTATGCTGCATTAGGCCTACAAATTGGGTATGGGGTGTAGAGAGATGGTGTGTTGCACTCCAAGGTGTTCCCCAGGTTTCCTCTCCATTGCTTCGATCTTCATGCTCTCGTTTAGTAGTTGTTGGAAACTACGCTGCATTAGGCCTACAAAATGAGTATGGGGTGTAGAGAGATGGTGTGTTCCACTCCAAGGTGTTCCCAAGGTTTCCTCTCCATTGCTTCTATCTTCATGCTCTCGTTTAGTAGTTGTTGGAAACTACACTGCATTAGGCCTAGAAAATGGGTATGGGGTGTAGAGAGATGGTGTGTTCCACTCCAAGGTGTTCCCAAGGTTTCCTCTCCATTGCTTCGATCTTCATGCTCTCGTTTAGTAGTTGTTGGAAACTACGCTGCATTAGGCCTACAAAATGGGTATGGGGTGTAGAGAGATGGTGTGTTCCACTCCAAGGTGTTCCCAAGGTTTCCTCTCCATTGCTTCTATCTTCATGCTCTCGTTTAGTAGTTGTTGGAAACTACGCTGCATTTGGCCTACAAAATGGGTATGGGGTGTAGAGAGATGGTGTGTTCCACTCCAAGGTGTTCCCAAGGTTTCCTCTCCATTGCTTCGATCTTCATGCTCTCGTTTAGTAGTTGTTGGAAACTACACTGCATTAGGCCTACAAAATCGGTATGGGGTGTAGAGAGTTGGTGTGTTTCACTCCAGGGTATTCCCCAGGTTTCCTCTCCATTGCTTCGATCTTCATGCTCTCGTTTAGTAGTTGTTGGAAACTACGCTGCATTAGGCCTACAAATTGGGTATGGGGTGTAGAGAGATGGTGTGTTGCACTCCAAGGTGTTCCCCAGGTTTCCTCTCCATTGCTTCGATCTTCATGCTCTCGTTTAGTAGTTGTTGGAAACTACACTGCATTAGGCCTACAAATTGGGTATGGGGTGTAGAGAGATGGTGTGTTACACTCCAAGGTGTTCCCCAGGTTTCGTCCACATTGCTTCAGTCTTCCGACTCTCGTTTAGTAGTTGTAGAAAACTACACTGCATTAGGCCTACAAATTGGGTATGGGGTGTAGAGAGATGGTGTGATGCACTCCAAGGTGTTCCCCAGGTTTCCTCGCCATTGCTTCAATCTTAATGCTCTCGTTTAGTAGTTGTTGGAAACTACACTGCATTAGGCCTACAAATTGGGTATGGGGTGTAGAGAGATGGTGTGTTGCACTCCAAGGTGTTCCCCAGGTTTCCTCTCCATTGCTTCGATCTTCATGCTCTCGTTTAGTAGTTGTTGGAAACTACGCTGCATTAGGCCTACAAATTTGGTATGGGGTGTAGAGAGATGGTGTGTTGCACTCCAAGGTGTTCCCCAGGTTTCCTCTCTATTGCTTCGATCTTCATGCTCTTGTTTAGTGGTTGTTGGAAACTACACTGCATTAGGCCTACAAAATGGGTATGGGGTGTAGAGAGATGGTGTGTTCCACTCCAAGGTGTTCCCCAGGTTTCCTCTCCATTGCTTCGATCTTCATGCTCTCGTTTAGTAGTTGTTGGAAACTACGCTGCATTAGGCCTACAAATTGGGTATGGGGTGTAGAGAGATGGTGTGTTGCACTCCAAGGTGTTCCCCAGGTTTCCTCTCCATTGCTTCGATCTTCATGCTCTCGTTTAGTAGTTGTTGGAAACTACACTGCATTAGGCCTACAAAATGGGTATGGGGTGTAGAGACATGGTGTGTTACACTCCAAGGTGTTCCCAAGGTTTCCTCTCCATTGCTTCGATCTTCATGCTCTCGTTTAGTAGTTGTTGGAAACTACACTGCATTAGGCCTACAAAATGGGTATGGGGTGTAGAGAGATGGTGTGTTCCACTCCAAGGTGTTCCCCAGGTTTCCTCTCCATTGCTTCGATCTTCATGCTCTCGTTTAGTAGTTGTTTGAAACTACGCTGCATTAGGCCTACAAATTGGGTATGGGGTGTAGAGAGATGGTGTTTTCCACTCCAAGGTGTTCCCAAGGTTTCCTCTCCATTGCTTCGATCTTCATGCTCTCATTTAATAGTTGTTGGAAACTACGCTGCATTAGGCCTACAAATTGGGTATGGGGTGTAGAGAGATGGTGTGTTGCATTCCAAGGTGTTCCCCAGGTTTCCTCTCCATTGCTTCGATCTTCATGCTTTCGTTTAGTAGTTGTTGGAAACTACACTGCATTAGGCCTACAAAATGGGTATGGGGTGTAGAGAGATGGTGTGTTCCACTCCAAGGTGTTCCCCAGGTTTCCTCTCCATTGCTTCGATCTTTATGCTCTCGTTTAGTAGTTGTTGGAAACTACGCTGCATTAGGCCTACAAATTTGGTATGGGGTGTAGAGAGATGGTGTGTTGCACTCCAAAGTGTTCCCCTGGTGTCCTCTCTATTGCTTCGATCTTCATGCTCTCGTTTAGTGGTTGTTGGAAACTACACTGCATTAGGCCTACAAAATGGGTATGGGGTGTAGAGAGATGGTGTGTTCCACTCCAAGGTGTTCCCAAGGTTTCCTCTCCATTGCTTCGATCTTCATGCTCTCGTTTAGTAGTTGTTGGAAACTACACTGCATTAGGCCTACAAAATGGGTATGGGGTGTAGAGAGATGGTGTGTTCCACTCCAAGGTGTTCCCCAGGTTTCCTCTCCATTGCTTCGATCTTCATGCTCTCATTTAGTAGTTGTTGGAAAGTACGCTGCATTAGGCCTACAAATTGGGTATGGGGTGTAGAGAGATGGTGTGTTGCACTCCAAGGTGTTCCCCAGGTTTCCTCTCCATTGCTTCGATCTTCATGCTCTCGTTTAGTAGTTGTTGGAAACTACACTGCATTAGGCCTACAAAATGGGTATGGGGTGTAGAGAGATGGTGTGTTACACTCCAAGGTGTTCCCAAGGTTTCCTCTCCATTGCTTCGTTCTTCATGCTCTCGTTTAGTAGTTGTTGGAAACTACACTGCATTAGGCCTACAAAATGGGTATGGGGTGTAGAGAGATGGTGTGTTCCACTCCAAGGTGTTCCCCAGGTTTCCTCTCCATTGCTTCGATCTTCATGCTCTCGTTTAGTAGTTGTTGGAAACTACGCTGCATTAGGCCTACAAATTGGGTATGGGGTGTAGAGAGATGGTGTGTTGCACTCCAAGGTGTTCCCCAGGTTTCCTCTCCATTGTTTCGATCTTCATGCTCTCGTTTAGTAGTTGTTGGAAACTACACTGCATTAGGCCTACAAAATGGGTATGGGGTGTAGAGAGATGGTGTGTTCCACTCCAAGGTGTTCCCCAGGTTTCCTCTCCATTGCTTCTATCTTCATGCTCTCGTTTAGTAGTTGTTGGAAACTACGCTGCATTAGGCCTACAAATTGGGTATGGGGTGTAGAGAGATGGTGTGTTGCACTCCAAGGTGTTCCCCAGGTTTCCTCTCCATTGCTTCGATCTTCATGCTCTCGTTTAGTAGTTGTTGGAAACTACACTGCATTAGGCCTACAAATTGGGTATGGGGTGTAGAGAGATGGTGTGTTACACTCCAAGGTGTTCCCCAGGTTTCGTCCACATTGCTTCGATCTTCATGCTTTCGTTTAGTAGTTGTTGGAAACTATGCTGCATTAGGCCTACAAATTGGGTATGGGGTGTAGAGAGATGGTGTGTTGCACTCCAAGGTGTTCCCCAGGTTTCCTCTCCATTGCTTCGATCTTCATGCTCTCGTTTAGTAGTTGTTGGAAACTACGCTGCATTAGGCCTACAAAATGGGTATGGGGTGTAGAGAGATGGTGTGTTCCACTCCAAGGTGTTCCCAAGGTTTCCTCTCCATTGCTTCTATCTTCATGCTCTCGTTTAGTAGTTGTTGGAAACTACGCTGCATTAGGCCTACAAAATGGGTATGGGGTGTAGAGAGATGGTGTGTTCCACTCCAAGGTGTTCCCAAGGTTTCCTCTCCATTGCTTCGATCTTCATGCTCTCGTTTAGTAGTTGTTGGAAACTACACTGCATTAGGCCTACAAAATCGGTATGGGGTGTAGAGAGTTGTTGTGTTTCACTCCAGGGTATTCCCCAGGTTTCCTCTCCATTGCTTCGATCTTCATGCTCTCGTTTAGTAGTTGTTGGAAACTACGCTGCATTAGGCCTACAAATTGGGTATGGGGTGTAGAGAGATGGTGTGTTGCACTCCAAGGTGTTCCCCAGGTTTCCTCTCCATTGCTTCGATCTTCATGCTCTCGTTTAGTAGTTGTTGGAAACTACACTGCATTAGGCCTACAAATTGGGTATGGGGTGTAGAGAGATGGTGTGTTACACTCCAAGGTGTTCCCCAGGTTTCGTCCACATTGCTTCAGTCTTCCGACTCTCGTTTAGTAGTTTTAGAAAACTACACTGCATTAGGCCTACAAATTGGGTATGGGGTGTAGAGAGATGGTGTGATGCACTCCAAGGTGTTCCCCAGGTTTCCTCGCCATTGCTTCAATCTTAATGCTCTCGTTTAGTAGTTGTTGGAAACTACACTGCATTAGGCCTACAAATTGGGTATGGGGTGTAGAGAGATGGTGTGTTGCACTCCAAGGTGTTCCCCAGGTTTCCTCTCCATTGCTTCGATCTTCATGCTCTCGTTTAGTAGTTGTTGGAAACTACGCTGCATTAGGCCTACAAATTTGGTATGGGGTGTAGAGAGATGGTGTGTTGCACTCCAAAGTGTTCCCCAGGTTTCCTCTCTATTGCTTCGATCTTCATGCTCTTGTTTAGTGGTTGTTGGAAACTACACTGCATTAGGCCTACAAAATGGGTATGGGGTGTAGAGAGATGGTGTGTTCCACTCCAAGGTGTTCCCCAGGTTTCCTCTCCATTGCTTCGATCTTCATGCTCTCGTTTAGTAGTTGTTGGAAACTACGCTGCATTAGGCCTACAAATTGGGTATGGGGTGTAGAGAGATGGTGTGTTGCACTCCAAGGTGTTCCCCAGGTTTCCTCTCCATTGCTTCGATCTTCATGCTCTCGTTTAGTAGTTGTTGGAAACTACACTGCATTAGGCCTACAAAATGGGTATGGGGTGTAGAGACATGGTGTGTTACACTCCAAGGTGTTCCCAAGGTTTCCTCTCCATTGCTTCGATCTTCATGCTCTCGTTTAGTAGTTGTTGGAAACTACACTGCATTAGGCCTACAAAATGGGTATGGGGTGTAGAGAGATGGTGTGTTCCACTCCAAGGTGTTCCCCAGGTTTCCTCTCCATTGCTTCGATCTTCATGCTCTCGTTTAGTAGTTGTTGGAAACTACGCTGCATTAGGCCTACAAATTGGGTATGGGGTGTAGAGAGATGGTGTGTTGCACTCCAAGGTGTTCCCCAGGTTTCCTCTCCATTGCTTCGATCTTCATGCTCTCGTTTAGTAGTTGTTGGAAACTACACTGCATTAGGCCTACAAATTGGGTATGGGGTGTAGAGAGATGGTGTGTTACACTCCAAGGTGTTCCCCAGGTTTCGTCCACATTGCTTCGATCTTCATGCTTTCGTTTAGTAGTTGTTGGAAACTATGCTGCATTAGGCCTACAAATTGGGTATGGGGTGTAGAGAGATGGTGTGTTGCACTCCAAGGTGTTCCCCAGGTTTCCTCTCCATTGCTTCGATCTTCATGCTCTCGTTTAGTAGTTGTTGGAAACTACGCTGCATTAGGCCTACAAATTGGGTATGGGGTGTAGAGAGATGGTGTGTTGCACTCCAAGGTGTTCCCCAGGTTTCCTCTCCATTGTTTCGATCTTCATGCTCTCGTTTAGTAGTTGTTGGAAACTACACTGCATTAGGCCTACAAAATGGGTATGGGGTGTAGAGAGATGGTGTGTTCCACTCCAAGGTGTTCCCCAGGTTTCCTCTCCATTGCTTCTATCTTCATGCTCTCGTTTAGTAGTTGTTGGAAACTACGCTGCATTAGGCCTACAAATTGGGTATGGGGTGTAGAGAGATGGTGTGTTGCACTCCAAGGTGTTCCCCAGGTTTCCTCTCCATTGCTTCGATCTTCATGCTCTCGTTTAGTAGTTGTTGGAAACTACACTGCATTAGGCCTACAAATTGGGTATGGGGTGTAGAGAGATGGTGTGTTACACTCCAAGGTGTTCCCCAGGTTTCGTCCACATTGCTTCGATCTTCATGCTTTCGTTTAGTAGTTGTTGGAAACTATGCTGCATTAGGCCTACAAATTGGGTATGGGGTGTAGAGAGATGGTGTGTTGCACTCCAAGGTGTTCCCCAGGTTTCCTCTCCATTGCTTCGATCTTCATGCTCTCGTTTAGTAGTTGTTGGAAACTACGCTGCATTAGGCCTACAAAATGGGTATGGGGTGTAGAGAGATGGTGTGTTCCACTCCAAGGTGTTCCCAAGGTTTCCTCTCCATTGCTTCTATCTTCATGCTCTCGTTTAGTAGTTGTTGGAAACTACGCTGCATTAGGCCTACAAAATGGGTATGGGGTGTAGAGAGATGGTGTGTTCCACTCCAAGGTGTTCCCAAGGTTTCCTCTCCATTGCTTCGATCTTCATGCTCTCGTTTAGTAGTTGTTGGAAACTACACTGCATTAGGCCTACAAAATCGGTATGGGGTGTAGAGAGTTGGTGTGTTTCACTCCAGGGTATTCCCCAGGTTTCCTCTCCATTGCTTCGATCTTCATGCTCTCGTTTAGTAGTTGTTGGAAACTACGCTGCATTAGGCCTACAAATTGGGTATGGGGTGTAGAGAGATGGTGTGTTGCACTCCAAGGTGTTCCCCAGGTTTCCTCTCCATTGCTTCGATCTTCATGCTCTCGTTTAGTAGTTGTTGGAAACTACACTGCATTAGGCCTACAAATTGGGTATGGGGTGTAGAGAGATGGTGTGTTACACTCCAAGGTGTTCCCCAGGTTTCGTCCACATTGCTTCAGTCTTCCGACTCTCGTTTAGTAGTTGTAGAAAACTACACTGCATTAGGCCTACAAATTGGGTATGGGGTGTAGAGAGATGGTGTGATGCACTCCAAGGTGTTCCCCAGGTTTCCTCGCCATTGCTTCAATCTTAATGCTCTCGTTTAGTAGTTGTTGGAAACTACACTGCATTAGGCCTACAAATTGGGTATGGGGTGTAGAGAGATGGTGTGTTGCACTCCAAGGTGTTCCCCAGGTTTCCTCTCCATTGCTTCGATCTTCATGCTCTCGTTTAGTAGTTGTTGGAAACTACGCTGCATTAGGCCTACAAATTTGGTATGGGGTGTAGAGAGATGGTGTGTTGCACTCCAAAGTGTTCCCCAGGTTTCCTCTCTATTGCTTCGATCTTCATGCTCTTGTTTAGTGGTTGTTGGAAACTACACTGCATTAGGCCTACAAAATGGGTATGGGGTGTAGAGAGATGGTGTGTTCCACTCCAAGGTGTTCCCCAGGTTTCCTCTCCATTGCTTCGATCTTCATGCTCTCGTTTAGTAGTTGTTGGAAACTACGCTGCATTAGGCCTACAAATTGGGTATGGGGTGTAGAGAGATGGTGTGTTGCACTCCAAGGTGTTCCCCAGGTTTCCTCTCCATTGCTTCGATCTTCATGCTCTCGTTTAGTAGTTGTTGGAAACTACACTGCATTAGGCCTACAAAATGGGTATGGGGTGTAGAGACATGGTGTGTTACACTCCAAGGTGTTCCCAAGGTTTCCTCTCCATTGCTTCGATCTTCATGCTCTCGTTTAGTAGTTGTTGGAAACTACACTGCATTAGGCCTACAAAATGGGTATGGGGTGTAGAGAGATGGTGTGTTCCACTCCAAGGTGTTCCCCAGGTTTCCTCTCCATTGCTTCGATCTTCATGCTCTCGTTTAGTAGTTGTTGGAAACTACGCTGCATTAGGCCTACAAATTGGGTATGGGGTGTAGAGAGATGGTGTGTTGCACTCCAAGGTGTTCCCCAGGTTTCCTCTCCATTGTTTCGATCTTCATGCTCTCGTTTAGTAGTTGTTGGAAACTACACTGCATTAGGCCTACAAAATGGGTATGGGGTGTAGAGAGATGGTGTGTTCCACTCCAAGGTGTTCCCCAGGTTTCCTCTCCATTGCTTCTATCTTCATGCTCTCGTTTAGTAGTTGTTGGAAACTACGCTGCATTAGGCCTACAAATTGGGTATGGGGTGTAGAGAGATGGTGTGTTGCACTCCAAGGTGTTCCCCAGGTTTCCTCTCCATTGCTTCGATCTTCATGCTCTCGTTTAGTAGTTGTTGGAAACTACACTGCATTAGGCCTACAAATTGGGTATGGGGTGTAGAGAGATGGTGTGTTACACTCCAAGGTGTTCCCCAGGTTTCGTCCACATTGATTCGATCTTCATGCTTTCGTTTAGTAGTTGTTGGAAACTATGCTGCATTAGGCCTACAAATTGGGTATGGGGTGTAGAGAGATGGTGTGTTGCACTCCAAGGTGTTCCCCAGGTTTCCTCTCCATTGCTTCGATCTTCATGCTCTCGTTTAGTAGTTGTTGGAAACTACGCTGCATTAGGCCTACAAAATGGGTATGGGGTGTAGAGAGATGGTGTGTTCCACTCCAAGGTGTTCCCAAGGTTTCCTCTCCATTGCTTCTATCTTCATGCTCTCGTTTAGTAGTTGTTGGAAACTACGCTGCATTAGGCCTACAAAATGGGTATGGGGTGTAGAGAGATGGTGTGTTCCACTCCAAGGTGTTCCCAAGGTTTCCTCTCCATTGCTTCGATCTTCAAGCTCTCGTTTAGTAGTTGTTGGAAACTACACTGCATTAGGCCTACAAAATCGGTATGGGGTGTAGAGAGTTGGTGTGTTTCACTCCAGGGTATTCCCCAGGTTTCCTCTCCATTGCTTCGATCTTCATGCTCTCGTTTAGTAGTTGTTGGAAACTACGCTGCATTAGGCCTACAAATTGGGTATGGGGTGTAGAGAGATGGTGTGTTGCACTCCAAGGTGTTCCCCAGGTTTCCTCTCCATTGCTTCGATCTTCATGCTCTCGTTTAGTAGTTGTTGGAAACTACACTGCATTAGGCCTACAAATTGGGTATGGGGTGTAGAGAGATGGTGTGTTACACTCCAAGGTGTTCCCCAGGTTTCGTCCACATTGCTTCAGTCTTCCGACTCTCGTTTAGTAGTTGTAGAAAACTACACTGCATTAGGCCTACAAATTGGGTATGGGGTGTAGAGAGATGGTGTGATGCACTCCAAGGTGTTCCCCAGGTTTCCTCGCCATTGCTTCAATCTTAATGCTCTCGTTTAGTAGTTGTTGGAAACTACACTGCATTAGGCCTACAAATTGGGTATGGGGTGTAGAGAGATGGTGTGTTGCACTCCAAGGTGTTCCCCAGGTTTCCTCTCCATTGCTTCGATCTTCATGCTCTCGTTTAGTAGTTGTTGGAAACTACGCTGCATTAGGCCTACAAATTTGGTATGGGGTGTAGAGAGATGGTGTGTTGCACTCCAAAGTGTTCCCCAGGTTTCCTCTCTATTGCTTCGATCTTCATGCTCTTGTTTAGTGGTTGTTGGAAACTACACTGCATTAGGCCTACAAAATGGGTATGGGGTGTAGAGAGATGGTGTGTTCCACTCCAAGGTGTTCCCCAGGTTTCCTCTCCATTGCTTCGATCTTCATGCTCTCGTTTAGTAGTTGTTGGAAACTACGCTGCATTAGGCCTACAAATTGGGTATGGGGTGTAGAGAGATGGTGTGTTGCACTCCAAGGTGTTCCCCAGGTTTCCTCTCCATTGCTTCGATCTTCATGCTCTCGTTTAGTAGTTGTTGGAAACTACACTGCATTAGGCCTACAAAATGGGTATGGGGTGTAGAGACATGGTGTGTTACACTCCAAGGTGTTCCCAAGGTTTCCTCTCCATTGCTTCGATCTTCATGCTCTCGTTTAGTAGTTGTTGGAAACTACACTGCATTAGGCCTACAAAATGGGTATGGGGTGTAGAGAGATGGTGTGTTCCACTCCAAGGTGTTCCCCAGGTTTCCTCTCCATTGCTTCGATCTTCATGCTCTCGTTTAGTAGTTGTTTGAAACTACGCTGCATTAGGCCTACAAATTGGGTATGGGGTGTAGAGAGATGGTGTTTTCCACTCCAAGGTGTTCCCAAGGTTTCCTCTCCATTGCTTCGATCTTCATGCTCTCATTTAATAGTTGTTGGAAACTACGCTGCATTAGGCCTACAAATTGGGTATGGGGTGTAGAGAGATGGTGTGTTGCATTCCAAGGTGTTCCCCAGGTTTCCTCTCCATTGCTTCGATCTTCATGCTTTCGTTTAGTAGTTGTTGGAAACTACACTGCATTAGGCCTACAAAATGGGTATGGGGTGTAGAGAGATGGTGTGTTCCACTCCAAGGTGTTCCCCAGGTTTCCTCTCCATTGCTTCGATCTTTATGCTCTCGTTTAGTAGTTGTTGGAAACTACGCTGCATTAGGCCTACAAATTTGGTATGGGGTGTAGAGAGATGGTGTGTTGCACACCAAAGTGTTCCCCTGGTGTCCTCTCTATTGCTTCGATCTTCATGCTCTCGTTTAGTGGTTGTTGGAAACTACACTGCATTAGGCCTACAAAATGGGTATGGGGTGTAGAGAGATGGTGTGTTCCACTCCAAGGTGTTCCCAAGGTTTCCTCTCCATTGCTTCGATCTTCATGCTCTCGTTTAGTAGTTGTTGGAAACTACACTGCATTAGGCCTACAAAATGGGTATGGGGTGTAGAGAGATGGTGTGTTCCACTCCAAGGTGTTCCCCAGGTTTCCTCTCCATTGCTTCGATCTTCATGCTCTCGTTTAGTAGTTGTTGGAAACTACACTGCATTAGGCCTACAAATTGGGTATGGGGTGTAGAGAGATGGTGTGTTGCACTCCAAGGTGTTCCCCAGGTTTCCTCTCCATTGCTTCGATCTTCATGCTCTCGTTTAGTAGTTGTTGGAAACTACACTGCATTAGGCCTACAAAATGGGTATGGGGTGTAGAGAGATGGTGTGTTACACTCCAAGGTGTTCCCAAGGTTTCCTCTCCATTGCTTCGTTCTTCATGCTCTCGTTTAGTAGTTGTTGGAAACTACACTGCATTAGGCCTACAAATTGGGTATGGGGTGTAGAGAGATGGTGTGTTGCACTCCAAGGTGTTCCCCAGGTTTCCTCTCCATTGCTTCGATCTTCATGCTCTCGTTTAGTAGTTGTTGGAAACTACGCTGCATTAGGCCTATTAATTGGGTATGGGGTGTAGAGAGATGGTGTGTTCCCCAGGTTTCCTCTCCATTGCTTCGATCTTCATGCTCTTGTTTAGTAGTTGTTGGAAACTACACTGCATTAGGCCTACAAAATGGGTATGGGGTGTAGAGAGATGGTGTGTTCCACTCCAAGGTGTTCCCCAGGTTTCCTCTCCATTGCTTCGATCTTCATGCTCTCGTTTAGTAGTTGTTGGAAACTACGCTGCATTAGGCCTACAAATTTCGTATGGGGTGTAGAGAGATGGTGTGTTGCACTCCATAGTGTTCCCCAGGTTTCCTCTCTATTGCTTCGATCTTCATGCTCTTGTTTAGTGGTTGTTGGAAACTACACTGCATTAGGCCTACAAAATGGGTATGGGGTGTAGAGAGATGGTGTGTTCCACTCCAAGGTGTTCCCCAGGTTTCCTCTCCATTGCTTCGATCTTCATGCTCTCGTTTAGTAGTTGTTGGAAACTACGCTGCATTAGGCCTACAAATTGGGTATGGGGTGTAGAGAGATGGTGTGTTGCACTCCAAGGTGTTCCCCAGGTTTCCTCTCCATTGCTTCGATCTTCATGCTCTCGTTTAGTAGTTGTTGGAAACTACACTGCATTAGGCCTACAAAATGGGTATGGGGTGTAGAGAGATGGTGTGTTCCACTCCAAGGTGTTCCCCAGGTTTCCTCTCCATTGCTTCGATCTTCATGCTCTCGTTTAGTAGTTGTTTGAAACTACGCTGCATTAGGCCTACAAATTGGGTATGGGGTGTAGAGAGATGGTGTTTTCCACTCCAAGGTGTTCCCAAGGTTTCCTCTCCATTGCTTCGATCTTCATGCTCTCATTTAGTAGTTGTTGGAAACTACACTGCATTAGGCCTACAAATTGGGTATGGGGTGTAGAGAGATGGTGTGTTGCATTCCAAGGTGTTCCCCAGGTTTCCTCTCCATTGCTTCGATCTTCATGCTTTCGTTTAGTAGTTGTTGGAAACTACACTGCATTAGGCCTACAAAATGGGTATGGGGTGTAGAGAGATGGTGTGTTCCACTCCAAGGTGTTCCCCAGGTTTCCTCTCCATTGCTTCGATCTTTATGCTCTCGTTTAGTAGTTGTTGGAAACTATGCTGCATTAGGCCTACAAATTTGGTATGGGGTGTAGAGAGATGGTGTGTTGCACTCCAAAGTGTTCCCCTGGTGTCCTCTCTATTGCTTCGATCTTCATGCTCTCGTTTAGTGGTTGTTGGAAACTACACTGCATTAGGCCTACAAAATGGGTATGGGGTGTAGAGAGATGGTGTGTTCCACTCCAAGGTGTTCCCAAGGTTTCCTCTCCATTGCTTCAATCTTCATGCTCTCGTTTAGTAGTTGTTGGAAACTACACTGCATTAGGCCTACAAAATGGGTATGGGGTGTAGAGAGATGGTGTGTTCCACTCCAAGGTGTTCCCCAGGTTTCCTCTCCATTGCTTCGATCTTCATGCTCTCATTTAGTAGTTGTTGGAAACTACGCTGCATTAGGCCTACAAATTGGGTATGGGGTGTAGAGAGATGGTGTGTTGCACTCCAAGGTGTTCCCCAGGTTTCTTCTCCATTGCTTCGATCTTCATGCTCTCGTTTAGTAGTTGTTGGAAACTACACTGCATTAGGCCTACAAAATGGGTATGGGGTGTAGAGAGATGGTGTGTTACACTCCAAGGTGTTCCCAAGGTTTCCTCTCCATTGCTTCGTTCTTCATGCTCTCGTTTAGTAGTTGTTGGAAACTACACTGCATTAGGCCTACAAAATGGGTATGGGGTGTAGAGAGATGGTGTGTTCCACTCCAAGGTGTTCCCCAGGTTTCCTCTCCATTGCTTCGATCTTCATGCTCTCGTTTAGTAGTTGTTGGAAACTACGCTGCATTAGGCCTACAAATTGGGTATGGGGTGTAGAGAGATGGTGTGTTGCACTCCAAGGTGTTCCCCAGGTTTCCTCTCCATTGTTTCGATCTTCATGCTCTCGTTTAGTAGTTGTTGGAAACTACACTGCATTAGGCCTACAAAATGGGTATGGGGTGTAGAGAGATGGTGTGTTCCACTCCAAGGTGTTCCCCAGGTTTCCTCTCCATTGCTTCTATCTTCATGCTCTCATTTAGTAGTTGTTGGAAACTACACTGCATTAGGCCTACAAAATGGGTATGGGGTGTAGAGAGATGGTGTGTTCCACTCCAAGGTGTTCCCCAGGTTTCCTCTCCATTGCTTTGATCTTCATGCTCTCGTTTAGTAGTTTTTGGAAACTACGCTGCATTAGGCCTACAAATTGGGTATGGGGTGTAGAGAGATGGTGTGTTGCACTCCAAGGTGTTCCCCAGGTTTCCTCTCCATTGCTTCGATCTTCATGCTCTCGTTTAGTAGTTGTTGGAAACTACGCTGCATTAGGCCTACAAAATGGGTATGGGGTGTAGAGAGATGGTGTTGTACTCCAAGGTGTTCCCAACGTTTCCTCTCCATTGCTTCGATCTTCATGCTCTCGTTTAGTAGTTGTTGGAAACTACACTGCATTAGGCCTACAAAATGGGTATGGGGTGTAGAGAGATGGTGTGTTCCACTCCAAGGTGTTCCCCAGGTTTCGTCCACATTGCTTCGGTCTTCCGACTCTCGTTTAGTAGTTGTTGGAAACTACACTGCATTAGGCCTACAAAATCGGTATGGGGTGTAGAGAGTTGGTGTGTTCCACTCCAGGGTATTCCCCAGGTTTCCTCTCCATTGCTTCGATCTTCATGCTCTCGTTTAGTAGTTGTTGGAAAC
This sequence comes from Ranitomeya imitator, assembly GCF_032444005.1. Lineage (NCBI taxonomy): Eukaryota > Metazoa > Chordata > Amphibia > Anura > Dendrobatidae > Ranitomeya > Ranitomeya imitator. Next base: position 461,884,110 of record NC_091287.1, on the reverse strand, counting down.
TACGCTGCATTAGGCCTACAAATTGGGTATGGGGTGTAGAGAGATGGTGTGTTGCACTCCAAGGTGTTCCCCAGGTTTTCTCTCCATTGCTTCGATCTTCATGCTCTCGTTTAGTAGTTGTTGGAAAAGACACTGCATTAGGCCTACAAATTGGGTATGGGGTGTAGAGAGATGGTGTGTTACACTCCAAGGTGTTCCCCAGGTTTCGTCCACATTGCTTCAGTCTTCCGACTCTCGTTTAGTAGTTGTAGAAAACTACACTGCATTAGGCCTACAAATTGGGTATGGGGTGTAGAGAGATGGTGTGTTGCACTCCAAGGTGTTCCCCAGGTTTCCTCGCCATTGCTTCAATCTTAATGCTCTCGTTTAGTAGTTGTTGGAAACTACACTGCATTAGGCCTACAAATTGGGTATGGGGTGTAGAGAGATGGTGTGTTGCACTCCAAGGTGTTCCCCAGGTTTCCTCTCCATTGCTTCGATCTTCATGCTCTCGTTTAGTAGTTGTTGGAAACTACGCTGCATTAGGCCTACAAATTGGGTATGGGGTGTAGAGAGATGGTGTGTTGCACTCCAAGGTGTTCTCCAGGTTTCCTCTCCATTGCTTCGATCTTCATGCTCTCGTTTAGTAGTTGTTGGAAACTACACTGCATTAGGCCTACAAAATGGGTATGGGGTGTAGAGAGATGGTGTGTTCCACTCCAAGGTGTTCCCCAGGTTTCCTCTCCATTGCTACGATCTTCATGCTCTCGTTTAGTAGTTGTTGGAAACTACGCTGCATTAGGCCTACAAATTTGGTATGGGGTGTAGAGAGATGGTGTGTTGCACTCCAAAGTGTTCCCCAGGTTTCCTCTCTATTGCTTCGATCTTCATGCTCTTGTTTAGTGGTTGTTGGAAACTACACTGCATTAGGCCTACAAAATGGGTATGGGGTGTAGAGAGATGGTGTGTTCCACTCCAAGGTGTTCCCCAGGTTTCCTCTCCATTGCTTCGATCTTCATGCTCTCGTTTAGTAGTTGTTGGAAACTACACTGCATTAGGCCTACAAAATGGGTATGGGGTGTAGAGAGATGGTGTGTTCCACTCCAAGGTGTTCCCCAGGTTTCCTCTCCATTGCTTCGATCTTCATGCTCTCGTTTAGTAGTTGTTGGAAACTACGCTGCATTAGGCCTACAAATTGGGTATGGGGTGTAGAGAGATGGTGTGTTGCACTCCAAGGTGTTCCCCAGGTTTCCTCTCCATTGCTTCGATCTTCATGCTCTCGTTTAGTAGTTGTTGGAAACTACACTGCATTAGGCCTACAAAATGGATATGGGGTGTAGAGACATGGTGTGTTACACTCCAAGGAGTTCCCAAGGTTTCCTCTCCATTGCTTCGATCTTCATGCTCTCATTTAGTAGTTGTTGGAAACTACGCTGCATTAGGCCTACAAATTGGGTATGGGGTGTAGAGAGATGGTGTGTTGCACTCCAAGGTGTTCCCCAGGTTTCCTCTCCATTGCTTCGATCTTCATGCTCTCGTTTAGTAGTTGTTGGAAACTACACTGCATTAGGCCTACAAAATGGATATGGGGTGTAGAGACATGGTGTGTTACACTCCAAGGTGTTCCCAAGGTTTCCTCTCCATTGCTTCGATCTTCATGCTCTCGTTTAGTAGTTGTTGGAAACTACACTGCATTAGGCCTACAAATTGGGTATGGGGTGTAGAGAGATGGTGTGTTCCACTCCAAGGTGTTCCCCAGGTTTCCTCTCCATTGCTTCGATCTTCATGCTCTCGTTTAGTAGTTGTTTGAAACTACGCAGCATTAGGCCTACAAATTGGGTATGGGGTGTAGAGAGATGGTGTGTTGCACTCCAAGGTGTTCCCCAGGTTTCCTCTCCATTGTTTCGATCTTCATGCTCTCGTTTAGTAGTTGTTGGAAACTACACTGCATTAGGCCTACAAAATGGGTATGGGGTGTAGAGAGATGGTGTGTTCCACTCCAAGGTGTTCCCCAGGTTTCCTCTCCATTGCTTCGATCTTCATGCTCTCGTTTAGTAGTTGTTGGAAACTACGCTGCATTAGGCCTACAAATTTGGTATGGGGTGTAAAGAGATGGTGTGTTGCACTCCAAAGTGTTCCCCAGGTTTCCTCTCTATTGCTTCGATCTTCATGCTCTTGTTTAGTGGTTGTTGGAAACTACACTGCATTAGGCCTACAAAATGGGTATGGGGTGTAGAGAGATGGTGTGTTCCACTCCAAGGTGTTCCCAAGGTTTCCTCTCCATTGCTTCGATCTTCATGCTCTCGTTTAGTAGTTGTTGGAAACTACACTGCATTAGGCCTACAAAATGGGTATGGGGTGTAGAGAGATGGTGTGTTACACTCCAAGGTGTTCCCCAGGTTTCGTCCACATTGCTTCAGTCTTCCGACTCTCGTTTAGTAGTTGTAGAAAACTACACAGCATTAGGCCTACAAATTGGGTATGGGGTGTAGAGAGATGGTGTGATGCACTCCAAGGTGTTCCCCAGGTTTCCTCGCCATTGCTTCAATCTTAATGCTCTCGTTTAGTAGTTGTTGGAAACTACACTACATTAGGCCTACAAATTGGGTATGGGGTGTAGAGAGATGGTGTGTTGCACTCCAAGGTGTTCCCCAGGTTTCCTCTCCATTGCTTCGATCTTCATGCTCTCGTTTAGTAGTTGTTGGAAACTACGCTGCATTAGGCCTATTAATTGGGTATGGGGTGTAGAGAGATGGTGTGTTGCACTCCAAGGTGTTCCCCAGGTTTCCTCTCCATTGCTTCGATCTTCATGCTCTTGTTTAGTAGTTGTTGGAAACTACACTGCATTAGGCCTACAAAATGGGTATGGGGTGTAGAGAGATGGTGTGTTCCACTCCAAGGTGTTCTCCAGGTTTCCTCTCCATTGCTTCGATCTTCATGCTCTCGTTTAGTAGTTGTTGGAAACTACGCTGCATTAGGCCTACAAATTTGGTATGGGGTGTAGAGAGATGGTGTGTTGCACTCCAAAGTGTTCCCCAGGTTTCCTCTCTATTGCTTCGATCTTCATGCTCTTGTTTAGTGGTTGTTGGAAACTACACTGCATTAGGCCTACAAAATGGGTATGGGGTGTAGAGAGATGGTGTGTTCCACTCCAAGGTGTTCCCAAGGTTTCCTCTCCATTGCTTCGATCTTCATGCTCTCGTTTAGTAGTTGTTGGAAACTACGCTGCATTAGGCCTACAAATTGGGTATGGGGTGTAGAGAGATGGTGTGTTGCACTCCAAGGTGTTCCCCAGGTTTCCTCTCCATTGCTTCGATCTTCATGCTCTCGTTTAGTAGTTGTTGGAAACTACACTGCATTAGGCCTACAAAATGGGTATGGGGTGTAGAGACATGGTGTGTTACACTCCAAGGTGTTCCCAAGGTTTCCTCTCCATTGCTTCGATCTTCATGCTCTCGTTTAGTAGTTGTTGGAAACTACACTGCATTAGGCCTACAAAATGGGTATGGGGTGTAGAGAGATGGTGTGTTCCACTCCAAGGTGTTCCCCAGGTTTCCTCTCCATTGCTTCGATCTTCATGCTCTCATTTAGTAGTTGTTTGAAATTACGCTGCATTAGGCCTACAAATTGGGTATGGGGTGTAGAGAGATGGTGTTTTCCACTCCAAGGTGTTCCCAAGGTTTCCTCTCCATTGATTCGATCTTCATGCTCTCATTTAGTAGTTGTTGGAAACTACGCTGCATTAGGCCTACAAATTGGGTATGGGGTGTAGAGAGATGGTGTGTTGCATTCCAAGGTGTTCCCCAGGTTTCCTCTCCATTGCTTCGATCTTCATGCTTTCGTTTAGTAGTTGTTGGAAACTACACTGCATTAGGCCTACAAAATGGGTATGGGGATTAGAGAGATGGTGTGTTCCACTCCAAGGTGTTCCCCAGGTTTCCTCTCCATTGCTTCGATCTTTATGCTCTCGTTTAGTAGTTGTTGGAAACTATGCTGCATTAGGCCTACAAATTTGGTATGGGGTGTAGAGAGATGGTGTGTTGCACTCCAAAGTGTTCCCCTGGTGTCCTCTCTATTGCTTCGATCTTCATGCTCTCGTTTAGTGGTTGTTGGAAACTACACTGCATTAGGCCTACAAAATGGGTATGGGGTGTAGAGAGATGGTGTGTTGCACTCCAAGGTGTTCCCCAGGTTTCCTCTCCATTGTTTCGATCTTCATGCTCTCGTTTAGTAGTTGTTGGAAACTACACTGCATTAGGCCTACAAAATGGGTATGGGGTGTAGAGAGATGGTGTGTTCCACTCCAAGGTGTTCCCCAGGTTTCCTCTCCATTGCTTCTATCTTCATGCTCTCGTTTAGTAGTTGTTGGAAACTACGCTGCATTAGGCCTACAAATTGGGTATGGGGTGTAGAGAGATGGTGTGTTGCACTCCAAGGTGTTCCCCAGGTTTCCTCTCCATTGCTTCGATCTTCATGCTCTCGTTTAGTAGTTGTTGGAAACTACACTGCATTAGGCCTACAAATTGGGTATGGGGTGTAGAGAGATGGTGTGTTACACTCCAAGGTGTTCCCCAGGTTTCGTCCACATTGCTTCGATCTTCATGCTTTCGTTTAGTAGTTGTTGGAAACTATGCTGCATTAGGCCTACAAATTGGGTATGGGGTGTAGAGAGATGGTGTGTTGCACTCCAAGGTGTTCCCCAGGTTTCCTCTCCATTGCTTCGATCTTCATGCTCTCGTTTAGTAGTTGTTGGAAACTACGCTGCATTAGGCCTACAAAATGGGTATGGGGTATAGAGAGATGGTGTGTTCCACTCCAAGGTGTTCCCAAGGTTTCCTCTCCATAGCTTCTATCTTCATGCTCTCGTTTAGTAGTTGTTGGAAACTACACTGCATTAGGCCTACAAAATGGGTATGGGGTGTAGAGAGATGGTGTGTTCCACTCCAAGGTGTTCCCCAGGTTTCCTCTCCATTGCTTCGATCTTCATGCTCTCGTTTAGTAGTTTTTGGAAACTACGCTGCATTAGGCCTACAAATTGGGTATGGGGTGTAGAGAGATGGTGTGTTGCACTCCAAGGTGTTCCCCAGGTTTCCTCTCCATTGATTCGATCTTCATGCTCTCGTTTAGTAGTTGTTGGAAACTACGCTGCATTAGGCCTAAAAAATGGGTATGGGGTGTAGAGAGATGGTGTTGTACTCCAAGGTGTTCCCAAGGTTTCCTCTCCATTGCTTCGATCTTCATGCTCTCGTTTAGTAGTTGTTGGAAACTACACTGCATTAGGCCTACAAAATGGGTATGGGGTGTAGAGAGATGGTGTGTTCCACTCCAAGGTGTTCCCCAGGTTTCGTCCACATTGCTTCGGTCTTCCGACTCTCGTTTAGTAGTTGTTGGAAACTACACTGCATTAGGCCTACAAAATCGGTATGGGGTGTAGAGAGTTGGTGTGTTCCACTCCAGGGTATTCCCCAGGTTTCCTCTCCATTGCTTCGATCTTCATGCTCTCGTTTAGTAGTTGTTGGAAACTACGCTGCATTAGGCCTACAAATTGGGTATGGGGTGTAGAGAGATGGTGTGTTGCACTCCAAGGTGTTCCCCAGGTTTTCTCTCCATTGCTTCGATCTTCATGCTCTCGTTTAGTAGTTGTTGGAAACTACACTGCATTAGGCCTACAAATTGGGTATGGGGTGTAGAGAGATGGTGTGTTACACTCCAAGGTGTTCCCCAGGTTTCGTCCACATTGCTTCAGTCTTCCGACTCTCGTTTAGTAGTTGTAGAAAACTACACTGCATTAGGCCTACAAATTGGGTATGGGGTGTAGAGAGATGGTGTGTTGCACTCCAAGGTGTTCCCCAGGTTTCCTCGCCATTGCTTCAATCTTAATGCTCTCGTTTAGTAGTTGTTGGAAACTACACTGCATTAGGCCTACAAATTGGGTATGGGGTGTAGAGAGATGGTGTGTTGCACTCCAAGGTGTTCCCCAGGTTTCCTCTCCATTGCTTCGATCTTCATGCTCTCGTTTAGTAGTTGTTGGAAACTACGCTGCATTAGGCCTACAAATTGGGTATGGGGTGTAGAGAGATGGTGTGTTGCACTCCAAGGTGTTCTCCAGGTTTCCTCTCCATTGCTTCGATCTTCATGCTCTCGTTTAGTAGTTGTTGGAAACTACACTGCATTAGGCCTACAAAATGGGTATGGGGTGTAGAGAGATGGTGTGTTCCACTCCAAGGTGTTCCCCAGGTTTCCTCTCCATTGCTACGATCTTCATGCTCTCGTTTAGTAGTTGTTGGAAACTACGCTGCATTAGGCCTACAAATTTGGTATGGGGTGTAGAGAGATGGTGTGTTGCACTCCAAAGTGTTCCCCAGATTTCCTCTCTATTGCTTCGATCTTCATGCTCTTGTTTAGTGGTTGTTGGAAACTACTCTGCATTAGGCCTACAAAATGGGTATGGGGTGTAGAGAGATGGTGTGTTCCACTCCAAGGTGTTCCCAAGGTTTCCTCTCCATTGCTTCGATCTTCATGCTCTCGTTTAGTAGTTGTTGGAAACTACACTGCATTAGGCCTACAAAATGGGTATGGGGTGTAGAGAGATGGTGTGTTCCACTCCAAGGTGTTCCCCAGGTTTCCTCTCCATTGCTTCGATCTTCATGCTCTCGTTTAGTAGTTGTTGGAAACTACGCTGCATTAGGCCTACAAATTGGGTATGGGGTGTAGAGAGATGGTGTGTTGCACTCCAAGGTGTTCCCCAGGTTTCCTCTCCATTGCTTCGATCTTCATGCTCTCGTTTAGTAGTTGTTGGAAACTACACTGCATTAGGCCTACAAAATGGATATGGGGTGTAGAGACATGGTGTGTTACACTCCAAGGTGTTCCCAAGGTTTCCTCTCCATTGCTTCGATCTTCATGCTCTCGTTTAGTAGTTGTTGGAAACTACGCTGCATTAGGCCTACAAATTGGGTATGGGGTGTAGAGAGATGGTGTGTTGCACTCCAAGGTGTTCCCCAGGTTTCCTCTCCATTGCTTCGATCTTCATGCTCTCGTTTAGTAGTTGTTGGAAACTACACTGCATTAGGCCTACAAAATGGATATGGGGTGTAGAGACATGGTGTGTTACACTCCAAGGTGTTCCCAAGGTTTCCTCTCCATTGCTTCGATCTTCATGCTCTCGTTTAGTAGTTGTTGGAAACTACACTGCATTAGGCCTACAAAATGGGTATGGGGTGAAGAGAGATGGTGTGTTCCACTCCAAGGTGTTCCCCAGGTTTCCTCTCCATTGCTTCGATCTTCATGCTCTCGTTTAGTAGTTGTTTGAAACTACGCTGCATTAGGCCTACAAATTGGGTATGGGGTGTAGAGAGATGGTGTGTTGCACTCCAAGGTGTTCCCCAGGTTTCCTCTCCATTGTTTCGATCTTCATGCTCTCGTTTAGTAGTTGTTGGAAACTACACTGCATTAGGCCTACAAAATGGGTATGGGGTGTAGAGAGATGGTGTGTTCCACTCCAAGGTGTTCCCCAGGTTTCCTCTCCATTGCTTCGATCTTCATGCTCTCGTTTAGTAGTTGTTGGAAACTACGCTGCATTAGGCCTACAAATTTGGTATGGGGTGTAGAGAGATGGTGTGTTGCACTCCAAAGTGTTCCCCAGGTTTCCTCTCTATTGCTTCGATCTTCATGCTCTTGTTTAGTGGTTGTTGGAAACTACACTGCATTAGGCCTACAAAATGGGTATGGGGTGTAGAGAGATGGTGTGTTCCACTCCAAGGTGTTCCCAAGGTTTCCTCTCCATTGCTTCGATCTTCATGCTCTCGTTTAGTAGTTGTTGGAAACTACACTGCATTAGGCCTACAAAATGGGTATGGGGTGTAGAGAGATGGTGTGATGCACTCCAAGGTGTTCCCCAGGTTTCCTCGCCATTGCTTCAATCTTAATGCTCTTGTTTAGTAGTTGTTGGAAACTACACTGCATTAGGCCTACAAAATGGGTATGGGGTGTAGAGAGATGGTGTGTTCCACTCCAAGGTGTTCCCCAGGTTTCGTCCACATTGCTTCAGTCTTCCGACTCTCGTTTAGTAGTTGTAGAAAACTACACAGCATTAGGCCTACAAATTGGGTATGGGGTGTAGAGAGATGGTGTGATGCACTCCAAGGTGTTCCCCAGGTTTCCTCGCCATTGCTTCAATCTTAATGCTCTCGTTTAGTAGTTGTTGGAAACTACACTGCATTAGGCCTACAAATTGGGTATGGGGTGTAGAGAGATGGTGTGTTGCACTCCAAGGTGTTCCCCAGGTTTCCTCTCCATTGCTTCGATCTTCATGCTCTCGTTTAGTAGTTGTTGGAAACTACGCTGCATTAGGCCTATTAATTGGGTATGGGGTGTAGAGAGATGGTGTGTTGCACTCCAAGGTGTTCCCCAGGTTTCCTCTCCATTGCTTCGATCTTCATGCTCTTGTTTAGTAGTTGTTGGAAACTACACTGCATTAGGCCTACAAAATGGGTATGGGGTGTAGAGAGATGGTGTGTTCCACTCCAAGGTGTTCCCCAGGTTTCCTCTCCATTGCTTCGATCTTCATGCTCTCGTTTAGTAGTTGTTGGAAACTACGCTGCATTAGGCCTACAAATTTGGTATGAGGTGTAGAGAGATGGTGTGTTGCACTCCAAAGTGTTCCCCAGGTTTCCTCTCTATTGCTTCGATCTTCATGCTCTTGTTTAGTGGTTGTTGGAAACTACACTGCATTAGGCCTACAAAATGGGTATGGGGTGTAGAGAGATGGTGTGTTCCACTCCAAGGTGTTCCCAAGGTTTCCTCTCCATTGCTTCGATCTTCATGCTCTCGTTTAGTAGTTGTTGGAAACTACGCTGCATTAGGCCTACAAATTGGGTATGGGGTGTAGAGAGATGGTGTGTTGCACTCCAAGGTGTTCCCCAGGTTTCCTCTCCATTGCTTCGATCTTCATGCTCTCGTTTAGTAGTTGTTGGAAACTACACTGCATTAGGCCTACAAAATGGGTATGGGGTGTAGAGACATGGTGTGTTACACTCCAAGGTGTTCCCAAGGTTTTCTCTCCATTGCTTCGATCTTCATGCTCTCGTTTAGTAGTTGTTGGAAACTACACTGCATTAGGCCTAGAAAATGCGTATGGGGTGTAGAGAGATGGTGTGTTCCACTCAAGGTGTTCCCCAGGTTTCCTCTCCATTGCTTCGATCTTCATGCTCTCGTTTAGTAGTTGTTGGAAACTACGCTGCATTAGGCCTACAAATTGGGTATGGGGTGTAGAGAGATGGTGTGTTCCACTCCAAGGTGTTCCCAAGGTTTCCTCTCCATTGCTTCGATCTTCATGCTCTCGTTTAGTAGTTGTTGGAAACTACACTGCATTAGGCCTACAAATTGGGTATGGGGTGTAGAGAGATGGTGTGTTCCACTCCAAGGTGTTCCCCAGGTTTCCTCTCCATTGCTTCGATCTTCATGCTCTCGTTTAGTAGTTGTTGGAAACTACGCTGCATTAGGCCTACAAAATGGGTATGGGGTGTATAGAGATGGTGTGTTCCACTCCAAGGTGTTCCCAAGGTTTCCTCTCCATTGCTTCGATCTTCATGCTCTCGTTTAGTAGTTGTTGGAAACTACACTGCATTAGGCCTACAAATTGGGTATGGGGTGTAGAGAGATGGTGTGTTACACTCCAAGGTGTTCCCCAGGTTTCGTCCACATTGCTTCGGTCTTCCGACTCTCGTTTAGTAGTTGTAGAAAACTACACTGCATTAGGCCTACAAATTGGGTATGGGGTGTAGAGAGATGGTGTGTTGCACTCCAAGGTGTTCCCCAGGTTTCCTCGCCATTGCTTCAATCTTAATGCTCTCGTTTAGTAGTTGTTGGAAACTACACTGCATTAGGCCTACAAATTGGGTATGGGGTGTAGAGAGATGGTGTGTTGCACTCCAAGGTGTTCCCCAGGTTTCCTCTCCATTGCTTCGATCTTCATGCTCTCGTTTAGTAGTTGTTGGAAACTACGCTGCATTAGGCCTACAAATTGGGTATGGGGTGTAGAGAGATGGTGTTTTGCACTCCAAGGTGTTCCCCAGGTTTCCTCTCCATTGCTTCGATCTTCATGCTCTCGTTTAGTAGTTGTTGGAAACTACACTGCATTAGGCCTACAAAATGGGTATGGGGTGTAGAGAGATGGTGTGTTCCACTCCAAGGTGTTCCCCAGGTTTCCTCTCCATTGCTTCGATCTTTATGCTCTCGTTTAGTAGTTGTTGGAAACTACGCTGCATTAGGCCTACAAATTTGGTATGGGGTGTAGAGAGATGGTGTGTTGCACTCCAAAGTGTTCTACAGGTTTCCTCTCTATTGCTTCGATCTTCATGCTCTCGTTTAGTGGTTGTTGGAAACTACATTGCATTAGGCCTACAAAATGGGTATGGGGTGTAGAGAGATGGTGTGCTCCACTCCAAGGTGTTCCCAAGGTTTCCTCTCCATTGCTTCGATCTTCATGCCCTCGTTTAGTAGTTGTTGGAAACTACACTGCATTAGGCCTACAAAATGGGTATGGGGTGTAGAGAGATGGTGTGTTCCACTCCAAGGTGTTCCCCAGGTTTCCTCTCCATTGCTTCGATCTTCATGCTCTCATTTAGTAGTTGTTGGAAACTACACTGCATTAGGCCTATAAAATGGGTATGGGGTGTAGAGAGATGGTGTGTTCCACTCCAAGGTGTTCCCCAGGTTTCCTCTCCATTGCTTCGATCTTCATGCTCTTGTTTATTAGTTGTTTGAAACTACGCTGCATTAGGCCTACAAATTGGGTATGGGGTGTAGAGAGATGGTGTGTTGCACTCCAAGCTGTTCCCCAGGTTTCCTCTCCATTGTTTCGATCTTCATGCTCTCGTTTAGTAGTTGTTGGAAACTACACTGCATTAGGCCTACAAAATGGGTATGGGGTGTAGAGAGATGGTGTGTTCAACTCCAAGGTGTTCCCAAGGTTTCCTCTCAATTGCTTCGATCTTCATGCTCTCGTTTAGTAGTTGTTGGAAACTACGCTGCATTAGGCCTACAAATTGGGTATGGGGTGTAGAGAGATGGTGTGTTGCACTCCAAGGTGTTCCCCAGGTTTCCTCTCCATTGCTTCGATCTTCATGCCCTCGTTTAGTAGTTGTTGGAAACTACACTGCATTAGGCCTACAAATTGGGTATGGGGTGTAGAGAGATGGTGTGTTACACTCCAAGGTGTTCCCCAGGTTTCGTCCACATTGCTTCGATCTTCATGCTTTCATTTAGTAGTTGTTGGAAACTATGCTGCATTAGGCCTACAAATTGGGTATGGGGTGTAGAGAGATGGTGTGTTGCACTCCAAGGTGTTCCCCAGGTTTCCTCTCCATTGCTTCGATCTTCATGCTCTCGTTTAGTAGTTGTTGGAAACTACGCTGCATTAGGCCTACAAAATGGGTATGGGGTGTAGAGAGATGGTGTGTTCCACTCCAAGGTGTTCCCAAGGTTTCCTCTCCATTGCTTCTATCTTCATGCTCTCGTTTAGTAGTTGTTGGAAACTACACTGCATTAGGCCTACAAAATGGGTATGGGGTGTAGAGAGATGGTGTGTTCCACTCCAAGGTGTTCCCCAGGTTTCCTCTCCATTGCTTCGATCTTCATGCTCTCGTTTAGTAGTTGTTGGAAACTACGCTGCATTAGGCCTACAAATTGGGTATGGGGTGTAGAGAGATGGTGTGTTGCACTCCAAGGTGTTCCCCAGGTTTCCTCTCCATTGCTTCGATCTTCATGCTCTCGTTTAGTAGTTGTTGGAAACTACGCTGCATTAGGCCTACAAAATGGGTATGGGGTGTAGAGAGATGGTGTTGTACTCCAAGGTGTTCCCAAGGTTTCCTCTCCATTGCTTCGATCTTCATGCTCTCGTTTAGTAGTTGTTGGAAACTACGCTGCATTAGGCCTACAAAATGGGTATGGGGTGTAGAGAGATGGTGTGTTCCACTCCAAGGTGTTCCCAAGGTTTCCTCTCCATTGCTTCGATCTTCATGCTCTCGTTTAGTAGTTGTTGGAAACTACACTGCATTAGGCCTACAAAATCGGTATGGGGTGTAGAGAGTTGGTGTGTTCCACTCCAGGGTATTCCCCAGGTTTCCTCTCCATTGCTTCGATCTTCATGCTCTCGTTTAGTAGTTGTTGGAAACTACGCTGCATTAGGCCTACAAATTGGGTATGGGGTGTAGAGAGATGGTGTGTTGCACTCCAAGGTGTTCCCCAGGTTTCCTCTCCATTGCTTCGATCTTCATGCTCTCGTTTAGTAGTTGTTGGAAACTACACTGCATTAGGCCTACAAATTGGGTATGGGGTGTAGAGAGATGGTGTGTTACACTCCAAGGTGTTCCCCAGGTTTCGTCCACATTGCTTCAGTCTTCCGACTCTCGTTTAGTAGTTGTAGAAAACTACACTGCATTAGGCCTACAAATTGGGTATGGGGTGTAGAGAGATGGTGTGATGCACTCCAAGGTGTTCCCCAGGTTTCCTCGCCATTGCTTCAATCTTAATGCTCTCGTTTAGTAGTTGTTGGAAACTACACTGCATTAGGCCTACAAATTGGGTATGGGGTGTAGAGAGATGGTGTGTTGCACTCCAAGGTGTTCCCCAGGTTTCCTCTCCATTGCTTCGATCTTCATGCTCTCGTTTAGTAGTTGTTGGAAACTACGCTGCATTAGGCCTATTAATTGGGTATGGGGTGTAGAGAGATGGTGTGTTCCACTCCAAGGTGTTCCCCAGGTTTCCTCTCCATTGCTTCGATCTTCATGCTCTTGTTTAGTAGTTGTTGGAAACTACACTGCATTAGGCCTACAAAATGGGTATGGGGTGTAGAGAGATGGTGTGTTCCACTCCAAGGTGTTCCCCTGGTTTCCTCTCCATTGCTTCGATCTTCATGCTCTCGTTTAGTAGTTGTTGGAAACTACGCTGCATTAGGCCTACAAATTTGGTATGGGGTGTAGAGAAATGGTGTGTTGCACTCCAAAGTGTTCCCCAGGTTTCCTCTCTATTGCTTCGATCTTCATGCTCTTGTTTAGTGGTTGTTGGAAACTACACTGCATTAGGCCTACAAAATGGGTATGGGATGTAGAGAGATGGTGTGTTCCACTCCAAGGTGTTCCCCAGGTTTCCTCTCCATTGCTTCGATCTTCATGCTCTCGTTTAGTAGTTGTTGGAAACTACGCTGCATTAGGCCTACAAATTGGGTATGGGGTGTAGAGAGATGGTGTGTTGCACTCCAAGGTGTTCCCCAGGTTTCCTCTCCATTGCTTCGATCTTCATGCTCTCGTTTAGTAGTTGTTGGAAACTACACTGCATTAGGCCTACAAAATGGGTATGGGGTGTAGAGACATGGTGTGTTACACTCCAAGGTGTTCCCAAGGTTTCCTCTCCATTGCTTCGATCTTCATGCTCTCGTTTAGTAGTTGTTGGAAACTACACTGCATTAGGCCTACAAAATGGGTATGGGGTGTAGAGAGATGGTGTGATCCACTCCAAGGTGTTCCCCAGGTTTCCTCTCCATTGCTTCGATCTTCATGCTCTCGTTTAGTAGTTGTTTGAAACTACGCTGCATTAGGCCTACAAATTGGGTATGGGGTGTAGAGAGATGGTGTGTTCCACTCCAAGGTGTTCCCAAGGTTTCCTCTCCATTGCTTCGATCTTCATGCTCTCATTTAGTAGTTGTTGGAAACTACGCTGCATTAGGCCTACAAATTGGGTATGGGGTGTAGAGAGATGGTGTGTTGCATTCCAAGGTGTTCCCCAGGTTTCCTCTCCATTGCTTCGATCTTCATGCTTTCGTTTAGTAGTTGTTGGAAACTACACTGCATTAGGCCTACAAAATGGGTATGGGGTGTAGAGAGATGGTGTGTTCCACTCCAAGGTGTTCCCCAGGTTTCCTCTCCATTGCTTCGATCTTTATGCTCTCGTTTAGTAGTTGTTGGAAACTACGCTGCATTAGGCCTACAAATTTGGTATGGGGTGTAGAGAGATGGTGTGTTGCACTCCAAAGTGTTCCCCTGGTGTCCTCTCTATTGCTTTGATCTTCATGCTCTCGTTTAGTGGTTGTTGGAAACTACACTGCATTAGGCCTACAAAATGGGTATGGGGTGTAGAGAGATGGTGTGTTCCACTCCAAGGTGTTCCCAAGGTTTCCTCTCCATTGCTTCGATCTTCATGCTCTCGTTTAGTAGTTGTTGGAAACTACACTGCATTAGGCCTACAAAATGGGTATGGGGTGTAGAGAGATGGTGTGTTCCACTCCAAGGTGTTCCCCAGGTTTCCTCTCCATTGCTTCGATCTTCATGCTCTCATTTAGTAGTTGTTGGAAACTACGCTGCATTAGGCCTACAAATTGGGTATGGGGTGTAGAGAGATGGTGTGTTGCACTCCAAGGTGTTCCCCAGGTTTCCTCTCCATTGCTTCGATCTTCATGCTCTCGTTTAGTAGTTGTTGGAAACTACACTGCATTAGGCCTACAAAATGGGTATGGGGTGTAGAGAGATGGTGTGTTACACTCCAAGGTGTTCCCAAGGTTTCCTCTCCATTGCTTCGTTCTTCATGCTCTCGTTTAGTATTTGTTGGAAACTACACTGCATTAGGCCTACAAAATGGGTATGGGGTGTAGAGAGATGGTGTGTTCCACTCCAAGGTGTTCCCCAGGTTTCCTCTCCATTGCTTCGATCTTCATGCTCTCGTTTAGTAGTTGTTGGAAACTACGCTGCATTAGGCCTACAAATTGGGTATGGGGTGTAGAGAGATGGTGTGTTGCACTCCAAGGTGTTCCCCAGGTTTCCTCTCCATTGTTTCGATCTTCATGCTCTCGTTTAGTAGTTGTTGGAAACTACACTGCATTAGGCCTACAAAATGGGTATGGGGTGTAGAGAGATGGTGTGTTCCACTCCAAGGTGTTCCCCAGGTTTCCTCTCCATTGCTTCTATCTTCATGCTCTCGTTTAGTAGTTGTTGGAAACTACGCTGCATTAGGCCTACAAATTGGGCATGGGGTGTAGAGAGATGGTGTGTTGCACTCCAAGGTGTTCCCCAGGTTTCCTCTCCATTGCTTCGATCTTCATGCTCTCGTTTAGTAGTTGTTGGAAACTACACTGCATTAGGCCTACAAATTGGGTATGGGGTGGAGAGAGATGGTGTGTTACACTCCAAGGTGTTCCCCAGGTTTCGTCCACATTGCTTCGATCTTCATGCTTTCGTTTAGTAGTTGTTGGAAACTATGCTGCATTAGGCCTACAAATTGGGTATGGGGTGTAGAGAGATGGTGTGTTGCACTCCAAGGTGTTCCCCAGGTTTCCTCTCCATTGCTTCGATCTTCATGCTCTCGTTTAGTAGTTGTTGGAAACTACGCTGCATTAGGCCTACAAAATGGGTATGGGGTGTAGAGAGATGGTGTGTTCCACTCCAAGGTGTTCCCAAGGTTTCCTCTCCATTGCTTCTATCTTCATGCTCTCGTTTAGTAGTTGTTGGAAACTACACTGCATTAGGCCTACAAAATGGGTATGGGGTGTAGAGAGATGGTGTGTTCCACTCCAAGGTGTTCCCCAGGTTTCCTCTCCATTGCTTCGATCTTCATGCTCTCGTTTAGTAGTTTTTGGAAACTACGCTGCATTAGGCCTACAAATTGGGTATGGGGTGTAGAGAGATGGTGTGTTGCACTCCAAGGTGTTCCCCAGGTTTCCTCTCCATTGCTTCGATCTTCATGCTCTCGTTTAGTAGTTGTTGGAAACTACGCTGCATTAGGCCTACAAAATGGGTATGGGGTGTAGAGAGATGGTGTTGTTCTCCAAGGTGTTCCAAAGGTTTCCTCTCCATTGCTTCGATCTTCATGCTCTCGTTTAGTAGTTGTTGGAAACTACACTGCATTAGGCCTACAAAATGGGTATGGGGTGTAGAGAGATGGTGTGTTCCACTCCAAGGTGTTCCCCAGGTTTCGTCCACATTGCTTCGGTCTTCCGACTCTCGTTTAGTAGTTGTTGGAAACTACACTGCATTAGGCCTACAAAATCGGTATGGGGTGTAGAGAGTTGGTGTTTTCCACTCCAGGGTATTCCCCAGGTTTCCTCTCCATTGCTTCGATCTTCATGCTCTCGTTTAGTAGTTGTTGGAAACTACGCTGCATTAGGCCTACAAATTGGGTATGGGGTGTAGAGAGATGGTGTGTTGCACTCCAAGGTGTTCCCCAGGTTTTCTCTCCATTGCTTCGATCTTCATGCTCTCGTTTAGTAGTTGTTGGAAACTACACTGCATTAGGCCTACAAATTGGGTATGGGGTGTAGAGAGATGGTGTGTTACACTCCAAGGTGTTCCCCAGGTTTCGTCCACATTGCTTCAGTCTTCCGACTCTCGTTTAGTAGTTGTAGAAAACTACACTGCATTAGGCCTACAAATTGGGTATGGGGTGTAGAGAGATGGTGTGTTGCACTCCGAGGTGTTCCCCAGGTTTCCTCGCCATTGCTTCAATCTTAATGCTCTCGTTTAGTAGTTGTTGGAAACTGCACTGCATTAGGCCTACAAATTGGGTATGGGGTGTAGAGAGATGGTGTGTTGCACTCCAAGGTGTTCCCCAGATTTCCTCTCCATTGCTTCGATCTTCATGCTCTCGTTTAGTAGTTGTTGGAAACTACGCTGCATTAGGCCTACAAATTGGGTATGGGGTGTAGAGAGATGGTGTGTTGCACTCCAAGGTGTTCTCCAGGTTTCCTCTCCATTGCTTCGATCTTCATGCTCTCGTTTAGTAGTTGTTGGAAACTACACTGCATTAGGCCTACAAAATGGGTATGGGGTGTAGAGAGATGGTGTGTTCCACTCCAAGGTGTTCCCAGGTTTCCTCTCCATTGCTACGATCTTCATGCTCTCGTTTAGTAGTTGTTGGAAACTACGCTGCATTAGGCCTACAAATTTGGTATGGGGTGTAGAGAGATGGTGTGTTGCACTCCAAAGTGTGCCCCAGGTTTCCTCTCTATTGCTTCGATCTTCATGCTCTTGTTTAGTGGTTGTTGGAAACTACACTGCATTAGGCCTACAAAATGGGTATGGGGTGTAGAGAGATGGTGTGTTCCACTCCAAGGTGTTCCCAAGGTTTCCTCTCCATTGCTTCGATCTTCATGCTCTCGTTTAGTAGTTGTTGGAAACTACACTGCATTAGGCCTACAAAATGGGTATGGGGTGTAGAGAGATGGTGTGTTCCACTCCAAGGTGTTCCCCAGGTTTCCTCTCCATTGCTTCGATCTTCATGCTCTCGTTTAGTAGTTGTTGGAAACTACGCTGCATTAGGCCTACAAATTGGGTATGGGGTGTAGAGAGATGGTGTGTTGCACTCCAAGGTGTTCCCCAGGTTTCCTCTCCATTGCTTCGATCTTCATGCTCTCGTTTAGTAGTTGTTGGAAACTACACTGCATTAGGCCTACAAAATGGATATGGGGTGTAGAGACATGGTGTGTTACACTCCAAGGTGTTCCCAAGGTTTCCTCTCCATTGCTTCGATCTTCATGCTCTCGTTTAGTAGTTGTTGGAAACTACGCTGCATTAGGCCTACAAATTGGGTATGGGGTGTAGAGAGATGGTGTGTTACACTCCAAGGTGTTCCCCAGGTTTCGTCCACATTGCTTCAGTCTTCCGACTCTCGTTTAGTAGTTGTAGAAAACTACACTGCATTAGGCCTACAAATTGGGTATGGGGTGTAGAGAGATGGTGTGTTGCACTCCAAGGTGTTCCCCAGGTTTCCTCGCCATTGCTTCAATCTTAATGCTCTCGTTTAGTAGTTGTTGGAAACTGCACTGCATTAGGCCTACAAATTGGGTATGGGGTGTAGAGAGATGGTGTGTTGCACTCCAAGGTGTTCCCCAGGTTTCCTCTCCATTGCTTCGATCTTCATGCTCTCGTTTAGTAGTTGTTGGAAACTACGCTGCATTAGGCCTACAAATTGGGTATGGGGTGTAGAGAGATGGTGTGTTGCACTCCAAGGTGTTCTCCAGGTTTCCTCTCCATTGCTTCGATCTTCATGCTCTCGTTTAGTAGTTGTTGGAAACTACACTGCATTAGGCCTACAAAATGGGTATGGGGTGTAGAGAGATGGTGTGTTCCACTCCAAGGTGTTCCCCAGGTTTCCTCTCCATTGCTACAATCTTCATGCTCTCGTTTAGTAGTTGTTGGAAACTACGCTGCATTAGGCCTACAAATTTGGTATGGGGTGTAGAGAGATGGTGTGTTGCACTCCAAAGTGTGCCCCAGGTTTCCTCTCTATTGCTTCGATCTTCATGCTCTTGTTTAGTGGTTGTTGGAAACTACACTGCATTAGGCCTACAAAATGGGTATGGGGTGTAGAGAGATGGTGTGTTCCACTCCAAGGTGTTCCCAAGGTTTCCTCTCCATTGCTTCGATCTTCATGCTCTCGTTTAGTAGTTGTTGGAAACTACACTGCATTAGGCCTACAAAATGGGTATGGGGTGTAGAGAGATGGTGTGTTCCACTCCAAGGTGTTCCCCAGGTTTCCTCTCCATTGCTTCGATCTTCATGCTCTCGTTTAGTAGTTATTGGAAACTACGCTGCATTAGGCCTACAAATTGGGTATGGGGTGTAGAGAGATGGTGTGTTGCACTCCAAGGTGTTCCCCAGGTTTCCTCTCCATTGCTTCGATCTTCATGCTCTCGTTTAGTAGTTGTTGGAAACTACACTGCATTAGGCCTACAAAATGGATATGGGGTGTAGAGACATGGTGTGTTACACTCCAAGGTGTTCCCAAGGTTTCCTCTCCATTGCTTCGATCTTCATGCTCTCGTTTAGTAGTTGTTGGAAACTACGCTGCATTAGGCCTACAAATTGGGTATGGGGTGTAGAGAGATGGTGTGTTGCACTCCAAGGTGTTCCCCAGGTTTCCTCTCCATTGCTTCGATCTTCATGCTCTCGTTTAGTAGTTGTTGGAAACTACACTGCATTAGGCCTACAAAATGGATATGGGGTGTAGAGACATGGTGTGTTACACTCCAAGGTGTTCCCAAGGTTTCCTCTCCATTGCTTCGATCTTCATGCTCTCGTTTAGTAGTTGTTGGAAACTACACTGCATTAAGCCTACAAATTGGGTATGGGGTGTAGAGAGATGGTGTGTTGCATTCCAAGGTGTTCCCCAGGTTTCCTCTCCATTGCTTCGATCTTCATGCTTTCGTTTAGTAGTTGTTGGAAACTACACTGCATTAGGCCTACAAAATGGGTATGGGGTGTAGAGAGATGGTGTGTTCCACTCCAAGGTGTTCCCCAGGTTTCCTCTGCATTGCTTCGATCTTTATGCTCTCGTTTAGTAGTTGTTGGAAACTACGCTGCATTAGGCCTACAAATTTGGTATGGGGTGTAGAGAGATGGTGTGTTGCACTCCAAAGTGTTCCCCAGGTGTCCTCTCTATTGCTTCGATCTTCATGCTCTCGTTTAGTGGTTGTTGGAAACTACACTGCATTAGGCCTACAAAATGGGTATGGGGTGTAGAGAGATGGTGTGTTCCACTCCAAGGTGTTCCCAAGGTTTCCTCTCCATTGCTTCGATCTTCATGCTCTCGTTTAGTAGTTGTTGGAAACTACACTGCATTAGGCCTACAAAATGGGTATGGGGTGTAGAGAGATGGTGTGTTCCACTCCAAGGTGTTCCCCAGGTTTCCTCTCCATTGCTTCGATCTTCATGCTCTCATTTAGTAGTTGTTGGAAACTACGCTGCATTAGGCCTACAAATTGGGTATGGGGTGTAGAGAGATGGTGTGTTGCACTCCAAGGTGTTCCCCAGGTTTCCTCTCCATTGCTTCGATCTTCATGCTCTCGTTTAGTAGTTGTTGGAAACTACACTGCATTAGGCCTACAAAATGGGTATGGGGTGTAGAGAGATGGTGTGTTACACTCCAAGGTGTTCATAAGGTTTCCTCTCCATTGCTTCGTTCTTCATGCTCTCGTTTAGTAGTTGTTGGAAACTACACTGCATTAGGCCTACAAAATGGGTATGGGGTGTAGAGAGATGGTGTGTTCCACTCCAAGGTGTTCCCCAGGTTTCCTCTCCATTGCTTCGATCTTCATGCTCTCGTTTAGTAGTTGTTTGAAACTACGCTGCATTAGGCCTACAAATTGGGTATGGGGTGTAGAGAGATGGTGTGTTGCACTCCAAGGTGTTCCCCAGGTTTCCTCTCCATTGTTTCGATCTTCATGCTCTCGTTTAGTAGTTGTTGGAAACTACGCTGCATTTGGCCTACAAAATGGGTATGGG
This sequence comes from Ranitomeya imitator, assembly GCF_032444005.1. NCBI lineage: Eukaryota > Metazoa > Chordata > Amphibia > Anura > Dendrobatidae > Ranitomeya > Ranitomeya imitator. The sequence continues at coordinate 461,863,861 of NC_091287.1, read as the reverse complement.
GTGTAGAGAGATGGTGTGTTCCACTCCAAGGTGTTCCCCAGGTTTCCTCTCCATTGCTTCTATCTTCATGCTCTCGTTTAGTAGTTGTTGGAAACTACGCTGCATTAGGCCTACAAATTGGGTATGGGGTGTAGAGAGATGGTGTGTTGCACTCCAAGGTGTTCCCCAGGTTTCCTCTCCATTGCTTCGATCTTCATGCTCTCGTTTAGTAGTTGTTGGAAACTACACTGCATTAGGCCTACAAATTGGGTATGGGGTGTAGAGAGATGGTGTGTTACACTCCAAGGTGTTCCCCAGGTTTCGTCCACATTGCTTCGATCTTCATGCTTTCGTTTAGTAGTTGTTGGAAACTATGCTGCATTAGGCCTACAAATTGGGTATGGGGTGTAGAGAGATGGTGTGTTGCACTCCAAGGTGTTCCCCAGGTTTCCTCTCCATTGCATCGATCTTCATGCTCTCGTTTAGTAGTTGTTGGAAACTACACTGCATTAGGCCTTCAAAATGGGTATGGGGTGTAGAGAGATGGTGTGTTCCACTCCAAGGTGTTCCCCAGGTTTCCTCTCCATTGCTTCGATCTTCATGCTCTTGTTTAGTAGTTTTTGGAAACTACGCTGCATTAGGCCTACAAATTGGGTATGGGGTGTAGAGAGATGGTGTGTTGCACTCCAAGGTGTTCCCCAGGTTTCCTCTCCATTGCTTCGATCTTCATGCTCTCGTTTAGTAGTTGTTGGAAACTACACTGCATTAGGCCTACAAAATGGGTATGGGGTGTAGAGAGATGGTGTGTTCCACTCCAAGGTGTTCCCAAGGTTTCCTCTCCATTGCTTCTATCTTCATGCTCTCGTTTAGTAGTTGTTGGAAACTACACTGCATTAGGCCTTCAAAATGGGTATGGGGTGTAGAGAGATGGTGTGTTCCACTCCAAGGTGTTCCCCAGGTTTCCTCTCCATTGCTTCGATCTTCATGCTCTTGTTTAGAAGTTTTTGGAAACTACGCTGCATTAGGCCTACAAATTGGGTATGGGGTGTAGAGAGATGGTGTGTTGCACTCCAAGGTGTTCCCCAGGTTTCCTCTCCATTGCTTCGATCTTCATGCTCTCGTTTAGTAGTTGTTGGAAACTACACTGCATTAGGCCTACAAAATGGGTATGGGGTGTAGAGAGATGGTGTTGTACTCCAAGGTGTTCCCAAGGTTTCCTCTCCATTGCTTCGATCTTCATGCTCTCGTTTAGTAGTTGTTGGAAACTACACTGCATTAGGCCTACAAAATGGGTATGGGGTGTAGAGAGATGGTGTGTTCCACTCCAAGGTGTTCCCCAGGTTTCGTCCACATTGCTTCGGTCTTCCGACTCTCGTTTAGTAGTTGTTGGAAACTACGCTGCATTAGGCCTACAAATTTGGTATGGGGTGTAGAGAGATGGTGTGTTGCACTCCAAAGTGTGCCCCAGGTTTCCTCTCTATTGCTTCGATCTTCATGCTCTTGTTTAGTGGTTGTTGGAAACTACACTGCATTAGGCCTACAAAATGGGTATGGGGTGTAGAGAGATGGTGTGTTCCACTCCAAGGTGTTCCCAAGGTTTCCTCTCCATTGCTTCGATCTTCATGCTCTCGTTTAGTAGTTGTTGGAAACTACACTGCATTAGGCCTACAAAATGGGTATGGGGTGTAGAGAGATGGTGTGTTCCACTCCAAGGTGTTCCCCAGGTTTCCTCTCCATTGCTTCGATCTTCATGCTCTCGTTTAGAAGTTTTTGGAAACTACGCTGCATTAGGCCTACAAATTGGGTATGGGGTGTAGAGAGATGGTGTGTTGCACTCCAAGGTGTTCCCCAGGTTTCCTCTCCATTGCTTCGATCTTCATGCTCTCGTTTAGTAGTTGTTGGAAACTACACTGCATTAGGCCTACAAAATGGGTATGGGGTGTAGAGAGATGGTGTTGTACTCCAAGGTGTTCCCAAGGTTTCCTCTCCATTGCTTCGATCTTCATGCTCTCGTTTAGTAGTTGTTGGAAACTACACTGCATTAGGCCTACAAAATGGGTATGGGGTGTAGAGAGATGGTGTGTTCCACTCCAAGGTGTTCCCCAGGTTTCGTCCACATTGCTTCGGTCTTCCGACTCTCGTTTAGTAGTTGTTGGAAACTACGCTGCATTAGGCCTACAAATTTGGTATGGGGTGTAGAGAGATGGTGTGTTGCACTCCAAAGTGTGCCCCAGGTTTCCTCTCTATTGCTTCGATCTTCATGCTCTTGTTTAGTGGTTGTTGGAAACTACACTGCATTAGGCCTACAAAATGGGTATGGGGTGTAGAGAGATGGTGTGTTCCACTCCAAGGTGTTCCCAAGGTTTCCTCTCCATTGCTTCGATCTTCATGCTCTCGTTTAGTAGTTGTTGGAAACTACACTGCATTAGGCCTACAAAATGGGTATGGGGTGTAGAGAGATGGTGTGTTCCACTCCAAGGTGTTCCCCAGGTTTCCTCTCCATTGCTTCGATCTTCATGCTCTCGTTTAGTAGTTGTTGGAAACTACGCTGCATTAGGCCTACAAATTGGGTATGGGGTGTAGAGAGATGGTGTGTTGCACTCCAAGGTGTTCCCCAGGTTTCCTCTCCATTGCTTCGATCTTCATGCTCTCGTTTAGTAGTTGTTGGAAACTACACTGCATTAGGCCTACAAAATGGATATGGGGTGTAGAGACATGGTGTGTTACACTCCAAGGTGTTCCCAAGGTTTCCTCTCCATTGCTTCGATCTTCATGCTCTCGTTTAGTAGTTGTTGGAAACTACGCTGCATTAGGCCTACAAATTGGGTATGGGGTGTAGAGAGATGGTGTGTTGCACTCCAAGGTGTTCCCCAGGTTTCCTCTCCATTGCTTCGATCTTCATGCTCTCGTTTAGTAGTTGTTGGAAACTACACTGCATTAGGCCTACAAAATGGGTATGGGGTGTAGAGAGATGGTGTGTTACACTCCAAGGTGTTCATAAGGTTTCCTCTCCATTGCTTCGTTCTTCATGCTCTCGTTTAGTAGTTGTTGGAAACTACACTGCATTAGGCCTACAAAATGGGTATGGGGTGTAGAGAGATGGTGTGTTCCACTCCAAGGTGTTCCCCAGGTTTCCTCTCCATTGCTTCGATCTTCATGCTCTTGTATAGTAGTTGTTTGAAACTACGCTGCATTAGGCCTACAAATTGGGTATGGGGTGTAGAGAGATGGTGTGTTGCACTCCAAGGTGTTCCCCAGGTTTCCTCTCCATTGTTTCGATCTTCATGCTCTCGTTTAGTAGTTGTTGGAAACTACACTGCATTAGGCCTACAAAATGGGTATGGGGTGTAGAGAGATGGTGTGTTCCACTCCAAGGTGTTCCCCAGGTTTCCTCTCCATTGCTTCTATCTTCATGCTCTCGTTTAGTAGTTGTTGGAAACTATGCTGCATTAGGCCTACAAATTGGGTATGGGGTGTAGAGAGATGGTGTGTTGCACTCCAAGGTGTTCCCCAGGTTTCCTCTCCATTGCTTCGATCTTCATGCTCTCGTTTAGTAGTTGTTGGAAACTACACTGCATTAGGCCTACAAATTGGGTATGGGGTGTAGAGAGATGGTGTGTTACACTCCAAGGTGTTCCCCAGGTTTCGTCCACATTGCTTCGATCTTCATGCTTTCGTTTAGTAGTTGTTGGAAACTATGCTGCATTAGGCCTACAAATTGGGTATGGGGTGTAGAGAGATGGTGTGTTGCACTCCAAGGTGTTCCCCAGGTTTCCTCTCCATTGCTTCGATCTTCATGCTCTCGTTTAGTAGTTGTTGGAAACTACGCTGCATTAGGCCTACAAAATGGGTATGGGGTGTAGAGAGATGGTGTGTTCCACTCCAAGGTGTTCCCAAGGTTTCCTCTCCATTGCTTCTATCTTCATGCTCTCGTTTAGTAGTTGTTGGAAACTACACTGCATTAGGCCTTCAAAATGGGTATGGGGTGTAGAGAGATGGTGTGTTCCACTCCAAGGTGTTCCCCAGGTTTCCTCTCCATTGCTTCGATCTTCATGCTCTTGTTTAGTAGTTTTTGGAAACTACGCTGCATTAGGCCTACAAAATGGGTATGGGGTGTAGAGAGATGGTGTGTTCCACTCCAAGGTGTTCCCAAGGTTTCCTCTCCATTGCTTCTATCTTCATGCTCTCGTTTAGTAGTTGTTGGAAACTACACTGCATTAGGCCTACAAAATCGGTATGGGGTGTAGAGAGTTGGTGTGTTCCACTCCAGGGTATTCCCCAGGTTTCCTCTCCATTGCTTCGATCTTCATGCTCTCGTTTAGTAGTTGTTGGAAACTACGCTGCATTAGGCCTACAAATTGGGTATGGGGTGTAGAGAGATGGTGTGTTGCACTCCAAGGTGTTCCCCAGGTTTTCTCTCCATTGCTTCGATCTTCATGCTCTCGTTTAGTAGTTGTTGGAAACTACACTGCATTAGGCCTACAAATTGGGTATGGGGTGTAGAGAGATGGTGTGTTACACTCCAAGGTGTTCCCCAGGTTTCGTCCACATTGCTTCAGTCTTCCGACTCTCGTTTAGTAGTTGTAGAAAACTACACTGCATTAGGCCTACAAATTGGGTATGGGGTGTAGAGAGATGGTGTGTTGCACTCCAAGGTGTTCCCCAGGTTTCCTCGCCATTGCTTCAATCTTAATGCTCTCATTTAGTAGTTGTTGGAAACTACACTGCATTAGGCCTACAAATTGGGTATGGGGTGTAGAGAGATGGTGTGATGCACTCCAAGGTGTTCCCCAGGTTTCCTCTCCATTGCTTCGATCTTCATGCTCTCGTTTAGTAGTTGTTGGAAACTACACTGCATTAGGCCTACAAAATGGGTATGGGGTGTAGAGAGATGGTGTGTTCCACTCCAAGGTGTTCCCCAGGTTTCCTCTCCATTGCTACGAACTTCATGCTCTCGTTTAGTAGTTGTTGGAAACTACGCTGCATTAGGCCTACAAATTTGGTATGGGGTGTAGAGAGATGGTGTGTTGCACTCCAAAGTGTTCCCCAGGTTTCCTCTCTATTGCTTCGATCTTCATGCTCTTGTTTAGTGGTTGTTGGAAACTACACTGCATTAGGCCTACAAATTGGGTATGGGGTGTAGAGAGATGGTGTGTTCCACTCCAAGGTGTTCCCAAGGTTTCCTCTCCATTGCTTCGATCTTCATGCTCTCGTTTAGTAGTTGTTGGAAACTACACTGCATTAGGCCTACAAATTGGGTATGGGGTGTAGAGAGATGGTGTGTTACACTCCAAGGTGTTCCCCAGGTTTCGTCCACATTGCTTCAGTCTTCCGACTCTCGTTTAGTAGTTGTAGAAAACTACACTGCATTAGGCCTACAAATTGGGTATGGGGTGTAGAGAGATGGTGTGTTGCACTCCAAGGTGTTCCCCAGGTTTCCTCGCCATTGCTTCAATCTTAATGCTCTCATTTAGTAGTTGTTGGAAACTACACTGCATTAGGCCTACAAAATGGGTATGGGGTGTAGAGAGATGGTGTGATGCACTCCAAGGTGTTCCCCAGGTTTCCTCTCCATTGCTTCGATCTTCATGCTCTCGTTTAGTAGTTGTTGGAAACTACACTGCATTAGGCCTACAAAATGGGTATGGGGTGTAGAGAGATGGTGTGTTCCACTCCAAGGTGTTCCCCAGGTTTCCTCTCCATTGCTACGATCTTCATGCTCTCGTTTAGTAGTTGTTGGAAACTACGCTGCATTAGGCCTACAAATTTGGTATGGGGTGTAGAGAGATGGTGTGTTGCACTCCAAAGTGTTCCCCAGGTTTCCTCTCTATTGCTTCGATCTTCATGCTCTTGTTTAGTGGTTGTTGGAAACTACACTGCATTAGGCCTACAAAATGGGTATGGGGTGTAGAGAGATGGTGTGTTCCACTCCAAGGTGTTCCCAAGGTTTCCTCTCCATTGCTTCGATCTTCATGCTCTCGTTTAGTAGTTGTTGGAAACTACACTGCATTAGGCCTACAAAATGGGTATGGGGTGTAGAGAGATGGTGTGTTCCACTCCAAGGTGTTCCCCAGGTTTCCTCTCCATTGCTTCGATCTTCATGCTCTCGTTTAGTAGTTGTTGGAAACTACGCTGCATTAGGCCTACAAATTGGGTATGGGGTGTAGAGAGATGGTGTGTTGCACTCCAAGGTGTTCCCCAGGTTTCCTCTCCATTGCTTCGATCTTCATGCTCTCGTTTAGTAGTTGTTGGAAACTACACTGCATTAGGCCTACAAATTGGGTATGGGGTGTAGAGAGATGGTGTGTTACACTCCAAGGTGTTCCCCAGGTTTCGTCCACATTGCTTCGATCTTCATGCTTTCGTTTAGTAGTTGTTGGAAACTATGCTGCATTAGGCCTACAAATTGGGTATGGGGTGTAGAGAGATGGTGTGTTGCACTCCAAGGTGTTCCCCAGGTTTCCTCTCCATTGCTTCGATCTTCATGCTCTCGTTTAGTAGTTGTTGGAAACTACGCTGCATTAGGCCTACAAAATGGGTATGGGGTGTAACATAGTAACATAGTAACATAGTTAGTAAGGCCGAAAAAAGACATTTGTCCATCCAGTTCAGCCTATATTCCATCATAATAAATACCCAGATCTACGTCCTTCTACAGAACCTAATAATTGTATGATACAATATTGTTCTGCTCCAGGAAGACATCCAGGCCTCTCTTGAACCCCTCGACTGAGTTCGCCATCACCACCTCCTCAGGCAAGCAATTCCAGATTCTCACTGCCCTAACAGTAAAGAATCCTCTTCTATGTTGGTGGAAAAACCTTCTCTCCTCCAGACGCAAAGAATGCCCCCTTGTGCCCGTCACCTTCCTTGGTATAAACAGATCCTCAGCGAGATATTTGTATTGTCCCCTTATATACTTATACATGGTTATTAGATCGCCCCTCAGTCGTCTTTTTTCTAGACTAAATAATCCTAATTTCGCTAATCTATCTGGGTATTGTAGTTCTCCCATCCCCTTTATTAATTTTGTTGCCCTCCTTTGTACTCTCTCTAGTTCCATTATATCCTTCCTGAGCACCGGTGCCCAAAACTGGACACAGTACTCCATGTGCGGTCTAACTAGGGATTTGTACAGAGGCAGTATAATGCTCTCATCATGTGTATCCAGACCTCTTTTAATGCACCCCATGATCCTGTTTGCCTTGGCAGCTGCTGCCTGGCACTGGCTGCTCCAGGTAAGTTTATCATTAACTAGGATCCCCAAGTCCTTCTCCCTGTCAGATTTACCCAGTGGTTTCCCGTTCAGTGTGTAATGGTGATATTGATTCCCTCTTCCCATGTGTATAACCTTACATTTATCATTGTTAAACCTCATCTGCCACCTTTCAGCCCAAGTTTCCAACTTATCCAGATCCATCTGTAGCAGAATACTATCTTCTCTTGTATTAACTGCTTTACATAGTTTTGTATCATCTGCAAATATCGATATTTTACTGTGTAAACCTTCTACCAGATCATTAATGAATATGTTGAAGAGAACAGGTCCCAATACCGACCCCTGCGGTATCCCACTGGTCACAGCGACCCAGTTAGAGACTATACCATTTATAACCACCCTCTGCTTTCTATCACTAAGCCAGTTACTAACCCATTTACACACATTTTCCCCCAGACCAAGCATTCTCATTTTGTGTACCAACCTCTTGTGCGGCACGGTATCAAACGCTTTGGAAAAATCGAGATATACCACGTCCAATGACTCACCGTGGTCCAGTCTATAGCTTACCTCTTCATAAAAACTGATTAGATTGGTTTGACAGGAGCGATTTCTCATAAACCCATGCTGATATGGAGTTAAACAGTTATTCTCATTGAGATAATCCAGAATAACATCCCTCAGAAACCCTTCAAATATTTTACCAACAATAGAGGTTAGACTTACTGGCCTATAATTTCCAGGTTCACTTTTAGAGCCCTTTTTGAATATTGGCACCACATTTGCTATGCGCCAGTCCTGCGGAACAGACCCTGTCGCTATAGAGTCACTAAAAATAAGAAATAATGGTTTATCTATTACATTACTTAGTTCTCTTAGTACTCGTGGGTGTATGCCATCCGGACCCGGAGATTTATCTATTTTAATCTTATTTAGCCGGTTTCGCACCTCTTCTTGGGTTAGATTGGTGACCCTTAATATAGGGTTTTCATTGTTTCTTGGGATTTCACCTAGCATTTCATTTTCCACCGTGAATACCGTGGAGAAGAAGGTGTTTAATATGTTAGCTTTTTCCTCGTCATCTACAACCATTCTTTCCTCACTATTTTTTAAGGGGCCTACATTTTCAGTTTTTATTCTTTTACTATTGATATAGTTGAAGAACAGTTTGGGATTAGTTTTACTCTCCTTAGCAATGTGCTTCTCTGTTTCCTTTTTGGCAGCTTTAATTAGTTTTTTAGATAAAGTATTTTTCTCCCTATAGTTTTTTAGAGCTTCAATGGTGCCATCCTGCTTTAGTAGTGCAAATGCTTTCTTTTTACTGTTAATTGCCTGTCTTACTTCTTTGTTTAGCCACATTGGGTTTCTCCTATTTCTAGTCCTAGAGAGTGTAGAGAGATGGTGTGTTCCACTCCAAGGTGTTCCCAAGGTTTCCTCTCCATTGCTTCTATCTTCATGCTCTCGTTTAGTAGTTGTTGGAAACTACACTGCATTAGGCCTTCAAAATGGGTATGGGGTGTAGAGAGATGGTGTGTTCCACTCCAAGGTGTTCCCCAGGTTTCCTCTCCATTGCTTCGATCTTCATGCTCTTGTTTAGTAGTTTTTGGAAACTACGCTGCATTAGGCCTACAAAATGGGTATGGGGTGTAGAGAGATGGTGTGTTCCACTCCAAGGTGTTCCCAAGGTTTCCTCTCCATTGCTTCTATCTTCATGCTCTCGTTTAGTAGTTGTTGGAAACTACACTGCATTAGGCCTACAAAATCGGTATGGGGTGTAGAGAGTTGGTGTGTTCCACTCCAGGGTATTCCCCAGGTTTCCTCTCCATTGCTTCGATCTTCATGCTCTCGTTTAGTAGTTGTTGGAAACTACGCTGCATTAGGCCTACAAATTGGGTATGGGGTGTAGAGAGATGGTGTGTTGCACTCCAAGGTGTTCCCCAGGTTTTCTCTCCATTGCTTCGATCTTCATGCTCTCGTTTAGTAGTTGTTGGAAACTACACTGCATTAGGCCTACAAATTGGGTATGGGGTGTAGAGAGATGGTGTGTTACACTCCAAGGTGTTCCCCAGGTTTCGTCCACATTGCTTCAGTCTTCCGACTCTCGTTTAGTAGTTGTAGAAAACTACACTGCATTAGGCCTACAAATTGGGTATGGGGTGTAGAGAGATGGTGTGTTGCACTCCAAGGTGTTCCCCAGGTTTCCTCGCCATTGCTTCAATCTTAATGCTCTCATTTAGTAGTTGTTGGAAACTACACTGCATTAGGCCTACAAATTGGGTATGGGGTGTAGAGAGATGGTGTGATGCACTCCAAGGTGTTCCCCAGGTTTCCTCTCCATTGCTTCGATCTTCATGCTCTCGTTTAGTAGTTGTTGGAAACTACACTGCATTAGGCCTACAAAATGGGTATGGGGTGTAGAGAGATGGTGTGTTCCACTCCAAGGTGTTCCCCAGGTTTCCTCTCCATTGCTACGATCTTCATGCTCTCGTTTAGTAGTTGTTGGAAACTACGCTGCATTAGGCCTACAAATTTGGTATGGGGTGTAGAGAGATGGTGTGTTGCACTCCAAAGTGTTCCCCAGGTTTCCTCTCTATTGCTTCGATCTTCATGCTCTTGTTTAGTGGTTGTTGGAAACTACACTGCATTAGGCCTACAAAATGGGTATGGGGTGTAGAGAGATGGTGTGTTCCACTCCAAGGTGTTCCCAAGGTTTCCTCTCCATTGCTTCGATCTTCATGCTCTCGTTTAGTAGTTGTTGGAAACTACACTGCATTAGGCCTACAAATTGGGTATGGGGTGTAGAGAGATGGTGTGTTACACTCCAAGGTGTTCCCCAGGTTTCGTCCACATTGCTTCAGTCTTCCGACTCTCGTTTAGTAGTTGTAGAAAACTACACTGCATTAGGCCTACAAATTGGGTATGGGGTGTAGAGAGATGGTGTGTTGCACTCCAAGGTGTTCCCCAGGTTTCCTCGCCATTGCTTCAATCTTAATGCTCTCATTTAGTAGTTGTTGGAAACTACACTGCATTAGGCCTACAAATTGGGTATGGGGTGTAGAGAGATGGTGTGATGCACTCCAAGGTGTTCCCCAGGTTTCCTCTCCATTGCTTCGATCTTCATGCTCTCGTTTAGTAGTTGTTGGAAACTACACTGCATTAGGCCTACAAAATGGGTATGGGGTGTAGAGAGATGGTGTGTTCCACTCCAAGGTGTTCCCCAGGTTTCCTCTCCATTGCTACGATCTTCATGCTCTCGTTTAGTAGTTGTTGGAAACTACGCTGCATTAGGCCTACAAATTTGGTATGGGGTGTAGAGAGATGGTGTGTTGCACTCCAAAGTGTTCCCCAGGTTTCCTCTCTATTGCTTCGATCTTCATGCTCTTGTTTAGTGGTTGTTGGAAACTACACTGCATTAGGCCTACAAAATGGGTATGGGGTGTAGAGAGATGGTGTGTTCCACTCCAAGGTGTTCCCAAGGTTTCCTCTCCATTGCTTCGATCTTCATGCTCTCGTTTAGTAGTTGTTGGAAACTACACTGCATTAGGCCTACAAAATGGGTATGGGGTGTAGAGAGATGGTGTGTTCCACTCCAAGGTGTTCCCCAGGTTTCCTCTCCATTGCTTCGATCTTCATGCTCTCGTTTAGTAGTTGTTGGAAACTACGCTGCATTAGGCCTACAAATTGGGTATGGGGTGTAGAGAGATGGTGTGTTGCACTCCAAGGTGTTCCCCAGGTTTCCTCTCCATTGCTTCGATCTTCATGCTCTCGTTTAGTAGTTGTTGGAAACTACACTGCATTAGGCCTACAAAATGGATATGGGGTGTAGAGACATGGTGTGTTACACTCCAAGGTGTTCCCAAGGTTTCCTCTCCATTGCTTCGATCTTCATGCTCTCGTTTAGTAGTTGTTGGAAACTACACTGCATTAGGCCTACAAAATGGGTATGGGGTGTAGAGAAATGGTGTGTTCCACTCCAAGGTGTTCCCCAGGTTTCCTCTCCATTGCTTCGATCTTCATGCTCTCGTTTAGTAGTTGTTTGAAACTACGCTGCATTAGGCCTACAAATTGGGTATGGGGTGTAAAGAGATGGTGTGTTCCACTCCAAGGTGTTCTCCAGGTTGCCTTTCCTGAGCTTCGATCTTCCGGCTCTCGTTTAGTAGTTCTTGGAAACTACACTGCATTAGGCCTACAAATTGGGTATGGGGTGTAGAGAGATGGTGTGTTGCACTCCAAGGTGTTCCCCAGGTTTCCTCTCCATTGCTTCGATCTTCATGCTCTCGTTTAGTAGTTGTTGGAAACTACGCTGCATTAGGCCTACAAATTGGGTATGGGGTGTAGAGAGATGGTATGTTGCACTCCAAGGTGTTCTCCAGGTTTCCTCTCCATTGCTTCGATCTTCATGCTCTCGTTTAGTAGTTGTTGGAAACTACACTGCATTAGGCCTACAAATTGGGTATGGGGTGTAGAGAGATGGTGTGTTGCACTCCAAGGTGTTCCCCAGGTTTCCTCTCCATTGCTTCGATCTTCATGCTCTCGTTTAGTAGTTGTTGGAAACTACGCTGCATTAGGCCTACAAATTGGGTATGGGGTGTAGAGAGATGGTGTGTTGCACTCCAAGGTGTTCTCCAGGTTTCCTCTCCATTGCTTCGATCTTCATGCTCTCGTTTAGTAGTTGTTGGAAACTACACTGCATTAGGCCTACAAAATGGGTATGGGGTGTAGAGAGATGGTGTGTTCCACTCCAAGGTGTTCCCCAGGTTTCCTCTCCATTGCTACGATCTTCATGCTCTCGTTTAGTAGTTGTTGGAAACTACGCTGCATTAGGCCTACAAATTTGGTATGGGGTGTAGAGAGATGGTGTGTTGCACTCCAAAGTGTTCCCCAGGTTTCCTCTCTATTGCTTCGATCTTCATGCTCTTGTTTAGTGGTTGTTGGAAACTACACTGCATTAGGCCTACAAAATGGGTATGGGGTGTAGAGAGATGGTGTGTTCCACTCCAAGGTGTTCCCAAGGTTTCCTCTCCATTGCTTCGATCTTCATGCTCTCGTTTAGTAGTTGTTGGAAACTACACTGCATTAGGCCTACAAAATGGGTATGGGGTGTAGAGAGATGGTGTGTTCCACTCCAAGGTGTTCCCCAGGTTTCCTCTCCATTGCTTCGATCTTCATGCTCTCGTTTAGTAGTTGTTGGAAACTACGCTGCATTAGGCCTACAAATTGGGTATGGGGTGTAGAGAGATGGTGTGTTGCACTCCAAGGTGTTCCCCAGGTTTCCTCTCCATTGCTTCGATCTTCATGCTCTCGTTTAGCAGTTGTTGGAAACTACACTGCATTAGGCCTACAAAATGGATATGGGGTGTAGAGACATGGTGTGTTACACTCCAAGGTGTTCCCAAGGTTTCCTCTCCATTGCTTCGATCTTCATGCTCTCGTTTAGTAGTTGTTGGAAACTACACTGCATTAGGCCTACAAAATGGGTATGGGGTGTAGAGAAATGGTGTGTTCCACTCCAAGGTGTTCCCCAGGTTTCCTCTCCATTGCTTCGATCTTCATGCTCTCGTTTAGTAGTTGTTTGAAACTACGCTGCATTAGGCCTACAAATTGGGTATGGGGTGTAGAGAGATGGTGTGTTGCACTCCAAGGTGTTCCCCAGGTTTCCTTTCCATTGTTTCGATCTTCATGCTCTCGTTTAGTAGTTGTTGGAAACTACACTGCATTAGGCCTACAAAATGGGTATGGGGTGTAGAGAGATGGTGTGTTCCACTCCAAGGTGTTCCCAAGGTTTCCTCTCCATTGCTTCGATCTTCATGCTCTCGTTTAGTAGTTGTTGGAAACTACACGGCATTAGGCCTACAAAATGGGTATGGGGTGTAGAGAGATGGTGTGTTCCACTCCAAGGTGTTCCCCAGGTTTCCTCTCCATTGCTTCTATCTTCATGCTCTCGTTTAGTAGTTGTTGGAAACTACGCTGCATTAGGCCTACAAATTGGGTATGGGGTGTAGAGAGATGGTGTGTTGCACTCCAAGGTGTTCCCCAGGTTTCCTCTCCATTGCTTCGATCTTCATGCTCTCGTTTTGTAGTTGTTGGAAACTACACTGCATTAGGCCTACAAATTGGGTATGGGGTGTAGAGAGATGGTGTGTTACACTCCAAGGTGTTCCCCAGGTTTCGTCCACATTGCTTCGGTCTTCCGACTCTCGTTTAGTAGTTGTAGAAAACTACACTGCATTAGGCCTACAAATTGGGTATGGGGTGTAGAGAGATGGTGTGTTCCACTCCAAGGTGTTCCCCAGGTTTCCTCGCCGTTGCTTCGATCTTAATGCTCTCGTTTAGTAGTTGTTGGAAACTACACTGCATTAGGCCTACAAATTGGGTATGGGGTGTAGAGACGGTGTGTTCCACTCCAAGGTGTTCTCCAGGTTACCTTTCCTGAGCTTTTATCTTCAGGCTCTCGTTTAGTAGTTGTTGGAAACTACACTGCATTAGGCCTACAAAATGGGTATGGGGTGTAGAGAGATGGTGTGTTCCACTCCAAGGTGTTCCCCAGGTTTCCTCGACATTGCTTCGATCTTAATGCTGTCGTTTAGTAGTTGTTGGAAACTACGCTGCATTAGGCCTACAAAATGGGTATGGGGTGTAGAGAGATGGTGTGTTCCACTCCAAGGTGTTCCCAAGGTTTCCTCTCCATTGCTTCTATCTTCATGCTCTCGTTTAGTAGTTGTTGGAAACTACACTGCATTAGGCCTACAAAATGGGTATGGGGTGTAGAGAGATGGTGTGTTCCACTCCAAGGTGTTCCCCAGCTTTCCTCGCCATTGCTTCGATCTTAATGCTGTCGTTTAGTAGTTGTTGGAAACTACACTGCATTAGGCCTACAAATTGGGTATGGGGTGTAGAGACGGTGTGTTCCACTCCAAGGTGTTCTCCAAGTTGCCTTTCCTGAGCTTCTATCTTCAGGCTCTTGTTAAATAGTGTTTAAATGGAACAACTGCATTTGGCGTACTAGTTGGTTTGGGGCCTACTAACAGTGTCTGCCGCTCCTTGCTGTTCTCCTGGTTTCCTGTCCTGAAATTCCATTTTCAGGCTCTCGTTAAGTAGTTGTTAATGTTAGACTGCATTTGGCCTACTAGTTGGGTTGGGGCCTACTATCGGTGTCTGCCACTCCTTGCTGTTCTCCTCCACTGAACAAAGCTGTGCCGCCTGTTTACTACGGTTGCCAATTTTGAACTGCATTTCGACTACTTACTGATTTGGGCCTACTCTCTGTGTCAGCCTCTCATTCCAGTTGTCCTCCACTGCAATGCCCCCTGGTTAGTCCTGTGTTACCAATTTTGAACTGCATTTAGCCCACTTTATGCTTTGGGCCTATATCTGTGTTTCCTCCTCATCCTGCCCATTGCCCAGCCAGTGATAGATGAGTCTGCTGGTACATTGACCCATAACGCAACATTCCCCGTGCACACTACACAGCAAGATTGTGACCCTGCTGAAAGTCAGGTTCCTCTTCCTGCATACCATACCACCTTACACGGGGACAAAGAGGAAGGTGCAGATGAAAGTTCAGGTTCCTTCATCAGGTGGGGGGAGGAATACTAGTTGGCGACGTCACTGGCACAGGGCCTCTCATAGTACGCAAAAGTGTTGCTGCCGGTGGGAGGCGCCCCCGCCGTGCAAACACACTGCTGTACTTTGAGGGGCCCTGTGCCAGTGCCAATGCCAACTAGTGGGCCCCCCCTGCTTGCTCAGGATCACAGCACTTGCAAAGTTTAAATACTTACCTCTCCCTGCTCCACTGCCGTGACGTGTTCCAGATTTCCTGGGCCCACTAATTACTTGAACCAGCCCTACCCCCCACAACTTTAGCCAAATGACCCCCAATTTCAAATGCCTTCCAATTATTATAAGGTAAATTACGATTGACAAGCTTCAGTAACAAGAATGGATGTTTTTGCCATTAAAATGGGCAGTGTAGATGTTTTCCTGGCCTCCACTCACTGCCGACTATGCTCCCCCATTGACTTGCATTGGGTTTCGTGTTTCGGGCGATACCCGACTTTTCGCGATAATCGGCCGATTCCACTCGACTCGACTTCTAAGATAGTCGGGTTTCGCGAAACACGGCTCGACTCCAAAAAGGTCAAGGTCGCTCAACCCTAATCAGAGCTAATCGATAGGTTGCAGAGAGCGAGGGAATTTACTAAACTTGATCTGCGGGGTGGTTACAACCTGATTCGCATCCATGAGGGGGACAAATGGAAGATGCGATTTAACACCAGGGACGGGTACTATGAATACCTGGTGACGCCCTTCGGGCTCTGTAATGCTCTTGCCGTTTTTCCAAGACTTTGTGAATGATATCTTCCGGGATATGCTCTCCTCCTCGGTTGCAGTCTATCTGGATGATATTCTCATCTACTCTCCAGATATAGACTCCCACCAGAGAGATGTTTGCAAGTCTTCGACCTCCTACGGGCAAACTCCCTCTACGCCAAGTTGGAGAAGTGTGTGTTTGAGCAGGAGTCCTTGCCTTTCCTTGGCTGTATCATCTCCGCCCAGGGATTGGCTATGGATCCTGCCAAGCTACAGGCTGTGATGGACTGGCAGGAACCACAGTCTCTCAAAGAGGTGCAGCATTTTATGGGGTTCATGAATTACTATTGCCAGTTCATTCCCCACTCAACTTTGGTAGCTCCCCTGGTTGCCCTCACCAAAAAGGGAGAATATCCCAAATTGTGGTCGGAGGAGGTCTCCAAGGTCTTCCTCTCGATTAAGTCCCACTTAGCTAGTGCTCCCATTCTACATCGCCCCGATGTACATAAACCTTTCATAATGGAGGTGGATGCCTCATCTGTCGGTGCTGGAGCAGTTCTATTCCAAAAAGATGTTCAAGGTCAGAAGCATCCTTGCTTCTTTTTCTCTAAGATCTTTATACCAGTGGAGAGGTATTAATCCAACGGGGACAGGGAGTTGCTAGCTATGAAGTTGGCCTTCTCTGAGTGGAGACACCTCCTGGACGGGGCTTGTTTTCCCTTCCAAGTCCATATTGACCATAGAAATTTGGTTTACTTGCAGACTGCCCAGCGGCTAAATTCTCACCAGGCTAGATGGTCCTTGTTCTTCTCCCATTTCCTCTTCATTCTCCATTATCTGTCTGGGGAGAAGAACATCCGTGCCGACGCTCTCTCCCGCTCCATAGTATCATCAGTTGACAGTGGAGGAGGAGCCTCGGTTAATTGTCCCTTCAGAGAGCCTGTGGATCGTGGCTCTGGTTTAACTAGAGTCTGTGCCCCATGGCAAGACTTTTATGCCATCAAATTTGCAACTGGAGGCTCTCTTGGGCTCACTCGTCCAGGGTAGGTGGACACTTTGGGACCAAAAGGACATCTGAGCTTCTGGCGAGGACGTACTTGTAGCCGCATATGGCCCGTGACGTTGGAGACTATATTCGGGCGTGTGTCTCCTGCGCCAAGAATAAGTCTCCCCAACAATGGCCAGCTGGGTTTCTTTACCCCCTACCAGTGGTGGACAGGCCCTGGGAGATGGTTGGGATGGACTTTGTGGTGGGCTTACCCAAGTCCCGTGGCTGCACCATTTTTTTGGCAATCACCAACCATTTTTCCAAAATGGTGCACTTGGTGCCTCTTCCACGGCGGCCTTCTGCACGAGTCTTGGCAGCATTGTTTATTAAACGCATTTTACGCCTACACAGTATGCCGGACAAAATTGTCAGTGACTGGGTCCCCAGTTTGCGTCTCGGTTTGGGAGAGAGCTTTGTCGTCTACTCAGAATCGAGCTGAATCTCTCTTCAGCATACCATCCCAAGACAAATGGGTTGGTAGAGAGAGCCAACCAGACTCTGGTCACATATCTGCGACATTTTGTTTCAGCCAGGCAAGATGACTGGGCATCCTTGCTACCGTGGGTGGAGTTGCGCTGAACAACTCCGAGGCTGACTCTACTGGGCAGACTCCCATTCCTCCTTAACTGCGGCCAGCATCCGTGGGTATCCTGTGCCTATGCCCGTGTCTTCTGCTGATTCCAGGGTGGCAGACTGGGCTGTGGAGGCACGTGACATTTGGGATCGCACACAGTATGCCATCCGGGCTTCCAAGGAGAGAATGAGGTCCTCCGCCGATGCACATCGGGGCCCCGCTCTGACCTTTGCTCTTGGCGACTTAGTATGGCTCTCCAACTGTAATATCAGCCTGCAAGGTGAGTCCACTAAGTTTGCACCTCGCCACTTGGGTCCCTTCAAGGTCCTGGAACAGGTTTACCCTGTGGTCTACCATCTGGCTTTTCTTCCACGCTTAGGTATCACTGACACCTTTCTTGTGTCCCTTCTAAAGCCCGTTCACATGTCCCAGTTTTCTGAGTCATCTGCCGCAACATCGGGTTCATCTCCGGATGATTATGAAGTGAACGCTATCTTGGGTTGTAAGGTGGTATGTGGCAAAAAAATGTATTTGGTGGATTGGAAGGGTTATGGCCCAGAGGACAGGTCGTGATTGCCTGATGAGCACATACGGACTCCGCAGCTCATTGCTGCCTTCGAACGTAACAAGGTTCAAGGAGGGGGGCCCTCGGAGGGGGGTAATGGTAGGTGTCGAGCTACCGCCGCTGGAATCTCGAACCACCTCTGCTGCGGTCTCTCATTCTTCTCCAGCCGCAGTGGAGCCTGCTCAGCAAAGTTGTCGGTCCCAGCATTTGGCTCAGGCAGATACTATGCGCTTGGTTACTGCTGCACTTCCAGGCTCAGCCATTGTAACCAGAACTGTTCAGCGGCGAGCAGACGCTCCTGGGACTAAGTCCTGGGACGAAGTCCTGCTTTTCCTCTACTGAGCATGCCCAAGGGAAGGCCTCTCATTGGAGGTCAGGGATCACATGCTCAGGTCCTGTAGCTGCTCCTATTGGACCACTAGGAAGGTCACGGAGAGCTTTCTCTATAAATGGTTTGCATGGCCGTAAGGCCATGCACTAGTATAAACTTGATAATGTGTGTGTGTAGATGAATGACTGTCGATGGATGAATGCTCCTTAATCATTCCCATTCCTAGTGTTGTTGACTGCTCGCGAATGGTGGAAGCTATCTAGCGCCTGACAGTGCTACCTGCACACTTAGCACATGTTACAGTGCCTTTTGCAGTGCCCGCTTATACAGCACCGTGTGCAATCACTGAGCTTTCCTGACAGCCTGTCAGTGTAGGGTGGGAATTCCCACTTGGACTCTGCATCTGAATCGGGGCGTCCAGAGGCGCATGCTCAAACGCCACCAAGGGTCAGACCGAGTCCAATCACCAGATTAGTGGGGGTTATGATTTCCTCCAAAATGGGACATAAATCACCCTTTTATGGCGTAATATCCATACCAGCCTGTAGACAAGTGGAGTGCAAAAAACTATACTTGTATCATTTGTTCTAATGCATTATAAGAGGAAAGCAGAGCTCCGCGTTCTATGTCTTTTTTTCTCTCCCACCATAGAAAACAAACGATTTACAATGATATCTATATTAATAAGGTCTATTTTGCTGGTCAATAAAGCCTTGTGGTAAAGAACGGAGATTGCTATCCACATTGGGCCCCTGGTCAGACTACACATGGTAATAGAAAAAAGATTGTCCTCAAACATAATATTCCCAAGGACCACCATAAAGCAACAGCTCATGAGTCAGATACTACCCTTAATAGGGTTAAGACATGGTCACAAGAAACACAGTTGATACTGATAGTATAAGCTAATTTGTGCCTCATATCATGCGTAATAACCATATACTCATCTGAGCTGTAGTGTGAACGAAGGTCACTATCACACTGAATCACCGATGAAACGCCATAAAAGAATGACTTCCCCGACTGTGCCCGATGCGTTTCCCCCCGTGGAAATAGTAAGAGTTCATCAGGGAATTCTGGCCATCAGTATGGAATAAGGCTGAAGTACGACCCACTCACCCAGTTCTTATACCTTCCTGCAGATGTCAAAAGGTGCGCCTTGACGTGTCCCATTCCGGAAGTAAGATCATGTGAAGTGCGCATGCGCTCATAGGTCTCCAGAGATTGCGCTGAGCACGTCCGCCCATTCCAGGTCTGGAAAGGAACTCTTGTGGAATGCATATGCATTCTACTGGCCAGCGCAAGGTATAAAGTACCAGAACTGGAAATGACATGGCGTGGAACGCAAATGCTCTCCACCTCCTGTCATATACAATAAATACGGTGGTATATAATGTGGGGTATATACATCACTGGGTCTGACACTGGGGTGTATACATCACTGGGGCTGGCACTGGGGTATACACATCACTGGGGCTGACACTGGGGTATATACATCACTGGGGCTGACACTGGGGCTGACACTGGGGTATATACATCACTGGGGCCAGTACTGCCCCATACAGTAACAGATGCTCCATGTCTGGACTCACCCAGATCCTGATGAGGGGAAAATAAAAGGTGGAAAAAGAGAGCAGAGCACATTACAGAGACTACAGGGAAAAAGCAGAGCACAATGTCTGCCCACAGAAAAACTTCCTTGAGAGAGTCAGATATAGTAAAGCTCCTCCATACACCACAGCAGCGGCAACGATCCCCCTCCTCGCAGCATCTGTACATAGATGAGACCGGACTGTAGCATCAGTACTAACAGGTGAGGATAGGGCCCCTCAGCATAATCTTGTGTAGTGTGCAGCAGAGCGGGCAGGACTCTCATGTTAGCTATGATGCTGCCGACGGCTCTGGGATCGATTATGCATCATCGCCAAAGGTCGTTTTAAGCTTAGCAAAGATCCGATGCACAGTCTCTTTATCCGCAGCTGGCCAGGATTTCAGCTCCCTCAGGGCCGCTCCAAACAGTTGACCCAATACAATGTGAACTTTCTGATACTCTGTGAGGGGATAAACTTCAAGCAGGCTGCAGAGTCTTTCTCTAAAGTCAGCTAATGTATGCGATTCTCCAGAATATTGCAGGAACCAGGCTGCTCCAGGGATGTACGGCATGAGAGCGGCATGATGGCCGCTGTAGCTGGGGCGGTGCCTGGCTGACTGATGGGAGCAACGGGCTCTGTGGGACCTGGCGGTGGTACCAGGCCTGCGGCTGCGTCTATCACGGGGCTGGCCTTGGAGTGCTATTAGGTCTGCAGCTGCGACCGCTGCCAACTCCCCCCTGGGTTAGACATTGTTCTTCCCCCTCGCTAACCTGGTGGAAGTCGGGGCTCCTCTCAGAATCAGCGGCAATTCCTCTGGTGCTCCGCTCTTTGCAGCGTCTTTTCTTTTCGGCTCTGCTGCACGACATCTTCACTTTCGGCGTTCCAGGCAGCAGCTCGGCACCCGTTCTTCCTGTTTCGTGCTCTTTTTGGCTAGCTCCACCCACGGAGGTATGTCCCCTCCCCCTCGCGCTCCACATGGTGCAGCAATGGCAGATTTTGGCAGCAATTTTTGGTGGCAATACGTCTTTTAGCACAAAACACAGTTAGGCACAGTTGTGGCACACATGACCTGATTTTCAGGCTCTGCAGTCTTTTTTTTTGAGTAGTGTATCTAAAACATTTTTGTACTCTGCAGCTGTCTCTTTCCCATTTGTGAGCCAAAAAAATATTTTATTGTACCATGGTGTCTACTCTGCAGCTGTCTTTTCTTGAGTAGTGTATCTAAAAAATATTTATACTATGTGGTGTTCTCTTTCCCATTTATGGGCCAAAAAATTAGTTTATTCTACCGCAGTGGCTATATGAGCGATGTTTCAAAAAATGTTTATATTCTGCAGCCGTCTTTTTGTGAGTAGGGTTTCTAAAAAAATTCTATTATGCGGCCGTCTCTTTCCCATTTGTTGGTAAAAAAAAGCTACTATTTGTACTGTACCGAGAAGCCACTGTGTGCACTGTGCCAAAAAAGCCTCTGTTTCTACTTTACCAAAAAGACTCTAGGTGTACTGTCCAAAAAGCCAGTGTTTCTACTTTG
Source organism: Ranitomeya imitator (assembly GCF_032444005.1). Lineage (NCBI taxonomy): Eukaryota > Metazoa > Chordata > Amphibia > Anura > Dendrobatidae > Ranitomeya > Ranitomeya imitator. The sequence goes on along the minus strand of NC_091287.1, from coordinate 461,842,712 downwards.
CCGAAAAGCCTTGGTGTGTATGGCAAAAAGCCTTTGTTTATATTTTACCAAAAAGCCTCTGTACTGTACCAAAAAAATCTGTTTATAGTGTACCTAAACCTCTGGAAGTACTGTGCAAAAAACATCTGTGTTTACTGTGTCAAAAAACTTCTGTTTCTACTTTACCAAAAAGCTTTTTGGAGAACTGTTTGTACTGTACCAAAAAGCCACTGTGTGCACTGTGCCAAAAAAGCCTCAGTTTCTTCTTTACCAAAAAGACTCTAGGTGTACTGTTCAAAAAGCTGGTGTTTCTACTTAGCTAAAAAGCCTCGGTGTGTGCTATGGCAAAAAGCTTTTGTTTCTATTTTACCAAAAAGCCTCTGTACTGTACCAAAAGAAATATGTTTATACTGTACCAAAAAGCCTCTGGAAGTACTGTGTAAAAAGCCTCAATGTGAACTGTGCGAAAAAGCCTCTATTAAATAAAAAATATTTTATTATATCACAGTGGCTATATGAGAAATGTTTCACAAAATGTTCTACTCTGCAGCCGCCTTTTTGTCAGTGGGGTTTCTAAAAAAATTCTATTATGCAGCCATCTGTTTCCCATATGTGGGTAAAAAAGCTACTCTTTGTACTGTACCGAAAAGCATCTAGGAGTACTGTGCCAAAATGCCTCTGTGTGCACTTTCCCAAAAATCCTCTGTTTCTGCTTCATCAAAAAGCCTCATTTGTTTGTACTGTACCAAAATAGGGACCACATCACATGGTGTTAGAGGTTTTTGCGAGATGTTGATGAAGGTTTTACACATTTTTGCAATGCTAACCATCCCTTCCGAGATGTACCAGTGATCCAGCTGCATTGGCGACTTCATCATCCTCTACCTAGGGCTTCCCCTGAGCCCTCACTGTCAGGTGAGGACTCTGTCAGTTGTGTGTCTATCAGCGTGCGCTTGTATTCCCTCATTTTCAGATATTGCTGTAGTGATGGAAGTAAGGATGGCTTGTTCCAGGGATCCAGCAGGGTGGCCACCCAGTAATCTGCAATTGTAACAAACCAGACAACTTGGCGGTCATTGCACAGGCATAGCAGAATGTATTGCCTCATGTGTGCCAAGCTGCCCAGAGGCAACAACAAGCTGTCTTTGGTGGGAGGTGTTTCATCTGGGTCGTTTGTATCATCTGTATCTCCCCAGCCATGCTCCATTCATGTCCGTGAGCTGCTTTGAGTATCACCATGCTGTGAACACGGTTGTTCCTCAATAACCCCATCATCCAAAACAGTCCCTTGGCTGGACATTTGTGTATATGGCAGCTGTCAGTACAGGAACCCAACCTCCGAGATATGTGTGAATGCCTGGCCTAAAAATTGTATGAATTTTTTCTTTTCCTTATACTCTTCCTCCTGTGCCACTATCTCATTCATCTTGAAGTTTTTTTTTCTAAGAGGCATACAATTAGAATATTAAGGGCTCATTCTCACACGCGAGAAACTCGGATTAGTCTCGCATGTCAATACCCGGCACTGCACCCGGCACTTGGATCGGAGCGTGCGGCCACGTAGCAATACATGCAGCCACACACTCCACTCCTGAGTACCCGATGTAGTGCCAGGTATTGACGTGCGAGACTCATCCGAGTTTCTCGCATGTGAGAATGAGCCCCAAAGCTGATGATGGCATCATAAGTGCTGGCCATGTTCATGGAGTACTCGAAACAGCGCAACACAGAACACACCTCCTGCATGGAGGCCTACTCATTGGTCATGAAGTTGTGTTGTTCCACAGATCAACTCATCTGTTCGTGCTGCAGCTCAAACTCCATTATCACCTGCTGCTACTCGCACAGTCTCTCCAGCATGTGCAAGGTGAAGTTCCCCCTTGTTCCTACATTGCATATGAGGCAGGGAGCAAGAAGACAGAAGTGACATTGCACTGCAGACAGGAGAGCAGCAGCAGGGTGAGAGCACCAAAAATGAACACAGATGGCCCTCACTTTCTTATCAGATGAGGAGGTGGTGAAGGTGGTGGAGGAGGAGGAAACATGGATAAAGAAAAGGCTAGGGGCACAATATGAGCCAACTAATTTGCTAGTGGAATGCACTGACGCTTTTCACTCTGCTATTTCTTTTGCTGTACAACTGGGGAAGTGTAACCACCACCTCTTGCTTTGAATTGCCCACATAACTCAGATGGCCTTGACTCCATATGCAGTCTAAGACCTCATCATCCCCAATCGAATCATCACACATCTCTAGTCTCTCTGTAACTCTTCTGCCCTACTAATCCTCTTTTATCCTTGACACTCCTTTGCTTCTCCCCTCTTCAAATCCCTTGATTGTCTCCCAACTACACAGTATAGGGTAGGATCCTCTCATCTTTGAACCTGTCTGTCACTATTAGGCCGGGGTCACACTTGAGAGTGTGATGCGAGAAACTAAAGCGAGTCTCTCACATCAATACCCGGCACTACCGCCGGCACTCAGGACCAAAGTATGTGGCTGCATGTATTTATATGCAGCAGCACACACCGGTAATGAGTGCCAGCAGCATTGCCGGGTAGGGTTGAGCGACTTTTGTTTTTATAGGATCGGGTCGGATTTCACGAAACCCAACTTTTTCAAAAGTCGGGTCGAGTGAAATCGGCCGATCCTATAGAAAAGTCGGGGTCGGGGTCGGCCGAAACACGAAACCCAATGCAGTGCATTGGGTTTCTAATGGTTCCCAGCGTCTGAAGGAGAGGAAACTCTCCTTCAGGCCCTGCAATCCATATTAATATGTAAAATAAAGAATAAAAATAAAAAATATTGCTATACTCACCCTCGGACGCACCCTGGTTGTAACCGGGAGCCTTCCTTCCTAAGAATCAGCGCTTGCAGGACCTTTCGATGACGTCGCGGCTTGTGATTGGTCGCGTGTGCGGTCACATGGGCGTCACGCGACCAATCAGAAGCCGTGACATCATCGAAAGGTCCTTCAAGCGCTGATTCTTAGGAAGGAAGGCTGCGGGTTACAACCAGGGCGCGTCCGAGGGTGAGTATATACCTATTAGGAATATACTCACCCTCGGACGTGCCCTGGTTGTAACCCGCAGCCTTCCTTCCTAAGAATCAGCGCTTGAAGGACCTTTCGATGATGTCACGGCTTCTGATTGGTCGCGTGAGCAGTCACATGGGCGTCACACGACCAATCAGAAGCCGTGACATCATCGAAAGGTCCTTCAAGTGCTGATTCTTAGGAAGGAAGGCTCCCGGTTACAACCAGGGTGCGTACAAGGGTGAGTATAGCAATATATTTTTTTTTTATTCTTTATTTTACACTTAAATCTGAATTCCGATGCCAATTCCCGATATCTTAAACATATCGGGAATCGGTATCGGAATTCCGATTCCAGATTCAGAAGATCGCCGACTTCATGGCCGACCCCACACAGGGGTCGGGTCGGGTTTCATGAAACCCGACTTTGCCAAAAGTCGGCGACTTCTGAAAATGGCCGACCCGTTTCGCTCAACCCTATTGCCGGGTATTGATGCCAGAGACTCGCGCGAGTTTCTCGCATCACACTCGAAAGTATGACCCCCGGCCTTAGTTTGTTTAATGTAATTTGTATGTGTGTTTTATATGTAACCCTTCCTCATGTAAACCACCATGGAATGAATGGTGCTCTAAAAAAATATAATAAAAAAAATCCTCCACATGATGTTCCGCTCAGTAGTCATCCCTTCCCTCCTTACTTTTGCATAAAGCTGCAGCAGTTGGCACCTGTGTTTTATCATCATCATGAAGGATGTGCTGCTTTGGTCCGCTGACCATTTGCATTACCACTGCCCCATACTTATCCGCAAACAGAACAAGTGGTTGGGCATTAGTGCATTCAATCTCTTTGAATTAGGGGGTATGGCCAGATGTATACCCAACAAAACCACAACCGGCAGAGTCATCGGAAAGCGTAAGTGACTGCTGCATGTCTTGGGTCTCAGGCTGCTTGCCTGATTTGCAAGGGGTGAGGAGGAAGACAGATACCAATGGTCCACTGTGGCCAAATCTGCACTTTCAGCAGGTGACAAGGTGGCAGATAAAGCAAAGGAACTGAACGCACTCTCAGCCAACTAATCTTTAACTACCTCTACTTGATCTGGACTCACCATTCATCCTTGGTACTCAGGCCTACACAATTACACAGAATGGCTTGTCACCTGATTGTACCACAGAAAGGTGTTTCATTTGGCCTGCTCAATTGGAAACCGGTCCAGAGACATTGTAAACCATGGTAGTGAGATGTTTGGCTACCATATATTGTGCCACCCCAACACCATAATCCCAGGAGTAAGACTGGTATGACATTCCCTTATGAAGGCCTCTTTATGGCTTTGACGATGTGGTCTCCAGATGGAGACTGGATGCTGGTATGAAGCAATGGAAGCTATAATGGAGGTCTGTCCTATTTAACAATTTGTCCCGCTTTTGTATTGGACACAATGAAAGATGGAGGTTGGTCTGGAGAGTATATTGGCTATGCTATAAAGAGGCATTTAGAAGGAAATGTCACACTGGTCCTACTTCCAGGACTATGATGTAGGTTGGCATAATGTAGGGTAGTTGGACCATTTCAGGCACAGTAACAACTCAGCGTTATATTGATTTAGTCATGGAGCCAGTGGTACAGCCAATTCTCCAAGTTGTCCCAGGTGTTTTTCAAAATGTCAACATCAGACCTGGGACGATGATCTGTTGCTGAGGTCCTGGTGCTCATGTGTCAATGGCCTATGAAGATTGGAGATCGGTTGCTGGCTGGAGCTGGTCATATGGGCTACGGTCATGGCATCTGTTTTCTATATTTAAGAACTATCCTAAAGACCGTTGTTGCAGCTGGAGCTGGATACATGTGCTATGGTCATGGAATCTGTCATATAAAGGAACATGGACTATGACTACAGACTATACTGGTGGGAGATACAAAAGGTGTGGGTCAATCAAAAGTTGTGAGACATTGGGTGTCACCTGGTACAAGACAGTGGAACTACTGGCCCTTGGTTGGGATCTTGTGGACTGGGAGGCATTGTATTTGGCCATCTACCCGGAATTGCTGTAAGACCATGGACCTAAGGAATAAAAAATAATTGCATCGTTAACCTACCTAGGTGTTTGCTACAACCTACAACCTCAGATCCTATTATCCTACTATTATCATTACTAAGTTGTTGACAAACTTACTGTAAGGTCCATCCATTAGTGGCATAAAGAAAATATATATATATTTATTTTTATATCTTATGGAATTTAGAGCCATTAAATAGGGATGGGCAGACCCATGGATGTTCAAGTCCATTGGGTTTGGCCGAACGTTATAAAAAAGTTTAGTTGAGGTACCAGAACGGTACCCGAACTTGATCCTGTACTCATTCAAGTGAATGGGGGTCCGAACATCGGAAGGTACTCATGCTGTCACAAAGAGGACAATGTGTGAGCCAGCAGCTATGAACGGTGGTGAATACGTTACCCCCCAGTCAGGTGTCGGCTGATGACTACTATGCTCATCATTGCATGCCTCATCTCTCTGATAGCAGCCATAGCAGGCTATGTTGATAAGAGTATTCACCAGCCTGCACCTGATGATATTAAGAAAGCTGTCAGAGAGATATATATTTAGTGCAGTGAATATTTCGCTTACTGTATATTTAGCTAATAAATAAATAAATAAATAAATAAAAGAAAAAAATGGTGTAGGGGTTCCACTTATTTGTAATAACCAGCTTAGGGAAAACAGAACTGGGAACTGGATTTATTATTCTGAAAAGGGGCAATAAGCATGGAGCTTCACAGGCTATTAATATCAGCTCACATCTGATAATCTTATAAAAAAGAGGCATGGGCTTCTTTATTTTTAATAACCAGCAATGGACAAGCAGACAGCTGCAGGGTGTTATTAATTATGGATATTGGCCTCTCCCAGACAAATAACATCACCCCTCTGCCACACCAGAAATGTTGCATCCATTAGATGCGCCAATTCTGGTGCCTAGCCTCATCTCTTCCTGCTGCCCTGATTCGTTGGTAAGCTGGGAAATGATTTGGAGGTTGATGTCAGCTGTGTAATTTCCCCTGACTTCAAGCCCAGGGGTTAATAATGGAGAGGCGTCTATCGTGCACCCTTATTACTAACCCTGTAGTCAAAATTAAGAAACATGCACACAGAGAAAAGTCATTTAATTTTAAAAAGCACTCTCTGACCCACTTTTACCCATTTATTACCTTTAAAAAATCAAATTATCCAAAGGGATCGGCCATAAATCCATCTCATGTCCCACGATGATCCCCAACTCTGCTACATCTGAATGGTATGTGCACTCCAGCGAGAAAACACTGACAGTAGCGTGGGAATCTCGTTGCTGCAAAGGCATTGATGTCAGTAAGGTTATCATAGTTTATAGCCGATGTACTGCAGTAACCTTACTGATGTCACAGTGTGAGAAATTTTTCCCCCTGCAAGTGGTGGCATCAGTAAGGTTACTGAAGTTCATCAGCTATGAACGTGTTTAATGTCCAAACTCACACAGTGCACATCATGCGGTATCCTCCAGATCCCAGCCGGGAAAAGAAAGACAGCCTGTGATCAGTTGCCGTGGGTGACTGCACCACCATGTATGTTGAGGGTGTCAAGCCTTTTGGTTCCACTTAGCCCTGTGTTGCCTCACTCAGGTTGAGCTCTGCAGAGCTTTCTGCTATGCCTACTTGCAAGACCAAAACTGACACACCCAACCCTCTGCTGGGGTTTTTACAAGAGAACCTGTGGCCGACATGGAAAACCCGGGGCTGGAGAGGAAGCGGACTGTCCCACTACCATCCTGTAGTCAGCCTAAAAAATAAAAGCCCATGTTTTCTTAAATCTGCCTTGGGCAAACAGCTTGCCAAGATCAACACTTACTTCAATTCTGCATTGCAATCAGAGCTATGCCTGTGATTGCAATGCACTGCCACAGCATCCATAAGCTTCTTTGCACATGCTAGGGGACACATAGCGACCCTCGCCTATCACACAGGTCACTGCCTCACAACTGTGATAATGATAACCTTACTCATGTCAGCACTTATCTCACCATCCAGATTCGCATGCTTCTGTCAGTGTGTTCCGGTTGTCGTGCTGAGTGGTCACATTACTGATATCACCTCGGATGAAACCGAGTTGTGGATTGTCGGGCACATGAGATTATTTGTTTTTTAAAGGTAATAAATGGATAAAAGAAGGTCGGGGAGTGCTTTGAACTTTTCTCTGTGTGAGTTTTTTTACTTTAAATTTACAGGATTAGTAATAACTAGTGTTGAGCATTCCGATACCGCAAGTATCGGGTATCGGCCGATACTTGCGGTATCGGAATTCCGATACCGAGATCCGATACTTTTGTGATATCGGGTATCGGTATCGGATCAATAGGGATGTGTTAAATAAAGAATTAAAATAAAAAATATTGATATGCTCACCTCTCCGGCGGCCCCTGGACATCACGCTGCTAACCGGGAGGCTTCTGTGTTTAAAATGCGCGCCTTTAGGACCTGCAATGACGTCCCGGCTTCTGATTGGTCGCGTGCCGCCCATGTGACCGGCACGCGACCAATCAGAAGCCGCGACGTCATTCGCAGGTCCTTAATTCCTAGAATTAGGAGTTTTTGTGAATGAGAATGACGTCGTGGCTTCTGATTGGTCGCGTGCCGGTCACATGGGCGGCACGCGACCAATCAGAAGCCGGGACGTCATTCGCAGGTCCTAAAGGCGCGCATTTTAAACACAGAAGCCTCCCGGTTAGCAGCGTGATGTCCAGGGGCCGCCGGAGAGGTGAGCATATCAATATTTTTTATTTTAATTCTTTATTTTACACATCCCTATGGATCCCAGGGCCTGAAGGAGAGTTTCCTCTCCTTCAGACCCTGGGAACCATGAGAATACCTTCCGATACTTGATGTCCCATTGACTTGTATTGGTATCGGATATCGGTATCGGCGATATCCGATATTTTTCGGGTATCGGCCGATACTATCCGATACCGATACTTTCAAGTATTGGACGGTATCGCTCAACACTAGTAATAACGTTTATTTTAGATGGTTCTACATTACTAACCCCTGTGCTTGATGTCAGCTGACATTACAAAGCTGACATTACCTCTCCTGCAAACGCACTAGGGCAAGCAGGAAGAGCCAAGCAATGTGCCAGAATTGGTGCATCTAATGGCTGGTGACTGCGGGCTGCCATTTTTAGGATGTGGGAGGGCCAAATATTCATTGCCCTTCCTGGCCTGAGAATACCATCTGCTTTACTTTGGCTTGTTATTAAAAATAGGGGGAAACTCATGTTGTTTTTTTCATTAATTTATTACGAATAAATAAATAAGTAAAAAAATGAATGAAAATTACTAATAAATAAATGAAAAAAAATGACGTGGGGTCTCACCTTTTTTAATAACCAGCCAAGGGAAAGCAGACAGCTGTGAAGCTGTGGATATTTGCTCCTTTTAACCCTAATAACACCAGCCCGGAGCAGTCCCAAATATGTTACATGCCATAGATGTGCCAATTCTGGTGCTTAGCCTGTGCTCTTCTCGCTTGTCCTGGTGCGTTGGCAAGCGGGGTAATATTTTAGGTTTGATGTCAGCTGTGAAATGTCTGCTGACATCAAGCCCAGAGGTTAGTAATTTGGTGGAGTCTATCAGATACACGCATTACGAACGCAAAAAGTAAAAACAGAAAAAAAAAAAAAAAACAGATAACAAAATTGAAAAAATACCCCAACAATTTTCCTCTTTCACCCATTTATTTAAAAAAGAAAGAAAGAAATTAAAAAAACACCAGTCCGCTGTAGAGAGTCCAAATAAAGGTCCCGTGTCAATTCTTTCTTCTTCATCCAGTCTATGGAGCTCCGTTCAGAGAACACAACTTTATAAAGTGGAGCAGCAGCCACTGCCACGCTCACAACTGTGAACTGTTGTGAATGTAAAATTTTCATTATGGCCAATCCCAACTATTTTACCAGTGAATGTGCACAATATTTAACTGGATTTTCCAAATGACTGCATGATCTGCAGCTTGGGATTGCCTGTGACATTGTAAGCTGAATGTGACTTTGCTTTAATTTACTTACATTTAGAAACGTATGGCTAATGCACAGAACCATGCAATGGTTTAATTTTATATTGAGGCTCATAAGTAGAGTTAAGCAAATCTCACAAAATCCAACTGAGGCAAAGTCACTGGCCAACGGAAGGATGGTTGGAAGAGACTTGGTGTGGTTTGAATCTGTTAAGAAGTATAAAACTCTTAGGACCATCATAAAACACAGATGACGATCTCAATGCTCGGATTGTCGGGTGACTCTTCTGATCCGAGCATGACAGCATCTATTTCTATGCAGCTGTGGGTCAGGAGAACCGCAGGATAGTCTGTTCACTGCGATGAATTTGTCGTTCTTGTTCTACGACCGCCTGACTTCTCTATTATGCTCACCTCTCTTCAGCCCCCTCACACCTGTCCCAATGCCTGGTCTTCTTCAGCTTTCTTCTCCTTCCAGAAACTCCTGGGTCTTCTCTCTTCTGTTGCTGGAGTTGGCTATGATCCCACCATTTTGTTGGTTTCCCGCACATCAAATTTTAAAAAAAATTGGGATTCTTGTGAATCAGAATTTTTCAGAACATTTTAACAAATTTGATTTGCTGTGGACTTTTTTGCTCATCTCTACTCATATGCCTTGTTCTATCCTGCTGTATTTCACTGCTTTCATGAAGCATTGCTTCTAGAGGAAAATATTTCTTTATGCCACTCCTAATGGAGCTTGTATGACAGAGCACAGAGTGTGCATGGCTTCACACTAACGGAGTTAAACAGACTTTCCGCATTGCTGTTGAAGCTACGTACCATTGTGCATGAGCCCTAAATCAGAGAATGCATGGATTTCTGAAAAACTCAATCGCATCCCGACTATTCTTCCCGATTCCTTTGTAGCGAAATACGACATCACTTGGGTTCTGTTTTGTCGCTAAATCAATCTTCAAAAATACTTGTATCCATCCCCGCGCAGTCACATGTCCGGATCACTTTGACTTTACTGCAAGTGAATTATTGTAAACAAAAAGAAACATTGTTGCACTTGAGCAGCTTCTATCAATTATGTCCTTAATTCCTATCCAGGTTATATCTTTCGCATTTAGGATCTGCTATACCAGAGAAATTTCTTTTAAAGAAAATGGTTTATACAGTTCACTTCCTGCTATAATCAAGGTCTTTCTAACCTGATATCTGAAGGTTATGCTTCAGTGAATAATTCAGTAGGTTAGTGAAACTGTAGCAGCCAAGAGAGTGCTAATCTTAGATGGAAGCTGTAAGGGATATTAAGAAACAATTGCAAAAAGTGACATATTTAATAGAGAAAGATTACTCTGTGCTACATCTATTTAATTTGAACTGAATAAATTTTGCTGATATTTTATGAGATGCTGTCTGCAAATTATGTGAAAATTTGCAGTGTCACTGCATACTATGGCACAGAAGAAAGGGGTTTATTAACCATTTTACTGTGATTTTTGATGGTTTTCAGTCTTTCAACAGATATTTCAAAGAAACTGAAAATTCATTCTCTGCTGGACTCTTTTAATTTGAATCAGGAAAGAAGACAGGTATTTTACAGGCCGACAAATAACAAAAAGCAATAGGAGAAGCTCACGTAATGAGACTCCCTGATATAACTGAATTCCTTCTGGATTGTGACTGAGTTAAGACTGATATGTTCTCAATCTTCCTGGGGGAAATGTAGTTGATCCAGCTGAGACAAGTCTGAAATTATGGGTAAATGTAAGCGTGAAAAAAAAAAAAGAGAAAATGAAGTTTTGGGACAGAGGCAACTAAGTGCATATAAATCTGAAGTGTTCAAACTGAGAAGGCAATTTTGACATTCTGTGTTTTGTGCTTTGCTATAATGTGGATTTTGTACATGGATATTACAGCAAATACCAAAATGTGTTTCATGTTTGAAATGACTTATTTTTGGGGAGAATTGAGCAGTAATGCTGCTTTACAAAAGGTTTATCCAGCGAGGTCTTTATAGCCAGTGGCATAAACCACATATGTTGATGCTTTACGTCTGGCTGGCTTAGTGCAAAAGTCTTCATATCCTCTTGCGACTGCCTGCAGCCTGCTTAATGGTTATTTTTTTTATGTGCTGTTTTAAAATGAATTATACGCCTTACCACTCTCTGATATGTAAGGTGCAAAGTTGGTAGCAATGAATCTGCTACCAAATATAAGTGTAAGGCCAGGGTCAGACCTAACGTATAAAAATATGTTCCGTTTTTTACAGCCGAGATACTCAGAAAAGTTCCTGAACAATGATCCGTATTCAATGCGAGGATGCGATTTTTTTTCCCAAAAAAGTATCCATGTGTCATCCAAATGGCATCCGTACAGCGATATTTTCTCGCCGGCTTGCAAAATGGACATCTAATGGATTCATGGGCTCAAATATTCGTGAAAGCATATATGCAGTCATATATATATATATATATATATTCATATTTAATACAGAGCTGGATAGCAGAAAAGCCGTTAATTCAATTTCCGGCTTTTACTAACTCCTTACCAAACCCGGAAGGATATGAGACATGGATTACATACAGTAAACCATTTCATATCCCTTATATTTTTGCATATCCCTCACTAATATTGTTAGTAATTTTTGTGGGCAAAATTGTGAAGTTCTAGGTGTTAAAATAAATGGTTAAATCACGGAAAAAACTGGTGTGAGCTCCCGAGCAATTTTCTCGGCCAGAGTCCCCAAAGCTACATTATCGTCATTTCATTCATTCCCCAGTCTCTTACAGCTGGGAGCATACAATAAAGATATTAAAACCCATGTGTTTATTTATTTCATTAAAATACTTTATTCTTAATGTGTGTGCATTTTTAACCCTTTATTACTATTGGATTAATAATAGATACGTGTCTTATTGACATCTCTCCATTATTAACCAGGCTTAATGTCACCTTACATTAGCAAGGTGACATTAACCCCTTATTACCCATATCCCACCACTACAGGGGAGTGGGAAGAGAGGGGCTAAGTGCCAGAATTGCCGCATCTTACAGATGTGCCTTTTCTGGGGTGGCTGGGGGCAGATTTTTTTTGCCAGGATGGCAATAACCATGGTCCCTTTCTAGGCTATTTATATCTGCCATCCGTCACTGGCTTTCCCACTCTGGTGGAGAAAATTGCGGATTTAACCCTTTATTTTAACAACTAGAGCTCTCAAATTTTGCACACAAATTACTAACATTATTAGTGAGGAATATGTAAAAATCTAATGGATATGAAATGGTTTACTGTATGTAAGCCATGTCTCATATCCTGTCTGGTTTGGTAAGGAGTTAGCAAAAGCCGGCAATTGAATTATCGGCTTTTATGCTATCTAGCTCTGTATTAAATATGTATATATATATATATATATATATATATATATATATATATATATATATATATATATATATATATAATATAAACAGTTATATGAAAAATTTTGGGCACCCCTATTAATCTTAAGCTTAATGTTTTATAAAAATTGTTTTTTTTGCAACAGCTATTTCAGTTTCATATATCTAATAACTGTTGGACACATCATTTTCTTGTTTTAAATACTCCTACCTACTTTTTACTGACTTACTAAAGCACTTTTTTTGGTTTTCTAACCTCATTGAGCTTTGAACTTCATAGCCAGGTGTATGCAATCATGAGAAAAGCTACTTAAAGTGGCCTCTTGCAAGTTTTTCTCCTCTTTGAATCTCGTCTGAAGAGTGGCATCATGGGCTCCTCAAAACAACTGTCTAATGATCTGAAAACAAAGATTATTAAACATAGTTGTTCAGGGACAGGATACAAAAAGCTGTCTCAGAGATTTAACCTGTCAATTTCCAATGTGAGGAACAAAGTAAGGAAGTGGAAGAACACAGGTACAGTTCTTGTTAAGGCCAGAAGTGGCAGGCCAAGAAAAACATCAAAAAGGCAAATAAGAAGAATGGTGAGATCAGTCAAGGACAATTGTTGTGAATTCTGTTGTCGAACTCCCTCCTGTGAATGGTACTTCGGTGAGTTCTGTCCATGGACTCCCTCTGGTGGCTGTGAGTGAAGCTGCTGCTTCTGACATTCCTTACACAGGTGACATGGTTTATCCTTTGGTTGGCTGCTCTATTTAACTCCACTCAGATCGTTACTCCATGCCAGCTGTCAATGTTCCTGCATTGGGTCAGTTCGCTCTTGGATTTTCTGGTGACCTGTCTTCTCCAGCAGAAGCTAAGTTCCTGATAGTTATTATTTGTTCATTGTTTCCTTGTCCAGCTGGTTATCATGATTTTGTCTTGCTAGCTGGAAGCTCTGGGATGCAGAGTGGCATCTCCGCACCGTTAGTCGGTGCGGAGGTCTTTTTGCACACTCTGCGTGGTCTTTTGTAGTTTTTTGTGCTGACCGCAAAGATACCTTTCCTATCCTCTGTCTGTTTAGTAAGTCTGGCCTCCCTTTGCTGAAACCTGTTTCATTTCTGCGTTTGTGACTTTCATCTTTACTCACAGTCAATATATGTGGGGGCTGCCTTTTCCTTTGGGGAATTTCTCTGAGGCAAGGAAGGCTTTATTTTCTATCTCTAGGGCTAGCTAGCTCTTAGGCTGTGAAGAGGCATCTAGGGAGAGTCAGGAACGCTCCACGGCTATTTCTAGTTGTTGTGATAGGATTAGGGCCTGCGGTCAGCAGAGCTCCCACATCCCAGAGCTTGTCCTGTGTGAGTTTAACTATCAGGTCGTTGCGGGTGCTCCTAACCACCAGGTCATAACAGTACAGTTGGCCCAAAGTATTAATGCATCTCAATCGAGGGATAAGAGAAGTTCTGAGACCATTTTTTTTCTTTGCACTGTGTTTTGTCTTTCTTTTCCCCTAAACCTTTGGGTGGTTCAGGACACAGGTGTAGATATGGACATTCAAGGTCTGTCCTCTTGTGTGGATTATCTCACTGCAACTATTCCTGATTTATTTTCTGGGGATAGATCTAAGTTCTTGAATTTCAAAAATAATTGTAAACTGTTTCTAGCTTTGAAACCCCGCTCCTCTGGTGACCCCGTTCAACAAGTAAAAATCATTATTTCTTTGTTGCGTGGTGACCCTCAAGACTGGGCATTTTCCCAGGAGATCCTGCATTGCGTGATGTTGATGCGTTTTTTCTGGCGCTTGGATTGCTTTATGATGAACCAAATTCAGTGGATCAGGCAGAGAAAATCTTGCTGACTTTGTGTCAGGGTCAGGATGAAGCGGAGATGTACTGTCAGAAGTTTAGAAAGTGGTCTGTGCTTACTCAGTGGAATGAGTGTGCCCTGGCGGCAATTTTCAGAAAGGGTCTTTCTGGAACCCTTAAGGATGTCATGGTGGGATTTCCCACGCCTGCTGGTCTGAATGAGTCTATGTTCTTGGCCATTCAGATCGATCGGCGCTTGCGTGAGCGCAAAGCTGTGCACCACCTGGTGGTATTCTCTGAGCATAGGCCTGAGCCTATGCAGTGTGATAGTGTTAGGGCTAGCGGAACGCACCAAATAATAAGACAGATAGTGTATGGTGCGTTCGCAGCCCGGGGTCCACCGTGCAGAGATGGAACCTGCTGCCAAGTAATGATGGACTATATGGCGATACTCATAAGTATACACACGTGGGTTAAACTTCACCCAGCATGAAGGAAGCGATCCTGTTGCGTCACAGGATCGCGGTACCGCACATAGAGGGCGAGCAAGTAGTCAGCGAACTCAACCCCAACTAGGATTGAAGTCCGATTAGACCCTTGCTGGCACAACACCGCAACTGGGTGTGTAAGGAAGCTGAATACCAATATTAGGACACAAGAGTGCATGCGGTGCCGCACTGACGAACGCCACTAACCACCCAGGCTTGGGTAAGGGAAGCACAGAGGAAGTGCACGGCGCCGTACTGGCGGTCAAAGCAACTGGACGCTGTAACGTGTGATTCGTGCTGTAGGCTAAGTCGGGCGCTAGATAGCAACCATACACCTTCCGCGAACAGACATTCAATAGGGTAGGGGTATCCAAGGACGACTTGCACTCACAACATACACACATTAACAATTGTACACTAGCGCATGGCCGTGCGGTCATGCGCAGTTTATATAGTTGCAGCACAGGAAGTGGCCACAGAAACTTTGCCCTTCCAAGACCTGCCAAGAGGACCAATGGAATGTGCTGCAGAGCCTGAGCACATGACCCTCGATCTCCAACGGGAGATCTTGCCCTGGGCATGCTCAGTGTGTGCAGACAAGGACTTAGTCCCAGAGAAGTCCGCTCGCTGCTGACCTGCACTGGCTTTAATGGCAGAAGCTGAAGAAGCAGCAGTAACTCTCTGTACAGAGTGAGAGTGAGCAAGACGCTGGGACCGACGTCCCTGCTGAGCAGACTCCACTGCAGCCGGATAAGAATGGGAGACCGCAGCGGAGATGGCTCGAGATTCCCCCTGTGCAGAAGCGGGAACTCGAGACCTAACATTACCCCCCCCTCCTAGGGCCCCCTCCTCCTTGGGCCTCGCTATGCTCGAAGGCAGCAATGAGCTGTGGGGCCCGAATGTTTTCAGCAGGCTCCCATGACCTGTCCTCTGGGCCATAACCCTTCCAATCCACCAGATAGAACTTTTTGCCGCGTACCACCTTGCACCCCAAAATAGCGTTCACCTCGTAATCGTCCGTAGATGAACCCGATGTCCCGGCAGATGACTCGGAAAACCGGGACATGTATACGGGTTTCAAGAGGGACACATGAAAGGTGTCGGTGATACCCAAGCGTGGAGGAAGAGCCAAACGGTAGACCACAGGATTAACCTGTTCGAGAACCTTGAAGGGACCCAAGTAGCGAGGAGCAAACTTAGTGGACTCAACTCGCAGCCTGATGTTACGGGCGGAGAGCCACACCAAGTCGCCAGGAGCAAAGGTCGGAGCGGGGCGCCGATGAACATCGGCGGAGGACCTCATTCTCTCCTTGGAGGCCCGAATGGCATCCTGAGTGCGGTCCCAAATGTCCCGTGCCTCCACAGCCCAGTCTGCCACCCTGGAGTCAGCAGAAGACACAGGCATGGGCACAGGAACACGCGGATGCTGGCCGTAATTTAGGAGGAATGGAGTCTGACCGGTGGAGTCGGCTACGGCATTGTTAAGTGCAAACTCTGCCCACGGTAGCAAGGATGCCCAGTCATCCTGCCTGGCAGAAACAAAATGTCGTAAATATGTGACCAAGGTCTGGTTGGCCCTCTCTACCAACCCATTCGTCTCGGGATGATATGCCGAAGAGAGATTCAACTCAATACTGAGTAGACGACAATGCTATCTCCAGAATCGAGACGCAAACTGGGGACCCCGGTCACTAACAATTTTGTCTGGCATACCGTGTAGGCGAAAGATATGCTTGACGAACAAGACAGCCAATGCCTGTGCAGAAGGTAGGCGTGGAAGAGGCACCAAGTGCACCATTTTGGAAAAATGGTCGGTGATCACCCAGATAATGGTGCAGTTACGAGACTTGGGTAAGCCCCCCACAAAGTCCATCCCGACCATCTCCCAGGGCCTGTCCGCCACCGGCAGAGGATAAAGCAAACCAGCTGGCCGTTGCCGAGGAGTCTTGTTCTTGGCGCAAGAGACACACGCCCGAACATACTCTGCGACATCACGAGCCATATGCGGCCACCAGTACGTCCTCGCCAGTAACTCAGATGTCCTTTTGGTACCAAAATGTCCACCCACCCTGGACGAGTGTGCCCAAGAGAGAACCTCCGGTCGCAAATTGGATGGAACAAAAGTCTTTCCCGGGGGCACAGACTCTAGCGAAACCGGGGCCACAGTTCTCAAGCTCTCGGTGGGGACAATAAGCCGAGGCTCCTCCTCCTCCTCTGCAGATGACACAACGGAGAGAGAGAGAGCGTCGGCCCGAATGTTCTTCTCCCCAGAAAGAAAATGGAGGGTGAAATGAAACCGGGAGAAGAATAAGGACAATCTGGCCTGGCGAGAATTCAACCGCTGGGCTGTCTGCAGGTACACCAAATTTTTATGGTCTGTGAAGACTTGGAAGGGAAAAGGTGCTCCCTCCAAGAGATGTCTCCACTCCGAGAAAGCCAACTTCATGGCTAGCAACTCCCTGTCCCCGATGGAATAATTCCTCTCTGCTGGTGAGAAGGTCTTGGAGAAAAAGAAGCAAGGATGCTTCCGACCTTGAGCATCCTTTTGGAAGAGGACTGCTCCAGCACCAACAGAAGAGGCATCCACCTCCATGATAAATGGCTTATCAACATCGGGGCGATGTAGGATGGGAGCGCTAGCGAAGTGTGACTTTATTGAGTTAAAGGCCTTGGAGACCTCCTCAGACCACAGTTTGGGATTCACCCCCTTCTTGGTGAGGGCAACCGAGGGAGCTACCAAAGTTGAGAAGTGCGGAATGAACTGGCGATAATAATTAATGAACCCCATAAAGCGCTGCACCGCATCAAGAGAATGGGGTTCCTGCCAGTCCATCACAGCCTGTAGTTTGGCAGGATCCATAGCCAATCCCTGGGCAGAGATGATGTAGCCTAGGAAAGGTAAGGACTCCTGCTCAAACATACACTTCTCCAACTTGGCATAGAGGGAGTTTGCCCGTAGGAGGTCGAAGACTTTGCAAACATCTCTCCGGTGGGAGTCAATATCTGGAGAGTAGAAGAGAATATCATCCAGATAGACTACGACCGAGGTGGAAAGCATATCCCGGAAGATATCGTTCACAAAGTCTTGGAAAACGGCTGGGGCATTACAGAGCCCGAAGGGCATCACCAGATATTCATAGTGCCCATCCCTGGTGTTAAAAGCCGTCTTCCATTCGTCCCCCTCACGGATGCGAATCAGGTTGTAAGCACCCCGCAGATCTAGTTTAGTAAATACCCTTGCTCCCCGAAGCCTATCGAAGAGCTCAGATATCAAGGGCAAAGGATACTTATTTTTAACGGTGATGGCGTTAAGACCCCTGTAGTCTATGCATGGACGTAGTTCCCCATTCATCTTCTGCACGAAGAAGAACCCTGCCCCAGCAGGTGACACTGACTTCCTAATGAATCCTCTTGCCAGATTTTCCTGGATGTACTGTGACATTGCCTCCGTCTCCGGGAGAGATAGCGGATAGACTCGACCCCGGGGAGGCTCAGCACCAGGCAAGAGATCAATAGGACAGTCATAGGGGCGATGGGGCGGAAGGATCTCCGCCGCCTTTTTGGAGAACACGTCTGCATAAGATTAATACTGCTTGGGGAGAGAGGAAAGATCTGCGGGTACCTCAGTAGTAGCAACTTGAACGCACTCCCTCTGACACCTACCCCCACAAGATTCGTCCCATCCCAGGATTCTGCCAGAGGACCACTCGATATGAGGAGAGTGGTACCGTAGCCAAGGTATTCCCAACAGGACCTCATCAATTCCCTCAGGAATGACGAGCAGAGATATAATCTCCTGATGAGATGGTGACATGGACAGAGTAAAAGGGATGGTCTGGTGTGTTATCTGTGAGGGCAGTGTTGACCCATTCACCACTCGTACCGTTACTGGTTGAGCTAGCATAACCAGGGGTATTGCGTGACGTTGGGCGAAGGCAGAAGACATAAAATTGCCCTCCGCCCCAGAATCCACGCAGAGCTCTACCGAGTGGGAGAATGAGCCTATAGTAATTGTCCCCTTAAAGGACAATTTAGAGGCAAACGTCGCCATGTCTAGTGCACCTCCACCTACTACCACTAGACGCTGACGTTTCCTCGACCGCTGAGAACATCTGGTGGCTAGATGTCCCGACTGCTGGCATACATGACAGACCTTGAGTGCACCAGCGGTCCGGGACTTAGATCCCGCTTGTGACACTTCCCTGGCCTCATGTGACTCAGGAACCAGAACCGGAGATTCCAGAGGTTTGGCGAAGGTAGGAGCCAGCCGAAACCTCTGCCTACACTGGGCTCGCTCTAACCTCCGCTCGTTAAAACGGAGGTCAATTCGAGTGGAGACAGTTATTAACTCCTCCAGTGTGGCAGGAATCTCCCTAGTGGCCAGAGCATCCTTAACGTGGTCAGCCAGGCTCCTCCAAAATATGGGGATAAGGGCTTTATCCGACCAATCCAGCTCAGAAGCTAAAGTGCGGAATTGGACGGCAAAATGACTGACCAAGGACTCACCCTGAGTTAATGCCAGCAGTTGGAGCGCAGTATCATGGGTGACTTGAGGTCCTAAAAAGACCTGTTTCAGAGTGCTCAGAAACAGCGGAGCACTCTGCACCACATGATCGCCACGCTCCCACAGCGGCGTAGCCCATTCCAACGCCCTGTCCGACAAGAGAGACACTATAAATCCCACCTTAGCCCGCTCTGTGGGAAAACGTGCAGCCAGGAGCTCGAGGTGAATAGAGCACTGACTCACAAATCCCCTACAAAATTTGCTATCACCAGAAAATTTTTCTGGCAGCGGGAGGCGAGAAAATGTCGGAGCAGGGGTGGCAATGGACAGGGTTGCTGCAGCCACGCTAGCAGCCTGTACAGCAACTGCGGTAACATCCACAGCTGAGGTTGCGCTCTCTAGAGCCGCCAACCTACCCTCCAGCTGCTGGATATACCGCAAGGATTGCTGTTTGTCCATCATTACTAGCCAGACCCTGATGCTAGTGTAAAGTTAGGGCTAGCGGAACGCACCAAATAATAAGACAGATAGTGTATGGTGCGTTCGCAGCCCGGGGTCCACCGTGCAGAGATGGAACCTGCCGCCAAGTAATGACGGACTATATGGTGGTACTCATAAGTATACACACGTGGGTTAAACTTCACCCAGCGTGAAGGAAGCGATCCTGTTGCGTCACAGGAACGCGGTACCGCACATAGAGGGCGAGCAAGTAGTCAGCGAACTCAACCCCAACTAGGATTGAAGTCCGATTAGACCCTTGCTGGCACAACACCGCAACTGGGTGTGTAAGGAAGCTGAATACCAATATTAGGACACAAGAGTGCATGCGGTGCCGCACTGACGAACGCCACTAACCACCTAGGCTTGGGTAAGGGAAGCACAGAGGAAGTGCACGGCGCCGTACTGGCGGTCACAGCAACTGGACGCTGTAATGTGTGATTCGTGCTGTAGGCTAAGTCGGGTGCTAGATAGCAACCATACACCTTCCACGAACAGACATTCAATAGGGTAGGGGTATCCAAGGACGACTTGCACTCACAACATACACACATTAACAATTGTACACTAGCACATGGCCGTGCGGTCATGCGCAGTTTATATAGTTGCAGCACAGGAAGTGGCCACAGAAACTTTGCCCTTCCAAGACCTGCCAAGAGGACCAATGGAATGTGCTGCAGAGCCTGAGCACATGACCCTCGATCTCCAACGGGAGATTTTGCCCTGGGCATGCTCAGTGTGTGCAGACAAGGACTTAGTCCCAGAGAAGTCCGCTCGCAGCTGACCAGCACTGGCTTTAATGGCAGAAGCTGAAGAAGCAGCAGTAACTCTCTGTACAGAGTGAGAGTGAGCAAGACGCTGGGACCGACGTCCCTGCTGAGCAGACTCCACTGCGGCTGGATAAGAATGGGAGACCGCAGCGGAGATGCCACGAGATTCCTCCTGTGCAGAAGCGGGAACTCGAGACCTAACAGATAGGATCTTGACCAGAGCTGAATGACAAGAACACAGACGTCGGAATGGCCTGTGTTTTTACTGTGGTGAATCCACTCATGCTATCTCCGATTATCCTAGGCGCACTAAGCGGTTCGCTAGGTCTGCCACCATTGGTAGGGTACAGTCTAAATTTCTTTTGTCCGTTACTCTGATTTGCTCTCTGTCGTCCTATTCTGTTATGGCATTTGTGGATTCAGGCGCTGCCCTGAATTTGATGGACTTGAAGTTTGCCAGGCGCTGTGGTTTTTTCTTGGAGCCCTTGCAGTATCCTATTCCATTGAGAGGAATTGATGCTACGCCTTTGGCCAAGAAAAAGCCTCAGTACTGGACTCAATTGACCATGTGCATGGCTCCTGCACATCAGGAGGATATTCGCTTTTTGTTGTTGCATAATCTGCATGAAGTGGTCGTTTTGGGGTTGCCATGGCTACAGGTCCATAATTCAGTGTTGGATTGGAAATCTATGTCTGTGTCCGGCTGGGGTTGTCAGGGGGTACATGGTGATGTTCCATTGTTTTCAATTTCGCCTTCCACTCCTTCTGAAGTCCCTGAGTTTTTATCAGATTACCGGGATGTATTTGAAGAGCCTAAATCCGGTGCCCTACCTCCTCATAGGGATTGCGATTGTGCTATTAATTTGATTCCTGGTAGTAAGTTTCCTAAGGGCCATCTGTTTAATTTATCTGTGCCAGAGCACGCCGCTATGCGGAGTTATATAAAGGAATCCTTGTAGAAGGGTCATATTCGCCAGTCGTCGTCACCATTGGGAGCAGGGTTCTTTTTTTGTGGCCAAGAAGGATGGCTCTTTGAGACCTTGTATTGATGACCGCCTTCTTAATAAGATCACAGTCAAATTTCAGTATCCTTTGCCGCTGTTGTCTGATTTGTTTGCTCGGATTAAGGGGGCTAGTTGGTTCCCCAAGATAGATCTTCGAGGGGCGTATAATCTTGTGCGAATTAAACTGGGCGATGAAAGGAAAACAGCATTTAATACGCCCGAGGGCCATTTTGAGTACCTGGTTATGCCATTCGGGCTTTCTAATGCTCCATCTGTGTTTCAGTCCATTATGCATGACATCTTCCGAGAGTACCTGGATAGATTCATGATTGTACATTTGGATGACATGTTGGTCTTTTCGGATGATTGGGAGTCTCATGTGAAGCAGGTCAGGATGGTGTTCCAGGTCCTTCGTGCGAATTCCTTGTTTGTGAAGGGGTCAAAGTGTCTCTTTATAGTTCAGAAGGTTTCATTTTTGGGTTTCATTTTTTCCCCTTCTACTATCGAGATGGACCCTGTTAAAATTCAGGCCATTTATGATTGGACTCAGCCAACATCTGTGAAGAGCCTGCAGAAGTTCCTGGGCTTTGCTAATTTTTACCGTCGCTTCATCGCTAATTTTTCTAGTATTGCTAAACCGTTGACTGATTTGACCAAGAAAGGTGCTGATGTGGTCAATTGGTCCTCTGCGGCTGTAGAGGCTTTTCAGGAGTTGAAGCATCGTTTTTCTTCTGCCCCTGTGTTGTGCCAGCCAGATGTTTCTCTCCCGTTTCAGGTCGAGGTTGATGCTTCTGAGATTGGTGCAGGGGCTGTTTTGCCGCAAAGAAGTTCTGATGGCTCGGTGATGAAACCATGTGTCTTCTTTTCTAGAAAATTCACGCCTGCTGAGCGCAATTATGATGTTGGCAATCGAGAGTTGTTGGCCATGAATTGGGCATTCGAGGAGTGGCGACATTGGCTGGAAGGAGCTAAACATCGCGTGGTGGTCTTGACGGATCACAAGAATTTGACTTATCTCGAGTCTGCCAAATGGTTGAATCCTAGACAGGCTCGATGGTCGCTCTTTTTCTCCCGTTTTGATTTTGTGGTTTCATACCTTCCGGGATCTAAGAATGTGAAGGCTGATGCCCTGTCAATGAGTTTTGTGCCTGACTCTCCGGGTGTTCCGGAGCCGGCGGGTATTCTTAAAGAGGGGGTAATTTTGTCTGCCATCTCCCCTGATTTGCGGCGCGTGCTGCAGAAGTTTCAGGCTGATAGACCTGACCGTTGTCCTATGGAGAAACTGTTTGTCCCTGATAGATGGACTAGTAGAGTTATCTCTGAGGTTCATTGTTCGGTGTTGGCTGGTCATCCTGGAATCTTTGGTACCAGAGATTTGGTGGCTAGATCCTTTTGGTGGCCTTCTTTGTCACGGGATGTGCGTTCTTTTGTGCAGTCCTGTGGGACTTGTGCTCGGGCTAAGCCCTGCTGTTCTCGTGCCAGTGGGTTGCTTTTGCCCTTTCTGGTATCTGAGATGTTTTGTTTCTGCTGATCAGGATGATTGGGTGTCCTTTTTGCCTTTGGCTGAGTTCGCCCTTAATAATCGGGCCAGCTCGGCTACTTTAGTTTCTCCTTTTTTCTGTAATTCTGGTTTCCATCCTCGTTTCTCTTCAGGGCAGGTTGAGCCTTCGGACTGTCCTGGTGTGGATACGGTGGTGGACAGGTTGCAGCAGATTTGGACTCATGTGGTGGACAATTTGACATTGTCCCAGGAGAAGGCTCAACGTTTCGCTAACCACCGGCGCTGTGTTGGTCCCCGACTTCGTGTTGGGGATTTGGTTTGGTTGTCATCTCGTCATGTTCCTATGAAGGTTTCCTCTCCTAAGTTTAAGCCTCGTTTCATTGGGCCATATAAGATTTCTGAAGTTCTTAATCCTGTGTCATTTCATTTGGACCTTCCAGCTTCTTTTGCCATCCATAATGTGTTCCATAGGTCGTTATTGCAGAGATACGTGGCGCCTATGGTTCTTTCCGTTGATCCTCCTGCCCCGATGTTGGTCGAGGGGGAAATGAAGTATGTGGTGGAGAAGATTTTGGATTCTCATGTTTCGAGACGGAAACTCCAGTACCTGGTCAAGTGGAAGGGTTATGTGTTATGATCTGGTGGTCAGGACAATAATGGACCTGGTGGTTAAGAGCACACGGAATGACCTGATAGTTACTGATAATATAGGACGAGCTCTGGGACGTGGGAACTCTGCTGACCGCAATCCCTAATCCTATCACACACACTAGAAATAGCCGTGGATTGCTCCTAACGCTCCCTATGCAACTCGGCACAGCCTAAGGAACTAGCTAGCCCTGAAGATAGAAAAATAAAGCCTACCTTGCCTCAGAGAAATTCTCCAAAGGAAAAGGCAGCCCCCCACATATAATGACTGTGAGTAAAGATGAAAATACAAACACAGAGATTAAATAGATTTAGCAAAGTGAGGCCCGACTTACTGAACAGACTGAGGATAGGAAAGGTAGCTTTGCGGTCAGCACAAAAACCTACAAAAAGACCACGCAGAGGGCGCAAAAAGACCCTCCGCACCGACTCACGGTGTGGAGGCGCTCCCTCTGCGTCCCAGAGTTTCCAGCAAGCAAGACAACAATCAAAATAGCAAGCTGGACAGAAAAATAGCAAACCAGAGAAAAACAAGCAGGCACTTAGCTTCTGCTGGGAAGACAGGTCACAAGAACGATCCAGGAGTGAACTAGACCAATACTGGAACATTGACAGGTGGCATGGAGCAAAGATCTAAGTGGAGTTAAATAGAGTAGCCAGCTAATGAATTAACCTCGTCACCTGTGGAAGGAAACTCAGAAACACCCACAGCCACCAGATGAAGTCCATGTATAGAACCAGCCGAAGTACCATTCATGCCCACAGGAGGGAGCCCGACAACAGAATTCACAACAGTTATGGTCAGGAAGATAATTCCTGGGTTTTTGCCTCTGATGTTCATGCTGCCGATCTGGTTCGTGCCTTTCATTTGGCGCATCCTGATCGGCCTGGGGGCTCTGATGAGGGTTCGGTGACCCCTCCTCAAGGGGGGGTACTGTTGTGAATTCTGTTGTCGAACTCCCTCCTGTGGTCATGAATGGTACTTCGGAGAGTTCTGTTCATGGACTCCCTCTAGTGGCTGTGAGTGAAGCTGCTGCTTCTGAGGTTCCTTACACAGGTGACGTGGTTTATCCTTTGGTTGGCTGCTCTATTTAACTCCACCCAGATCATTACTCCATGCCAGCTGTCAATGTTCCTGCATTGGGTCAGTTCGCTCTTGGATCTTTCTGGTGACCTGTCTTCTCCAGCAGAAGCTAAGTTCCTGATAGTTATTATTTGTTCATTGTTTCCTTGTCCAGCTGGTTATCATGATTTTGTCTTGCTAGCTGGAAGCTCTGGGATGCAGAGTGGCATCTCTGCACTGTTAGTCGGTGCGGAGGTCTTTTTGCACACTCTGCGTGGTCTTTTGTAGTTTTTTGTGCTGACCGCAAAGATACCTTTCCTATCCTCTGTCTGTTTAGTAAGTCTGGCCTCCCTTTGCTGAAACCTGTTTCATTTCTGCGTTTGTGACTTTCATCTTTACTCACAGTTAGGGTTGAGCGACCTTGACTTTTTTAGAGTCGAGTCGGGTTTCGCAAAACCCAACTATCTCAATAGTCGGGTCGAGTGAAATCGGCCGATTATGACGTAAAGTCGGGATCGACCGAAACACGAAACCCAATGCAAGTCAATGGGGCAGCATAGTCGGCAGTGAGTGGGGGCCAGGAAAACACCTAGAGTGCCCATTTTAATGCCAAAACCATGCATTCTTCTTAATGAAGCTTGTCAATCTTAATTTCCCTTATAATAATAGTTAAGGTAAGGTAGTATTTAAACTTTGCAAGTGCTGTGATCCTGAGCAAGCAGGGGGGGCCCACTCGTTGGCATTGGCACTGGCACAGGGCCCCTCAAAGTACAGCGGTGTGTTTGCACGGCGGGGGCGCCTCCCACCGGCAGCGACACTTTTGCGTACTGTGAGGGGCCCTGTGCAAGTGACGTCGCCAACGAGTATTCCTCCCCCCACCTGATGAAGGAACCTGCACTTTCATCTGCACCTTCCTCTTTGTCCCCGTGTAAGGTGGTATGGTATGCGGGAAGAGGAACCTGACTTTCAGCAGGGTCACAATCTTGCTGTGTAGCGTGCACGGGGAATGTTGCGTTATGGGTCAATGTACCAGCAGACTCATCTATCACTGGCTGGGCAATGGGCAGGATGAGGAGGAAACACAGATATAGGCCCAAAGAATAAAGTGGTTTAAATGCAGTTCAAAATTGGTAAGAGGAATAACCAGGAGGCATTGCTTTGTTCAGTGGAGGACAACTGTAATGAGAGGCTGACACAGAGAGTAGACCCAAATCAGTAAATAGTCTAAATGCAGTTCGAAATTGGCAACAGTAGTAAACAGGCGGCACAGCTTTGTTCAGTGGAGGAGAACAGCAAGGAGCGGCAGACACTGTTAGTAGGCCCCAACCCAACTAGTAGGCCAAATGCAGTTGTTCCATTTAACAACTATTTAACAAGAGCCTGAAGATAGAAGCTCAGGAAAGGCAACCTGGAGAACACCTTGGAGCAGAAGACACCGTCTCTACAACCCAGACCCAACTTGTAGGCTGAATGCAGTGTTGTTTTCAACAACTACTTAAGAAGAGCCTCAAGATTGAAGCAATGGAGAGGCAACCTGGGGAACACCTTGGAGTGGAACACACCGTCTCTACACCCCTGACCCAACTTGTAGGCCGCATGCAGTGTTGTTTTCAACAACTACTAAACGAGAGCCAGAAGATTGAAGCAATGGAGAGGCAACCTGGAGAACACCTTGGAGCGGCAGACACTGGTAGTAGGCCCCAACCCAAGTACTAGCCCCACTGCAGTTAAATTTATAAAAAACTACTAAACGAGAGCCTGAAGATCAAATCTCAGAAAAGGCAACCCGGAGAACACCTTGGAGCGGCAGACACTGGTAGTAGGCTTTAAACCCAAAATTTTGGTCAATGGAGTTTATAAAATGTTCCAGGGGTACACAGGCAGCATTGGTGTGGTAAGCGGAGGACAATTTCTATTTGGGACTGCAGACAGACTTAGTAGGCTGTCCCCTGTGGACCATGCATCCACAACATTAACCCAGTGCGCCGTAATGGACATGTAACCTTTCGTGGACATGCCTATTGGTCCATGCATCTGTTGTCAGGTGCACCTTTCTACTATTAGATAGCCTGAGAGCATGGACAATGCGGATTTTTACATGATGGTGGAGGGCTGGGATGGCTTTTCTCGCAAAAGAAGTGACGACTGGGTAGCTCTTACCGTGGTACAGCGTAGTCCATCTGGGCTTTATAATTATAAATTAAAGAAAAAAAGTAGGCTGTATGCACTTTGAAATAGGTTCCAGGGGTACACGGGCGGCAGTGGACTGGTCACTGGAGGACTAGTGGAAGGAGGGACCGCAGACAGGTGTAGTAGGCCTAACATTATAAAATTGGGCTGTAGGCACTTTATAATTGGTTCCAGGGGTACACGGGCAGCATTGGTCTGGTCAGTGGAGGAGTAGTAGAAAGAAGGTACCGCAGACAGGCTTCGAAGGCCTAACATAAAAAAATTGGGCTGTATGCACTTTTAAATAGGTTCCAGGGGTACACGGGCAGCATTGGTCTGGTCAGTGGAGGAGTAGTAGAAAGAACGGACCGCAGACAGGCTTCGAAGGCCTAACATAATAAAATTGGGCTGTAGGCACTTTTAAATAGGTTCCAGGGGTACACGGGCAGCAGTGGTCTGGTCAGTGGAGGAGTAGTAGAAAAAACGGACCGCAGACAGGCTTCGAAGGCCTAACATAATAAAATTGGGCTGTAGGCACTTTATAATTGGTTCCAGGGGTACACGGGCAGCATTGGTGTTGTCAGCGGAGGCCGATTGTAATGAGTGTCTGCCAGTTAGTAGTCCCAAACAATAAATAGAAGTTAATCTCTCGCATGACAACAAAACGAAACCACCAAAGGGTGCAATCATTCGGTACTGGGGTGGGCTCCTCTGCGGAGTTTTAGACCTAGTAATTTGGCACAAAGTATTTACTTGGGTAAATATAGGACACTGCCCCGGACTATGTTAAGTACCATCATACATGTCAATACAATGGTATTGTCAGTGGCTGGAATTTAAGGATGTCAGCGCATAGACTAAACATTGGTGGAACTGTGAGAGATAATTGTGCAAGTGGTTTAGCAATGTTTGAGCTGGGGGTGGGGGAACTCTCTTGTGGCCGGCGGTACAGGCCCAGGGCCCCTCATGTTACAACAGTGTGTCTGACGTTGGGTGCGCACCACCACCGCCAGAGACACTTTATTGTACTATGAGGGACCCAGTGGCAGTGCCGTCGACCAAAAGCGGGCACACCCACCTCTTCAGACAAACAGCACTCTCATGGGTGCTGGCGCCAAGTGGCGATACCACGGCCCCGTGTGGGGAGTTTGGCCATTTAGGGAGGTGTAAACATGTCGTATGCTGGACAATCAGGTGCTGCAAATTACGAGATTGGAAAAGTCATTCAGAATAGTCCACAGGCAAGACCTTTTCATAGGAAAGCTAGGTGTCGGCCGGGCAAGGTGGGGCAAAAGATTTCGAAATCCAGTTGTGGTTCATTTTAATGAAGGTTAGATCATCTACATTTTGGGTAGCCAGACGAGTCCTTTTTTCGGTTAATATTGAACCTGCAGCACTGAATACTCTTTCTGATAGGACACTAGCTGCCGGGCAAGCAAGCTCCTGCAATGCATATTCTGCCAATTTTTGCCAGGTGTCTAATTTGGATGCCCAGTAATCAAATGGGAATTGTGGTTGAGGGAGAACGTCGATAAGGGATGAAAAATAGTTAGTAACCATACTGGACAAATGTTGTCTCCTGTCACTTTGAATTGATGCTGCAGTACCTGTCCTGTCTGCGGTCATAGCAAAATCACTCCACAACCTGGTCAGAAAACCCCTCTGTCCAACGCCACTTCTGATTTCTGCCCCTCTAACACCTCTGGTCTGCTGGCCCCTGCAGCTCGTGTGAGAACGATCACGGGCGCTGTGTGCTGGGAATGCCTGAAGCAAACGGTCAACAAGAGTTGATTGTTTGGTTGCTAATATTAGTTCCAAGTTCTCATGTGGCATTATATTTTGCAATTTGCCTTTATAGCGAGGATCAAGGAGGCAGGCCAACCAGTAATCGTCATCGTTCATCATTTTAGTAAAGCGTGTGTCCCTTTTGAGGATACGTAAGGCATAATCCTCCATGTGGGCCAAAATTCGAGTTGTCAAATGTGCGGTTGTGCTTGGTTGAGGGGCAGTTTCAGGCAAATCTACGTCACTTGTGTCCCTCAAAAAACCAGAACCCGGCCTTGCCACGCCACCAATTTCCAGTGGCCCCGGAAAAGCTTCCTCATTAAAAATATAATCATCCCAATCATCCTCCCCGTCCTCCTCCTCCTCTTCGCCCGCTACCTCGTCCTGTACACTGCCCTGGCCAGACAATGGCTGACTGTCATCAAGGCTTTCCTCCTCCTCTGCTGCAGACGCCTGATCCTTTATGTGCGTCAAACTTTGCATCAGCAGACGCATTAGGGGGATGCTCATGCTTATTATGGCGTTGTCTGCACTAACCAGCCATGTGCATTCCTCAAAACACTGAAGGACTTGACACATGTCTTTTATCTTCGACCACTGCACACCTGACAACTCCATGTCTGCCATCCTACTGCCTGCCCGTGTATGTGTATCCTCCCACAAAAACATAACAGCCCGCCTCTGTTCGCACAGTCTCTGAAGCATGTGCAGTGTTGAGTTCCACCTTGTTGCAACGTCTATGATTAGGCGATGCTGGGGAAGGTTCAAAGACCGCTGATAGGTCTGCATACGGCTGGAGTGTACGGGCGAACGGCGGATATGCGAGCAAAGTCCACGCACTTTGAGGAGCAGGTCGGATAACCCCGGATAACTTTTCAGGAAGCACTGCACCACCAGGTTTAAGGTGTGAGCCAGGCAAGGAATGTGTTTCAGTTGGGAAAGGGAGATGGCAGCCATGAAATTCCTTCCGTTATCACTCACTACCTTGCCTGCCTCAAGATCTACAGTGCCCAGCCACGACTGCGTTTCTTTCTGCAAGAACTCGGACAGAACTTCCGCGGTGTGTCTGTTGTCACCCAAACACTTCATAGCCAATACAGCCTGCTGATGCTTGCCAGTAGCTGCCCCATAATGGGAGACCTGGTGTGCAACAGTGGCAGCTGCGGATGGAGTGGTTGTGCGACTGCGGTCTGTGGACGAGCTCTCGCTTCTGCAGGAGGACGAGGAGGAGGAGGAGGGGGTGCGAACGGCTACAGCCAACTGTTTCCTAGACCGTGGGCTAGGCAGAACTGTCCCAAAATAGCTGTCTTCTGTGGACCGTGCATCCACAACATTCACCCAGTGTGCCGTGATGGACACGTAACGTCCCTGGCCATGCCTACTGGTCCATGCATCTGTTGTCAGGTGCACCTTTGTGCTCACAGATTGCCTGAGTGCATGGACGATGCGCTCTTTAACATGCTGGTGGAGGGCTGGGATGGCTTTTCTGGAAAAGAAGTGTCGACTGGGTAGCTCGTAGCGTGGTACAGCGTAGTCCATCAGGGCTTTGAAAGCTTCGCTTTCAACTAACCGGTAGGGCATCATCTCTAACGAGATTAGTCTAGCTATGTGGGCGTTCAAATCCTGTGTACGCGGATGCGAGGCTAAGTACTTCCTTTTTCTAACCATAGTCTCATGTAGGGTGAGCTGGACTGGAGAGCTGGAGATCGTGGAACTAGCGGGGGTGCCGGTGGACATGGCAGACTGAGAGACGGTGGGAGATGGTATTGTTGCCACCGGTGCCCTAGATGCAGTGTTTCCTACTATGAAACTGGTGATTCCCTGACCCTGACTGCTTTGGCCTGGCAAAGAAACCTGCACAGATACTGCAGGTGGTGCGGAAAATGGTGGCCCTACACTGCCGGAAGGGATGTTGCGTTGCTGACTAGCTTCATTGGCCGAGGGTGCTACAACCTTAAGGGACGTTTGGTAGTTAGTCCAGGCTTGCAAATGCATGGTGGTTGTCTATGCATGCAACTTGTATTGAGACTTTTCAGATTCTGACCTCTGCTTAAGGTAGTTGAAGATTTTTGACAGATGATTTTGCGCTGATCAATTGGATGTTGTTTAAAAAAATGCCAGACTGCACTCTTTCTAGCATCGGATACCTTTTCAGGCATTGCAGACTGAGCTTTAACCGGATGGCCACGCTGTCCTCCAACAGGTTTTGACTTTGCCACGCATTTTGGGCCAGATACGGGCCCGGCAGATGGAACCTGTTGCGATGTTGATGCCTGCTGTGGCCCCTCCTCCTCCGCTTCAGAACTACTGCCGCCTGCACCCTGTTCCCACAATGGCTGCCATTCAGGGTCAAGAACTGGGTCATCTATAACCTCCTCTTCTAGCTCGTGCGCAACTTCGTCTGTGTCACCGTGTAAGTCGGTGGTAGAGCGTTCATGACGGGGCAACATAGTCTCATCAGGGTCTGATTCTGGATCAGTACCCTGCGAGGGCAATGTTGTGGTCTAAGTCAAAGGACCAGCATAGTAGTCTGGCTGTGGCTGTGCATCAGTGCACTCCATGTCAGATTCAACTTGTAATGGGCATGGCCTGTTAACTGCTTCACTTTCTAAGCCAGGGAAGGTATGTGTAAAGAGCTCCATGGAGTAACCCGTTGTGTCGCCTGCTGCATCCTTCTCTGTTGTTGTTTTTGCTGAAGAGGACAAGGAAGCAACTTGTCCCTGACTGTGAACATCCACTAACGACGCGCTGCTTTTACATTTACCAGTTTCAAAAGAGGAGGCAAAGGGGCTAGAGGCTGAGTCAGCAAGGTAAGGTAAGCCAAAACTTGCTCTTGCTGCTCCGGGTTTAAAAGCGGTTTTCCTACTCCCAGAAAAGGGAGCGTTCGAGGCCTTGTGTAGCCAGACGACGAACCTGGCTCCACAGCTCCAGACTTAGGTGCAATATTTTTTTCCCACGACCACCTGATGCTCCACCACTACCACTACCCTCATTACCAGCTGACAATGAACGCCCCCGGCCACGACCTCTTCCACCAGACTTCCTCATTGTTTTAAAAACGTAACCAAACTAACGGTATTTGTTGCCGTCAAACAACTTACACGGTGAGCAATAACTTCAGTATGATTTAGATACCCCTTTACAGGTGGGTGAGACCGCAAGGAAAAACAGGCACAATGTTACACGCTGTGTTTTTGGTGGCACCAAATGAGAGAGATGCCACATACGCAGGACTGTCACTCAAGCACAAATGTCAATATTAATCTCCCACTGTTTGTTTTTATTTTTTCAGGAAAAATTTAGAAACCCCCCCCCCCCAAAAAAAAAAATGATTTTTTAAGGAAGAATTTAGAAAACAAATTAAAAAAAAACAAATAGGCTTTCTATGGCCCACTATCTGAGAGAGAAAGATGGCACGCTCAGGACTGGCACACAAGCCCAAAGGCCAATATTAATCTCCCACTATTTTTTTGTTTTTGCAGGGAGAATTTATAAAACCAATAAAAAAAAAAATAGGCTTTCTGTGGCCCACTATTTGACAGAGAGATGGCACGCTCAGGACTGGCACACAAGCCCAAAGGGCAATATTAATCTCCCACTGTTTTTTTTTTTCAGGGAGAATTTAGAAAACCAATAAAAAAAAAATAAATAGGCTTTCTATGGCCCACTATTTGAGAGAGAGATGGCACGCTCAGGACTGGCACAAAAGCCCAAAGGGCAATATTAATCTCCCACAGTTTTTTTTTTTTCAGGGAGAATTTATAAAACCAATAAAAAATAAATAAATAGGCTTTCTATGGCCCACTATTTGAGAGAGAGATTGCACGCTCAGGACTGGCACAGAAGCCCAAAGGCCAATATTAATCTCCCACTGTTTTTTTTTTTTTTCAGGGAGAATTTAGAAACCCCACAAAAAAAAACAGAAAAAAAATTAGGCTTTCTATGGCCCACTATGTGAGATGGCACACACAGGGATGGCACTCGAGCAGAAATGCCAATCTTAATCTCCCACAGCTTTTTTTTTTAGGGAGAATTAAAAAAAAAAAAAAAAAAAAACACACAGGGACTGTCCTACAATTACTATCTCCGTGCAGTAATCTCAGCCAGGTATGGCAGGCAGCAATAAGGAGTGGACTGCTGCACAAATGAAATAAAAAGTGTGGACAAACAAACAAGATAGCTGTGCAGAAAGGAAGGAACAACAGGATTTGTGCTTTGAAAAAAGCAGTTGGTTTGCACA
Organism: Ranitomeya imitator; assembly: GCF_032444005.1. NCBI lineage: Eukaryota > Metazoa > Chordata > Amphibia > Anura > Dendrobatidae > Ranitomeya > Ranitomeya imitator. The sequence goes on along the minus strand of NC_091287.1, from coordinate 461,809,812 downwards.
GCGGCGTACACACAGCAATGCAGCTATCAGGGAGCCTTCTAGGGCAGCCCAATGAGCTACAGCGCTGAGGGAAAAAAATGTAGCTTCCACTGTCCCTGCAACCAAAGGTGGTGTTGGACAGTGGAAATCGCTACAGCACAAGCGGTTTGGTGGTTAATGGACCCTGCCTAACACTATCCCTGCTTCTGAAGAAGCGGCAGCAACCTCTCCCTATGCTCAGATCAGCAGCAGTAAGATGGCGGTCGGCGGGAACGCCCCTTTATAGCCCCTGTGACGCCGCAGACAGCAAGCCAATCACTGCAATGCCCTTCTCTAAGATGGTGGGGACCAGGACCTATGTCATCACGCTGCCCACACTCTGCGTCCACCTTCATTGGCTGAGAAATGGCGCTTTTCGCGTCATTGAAACGCGACTTTGGTGCGAAAGTCGCGTACCGCATGGCCGACCCTGCACAGGGGTCGGGTCGGGTTTCATGAAACCCGACTTTGTCAAAAGTCGGCGACTTTTGAAAATGAACAATCCGTTTCGCTCAACCCTACTCACAGTCAATATATGTGGGGGCTGCCTTTTCCTTTGGGGAATTTCTCTGAGGCAAGGTAGGCTTTATTTTCTATCTCTAGGGCTAGCTAGCTCTTAGGCTGTGAAGAGGCGTCTAGGGAGAGTCAGGAACGCTCCACGGCTATTTCTAGTTGTTGTGATAGGATTAGGGCCTGCGGTCAGCAGAGCTCCCACATCCCAGAGCTTGTCCTGTGTGAGTTTAACTATCAGGTCCTTCCGGGTGCTCCTAACCACCAGGTCATAACAGACAATCCTCAGACCACCTCCAGAGAGCTGCAGCATCACCTTGCAGCAGATGGTGTCACTGTGCATCGGTCAACTATACAATGCACTTTGCACAAGGAGAAGCTGTATGGGAGAGTGATGCGAAAGAAGCCGTTTCTGCAAGCACGCCACAAACAGAGTCGGCTGAGGTATGCAAAAGCACATTTGGAGAAGCCAATTTCTTTTTGGAAGGTCCTGTGGACTGATGAAACCAAGATTGAGTTGTTTGGTCATACAAAAAGGCGTTATGCATGGTGGCCAAAAAACACAGCATTCCAAGAAAAACAAGGAAGGATATAATGGAACTAGAGAGAGTACAAAGGAGGGCAACAAAATTAATAAAGGGGATGGGAGAACTACAATACCCAGATAGATTAGCGAAATTAGGATTATTTAGTCTAGAAAAAAGACGACTGAGGGGCGATCTAATAACCATGTATAAGTATATAAGGGGACAATACAAATATCTCGCTGAGGATCTGTTTATACCAAGGAAGGTGACGGGCACAAGGGGGCATTCTTTGCGTCTGGAGGAGAGAAGGTTTTTCCACCAACATAGAAGAGGATTCTTTACTGTTAGGGCAGTGAGAATCTGGAATTGCTTGCCTGAGGAGGTGGTGATGGCGAACTCAGTCGAGGGGTTCAAGAGAGGCCTGGATGTCTTCCTGGAGCAGAACAATATTGTATCATACAATTAGGTTCTGTAGAAGGACGTAGATCTGGGAATTTATTATGATGGAATATAGGCTGAACTGGATGGACAAATGTCTTTTTTCGGCCTTACTAACTATGTTACTATGTTACTATGTTACTATGTTACTTGCTACCCACAGTAAAATTTTGTGGAGGTTCCATCATGCTTTGGGGCTGTGTGGCCAATGCTGGCACCGGGAATCTTGTTAAAGTTGAGCTACGCATGGATTCCTCTCAGTATCAGCAGATTCTTGACAATAATGTTCATGAATCAGTGGCAAAAATGAAGTTATGCAGGGGATGGATCTTTCAGCAAGACAATGATCCAAAACACCGCTCCAAATCTACTCAGGCATTCATGCAGAGGAACAATTACACTGTTCTGGAATGGCCATCCCAGTCCCCAGACCTGAATATCATTGAACCTCTGTGGGATCATTTGAAGAGGGCGACCATCAAACTTAACTGAACTAGAATTGTTTTGTAAAGAGGAATAGTCAAAAATAACTTCATCCAGGATCCACAAACTCATTAAAAGCTACAGGAAGTGACTAGAGGCTGTTATTTTTGCAAAAGGAGGATCTACTAAATATTAATGTCACTTTTCTGGTGGGGTGCCCATACTTATGCACCTGTCAAATTTTGTTTGAATGCAGATTGCACATTTTCTGTTAGTACAATAAACCTCATTTCATGGCAGAAACATCACTGTGTCCAACAGTTATTAGATATATGAAACTGAAATAGCTGTTGCAAAAAAAAAACAATTGCGCGGGAGCCCACGCCAATTTTTTCCGCGATTTAACCCTTAAATATAATAGCTAGAGCACCCAAATTTTGCACATACACACTACTAACATTGAAAAAGGGGATATGAGATGGTTTACTGTATGTAAACCATGTCTCATGTTGGGTTTGTGAAGGAGATAGCAAAAGCCAGCAATTGAATTACCAGCTTTTAAGCTATCTAGCGCTGCATTATATATATATATATATATATATATATATATATATATATATTGTAAGATTGCTCTCACAAAGTGTATTGGGGGACACTCGCTTGGCACGGGATTGACGTGTTCAGGCACGATTTTTGAACACAAAACAGTCCAAACAGTTTATTAAAGGGTCATAAACCGGGTTATGCACAGTTCATATTATACATTCATCAAACACAATAGGCACCAACTGGTGATATTAACTTGCAGCTTTGACTTAAACACTTCTTTTACGGCTTTGTTTCACGGACACTAAACATGCTGGGCCTCTCACTTCACCCAGTATCATGGGTGTCCGTATGTCGTACACTTCACCAATGTCCATTGAGCACAACAGGCACCAACATAAGACATTAGAGGTTTGCAGCAACTAAACACGCTGGTCCTCCCCTGACCAGTTGCCGTGGGTTACCTTACCACAGTTCATTTCACACAGGTACCAACAGTCTGTACAAGTACTTGACGGGAGCTCCTGCTCCACCTGCTGACTCCTTGTCAGTCCTCTGGAAAAGCTGCCTCACGGGAATCACCAACTTGCCTGGCAGCATATCTTAGTCAGTCCAGACCCACCGAAGGACGGTTGCTTCTCCACATGAACCGCACATGTGACCTGTCCAGGTGCCATTCAGGACCTCGTCCAACACCCCAGGCCACCAGCAAATCCAAAGCCCACCATGTGCTCTTCAGAACTCCTACTCCCAGGAAATTCAACACACCCGGCTCACCAGGTCCAAAGCCCCACCATGTGCTATTCAGAACTCCTACTCCCAGGAAATTCAACACAGGTGGTTCAGTGTGCTATTCAGGGATCCGGTCCTACTCCCAAGACCTCCCAACACAAAGGCTCTCCAGGACCTTCTACTGGAACCATACAGGTCACTCACAGCGACCATACACAGGAAAAAAAAAACCCTACACAGGGAACCATGTGACCCACACCCTGGTCACATTATATACCTTGAACAACTCCCCTGGGTGGGAGTGTGGGTGTGTGTGGCTAGTCTGACCCTCCCATCTCTCATGACTAGCCCTGCCAATCTCCCATTAGAACTTACACATTTACTTGTGGGACTACAGGTCCCAGCACACCAACAAAACTTCAGACTGGCAGCGCAGAGTCCCCTCCTCTGTGACACATATATCGGCCATTCATAACACAGCCCGTCACTGTTTCACTGCGATTATCACAATAGATATGCCTCCATGTACATCCCAAAGAGCACTCACAGCGCCCCCTAGCTGTCACAGGGGTCACTGCATCACAATATATATATATGTAGGTGTCTCCCTGACATATATATATATGTATATATACCTATTCTATGTGTATAGATCTACTCTAATTTAACCTGTCAGTGTGATTTTACTGTACACTGTGCTGAATTGCCGGCTTTTCAAAGGACACCGGTGCGTAAAAATCGGACAGTACTCGCATGGTGCGAGTGCTGTGCGTTTTTTTTCCCGCACCCATTGACTTGCATTGGCGAGTCTCGTCCGAAAATCGCAGCAATACACAGCATGCTGCAATTTTTTTCTCAGTCCGATTTCGGCTGAGAAAAAATGTCACCTATTGAATAACATTGGTCAGAGTGCAATCCGATTTTTTATCGGATTGCACTCATCTGTTTACCTCGCAATTAGAAAGGAGCCCTAAGTCTGATGACACAGAAAACATTCAAGGAACTATGTCTGCCAGGAGTCTACCAGGATATTTGCCAACTCTTCAAGGTAGTCCAGGAGGTCTCCTGTATTTCCCAGAGTGCTCAGGACTAGGGTTGAGCGAAACGGGTCGGCCATTTTCAGAAGTCGCCGACTTTTGGCAAAGTCGGGTTTCATGAAACCTTCGAATCAGCACTTGCAGGACCTTGCGGTGACGTCGCGGCTTGTGATTGGTCGCGCGACCACCCATGTGACCGCTCGCGCGACCAATCACAAGCCGCGATGTCACCGCAAGGTCCTGCAAGCACTGATTCTTAGGAAGGAAGGCTGCCGGTAAGAACCAGGGCGCGTCCGAGGGTGAGTATAGCGATATCTTTTATTTTAATTCTTTATTTTACACTTAAATATGGATCGCAGGGCCTGAAGGAGAGTTTCCGCTACTTCAGACCCTGGGAACCATTGGAAACCCAATGCACTGCATTGGGTTTCGAGTTTCGGCCGACCCCGACCCCGACTTTTTTATAGGATCGGCAGATTTCACTCGACCCGACTTTTGAAAAAGTCGGGTTTCGTGAAACCCGACCCGATCCTATAAAAGTAAAAGTCGCTCAACCCTACTCAGGACAATGAGTAAGTATTAGCCAGTATGCTTCAAAAATATTTTCGTAAAATCATACAAAATTTACATTATGTTATGCGCTACTAGTGATGATTGATTCGGGTGGAGGACATGAGAGAGTGATAGTGGGAGAGGGAGATGGAGAGAGAAAGAGAGGGGAGAAGGAAAAGCGGAGAGAGGGAAAGAAAAATATGGATTTTGAAAGAAAAAGAGGAAAAACAAAAACAGAAAATTAAATAATTGCCTAGTCTTGAAAGTGTTAACCCCTTCCCGACCTTTGACGCCACGTAGGCGTCATGAAAGTCGGTGCCAATCCGACCCATGACGCCTATGTGGCGTCATGGAAAGATCGCGTCCCTGCAGATCCGGTGAAAGGGTTAACTCCCATTTCACCCGATCTGCAGGTACAGGGGGAGTGGTAGTTTAGCCCAGGGGGGGTGGCTTCACCCCCCCGTGGCTACGATCGCTCTGATTGGCTGTTGAAAGTGAAACTGCCAATCAGAGCGATTTGTAATATTTCACCTATTAAAACTGGTGAAATATTACAATCCAGCCATGGCCGATTTTGCAATATCATCGGCCATGGCTGGAAACACTAATGTGCCCCCACCACACCCCACCAATCGCCCCCCCAGCCCTCCGATGTGTCCAGTACACTGCTCCGGCTCCCCTCCGTCCTGTGATCCGCTCCCCCCGTGCTCTTGTCCGCTCCCCCTGTGCTAAAATCACCCCCCCCGTGCTCCAATCACCCCCCTGCACTCCGATCCACCCCCCCCGTGCTCCGTTCCCCCCCCATGCTCCGTTCAACCCCCCCGTGCTCCGTTCCACCCCCCATGCTCTGTTCCACCCCCCCGCGCTCCGATCCACCCCCCATGCTCCGATCCACCCCCCATGCTCCGATCCCCCCCCCGTGCTTCCCCCCCACCCCATCATACTTACCGATCCTGCCGGGGTCCGTCCGTCTTCTCCCTTGGCGCCGCCATTTTCCAAAATGGCGGGCGCATGCGCAGTGCGCCCGCCGAATCTGCCGGCCGGCAGATTCGTTCCAAAGTGCATTTTGATCACTGAGATATAATCTATCACAGTGATAAAAAAAAATAATAATAAATGACCCCCCCTTTGTCACCCCCATAGGTAGGGACAATAAAAAAATAATTTTTTTTTCCACTAATGTTAGAATAGGGTTAGGGTTAGGGGTAGGGTTAGGGTTAAGGCTAGGGTTAGGGTTAGGGCTAGGGTTAGGGCTAGGGTTAGGGCTAGGGTTAGGGCTAGGGTTAGGGTTAGGGCTAGGGTTAGGGTTAGGGTTTCGGTATGTGCACACGTATTCTGGTCCTCTGCGGATTTTTCCGCTGCGGATTTGATAACTCCGCAGTGCTAAACCGCTGCGGATTTATGGCGGATTTACCGCGTTTTTTCTGCGCATTTCACTGCGGTTTTACAACTGCGATTTTCTATTGGAGCAGTTGTAAAACCGCTGCGGAATCCGCAGAAAGAAGTGACATGCTGCGGAATGTAAACCGCTGCGTTTCCGTGCAGTTTTTCTGCAGCATGTGTACAGCGATTTTTGTTTCCCATAGGTTTACATTGAACTGTAAACTTATGGGAAACTGCTGCGGATCCGCAGCATTTTCCGCAGCGTGTGCACATACCTTTAGAATTAGGCTATGTGCACACGGTGCGGATTTGGCTGCGGATCTGCAGCGGATTGGCTGCTGCGGATTCGCAGCAGTGTTCCATCAGGTTTACAGTTCCATGTAAACCTATGGAAAACCAAATCCGCTGTGCCCATGGTGCGGAAAATACCGCGCGGAAACACTGCGTTGTATTTTCCGCAGCATGTCAATTCTTTGTGCGGATTTCGCAGCGTTTTATACCTGTTCCTCAATAGGAATCCGCAGGTGAAATCCGCACAAAAAACACTGGAAATCCACGGAAAATCCGCAGGTAAAACGCAGTGCCTTTTACCCGCGGATTTTTCAAAAATGATGCTGAAAAATCTCACACGAATCCGCAACGTTGGCACATAGCCTTAGGGTTAGGGTTGGAATTAGGGTTATGGCTACAGTTGGAATTAGGGTTAGGGGTGTGGGGGGGTTAGTGTTGGAGGTAGAATTGAGGGGTTTCCACTGTTTAGGCACATCAGGGGTCTCCAAACGCAACATGGCGCCACCATTGATTCCAGCCAATCTTGTATTCGAAAAGTCAAATGGTGCTCCCTCAATTCCGAGCCCCGACGTGTGCCCAAACAGTGGTTTACCCCCACATATGGGGTACCAGCATACTCAGGATAAACTGCGCAACAATTACTTGGGTCCAAATTCTCCTGTTACCCTTGTGAAAATAAAAAAATGCTAAAACATCATATTTGAGGAAAGAAAAATTATTTTTTATTTTCACGGCTCTGCGTTGTAAATGTCTGTGAAGCACTTGGGGGTTCAAAGTGCTCACCACATATCTAGATAAGTTCCTTCGGGGGTCTAGTTTCTAAAATGGGGTCACTTGTGGGGGGTTTCTACTGTTTAGGCACACCAGGGGCTCTGCAAACGCAACGTGACGCCTGCAGACCATTCCATCAAAGACTGCATTTCAAAAGTCACTACTTCCCTTCTGAGCCCCGACGTGTGCCCAAACAGTGGTTTACCCCCACATATGGGGTATCGCCGTACTCAGGAGAAACTGGACAACAAATATTGGGGTCAAATTTCTCCTGTTACCTTTGGAAAAATTAAAAAATTCTGGGCTAAATAATTATTTTTGAGGAAAGAAAACGTATTTATTATTTTCACGGCTCTGCATTATAAACTTCTGTGAAGCACTTGGGGGTTCAAAGTGCTAGCCACACATCTAGATAAGTTCCTTTCGGGGTCTAGTTTCCAAAATGGGGTCACTTGTGGGGGGTTTCTACTGTTTAGCCACATCAGGGGCTCTGCAAACGCAACATGACGCCCACAGAGCATTCCATCAAAGTCTGCATTTCAAAACATCACTACTTCACTTCCGAGCCCCGGCATGTGCCCAAACAGTGGTTTACCCCCACATATGGGGTATCAGCGTACTCAGGAAAAACTGGACAACAACTTTTGGGGTCAAATTTCTCCTGTTACCCTTGGGAAAATAAAAAATTGCAGGCTAAAAGAGCATTTTTGAGAAAATAATTTTTTATTTTTATTTTCATGGCTCTGCGTTATAAACTTCTGTGAAGCACTTGGGGGTTCAAAGTCCTCACCACACATCTAGATTAGTTCCTTTGGGGGTCTAGTTTCCAAAATGGGGTCATTTGTGGGGGATCTCCAATGTTTAGGCACACAGGGGCTCTCCAAACGTGACATGGTGTCCGCTAATGATTGGAGCTAATTTTCCATTTAAAAAGCCAAATGGAGTGCCTTCCCTTCCGAACCCTGCCGTGCGTCCAAACAGTGGTTTACCCCCACATATGGGGTATCAGCGTACTCAGGACAAACTGGACAACAAAATTTGGGGTCCAATTTCTCCTATTACCCTTGGCAAAATAGGAAATTCCAGGCTAAAAAATCATTTTTGAGGAAAGAAAAATTATTTTTTATTTTCATGGCTCTGCGTTATAAACTTCTGTGAAGCACCTGGGAGCTTAAAGTGCTCAATATGCATCTAGATAAGTTCCTTGGGGGGTCTAGTTTCCAAAATGGGGTCACTTGTGGGGGAGCTCCAATGTTTAGGCACACAGGGGCTCTCCAAACGCGACATGGTGTCCGCTAACAATTGGAGCTAATTTTCCATTCAAAAAGTCAAATGGCGCGCCTTCCCTTCCGTTCCCTGCCGTGTGCCCAAACAGTGGTTTACCCCCACATATGAGGTATCGGTGTACTCGGGAGAAATTGCCCAACAAATTTTATGATCCATTTAATCCTATTACCCATGTGAAAATGAAAAAATTGAGGCGAAAAAAATTTTTTGTGAAAAAAAGTACTTTTTCATTTTTACAGATCAATTTGTGAAGCACCTGAGGGTTTAAAGTGCTCACTATGCATCTAGATAAGTTCCTTGGGGGGTCTAGTTTCCAAAATGGGGTCACTTGTGGGGAAGCGCAAAAGTTTAGGCACACAGGGGCTCTCCAAACGCGACATGGTGTCCGCTAACGATGGAGATAATTTTTCATTCAAAAAGTCAAATGGCGCTCCTTACCTTCCGAGCTTTACCATGTTCCCAAACAGTGGTTTACCCCCACATGTGAGGTATTGGTGTACTCAGGAGAATTTGCCCAAGAAATTTTAGGATCCATTTTATCCTGTTGCCCATGTGAAAATGAAAAAATTGAGGCTAAAATAATTTTTTTGTGAAAAAAAGTACTTTTTCATATTTACGGATCAATTTGTGAAGCACCTGGGGGTTCAAAGTGCTCACTATGCATCTAAATAAGTTCCTTGGGGCGTCTAGTTTCCAAAATGGGGTCACTTGTCGGGGAGCTCCAATTTTTAGGCACGCAGGGGCTCTCCAAACGTGACATGGTGTCCGCTAAAGAGTGGAGCCAATTTTTCATTCAAAAAGTCAAATGGCGCTCCTTCCCTTCCAAGCCCTGCCGTGCGCCCAAACAGTGGTTTACCCCCACATATGAGGTATCAGCGTACTCAGAACAAATTGGACAACAACTTTCGTGGTTCAGTTTCTCCTTTTACCATTGGGAAAATAAAAAAGTTGTTGCTAAAATATAATTTTTGTGACTAAAAAGTTAAATGTTCATTTTTTCCTTCCATGTTGCTTCTGCTGCTGTGAAGTACCTGAAGGGTTAATAAACTTCTTGAATGTGGTTTTGAGTACCTTGAGGGGTGCATGTTTCAGAATGTTGTCACTTTTGGGTATTTTAAGCCATATAGACCCCTCAAACTGACTTCAAATGTGAGGTGGTCCCTAAAAAAAATGGTTTTGTAAATTTCGTTGTAAAAATGAGAAATCGCTGGTCAAATTTTAACCCTTATAACTTCCTAGCAAAAAAAAATTTTGTTTCCAAAATTGTGCTGATGTAAAGTATACATGTGGGAAATGTTATTTATTAACTATTTTGTGTCACATAACTCTCTGGTTTAACAGAATAAAAATTCAAAATGTGAAAATTGCAAAATTTTCAACATTTTTGCCAAATTTCCATTTTTATCACAAATAAACGCAGAATTTATTGACCTAAATTTACCACTAACATGAAGCCCAATATGTCACGAAAAAATAATCTCAGAACCGCTAGGATCCGTTGAAGCGTTCCTGAGTTATTACCTCATAAAGGGACACTGGTCAGAATTGCAAAAAACGGCAAGGTCTTTAAGGTCAAAATAGCCTGGGTCATGAAGGGGTTAAAGTGTGAAAAAAAAAAAATAGATATAAAATGAAAAGTAATCACCCTTTGAACTCATATATACGTGTTTCCACTTGTCAGTGGAGGTTTTGACAACATTACAAATAGTTTACTATGATGCATTTGTACGCTCAATTACACCTGCTTTACCGCACAAGGATTATGAAGATTCACAGCCCAACAATCTTTATATTCAATCATTAGGTATTCTTTACTGGGAATACTCTCAATTTAAATCTATTAAGTTAGGAAGGACATGGTATTTTATCAACGGCTCTACATCCTGCCCCATGCAATGATAACATTGGAGCTGAATTACAATTACACCTTGACTTCTGGGCGCTAAAGGGGTACTGATGTCTTAGCCCTATTTTTGGGTTCCTACTGTAACTATACCAAGGTGTATGGAACAAGTATGTATTGAATTTATAGCATGATAGGTCATTTATTATAGCCATGTATGCAGCCTTCAAGCTCTACGGAATCTTCTTAACCTGATCGTATTCTGTCCTGGTAAAGTCTGATTATTTTATGGTTTGTGAGGCTTTACCACCATTGAACTTGTCCCATTACTATTAGGGAATTTGGACATCAAAAATGGGCTCCATGGACAGACACTTCTCTATTGTTCAGAGAAGAGAGCCAGTAATAAGCCGCAGCACCCCTAATGTTTGCTCACATTAAATTCTGCTATAGGGACGGTAATAAGAAAATAACAAAAGCGCTGCCCAACACCAGTGGCAACAGATAACCATAATGGATTTCCTTGTACGTTTGTTGGTATTGTTGAGCGATACTTTCCGATATTTGAAAGTGTCTGCATCGGATGGTATCGGCCGATACCGGCAAAATATCGGATATCGCCGATACCGAGTTCCGATACCAATACAAGTCAATGGGACACAAATATCGGAATGTATCCTCAATGGTTCCCAGGGTCTGAAGGAGAGGAAATTCTCCTTCAGGCCCTGGGATCCATATTAATGTAAAAAATAAAGAATAAAAATAAAAAATATGGCTATACTCACCCCTCCAAAGAACCCTGGCTGTCACCACTGCAAGCGTCCGCCTCCGTTCCTGAGAATTGCAGAGAGTGAAGGACCTTCGATGACGTCGCGACTAGGGTTGAGCGAAACGAGTCGTTCATTTTCAAAAGTCGCCGACTTTTGGCAAAGTCGGGTTTCATGAAACCCGATCCGACCCCTGTGCGGGGTCGGCCATGCGGTACGCGACTTTCGCGCCAAAGTCGCGTTTCAATGACGCGAAAAGCACCATTTCTCAGCCAATGAAGGTAAACGCAGAGTGTGGGCAGCGTGATGACATAGGTCCTGGTCCCCACCATCTTAGAGAAGGGCATTGCAGTGATTGGCTTGCTGTCCGCGGCGTCACAGGGGCTATAAAGGGGCGTTCCCGCCGACCGCCATGTTACTGCTGCTGATCTGAGCTTAGGGAGAGGTTGCTGCCGCTTCGTCAGAAGCAGGGATAGCGTTAGGCAGGGTCCATTAACCACCAAACCGCTTGTGCTGTAGCGATTTCCACTGCCCAACACCACCTTCGGTGTGCAGGGATAGTGGAAGCTACATTTTTTTTTTCCTCAGCGCTGTAGCTCATTGGGCTGCCCTAGAAGGCTCCCTGATAGCTGCATTGCTGTGTGTACGCCGCTGTGCAAACCAACTGCTTTTTTCAAAGCACAAATCCTCTTGTTCCTTCCTTTCTGCACAGCTATCTTGTTTGTTTGTCCACACTTTTTATTTAATTTGTGCATCAGTCCACTCCTTATTGCTGCCTGCCATACCTGGCTGAGATTACTGCAGGGAGATAGTAATTGAAGGACAGTTCCTTTTTTTTTTTTTGTGGGAGATTAAGATTGGCATTTCTGCTAGAGTGCCATCCCTGTCTGTGTCATCTCTCACTCAGTGGGCCATAGAAAGCCTATTTATTTTTTTGCTTGATTTGGGTTCTAAAATCTACCTGAAAAAATCACTACATCAATCAGTGGGAGAAAAATATTGGCCTCAGGGCTTGTGTGCCACTCCTGACTCCTGTGTGTGCCATCTCTCACTCAGTGGGCCATAGAAAGCCTATTAATTTTTTTGCTTGATTTGGGTTCTAAATACTACCTGAAAAAATCAATAAATCAATCAGTGGGAGATTAATATTGGCCTTTGGGCTTGTGTGCCAGTCCTAAGCGTGCCATCTCTCTCTCTCTCAGATAGTGGGCCATAGAAAGCCTATTTATTATTTTTTTATTGGGTTTATAAATTTTCCCTGGAAAAAAAAAAAAAGTGGGAGATTAATATTGGCCTCTGGGCTTGTGTGCCAGTCCTGAGCGTGCCATCTCTCTCACAAATAGTGTGCCATAGAAAGCCTATTTATTTTTTGGGTTGATTTGGGTTCTAAATTCTACCTGAAAAAATCACTAAATCAATCAGTGGGAGATAAATATTGGCCTCTGGGCTTGTGTGCCACTCCTGACTCCTGTGTGCGTCATCTCTCACTCAGTGGGCCCTAGAAAGCCTATTTTTTGTTTTATTTGTTTTCTAAATTCTCCCTGAAAAAATCATTTTATTTTATTTGGTTTCTAAATTATTCCTGAAAAAATCATTTTTTTTGTATTTTTTTTTTCTAAAGTCTCCATGAAAAAAAAAAAAAAATCAAATCAGTGGGAGATTAATATTGCCCTTTCTGCTTGTGTGCCAGTCTTGACTCCTGGGTGTGCCATCTCTCTCTCTCTCTCCAATTGTGGGCCATAGAAAGCCTATTTATTTTTTTGCTTGATTTGGGTTCCAAAATCTACCTGAAAAAATCACTAAATCAATCAGTGGGAGATAAATATTGGCCTCTGGGCTTGTGTGCCACTCCTGACTCCTGTGTGCGTCATCTCTCACTCAGTGGGCCCTAGAAAGCCTATTTTTTGTTTTATTTGTTTTCTAAATTCTCCCTGAAAAAATCATTTTATTTTATTTGGTTTCTAAATTATTCCTGAAAAAAATCATTTTTTTTGTATTTTTTTTTTCTAAAGTCTCCCTGAAAAAAAAAAAAAAAAATCAAATCAGTGGGAGATTAATATTGCCCTTTCTGCTTGTGTGCCAGTCTTGACTCCTGGGTGTGCCATCTCTCTCTCTCCAATTGTGGGCCATAGAAAGCCTATTAATTTTTTTGCTTGATTTGGGTTCCAAAATCTACCTGAAAAAATCACTAAATCAATCAGTGGGAGATAAATATTGGCCTCTGGGCTTGTGTGCCACTCCTGACTCCTGTGTGCGTCCTCTCTCACTCAGTGGGCCCTACAAAGCCTATTTTTTTTTTTGTTTTCTAAATTCTCCCTGAAACAATCATTTTATTTTATTTTGTTTCTAAATTCTTCCTGAAAAATCATTTTTTTGTATTTTTTTTTCTAAAGTCTCCCTGAAAAAAAAAAAAAATCAAATCAGTGGGAGATTAATATTGCCCTTTCTGCTTGTGTGCCAGTCTTGACTCCTGGGTGTGCCATCTCTCTCTCTCTCTCCAATTGTGGGCCATAGAAAGCCTATTTATTTTTTTGCTTGATTTGGGTTCCAAAATCTACCTGAAAAAATCAATAAATCAATCAGTGGGAGATAAATATTGGCCTCTGGGCTTGTGTGCCACTCCTGACTCCTGTGTGCGTCATCTCTCACTCAGTGGGCCCTAGAAAGCCTATTTTTTGTTTTATTTGTTTTCTAAATTCTCCCTGAAAAAATCATTTTATTTTATTTGGTTTCTAAATTATTCCTGAAAAAATCATTTTTTTTGTATTTTTTTTTCTAAAGTCTCCCTGAAAAAAAAAAATCAAATCAGTGGGAGATTAATATTGCCCTTTCTGCTTGTGTGCCAGTCTTGACTCCTGGGTGTGCCATCTCTCTCTCTCCAATTGTGGGCCATAGAAAGCCTATTAATTTTTTGCTTGATTTGGGTTCCAAAATCTACCTGAAAAAATCACTAAATCAATCAGTGGGAGATAAATATTGGCCTCTGGGCTTGTGTGCCACTCCTGACTCCTGTGTGCGTCCTCTCTCACTCAGTGGGCCCTACAAAGCCTATTTTTTTTTTATTTGTTTTCTAAATTCTCTTTGAAACAATCATTTTATTTTATTTTGTTTCTAAATTCTTCCTGAAAAATTCATTTTTTTGTATTTTTTTTTCTAAAGTCTCCCTGAAAAAAAAAAAAAAATCAAATCAGTGGGAGATTAATATTGCCCTTTCTGCTTGTGTGCCAGTCTTGACTCCTGGGTGTGCCATCTCTCTCTCTCCAATTGTGGGCCATAGAAAGCCTATTAATTTTTTTGCTTGATTTGGGTTCCAAAATCTACCTGAAAAAATCACTAAATCAATCAGTGGGAGATAAATATTGGCCTCTGGGCTTGTGTGCCACTCCTGACTCCTGTGTGCGTCCTCTCTCACTCAGTGGGCCATAGAAAGCCTATTTTTTTTTTTTTGTTTTCTAAATTCTCCCTGAAACAATCATTTCATTTTATTTGGTTTATAAATTCTTCCTTAAAAAATCATTTTTTTTTATTATTTTTTTTTTTCTAAAGTCTCCCTGTTAAAAAACAAAAAACAAATCAGTGGGAGATTAATATTTACATTTGCGCTTCAGTGACAGTCCTGCGTGTGTGGCATATCTCTTATTTGTTGCCAACAACAACAGAGTGTGTAACATTGTGCCTGATTTTCGTTGTGGTCTCACCCACCTGTAAAGGGGTAGCTAAATCATACTGAAGTTATAGCTCACCGTGTAAGTTGTGTGACAGCAACAAATACCGTTAGTTTGGTAACGTTTTTAAAAAAATGAGGAAGTCTGGTGGAAGAGGTCGTGGCCGGGGGCGTTCATTGTCAGCTGGTAATGAGGGTAGTGGTAGTGGTGGAGCATCAGGTGGTCGTGGGAAAAAAAATATTGCACCTAAGTCTGGAGCTGTGGAGCCAGGTTCGTCGTCTGGCTACACAAGGCCTCGAACGCTCCCTTTTCTGGGAATAGGAAAACCGCTTTTAAAGCCGGAGCAGCAAGAGCAAGTTTTGGCTTATCTTGCTGACTCAGCCTCTAGCTCTTTTGCCTCCTCTCGTGAAACTGGTAAATGTCAAAGCAGCGCGTCGTTAGTGGATGTTCACGGTCAGGGACAAGTCGCTTCCTTGTCCTCTTCAGCAAAAACAACAACAGAGAAGAATGCAGCAGGCGACACAACGGGTTACTCCATGGAGCTCTTTACACATACCGTCCCTGGCTTAGAAAGTGAAGCAGTTAACAGTCCATGCCCATTACAAGTTGAATCTGACATGGAGTGCACTGATGCACAGCCACAGCCAGACTACTATGCTGGTCCTTTGACTCAGACCACAACATTGCCCTCGCAGGGTGCTGATCAAGAATCAGACCCTGATGAGACTATGTTGCCCCATCACGAACGCTATACCACCGACCGACACGGTGACACAGACGAAGTTGCACACGAGCTACAAGAAGAGGTAATAGATGACCCAGTTCTTGATCCCGATTGGCAGCCATTGGGGGAACAGGGTGCAGGCGGCAGCAGTTCTGAAGCGGAGGAGGAGGGGCCACAGCAGGCATCAACATCGCAACAGGTTCCATCTGCCGGGCCCGTATCTTGGCCAAAACGCGTGGCAAAGTCAAAACCTGTTGGAGGACAGCGTGGCCATCCGGTTAAAGCTCAGTCTGCAATGCCTGAAAAGGTATCCGATGCTAGAAAGAGTGCAGTCTGGCATTTTTTTAAACAACATCCAATTGATCAGCGCAAAGTCATCTGTCAAAAATGTTCAACTACCTTAAGCAGAGGGCAGAATCTGAAAAGTCTCAATACAAGTTGCATGCATAGACATTTAACCACCATGCATTTGCAAGCTTGGACTAACTACCAAACGTCCCTTAAGGTTGTAGCACCCTCGGCCAATGAAGCTAGTCATCAACGCAACATCCCTTCCGGCAGTGTAGGGCCACCGTTTTCTGCACCACCTGCAGTATCTGTGCAGGTTTCTTTGCCAGGCCAAAGCAGTCAGGGTCAGGGAATCACCAGTTTCGTAGTAGGAAACACTGCATCTAGGGCACCGGCGGCAACAATACCATCTCCCACCGTCTCTCAGTCTGCCATGTCCACCGGCACCCCCGCTAGTTCCACGATCTCCAGCTCTCCAGTCCAGCTCACCCTACATGAGACTATGGTTAGAAAAAGGAAGTACTTAGCCTTGCATCCGCGTACACAGGGTTTGAACGCCCACATAGCTAGACTAATCTCGTTAGAGATGATGCCCTACCGGTTAGTTGAAAGCGAAGCTTTCAAAGCCCTGATGGACTACGCTGTACCACGCTACGAGCTACCCAGTTGACACTTTTTTTCCAGAAAAGCCATCCCAGCCCTCCACCAGCATGTTAAAGAGCGCATCGTCCATGCACTCAGGCAATCTGTGAGCACAAAGGTGCACCTGACAACAGATGCATGGACCAGTAGGCATGGCCAGGGACTAGTGTTGAGCGATACCGTCCGATACTTGAAAGTATCGGTATCGGATAGTATCGGCCGATACCCGAAAAATATCGGATATCGCCGATACCGATATCCGATACCAATACAAGTCAATGGGACATCAAGTATCGGAAGGTATTCTCATGGTTCCCAGGGTCTGAAGGAGAGGAAACTCTCCTTCAGGCCCTGGGATCCATAGGGATGTGTAAAATAAAGAATTAAAATAAAAAATATTGATATATTTACCTCTCCGGCGGCCCCTGAACTCAGCGCGGGTAACCGGCAGGCTTCGTTGTTCAAAATCAGCGCTTTTAGGACCTGAGAATCACGTCCCGGCTTCTGATTGGTCGCGGGCCGCCCATGTGACCGCCACGCGACCAATCACAAGCCGCGACGTCACCGCAAGCTATTAACGCGCTCATTTTTAAAAATGAGCGCGGTAATGACTTTCAAAGACGTAGCGGCTTGTGATTGGTCGCGGCCACGCGACCAATCACAAGCCGCGACGTCACCGCAAGCTATTAACGCGCTCATTTTTAAAAATGAGCGCGTTAATAGCTTGCGGTGACGTCGCGGCTTGTGATTGGTCGCGTGGCGGTCACATGGGCGGCCCGCGACCAATCAGAAGCCGGGACGTGATTCTCAGGTCCTAAAAGCGCTGCCGGTTACCCGCGCTGAGTCCAGGGGCCGCCGGAGAGGTAAATATATCAATATTTTTTATTTTAATTCTTTATTTTACACATCTCTATGTATCCGATACCGATACCCGATACCACAAAAGTATCGGATCTCGGTATCGGAATTTCGATACCGCAAGTATCGGCCGATACCCGATACTTGCGGTATCGGAATGCTCAACACTACCAGGGACGTTACGTGTCCATCACGGCACACTGGGTTAATGTGGTGGATGCAGGGTCCACAGGGGACAGCAAGTTTGGGACAGTTCTGCCTAGCCCACGGTCTAGGAAACAGTTGGCTGTAGCCGTTCGCACCCCCTCCTCCTCCTCCTCGTCCTCCTGCAGAAGCGAGACCTCGTCCACAGACCGCAGTCGCACAACCACTCCATCCGCAGCTGCCACTGTTGCACACCAGGTCTCCCATTACGGGGCAACTAATGGCAAACGTCAGCAGGCTGTATTGGCTATGAAGTGTTTGGGCGACAACAGACACACCGCTGAAGTTCTGTCCGAGTTCTTGCAGAAAGAAACGCAGTCGTGGCTGGGCACTGTAGATCTTGAGGCAGGCAAGGTAGTGAGTGATAACGGAAGGAATTTCATGGCTGCCATCTCCCTTTCCCAACTGAAACACATTCCTTGCCTGGCTCACACCTTAAACCTGGTGGTGCAGTGCTTCCTGAAAAGTTATCCGGGGTTATCCGACCTGCTCCTCAAAGTGCGTGGACTTTGCTCACATATCCGCCGTTCGCCCGTACACTCCAGCCGTATGCAGACCTATCAGCGTTCTTTGAACCTTCCCCAGCATCGCCTAATCATAGACGTTGCAACAAGGTGGAACTCAACACTGCACATGCTTCAGAGACTGTGTGAACAGAGGCGGGCTGTTATGTTTTTGTGGGAGGATACACATACACGGGCAGGCAGTAGGATGGCAGACATGGAGTTGTCAGGTGTGCAGTGGTCGAAGATTCAAGACATGTGTCAAGTCCTTCAGTGTTTTGAGGAATGCACACGGCTGGTTAGTGCAGACAACGCCATAATAAGCATGAGCATCCCCCTAATGCGTCTGCTGATGCAAAGTTTGACGCACATAAAGGATCAGGCGTCTGCAGCTGAGGAAGAGGAAAGCCTTGATGACAGTCAGCCATTGTCTGGCCAGGGCAGTGTACAGGACGAGGTAGCGGGTGAACAGGAGGAGGAGGACGAGGAGGATGATGGGGATGATTATATTTTTAATGAGGAAGCTTTTCCGGGGCCAGTGGAAATTGTTGGCGCGGCAAGGCCGGGTTCTGGTTTTTGGAGGGACACAAGTGACGTGGATTTGCCTGAAACTGCCCCTCAACCAAGCACAACCACAGATTTGAGAACTGGAACTTTGGGCCACATGGCGGATTATGCCTTACGTATCCTCAAAAGGGACACATGCATAACAAAAATGATGATGAACGATGACGATTACTGGTTGGCCTGTCTCCTTGATCCTCGCTATAAAGGCAAATTGCAAAATATAATGCCACATGAGAACTTGGAACTAATATTAGCAACCAAACAATCAACTCTTATTGACCGTTTGCTTCTGGCATTCCCTGCACACAGCACCCGTGATCGTTCTAACACGAGCTGCAGGGGCCAGCAGACCAGAGGTGTTAGAGGGGCAGAAATCAGAAGTGGCGTTGGCCAGAGGGGTTTTCTGACCAGGTTGTGGAATGATTTTGCTATGACCGCAGACAGGACAGGTACTGCAGCATCAATTCATAGTGACAGGAGACAACATTTGTCCAGTATGGTTACTAACTATTTTTCATCCCTTATCGACGTTCTCCCTCAACCGTCATTCCCATTTGATTACTGGGCATCAAAATTAGACACCTGGCCAGAATTGGCAGAATATGCATTGCAGGAGCTTGCTTGCCCGGCAGCTAGTGTCCTATCAGAAAGAGTATTCAGTGCTGCAGGTTCAATACTAACAGAAAAAAGGACTCGTCTGGCTACCCAAAATGTAGATGATCTAACCTTCATTAAAATGAACCACAACTGGATTTCGAAATCTTTTGCCCCACCTTGCCCGGCTGACACCTAGCTTTCCTATGTAAAGGTCTTGCCTGTGGACTATTCTGAATGACTTTTCCAATCTCGTAATTTGCAGCACCTGATTGTCCAGCATCCGACATGTTAACACCTCCCTAAATGGCCAAAGTCCCCACACGGGGCCGTGGTATCGCCACTTGGCGCCAGCACCCGTGAGAGTACTGTTTGTCTGAAGAGGTGGGTGTGTGTTGTGAGTTCTGTTTTTGGGCTCCCTCTGGTGGTTACTGATGGTACTGGGTGACTTGTCTTTCCTGGGTTTCTGGGTTCCACCTGTTCCATCAGCATATGGGAGTTTCCTATTTAACCTGGCTTTGCTGGTTTTTCTTCGCCGGTTATCAATGTATCCAGTGTGTCTTGTTACCTCTGCTCCCTGCTCCTAGAACCTTCTGGACAAGCTAAGTTTGGATTTTCCTGTTTTGTGTTTTGCTTAATTTGGTTTTTAGTCCAGCCTGCAGATATGTGATTTTCTGCTGCTGGTTGCTCTAGTGGGCTGAAATTGCTTTTCATGTACCATGAGTTGGCACATGAGTTCAAGTAATTTCAGGATGGTTTTTTGAAGGGTTTTTCGCTGACCGCGCAGTTCACTTTTGTATCCTCTGCTATCTAGCTTTAGCGGGCCTCATTTTGCTGACACTGTTTTCATACTACGTATGTGCTTTCCTCTCATTTCACCGTCATTATATGTGGGGGGCTGCTATTTGCTGTGGGGTATTTCTCTGGAGGCAAGAGAGGTCTGTGTTTCTTCTGATAGGGGAAGTTAGATCTTCGGCTGGAGCGAGACGTCTAGGATCATCGTAGGCACGTTCCCCGGCTACTTTTATTTGTGTGTTAGGTTCAGGGTCGCGGTCAGCTCAGGTTCCATCGCCCTAGAGCTTGTTTGTATCTGTGCTTGTCATTTTTGTGATCCCCTGCCATTGGGATCATGACAGTATAACCGGCCCACAAAATGTTAATTGTATTGGCTGAAGTAGGAGGATAAGTAGTCTGAGGAAGTTTTTTTTTTTTTTTTCTTTCCCCTTTCCCTCAGAGTTTGCTGCCTAGCCTTATTGCAGCCTGGCTACTTCCTCCTCCTCTTAATCTTTGAATGGCTCTGATCTCAGCTGTTTATCATGGACGTCCAGAGTTTGGCTTCCAGCCTGAATAATCTTGCCGCTAAGGTTCAAAATATACAGGATTTTGTTGTACATGCTCCTATGTCTGAACCTAGAATTCCTGTCCCAGAGTTTTTTTCTGGAGATAGATCTCGTTTTCTGAATTTTAGGAACAATTGCAAGTTGTTTCTTTCTTTGAAATCTCGCTCCTCTGGAGACCCTGCTCAGCAAGTCAAGATAATTATATCTTTCCTGCGGGGTGACCCTCAGGATTGGGCATTTGCATTGGCACCAGGGGACCCTGCGTTGCTTAATGCGGATGCATTTTTTCTGGCATTGGGTTTGCTCTATGAGGAACCTAACCAAGAGATTCAGGCTGAAAAAGCTTTGTTGGCCCTCTCTCAGGGGCAAGATGAAGCAGAAATTTATTGTCAAAAATTTTGGAAGTTGTCGGTGCTTACTCAGTGGAATGAGTGCGCTCTGGCTGCAAAGTTTAGAGATGACCTTTCTGAGGCCATTAAAGATGTTATGGTGGGGTTCCCTGCGCCTGCTGGTCTGAATGAGTCTATGACTATGGCTGTTCAGATTGATCGGCGTTTACGGGAGCGCAAACCTGTGCATCATTTGGCGGTGTCGTCTGAACCGTCACCTGAGATAATGCAATGTGATAGAATTCAGTCCAGAAGTGAACGGCAAAAGTATAGGCGGAAAAAAGGGTTGTGCTTTTATTGTGGTGATTCAGCTCATGTTATATCAGCATGCTCTAAACGCACAAAAAAGGTTGATAAGTCTGTTGCCATTAGTACTTTACAGTCTAAGTTCATTCTGTCTGTGACTCTGATTTGTTCATTATCATCCATTTCCGTCGATGCCTATGTGGATTCAGGCGCTGCCCTGAGTCTTATGGATTGGTCATTTGCCAATCGCTGTGGGTTTAGTCTGGAGCCTCTGGAAGTCCCTATTCCTTTGAAGGGAATTGACTCTACACCTTTGGCTATGAATAAACCTCAGTACTGGACACAAGTGACCATGCGTATGACTCCCGTTCATCAGGAGGTGATTCGCTTCCTGGTACTGTATAATTTGCATGATGTTCTAGTACTTGGTCTGCCATGGTTACAAACTCATAATCCAGTCCTTGACTGGAAATCAATGTCTGTGTTAAGCTGGGGTTGTCAGGGGGTTCATGATGATGCACCTCCGATTTCTATCGCTTCATCTACTCCTTCTGAGATTCCTGTGTTTTTGTCTGATTATCGGGATGTTTTGGAGGAGCCTAAGCTCAGTTCGCTTCCTCCTCACAGGGATTGCGATTGTGCTATAAATTTAATTCCAGGCAGTAAATTTCCTAAAGGTCGTTTGTTCAATCTGTCAGTGCCAGAGCATACTGCTATGCGGGATTATGTTAAGGAGTCCTTGGAAAAGGGACATATCCGTCCATCTTTGTCCCCTTTGGGAGCAGGTTTTTTTTTCGTGGCCAAAAAAGATGGTTCCTTGAGGCCTTGTATAGATTATCGTCTTTTGAATAAGATTACCGTAAAATATCAGTATCCTTTGCCATTGTTGACTGATTTGTTTGCTCGCATTAAGGGGGCTAAATGGTTCACTAAGATTGATCTTCGGGGTGCGTATAATCTTATACGAATAAAGCAAGGTGATGAGTGGAAAACCGCATTTAATACGCCTGAGGGCCATTTTGAGTATTTGGTAATGCCTTTTGGACTTTCTAATGCTCCTTCAGTCTTCCAGTCCTTTATGCACGATATTTTCCGTGAATATCTGGATAAATTTATGATTGTGTATTTGGATGATATTTTGGTTTTTTCTGATGACTGGGAGTTTCATGTTCAACAGGTCAGGAAGGTGTTTCAGGTCCTGCGGGCCAATTCCTTGTTTGTAAAAGGCTCAAAGTGTCTCTTTGGAGTCCAGAAGATTTCTTTCTTGGGGTATATTTTTTCCCCTTCTACTATTGAGATGGATCCCGTCAAGGTTCAGGCTATTTGTGACTGGACGCAGCCTACATCTCTTAAGAGTCTACAGAAGTTCTTGGGCTTTGCTAATTTCTATCGTCGTTTTATAACTAATTTTTCTAGTGTTGTTAAGCCTTTGACGGATTTGACTAAGAAGGGTGCTGATGTTGCTAATTGGTCTCCTGCGGCTGTGGAGGCCTTTCAGGAACTTAAGCGCCGGTTTTCTTCTGCTCCTGTGTTGCGTCAGCCAGATGTTTCGCTCCCTTTTCAGGTTGAGGTTGATGCTTCCGAGATTGGAGCGGGGGCGGTTTTGTCACAGAGAAGCTCCGATGGCTCAGTGATGAAGCCATGCGCGTTTTTTTCTAGAAAGTTTTCGCCGGCTGAGCGGAATTATGATGTTGGTAATCGGGAACTTTTGGCCATGAAGTGGGCATTTGAGGAGTGGCATCATTGGCTAGAGGGTGCTAGACATCGTGTGGTGGTCTTGACTGATCACAAAAATTTGATTTACCTTGAGTCTGCCAGGCGTCTGAATCCTAGACAGGCTCGTTGGTCACTGTTTTTCTCTCGTTTCAATTTTGTGGTTTCATACCTGCCAGGTTCAAAGAATGTGAAGGCGGATGCTCTTTCTAGGAGTTTTGTGCCTGACTCCCTTGGAAATTCTGAGCCCTCTGGTATCCTTAGGGATGGGGTGATTTTGTCTGCTGTCTCCCCAGACTTGCGACGTGCTTTGCAGGAGTTTCAGGCGGGTAAACCTGATCGTTGTCCGCCTGAGAGACTGTTTGTTCCGGATAATTGGACCAGTAGAGTCATCTCCGAGGTCCATTCTTCTGCGTTGGCAGGTCATCCTGGAATATTTGGTACTAGAGACTTGGTGGCCAGGTCTTTTTGGTGGCCTTCCTTGTCGAGGGATGTGCGTTCTTTTGTGCAGTCTTGTGAGGTTTGCGCTCGGGCTAAGCCTTGCTGTTCTCGGGCCAGTGGATTGTTGTCACCTTTGCCTATCCCGAAGAGGCCTTGGACGCACATTTCCATGGATTTTATTTCGGATCTCCCTGTCTCTCAAAAAATGTCCGTCATCTGGGTTGTGTGTGATCGCTTTTCTAAAATGGTTCATCTGGTACCCTTGCCTAAGTTGCCTTCCTCCTCTGAGTTGGTCCCTCTGTTTTTTCAGAATGTGGTTCGTTTGCATGGGATTCCTGAGAACATCGTTTCTGACAGGGGATCCCAGTTTGTGTCTAGATTTTGGCGGACGTTCTGTGCTAAGATGGGCATTGATTTGTCCTTTTCATCTGCATTCCATCCTCAGATGAATGGCCAGACTGAACGAACTAATCAGACCTTGGAAACTTATTTAAGGTGTTTTGTTTCTGCTGATCAGGATGACTGGGTTACCTTTTTGCCGCTGGCCGAGTTTGCCCTTAATAATCGGGCTAGTTCTGCTACCTTGGTTTCTCCTTTCTTTTGTAATTCGGGGTTTCATCCTCGTTTTTCCTCTGGTCAGGTGGAACCTTCTGATTGTCCTGGAGTGGACATGGTGGTGGATAGGTTGCACCGGATTTGGAGTCATGTGGTGGACAATTTGAAGTTGTCCCAGGAGAAGGCTCAGCAGTTTGCTAATCGCCGTCGCCGCGTGTGTCCTCGACTTCTTGTTGGTGACTTGGTGTGGTTGTCTTCTCGTTTTGTTCCTATGAAGGTCTCTTCTCCTAAGTTCAAGCCTCGGTTCATCGGTCCCTATAGGATCTTGGAAATTCTTAACCCTGTGTCGTTTCGTTTGGATCTCCCGGCATCGTTTGCTATTCATAATGTGTTCCATCGGTCGTTGTTGCGGAAGTATGAGGTACCTGTTGTTCCTTCGCTTGAGCCTCCTGCTCCAGTGCTGGTGGAGGGAGAATTGGAGTATGTTGTGGAGAAGATCTTGGATTCTCGTGTTTCCAGACGGAAACTCCAGTATTTGGTCAAGTGGAAGGGTTATGGTCAGGAGGATAATTCTTGGGTGGTTGCCTCGGATGTTCATGCTGATGATTTGGTTCGCGCTTTTCATAGGGCTCATCCTGGTCACCCTGGTGGTTCTCGTGAGGGTTCGGTGACCCCTCCTCAAGGGGGGGGTACTGTTGTGAGTTCTGTTTTTGGGCTCCCTCTGGTGGTTACTGATGGTACTGGGTGACTTGTCTTTCCTGGGTTTCTGGGTTCCACCTGTTCCATCAGCATATGGGAGTTTCCTATTTAACCTGGCTTTGCTGGTTTTTCCTCGCCGGTTATCAATGTATCCAGTGTGTCTTGTTACCTCTGCTCCCTGCTCCTAGAACCTTCTGGACAAGCTAAGTTTGGATTTTCCTGTTTTGTGTTTTGCTTAATTTGGTTTTTAGTCCAGCCTGCAGATATGTGATTTTCTGCTGCTGGTTGCTCTAGTGGGCTGATATTGCTTTTCATGTACCATGAGTTGGCACATGAGTTCAAGTAATTTCAGGATGGTTTTTTGAAGGGTTTTTCGCTGACCGCGCAGTTCACTTTTGTATCGTCTGCTATCTAGCTTTAGCGGGCCTCATTTTGCTGACACTGTTTTCATACTACGTATGTGCTTTCCTCTCATTTCACCGTCATTATATGTGGGGGGCTGCTATTTGCTGTGGGGTATTTCTCTGGAGGCAAGAGAGGTCTGTGTTTCTTCTGATA
Organism: Ranitomeya imitator; assembly: GCF_032444005.1. NCBI lineage: Eukaryota > Metazoa > Chordata > Amphibia > Anura > Dendrobatidae > Ranitomeya > Ranitomeya imitator. The sequence continues at coordinate 461,784,701 of NC_091287.1, read as the reverse complement.
GGGGAAGTTAGATCTTCGGCTGGAGCGAGACGTCTAGGATCATCGTAGGCACGTTCCCCAGCTACTTTTATTTGTGTGTTAGGTTCAGGGTCGCGGTCAGCTCAGGTTCCATCGCCCTAGAGCTTGTTTGTATCTGTGCTTGTCATTTTTGTGATCCCCTGCCATTGGGATCATGACAGGTGTGCCTGCTTTTGGTCGACGGCACTGCCACTAGGTCCCTCATAGTACAATAAAGTGTCTGGCGGTGGTGGTGCGCACCCAACGTCAGACACACCGTTGTAATATGAGGGGCCCTGGGCCTGTACCGCCGGCCACAAGACAGTCCCCCCCCAGGTCAAACAGTGCTCTACCACTTGCAAAATTTTCTCTCACAGCTCCACCAATGTTTAGTCTATGCGCTGACATCCTTCAATGCCTGGCACTGTCAATACCATTGTATTGACATTTTTCTTATGTTAGGCCTTCGAAGCCTGTCTGCGGTCACTCCTTCCACTAGGCCTCCACTGACCTGTCTACTGCTGCCCGTGTTCCCCTGGAACCAATTTTAAATTGCCTACAGCCAGCCCAATTTATTATGTTAGGGCTTCGAAGCCTGTCTGCGGTCACTCCTTCCACTAGGCCTCCACTGACCTGTCTACTGCCGCCCGTGTTCCCCTGGAACCAATTTTAAATTGCCTACAGCCAACCCAATTTATTATGTTAGGGCTTCGAAGCCTGTCTGCGGTCCCTCCTTCCACTAGGCCTCCACTGACCTGTCTACTGCTGCCCGGGTTCCCCTGGAACCAATTTTAAATTGCCTACAGCCAGCCCAATTTATTATGTTAGGGCTTCGAAGCCTGTCTGCGGTCCCTCCTTCCACTAGGCCTCCACTGACCTGTCTACTGCTGCCCGGGTTCCCCTGGAACCAATTTTAAATTGCCTACAGCCAGCCCAATTTATTATGTTAGGGCTTCGAAGCCTGTCTGCGGTCCCTCCTTCCACTAGGCCTCCACTGACCTGTCTACTGCTGCCCGGGTTCCCCTGGAACCAATTTTAAATTGCCTACAGCCAGCCCAATTTATTATGTTAGGGCTTCGAAGCCTGTCTGCGGTCCCTCCTTCCACTAGGCCTCCACTGACCTGTCTACTGCCGCCCGTGTTCCCCTGGAACCAATTTTAAATTGCCTACAGCCCAATTTTTGTTATGTTAGGCCTTCGAAGCCTGTCTGCGGCCTGTTCTTTCCACTACTACTACACTGACCTGGCTATTGCCACCCGTGTTCCCCTGGAACCAATTTTAAATTGCCTACAGCCAGCCCAATTTATTATGTTAGGCCTTCAAAGCCTGTCTGCGGTCCCTCCTTCCACTAGGCCTCCACTGAACTGTCTACTGCCGCCCGTGTACCCCTTGAATCAACATCAGAAAATATTAAAATAAGTATTTTGCTTATAAAAAAGAAAATACTGGAGAGATATCAAATGCAGACATTTTAACATTAAAAACAAACACATACAACAAAAATCTGGTACAGTACTAAAAATGGCCACCAGCTACAATAACTTTCTCCTGCAAGTAGTTAACTGAAAGTTTTTTTCAATTTAAAACACAGATATGGCATCCACCGAGTGTTGTCCTGTCGCGTCTTCTTTATATTATTGCCAAGAAGATGCAAAACAATGAAAATAATAAAATCATTATTTACCAAAAAAATAGAGTAAGTTAAAACCACATTGCAAATTAAAATTCATTACAAATAAAGAAGCAGGGCGCGTCCGAGGGTGAGTATATACCTAATAAGAATATAATCACCCTCGGACGCGCCCTGCTTCTTTCCGACAGCCTTCCTTCCTAAGAATCAGCCCTTCCGTGGTGTAGAGAGAGGGTGTGTTACACTCCAAGGTGTTCCCCAGGTTGCCTTTCCTGAGCTTCGATCTTCATGCTCTCGTTTAGTAGTTGTCAGAAAGTAGGCTGCATTAGGCCTACAAATTGGGTATGGGGTGGAGAGAGATGGTGTGTTACACTCCAAGGTGTTCCCCAGGTTTCCTTGCCATTGCTTCGGTCTTCCGACTCTCGTTTAGTAGTTGTAGAAAACTACACTGCATTAGGCCTACAAATTGGGTATGGGGTGGAGAGAGATGGTGTGATACACTCCAAGGTGTTCCCCAGGTTTCCTTGCCATTGCTTTGGTCTTCCGACTCTCGTTTAGTAGTTGTAGAAAACTACACTGCATTAGGCCTACAAAATGGGTATCGGGTGGAGAGAGATGGTGTGTTACACTCCAAGGTGTTCCCCAGGTTTCCTTGCCATTGCTTCGGTCTTCCGACTCTCGTTTAGTAGTTGTAGAAAACTACACTGCATTAGGCCTACAAATTGGGTATCGGGTGGAGAGAGATGGTGTGTTACACTCCAAGGTGTTCCCCAGGTTTCCTTGCCATTGCTTCGGTCTTCCGACTCTCGTTTAGTAGTTGTAGAAAACTACACTGCATTAGGCCTACAAAATGGGTATCGGGTGGAGAGAGATGGTGTGTTACACTCCAAGGTGTTCCCCAGGTTTCCTTGCCATTGCTTCGGTCTTCCGACTCTCGTTTAGTAGTTGTAGAAAACTACACTGCATTAGGCCTACAAATTGGGTATCGGGTGGAGAGAGATGGTGTGTTACACTCCAATGTGTTCCCCAGGTTTCCTTGCCATTGCTTCGGTCTTCCGACTCTCGTTTAGTAGTTGTAGAAAACTACACTCCATTAGGCCTACAAAATGGGTATCGGGTGGAGAGAGATGGTGTGTTACACTCCAAGGTGTTCCCCAGGTTTCCTTGCCATTGCTTCGGTCTTCCGACTCTCGTTTAGTAGTTGTAGAAAACTACACTGCATTAGGCCTACAAATTGGGTATCGGGTGGAGAGAGATGGTGTGTTACACTCCAAGGTGTTCCCCAGGTTTCCTTGCCATTGCTTCGGTCTTCCGACTCTCGTTTAGTAGTTGTAGAAAACTACACTGCATTAGGCCTACAAAATGGGTATCGGGTGGAGAGAGATGGTGTGTTACACTCCAAGGTGTTCCCCAGGTTTCCCTGCCATTGCTTCGGTCTTCCGACTCTCGTTCAGTAGTTGTAGAAAACTACACTGCATTAGGCCTACAAAATGGGTATCGGGTGGAGAGAGATGGTGTGTTACACTCCAAGGTGTTCTCCAGGTTGCCTTTCCAGAGCTTCGATCTTAATGCTCTCGTTTAGTTGTTGTTGGAAACTACGCTGCATTAGGCCTCCAAATTGGCTATGGGGTGGAGAGAGATGGTGTGTTACACTCCAAGGTGTTCCCCAGGTTTCCTTGCCATTGCTTCGGTCTTCCGACTCTCGTTTAGTAGTTGTAGAAAACTACACTGCATTAGGCCTACAAAATGGGTATGGGGTGGAGAGAGATGGTGTGTTCCACTCCAAGGTGTTCTCCAGGTTGCCTTTCCTGAGCTTCTATCTTCAGGCTCTCGTTAAATTGTGGTTAAATGGAACAACTGCATTTGGCGTACTAGTTGGTTTGGGGACTACTAACAGTGTCTGCCGCTCCTTGCTGTTCTCCTGGTTTCCTGTCCTGAAATTCCGTTTTCAGGAGCTCGTTAAGTAGTTGTTAATGTTAGACTGCATTTGGCCTACTAGTTGGGTTGGGGCCTACTATTGGTGTCTGCCTCTCATTCCAGTTGTCCTCCACTGCAATGCCCCCTGGTTATTCCTGTGTTACCAATTTTGAACTGCATTTAGCCAACTTTATTCTTTGGGCCTAAATCTGTGTTTCCTCCTCATCCTGCCCATTGCCCAGCCAGTGATAGATGAGTCTGCTGGTACATTGACCCATAACGCAACATTCCCCGTGCACGCTACACAACAACATTGTGACCCTGCTGAAAGTCAGGTTGCTCTTCCCGCATACCATACCACCTTACACGGGGACAAAGAGGAAGGTGCAGATGAAAGTGCAGGTTCCTTCATCAGGTGGGGGGAGGAATACTAGTTGGCGACGTCACTGGCACAGGGCCTCTCATAGTACGCAAAAGTGTTGCTGCCAGTGGGAGGCGCCCCCGCCGTGCAAACACACCGCTGTACTTTGAGGGGCCCTGTGCAAGTGCCAATGCCAACAAGTGGGCCCCCCCTGCTTGCTCAGGTTCACAGCACTTGCAAAGCTGAAATACTTACCTCTCCCTGCTCCACTGCCGTGACGTGGTCCAGATTTCCTGGGCCCACTAATTACTTGAACCAGCCCTACCCACCACAACTTTAGCCAAATGACCCCCAATTTCAAATGCCTTCCAATTATTATAAGGTAAATTACGCTTGACAAGCTTCATTAAGAAGAATGGATGGTTTTGACATTAAAATGGGCACTCTAGGTGTTTTCCTGGCCCCCACTCACTGCCGACTATGCTGCCCCTTTGACTTGCATTGGGTTTCGTGTTTCGGTCGATCCCGACTTTACGTCATAATCGGCCGATTTCACTCGACCCGACTTTTGAGATAGTCGGGTTTCGCGAAACCCGGCTCGACTCTAAAAAGGTCAAGGTCGCTCAACTCTAGTCGCGACCGCTCACGTGACCGCTCACCTGACCGTGATGTCATCGAAGGTCCTTCACTCACTGCAGGCTCAGGAACGGAGGCAGACGCTCGCAGCGATGACAGCCAGGGTCCTTCGGAGGGGTGAGTATAGCCATGTTTTTTATTTTTATTCTTTATTTTTTACATTAATATGGATCCCAGGGCCTGAAGGAGAGTTTCCTCTCCAGACCCTTGGAACCACACGCACCCCACACTCCGATTTCCAATATCACAAAAATATCGGAACTCGGTATCGGAATTCCGATAGAGTAAATATCGGCCGATACCCGATACTTGCAGTATCGGTATGCTGAACACTATTTGTTGGTGGTCTTGGATGCTTAACCAAAGGAGAGCAGTTGATTCATCTACATCAAAGGTCAGTCAACACAGGTTGGTCACAATAGGGCAGTCATTTCCCATAGCAAGGTAATAACAAATATCTGAACTTTAACTTTCAAAACATTTCAGGAAGTAGAGTAGACACCAGCAGTTTCCGCTTTTTGACTATAGTGATATTGTCTCATTAAAGGGAACATAACTGCAATTCATCAGTGCTGAGCAGGCTGGCAATCAGTGCCAGGGCATGCGTGATCTCAGTGTATTGTTACCCCTTTATAAATCACTTGTGAGGCCACATCTAGAATATGGGATCCAGTTTTGGGCTCCATGTTTTAAAAAGGATATTCAGAAGTTAGAATCAGTTCAAAAGTGGGCAACAAGATTATTACAAGGGATGGAAGGTCTCTCATATGATGAAAAGGTTAGAAAAGTTGGGCTTGTTTAGCTTAGAAAAAAGACATCTCAGAGGAGATCTCATTTACATATATATAGATACATGTGTGGACAGTACAAAGGACTGGCAGATGACTAATTCCTTCCAAAGATCACACTAAGGACCAGGCAGCACTCATTACGGGTTGCAAAAGGGAATCTGACAGCTAAATAGGAAAGGGTTCTTTACAGTTAGAGCAGCCAGACTGTAGAATGTCCTACCACAAGAGGCAGTAATGAAGAGCAGGAAGGAGGTGTCATTCAATGTGCTGCTGAGAAAAGCTCGATGGCCAGTTAAATCAAAAGGAATTTTATTGGTTTACTGGTCAATGTTTTTCAAGCTCCCACACTACCTCTTCATCAGGACAAAAATCTAAGCTTTTTTTTAAATCAAAATAAATTTTTTTAGTTTACAGGTCAATGCGTTTCGAGTTCCCAAACAACCTCTTCATCAAGACAAAAACCTAAGAGTAACTGTCAGGAATGTTTGTCTTATAAGCGGTCTTTAAAAAAAAACAAAAAAAAAACACCAAACTGGGCACATGACTATGTCAAAGTTCAAAAAGTGACTCCGGATCAGTGTTGATGTTGAACATTTCTTAGATTTGTAACATCTGAATAATATTAAACATTTTTTACATTTTTTTTTACATTTTAATTAAAAGTACATACCATAAAACTGATAAAATGTTAAAAAGAAATCAAACAAAACGAAAGGAAATCCCATAGAAAATTAATAAAATAAGGTCAAATAGAGAGTAATACCAGAGGGGGATCGATCTGGATCAGACAAACTCTTTTACATTGTGATAGACTAGAGAGTAGAGCTATGAGCCACTACACAGATAACTGATTCCGGTGTTCCTGACAGAATAAAGGTTTTTAGAATTTGCCCTGATGAAGAGGTCTTGTGGGACCTTGAAACACATTGGTCTGTAAACCAATAAAATTCCTTTTGATTTAACCAGCCATTGAGCTTTTTTCAGCAGCGCATTGAATGACATCTCCTTCCTGCTCTTCATTTTCCCTGGGTCCATATGTGACTGGTGTCCAGCAGCAGTTGCAATACATGCTTATCTCATGTACCTGAATTGCTACCATACCAGGTGAGTAGTCTCACTTTTTTTACTCATTGGATAAGACTCTATTGCGCTCTTTTGTCTCCTAGTCCATTCCGCTCCAAGAGGTAGTAATGGCAGACACTATAACAGCTTTTAACAAAGTGCTGGATGATTTGCTCAATACACATAACATTGCGGGTTAGGCTATGTGCACACGATGCGTTTTTGATGCATTTTTGCAGCGTTTTTTACACGCGTAAATGGTCCAAAAACCTCAATGGAATACTTATGCAAGGTAGTTTAATGACAATCCTGAAGTGTTGTACACATGGTCAGTAAATTTTCATCCATATTTGCAGCATTTAAAAAGGTTTGCGTATTTGCTGCTTATTTACTGCAGATTTTCTGCCAAAAACACTGCGATTTGTCAAAGGAAATTATGTCAGAATGGGGAAGAGTGCGTTGGCGGAGAATATGTGTGTATGTGTCTGTATGTGTTTGTCTGTGTGTTCGTGTGTGTCTGTGTGTGTCTGTCTGTGTCTGTGTGTGTACCCATGCGACGAACAGCCCATAGTGATTTTACTAAGGCATCGTCTGATGGGACTACTACTCCCATCTGGCTACATCTTTTGTCATATATAACAGAGACAGCATGAGCCGATAATATGAGAATAGTCTCATCATGTGGCACCTGTGTTCAATTGTAAAAAAAGAATCTAAACATTTACATAGTTACATAGATATTCACATACAAAATGTATACTCACCGAATGCCTAATCCTCGATGCCCTTGTCTCCTGCAAACAATCAAAAATAATAATCGAACTGTAGTGCAGTGGTAGCACTGTATACAGTGAAGAGGCAGTGACCCACAAAGTTCAAACATAAAAGTCTCTTTTAATGTGTTACTTCTGTTAGAATCTGTTCTGTTTTTGACCATCCACCATCTTGTTGTGGTTTTTTGACTGCTGGTCTTTTTCTCTGGTGCTGGGTTGTACTAGGTCAGGTGATTGTATCACTCTTTATTACCCAGCACCTGCCTCCCATTCCCTGCTGGACAACAGTGTTAATCCGCTAGAGTTCTGGCTAGGTGCTTTGATAGCTTTCTGTGTTTCATATTGTGCAGTTCTTGGATCTCTGGTTCTGCTATCTTTAGTTTCTGTTTTCAGTTGGATTCTGCAGCCATCTCTGTGTTTTATATTAGGAGGTGACCTGTTTTTATACCCAGTCCTTAGATCTTTCAGGAACCTCCTTCCCCCTATCTATAGGTCTTCTCTGAGATTAACCTAGGATCATCGGTGGGTCTATTCGCAAGTAATGGGTCACCCACTCCATTGTAGGGTATCAGCCAAGTCTTAGTGCAGAGTCAGTTTTCCCCTTCTATCCTAGTTCCGTGTTGCAGTTCCGTAACAACTTCACACATAAAAGTCCAATACACACATTTGTGGATCGCCCCCAGACACAGGGCCACACGTTCTCGGTACCGGACCTTTCTGGTTCGGTTCTGAGCCTGTCACGGTGGCTAGACCCGGTCGTGACCCTGCTAAGGGGCGTCCAATAAAGGTGGTACAGTCTGTCAGGGGTTCGTGACGCCACCTGTGGTGTTCGGTCAGGGTGACCGATGCTGCTGTGGGGTCCGCTGGGGTGATGGAATGGCAGCTGGATGGTATACCTTCCCACAGGTGAAGTATGTCCCCAGGGCTTCCCAGTAAGGTGGATGGTGATGGTGTGAGGTGCAGGCAATAACGAGGACACAAGGTTGTAGTCTCTTTACCTCTTTACTGAAGACTTCAGGATCCTCAATCCAGAGCACGTTTAACAGGACTATCAGAGACCGGCCGGTCCGATGGGCACTTCCACAATTCCCTTTGCAGGTGGAAATCGTTGCCTACCACTAGCGCCTGTGTGTTGTAGTGCTACCCTGCTGAGCATTCGGAATAGTCCTCACAACTGCTGTTCTCGTTTCGTTCGTTCTCTACAGCTCTCTCTCTCTTTAGTTCCAGATGTTGCTAGTTTCTCGTCCCCCAGTATGTTTTGGCTAGGACGCACCCGTATGAAGGGAAGGCTTGGTGGTCTTCCGGGACCCTAGAGACGCCCTTCTCCCAATGTTGCCCCCTATGTCTTCTTAGGAAATTTAAGGTAGACAGCCAACCTATAATTAACTGTCCTGCGGAGTTTGAAGTAAGGCCTGAAGTCAGTTACTCCCGCGGTGTTCCAGCCACCGGCTACGCGCCTCAGTAGGATGTTGCCTCGGTCTCACAGCACGACTCCTACTGGTACTCCTTTTTGCTAGATCTCGTTTACACTGTTCCACAATATCCTTCCTTTCTTGTCTCTTTCTTAGGATACCACTGCAAGGAGGTGCAGGCGTGGCTCCGTTACGTTCTGCTCTGTTCGCTAGGCACCTGAAAGGTTCCCATGCCTGACAGGGACTCCCTGTGTCTTTTCCCTGCAACACCCCCTGCCACGGGATGTTGCCTGAATCCAACCCAGTCAGCTTCTGACTAACTTTCTATCCAACCCCTAGTTTTACCAGTGTGAGGAGGGGCCCAATAAATAAAGCCTTTTGCTCCCCCTAGTGGCCGGAGTGTGAAGTGTAATGTGTGCTGGTGATACCTGGTCAGTAGAATTCCTTCAGTGCCATCAGACATACCATCACTCCCCTTAGTGGCAGAGTGTCATACTGCAATGACCAGATCTCTGTGGCGCTGCTCTTGCATCTCATGTCAGTGCCTATTTCATAGCACTACACATCACATGGCTTTAGATTGCAGTCCCTAAACACACTGGACCTCTTCTTGTCCAGTAACCGTGTATTACCGCCCACCGTGTCAATGTCTCTTTATACACAGCTTTACTTCAGAAGTTTTACAGATCACTACACATGCCAGTCTTCCTCTGACCAGTTACCGAGGGTGATCACACCACTGCCTTACTGATTCTTTACTCACACAGCGTTACATCTTGCAGGCACTACACGTGCCAGTCCTCCGCTGACTAGTTCCCGTGGGTGTCCTGCACTGCTGTATCACAGTCTCTACTCACACGCCTACGTGCAAATACTGGGGAGCACAAACAGTGACCCCTACCTGTGACATGGGTCACTGCCTCGCACAACATATACTCACCTTTCCACCATAGTCCTTTTAATAACGAATGTCCCATGTAGATCTCACCCAGCCTCTGGCAATACACTGACAGGAGGTAATCACTCCCGCAGTGTATCACTGAGCTGCTGTGAGAGTTCACTGGAGTTCATCAGCTGATCAGCTGATGAACTCCAGTGATCTCTCACGACAGAGATTACCTCCTGTCAGTGTATCGCCGGTAGCCGGGTAGAGCAGTCACATCTCCCGATATGACTGTTCTACACGTGAGATCGCCATGGGACACTCGGTATAAAATAGACTGCATTGGACAGGATAGTATTATATGTTGAGAAGGAAAAACCAGTAGCGCTTCTAACCTTACAAAACCCGCAGCAGGTAATGATACAATTCCACCCTTTTGTATCGTAGTCTATAGAGATACTGAATAATGTTATACCTGCGCTGAGTAAAAAAATCCTCCGTACCCTGCGACCTTATGTTACCCAAAAGGAAGTGTGCAAGTTACCAGACACTAAAAATCACCGCAATGTGGATAAAGGTCCTGCTATATGAAATACCAGGAACGTCGTATTTCAGAATAAATGAATGTTGCAGGTTGTTACCTTTGTTGGTAATAATGATGGCTTGCAGGCTCCTTGTAGTGATCTTGCTGAACTGTATCCGCTATGTCCGTAACTCCGGTAATTATCTTCAGGTAGAGCTGCTATGGGCGCTGCCCCGGCCGGTGGCAGAACGCTCCAAGCCCGCCTATCACGCGGAGTTTTGTTAATGAGGGTATCTGGCTGAGACCTGTTCATTACCAAACCTTGGGCTTGGTATTATAAATATATATTCTGTATATATACAGTACAAGACCAAAAGTTTGGACACACCTTCTCATTTAAAGATTTTTCTGCATTTTCATGACTATGAAAATTGTAAATTCACACTGAAGGCATCAAAACTAGGAATTAACACATGTGGAATTATATACTTAACAAAAAAGTGTGAAACAACTGAAAATATGTCTTATATTCTAGGTTCTTTAAAGTAGCCACCTTTTGCTTTGATAACTGTTTTGCACACTCTTGGCATTCTCCAACAGTGTCACCAGCAAAGCACCCCCACACCATCACACCTCCTCCTTCATGCTTCATGGTGGGAACCAGGCATGTAGAGTCCCTCTGCTCACCTTTTCTACGTCGCACAAAGACAGGATGGTTGGAACCAAAGAACTCAAATTTGGACTCTCTTCTGCTTGTTGCCTGTCCTTAGCAGTGGTTTCCTAGCAGCTATTTTACCATGAAGGCCTGCTGCACAAAGTCTCCTCTTAACAGCTGTTGTAGAGATGTGTCTGCTGCTAGAACTCTGTGTGGCATTGACCTGGTCTCTAATTTGAGCTGCTGGTAACCTAGGATTTCTTCCTGCGGCGGTCCTCATGTGTGCCAGTTTCTTTGTAGCGCTTGATGGTTTTTGCAACTGTACTTGGGGACACTTTCAAAGTTTTCCCAATTTTTCAGACTGACTGACCTTCCTTTCTTAAAGTAATGATGGCCACTCGTTTTTCTTTAATTAGCTGCTTTTTTCTTGCCATACTACAAATTCTAACAGTCTATTCAGTAGGACTATCAGCTGTGTATCCACCAGACTTCTGCTCAACACAACTGATGGTCCCAACCCCATTTATAAGGCAAGAAATCCCTTATTAAACCTGATGGGGAACACCTATGAAGGGAAAATCCATTTCCGATGACTACCTCTTGAAGCTCATCAAGAGAATGCCAAGAGTGTGCAAAGCAGTCATCAAAGCAAAAGGTGGCTACTTTGAAGAACCTAGAAAATAAGACATATTTTCAGTTGTTTCACACTTTTTTGTTAAGTATATAATTCCACATGTATTAATTCATGGTTTTGATGCTTTCCATGTGAATTTACAATTTTCATAGTGATGAAAATGCAGAAAAATCTATAAATGAGAAGGTGTGTCCAAACTTTTGGTCTGTACTGTATATATATATATATATATATATATATATATATATATATATAAATATATATGTATATATATATACACTTCTCAAAAAAATAAGGGGAACGCTAAAATCCCACATCCTAGATATCACTGAATAAAATATTCCAGTTGTAAATCTTTATTCATTACATAGTGGAGAACAATAAAACCTAAAAATGATCAACGTAAATCACAACTAATATCCCACGGAGGTCTGGAGTTAGAATGATGCTCAAAATCAAAGTGGAAAACAAAGTTGCAGGCAGATCCAACATCAATGGAAATGCCATAAGACAAGGAAATGATGCTCAGTAGTGTGTTGCCTCCATGTGCCTGTATGAACTCCCTACAATGCCTGGGCATGCTCTTGATGAGGCAGCGGATGGTCTCCTGAGGGATCTCCTCCTAGACCTGGACAAAAGCATCTGCCAACTCCTGGACAGTCTGTGTTGCAACGTGATGTTGGTGGATGGTGCGAGACATAATGTCCCAGATGTGCTCAATCGGATTCAGGTCTGGGGAATGGGCGGGCTAGTCCATAGCTTCAATGCCTTCATCTTGCAGGAATTGTTCAAACACTCTAGCCACATGAGGTCTGTCATTGTCCTGTATGAGGAGGAACCCAGGGCCAACCGCACCAGCATATGGTCCCACAAGGGGTCTGAGGATCTCATCTTGGTACCTAATGGCAGTCAGGCTACCTCTGGCGAGCACATGGAGGGCCGTGTGGCCCTCCAAGAAATGCCACCCCACACCATTACTAACCAACTGCCAACCAGTCATGCTGAAGGATGCTGCAGGCAGCAGATCGCTCTCCACGGCATCTCCAGACTCTGTCATGTCTGTCACATGTGCTCAGTGTGAACCTACCTTCATCTGTGAAGAGCACAGGGCACCAGTGGAGAATTTGACAATCCTGGTGTTCTGTGGCAAATGCCAAACGTCCTGCACGGTGTTGGGCTGTGAGCACAAGCCCCATCTGTGGAAGTTGGGCACTCAGACAATCCTCATGGAGTCAGTGTCTAATTGTTTGTGCAGCCACATGCACATTTGTGGCCTACTGGAGGTCATTTTGCAGAGCTCTGGCAGTGCTCCTCCTGTTCCTCCTTGCGCAAAGGCTGAGGTAGTGTTCCTGTTGCTGGGTTGTTGGCCTCCTACGTCCCCCTCCATGTCTCCCGGGGTACTGTCCTTTCTTATGGTAGCGCCTCCAGCCTCTGGACACTATGCTGACAGACACAGCAAACCTTATTGATGTTCCATCCTGGATGAGCTGCACTACCTGAGCCACTTGTGTGGGTTGTAGAGTCCGTCTCATGCTACCACAAGTGTGAAAGCACAACCAACATTCAAAAGTGACCAAAACATCAGACAGAAAACATTGGTACTGAGACGTGGTCTGTGGTCCTCACCTGCAGAACCACTCTTTTTTGAGTGTGTCTTGATCATTGCCAATAATTTACATCTGTTGTCAATTCCATTTGCGCAACAGCATGTGAAATTTATTGTCAAACAGTGTTGCTTCCTAAGTAGACAGTTTGATTTCACCGAAGTATGATTTATTTTGAGTTATATTCTGTTGTTTAAGTGTTCCCTTTATTTTTTGAGTATATATATGAACATGGTATGTAATGACATTATGGTCTTCAATAGAGAATGAACAAGAAGAGGTTCAACAAGGAAATTACATCACAATTGTTTTTTTTAATAATATATCTATGTAATATACAAAAAAAGGCATGGAAAAACGCATCAAAGATTCATAATAATATGCCTATTTTCCTCTGCGTTTTTCTGCCAAGAGAAACGTTGCAGAAATATCTGCAATCAAACTCACAACGTGCGCACATATCCTTATAGTAAAATTAGTGACAAAATGTTCAATTGGTGGAGAAAGGTTGAAATTTATAGACCTAGGTCTTTTTTCAACCTATGTAACTATGTAACAATGGAAATAAAAGTAAAATGGGAGTAAGAGCAGGACAATTGCCCTGCAAACAATTGTGGATAGGAAAATTACTTAAAATATTATAGAATAAAAAAATAAGTAGGAGATGTGTCTTTATTTTTTATTTTTTTTAGTGGTACTCTCTGTATGCCGGGTAATGCTATGCACTTTTTTGGGGTGCACATAATCAAGAAAGGCAAATGTTTTTAAAAAATGTTTTTACCTCAAATAAATAATTATGTTTGATCCCGTGTCTGTAATGTCTGCATATGCTTTTACTTCCTCCCCCACCCAGGAGCTGTGGTATAATCAGATCATGTTCTTTGCATGGTCAGAATCAAACATTATACAATTCACAGCAGAGGCACATTTATAAGACTATGTCCGCATAGGAAAAACTTTTTTAAACACATCCAAGTGTGGAAATTATTGTTACTTCAAGATGTATTGATTAAAATCAACTTTGTTCATTAGACATCCCCTTTAAAATAACTGGAACGCCAGCCGCCAGGACCGTGGGGTACTCGGTACCGGGTCCGGTACTTAAGGGGGATGTCACGTTGGCAGCGACCCGGTCCATGGCCCTGGGCGTCCATGTAAACAGGAATGTCTTTAAAGGGGTTTTGTGAATAAAATTTGTTCGTGATGCCACCTGTGGTATTCAGTCAGTGGGGACCAACGCTGCTTAAAGGGGCCCTCTGGGGTGATGTTATGGCAGCTAAGATGGTATAACTTCCCACAGGTTAAGTTGGGTCTCCAGGGCTCCCGGTGTGTAGATGAAGATGGTGGGTGGTGCGGTAAGAAACGGAGGATACAGGTTTGCAGTCTCTTTACCTGGTTTACTGATGGCTTTAGGCAAGCGCAGTTCAGGGCACCAGATCACAGGTACAAGCAGGGTCTAGCCGGCTTGGAGGCAAGTTCAGAGTCCCCTTTACCAGGTCGAGTTAAAAGTAGGGTTGAGCGACTTTTCCTTTTTTGAGGTCGAGTCGGGTTTGCGAAACCCGACTTTCTCAAAAGTTGAGTCGAGTGAAAGCGGCCGATTATCTTAAAAAGTTGGGGTCGGGGGATCGGCCGAAACACGAAACCCAATGCAAGTCAATGGGAAATCTCTCTTACTTCAGCGCGATATAGCAGAAAAGCCGTTAATTCAATTGCCCGCTTTTCATTTCTCCTTCCTAAACCCGACATGATATGAGACATGGTTTACATACAGTAAACCATGTCATATCCCCATTTTTTGCATATTCCACACTACTAATGTTAGTAGTGTGTATGTGCAAAATTTGGGCGCTGTAGCTAGTAAATTTAAAGGTTAAATCGCGGAAAAAATTGGCGTGGGCTCCCACGCAATTTTCTCCGCCAGAGTGGTAAAGCCAGTGACTGAGGGCAGATATTAATAGCCTGGAGAGTGTCCACGGTTATTGGCCCTCCCTGGCTAAAAACATCTGCCCCCAGCCACCCCAGAAAAGGCACATCTGGAAGATGCGCCTATTCTGGCACTCTCTTTCCATTCCCGTGTAGCGGTGGGATATGGGGTAATAAAGGGTTAATGTCACCTTGCTATTGTAAGGGGACATTAAGCCAGACTAATAATGGAGAGGCGTCAATTATGACACCTATCCATTATTAATCCAATTGTATGAAATGGGTAAAAAACACACACACATTATTACAAAGTCTTTTAATGAAATAAAGACACAGGTTGTTGTAATATTTTATTAGACTCTTAATCCACCTGAAGACCCTTGCTCTGTAACAAAGTAAAAATAAAAAAACAACAATATCTCATACCTTCCGTCGATATGTCCCACGATGTAAATCCATCTGAAGGGGTTAAAATATTTTACAGGCAGGAGCTCAGCTATAATACAGCTGTGCTCGTGCCTGTAAAACCCCGAGGAACGAAGGTAATGCAGGTCAATGACCTGTAGTTACCTTCATTCGTGGTGATGCGCCCTCTGCTGGATGTCCTCATATGACCTTGAGCGTGGGAAAAAGTTCCCTCTTGGCTGCACCTGCCCCTCACACATCTCTCTGCCTCAGACTGTTCCAGTCTGCTGTCTAGCACCAACTAACTTTCCCTCCAAGCCAGAATATATATATAGGGGAGCCACACATAAGCTGGATCAGAGCTCCCCCATCTGGCCTGGAGTGTGAACATGTTGCATGTTTGTGGTTACCTGATAAAGAAGATCCCCACTCGCTTCCAAGCATGACATCACTCTCCCCGTGAGGAAAGCAATGCCACTGTAACAACCTGGGGTGTTACATAACAAAGAATTAAAAAATATAATAATAATCTTGAACTAGAAGCAAAGATCCAAGTGGAGGATGAGATTGAGGTTGAGGAGAAGGTGGAGGTGTACGTGGCGGTGAAGGCAGAAGAGTGGGAGGAGGAGATAGCCAACATTTTTTTGTTTATAAATTTGGGGCAGCGCCAAAATATTGGAATTGGCAAATATAACTAACAAACTGAGGTAGAATATAACAATGGATGGATGTGGCTGGTCTATTTCTCTATCCAGCCAAAGGTACACACAAGTCCTGTTGGATCAACGCCTGGTTCATTTTAATGAATGTGAGGTTACACATGTTGTATGTGGACAGGTGGATGCACCTAAGTAAAAATAAGTAGCAACCGACAGCACTTCAATGCAGGGGTGCACGTTCCAGTCCAATGGCCCAATTGGAAAGAAAACAGAGTCCAGTACAAAAAGGAATAGCATCCCATCCAGGTGATTAAAGATTAAAAGAGCTTTATTCTGCCATGATGCAACCTTTCAACCATTATAGGTCTTTATCAAGTCGCTGTCTGGATGCACCTGTCTGTGACAAAAGCACCTGCCTTACTAAACATACGTTCCTACAGTACACTTCTCACAGAGCAGGCCAGCACCTCCAAGGTGTAAAGGAAAAAGATTAGAAGATGATGCCCTCTCCCAAGATAACTGTGTACACATGGATGATGCAGTGAAACTGTGACTGGTAGTTAAGTCAATTAAATCGCTTTTTCATTTTGCCTTTTTTTTAGAATTTCGTTGCACAGATGCCCATAAAAAGCCTGAATCTGTCAATGAATGCTTGGAAAGAAACTATCATGTTGTGGATTATGGAAGAGAAGCATGTGACCAGAAGGAAAATTAATGATATTCATAGGAGACATCAAGAAACAGAGCAAGATGGCAAAGAAGCAAAAACTTGACTTGGCCTCTGAAAAAAATTTGGGATGATTTTAACAAGATTGTAAATTGGATTGGATTAAATAAAGTTTTGAAGATGAGGTATTCTCCCACTACAACCAGGCTATTATGGCACTCCACACCAGGCTGTTGTAGCACTCTGCAGCAGGCTGATAGGACATGCTACCCAAACTCCAACAGAAACAGGTGCAGAGTACACACAGGCCTTTCGATAGTGTACTCCCAAAGAGATGGGTGCGAAGTACACACAAAAGCTTTGTGACACAGTAGTCACACAGAGACAGGTGCAGAGTACACACAGGTTTTTTGGCAGAGTGCTCCCACATAGAATGGTGCAGAGTACAGACACAGACTTTTTGATAGCGTAGTCCCGGAGAGATAGGTGCAGAGTACACACAGAGACTTCGTGGCACAGTACTCCCACAGAGATGGGTGCAGAGTTCTACACAAAGGTTTTTTGGAAGAGTACTCACACAGAGATGGGTGCAGAGTGCGCTAACAGGCTTTCTGACAGAGTATTCCCACAGAGACAGATGCAGAGTACACACACAGGATTTTTTAGCACAGTACTCCCACAAAGACCGGTGAAGAGTACACACACAGTCTTTATAGCAGAGTACTGTCACAGAGATGTGTTCAGAGTACACACACAGTCTTTTTGGCACAGTACTTCCATAGAGAGAGGTGCAGAGTACACACATGGAGGCTTTTTGGCAAAGTAATCTCACAGAGATGGGTGCAGAGTAGACTCACAGACTTTTTGGCAGAGTACTCTTACAGAGATGGGTGTTGAGTATACACACAGAGCCTTTTTGCATGGTACTCCCACACAGACGGGTGCAGGGCACACACACAGAACCTAACACTGTCCCTCTATTGAGCTGTGTTATGCTACTATGTTAATCAGAGCAGAATGATGGTGTCACCCAAGATCTGGCATTTATACAGATAAACACAGTTATCTAAATTTCAGGATGTTTTCTTTTCTTTTATTAGCTAACAATTCTTCCCATCTTCACAAAAAAGATTGCACAAGAAATTAAAACCTCAGAATAATCGCTCGTCACTAGCAAGCACACGATGTCAGACACTGATTCCAGCCTTATGTGGCTAGCTGCTTTCTTGTGCATAAATAATAAAAAAAGTGTCATTTGAAATTAAAATGCAGCTAGAGATGTGCCAGCTACCCCTTAAGTCTAGGGTCACATGACATTATAAACAATTATTCAGTGTTGCATCCTGAAATGTAGGGTTGATTTGTTTTCTCAGTTGTGCAACCCATTGTTTTTTACAGCAGCAGATTTCAATAATTTATATACAAGACCATTTGCAGTCATCTACACTACAAGTCTGCAACATATTTGTAAATGTCAGATTTTATACTGTGGCTCCATATGGTAACCAATTTTTTTCTCACACTCATAGACTTGACTGGCTGAGTCTGATCCTATTTTTGGAGGAAAATGGGACATGCTACAATTTTTTTCACATGCAGATAAAGTCTGTGGAAAAAAATATGTTCATTTGTACTGTAGCATTGAATAAAATTGGTAAGAGTGTGATACTTTTTTTAACGAACAGAACGCGTACCGAAAATACAGTCATGTTAACGAGCTCTATCACTGATTTATCAGACTGTCTGGTACTGCTGCCAGCATCTCTCCGATCTCTCTCTCCTTCTATCAATATCAATTAAATTTCTATATTTTTCACAGACTACTCCTGTTCTCTTCCTCAGTTCTGCATTTATATAACACATTGTTTTCTGGAGTACTGTATTTTCTGGCGTATAAGACTACTTTTTAACCCCTGAAAATCTTCTCAAAAGTCGGGTATCGCCTTATACGCCAGGTGTCGTCTTATAGAGCAGGTGCGGAGTAATCTGCGGTCGCCGCATATTGTGGGGGGAGCGACCCCAATGACGAGGTGAGGGGGCGCCTCACCGGGAAGGTGTAAGTGAAGCAGAGAAGGAGATAATAGGATACAAGGGTGAGCCAGATGAGTGAAAGAGGAGTGTTTTTAAAGGCACAGCACTGCTCTCTCTCTTTTTTGCATACCCCTGGCATCCCAGACGCTGACAGTTTGCTTCACTTACACCTTCCTGGTGAGGAGCTCCCTCACCTCGCCATCGGGACCACTCCCCCCCACTATATACGTCGACCGCAAATTGCTCCACACCCACCCTATAAGACGACACCCGGCATATAAGACAACCCCTGACTTTTGAGAAGATTTTATATTTTAACTGGAAAAGTTGGGGGTCGTCTTATACGCCCAGTCGTCTTATACGCCGGAAAATACGGGTACTTGTGCAAACTTTTAGGACTTTTTCTTTCTATCTGTATTGCTGAGCTGTGAACTCCGGTTTCCTCTCATTAACATAAATCACCCTAAAATGAGTTACCCTATGTGATGTAATAGTGTCAAGGCATTATTGGAAAGTCCACATGGCCATGGTGGAGGTCATGTCAGCCTTCTGTGGCTCATGCAGTCTTCTGCAATGTGTAAGAGGTGGGGAAGCAAGTTTTGCGGTGATTCTCATGAATCCAGTTGCCAACTTTTTGCACCAGAACCAGAATTTACCAGAACCTGCAAATTTCATGAAATTGAGACATAAATTTGATCCACATTTATAGAAAAGAACAGATTGTTTTGCGCAACCTGGTCTCAGTGTCATGTCAGTGCTATGGTTGTTAGCAGGAGTGGCGCAAATTTCCTGAACTCTGGCAGCTCTTGATTTGACGTGAAGTCATGTGTGCTGCATGCGATGAACAGTTGATGCTTCGCCAGCGCGGCTAATCACAAGACAAGCCTGGGATCCTGTAAACTCCTGGGTCCTGGACGGTGGACCCGGGTTGCGCAAAGTGATCCGCTCATCTCTACTCATGTATTTTATTGATTTTTCTTTTATTAAAATTTGTATTCGTACGTAGAAAGGCAGCACACATTACTGTATGCACAGTAACTGGACATAAAAGCTAAAAAACAGGGTTGGATTGTGCATATGATATGAACAAAATTGCATGAGTCTGTTGACATGATTTTATGGTTGACTTTCCAGTAATCAAACTTAAAATATGATTTGTGTAATGTGAGGCTATCAGATGTTTGCAGCACACAACTGCTGAGTTGCTAGACTCTGTGAAATAATTCTAAATGATTATTGCAAAAATGGTCTTTAAAATATAATCAAATTTGAAATATATTTAAAATGAAACATGCACAATGCTCGTAAAAAGTAGCTTGGTGTTAAAACAGAACAGTGATATTGCCACCTAGTGGGAAAAATACAGACTACAATAGTACATATGATTGAAATAATTTCCTATAAATTTCAGTGAGATATTCTAAAATTTCATTAATAAATTATTTCATTATTTCATTATTAAAATTTTAATCAAATCTGGATTTCATTTTATTCTTAAATATTTTTTCTCAGCGTTGATAAGTTTAAAATGCATGATTCAATGACTTACACAATATAAAATTATTTTGTATGCTATGCATGCTACTCAGGCTTCTGGACTTTTTTCTACATCGTATGCAAATGACCACCCTCTTGTGACAAGGTGGTCAGTGATTTTATTGCACTGTGCCCAAGGTCATGGGCAGGTGTGGTGCAACAAATGACCAATACTTCACTACATTAACATGAGAGGTTGACTATGTGCATATAAAGTGGAAAAAAGGGTGAAAGGTCCCAATCTCTGGTGCCAGTCTTTTACCTGTGGCAAGAGCAAGAGTTAATGCAAGGTATACTTTCTTCATTAATATATAAAAGTCCCACCATGATTGATTCTCTTTAACCTGTTAACTCCCAAAGCTGTCTAAATAGACAACATAATTGCATCATTATATTCTTCATTTATTTATGCTACAGAGCTGCAGTTATCACTTAAAGAAGAACTCCCATGAAACTTTTTATCCTCCTAATAAATCATAATATTACATAGCACTGTGTACTTACAATTGCTCATTTTGCTTTTTTACCCAGATTAGGGCCAGCATCAGCACCCGGCGCACCTAGGCAAGTGCCGGGGCCCTGAGCAGGCAGGGTGCCCACTCGCCGTCGGGGACACTGGCACGCTATAGTGCCAGCCTCCGGAAGTGGACCCCCACCTGCTCCGGGCCCTGGCACTTGCGATACTAACCTCTCCCGGTTCCAGTGCTGCAGCATCTTCCATCCTCTGACTGTAATATTCAGGTCAGAGGGCGCGATGACATCAACAGTGCGCGCCCTCTGCCTGAGCAGTCGCAGCACAGAGAGCAGGGAGACGCCGATGGTGAGTAGTTCAGAGCAGAGCAGCGTCAAGCAACGAGAGGTGAGTATTTCATTTTTTTTCTAATATTTGGAGCAATATATGGGGACCTTCAGAAGGGGCCTATATATTATTATTATTTATTGTTATGGCGCCATTTATTCCATGGCGCTTTACATGTAAGGAGGGGTATACATAATAAAAACAAGTACAATAATCTTAAACAATACAAGTCATAACTGGTACAGGAGGAGAGAGGACCCTGCCCGCGAAGGCTCACAATCTACAAGGGATGGGTGAGAATACAGTAGGTGAGGATAGAGCTGGTCATGCAGCGGTTTGGTCGATCAGTGGTTACTGCAGGTTATAGGCTTGTCGGAAGAGGTGGGTCTTCAGGCTCTTTTAGAAGGTTTTGATGGTAGGCGAGAGTCTGATGTGTTGTGGCAGAGGGTTCAAGAGTAGGGGTGATACGCGAGAGAAATCTTGAATATGATTGTGGGAAAAGGAGATAAGAGTGGAGTAGAGAAGATCTTGTGAGGATCGGAGGTTGCGTGTAGGTAAGTACCGGGAGACGAGGTCACAGATGTATGGAGGAGAAAGGTTGTGGATGGCTTTGTACGTCATTGTTAGGGTTTTGTACTGGAGTCTCTGGGCAATGGGGAGCCAGTGAAGGGATTGACAGAGGGGAGAAGCTGGGGAATAGCGGGAGGACAGGTGGATTAGTTGGGCAGCAGAGTTTAGGATAGAGGGGTGCGAGAGTGTTCGAGGGGAGGCCACAGAGCAGGAGGTTGCAGTAGTCAAGGCGAGAGATGATGAGGGCATGGACTAGGGTTTTTGCAGATTCTTGGTTGAGGAATGAACGGATTTGTGAAATATTTTTGAGTTAAAGTCGGCAGGAAGTGGAAAGGGCTTGGATATGTGGTTTGAAGGAGAGCTCAGCGTCATGGACTACCCCGAGGCAGCGAGCTTGTGGGACTGGGGAGAGTAGGCAGCCATTTACTATAATGGATAGGTTCATTGGGGGGGTCACGTGAGATGGGGGAAAGATGATGACTTCTGTTTTGTCCATGTTAAGTTTCAGAAATCTAGCGGAGAAGGATGAAATAGTGGACAGACATTGAGGGATTCTGGTTAGTAGGATGGTGATATCTGGTCCAGAGATGTAGATCTGTGTGTCATCAGCATAGAGATGATACTGAAAGCCATGAGATTCTATGAGCTGTCCCTGACCAAAGGTGTAAATGGAGAAGAGCAGGGGCCCTAGGACTGAACCTTGTGGAACTCCGACAGATAGGGGCGAGGTGAGGCGGTGGTGTGTGAGTGGGAGACGCTGAATGTCCGGTCTGTTAGGTATTATGAGATCCAGGATAGGGCCAAGTCTGTGATGCCAAGGGTTGAGAGGGTCTGTAATAATAGGGAATGGTCCACTGTGTCAAATGCAGCCGACAGGTCCAGGAGGAGGAGGACAGAGTAGTGTCGCTTGCTCTTGGTGGTTAAGAGGTCATTGGTGACCTTAGTTAGGGCAGTTTCAGTGGAGCGGTGTGACTGGAAGCCAGATTGTAAGCGGTTGAAGAGGGAGCAAGAAGAGAGATGAGAGGACAGTTCAAGGTAGACGTGTTGTTCCAGTAGCTTGGAGGCATAGGGGAGAAGTGATATAGGGCGATAGCTAGATACAGAGGATGGGTCAAGAGAGGGCTTTTTGAGGATAGGTGTGATGGAGGCATGTTTAAAGCTTGAGAGGAAAACACCAGTTGTTAGTGATAGGTTGAAGAGATGGGTTAGGGTTGGGATGAAGACTGTGGTGAGGTTTGGGAAGAAGTGGGATGGGATCAGGTCAAGTGCACAGGTGGTGAGATGTGATCTTGAGATTAGAGTGGAGAGTCGATCTTCTGTAATGGTGGAGAAGTTGGTTTTGGAGGTGGAGGGCTGGGACATTGGGAGGAAGGGCTCTGGGTGTTGTTGACCAAAACTGTCTCTGATGTTATCAATCTTCTGCTTGAAAAATAAGGCAAAGTCTTCAGCTGAAATGAGTGGGGAGGGAGGAGGTGCTGGGGGACGGACGGAGAGAATTGAAGGTGTTGAATAACTGTTTAGGGTTGTGAGACAGGGAGGATATGAGAGATGAGAAGTAGGTTTGTTTAGCTGTGGCGAGTGTGGTCTTGAAAGTAGTGAAGGACTGTTTGAATGAGATGAAGTGCTCGTTGGAGTGGGATCTTTTCCATCTGCGCTCAGCAGCCCTGGAAGCTCGCCTCAGTTCTTTGGTCAGGCTGGTGTGCCAGGGCTATCTGTTGATTTTGCGAGCTTTGGTATGTGTAAGTGGGGTGTAATGTGCTGCTGCAGTGCAGTATAGAGCAACCTCCACCAGGAGGTGCTGGGTAAGGAAAGGAGGTTGTACACACAGCGCAGCAGCACTGAACAATAACGCAGGTGTCACAGGTAAAGAAAGAGATGTGAAACAAGCCAAGGTCATACACAGAGATAGCAGCGTGATACAGAAGGAGCGAGCAGAGAATAGTCAGGGTCAAGCAAGACGTCAGAGCCTACCGGGAACGTGGTAACCAAAACGTGAGACGTAAGATGGAGTCAGGGTACAGGCCAAAGATCGGAACAAGTCAAAAACGGGTGCAGGCAGTCAGAGGCAAAGAGGAACACTAGTACAGGGATCCAGGTCAGGTGCTCAAACCCTGCAGCATGAACTATAGCTGACACTGGCCCACAGGCTGCAGAGGACATAAATAGCTCAGCCAGCTTCAAAGTGAGGCAGAGGGGATTAACTTCCACATGACCAGTCCAGAGATAAAACAGCTGAACATAAACTCAGAACTGGATCATGACATGGGGCAGCAAATTCCAAAGATACAGCTGTTGTGGAGTTATATAGAGCGGCAGCATCATCCGCATTGTGTAAGGAACTTATATCTGTGAGAGGGAGGAGAGATTCAGAGAATGAGTGTAGGTCAAGGTGTCTAAGATTTCTGCGAGGGTGTGAAAGTTTGTGGGGTGGGGATTGTAGACATTGAGTAGAGAGGGAAGAGTATGTGAGACGGTTGTAGACAGAGAGGAAGAGGTGAGTTAGATAGGTTAGATAGGGAGCAGAGGCAGGTGAAGATGAGGTCCAGTGTGTGGCCATCTTTGTGGGTGGCTGCAGAAGACTATTGAGTGAGGCCGAAGGAGGAAGTGACGGATAGAAGTTTAGTGGCAGCTGAGAGGGAAGTATCAATGGGGATGTTGAAGTCACTCATGATGACAGTGGGGATGTCCGCGGAAAAGAAATGAAGTAGCCTGGTGGTGAAGTGGTCAAAGAAGGTGGTGGCTGGCCCTGGGGGGCAGTAGATGACAGCCGGTTGGAGCGGGAGTAGATGCACACAGAGTGCACTTCAAAGGAAGTGAGGGTAACAGAGGGTGGCAGTGGGATTGGGGTGAAGGAGCAGGTATCTGACAGGAGAAAACCAACTCCTCTGCCATGTTTGCTACTGGGGCGGGGGGTGTGAGAAAGGTGGAAGCCACCATACGAAAGTGCAGCAGGAGAGGCTGTGTCAGAAGGGGTCGAGCCAGGTTTCGGTGATGGCGAGGAAGGAAAGTTTGGTAGTAACAAAATGATCATGGATGTAGGAAAGCTTGCTGCAGACAGAGCGAGCATTCCACCGAGCTCCTGTTAGTGGGACTGGGGAAGCGGGGGCTGGGTGAATGGGTATAAGGTTAGAGAGGTTACGGAAGGTTGTGATAGAGCTTGGATGGGAGGTAGAAATGACTGTGGGAATGTGGTGAGGAGGATCAGGATTTGGAGAAATATCACCAGCAGTGAGAAGGAGCAGAGGAAGTGTTAGCAGGTGGGAGCAGGAGAGGGCATGAGGGGGCTGTCTGTGTTTGGAGACAGAGGATTGTATGTTAAGGAACAGTTTTGAGGAGGAGGTGAGGTGGATGGAGAGGATTGAAGAAGGGATGAACAGTTCCTTGCTTGGTGTAGGGATCAGGGGAGTTAGCAGAAAGTGAAGGATTATAGGGGTGAAAGTGAAAACAAACAGAAACATTGTTTACAGTGACTGGCCAGTTCCCTTCTGTTTCAATTCTGGTTTTAATTCTACATAATCTTCACACTTCTAGGACACACTTATAGGAATCACACTGCAGACTGAAGTCTATGCAGACTTGTACTATGCAATATATGTACAACTAAGTGCATTCAGATGTGAAGCAGAGAGGTGTGGTCTCTGTTCATCTTCGTCAGAGAATTAAGAATGGACCAGATGCATACAATCAAGCATTGAGTAAATAAGGTCATAAATAACACAGGAGTAAGCTGGGGTTAGCTGAAAGGCATACCATGTGAATGCTAGGAGCAGAGGAAAGTCTATGTGCAAAGCTGGGTGATGTACTATGTGCACTTCATAGACAGACAGCAGGAGAGCAGGAGAGCTGGGTGGAGGAACATACCATGTGAATGCTAGGAGCAGAGGAAAGTCTATGTGCAAAGCTGGGTGATGTACTATGTGCACTTCTTAACCAGACAGCAGGAGAGCAGGAGAGCTGGGTGGATGAACATACCATGTGAATGCTAGCAGCAGAGGAAAGTCTATGTGCAGAGCTGGGTGATGTACTATGTGCACTTCATAGACAAACAGCAGGAGAGCTGGGTGGATGAACATACCATGTGAATGCTAGGAGCAGTGGAAAGTCTATGTGCAAAGCTGGGTGATGTACTATGTGCACTTCTTAACCAGACAGCAGGAGAGCAGGAGAGCTGGGTGGATGAACATACCATGTGAATGCTAGGAGCAGAGGAAAGTCTATGTGCAAAGCTGGGTGATGTACTTTGTGCACTTGATAGACAGACAGTAGGAGAGCAGGAGAGCTGGGTGGATGAACATACCATGTGAATGCTAGGAGCAGAGGAAAGTCTATGTGCAGAGCTGGGTGATGTGCTATGTGCACTTCATAGACAAACAGCAGGAGAGCTGGGTGGATGAACATACCATGTGAATGCTAGGAGCAGAGGAAAGTCTATGTGCAGAGCTGGGTGATGTACTATGTGCACTTCATAGACAAACAGCAGGAGAGCTGGGTGGATTAACATACCTGTTGGAAGAATAGAGATGCTTGTTAGAGTGCGATGGTGTCAGGAAGCAGGGCACAGTCTGTATACATCTCTCTGGTTTTAATTCTACATAATCTTCACACTTCTAGGACACACTTATAGGAATCACACTACAGACATGGAGCATTATATGGGGCTAATTCTATATGGAGTATGTTATGGGGCCTATAATATAGGGAGCATCTTATGAAGCCAATTCTATAGGGAGCATTATATGGGGCCAATTTAATATGGAGCATCTTATTGGGCCAATTCAATATGGAGCAGTATATGGGGCCAATTAG
Source organism: Ranitomeya imitator (assembly GCF_032444005.1). NCBI lineage: Eukaryota > Metazoa > Chordata > Amphibia > Anura > Dendrobatidae > Ranitomeya > Ranitomeya imitator. The sequence goes on along the minus strand of NC_091287.1, from coordinate 461,758,427 downwards.
ATATGGAGCAGTATATGGGACCAATAATATGTGAAGCATCTTATGGGACTAATTATATATGGAGCATTTTGTATGGCCAATTATATATGGAGCATTATATGGGGCCCATTATACATAGAGCATCTTATGGGGCCAATTATTTATGGAGCATTATATGAGACCCATTCTGTAAGGAGTATTATATGGGGCCCATTCTATATGGAGCAATATATGGGACTCAGTATACTGTATGGGGCCGATCATATACTGTATGGAGCATTATATGAGGCCCATAATATATGGAGCAATAGATGGGGCCCATCATATACTGTATGGAGAATTATATGTGGCTCACTATACTGTATGTATTATATGGGGTCAATTCCGTATGGAGCAATATATGCAGCTCATTCTGTATGGAGCACTCTGTGGTGCCCATTATACAGTATGGAGCATTATATGAGGCTCATTATTCTGTATGCAGCATAATGTTGGGCCCATTATTCTGTTTGGAGCAATATATGGGGCTCATTATTCTGTATAGAGGACTATGTGGTGCCAGTTATACTGTATGGAGCACTATATGGGGCCATTATACTGTATGAGGCAATATATGAGGCTCATTATTCTGTTTGGAGCAATATATAGGGCTCATTATTCTGTATAGAGGACTATACTGTCCAGTTTCTGAGCTAATGTAGAATGCACAATAGATATCACTCATGTAATGTAAGAAGTATGTGAAATCTTTGACATTGTACTATACCTATAGGTCTCTGCCGTATCCGTGCATTATGAATTGTGGTATGTGTAAAGGGGCCCAACCGGGACTCTTTCGCCCAGGGCCCATGAAAACCTGGAGCCGGCCCTGACCCAGATAATTCTTATATTTTCTCTGCTATATATATGAAAAGCAAAAGCAAAAGTCGGGTGCAAAGCTCACCAGGCACAGACCAAACTTCATTTGAAATATATTTATATACAGTATATATATATATATATATATATATATATATATATATATATATATATATATATATACATTTTACCCATGGATAAATATTGTTGATGAGTGAATACATTCGGCACTATTCGTTACTCGCACGAATAGTATGGTATTCAGGCTATTCGCTACTTGGCAAGTAATTAGGTATTCACCTCGGTATATTTGAGTTACTTGCCTAGCATTTTAGGCACTTTATTAGCAGCCAATTAACATGTTGGTCTGGCTTGCCATTCACAATAATCCTAGCACCATCTTTGGTTTGGCATTACTGTGATTGGCTGGCCTTCTAGTGTCATAGTCGATATTTAAAGGCTGCCAGTGCCATCTTGCGCACACTACAGCCGGAAACCGAGTAGGGAGAGCGCAGTGTGTGCGTAGGGAGAGTGATAGGAGCTTACAGTGAGCGTTATTCATTCCAAAAAGCTATTTTAAGAGCTGAAGATTGTGAAGATTAGTTGTTAGGTGGGGATAGCGTAAGGAAAGATTTAATAGGAGGGAGAGTGAAATGCAGGCACTTGGGTGTTTTCTAATCATTGCATGTACATGCTGCAGATCTCTGCTATTTTCCACTGTGTTGTATAGTAGTTAGTACTAGGACCAGACTGTGGGATTAAGGGTAAATAGGGAGGGTTTCACCCACTACCAAAATATATAAATCAGATATTTATAGAGGCAATAATATAATATTCCGTAGTACCATTATATACAAAACCATTTTTAAGCTACATAATATTTCTGTGTAGCAGCCTATAATATTGTTTTTCACTGCAAAATAATATTCTTTAGTGCCAGCATATTGTAAAATCTATTTTAAAAGCTAATTGCTAAATTATATTCCTCGGCTATTGCTTAAATACCTAATATTTCTGTAGCAGGTGTGCGACTGGGGCAAAACCTCTTGAGCTAAGGAAAAGTCACTATTTACCATTAATTTCCCTGAGGCCGGCTTCACACTTGCGAGTTTTACGGACGTAAGAGCGCAGAAACTACGTCCGTAAAACTCGCAAAAAATACGGCACAATTATTCTCTATGCCCCTGCTCCTATCTGCCGTATTTTACTGATCAGTATTATACGGCTTTCTACGGCCGTACAAAATCACAGCATGCTGCGTTTGTCACCGTACTGCGCAAGAAATACGCCAATGAAAGTCTATGGAAGCGTGAAAAATACGGATTTCACACGGACAAGCAGTGTGACTTGCGAGAAATACGCAGCGCTGTTAGAGAGAAAAGCCAGTAATTCAGTGCGGTGTACAGTAAAATCACACTGACAGCTTACAGTCCAATAGGTAGAATAAATGTGTACACATAGAATAGGTATATATATATATATATGTCAGTGAGACACATATATGTATATATATTACTATTTATTCCAGCGCTATACAGCTTGAAAGCCGGTAATTCAATTACCGGCTTTTTCTTTCTCCTTCCTAAAACCCGACATGATTTGAGACATGGTTTACATACAGTAAACCATGTCTTCTCTCCATTTTTTTGCAGATTCCACACTACTAATGTCAGTAGTGTGTATCTGCAAAATTTGGCCGTTCTAGATCTTAAAATAAAGGGTTAAATGGCGGAAAAAATTGGCGTGGGCTCCCGCGCAATTTTCTCCGCCAGAGTAGTAAAGCCAGTGACTGAGGGCAGATATTAATAGCCTGGAGAGGGTCCATGGTTATTGGCCCCCCCCTGGCTAAAAATATCTGCCCCCAGCCACCCCAGAAAAGGCACATCTGGAAGATGCGCCTATTCTGGCACTTGGCCACTCTCTTCCCATTCCCGTGTAGCGGTGGGATATGGGGTAATGAAGGGTTAATGCCACCTTGCTATTGTAAGGTGACATTAAGCCTAATTAATAATGGAGAGGCGTCAATTATGACACCTATCCATTATTAATCCAATTGTAGTAAAGGGTTAAATAAAACACAAACACATTATTTAAAATTATTTTAATGAAATAAAAACAATGGTTGTTGGAGTATTTTATTCTACGCCCAATCCAATCACTGAAGACCCTCGTTCTGTGAAAGAAAAAACATAATAAACCAACAATATACTTACCCTCCGCAGATCTGTAACGTCCAACGATGTAAATCCTTCTGAAGGGGTTAAAACATTTTGCAGCAAGGAGCTTTGCTAATGCAGGCTGCTCCTCGCTGCAAAACCCCGGGGAATGAGTCTAAATATAGATCAATGAGCTATATTTAGCTTCATTTGCGGTGAGGCGCCCTCTGCTGGCTGTTCATAGATCGTGGGAAATTTCCTAGAAAGCTCCCAGGCTTTAGTAAGTATATTGTTGGTTTATTATGTTTTTTCTTTCACAGAACGAGGGTCTTCAGTGATTGGATTGGGCGTAGAATAAAATACTCCAACAACCATTGTTTTTATTTCATTAAAATAATTTTAAATAATGTGTTTGTGTTTTATTTAACCCTTTACTACAATTGGATTAATAATGGATAGGTGTCATAATTGACGCCTCTCCATTATTAATTAGGCTTAATGTCACCTTACAATAGCAAGGTGGCATTAACCCTTCATTACCCCATATCCCACCGCTACACGGGAATGGGAAGAGAGTGGCCAAGTGCCAGAATAGGCGCATCTTCCAGATGTGCCTTTTCTGGGGTGGCTGGGGGCAGATATTTTTAGCCAGGGGGGGGCCAATAACCATGGACCCTCTCCAGGCTATTAATATCTGCCCTCAGTCACTGGCTTTACTACTCTGGTGGAGAAAATTGCGCGGGAGCCCACGCCAATTTTTTCCGCCATTTAACCCTTTATTTTAAGAGCTAGAACGGCCAAATTTTGCAGATACACTCTACTGACATTAGTAGTGTGGAATCTGCAAAAAAAATGGAGAGAAGACATGGTTTACTGTATGTAAACCATGTCTCAAATCATGTCGGGTTTTAGGAAGGAGAAAGAAAAAGCCGGTAATTGAATTACCGGCTTTCAAGCTGTATAGCGCTGGAATAAATATTAATATATATACATATGTGTGTCTAATGACATATATATATATATATAGACAGTATATATATATTTTTTTTACTTTTTGTGACACATGGATCCCTTCTATAGCGGTATGTTGGTTTTGCAAGCCTGCGAGAAAACCACGCAGTACGGATGCCATACGGATTACATATGGAGGATGCCATGCGCAAAAAACGCTGACACACCCTGCCTACGGAGGAGCTACGGACCACTATTTTCGGGACATTTCAGCGTATTACGGCCGTAATATACGGACCGTATTTTCATACGCTGAGTGTGAAGCCGGCCTGAGTCTGCTGTTGGCATGTCTCATAAAGGCGATGTAAAAAATCTCCCAAAAATGATATTTGTTAAAAAAATAGCGTATCTTTATATAGCAGTTGTGCTATTGAGGCAATCCGTGCAGAGATACTCAAACATCACAATTTAGCAGTGGAAATAATTTTCATTAGTCTACATTTGAAGTCTGTCAGCAAGGCAACCTTAAAAAATTTAAAATTTTTTATTGGTTTAAAAAAATAGCATATTTTTATCTAGAAGTTGTGCGAATGGTGCAATCTGGGTACAGATAATCAAACGTGACAATAGAGCAGTGGCAATAATTTTCATTACTCCAATATTGGAGTTTGTCAGCAAGGTGATCTAGAAAACAAATATAATTTTCTATTGCTTTAATAAAGAGTGTATCTTTATCTTTAACTGTCAGTTGTGTGACTGGCGCTAACCGGATACAGATAATGTTACATGACAATTTAACAATGGCAATAATTTTCATTACACCACTGTTTGAGTCTGTCAGCAACGTGATCTAAAAAACAATCATCATTTTCTATTGGTTTAATAAATAGCAGATCTTTATCTAGCAGTTGTGTAACTGGTGCAATCAGGGTACAGCTAATGTTACATGACAATTTAGCAATGGCAATAATCTTCATTACTCCACATTTGGAGTGTGTTAGCAAGGCGATCTTAAAAAAAATCTTAAGTTTCTACTGGTTTAAAAAATAGCTTATCTTTATCTAGCAGTTCTGTGACTGGCGCAATCCGTGTATAGATAATGTTACGTGACAATTTAGCATTGGCAATCATTTTCATTACTCTGCTGTTTTAGTGTGTCAGCAATCGATTGGGAGAACAAGTTTCAATTTTGCACAATTGTCCAAAGTTTTCCAAAAATTACCCAAGGGTTCTGTATCAGGCCAGCTGAAAGATGCTGTGATGGAAACATCACAATGCACTTTGCATTTATTACAAGTGGTATAGATAGAGAGTACAAGTTTCACCATTGCACAATGTGCCAAATTTTCACAAATTCCAAAACATTTCCCAAGTGGGGCATACAAACATGACAACTAAGTACTTCTTGCAGAAGCAGGAGGAGGAGGGGTTGATTTCCTGAACAAAATGGGTTTGGATGGTAAGGGATGGACATTAAGGCTACTTTCACACATCAGTATTTTGCCGTCAGTGACAATCTGGAGAATTTTGAAAAAAACGGATCCGGCGCAAATTGTCAAAAACTGATGTGACTGATACGTTTTTTTTGCTGGATCCATTTTGGGTTTTTTTTTAACCCGGGGATAGAGTTTGGATTTCCTGTTCCGGGGGGAAGAGAGAGAGACCAGAATGGAAAATGTATGTTCTTTAACAAAAACGGATTTGGTCGCCGAATTCAATCATTTCACCTCACTTTTCATATGTTTTCTGTTGGATGCATTTGCTAGCTGTTTTTTCACCGGACAGAAAAAACATTCCTATGAATGTTTTCTCTGGCTGCCGGAAAAATATTTTTTGACAGATTAGGCAAAAAAACGGATGAAACGTGCAGCCATCCCGCACAATCTGGAGCTATGAGCATACAAGTCTATGAGAAAAAAACGGATCCGGTGGCAACTTTTGCCGGATCAGTTTTTTTCAAAATTCACCGGACTGTGCCTGACGGCAAAAACCTGATGTATGAAAGTAGCCTAAGTCAACTTCCAAAAAGAACCATTTGTGCTGCTTTTACATTACATTGCTGTCATCCATAATGGCTTACAAAGTTGGAGGAAATCCAGCCCATGTTCAATTTTAGAAGCCTGTCTGCATTTTCTGTTGACAGCCGTGTGCTCCTATCCATTATGATTGCACCAGCCGAAATAAAACAAATTCAGACAGCACACTTTGCGGCAGAGCATGGCAGCACCTCCAAGGCATACAATAAGAGGTCGGGCCAAATGTGCAGCTTGGACAACCAAAACTTAAAGGGCACTAAAGAATCAGGAAGGATGCTGGTATGGTAACTTAAGTAGTCTTTCATCATCTTGGTAAATAGTTACATCCCCTTGCTGATGTGACAGTTTCATGAAAATGAGCCAGTTGGTGGACATTTTCCCCCTCTGAATTGCTCCTGGTGTGCATGGCCCTCCCCTGTAATTTCTGTGGATGAAAAGAGCCACTACCTCTGCCTCAGAGCTGTTTGAGGGTAATCTTTTAAGCAAGTCTTCCACAACGGCCCTCTCATGTTTAGGCACTGAAATTACATGTCTGCCTCTGACATGAGAGAAACAAATTTCTCCTTGTACTATGGTTTTAGAAAGGTGCACAGTCAGTATTTCATATTGGACAAAATGTGTTTCACACAATGGTTTTGAGAAAGGCATCTTGACATGAACTGTGCCATGTGTGACAGACTACAAAGAGTCAAACATTCAGTGTCCTCACCAGGAAAAACACTAATCATCCTCTCCTCCTCACAAGGCATAGCCTCCTCCTCCTCTTCCTCCTCCTCTTCAAGACATCCATGCTGGACAGGCATGAAGCTTGAATTGGGAGTCACCTCCGTAGTGCAGGCCTAAAGCTTCTGTTCCTCTTCATCCTCCTCCTGGGCCGTGTGGTATCAGCCACTGTAAAATCTTGCTCCAGAACCTTCTGCTCGGCAAATACATTTTTCTCTATAAGATTATGCAGCAAATGTCTTAATTGACAGAGCAGCGAGATGGTTACGCTGATAATAGCGTCATCAGAGCTCACCAACTTGGTGCAGTACTCAACGTTTTGAAGAACCTCACATGTATCAGCGATCCACACACACTTGGCCTTTGTTATGTGTGGGGGTTGAGTGTTACTCTGATGGGCATTGAGAAGCTGGAATTCACAGACTGCTTTCTGCTGCTCACTAAGCCTTGCCAACATGTGAACCGCCTACTGCCTCAACAAATTTATATAACTACCCTGTGTTGCCCATTCACAATGTTCTCATAATCAGGATCCTTGTATCATGTTCTTACACGCTTTATGCATTTAATAGATCTCTGTGTCTGTACTTTTACACATACCGGTTGGTAACCAGTTCATGCAGCATTACGTGAACACCCAATTTCTTACATTATGGCTGGTCAGAACAATGAAAGCATAGATTATAAGCTTGTGAGCAGGACCCTCATTGTTCTTGGTATCTGTTGTTTATGTGATTATTGTCATTCTGTAATGTCTTTTATTGTCTGTACAAGTCCCCTCTAAAATGTAAAGTGCTGTGGAATATGTTGGCGCTATAAAAATAATAAGATTATTATTTATTATTATTATGAAAGGTCGAATTCCATGGCAGGCCAAAAATCAGTCGCTGACAAGGCAGATTAAACCACTGCTGCAGCGAAGCTAGTGCAGCGAAAGCCTGAGATGACTTTTTGAAATGTGCGCTGACATGCCGTACCTTGGCAAGTAGGTCCGGCAAGTCAGGGTATGTTTTTAAAAACTGCTGTACAACCAAGTTCAGCATGTGGGCCATGCATGGAACGGATTTACCAGGTTGCTGAGCTTTAAAGCCGCAACAAAGTAATTTCCATTACGACACACAACCAGACCTGGTTGGAGATACAGTATGGAGAGCCACTGATCCCTTGAAAAAGCTTGGCTACATTGTGAGCTTTATCACCTATACAGATGATCTTCAACAGAGCATTCTGCAGCTTCACCAAGGCAGTGCTACATACCTCATAGCTGGGAAGTGATGGGGAGGCTAGTTCTGCTGAGGAAAAAGAAGAGTAGGAGAGACAGGAACTGGAATATGAGAAGGCTGAAACCCTGATGGAAGTTGGACCCACTATTTGTGTGCCATCAGGGAAATGTAGCGTCACTATCCACAAGAACTTGTCCATGTGTCTGTGGTAATGTGGATCTTCCTAATTACTGCATTGGCCGGAGCACGGCTGATATTGTGTTACACGTGCTTATTTAACACATTGATGTAACATCGGGAAAAAGTGTTGGATGGGAATAGAGTACCGTGGGGAAGCCACTGCCAAGAGGTCGCAGAAAAACTAAATTCCCGCAATTTGAAAAGGCAACATTTCCAGGGCTAGCAATCTGACAATGTGAGTGTTTAGCGTTTTGGTCTTCTATTTCTGCTTTCTGTTAAACATCTGGGGCAGGGACAAATGAACGCTGCGCTGGGACAGCAAACTGGACTTGGTTGCTGACTGTTGTGTCTGTACAACTGCAGATTGAAGGCAGTAGGCATCAGCACCTGTTTTATGGACAGCAGATTGGCAAGGCCATAAGACAGGGGAAGGGGCAGTGGTTTCAAAATCAGCCACAAATTTTGAACCGTTCCCCAAAGTGGATTTCTCCTTGCCATGGGTGCTCAAATGTTTGGGCATCACTGCACTCCTCATGAATAGTGTTGAGCGATACCGTCCGATACTTGAAAGTATCGGTATCGGATAGTATCGGCCGATACCCGAAAAATATTGGATATCGCCGATACCGATATCCGATACCAATACAAGTCAATGGGACATCAAGTATCGGAAGGTATTCTCATGGTTCCCAGGGTCTGAAGGAGAGGAAACTCTCCTTCAGGCCCTGGGATCCATAGGGATGTGTAAAATAAAGAATTAAAATAAAAAATATTGATATATTTACCTCTCCGGCGGCCCCTGAACTCAGCGCGGGTAACCGGCAGGCTTCTTTGTTCAAAATCAGCGCTTTTAGGACCTGAGAATCACGTCCCGGCTTCTGATTGGTCGCGGGCCGCCCATGTGACCGCCACGCGACCAATCACAAGCCGCGACGTCACCGCAAGCTATTAGCGCGCTCATTTTTGAAAAATGAGCGCGTTAATGACTTTCAAAGACGTAGCGGCTTGTGATTGGTCGCGTGGCCGCGACCAATCACAAGCCGCGACGTCACCGCAAGCTATTAACGCGCTCATTTTTAAAAATGAGCGCGTTAATGGCTTTCAAAGACGTAGCGGCTTGTGATTGGTCGCGTGGCCGCGACCAATCACAAGCCGCGACGTCACCGCAAGCTATTAACGCGCTCATTTTTAAAAATGAGCGCGTTAATGACTTTCAAAGACGTCGCAGCTTGTGATTGGTCGCGGCCACGCGACCAATCGCAAGCCGCTACGTCTTTGAAAGCCATTAACGCGCTCATTTTTAAAAATGAGCGCGTTAATAGCTTGCGGTGACGTCGCGGCTTGTGATTGGTCGCGGCCACGCGACCAATCACAAGCCGCTACGTCTTTGAAAGCCATTAACGCGCTCATTTTTAAAAATGAGCGCGTTAATAGCTTGCGGTGACGTCGCGGCTTGTGATTGGTCGCGTGGCCGCGACCAATCACAAGCCGCTACGTCTTTGAAAGTCATTAACGCGCTCATTTTTAAAAATGAGCGCGCTAATAGCTTGCGGTGACGTCGCGGCTTGTGATTGGTCGCGTGGCGGTCACATGGGCGGCCCGCGACCAATCAGAAGCCGGGACGTGATTCTCAGGTCCTAAAAGCGCTGATTTTGAACAACGAAGCCTGCCGGTTACCCCCGCTGAGTCCAGGGGCCGCCGGAGAGGTAAATATATCAATATTTTTTATTTTAATTCTTTATTTTACACATCTCTATGTATCCGATACCGATACCCGATACCACAAAAGTATCGGATCTCGGTATCGGAATTCCGATACCGCAAGTATCGGCCGATACCCGATACTTGCGGTATCGGAATGCTCAACACTACTCATGAACCTTTTTAATGGTGCATGTTGAAAGGCCTGACAAATTACCAGAGAATGTAAATAGTTCCTCAGAGTGGCCAGCGTTGGGGTCATATGCCTCCTGGGACTCTTGGTGGCGGGAGGAAGGAAACCAGGTTGAGGATTCAGAGGCCCAGCTTCTTGGCTACTGAGACTGGACCATGTGGAAGACTTGGTGGTGCTGCTTGTCAACACACTGGAGCCTTTTTTCTTTCATCTAACCCACAACATCCTTGTAGTTGTCTGGGTTTGTTGGTGGTGTAGCATGCCCACCACATTTTGACAGGAAGCTAGAACTAGATACAGTCACTTTATGATCTGTAACATGGCCTTGGCAGGCACCACATCCACATCCCTTAACCTCCTAAGACCCAGAATTCTTATAATAGAGTTATTTATGTTACACTATAGTGTATGCATGGTCTAAGGAGGTTAACATCACCCGTTCTCATATCGCATTCTTTATGCTTATGAAAAAATAATTTCCTGGCTTAAATTTTGACAAGTACCCTCATAGAAATTTTAAGTACAAATTCACTATATCTAGCAATGTATGGCAGTATTTTTTCATATAATAACTTTATTACACAAGGCAACTGTAGACTCATGGAAATTAGAGGTAAATAGTCACGTTTGCACATATCTGTAGGCTTTGCGCCAGTCGCACAACTGCTAGATAAAGATATTCTTTTTATTAAACCAATAGAAAATTATGATTTTTTTTTATATACTTCTTGTAATAAATGCAATGTGTATTGTGATGTCCCGATCATGGCATCTTTCAGCCGGACTGATACAATAATGTAATTTTTGGAAAGCTTTCCACATTGTGCAATGGTGAAACTTGTATTCCCTATCTCTACCTCTTGTAATAACTGCTAAATGTTTTGTGAGGTCCACTTCATGGCCTCTTTTGGTTTGTATGATACAAACCACTTGGATTAATTTTTGGAAACCTTTCTACATTGTGCAAAGGTCAAATTTCTACTCTCAATCCCTACATATTCTATTATTATAACTTTTTTATTGGGTTGCCCTTCTCACAGTCTCTTTAATCATGCATATGGTACCCTGATGTTAATTTTTGGGTCTGCACTTGAACATTTTGGTACATGAATGCATTAATATGCTCCACACAATTCTTTAGATTTCTGTATTACACAGAATAATAATATGAGTAATGAAACATGCTCTATATATGTGCTGCTAGTTCGAAACTTTTACCCACCCAAACCTTTATAAAGGGAAATTCGACATAATACCTCTGTTAGTATACGCCACATACTGTTCATATATACAGCACCCCTGTAGATGGGCTGAATGCCTGGGTACAAAATCTGTGTCTGATGGTGAAACCACTGGCCCTTCCCCTGTGTTATGTTCTTCCCAACCCAATCTGCTGTACAGGAAGGAGACGCTCATGCCTCCTGTCCACAAACAGCAGTTGGAAAAACACAACAGTCAGCAACCATGTCCAATTTGTTGGCCCATCCATCACAGCGTTCAATTGTCCCTTGTCAGCATATATGTCTGTTCACAAATTTTTAGTTAGATATGGCATACATATTTGTTAGCACTTTACATTGTCCGGTGCTAGACAAAGACTATTGCTGACTTTTTCAGGCTCCTAAATGAGACTTACCTTACATTTTCTAAATTTGGGTCCTTACAAAAAAATGGTGCTGGGGTATTTGCCAGTTTCTGTACATTTTAAGCAGGTCTAAGAGACTGAGTTAATATGCTCCACAGACCTATTCAGGCCGCAGCCTTACACTTTTTGGAACATGGTCATTGCCACACTAAGGCTTTTAACTGAGCTCTGTAACTCTGTCTGTCACAGAGTACAATATGTCACAAAAATCATTCTCAGAATTACTGAGATCCGTTGAAGCATTTCAGAATTATTACCTCACAAAGTGACAGCGGTCAGAATTGTGAAAATTGGCTTGGTCATGAGGGTGCAAACTGGCTTGGGGATAAAAAGGATAAAAAGCATTTAGTTTGATTAGATTGCATGGTGCACCCTTGGAGGAGATTTGATGCATTGTTTAGTACCTTCAATTAGCATGAACTGCAGTTTCCTTCAGTGTTGATTAGCGGTGATCACTAAAGGTATCGTCACACTCAGCAACTTTACAACAAGAACGACAACGTTCCGTGATGTTGCAGCGTCCTGGATAGCGATCTCGTTGTGTTTGACACGCAGCAGCGATCTGGCTCCCGCTGTGACATCGCTGGTCGGAGCTAGAAGTCCGGAACTTTAATTGGTCGTCAGGTCGGCGTGTATCGTCATGTTTGACAGCAAAAGCAACGATGCCTGCAACGTATTACATGGAGCGAACAACCAGCGAGAACGATAAGTGAGTCGCCGTTACGTCACTGGATCGCTCCTGCATCGTTCTGGAGCTGCTGTGTTTGACGTCTCTACAGCGACCTAAACAGCGACGCTCCAGCGATCGGCTCGTTGTCTATATCGCTGCAGCGTCGCTGAATGTGACGGTGCCTTAATTCAGAGTGAGAGTTGCTACAGGGAGTGCAAAGAAGAGATGTGCATAATAGCTTATTGTTTTTTAAGCCCCTTTCAGGCCTACTGAAACAAGAAAAATGTCGCAGGGCTAGACTAATTAGAATCTGACTTTTGGGGAAAACTTGTAGTGAAGTTTCTAAGTCGCTCATCTCTAGTGATAATCTCTGTACAGTGTTGTGGAATATGTTGGCACCACTTAAGCAAAGAAATATAATACTTATGAGTCAGCTTTGAAAATGAGTTAATAATTTAGTGTATAGAGTAAATCACTTGTTATTATTGGAGTCAGTGATTTATTGGCGATCAGTTCTTACTATATCCAGCTCAATAAATACAAGAAACTAATAATGACTAAAAATAATTGGGTTGATTTAAAATTTGTGACAAGACAGATCTAATGATTAATAGCACTACTGTCTTCTTTCTGTATTAAAAAAAATACCTGTATGCATCACTGAGGCAGACAATTGATAAGGGAATTTCTCCCCAATGGCTATAAATATACGTACTCATTATCTCCTATTCTGTTTTGTTTTTCAGCATGTGCATTGAAATCAACAAATAAAATAATAGTAATAATGATAAGAATTGATGATAGATATAAACTGTCAATGAAATTGGGTACTGTACTCGCTTTTAATGAGGAGCGTTGTTTGTGCAGTCTATAAATGATAGCAGGTTCAGATTACTCTGCCTGAACTAGCAAAATTGTGTCCTAGTTAATCAGCATCACCTGGGAGTTGATTATCTCATCAAGATATGTGGAACGCCATAGTTACTCTCCATCTCCTCCTCAGCGGAAAACATAGTGAACCATGTGAAGGAATAATTTATTTTCATTTAATCTGCTGATTTCTTATTGTATACTATGCTTCAAGTATCATCACCAAACTTTACATTCATCATGGCTTGTTACCTTCCATATTAAGATAGCATTATCATGACAATTGTGTACAATAAGAATAAAGTCTTCAATGATTCGTATTGACATTTGATTTAATATCACATTACAGATATGGCAAGGATTCTGAAAGTAGGGAGTTTACAGTTGTGCTCAAAAGTTTACATACCCCTGCAGAAATTTTGCTTTCTTGGCCTTTTTTTCAGAGAATATGAATAATAGCACCAAAACTTTTCCTCCACTCATGGTTAGTGGTTGGGTGAAGCCATTTATTGCCAAACTACTGTGCTTTCTCTTTTGAAATCATAATGCAACCCAAAACATCCAAATGACCCTGATTAAAAGTTCACATACCCCATTTAGTAATACTGTGTATTGAGCCCTTTAACATCAATGACAGCTTGAAGTCTTTTGTGGTAGTTGTGGATGAGGTTCTCTATTTTCTCAGAGGGTAAAGCTGCCCACTCTTCTTAGCAAAAAGCCTACAGTTCCTGTAAATTCCTAGGCTGACTATCATGAACTGTGTGCTTGAGATCTCCCCAGAGTGGCTCAATAATATTGAGGTCAGGAGACTGAGACGGCCACTCCAGAACCTTCACTTTGTTCTGATGTAGGCTTTGGCTAGTGGACTAGAGCACCCACTGACCCCCCCATGTCTCCACAGTAGGGTAACAATCTCCACATTTAGGAAAGTCCTAAAAAAGGGCTGTTGATTGTTCCGGTGGCTGCATCCATGTACTGATGTTGGTTCTGGTGCTGTATCCATGTATTAATAGTGGATCTGGTGCTCTATTCAAATTCTGATGTTGGTTCTAATGCTGTATTTATATTCTAATAATGGTTCACGTGCTGTATTCAAGTGAGGATGATAGCTATAATATTTTTCTATAATGAGCCATCTGTATTTCGAAGATTTGGGATGTTGAATAAATATTAAAGTTGTACTTTATTTATGTGCACATAAAAGGTAAACAGTGACCATCCTGCAAATTACACACAAGCAAATGATCATAATTAACTGTCAGTGCCTAATGAAGGAGAGATAAACATCCTGCAGAAATTTCTGCTAGGTGTGGTAATCTAAATTATTTAAGACTTTAATTTATTTTCTGTCATGTTTGACCATTTTATATCAGAAGAGAGGTTGTTGGGCTTTCAGAAGAAAGGCTGTTGGGGGCTATCAGAAAATGGCTCTTGGGGCCATCAAAAGAAGGACGTTTGGGGATATTAGAAGAGGGGCTTCTGAAGCTATCAGAAGAGAGGCTATCAGAAGTGGGGCTGTCAGAAAAGGGGCTGTTAGTAACAAAGTAACATAGTTAGTAAGGCCGAAAAAAGACATTTGTCCATCCAGTTCAGCCTATATTCCATCATAATAAATCCCCAGATCTACGTCCTTCTACAGAACCTAATTGTATGATACAATATTGTTCTGCTCCAGGAAGACATCCAGGCCTATCTTGAACCCCCCGACTGAGTTCGCCATCACCACCTCCTCAGGCAAGCAATTCCAGATTCTCAATGCCCTAACAGTAAAGAATCCTCTTCTATGTTGGTGGAAAAACCTTCTCTCCTCCAGACGCAAAGAATGCCCCCTTGTGCCCGTCACCTTCCTTGGTATAAACAGATCCTCAGCGAGATATTTGTATTGTCCCCTTATATACTTATACATGGTTATTAGATCGCCCCTCAGTCGTCTTTTTTCTAGACTAAATAATCCTAATTTCGCTAATCTATCTGGGTATTGTAGTTCTCCCATCCCCTTTATTAATTTTGTTGCCCTCCTTTGTACTCTCTCTAGTTCCATTATATCCTTCCTGAGCACCGGTGCCCAAAACTGGACACAGTACTCCATGTGCGGTCTAACTAGGGATTTGTACAGAGGCAGTATAATGCTCTCATCATGTGTATCCAGACCTCTTTTAATGCACCCCATGATCCTGTTTGCCTTGGCAGCTGCTGCCTGGCACTGGCTGCTCCAGGTAAGTTTATCATTAACTAGGATCCCCAAGTCCTTCTCCCTGTCAGATTTACCCAGTGGTTTCCCATTCAGTGTGTAATGGTGACATTGATTCCTTCTTCCCATGTGTATAACCTTACATTTATCATTGTTAAACCTCATCTGCCACCTTTCAGCCCAAGTTTCCAACTTATCCAGATCCATCTGTAGCAGAATACTATCTTCTCTTGTATTAACTGCTTTACATAGTTTTGTATCATCTGCAAATATCGATATTTTACTGTGTAAACCTTCTACCAGATCATTAATGAATATGTTGAAGAGAACAGGTCCCAATACCGACCCCTGCGGTACCCCACTGGTCACAGCGACCCAGTTAGAGACTATACCATTTATAACCACCCTCTGCTTTCTATCACTAAGCCAGTTACTAACCCATTTACACACATTTTCCCCCAGACCAAGCATTCTCATTTTGTGTACCAACCTCTTGTGCGGCACGGTATCAAACGCTTTGGAAAAATCGAGATATACCACGTCCAATGACTCACCGTGGTCCAGCCTATAGCTTACCTCTTCATAAAAACTGATTAGATTGGTTTGACAGGTGCTATTAGAAGAGAAGACATTAGAACAGAAGCTGTTGGGGCTGTAAGAAGAGGGATTGTTATTGGCTATAAGAAGAGAGGCTATCAGAAGTGGGGCTATTGGGGCTATTAGAAGGGGGCTATTGAGGTGATCAGAAGAGGGGCTATTGTGGCTGTCAGAAGAGGGGCTGTTGCATCCACCAGAAGAGAGACTGATGGGGCTATCAATAGAATGGTTGTTGGGGGCTATCAGAAGAGGGGCTATCGAAAGAGGAGATGTTAGTGCTTTCAGAGTAGCGCTATTAGAAGTGGAACTAATTGTCTATCAGAAGAGGGGCAGTTGGGGCCATCAGAAGAGTTGATGTTGAGGTAATCAGAAGAGGGGCTGTTGGAGGCATTAGAAGAAGGGTTGCTGCAATTATCAGAGGAGGAAATGCTGGAGTAATCATAAAATGGGCTGTTGGGGAAAATCTGAAGAGAAATTGTTGGGGGCATCAGAAGAGTGGCTGTTTGTGCCATCAGAATAGGAGCTGTAACAGCTATTAGAAGAGGGGCTATAGGGAATATCAGAAGAGGGTCTGTTGGGAGCTATCAGATGAGGGGCTGTTTGGGGCCATCAGAAGAGGGCCTGTTTGGGGCCATCACAAGATGGGCTATTGGGTGACAGCCTACTGGGAGTTGTGGGGGACATTATACTTGGGGCTATGGAAACATCATATTTATAAGTGGTTGTGAAGGGAATTATACTGTGGTCTGTGGAGACATTTTACTGTAAATGGTGTTATGGTGACTACAGTGGGGCAAAAAAGTATTTAGTCAGTCAGCAATAGTGCAAGTTCCACCACTTAAAAAGATGAGAGGCGTCTGTAATTTACATCATAGGTAGACCTCAACTATGGGAGACAAACTGAGAAAAAAAAATCCAGAAAATCACATTGTCTGTTTTATTAACATTTTATTTGCATATTATGGTGGAAAATAAGTATTTGGTCAGAAACAAACAATCAAGATTTCTGGCTCTCACAGACCTGTAACTTCTTCTTTAAGAGTCTCCTCTTTCCTCCACTCATTACCTGTAGTAATGGCACCTGTTTAAACTTGTTATCAGTATAAAAAGACACCTGTGCACACCCTCAAACAGTCTGACTCCAAACTCCACTATGGTGAAGACCAAAGAGCTGTCAAAGGACACCAGAAACAAAATTGTAGCCCTGCACCAGGCTGGGAAGACTGAATCTGCAATAGCCAACCAGCTTGGAGTGAAGAAATCAACAGTGGGAGCAATAATTAGAAAATGGAAGACATACAAGACCACTGATAATCTCCCTCGATCTGGGGCTCCAGGCAAAATCCCACCCCGTGGGGTCAAAATGATCACAAGAACGGTGAGCAAAAATCCCAGAACCACGCGGGGGGACCTAGTGAATGAACTGCAGAGAGCTGGGACCAATGTAACAAGGCCTACCATAAGTAACACACTACGCCACCATGGACTCAGATCCTGCAGTGCCAGACGTGTCCCACTGCTTAAGCCAGTACATGTCCGGGCCCGTCTGAAGTTTGCTAGAGAGCATTTGGATGATCCAGAGGAGTTTTGGGAGAATGTCCTATGGTCTGATGAAACCAAACTGGAACTGTTTGGTAGAAACACAACTTGCCGTGTTTGGAGGAAAAAGAATACTGAGTTGCATCCATCAAACACCATAGCTACTGTAAAGCATGGTGGTGGAAACATCATGCTTTGGGGCTGTTTCTCTGCAAAGGGGCCAGGACGACTGATCCGGGTACATGAAAGAATGAATGGGGCCATGTATCGCGAGATTTTGAGTCCATCCTCCTTCCATCAGCAAGGGCATTGAAGATGAAACGTGGCTGGGTCTTTCAACATGACAATGATCCAAAGCACACCGCCAGGGCAACGAAGGAGTGGCTTCGTAAGAAGCCTTTCAAGGTCCTGGAGTGGCCTAGCCAGTCTCCAGATCTCAACCCTATAGAAAACCTTTGGAGGGAGTTGAAAGTCCGTGTTGCCAAGCGAAAAGCCAAAAACATCACTGCTCTAGAGGAGATCTGCATGGAGGAATGGGCCAACATACCAACAACAGTGTGTGGCAACCTTGTGAAGACTTACAGAAAACGTTTGACCTCTGTCATTGCCAACAAAGGATATATTACAAAGTATTGAGATGAAATTTTGTTTCTGACCAAATACTTATTTTCCACCATAATATGCAAATAAAATGTTAAAAAAACAGACAATGTGATTTTCTGGATTTTTTTTTCTCAGTTTGTCTCCCATAGTTGAGGTCTACCTATGATGTAAATTACAGACGCCTCTCATCTTTTTAAGTGGTGGAACTTGCACTATTGCTGACTGACTAAATACTTTTTTGCCCCACTGTATACTGTTTAAGAGGTTGGAGGGGACATACTGAGGTCTATGGTATCCATACTGTTTTGGAGCTGTTTTGAAGCTTATATTGGGGTCGTGGTGACAATACTGGACAGTATATCATACTATGGAGGACATTTTACAGTATAGGAACTGTGGAAGCTAAATTGTATAGAGGGCTATGGTGGACATCATACTGTGCATTGAGGGCTGTGGTGATATCATACTGTGAAGGGGACAATTTGAGAAGGTGGTACAGTATGGCGAGAACAGTGTGGTAGAGGGTATGAGGGAATAGTGTAAAGAGAGAGGCACAGAATAGATATGGAGAAGGAAGAGCATGAAATGGGGGGCACAGTATGCAGACAATGTGGAGATATGGATATTGCAAGGCAAAACAGTGGAGGGGAGACACCTCTGGTTCATAATGTCAGAGTGTGTGACTTTATAGCTGATAATGGTAGATCGTGTGGAAACCTTACACCATAAAAGGCTTACTTAGCATACAGTATGGACAGATAATTTTATACAGAAAGCATTGTAATAATAATCTTATTTTTAAGGGCACTGTCTTGGGATGTGTTGCAGAAGTCTGCAGAGATGATTGGTGATGGTGAAAAGTCATCATGGCATCTTGACAAGACACCGATGAAGTGAAAGAGAACAACTCAGAGAAGATGCCAAATATATGTATCTGGATATAAATGTTTACTTATTGATACTAACTATGTCTTGTCAGCACTATCGGTTCGGCATGGTCTGCAGTCTGAAAATAACTGAGTGATAACAACAACTCCCAACATCTCATTACCATTATTAAAGGGAACCTGTCACCCCGTTTTTTCAAGAAGAGCTAAAAATAGCGTTAAATAGGGGTAGAGCTGGGCTTTACATTAGTGTATTTTGGAGCCTTTATTCCCCACCTATGCTGCCAAAATACCTTTGTATAGTCGCCGTTTTGGGCTGTCACTCACGCTGGTCAGGTCATATGGGCGTGGTGACAGCGCTGTTTCTCCCCCAGATCTCCGTTGGTGGCGTAGTGGTGTGCGCATGTCCAAGTGGCGAATCCACTGCGCAGCTTCAAGGAAAATAGCGCAATCTGCGCTATTCAGCCATTTATCGTGGGCGCGGCCATCTTTGTGAGGCCGCGCGTGCGTAGGTGGTTCTTCTCGGCTTCCCGGGGCTTCAGGAAAATGGCCGCGGAATGCCGCGCGTGCGCAGATGGAGATCGCGGCGGCCATTTTCCTGCAGCCAAGATGCTATACAAATATTTATGGATCTGACTTGACATTACAATTGATTGCTATACAAAGCTTGGTAATATAGTCATGTACTGATATGGTTTCTAGTGACCTATTTATTTACTGATGAGGGTTCTGGTGCCATATTTATGTACTATTAATGGCTCTGGTAATAATAATAATAATAATAATAATAATAATTTTATTTATATAGCGCCAACATATTCCGCAGCGCTTTACAAATTATAGAGGGGACTTGTACAGACAATAGACATTACAGCATAACAGAAATACAGTTCAAAACAGATACCAGGAGGAGTGAGGGCCCTGCTCGCAAGCTTACAAACTATTTATGTACTGATGGTGATTTTGATTTCATATTCCTATTCTAATTATGGTTCTGGTGATGAATATAGAACCAGTACAACCATTATTATATGAATTTGTCACCAGAACCTCCATCAATATTATTATTATTATTTATTTATATAGCACCATTAATTCCATGGTGCTGTACATGAGAAAGGGGTTACATACATAGATATCGTTTACAGTGACAGACTGGTACAGAGGGGGAGAGGACCCTGTCCTTGCGGACTTACATTCTATGGGGTAATATGGCACCAGAACTACCATCAGTAAAGGAATCCGACACCAGAACCACCTTTTGTAGATGAATGCGTCACTAGAGTCACTGTTCGTACTGAAATATAGCAACAGAACCACCGTCAGTTTTTGTATTTGTTGCATGACTGATGCAAAAACCATCACACCTATACATTTATCTATAATGGGGACGGTTTAATTTCCATTAGTGTATCTGACAAATGCTGGAAATTACATTTCCAGTTGAGTCTCACCCCTAAAGTACACCATTTGTTTTTACTTTTGCTGGTATTTTTTGTGAAAAAGGTAACAATTGTAGTAGAAGTGATTGCCAGAACTTACCTTCTGACACATCAGAAGGAGGGGTATGTCAGTTGTCTTATTACCTTAATCTCTGACCTACCCATTTGCTTGGGAGCTGAGAGTTCATCAAGGGTGGGCCGGGTGTTTACAGTTTCATCTGCCTATGGCACCAAAATATCTTGTAATTGCCATGGATAGGAGTTACATAGGAAGTAATTCTGTAACCCTTGGGTAATATTGCCACGTCCATGATTTACATCTAATGCTAGGCAATGTAATACATCTATAGATTTAGAGTGCTTGCTATGGCATTTGATAATATTGTTCATTCCCAAAGCAATGAGTGAATTAGTCAGTGTCTTGAGGAACCTTTCTGAGACAATAATTGAATCAGAATTCAGCTTCATAAAAGGCCATGTATAATTTCAGACTGAACATCGTGCGACAAGCATTTTATTTTTATAGATAATAGAAACAAAGAAGACAATAGTTGATCCAGAACATAGTGTAAAGAACATCAAATGACAAGCTGATGAAATACTTTGATCCTAGAATCTTCACATTATAATGATGTCATTTTAAAATGTACATAAATTATATGATATCTACTATATAATTATCTAAGGGTTACTTCCATCTTTCTGTCCTTCAGTCTTTCTGTCTGTCACGGATATTCATTGGTCGCGGCCTCTGTCTGTCATGGAATCCAAGTCGCTGATTGGTCTCGCCAGCTAACTGTCATGGCTGCCGCGGCCAATCAGCGACGGCCACAGTCTGAATAGTCCCTCCCCTACTCCCCTGCAGTCACAGTGCCTGCTCCATACTCCCCGTAGTCAGTGTGCCCGGTGCCCGCTCCATACTCCCCGCAGTCAGTGTCCCCGGCGCCCGCTCCTTACTCCCCGTAGTCAGTGTCCACGATGCCTGCTCCATACTCCCTGCTCCATACTCCCGCAGTCAGTGTTTCCCTGGCGCCCGCTCCATACTCCCCGTAGTCAGTGTCCCCGATGCCTGCTCCATACTCCCCGCAGTCAGTGTCCCCGGCGCCCGCTCCATACTCCCCGCAGTCAGTGTCCCCGATGCCTGCTCCATACTCCCCGCAGTCAGTGTCCCCGGCGCCCGCTCCATACTCCCCGCAGTCAGTGTCCCCGGCGCCCGCTCCATACTCCCCGTAGTCAGTGTCCACAATGCCTACTCCATACTCCCCGCAGTCAGCACCCGCTCCATACTTCCCTCCGGTCACCGCTCACAGAGGGTTAATGCCAGCGGTAACGGACTGAGTCAATAGTAAAAAGATCTAAGGTTAAAAATAATAAAAAAACAAAAAACCTGCTATTCTCACCTTTCGCCGTCGGACGATGCGCTCGCGTCGGCCACCATCTTCCGTTCCCAGAGATGCATTGCGAACTTACCCAGAAGACTTAGCGGTCTCACGAGACCGCTAAGTCATCTGGGTAATTTCGCAATACATCCTGGGAACGGAAGATGGCGGCCGCATCACACAGCTTCGCTGGATCCCAGGGGTGAGTATATAACTATTTTTTATTTTAATTGTTGTTTTTAACAGGGATATGGTGCACACACTGCTAAATACTGCGTGGGCAGTGTTATATACCTACATGTCCGGGCAATATACTACGTGACTGGGCAATATAATATGTGACTGGGCAATATACTACGTGACTGGGCAATATACTACATGACTGGGCAATATACTACGTGGATCTGTGCTGAATACTATGTCCCTGGGCAATATACTACATGACTGGGAAATATACTACATGGCTCTGTGCTGAATACTATGTTGCTGGGCAATATACTATGTGGCTGGGGAATATACTATGTAACTGGGCAATATAATACATGACTGGGCAATATACTACATGGCTGGGCAATATACTACGTCGCTGTGCAATATACTACGTCGCTGGGCAATATAATACGTGACTGGGCAATATACTACGTGACTAGGCAATATACTACGTGGCTCTGTGCTGAATACTACGTCCCTGGGCAATATACTACGTGATTGGGCAATATACTATATGGCTCTGTGCTGAATACTATGTCGCTGGGCAATATACTATGTGGCTGGGGAATATACTACGTGAATGGGCAATATAATATGTGACTGGGCAATATACTACGTGACTGGGCAATATACTACATGACTGGGCAATATACTACGTGGCTCTGTGCAGAATACTACGTTGCTGGGCAATATACTACATGACTGGGCAATATACTATACCATCGGGTCCGGATGGCATACACCCACGAGTACTAAGAGAACTAAGTAATGTAATAGATAAACCATTATTTCTTATTTTTAGGGACTCTATAGCGACGGGGTCTGTTCCGCAGGACTGGCGCATAGCAAATGTGGTGCCAATATTCAAAAAGGGCTCTAAAAGTGAACCTGGAAATTATAGGCCAGTAAGTCTAACCTCTATTGTTGGTAAAATATTTGAAGGGTTTCTGAGGGATGTTATTCTGGATTATCTCAATGAGAATAACTGTTTAACTCCATATCAGCATGGGTTTATGAGAAATCGCTCCTGTCAAACCAATCTAATCTGTTTTTATGAAGAGGTAAGCTATAGGCTGGACCACGGTGAGTCATTGGACGTGGTATATCTCGATTTTTCCAAAGCGTTTGATACCGTGCCGCACAAGAGGTTGGTACACAAAATGAGAATGCTTGGTCTGGGGGAAAATGTGTGTAAATGGGTTAGTAACTGGCTTAGTGATAGAAAGCAGAGGGTGGTTATAAATGGTATAGTCTCTAACTGGGTCGCTGTGACCAGTGGGGTACCGCAGGGGTCGGTATTGGGACCTGTTCTCTTCAACATATTCATTAATGATCTGGTAGAAGGTTTACACAGTAAAATATCGATATTTGCAGATGATACAAAACTATGTAAAGCAGTTAATACAAGAGAAGATAGTATTCTGCCACAGATGGATCTGGATAAGTTGGAAACTTGGGCTGAAAGGTGGCAGATGAGGTTTAACAATGATAAATGTAAGGTTATACACATGGGAAGAAGGAATCAATATCACCATTACACACTGAACGGGAAACCACTGGGTAAATCTGACAGGGAGAAGGACTTGGGGATCCTAGTTAATGATAAACTTACCTGGAGCAGCCACTGCCAGGCAGCAGCCGCCAAGGCAAACAGGATCATGGGGTGCATTAAGAGAGGTCTGGATACACATGATGAGAGCATTATACTGCCTCTGTACAAATCCCTAGTTAGACCGCACATGGAGTACTGTGTCCAGTTTTGGGCACCGGTGGTCAGGAAGGATATAATGGAACTAGAGAGAGTACAAAGGAGGGCAACAAAATTAATAAAGGGGATGGGAGAACTACAATACCCAGATAGATTAGCGAAATTAGGATTATTTAGTCTAGAAAAAAGACGACTGAGGGGCGATCTAATAACCATGTATAAGTATATAAGGGGACAATACAAATATCTCGCTGAGGATCTGTTTATACCAAGGAAGGTGATGGGCACAAGAGGGCATTCTTTGCGTCTGGAGGAGAGAAGGTTTTCCACCAACATAGAAGAGGATTCTTTACTGTTAGGGCGGTGAGAATCTGGAATTGCTTGCCTGAGGAGGTGGTGAGGGCGAACTCAGTCGAGGGGTTCAAGAGAGGCCTGGATGTCTTCCTGGAGCAGAACAATATTGTATCATACAATTATTAGGTTCTGTAGAAGGACGTAGATCTGGGGATTTATTATGATGGAATATAGGCTGAACTGGATGGACAAATGTCTTTTTTCGGCCTTACTAACTATGTTACTATGTTACTATATGACTGGGCAATATACTACATGGCTCTGTGCTTAATACTATGTTGCTGGGCAATATACTATGTGGCTGGGGAATATACTACGTAACTGGGCAATATACTACGTGGCTGGACAATATACTACGTGGCTGTGCAATATACTACGTGGCTGTGCAATATACTATGTGGCTGGGCAATATACTACGTGGCTGGGCAATATACTACGTGGCTGGCAATATACTACGTGACTGGGCAATATTCTACATGGCTGTGTAATATACTACGTGGCTGAAACACCAAAAACAGGCAAAGATGCTTACCTGTCTAAACAGGCCTCAATACAAATGCACAAGCAGGGTGCAGCGGACCCAAACAAAATAGCAAGTGCACAGGTGCAATACCTAATGAAACAGCCAGCCTTCAATAAGGGTTTGGCCGTGTGGTACACCAATGCACTAAGATAAAATACTCTGTATGTGGCGTGTTCACACAAGGAATACAAAGCGTCTGGCTACAGCCTATTAATGACGCCATATGGCGGGCTGCCCAGTGCTAAAAATGCATCCCGTGCGAACAGAGGCCACAGTGTACAGAACAATTCGGGCCCAGCTGCACCCTGCAAAAAATATACGTGCAAAAAAACATATAAATATATGTAAGGTCTTAGTTGATATTAGGGCCATAATATGGAAGCTGGCAACCCACGCCAAGGGTCCTTACGTATTGCCAGTCCTACTCTAACATGAAAAACACCAAAAAAGGACACATTCAAGAAAAAACACCAAAAACAGGCAAAGATGCTTACCTTACATATATTTATATGTTTTTTTGCACGTATATTTTTTGCAGGGTGCAGCTGGGCCCGAATTGTTCTGTACACTGTGGCCTCTGTTCGCACGGGATGCATTTTTAGCACTGGGCAGCCCGCCATATGGCGTCATTAATAGGCTGTAGCCAGACGCTTTGTATTCCTTGTGTGAACACGCCACATACAGAGTATTTTATCTTAGTGCATTGGTGTACCACACGGCCAAACCCTTATTGAAGGCTGGCTGTTTCATTAGGTATTGCACCTGTGCACTTGCTATTTTGTTTGGGTCCGCTGCACCCTGCTTGTGCATTTGTATTGAGGCCTGTTTAGACAGGTAAGCATCTTTGCCTGTTTTTGGTGTTTTTTCTTGAATGTGTCCTTTTTTGGTGTTTTTTATACTACGTGGCTGGGCAATATACTATGTGACTAGGCAATATACTACGTGGCTGGGCAATATACTGTGAGGATGGGCAATATACTACGTGGGCTGGGCAATATACTACGTGGGCTGTGCAATATACTATGTGACTGGACAATATACTACATGGGCTGTGCAATATACTACGTGACTGGGCAATATACTACGTGACTGGGCAATATACTACGTGGCTGGACAATATACTACGAGGTTGGGCAATATACTACGTGGGCTGGGCAATATACTACGTGGACATGCATATTCTAGAATACCCGATGCGTTAGAATTGGGCCACCATCTAGTTATAATATAAATGCCTTGTCATAGAAATTATGGACTACATGTCATACTTTTACAAGTATCATTACTACTTTATGGAAAATATGTAATGAAATCTTCCTTTTTTAGCTTTCAATGTTGTAGCACTTCATCTCCTAAAAGGAACCTGTCAGGTCCTCTATGCTCTCCAACCAAGTACCATTCACCTATGTATGAGCCTTCTCTTCTGCCATTGCTCTTCGGAGTATACAGCGATGATGAGGTTTCTAGTAATGCCATGATCATAGGGCATAGTCAAAGCTGGAGACACAAAAGAGTGAGGAAGACAGAAGTTGGAAGACAAAACTGTAGGTGGATGAAGGAAGCGAGCCCACAGGGGACTGAACAGGTGAGGGTGAGGACAGTATAATCTTATTTTTATCCACTCCATTTATTTTGCTCTGTCGTTTGGAGAGACCTTAAAGCGAATCTGTCAGCAGAGTTTTGCTTAGTAAACTACACACACGGTAAGGTTGGTGCTGTTGAACTGAATTAATGACACCTTGTGTTAGGTGTCGAGTTCCCACCACTGCACAGGGGGAATCTCGAGCCACCTCCGCTGTGGTCTCTCATTCTTCTTCAGCTGCAGTGGAGCCTGCTCAGCGGAGATGTCGGTCCCAGCGTCTGGCTCAGTCAGATACTGTGTGCTTGGTTACTGCTGATCTTCCAGGCTCAGCCATTGTAACCAGCACTGTCAGCGGCGAGCAGATGCTCCTGGGACTAAGTCCTGCTTTTCTGCTACTGAGCATGCCCAAGGGATGTCCTCTCATTGGAGGTCGGGGGTCACATGCTCAGGTCCTGAAGCAGTTCCAATTGGACCACTAGGAAGGTTCTGGAGAGCTTCCTCTATAAAAGGCCATGCGCTAGTATCAACCTATGTTCATGTGTGTATGAGCTTAGCTACCTCGTGGTCTTTGTCAGCATGTGCTCAGGGTCGGCTGTAAGCTGTTAGAATTCCGGCCCCTCCGGAGAGGAGTCTGTGTGTATGAATTCAGGGTTGGCGTATAGCCACTAGAATTCCGGCACCTCCAGAGAGGCGTTGGAGCATATGAATTCAGGTCTGGCGTATAGCCACTAGAATTCCAGCACATCCGGAGCGGAGTTGTTTGAGTGCTGTTGCTGACTGTACGACCACTGTACGCTACTTGCTCCATTTATGAGCTTTGATCCCCTGTGAGGTTAACAGGGCACAGCGTCTTGTTTAATCCCGGCGACTCTGTGCAGGCCGGGTGACGGAACCCGTGTCTATTCAGGTGCAGTGCCGCCATATAGTGCTGCCATTTAGTAGCAGCAGGTTCCACTCCTACAAAGTGGACCCCGGGCTGCGAATGCACCTATTCTACCTTAATATTTACGCGAAGTGTTGACCAGCCCTATCACCTTGGTTGATGAAATCTGTCATGTGGTTGTTGTTGTTTAACCTTTTTTTGCAGTTTTAGTTCATGAGATTCCTGTGCTTCGGGGCAGCCTGTTGGCAGGTCTTTATGTGGTACTCATATTCACACATTCCTTCTTATGGGCTTATGACAGTTCACTGATCTTTCATCATCACAAAAAAATTAACTTCAGCAAAATGGCGCTGGCGGCAGGCAGCTCATACATACTAGCATCTAACATTTGCCGACTGATGCTACTGCCCAAGTGCCACCGCTGCCATTTTGCTGCAGCCAATTATTTTTCTCCAGCAAAATGGTATGAGCATCAGCACTTGCGTAATACTTGCAACTGCACATGCACTACCACTGGCACCATTTTGGGATTGCACAGTAGCTGGAGCCATTTTGCTGATGTTATTTTTTTATAAGCCAACAATATTACATGCGTTATGCGAAAGATGCTACTGCGCATGGGCCTCTAATGCCATTTTGCTGAAGTAAATTTTTTTTTCTAAGCCAACAATATTATATTCATTATGTAAAATAGGAGGCAGATCTGAAGCATCAGTAACCTGTCATAAGCCCATAAGGATTAATATGTGAACAGAGCACCACATAAAGCCACATTCAGGCTGCCCTGAAGCACCAGAACCTCAATAACTGAAAACTGCAAATAAAGATTAAACAACAACCACAAGATGGATTTTATCAACCAAGGTATCATTTTAAGAGCACCAACCTGACAGTGTCTGTAGTTTACTGAGCAAAATCCTGCTAACAGGTTTGTTGTAATAATAATAATAATAATCTTTATTTATATAGCGCCAACATATTCCGCAGCGCTTTACAGTTTAACAGTTTCAAACACAAAAGTCATAAGTAACAACGTTAACAATACAATAATTAAAGCAAAATAAGACGACCCTGCTCGTGAGAGCTTACAATCTACAATGAGGTGGGGGAGATACAAAGTACAGGTGTGTATTTACAATGATGTATTTACAATCATGGTCCAGCCATCTTCAGGGGTTGGGGAATAGATGGGGATAGTGAATGGGCTACACACACAAACATAACATAACTTTGATTAGGGAACGTGATAGGCCGCTCTGAACAAATGTGTTTTGAGCGAGCGCCTAAAACTATGCAAATTATGGATGGTCCTAATATCTTGGGGTAGAGCATTCCAGAGGATTGGCGCAGCACGGGAGAAGTCTTGGAGTCGGGAGTGGGAGGTACGGATTAGTGCAGAGGTTAGCCGAAAGTCATTTGCAGAGCGCAGTGGTCTGTTAGGCTGATAGACAGAAATGAGGGAGGAGATTGTAAAGCATACAATGGCTTTTACCTGTAATTCATTTTGTATTGAATAAATTCAACGGAATTTGAATTTATACGCAATATTCTGACTAGCCTGGTGAGTAGAATTTTGGCAGATTTGCTCATCTTTAAATTGAAACTGTGTTGGATAAATCTATTAAGTAAGATATTTAGCGAAAAAAATCACAAATTTTGTTGCAAGTTTTATCAAAGCAAAAAGTTGCGTCTTCTTCATTTTACACTGATTTTAGTGTTAATTTAAACTTTAATCTATACCTGCTCGTAGCAGGCTAGTATTTGCTTTCCTGCCGCATAGTTGTACAAAAATGTAAAAAAGAAAATGTAGCGGCTAATGACTTGTAAAACATATGTTGCATTCTACTCCAAAGTGCTGTGAGCGGTGTATGAAATGATGTGTCAGTAAATTCCCTCTATATTCACTTTATACCTCAATTTATGTTTCTCTAGTGCAACTGACATGCAACAATCTAAAAAAGTTTCACCACATTATAATATTGCTGCATATTGATAGAATATGACATGTCATTAAGGTAGGTGTAGCTTCAGGACTACCATTGTGCAAGAATTTTCATTAACATTCAAGTTAATTCCTAAATTTATGTTTTATAGCTGCTAATCAATCAAAAATGGAAATAGACTGTAATATAAAAATATGTACAAATAAGAGACATGGAAACAATATGATTCAAAAGTTCTTTATTAAGTATAAAATAATTAAGCACTATTAAAGGTTTTATAACTGACAGTTTATTAAAATGGAATATCTGCTTAGAAGATAGAAATAGTAGCTTTATTCCAACTTTTATCTGCTGTATCTTTTTATTTTATATTTTGCTGCTATTTTATACAAGTAAACAAGCTTTGAAAAAAGAGAATATGTGAAAAATTAAATAGTATCACAGTGTCAAATGTACAAGCGTACTGTAAACATTTATTTTCATTGAGTGAAAGTCTTTTTTCATCCAGTGGGAACCACAATTGCAAATCTAATTATTGACTTTATTATACAATAATAACAAATAAAATAAAAATAATAATAGCTATTGCAATAAATGCATATACATAAAAGAAAAAATGACAGAACAATATGCATCACTCAAGTGGTAATATTTCTACTGGCAGAAGTAAACTTGTATGCTTCAAAGCAGGGTTGTAGATGAGGAGGGTCTGGAAGGAAATGTCCCCTACCACCAACATACAGGTGTTATATATTAGAGGATGCAATAAAAAACCTCTCTACCTCTGCATTTTCTAGGGTATTAAAGAAGCACTCCTCCCATCAAAGTTTTTATCCTCTTAGTATATTGCGATCATCATATTCTTTGGCACTTTGTGCTTACAATTTTCCATTTTTCTCTTCTACCCAGCTAAGGGTACTTTCACACTGGCGTTTTTTTTAATACGTCGTAATGCATCGTTTAGGGCAAAAACGCATCCTGCAAAATTGTTTGCAAGATGCGTTTTTGCCCCATAGAGTAACATTACCGACGCATTGCGACGTATTGTCATACGTCGCAACCGTCGTGCGACTGTTGCGCCGTGTTGTGGCGGACCGTCGGGAGCAAAAAACGTTAAATGTAACGCTTTTTGCTCCAGACGCACCGCTTTTTCCGACCGCGCATGCGCGGCCGGAACTCCGCCCCCACCTCCCCGCACCTCACAATGGGGCAGCGGATGCGCCGGAGAAATGCATCCGCTGCACCCGTTGTGTGGCGCTAACAACGCTAGCGTTGGAATCTCGGCCTGACGCAATGCGATGGGCCGAATTCCGACGCTAGTGGGAAAGTAGCCTAATTCTTCTCTTTTCTCTGCACTGTAGAAACAGAATGATTTTTTTCCATACAACAATCTTTCCCCTCTTCAACTCCTGACCCAGCTGCTCCCTCCTGCCAGGGACTTTTTTATTTACTTCTGACTCATACAGGAAAAATGGACCTCATATTTCTACATAGAGCTTACAGGGATTAAGCTAGTCCGTTTTTAATCATGTGATGTCAAGAACCTAATGGAGAAGAGAAAAAATAGCTGGGTAGAAAGGCAAAATAAGCAATTGTAGGTACACCGTATCAAAAAATACAATAATTGCATTATATTAAGCGGATAACAATTTGGATGGGAGTGTTTCTTTAGGATACATGGCTAAGGCATGGTTAAGGAAAGCCTTGATGAAACTCAACGACTTCAATGAAATTTTGACTGATTGGTTACTGTGATCTAAAAAACCAGGACAAGTCTAAGATCGCTTTTGCGGTACAGCACAGAATCAGCACATTTTAAGACATGAATATAACTTATGTCACATGCAAAGTATTTGTCAATGTTTGGCAATATTTTTCATGAAGAACAAATAGTACCAATATTACCATATATTCCCATGTCTGGTAATCTATGATTTTCAACACATAAATATTGTATTAGTATATGCACTGATAATGTAAAGTTTATAAGATATACATGACAAATATTTTGTTTCTTGGACATTTACTCAGGTGTCATCATGAGTCCTAGTTCAAAATTAAGGTCAAACTGGCAGTGTCCATGAACGTCCAGGCAACTTTTGTTGTACACAAAACGTGACATCATGGCTTTTGTTTCAAGATAGACTGATGTGTGATAACTGTTGCATGGTTTGTAGATATCTTATAATGTTCTTGTCCTGAGCCTTGAGGGGGAGAAGGTAGAGGTGTTTCAGGAGAAGCTAAAAATTTAAAATATAGAAAATATTTAACCATTATTATAATATTATATAAAAACATTGCTGAAGGTAAGTCACATTTTCTTTTGCTTACATGTGACATATAGTATCAGTAGAAGTATACATTTCACTTTATAAAATTGGTTATCTGTTATGGACATTCCCAGATTACCTCCAACTTAGACATGTGTATTATCAAAAATAGGTAGAACAAATCTTAACTTAAAATTGCTATGTACTGTAAGTTTAAGACATTTGCTCACAGGTTATATCCCCTTACCAATATATGACACACCATTACATTATATGTTGGGCCCTCTTCTTTCATGCAAGCTCAGGAGCTGAGTTGCGTCATTACCAGCAGACAATTACTATGCATACAATCAGACTCTCTAATAGCAGCAGGTGGAGTTGTTACCACTAAAATGTTGCTCTCTGACATCAGCACTTACAGTGCTCTTTCGGCTTGCCAGATGTTCCATTTCTTAATGCGATATGGCAGTCGGGTGTCTACTGAAGACCTCTGTGCCAGCCATGATGGTATTCCAGTGAAGACCAGCCGGTGTCTTACGTTCATAGGAGACTGTGATTTCTTATATATACCGTATGGTGAAATATTGTTGTATTGTATTACATTGTATATGTGATTGGACAATCACTGGTTAAAGCGAGCCTGTCACCCCCAAAATAAATTTTAATTGTACTATACAGTATTATAAGACTTTGGTACACCCTTGGTGTGGCCAAGCATTTAGTGAAAATTTACATCTCCTCATTTGAATATTGGGGCCCTTTCTCAGCTTATGATTGATAGTGCTGACTTCCCAGAGCAAGCCCTGTCAGAATGCTGCCAGAGTGTGTCCTTCCTCCTGTATTCGCCTCCCTGTCTCCTTTTTTTGATGCTGTTCCCTGCACTAATACACCTAGAGAGCAGCATCAAAAGAAAGGAGACAGGGACGAGAACGCGTGTGGCCGCACACAGCCGACAGTATTCAGACAGCTCTAGGAGGAAAGCACTGTCAATTAGAATCAGGGAAAGGGCCACAATATGCAAATTAGGAGACATAACGGCGCACCAAACTGTTAACCACACCAAGGTTGCACCATAGCGCTTCATTTGCATATAAATGTAAAGTTATTTTCTCAGGCATTGTACCAGTAAATGATACAGTGCTAGTATAGTTGTCATAGGAGCTGAGTCTCCTACAACATCATATAGCCCATTTAATATGCAGTTTGGGGATTACAGACACCATTTAAAGTCCCCTAGAGTAATTAACAGATAAACTAAAACAAAATGTTATAAAATCTAATATATAAAGCTGAATGTGTGTGTGTGTGTGTGTGTGTGTATGTCCGGGATTGGCATCTGCACCATCGCAGCTACAGCCACAAAATTTTGCACAGTCACACGTCTGGACCCCGAGAGCGTCATAGGCTATGTTGTGAGGCGAAATTTTAACCCCGCGCGTTCCAATTCACCAAACAATTTTGCCCCTATCTACATAATGGGGAAAAAGTGAAAGGAAAAGTGTCGGAGGCGTCGCAGCTACAGCCACAAAATTTTGCACAGTCACACGTCTGGTCCCCGAGAGCGTCATAGGCTATGTTGTGAGGTGAAATTTTAACCCCGCGCTTTCAAATTCACCAAACCATTTTGCCTCTATCTACATAATGGGAAAAAATTAAAGGAAAAGTGTAGGAGGCAAATTGACAGCTGCCAGATGTGAACAAAGGGGAGTTAAAGAATGAGAGCGATGGCGCCAAAGAGTATATACCGTACAGTTGCTAAGGTGGGGCCCCGACATGGGATACTCACCACACACAGGGATATGAACACACACAAAATGCGCCACACACTACCACGTGCTTGAAAACATACTACCCTCAGCACACATTTCACCACAAATACACCAACCTCGCCACATAAAAGTCGAAACACAAAACTCGCCACTCAAAACTCGCCACGCGCAGAACTCGCCACATGCAAAAACTAGGCTCTTGCAAAACTCGCCACAAGTGCAAAACTCACCTCATGGAAAACTCGCCACACGCAAAACTTGCACACGTGGAAAAATTGCCACATGCACAAAAGTTGCAACACATGCAAAAGTTGCCTCACACAAAACTTGCACATACTCAAAAGGCACCACACATAAAACTCGCCACGCGCAAAACTCGCCATGCGCAAAACTTGCTGCACACAACTTGCTACACTAACCTGTCACATGCAACTCGACACACAAAAAGTTGCTACACGCATGTTGCCACACAAAACTCATCTCACAAAAGTCGCTACATGCATGTCGCCACACGCAACTCAACACACACAACTTGACAAACGAAACTCGCCCTAAAACACACACAAGTCTGGTATTATCCTTCAAAAATAAAAATCTGATTAATAAGCAGACAAACTACAACAAATGTACCATATAGGAAATACGGCAGCTGTCAGTCACATGACCTGTCTATTATGTGTATGTGTGAGCTAATATATACTGCCAGGGGGAGGGCTTCCTGTTGGCTGGGGATTTATCAGGCTGCCAATTTAGCTTACAAATACTGAGGTAAAAATACTGAGCAAATAACATGTGAACGAGGTCTAATACAGGAGGAGATGACACAGATATATACTATATACAGGAGGAGATGACACACAGGTATATACTATATACAGGAGAGATGACACACAGGTATATACTATATACAGGAGATGACACACAGGTATATACTATATACAGGGGAGATGACACACAGGTATATACTATATACAGGAGAGATGACACACAGGTATATACTATATAGAGGAGGAGATGACATACAGGTACATATATATACAGGAGGAGATGACATACAGGTATATACTATATACAGGAGGAGATGACACACAGGTATATACTATATACAGGAGCAGATGACCTACAGGTATATACTGTAAACAGGAGGAGATGACATACAGGTATATGCTATATATAGAAGATGACATGCAGGTATATACTATATACAGGAGGAGATGACACACAGATATATACTATATACAGGGGAGATGACACACAGGTATATACTATATACAGGAGGAGATGACATACAGGTATATACTATATATAGAAGGAGATGACATTCAGGTATATACTATATATAGGGGAGATGACACACAGCAGGTATATACTATATACAGGGGAGATGACATACAGGTACATACTATATACAGGAGATGACATACAGATGTATACTATATATAAGGGAGATGACAAACATATATATATACTGAGGTGATGAGGTGAAAATGAGAGGTGTGAGGTGAAAATAAAAAGGTGTGAGTGCAAAATGAGAGGAGTGAGGAAAAATAGTGGAGTGATCAGAAAATGACAGATGTGAGGTTGAAATGACAAGTGTTAGGGGGGAATGAGAGGAGTGAGGGAGAAAATGAGGGGTGTGAGGGAGAATATGAGAGATGTGAGGGGGAAAATGAAAGATGTGATTGGGAAAATGAGAGGCGTGATGGGAAAATAAGAGAAGTGAGGTGCTATAACTAACCACAGATATTTACTATGCCCAGGCAACGCCGGGCTCTTCAGCTAGTATAGAATAAAGTAAAAATATATTTAAGAATTTTATACTTTTCCTACAGTAAATATAAAGAAATTAAAAGTAAACATTTTGTGCTTCTGCCTCTATAAAAGTCTTATCTCTCAAAATAGTAAATTAACTACTTGATCAGTAAATGCAATAAAGAGAATGACTGAAGCTTTATAATTGCAACTCTGCAAAAAATGCAATTAAAAAATGTTGTTGTGTCTACCACAAAAAGGCATCAATAAAAACATCAGCTCTCCAGCCAACAAAAATTCCATGCCCTCATACAGCTCCACTGAATAAAAGTACAGAAATCACTCTCTATATGGAAACACCAGAAAGTACCCAAATCAGGATAAATATCAAAATATATCTTTATTAAATTATAATTGATGACAGTACATAATATAGTAAAAAATCATATAAAAACAATAAATCTGTGCGTAGCACAGGACTTCTACATATAGTAGAATACCGGCAAACCCAATACTGCACAATGCGTCCCAACTGGAAAACAGTGTAAAAAAATCCCTTGTGTAAAAACTCATACATGAATATACAAATAGCCACTCTCATTAACCCATAATATAAAAACCATAATATATATAAAAGGATCCACAGTGACTAATATAAGGTGCCAGGTGCAGAAAAAAACTAAATTGTATCAAGAGGATGCAATGTGCAAACTACTGCTGTGAATGAGCTAAGCCTGTGCTGAAACAGACGTGTGCAAATAACAAGCTGGGACTGATACAAATTGTATAGCGGTATATACCTTTAGGGTAGCCGGGTCCTGCGGTAACTGGGGTGTTCCAGTACCTCCCTCCCCCTCCCTCTCCTCCCTCCTATTGATTTTTTTGCGCACTTTTTTGTGATTTTTTTTCCTGTGCACGGCGTCCCGCGCACAGCATTCATGCTCTTCCTGTGTCTGCAGCACTTTGATCAGTATAGTTGCTGATCAGAGACTGTGCCACAGGACTTTTTCTTGTTTTAGCTA
Source organism: Ranitomeya imitator (assembly GCF_032444005.1). Classification (NCBI taxonomy): domain Eukaryota; kingdom Metazoa; phylum Chordata; class Amphibia; order Anura; family Dendrobatidae; genus Ranitomeya; species Ranitomeya imitator. Next base: position 461,722,588 of record NC_091287.1, on the reverse strand, counting down.
GTTAGTGTAGTGACCTTCACAGTCTGAGTGAAGTCCGATTTTAATTTTTTTTAGAAAAAATAATAATCGTAGTTAGTACAGTGTAGTTTCAGGCGTGTAGCCAGCGTCAGTGTTTGACGTCCCCTTTCTCATCCCCCCTCCCTGTTCCAGTACCCTCCCTCCCCCTCCCTCCAATTGATTTTTTTTGTGCACTTTTTTGTGCTTTTTTTCCTGTGCGCGGTTTCCTGCGCAGAGCATTCGTGCTCTTCCTGTGTCTGCAGCGCTTTGGTCAGTATCGCTTCTGATCAGAGATTGCTCCACAGGACTTTTTCTTTTTTTAGCTAGTTAGCGTAGCGGACTTCGCAGTCTGAGCGAAATCTGATTTTTTTTTTAGAAAAAATAATAATCGTAGTTAGTACAGTGTAGTTTCAGGCTCAGCAAAGTACCATAGCCAGCGTCAGTGTTAGACGTCCCCTTTCCCATCCTCCCTCCCTGTTCTGGTACCCCCCTTCCTCTCCTCCCTCCAATTGATCTTTTTGTGCACTTTTTTGCGCTTTTTTTCCTGTGCGCGGCGTCCTGCGCAGAGCATTCGTGCTCTTCCTGTGTCTGCAGCGCTTTGATCAGTATCGCTGCTGAACAGAGACTGCGCCACGATAATTTTTCTTCATTAGCTAGTTAGTGTAGCGGATTTCGCAGTCTAAGCGATAACCAAGTTTTTTTAGAAAAAAATAATCGTAGTTAGTATAGTGTAGTTTTAGACATAGCAAAGTAGTGTAGCCGGCATCAGTGTTTGGTGACGTCCCCCCGACCAATTGAATTTTTAGCGCACTTTTTTGTGCTTTTTTTTTCTGTGTGCGGCGTCACGCGCAGAGAATTCGTGCACTTCCTGTGTCTGCAGCGCTTTGGACAGTATCGCTTCTGATTAGAGATTGCTCCACAGGACTTTTTCTTTTTTTAGCTAGTTAGCGTAGCGGACTTCGCAGTCTGAGCGAAATCTGATTTTTTTTTTAGAAAAAATAATAATCGTAGTTAGTACAGTGTAGTTTCAGGCTCAGCAAAGTACCATAGCCAGCGTCAGTGTTAGACGTCCCCTTTCCCATCCTCCCTCCCTGTTCTGGTACCCCCCTTCCTCTCCTCCCTCCAATTGATCTTTTCGCGCACTTTTTTGCGCTTTTTTTCCTGTGCGCGGCGTCCTGCGCAGAGCATTCGTGCTCTTCCTGTGTCTGCAGCGCTTTGATCAGTATCGCTGCTGAACAGAGACTGCGCCACGATAATTTTTCTTCATTAGCTAGTTAGTGTAGCGGATTTCGCAGTCTAAGCGATGTCCAAGTTTTTTTAGAAAAAAATAATCGTAGTTAGTATAGTGTAGTTTTAGACATAGCAAAGTAGTGTAGCCGGCATCAGTGTTTGGTGACGTCCCCCCGACCAATTGAATTTTTAGCGCACTTTTTTGTGCTTTTTTTTTCTGTGTGCGGCGTCACGCGCAGAGAATTCGTGCACTTCCTGTGTCTGCAGCGCTTTGGACAGTATCGCTTCTGATCAGAGATTGCTCCACAGGACTTTTTCTTTTTTTAGCTAGTTAGCGTAGCGGACTTCGCAGTCTGAGCGAAATCTGATTTTTTTTTTAGAAAAAATAATAATCGTAGTTAGTACAGTGTAGTTTCAGGCTCAGCAAAGTACCATAGCCAGCGTCAGTGTTAGACGTCCCCTTTCCCATCCTCCCTCCCTGTTCTGGTACCCCCCTTCCTCTCCTCCCTCCAATTGATCTTTTCGCGCACTTTTTTGCGCTTTTTTTCCTGTGCGCGGCGTCCTGCGCAGAGCATTCGTGCTCTTCCTGTGTCTGCAGCGCTTTGATCAGTATCGCTGCTGAACAGAGACTGCGCCACGATAATTTTTCTTCATTAGCTAGTTAGTGTAGCGGATTTCGCAGTCTAAGCGATGTCCAAGTTTATTTAGAAAAAAATAATCGTAGTTAGTATAGTGTAGTTTTAGACATAGCAAAGTAGTGTAGCCGGCATCAGTGTTTGGTGACGTCCCCCCGACCAATTGAATTTTTAGCGCACTTTTTTGTGCTTTTTTTTACTGTGTGCGGCGTCACGCGCAGAGCATTTGTGCTCTTCCTGTGTCCGCAGCTCTTGATCAGTATCGCTGCTGATCAGCGACTGCGCCACAGGAATTTTTCTTTTTTAGCTAGTTAGTGTAGCGGACTTCGCAGTCTAAGCGACGTCCAAGATTTTTTAGAAAAAAATAATAATAGTTAGTGCAGCATAGTTTTAGATATAGCAAGGTAGCGTAGCCGCTGTCACATCGTTAGTGATGACAGATCTTCTTTTAGAGAAAAAAAAATTGTACAGCGTAGTTTTAGTGGTAGCGTGTTAGTACAGCCAGTGTCACAGCGTTAGTGACGACCAATCTTGTTTTAGAAAAAAAAAGTACAGAGTAGTTTTATAGGTAGGGAGGTAGCTTTTTTTTTTCTTGCATAAAAATGTATTAGGGGAGCGTACGTCACATTGTTGGAACGTCCGTTTTTCTTTTGTAAAAAAAAGAATTAGTTACGTTGATTAACTTTTTAGTGAGTGCATTAGAGGAGCGTACGCCACATTGTTGGTGACGTCCGTTTTTCTTTTGTAAAAAATAATTTTCGTCGGATAAATTTATAGGGAGGGCATTAGTGTAGTGAACGTCTGTTTTTTTTTAATACAAGCTTTTTTTTTATAAATCTGATTTTTCTTTACATTTTTTCTTCGACAATTTACCTCTCTACTTCTTTTTTCTCTGTTTTGTTATAATAAAGAGTACCCTATACACATGCCCCACACAGTACACGTGTAAAAGCACCACTTACATACACATGGCCCATTTGTCAACAAGGCACTATTCACCAGAGGAGGCTTAAGCCATCCTTGCATCCGACACGGATACAGCCAGTGAGGAAGATCCCACATTCCTCTATTCCTCCTCATCCTCATCCTCCTCACCTGGTGAGGAAGGACCCCCAACAAGGCGCCCTTGGACCCAGGCAACTCCTGCAGCAATCGATCCCGTATGGATTGCACCCCCCGAAAATTTTCAGCCCCTCATTACGGATTTCAGCAGCAGCTCCGGAATTCAGTTTGACACCACTGGCCTCACTGAAATTGACTTCTTCAAATTCTTTTTCAGTGAGGAAATAATAAATCTTATCGTTGCCCAGACGAACCTGTATGCCCAGCAATTTTTTACCCAAAATTCCATGTCATCATACACCAGATGGACCCCCGTAAATGCAGCAGAGATGATGACATTTTGGGGAATTGTGCTGCTTATGGGCATAATAAAAAAACAGAGATTCATCAGAACTGGAGTGCTGATATTCTCTACAGTACACCGGTATTCTGCATGGCCATGACAAGGACACGATTTGGAGGGATCCAAAGATATTTGCATTATAGTGATAATGGGCAGTGTCCTCCCCGAGATGATCCTAACTTTGATCGTCTATATGAAATTTGGCCAGTGGTTGAACACTTCAGCAGAAGATTTGCTGAGGCGTACATACCCCAGAGGGACATCGCTATTGATGAATCTCTCGCTCATTTCAAAGGGAGGCTAAAATTCCAACAATACCTGCCCAGTAAGAGGTCCAGGTACGAAGTAAAGCTGTACAAACTGTGCAAGAGTACCTCAGGGTACACCCACAGATTTAGGGCCTACAAGGGGAAGGACACCCAAATTAACCCCCCTGAATGCCCCCCATCCTGGGGGTGAGTGGGAAAATTGTGTGAGAATTGCTGCACCCACTGCTGGATAAGGGTTATCACCTCTACATTGACAACTTTTACACCAGCATCCCACTTTTCAAGACCCTTTCTGCCAAAGGTACAGCTGCATGTGGCACCGTGCAAAAACATCAGCGAGGCCTCCCAAAGCCGCTAATTGGGCAAATACTGAAAAAAGGGGAAAGCAGAGCCCAATGCAGCGACAACATGCTGGTGTTCAAGTATAAGTGCAAAAGGGATGTCCTTATCCTTACTACCATATACCATGACAACAGCACCCTTTGTCACTGTTCGTGGGACCACTGCACAAGTCTGAAAGCCAGATTGTATCTTGGATTACAATCGGTACATGGGGGGGTGTCGATCTTTCAGATCAGGTCCTCCAACCATACAGTGCCATGTGAAAAGCCAAAGTATGGTACAAAAAATTGGCCGTGCACATTTAACAGATGGCATTGTACAATGCTTTTGTGCTGTCCCGATCAGCAGGCAATACGGTGACCTTCCTTCAGTTTCAGGAGGAAGACATCAAGGCCCTAATGTTTGGCACTCAGGGAGGTGAGGGCCCTAGTACTTCTGAATCTGATAGTGCCCGTATTGTCCCAGGTCAACATTTCCCAGGACAGGTTCCCCAAACAGCGAGGACAGGACGATCACAAAAACGGTGCAGAATATGCTCCAAGACGGGAATCCGAAAGGACACAATTTACCATTGCGAAACCTGCCCTGAGAAACCTGGCCTTTGCATTAACCCCTTACTGATATCGGACGGTATAGTACGTCCGATGTCAGCTCCCCTGCTTTGATGCAGGGCTCCGCGGTGAGCCCGCATCAAAGCCGGGACATGTCAGCTGTTTTGAACAGCTGACATGTGCCCGCAATAGCGGTGGGTGAAATCGCGATTCACCCGCCGCTATTAACTAGTTAAATGCCGCTGTCAAACGCAGACAGCGGCATTTAACTACCACTTCCAGCCGGGCGGCCGGAAATGACATCATCGCCGACCCCCGTCACATGATCGGGGGTCGGCGATGCGTCAGGATGGTAACCATAGAGGTCCTAGAGACCGCTATGGTTACTGATCACCGGTGGCTGTGAGCACCACCCTGTGGTCGGCGCTCACAGCACACCTCCATTTCTGCTACATAGCAGCGATCAGCAGATCGCTGCTATGTAGCAGAGGCGATCGTGCTGTGCCTGCTTCTAGCCTCCCATGGAGGCTATTGAAGCATGGCAAAAGTAAAAAAAAAAAAGTAAAATAAAATGTGAAAAAAATCAAAAAAATATAAAAGTTTAAATCACCCCCCTTTCGCCCCAATCAAAATAAATCAATAAAAAAAAATCAAATCTACACATATTTGGTATCGCCACGTTCAGAATCGCCCGATCTATCAATAAAAAAAAGCATTAACCTGATCGCTAAACTGCGTAAACTTCCGAGCCCTGCTGTGCGCCCAAATAGTGGTTTTCCCCCACTTATGGGGTATCGGCGTATTCAGGAGAAATTGCTCAACAATATTAGTGGACCATTTTCTCCTTTTACACTTGTGAAAATAAAAAAAATCATTGCTAAAAATCATTTTTGTGGCAAAAAGCCCGGGACATGTCAGCTGTTTTGAACAGCTGACATGTGCCCGCAATAGCGGTTGGTGAAATCGCGATTCACCCGCCGCAATTAACTAGTTAAATGCTGCTGTCAAACGCAGACAGCGGCATTTAACTACCACTTCCAGCCGGGCGGCCGGAAATGACATCATCGCCGACCCCCGTCACATGATCGGGGGTCGGCGATGCGTCAGGATGGTAACCATAGAGGTCCTAGAGACCGCTATGGTTACTGATCACCGGTGGCTGTGAGCACCACCCTGTGGTCGGCGCTCACAGCACACCTCCATTTCTGCTACATAGCAGCGATCAGCAGATCGCTGCTATGTAGCAGAGGCGATCGTGCTGTGCCTGCTTCTAGCCTCCCATGGAGGCTATTGAAGCATGGCAAAAGTAAAAAAAAAAAGTAAAATAAAATGTGAAAAAAATCAAAAAAATATAAAAGTTTAAATCACCCCCCTTTCGCCCCAATCAAAATAAATCAATAAAAAAAATCAAATCTACACATATTTGGTATCGCCACGTTCAGAATCGCCCGATCTATCAATTAAAAAATGCATTAACCTGATCGCTAAACTGCGTAAACTTCCGAGCCCTGCTGTGCGCCCAAATAGTGGTTTTCCCCCACTTATGGGGTATCGGCGTATTCAGGAGAAATTGCTCAACAATATTAGTGGACCATTTTCTCCTTTTACACTTGTGAAAATAAAAAAAATCATTGCTAAAAATCATTTTTGTGGCAAAAAGCCCGGGACATGTCAGCTGTTTTGAACAGCTGACATGTGCCCGCAATAGCGGTGGGTGAAATCGCGATTCACCCGCCGCTATTAACTAGTTAAATGCTGCTGTCAAACGCAGACAGCGGCATTTAACTACCACTTCCAGCCGGGCGGCCGGAAATGACATCATCGCCGACCCCCGTCACATGATCGGGGGTCGGCGATGCGTCAGGATGGTAACCATAAAGGTCCTAGAGACCGCTATGGTTACTGATCACCGGTGGCTGTGAGCACCACCCTGTGGTCGGCGCTCACAGCACACCTCCATTTCTGCTACATAGCAGCGATCAGCAGATCGCTGCTATGTAGCAGAGGCGATCGTGCTGTGCCTGCTTCTAGCCTCCCATGGAGGCTATTGAAGCATGGCAAAAGTAAAAAAAAAAAGTAAAATAAAATGTGAAAAAAATCAAAAAAATATAAAAGTTTAAATCACCCCCCTTTCGCCCCAATCAAAATAAATCAATAAAAAAAATCAAATCTACACATATTTGGTATCGCCACGTTCAGAATCGCCCGATCTATCAATTAAAAAATGCATTAACCTGATCGCTAAACTGCGTAAACTTCCGAGCCCTGCTGTGCGCCCAAATAGTGGTTTTCCCCCACTTATGGGGTATCGGCGTATTCAGGAGAAATTGCTCAACAATATTAGTGGACCATTTTCTCCTTTTACACTTGTGAAAATAAAAAAAATCATTGCTAAAAATCATTTTTGTGGCAAAAATGTGATTTTTTTTCACGGCTTTACATTATAAACTTTTGTGAAGCACTTGGGGTTCAAAGTGCTCACCACACAGCTACATAAGTTCAATAAAGGGTCTAGTTTCCAAAATGGGGTCACTTGTGGGGTTTTTCCTATGATTAGGCACATCAGTGGCTCTTCAAACGCAGCATGTCGTCCACTCTCAATTCCAGCCAATTTTGCATTCAAAAAGTCAAAAGGCGCTCCTTCCCTTCCGAGCCCTGCTGTGCGACCAACAGTGGTTTTCCCCCACATATGGGGTATCGGCATATTCAGCAGAAATTGCTCAACAATGACAGTGGACCATTTTCTCCTTTTACACTTGTGAAAATAAAAAATCGCTGCTAAAAGATCATTTTCGTGGCAAAAATTAGATTTTTTTTTTCATGGCTCTATATAATAAACTTCTGTGAAGCACCTGGGGGCTCAAAGTGCTCACCACTCAGCTATATAAGTTTGTTAAAGGGTCTAGTTTCCAAAATGGGGTCACTTGTGGGGGTTTTCCAATGTTTAGGCACATCAGGGGCTCTTCAAATGCAACATGGCGTCCACTCTCAATTCCAGCCAATTTTGCATTCAAAAAGTCAAAAGCTGCTCCTTCCCTTCCGAGCCCTGATGTACGCCCAAACAGTGGTTTTCCCCCACATATGGGGTATCAGCATATTCAGGAGAAATTGTTCAACAATGTTAGTGGACGATTTTCTCCTTTTACCCTTGTGGAAATAAACAAATTGATGCCGAATGATCATTTTTGTGACTAAAAAGTTAAATGTTCATTTTTTCCTTCCACATTGCTTCAGCTCCTGTGAAGCACCCGTAGGGTTAATAAACTTCTTGAATGTGGTTCTAAGTACCTTGAGGGATGCAGTTTTAGGAATGGTGTCACTTTTGGGTAGTTTTTCTTATATAGACCCCTCAAAGTAACTTCAAGTGTGAGGTGGTCCCTAAAAAGTATGGTTTCCTAAATTTTATTGAAAAAATGAAAAATTGCAGGTCATATTTTAACCCTTATAAGTTCCTGACCAAAACATATTTTGGTTCCAAATTTGTGATGTATAATACACATGTGGGAAATGTTATTTATGAACTAATTTTGTGACATATCTCTCTGATTTAAGGGCATAAAAATTCAAGGTTCAAAAATTGCAAAATTTTCAAAATTTTCGCCAAATTTCCATTTTTTTTTCACAAATAAGCGCAAGACAAATCGAAGAAATTTTACCACAATCATAAATTACGATATGTCACGAGTAGTGTTGAGCATTCCGATACCGCAAGTATCGGGTATCGGCCGCGACGTCATTCTCAGGCACTACACTCCTCATTCTAGGAATTTAGGACCTGCGAATGACGTCGCGGCTTCTGATTGGTCGCGTGGCGGTCACATGAGCGGCACGCGACCAATCAGAAGCCGCGACGTCATTCTCAGGTCCTAAATGCGCTCATTTTAAACAAAGAAGCCTGCCGGTTACCCGCGATGATGTCCAGGGGCCGGAGAGGTGAATATATCAATATTTTTTATTTTAATTCTTTATTTTACACATTAATATGGATCCCAGGGCCTGAAGGAGAGCTTCCTCTCCTTCAGACCCTGGGAACCATCAGGATACCTTCTGATACTTGGTGTCCCATTGACTTGTATTGGTATCGGATATCGGTATCGGCGATATCCGATACTTTTCGGGTATCGGCCGATACTATCCGATACCGATACTTTCAAGTATCGGACGGTATCGCTCAACACTAGTCACGAGAAAACAAACTCAGAATGACCAGGATCCGTTGAAGTGTTTCAGAGTTATGACCTCATAAAGTGACAGTGGTCAGAATTGAAAAAAATGGCCTGGTCAGGAAGTTGAAAACAGGTTTCAGGGTGAAGGGGTTAAACAACAACCACAAGATGGATTTCATCATTTTAATCAGTATAAGCACACCAACCTGACACTCTCTGTAGGTTACTTTGCACAATCTTGCTGACAGCTTCCTTTTTAAAGAAGCAACAATGCAGATTTCTTCACCAAAGGTATCAATTTAATCTGTGTAATACCTCCATTACATACATGTTTTTTTACATTACAAACCCATGCTGACAGTTTGTCTTTAAATCTTATAGAAAATAAATACTCTAACCTAAATCTAAAATCAGGACATACTGATGATCGTAAACTTCTCTAGTTTACTGCGTCATTTTGTGACATCATCATAAACATTGGCTAGCAAGCTGTAGCTGAAAGCCCATCACGGAAATCCTTTTAACTTTTCTTTAATCTGTTGGAGACATTTCCTTTGTCTGCTGCAACAATGGCAGATTAACAGATTTGTGAGATGCTCTTAAGGTACCTTCACTCATAACGATTTCGTTAACGATATTGTTGCTTTTTGTGACGTAGCAACGATATCGTTAACGAAATCGTTATGCGTGACAGCGACCAACGATCAGGCCCCTGCTGGGAGATCGTTGGTCCCTGGGAATGATCAGGACCTTTTTTGGTCACTGATCACCCGCTGTCATCGCTGAATTGGCGTGTGTGACGCCGATCCAACGATGTGTTCACTGGTAACCAGGGTAAATATCGGGTTACTAAGCGCAGGGCCGCGCTTAGTAACCCGATATTTACCCTGGTTACCATTGTAAAAGTAAAAAAAAAAACAGTACATACTCACATTCCGTTGTCTGTCACGTCCCCCGGCATCAGCTTCCCGCACTAACTGTGTCAGCGCCGGCCGTAAAGCAGAGCACAGCGGTGATGTCACTGCTGTGCTCTGCTTTACGGCCGGCCGGCGCTGACACAGTCAGTGCGGGAAGCTGACGCCGGGGAACGTGACAGACAACCCTGGTTACCCGGGGACTTCGGCATCGTTGAAGATAGTTTCAACGATGCCAAAGACTTTCCCCTGATCGTTGGTCGCTGGAGAGAGCTGTCTGTGTGACAGCTCCCCAGCGACCACACAACGACTTACCAACGATCAAGGCCAGGTCATATCGCTGGTCGTGATCGTTGGTAAATCGTTTAGTGTAATGGTACCTTTAGGCCAGGGTCACACTTCCATGTATATTCTCTGTCTGCTGCTTATCCAACAAAAGATTTGCTCTGACATTCCCTGTATCAGTTGTAGCATCTGCTCCTGCAGTAGGTACAGATGTGTCTAACATTACCTTTCCTCAAATTTAATTGAGAACTCCAATTTCCTATGATTGTGAAATGCTAGCAAAATCATCTAAAGGGTGTAATTCACTTCATACACATTGAAACACCATATACAGCTCCGGCAAAAATTAAGAGACCACTGCAAAATGTTCAGTGTGTCTGATTTTTCTCTTTATAGGTATATTTTTGAGTTAAATGTAAATTGTTCATTTATTCTATAAACTTCTGACAACATGTCTCCGAATTTCCAAGCAATAAATTTTGTAGTTTTTTTCTCTAAAGGAGAAATGGTTACAATTACAAGAAACAAACAAACAGTGCTTTCAGACCTCAAATAAAGCAAAGAAAACATGTTCAAAATCATTTAGAAACAACTAGGGTTGAGCGACCTTTACTTTTATAGGATCGGGTCGGGTTTCACGAAACCCGACTTTTTCAAAAGTCGGGTCGAGTGAAATCGGCTGATCCTATAAAAAAGTCGGGGTTGGGGTCGGCCGAAACTCGAAACCCAATGCAGTGCATTGGGTTTCCAATGGTTCCCAGGGTCTGAAGGAGCGGAAACTCTCCTTCAGGCCTTGGGATCCATATTTAAGTGTAAAATAAAGAATTAAAATAAAAAATATCGCCATACTTACCCTCTGACGCGCCCTGGTACTAACCGGGAACCTTCCTTCCTTAGAATCAGCATTCCAGGACCTTGCGGTGATGTCGCGGTGACGACGCAGCTTGTGATTGGTCGTGCGGCCAATCACAAGCCGCGACGTCACCGCGACGTCACCGAAGGTCCTGGAAGGGCTGATTATTAGGAAGGAAGGGTGCCGGAAAGAAGTAGGGCACGTCCGAGGGTGAGTATATTCCTATTAGGTATATACTCACCCTCGGACGCGCCCTGCTTCTTTCCGGCAGCCTTCCTTCCTAAGAATCAGCCCTTCCAGGACCTTCGGTGACGTCGCGGTGACGTTGCGGCTTGTGATTGGTCGCGCGAGCGGTCACATGGGCGGCCGCACGACAAATCACAAGCCGCGACGTCACCGCAAGGTCCTGGAAGGCTGATTCTAAGGAAGGAAGGTTCCCGGTTAGTACCAGGGCGCGTCAGAGGGTAAGTATGGCGATATTTTTTATTTTAATTCTTTATTTTACACTTAAATCTGAATTCCGATACCAATTCCCGATATCTTAAACATATCGGGAATCGGTATCGGAATTCCGATTCCAGATTCAGAAGATCGCCGATTTCATGGCCGACCCCACACAGGGGTCGGGTCGGGTTTCATGAAACCCGACTTTGCCAAAAGTCGGCGACTTCTGAAAATTGCCGACCCGTTTCGCTCAACCCTAGAAACAACCATTCTAATGTTTTAACTCAGGAAGAGTTCAGAAATCAATATTTTGTGGAATAACCATGATTTTTAATCACAGCTTTCATGCGTCTTGGCATGCTTTCCACCAGTCTTTCACACTGCTTCTGCGGCAAAAATGTAAGCAGTTCTTCCTTGTTTGATGGCTTGTGACTATCCATCATCCTCTTGATTACATTACAGAGGTTTTCAATGGGGTTCAGGTCTGGAGATTGGGCTGCCCATGACAGGGTTTTGATGAGGTGGTCTCTTAATTTTTGCCAGAGCTGTAAAAGCACATATTCAGCATCAGACACCAACTCCCATCAGATTTTTTTCAAGGCAGATAATCTCATACTGTTCTACTCTTGATATGTTGAGGCAGGTGAAGAGGTAACAAGGGACACAAATGTTACTGGAAAACTAATGTTGATACATCATAAGTTATACATTTTTAGTATTATTGCTGGACACTAAACTTTAAATTGGATATATTTAACTAAAATACTTACTGATCTGTTCTGTGTGTAGAGATGCAGACATGGAACTTACAAGCAAGGTTTGCCCCAGTAAAGGATCTTGAGATATATGGGGATGTGTAAGATGATGCATGTGATTAGACTCAGCTGAAGCACCTATAACAAAACATAAAAAAGAAAAATAAGTATTTTCTGTTGTAATTTTATTGAAATTATTTTCTATAATATTTCATTTATTTCTGTTTGGTATTAGCGCGCATTAAAGAGCTAGTCTAATCCAACATGAAAAGTCTAAAGTCACTCTTTGTGAATCCTCCCAGTGCATGCGCTGAGATTCTGTCCAGGAGTATGTATTTTGCATACTCGTTTGCCATTCCTGGCGCAGACACTGGTGATTTGCGCTGTGAGAATTCACCGGTGTCTGTGTCAGGAATGGCGGTCAAAAATATGATATGCATTCTCCTGGACAGAACCCAACTAATGGGCATCGCTCACTCTATCCAATTGTATTAAGCAAGGCCATTACCATAAGACGGGTTCAGACCAAAAGCATGTAGTCCAAGAGCATGGAGACTTATTAGCAATACTTCATTGAAAAGAACATGCACATTAGCTTTCTTCGAAAGTTCAGAAAACTGTCTCCCAAAAGTAGGCCATTCAGCCAGCCAATCTTGCTCGTTACTGATGAGGGGCACATTCCCAGAAACAGGTGTCTGCAGATGGTGTTTGGCTTTGCTAATATCTGTAGTCACATTGCAAAGCTTTCTAAAGGGTCAGACATTGACTTACAGAATATCTACATTTAATAGGTAGCTCTAGAAAGATCACTAATCTCCCGCAGAGCACAGAGACATTGAACGAGACAACACTTTTCTTGGTTTTATCTAACAGTGATTACAATTTTACATAAGTTAATGGAGTTCAGTAAAGCAGGAACCTCCATTGAGGTCTAAGGCTATGTGCACATGATGAGGATTTTGTTGCGGATCCGCATTGCATGGTTTCCCATGAGTTTACAGTAGAATGTAAACCTATGGGAAACCAAAAACGCTGTGCCCATGCTGCGGAAAAAACACGCGGACATGCAGCGTTTTATTTTCCACAGCATGTCAATTCTTTGTGCGGAATCCGCAGCGTTTTTACATCTGCTTTAATAGAAAACTGCAGATGTAAAACCGCAGTGGAATCCACAGTAGAAAACGCGATAAATCCGCAGTAAAAACCGCAGCGGTTTTCCCCTGCGGATTTATCAAATCCGCTGCGGAAAAATCCACAGTGAACCATTCTATGTGTGCACATACCCTAAACATCAGCTCTCACTCCTCACATGAGAGTTTATTTGTTTCAGGTGATGTGAAATATAATAGACTTCACTGGATTCTGTATCGTTTTGGATATGTACTGAAATAGACATGACAGTTTATTTTAATGGTCATCTACAAAGAGTATTAAACCCATTCACGACCTTAGGATTTTCTGTTTTTGCATTTTCATTTTATTCTCCAATTGTTCCCAGAGCCATAACTTTTTAATTTTTCTGTAAATATGGCCATGTGAAGGCTTGTTTTTTGCGAGTTGAGTTGTACTTTTAAAATAAATAATTGATTTTACCATATAACTTACTGAAAAACTGGAAAAAAAATGCAAAGTGCAAAAAGAGTGCAATTCAACATTTGTTTTTTTCGACCGTGTTCACTAAATGCTAAAATTGACCAGCCAGTATGATTCTCCTGGTCATTACGAGTTCACAGATAGCAAATATGTATAGGTTATTTTTTATTTAAGTGATCAACCAAAAAATCCAAGGTTTGTAAAAAAAAGGCGACATTTTCCTAAACCCGCAGCGTCTCCATTTTTTTGTGATCTGGGGCTGGGTGAGGGTTCATTATTTGCTTGCCGAGCTTACATTTTTAATGATACTATATTGTTTTGATCACCCATTATTGTATTTTATTCTCACCGAGGTCACTGCAATTCAGCCCAGCTGAGAATGCAATCTCAGTAACCGGAGGTAACCTCGATAATGTCACCGCCGATCACTGATGCTGTGTCACAGCAGCTCATTGCTTAGTGGTTCTGGACAGTCACACCTTGGCACCATCCAGGTTGAAAACTGTTTATCCCCAGACATGGATTATGGCAAGGGAAAGAACGATGAATAGGTGAGGGATATTGTTATTATTTTTGTTTTATTACAGAATATGAGGGCTTCAGTGCAATTAGGCGTTAGGTGAGTATAACTGTGTTTGTTATTTTTAAATAAAAAAGTAAAAGTGTTTTGTTTTATTTTAAATGAAAGACTATTTTTTTTTGCTGTGTCTTTATTTACCATATAACTATAGCATTAGCAATCGAGAGGCGTCTTATAGATGCCTCTCAATTACTAATCCGTAGGCTTGATGTCACTGGACAATAAAAAGGTGACATCAACCCCACAAATATAAACACCACTTACCACCGCTACAGTGCAAGTCGGAAGAGCCAGGCAAAGCACCAGAATTGGTGCATCTAATAGATGTGAATTTTTGGGTAGCTGTGGGCTGCTATTTTTAGGCTGGGGAAAGATCCATAGCCCCTTACCTGCCTGAGAATACCAGCCTTCAGCTGTCTGCTTTAGCAAGGCTGGTTGTCAAAAATGGGTGGACCCTAACCCGTTTTTTAAAATTATTTATTTAAATAATTAATAAATACGACATGGGACCCCTCTATTCTTGATAACCAGCTTCGCTGACAGCTGAGGGTTGCAGCCCCCAGCTGTGAGTTTTGCCTGGCTGGTTATCAAAAATACGGGGGAACGAGGCCATTTTTTTAAAATTATTTATTTATAGCAGAGGAGCAGGCTGACGAATACTCCCAACAGTGGCTCCTGCTCTCACTGTTATTAGTGGCAGCAGGCGTTGGTTGATGGGAGCAGTAGTCCCATCAGCTGACACCAGTGACCGTAGGTAAACTTTATACCTCCCGTCATAGCTGAGCACTCACACTGTCTTTTGACAGTGTGAGAACCACGGCTCTCTGACCGGCGGTGATGATTTCACTGCCGATCAGGAGTGGTGTTTGCCACGCTGTTATTACAAACACCCGGTGTTCAGGCAGCCAAACCCGAACAGTAACACTGACATCCTGTTGAAGTCCATGTTTGGTGTTCGTGCCCTAACAGTAGGTGTCCGGTACGGCTGCCGAACGTTACTATTTGGGTTCGCTCATCTCTAATTGCTAGAATCAGCGTCTCTGCCCCAACCTCATGCTGCTGTTTACATAGCAAAAAAACAGCTGACAGATTTCCATAACATCTAGTGAAAGAAATCATGTACATCACCTTCAATGCATTCAGATATGTAAATTCTCAATTATGTATATAAACAATGCATCCTAACACTATCTAAACCATTGACCTTAAAACCTAAATGCTTAAAAATAAATAATAACAAAATATCAAAAGCATTCACCTCCTAATAACATCTCCTGGAGGAGACTGTCAATCTTAACCATTCCAAATAATTTTACAAATTGAATTTGTTCAATCATTTGCCAGGTTATACTTTGAAGAGTAGGCAATAGTAACAGGAGCTCCCCAAATCGTCCTCTAGAATCATATTGTCTATCGTTAATGTAGTCTTCTAAGCTAATCTGTACTTGGTAGCGCATATTTTTAATCTTCATTGGGTTGCTGAGTCCTTTAGCATCTGTAAATCAAAAACATAATATGATAAACTTCAAATTTAGTTTTAGTCGAAAATACAACTAAGCAAAAGCTGTGAGACGTGGCTGTGATGCACTCATGATGAAGAAAAAGACCACACACGTGCATATCTGAGGAGATTCATTTCAATTGGGTGCTGATGGACAAAAGACGAGGAAGTTGGCATTAATAATCAACATTCAATTTTGTTAAAAATATATCATGCAAATATAATACAGTGCAAAAAGGTTGTGGAAAAAATGTGAGGTAAGAATGATTTTAAAAAGATAGAAAATAGTTTATCAATTCCCAAAAAGCAAAATGAATGAACATAAGAGAAATCTAAATAAAATCAATATTTGGTGTGGCGGCTCTTTTTCTTCAAGACAGAATAAGTTTTTCTATGTACACTTGAACAACGTCAAGGAATTTGTAAGATTATAGACACGTGAAGCAGTAACCAGTTGTACCAAACAGGTGACAATGATCATCATTTTCAAATGTAGTTTGAAATAGAGTCATTAATCAAAGCAGGAACAACTATGTAGGAGGCTTACATTTAGGAGGGGCACAGCCAAACTCCTCTATAAAATGGAGGTTTAAGAAGATGGTGTGATGTCACAGGTCATACAGCAAGGAATGGCTGAGCACAGTTTCAAGGCAAAAGGTAGATATACTGCATCAGCAAGCTTTCTATCATGCAAAGAAATCAAAGCCAACTGGGGTCTCAAGATGTGTCATTCAAGCTCTTTTCAGAAATCACTGAGAAATCGGCAACGTTCAAGGCCATAGACAAAGTAGTCAGCCAAAAAAACTTGGGCAGCAAATGAAAGACACATTGCGCTCCTCTTTGAAACCGGAAGATGTTTAGCAGTGCCATCAGCTCAGAACTGGCAGCAAGTAGTGAAATGCAACTACATCCATCTACTGTTTGGAGAAATCTGGCTCTTCATGGATAAATTGAGGCCAAAAAGCAATATCCTTGACATGGAAGGAAAGCCAAGCGAATTAACTATGCACAAAAAGATAGGAACGTAGATGTCTAAAATTGCAACAGCTTTCGAGACTACACAGGTCTCTTCATCAGGCAAAGACTAAAGCAAATTCTGAAGAATCACATATTTGTGATTCTTCAGAATTTCATTTAGTATTTGCCTGATGAAGAGACCTGTGTAGTCTCCAAAAGCTTGCAATTTGTTACCATCTTTTCAGTTAGCCATTAAAAGGTATCAACCACTGAGGACTCTCAATTCTAAATATTTTTCTGTCTACTGGCTAACACGGTACCAAGATATATATCTTTCCTGTATCATGAAGAGTTGCATACAGTCTGAGGAGACCTCAGAATGTTACAACCATCTTTTCAGGGCAATTGGAGGCTTTGCAGTATTGTGATTCACAGCGAATCAATTTACTGTAAATCAAAATTTTTTTCAAAAATAATTTAATCTGGAATTCAAAATGTCAAAAAATTCTACCATCTCTACCTAAAAGGACTGTTAAATGATTTATGCCAATTTCACTGTGTATGTCTGTATGTCATTATATATGACTGCAGCTACCTTTCCCTCTGTCAACTCTCCATGACAACTAATCACAGGGTAACGCTAGACGCCGGCATGACACTCAGTAAGAAAACCATTCCAAAAATTACTGCACAGTAGAAAAGTTGATTGAATTCATGTCCAAGATTTTTTGTCAAAGACCCTCTTCACATGTTAATGTTTGCAGTACGTGTGACATTAGTTTTTTTCCTGGATGCCACACGTACCCATTATAACCTATGATGTTGCTCACATGTACCTGTTCTTACATGGACCATGCATCTGTGTAAACCAAAATGAAAAATGGCCACTTTTTACTGGCAGCTCGGAAGGCAAGGGGCAAAAACAAGTCTACGGGTCGATGTACAACATATACAGCACATTGATGCATTTGTGTGCCATCCATGTGCTGTATGTGTTTAACATTGAAAAGTATAGGAGAAACTTTGTCATTTCTTTTTCTTAACCATACCGGAAAAACACTGATGGCATACTGACACAAAAAACTGATAACACCAGTACTGTTTTTTCCGGTACCACTCTCATGTACAGCACCATGGAAATAATTGTGCTATATAAATAATAATAATAATAATAATATACAGACGTGCAAAGGAGACCAAAAGTTTACATTTATTTTGTTCAAAGGATTGTTTTTGTAAATAATATTTATTTGTTTGACGTACACAATGATTTCCAATAACTTACCTGGATCAAAAAATACAATTGCTTTTAAGCAGGCATATTCATTATCATCGATTTGAATATCCTGGAATGGCTGAATAAGTTCATCCAAAATTCTATTGGCCACTCGGCTTATCTCCATTTCAGTGCAATTTCGATGGATTACATAGTTGTTTCCTTAAACAGAATGTAACATTTCTTTAACATTATGAATAATACATAATAATTTTAACAAATTAATAAAGCATTTACCTCAAGGAAAACAAGCAAACAAATATTTACCTAAAAGTAAGATATCTTTGAAAACCATTGAGCGTTTTGTTATGCCAAGCAAAAGATGTTCACCAGCATGTGCTCTTAATAAAGCAACCTTTAAAAGTAAACAAAAAAGTTAATTTGTGAATGAAAGACTGTACGTCACAGTTTTCATCATTAACATGCATATCTATCAGTCTATCTACCTATCTGTATACACACAAACAGGGGCTTGTGAAAGTGCATCACTATTCATATTGTCTGAAAAAAGGCCAAGAAAGCAAAAATTCTGCCAGGGTATGTAAACTTTTGAGTACAACTGTATATATATTAATATATATATATATATATATATATATATATATATATATATATATATATACACTGCTCAAAAAATAAAGGGAACACTTAAACAACAGAATATAACTCCAAGTAAATCAAACTTCTGTGAAATCAAACTGTCCACTTAGGAAGCAACACTGATTGACAAATTTTGTTTGACTGCAGATTGCACATTTTCTGTTAGTACAATAAACCTCATTTCAAGGCAAAAACATTACTGTGTCCAACAGTTATTAGATATATGAAACTGAAATAGCTGCTGCAAAAAAAAAAACAATTTTTATAAAACATTAAGCTTAAGATTATTAGGGGTGCTCAAACTTTTTCATATAACTGTATATACTGTATATATAAACACCGTATATAAACCCTATAGAAAATTGGAGTAACACCACCAATTAAAACACATTTTTTATTGAGTGAACAAAGAGGTTAAAAATCAAATTGCACAAATAAAACCAATTAACCCCTTCATGACCCAGCCTATTTTGACCTTAATGACCTGGCCGTTTTTTGCAATTCTGACCAGTGTCCCTTTATGAGGTAATAACTCAGGAACGCTTCAACGGATCCTAGCGGTTCTGAGATTGTTTTTTCGTGACATATTGGGCTTCATGTTAGTGGTAAATTTAGGTCAATAAATTCTGCGTTTATTTGTGATAAAAACGGAAATTTGGCGAAAATTTTGAAAATTTCGCAATTTTCACATTTTGAATTTTTATTCTGTTAAACCAGAGAGTTATGTGACACAAAATAGTTAATAAATAACATTTCCCACATGTCTACTTTACACCAGCACAATTTTGGAAACAAAATTTTTTTTTGCTAGGAAGTTATAAGAGTTAAAATTTGACCAGCGATTTCTCATTTTTACAACGAAATTTACAAAACCATTTTTTTTAGGGACCACCTCACATTTGAAGTCAGTTTGAGGGGTCTATATGGCTGAAAATACCCAAAAGTGACACCATTCTAAAAAATGCACCCCTCAAGGTGCACAAAACCACATTCAAGAAGTTTTTTAACCCTTCAGGTGCTTCACAGCAGCAGAAGCAACATGGAAGGAAAAAATGAACATTTAACTTTTTAGTCACAAAAATTATCTTTTAGCAACATTTTTTTTATTTTCCCAATGGTACAAGGAGAAACTGAACCACGAAAGTTGTTGTCCAATTTGTCCTGAGTACGCTGATACCTCATATGTGGTGGTAAACCACTGTTTGGGCGCACGGCAGGGCTTGGAAGGGAAGGAGCGCCATTTGACTTTTTGAATGAAAAATTGGCTCCACTCTTTAGCGGACACCATGTCACGTTTGGAGAGCCCCCGTGTGCCTAAAAATTGGAGCTCCCCCACACGTGACCCCATTTTGGAAACTAGACGCCCCAAGGAACTTATCTAGATGCATAGTGAGAACTTTGAACCCCCGGGGGCTTCACAAATTGATCCGTAAAAATGAAAAAGTACTTTTTTTTCACAAAAAAATTCTTTTAGCCTCAATTTTTTTCATTTTCACATGGGTAACAGGATAAAATGGATCCTAAAATTTGTTGGGCAATTTCTCATGAGTACGCCGATACCTCACATGTGGGGGTAAACCACTGTTTGGGCACATGGTAAGGTTCGGAAGGGAAGGAGCGCCATTTGACTTTTTGAATGAAAAATTATCTCCATCGTTAGCGGACACCATGTCGTGTTTGGAGAGCCCCCGTGTGCCTAAACATTGGAGCTCCCCCACAAATGACCCCATTTTGGAAACTAGACCCCCCAAGGAACTTATCTAGATGCATATTGAGCACTTTAAACCCTCAGGTGCTTCACAAATTGATCTGTAAAAATGAAAAAGTACTTTTTTTTTCACAAAAAAATTCTTTTCGCCTCAGTTTTTCATTTTCACATGGGCAATAGGATAAAATGAATCCTAAAATTTGTTGGGCAATTTCTCCCGAGTACGCCGATACCTCATATGTGGGGGTAAACCACTGTTTGGGCACACGGCAGGGCTCGGAAGGGAAGGCGCGCCATTTGACTTTTTGAATGGAAAATTAGCTCCAATTGTTAGCGGACACCATGTCGCGTTTAGAGAGCCCCTGTGTGCCTATGCATTGGAGCTCCCCCACAAGTGACCCCATTTTGGAAACTAGACCCCCCAAGGAACTTATCTAGATGCATATTGAGCACTTTAAACCCCCAGGTGCTTCACAGAAGTTTATAATGCAGAGCCATGAAAATAAAAAATAATTTTTCTTTCCTCAAAAATGATTTTTAGCCTGGAATTTCCTATTTTGCCAAGGGTAATAGGAGAAATTGGACCGCAAATGTTGTTGTCCAGTTTGTCCTGAGTACGCTGATACCCCATATGTGGGGGTAAACCACTGTTTGGGCGCACGGCAGGGCTCGGAAGGGAAGGCACGCCAATTGGCTTTTTAAATGGAAAATTAGCTCCAATCATTAGCGGACACCATGTCACGTTTGGAGAGCCCCTGTGTGCCTAAACATTGGAGATCCCCCACATATGACCCCATTTTGGAAACTAGACCCCTAAAGGAACTAATCTAGATGTGTGGTGAGGACTTTGAACTTCCAAGTGCTTCACAGAAGTTTATAACGCAGAGCCATGAAAATAAAATAAAAATTTTATTTTCTCTAAAATGATTTTTTAGCCTGCAATTTATTATTTTCCCAAGGGTAAAAGGAGAAATTTGACCCCAAAAGTTGTTGTACAGTTTCTCCTGAGTACGCTGATACCCCATATGTGGGGGTAAACCACAGTTTGGGCACATGTCGGGGCTCGGAAGTCAAGTAGTGACATTTTGAAATGCAGACTTTGATGGAATGCTCTGCGGGCGTTACGTTGCGTTTGCAGAGCCCCTGATGTGGCTAAACAGTAGAAACCCCCCACAAGTGACCCCATTTTAGAAACTAGACCCCGAAAGGAACTTATCTAGATGTGAGGTGAGCACTTTGAACCCCCAAGTGCTTCACAGAAGTTTATAACACAGAGCAGTGAAAATAATAAATACGTTTTCTTTCCTCAAAAATAATTTTTTAGCCCAGAATTTTTTATTTTCCCAAGGGTTACAGGAGAAATTGGACCCCAAAAGTTGTTGTCCAGTTTCTCCTGAGTACGCTGATACCCCATATGTGGGGGTAAACCACTGTTTGGGCACACGTCGGGGCTCAGAAGTGAAGTAGTGACTTTTGAAATGCAGACTTTGATGGAATGGTCTGCGGGCGTCACGTTGCGTTTGCAGAGCCCCTGGTGTGCCTAAACAGTAGAAACCCCCCACAAGTGACCCCATTTTGGAAACTAGACCCCCCAAGGAACTTATCTAGATATGTGGTGAGCACTTTGAACCCCCAAGTGCTTCACAGACGTTTACAACGCAGAGCCGTGAAAATAAAAAATCATTTTACTTTCCTCAAAAATGATGTTTTAGCAAGCAATTTTTTATTTTCTCAAGGGTAACAGGAGAAATTGGACCCCAGTAATTGTTGCCCAGTTTGTCCTGAGTACACTGATACCCCATATGTGGGGGTAAACCACTGTTTGGGCACACGTCGGGGCTCGGAAGGGAAGGAGCACCATTTGACTTTTTGAATGAAAGATTGGCTGGAATCAATGGTGGCGCCATGTTGCGTTTGGAGACCCCTGATGTGCCTAAACAGTGGAAACCCCTCAATTCTAACTCCAACACTAACCCCAACACACCCCTAACCCTTATCCCAACTGTAGCCGTAACCCTAACCACAACCCTAACCGCAACACACCCCTAACCACAACCCTAACCCCAACACACCCCTAACCCTAACCACAACCCTAATTCCAACCCAACCCTAACCCTAAGGCTATGTGCCCACGTTGCGGATTCGTGTGAGATTTTTCCGCACCATTTTTGAAAAATCCGCGGGTAAAAGGCACTGCGTTTTACCTGCGGATTTACTGCGGATTTCACCTGCGGATTCCTATTGAGGAATAGGTGTAAAACGCTGCGGAATCCGCACAAAGAATTGACATGCTGCGGAAAATACAACGCAGCGTTTCCGTGCGGTATTTTCCGCACCATGGGCACAGCGGATTTGGTTTTCCATAGGTTTACATGGTACTGTAAACCTGATGGAACACTGCTGCGGATCCGCAGCGGCCAATCCGCTGCGGATCCGCAGCCAAATCCGCACCGTGTGCACATAGCCTAATTCTAAAGGTATGTGCACACGCTTCGGAAAACGCTGCGGATCCGCAGCAGTTTCCCATGAGTTTACATTTCAATGTAAACCTATGGGAAACAAAAATCGCTGTACACATGCTGCGGAAAAACTGCACGGAAACGCAGCGGTTTACATTCCGCAGCATGTCACTTCTTTCTGCGGATTCCACAGCGGTTTTACAACTGCTCCAATAGAAAATCGCAGTTGTAAAACCGCAGTGAAATGCGCAGAAAAACCGCGGTAAATCTGCCATAAATCCGCAGCGGTTTAGCACTGCGGATTTATCAAATCCGCTGCGGAAAAATCCGCAGAGGACCAGAATACGTGTGCACATACCGAAACCCTAACCCTACCCCTAACCCTACCCCTAACCCTACCCCTAACCCTACCCCTAACCCTAACCCTACCCCTAACCCTACCCCTAACCCTACCCCTAACCCTACCCCTAACCCTACCCCTAACCCTACCCCTAACCCTAACCCTACCCCTAACCCTACCCCTAACCCTAACCCTAGTTCTAACTCCAACCTTAGTGAAAAAAAAAAAAATTCTTTATTTTATTATTGTCCCTATCTATGGGGGACAAATGGGGGGGGTCATTTACTGTTTTTTTATTTTGACCACTGTGATAGATTATATCACAGTGATCAAAATTCACATTGGAACGAATCTGCCGGCCGGCAGATTCGGCGGGCGCACTGCGCATGCGCCCGCCATTTTGGAACATGGCGGCGCTCGGGGAAGAAGACGGACGGGACCCCGCCAGGATCGGTAAGTATAAGGGGGGGAGATCAGGGCACAGGGGGGGGAGATCAGGGCACGGGGGGGCGTCGGAGCACGGGGGGGGAGGGATCGGAGCATGGGGGAGAGTGATCGGTGTGCGGGCGGGTGGATCGGTGTGCAGGGGGGGTGGATCGGTGTGCAGGGGGGGTGGTTCGGAGCACGGGGGGGGATCGGAGTGCGGGGGGGTTTGATTGGAGCACGGGGGGGTGTGATTGGAGCACGGGGGGAGCGGGCAGGAGGACGGGGGAGCGGAGCACAGGACGGAGGGGAGCGGACCACAGATCGGGGGGCTGGGGGGGCGATCGGAGGGGTGGGGTGGGGGCACACTAGTATTTCCAGCCATGGCCGATGATATTGCAGCATCGGCCATGGCTGGATTGTAATATTTCACCATTTTTTTAGGTGAAATATTACAAATCGCTCTGATTGGCAGTTTCACTTTCAACAGCCAATCAGAGCGATCGTAGCCACGAGGGGGTGAAGCCACCCCCCCTGGGCTAAACTACCACTCCCCCTGTCCCTGCAGATCGGGTGAAATGGGAGTTAACCCTTTCACCCGGCCTGCAGGGACGCGATCTTTCTGTGACACAGCATATGCGTCACAGGTCGGATTGGCACCGACTTTCATGACGCATACGCTGTGTCACAGGTCGGGAAGGGGTTAAAAAAGGAGAATGCATTTTTTGCTTCTTACCTGATCATCCAGAGGAAGCTCACAGAAGGCTGGAATGTATTTTGCCCACTCCACTAAGACGAGCAGTTGCTGCTTCATGGATTCACAAATATCACTAACAGCAGCAATTTTCTTTGTATTTATGTCAGTACTTGTACCAGAACTTGAGGTAGTGATCTAACCATGTTGAAAAGAAAAAGAAAATGAATAGAGTAGATTAAAATACAATTCACATAAAAAATTACCTTTGTCCAATGCTGTTTTTAAACAAAAACCACAGAAGCAATCACCCAAAATAATTGAAAAACTCTGTTGCCATTATGGATTTCTTATCAACATGTATGCAAATTGTGAAATTGTGCTCCTTCATGAACTAATTACAAAACATACCATGATGTTTAATAGTTCTGCATATTTTAGACTAGCTTTAATAATGCCCTAGATAGTGGCGATACCTGAAAAAAATAATATTACAGGAAATAAAGTAGCATTTCCTATTTCTTTACTGTTTTTTATTTAATAAAACTATGCTTTTGTTCTATATGGGGAAAATATACATTTTGTAGTAAAGTTTACTTAGAAGTCATCTCCTTAATATCGTAGGGAAGATAAAACTTTGACGGTTCCATAGTAAAACGTCTGTTTAGTAACGTGTGTTTAATGAACAGAAGCAATATCATAAACCCTGTAGGTATTTCTTGGCTAATATAAAACTATATAATACTGGATGCCCCATGTGAAGAAACTGGATCATATCTTAATTATTACCCAGATGACTATTTTTAGCAAACCAAGAAGAATATGCTGTTAGCTATACTTTTGCTTGTGTAAGCCTGTAATCGTGACTTGTAACCTGACATTTCACGACACATAGTGTGCACATATCTTTGATGACTAGTGATGGGTGAGCACTAAAATGCTTGGGTGCTCGTTGCTCGGGTCGAGCAGATTGGTATACTCGGGTACTCGGCCAGAACAACGAGCCCAATGTAAGTCTATGGGAGACCAGAGAATTTTTACTGCGATCCCCCCAGGGGTCCTTTTAAGGTCTAAAAATGTCTGAAAATGATGGAAACACTGCTCAAATGACACAGGAACCTCATGGGGATCGTCCCTGGAAGCATTCCTGACTCCTAGTTCACAGCCTTAATCATTTTTTTCTGAGATTCATGCCATTTTTCCCGGTGCCACAAAAAACACATGAGAACGAAACCAAAACGGGTTTTTCTTGGAAATATGTCAAGGTACATCCTTTGCAGGTTAATGACTTGCCTGTGAGGCCAAATTATTAACCCCAGACCGAAAATTTCCTCTCCCACTTAGGTTTAGTTCACACACTGCGTTTTTGAAGCGTTTTTCAACTTTAACATTGCTTTCAACCACTACAAATGCATTCACTGGGAAATGTCATTGTAAAATTTAACACCCCTAGCTGGCCATGTGGTGTGTGACACATAAGCAGACCCATCTTGTTTCATTTACGAAGGACGGACTATTAAAGTCACAGAGCCTATTTTTACTGGTGCATCAGGCGGCATTAATCTTCTTAAAGGGCCATTATTAAACAGTGGGTCTCCTAAGCTGTTGTCGCCTATGCTGTGAGTGGATGGGCTGCCAAGAATTATGACGCACCACAATACCCCTGTCATAAGATGTCCAGGAGGGCCTCCTGAAAAAGTGTTGCATTGAATTCAAGGCCTGCCCTGCTACCAATTCATATGCACCCCAATAAGCCTTTGAACCCACAGAGTGGATGGGCCCATGAAAATCCTTTCCACAATATGCATTTTGTACTCCCGTACTCCTTGGTTTTACACAATGGCAGCAAGGCCAGCCCTGCTGCATAGTCAGTCATATACACCCCATTAGGCCTTGGAACCCACATACTGGATGGGCCCAGGAAAATTCACTCGTATTTTTTAATGGTATGATGGTTCCCTCTTTGCACAATTATTTACAGGAGAATTTTGCAATTTTATTTGACATGTTTTTAACACTAAGGTTCAGATACGGCTTTAAAAAAGGCAAATACTTGCAATACAAGGCAATTTTATTGTAGACTACAATTTTATTGCAGCCAAAAAATAAGTACACCGGCCTCCAATGCCAAAACTTGGAGCAGAGATATATGACAGCTGTAATAGAAATACCGCACTGGCAAATCTGTAGCCTTTCAAATTTTTTTTAGGCTGAATAGCACTGTATAGTATTTGAGTATCACACAGCCAAAACTATACAAAGTATAATTTTTCAACAGGCCTCAGTCTGACAGAACAGACTGTATATATTTTTTTTTTTTGGGGGGGTAATTTTTGGGGAAAAAAAAGGTATATTGACAGTAAATAAGCTGCAGCAGCAGCAGGCAGTTATGGTTTTGTGGGAAGGATGCAGTGGGACCAATGGACACACATACATTGCCTGCAGGCCTTGCACTGATGTGGATATGCTGTGCCCTGCCTGCCTAGCGCTGCAATATCAGGACCCACGAATTAGCCCTAGAAAGGACTGTTGGTTTCTCAGGAGTTGTGGATGTAAGAGTTACAAATCTACACTACCTCTAAAAACCATGATTCTGACCCTATTTTGGCACCAACTCTCCTGAAACAGGAACAGAATGCGGCGAGCAGGTCGGCGCCAGGTCTCTTATACTCGGGATGATGCTGTGCGGCCCAGCCAATCACTGTACGACCACAACAAAGATGGGTGCGGCATTTCATGGCCTGGCAGACATTCCTTGCACCATGATTGGGTCTCTAAAGTCCACCAAAACTGCTGGGTGGAGACTGCAGTTACCGATGAATAAAGGTTATGTTTTATTATTGGGAGATCCTCCAAGCTACACTCTACTATTAACCCCGAGGGTGTTAGAATAGTGTAGGTGACTTCACACTATAGCTGATTGTGCATAACACTACTCAGACAACACAGAGTGAGGGTTAAACAGTGTGGCAATGCTTTATTCAACCACAAACCAACAAAACAGGCAGATCACACAATGAACAGTCCCAGCAAAATTCCAAAAAGATGGTGCACAATTACAGAGCCTCACCCTTCCGCTGACCGATCGGGATAATGGCAAATGTTATGCCAGAGTACCCAGGGCCAGCTACTCCCCTGTGGTACACACTCAGAGAGGCGGTAACGACAAGCGTAAGAATATGACAGTCTATTGAGTCCATAAGGCTATGTGCACACGTTGCAGTTTTTACCGCGGAACCGCAGCGATTTTGATGCTGCGGGTCCGCAGCAGTTTCCATTGCGTTTACAGTAAACATGTAAACCAATGGGAAACTGCAAACCACTGTGCAGGTTTTGATGTCTTCAGTGTGAATGAACAATTTTATTAGTCATGAAAATACAGAAAAATCTTTAAATGAGAAAGTGTGTCCAAACTTTTGGTCTGTACTGTATATTTTTAAGGCTTTAGCAAAAAAGACATTTAATATGTGATGTAAGTTTTGATTGCATTCAAATTGATGTTTTCTTACCTGGCGAGACAGAGCCTCAGCTTGTGACAATGTGTTAATGGAGGGGATACTGCTGCCATCAAACGCATTTTTTCTTGTACTTATTCGATCTCGTTCATTTTGAACAGCTATATAAAAAATAGGTGAAATGTATTTCCATTAACAATTATATACAAAATAAACTACCGTATATGCCATTTGTTCAGATAATGACCACAAGACTGGGCTGAGATAACTAAGGCTAACTTGTATTTTTGTTAACCGAGAATTACAAGCTGAGCTTTTGATCATGTCATTATTGTTAATAGAAAATTAAGCTAGTGCTGTACCTAAATGACCTATAATATTTCAGTAGGCATGGTCTAATACATTTTATTTCTATATTCTTTATCCCTTAATTTTTTGTGCACTTGAGTAGTTTGTCTTCTAAAGTTACTGCAGACAACCAAAAGAAAAAAATATGAGACCTGAATATAGCACTAAATAGTTTGGATGATGTTAGAAACAAACTTAATCTAAAGTGCTCCACAAAAACAATGCCACACTTGTCTATGGCTCGATCTAGTGTTTTGACTGAGATTTATTCACCTGAGCTGCACTACTAGACCCAACCATTGTCAATAGAGGTGCTGATTTAAAAAACCTTAGGGAGGTTTCACATGTTTTACCCAACATTCGGTGACTCTATATAGGGCATTTAATCTGAAGCACACAAAATGGTACTTGATGAGACAATTGACTGTAATAATGCAAACAAAGTCAATGTGAGATTAGAGAAGGAATAAATAATAATCTTTTTATTTATATAGCGCCAACATATTCCTCTGCGCTTTACAGTTTTTGCACACTTTATCATCGCTGCCCGATGGGATCAGTATGTCTTTGGAGTGTGGGAGGAATCTGGAGAACCAGGAGAAAACCACGCAAACATAGGGAGACCATGCAAACTTCTTGCAGATGTTGTCCTTGGTGGGATTTGAACGCAGGACTTTAGGGCTGCAATGCTAATCACTGAGCCACCGTGCTGCCCTTGACCTGTAGAGAGGGGGCATAGTGAGCCAGAGGAGTATAAGTCACTTTGCATGGGAAGAGAGGTTAAGTTCCCGGACCTGCATCGTGCTGCAGGTAGTGTTAGACCACGCAGTAGCAAAAGAGCACAAGTGCAGGAAGGTCCGGGGACCGTCGTCGGGCACGCAAGGCAGAAAACGTCGAGTGAGAGATTGTTGTGTGAGACTCCTGCCTCCAGAGTATGCTGTGAGCGAGAGATTGTTGTGCAAGTCTCCTGCCAGCAGAGCGCGCTGAGTGGGAGATTGTTGTGTGAGACTCCTGCCTGCAGAGCACACTGTGAGTGAGAGATTGTTGTGTGAGACTCCTGCCTCCAGAGTACGCTGAGTGAGAGATTGTTGTGTGAGACTCCTGCCTCCAGAGTACGCTGAGTGAGAGATTGTTGTGTGAGACTCCTGCCTGCAGAGTATGCTGAGTGGGAGATTGTTGTGTGAGACTCCTGCCTGCAGAGTACGCTGAGTGGGAGATTGTTGTGTGAGACTCCTGCCAGCAGAGTACGCTGAGTGGGAGATTGTTGTGTGAGACTCCTGCCTCCAGAGTACGCTGTGAGTGAGAGATTGTTGTGTGAGACTCCTGCCTGCAGAGTACGCTGAGTGGGAGATTGTTGTGTGAGACTCCTGCCTCCAGAGCACGCTGTGAGTGGGAGATTGTTGTGTGAGACTCCTGCCTCCAGAGTACGCTGAGTGAGAGATTGTTGTGTGAGACTCCTGCCTGCAGAGTACGCTGAGTGAGAGATTGTTGTGTGAGACTCCTGCCTCCAGAGCACGCTGTGAGTGGGAGATTGTTGTGTGAGACTCCTGCCTGCAGAGTACGCTGAGTGGGAGATTGTTGTGTGAGACTCCTGCCTCCAGAGCACGCTGTGAGTGAGAGATTGTTGTGTGAGACTCCTGCCTCCAGAGTACGCTGAGTGAGAGATTGTTGTGTGAGACTCCTGCCTGCAGAGTACGCTGAGTGAGAGATTGTTGTGTGAGACTCCTGCCTCCAGAGCACGCTGTGAGTGGGAGATTGTTGTGTGAGACTCCTGCCTGCAGAGTACGCTGAGTGAGAGATTGTTGTGTGAGACTCCTGCCTGCAGAGTATGCTGAGTGGGAGATTGTTGTGTGAGACTGCTGCCTGCAAAGTACGCTGAGTGGGAGATTGTTGTGTGAGACTCCTGCCTCCAGAGTACGCTGAGTGAGAGATTGTTGTGTGAGACTCCTGCCTCCAGAGTACGCTGAGTGGGAGATTGTTGTGTGAGACTCCTGCCTGCAGAGTACGCTGAGTGGGAGATTGTTGTGTGAGACTCCTGCCAGCAGAGTACGCTGAGTGGGAGATTGTTGTGTGAGACTCCTGCCTGCAGAGTATGCTGAGTGAGAGATTGTTGTGTGAGACTCCTGCCTGCAGAGTACGCTGAGTGGGAGATTGTTGTGTGAGACTCCTGCCTGCAGAGCACGCTGTGAGTGAGAGATTGTTGTGTAAGACTCCTGCCTCCAGAGTACGCTGAGTGAGAGATTGTTGTGTGAGACTCCTGCCTGCAGAGTATGCTGAGTGAGAGATTGTTGTGTGAGACTCCTGCCTGCAGAGTATGCTGAGTGGGAGATTGTTGTGTGAGACTCCTGCCTGCAGAGTACGCTGAGTGGGAGATTGTTGTGTGAGACTCCTGCCAGCAGAGTACGCTGAGTGGGAGATTGTTGTGTGAGACTCCTGCCTCCAGAGTACGCTGTGAGTGAGAGATTGTTGTGTGAGACTCCTGCCTGCAGAGTACGCTGAGTGGGAGATTGTTGTGTGAGACTCCTGCCTCCAGAGCACGCTGTGAGTGGGAGATTGTTGTGTGAGACTCCTGCCTCCAGAGTACGCTGAGTGAGAGATTGTTGTGTGAGACTCCTGCCTGCAGAGTACGCTGAGTGAGAGATTGTTGTGTGAGACTCCTGCCTCCAGAGCACGCTGTGAGTGGGAGATTGTTGTGTGAGACTCCTGCCTGCAGAGTACGCTGAGTGGGAGATTGTTGTGTGAGACTCCTGCCTCCAGAGCACGCTGTGAGTGAGAGATTGTTGTGTGAGACTCCTGCCTCCAGAGTACGCTGAGTGAGAGATTGTTGTGTGAGACTCCTGCCTGCAGAGTACGCTGAGTGAGAGATTGTTGTGTGAGACTCCTGCCTCCAGAGCACGCTGTGAGTGGGAGATTGTTGTGTGAGACTCCTGCCTGCAGAGTACGCTGAGTGAGAGATTGTTGTGTGAGACTCCTGCCTGCAGAGTACGCTGAGTGGGAGATTGTTGTGTGAGACTGCTGCCTGCAGAGTACGCTGAGTGGGAGATTGTTGTGTGAGACTCCTGCCTCCAGAGTACGCTGTGAGTGAGAGATTGTTGTGTGAGACTCCTGCCTCCAGAGTACGCTGAGTGAGAGATTGTTGTGTGAGACTCCTGCCTCCAGAGCACGCTGTGAGTGAGAGATTGTTGTGTGAGACTCCAGCCTGCAGAGTGCGCTGAGTGAGAGATTGTTGTGTGAGACTCCTGCCTCCAGAGTACGCTGAGTGAGAGATTGTTGTGTGAGACTCCTGCCTCCAGAGCACGCTGTGAGTGAGAGATTGTTGTGTGAGACTCCTGCCTGCAGAGTACGCTGAGTGGGAGATTGTTGTGTGAGACTCCTGCCTCCAGAGTACGCTGAGTGAGAGATTGTTGTGTGAGACTCCTGCCTCCAGAGTACGCTGAGTGAGAGATTGTTGTGTGAGACTCCTGCCTGCAGAGTATGCTGAGTGGGAGATTGTTGTGTGAGACTCCTGCCTGCAGAGTACGCTGAGTGGGAGATTGTTGTGTGAGACTCCTGCCAGCAGAGTACGCTGAGTGGGAGATTGTTGTGTGAGACTCCTGCCTGCAGAGTATGCTGAGTGAGAGATTGTTGTGTGAGACTCCTGCCTGCAGAGTACGCTGAGTGGGAGATTGTTGTGTGAGACTCCTGTCTGCAGAGCACGCTGTGAGTGAGAGATTGTTGTGTGAGACTCCTGCCTCCAGAGTACGCTGAGTGAGAGATTGTTGTGTGAGACTCCTGCCTGCAGAGTATGCTGAGTGAGAGATTGTTGTGTGAGACTCCTGCCTGCAGAGTATGCTGAGTGGGAGATTGTTGTGTGAGACTCCTGCCTGCAGAGTACGCTGAGTGGGAGATTGTTGTGTGAGACTCCTGCCAGCAGAGTACGCTGAGTGGGAGATTGTTGTGTGAGACTCCTGCCTCCAGAGTACGCTGTGAGTGAGAGATTGTTGTGTGAGACTCCTGCCTGCAGAGTACGCTGAGTGGGAGATTGTTGTGTGAGACTCCTGCCTCCAGAGCACGCTGTGAGTGGGAGATTGTTGTGTGAGACTCCTGCCTCCAGAGTACGCTGAGTGAGAGATTGTTGTGTGAGACTCCTGCCTGCAGAGTACGCTGAGTGAGAGATTGTTGTGTGAGACTCCTGCCTCCAGAGCACGCTGTGAGTGGGAGATTGTTGTGTGAGACTCCTGCCTGCAGAGTACGCTGAGTGGGAGATTGTTGTGTGAGACTCCTGCCTCCAGAGCACGCTGTGAGTGAGAGATTGTTGTGTGAGACTCCTGCCTCCAGAGTACGCTGAGTGAGAGATTGTTGTGTGAGACTCCTGCCTGCAGAGTACGCTGAGTGAGAGATTGTTGTGTGAGTCTCCTGCCTGCAGAGTACGCTGAGTGGGAGATTGTTGTGTGAGACTCCTGCCTCCAGAGCACGCTGTGAGTGAGAGATTGTTGTGTGAGACTCCAGCCTGCAGAGTGCGCTGAGTGAGAGATTGTTGTGTGAGACTCCTGCCTCCAGAGCACGCTGTGAGTGAGAGATTGTTGTGTGAGACTCCAGCCTGCAGAGTGCGCTGAGTGAGAGATTGTTGTGTGAGACTCCTGCCTCCAGAGTACGCTGAGTGAGAGATTGTTGTGTGAGACTCCTGCCTGCAGAGTACGCTGAGTGGGAGATTGTTGTGTGAGACTGCTGCCTGCAGAGTACGCTGAGTGGGAGATTGTTGTGTGAGACTCCTGCCTGCAGAGTATGCTGAGTGAGAGATTGTTGTGTGAGACTCCTGCCTCCAGAGCACGCTGTGAGTGAGAGATTGTTGTGTGAGACTCCTGCCTGCAGAGTGCGCTGAGTGAGAGATTGTTGTGTGAGACTCCTGCCTGCAGAGTACGCTGAGTGGGAGATTGTTGTGTGAGACTGCTGCCTGCAGAGTACGCTGAGTGGGAGATTGTTGTGTGAGACTCCTGCCTCCAGAGTACGCTGTGAGTGAGAGATTGTTGTGTGAAACTCCTGCCTCCAGAGTACGCTGAGTGAGAGATTGTTGTGTGAGACTCCTGCCTGCAGAGTATGCTGAGTGAGAGATTGTTGTGTGAGACTCCTGCCTGCAGAGTATGCTGAGTGAGAGATTGTTGTGTGAGACTCCTGCCTCCAGAGCACGCTGTGAGTGAGAGATTGTTGTGTGAGACTCCTGCCTGCAGAGTGCGCTGAGTGAGAGATTGTTGTGTGAGACTCCTGCCTGCAGAGTACGCTGAGTGGGAGATTGTTGTGTGAGACTCCTGCCTCCAGAGTACGCTGAGTGAGAGATTGTTGTGTGAGACTCCTGCCTGCAGAGTACGCTGAGTGGGAGATTGTTGTGTGAGACTCCTGCCTGCAGAGTACGCTGTGAGTGAGAGATTGTTGTGTGAGACTCCTGCCTGCAGAGTACGCTGAGTGGGAGATTGTTGTGTGAGACTCCTGCCAGCAGAGTACGCTGTGAGTGGGAGATTGTTGTGTGAGACTCCTGCCTGCAGAGTATGCTGAGTGGGAGATTGTTGTGTGAGACTCCTGCCAGCAGAGTACGCTGAGTGGGAGATTGTTGTGTGAGACTCCTGCCTCCAGAGTACGCTGTGAGTGAGAGATTGTTGTGTGAGACTCCTGCCTCCAGAGTATGCTGTGAGTGAGAGATTGTTGTGTGAGACTCGTGCCTCCAGAGTATGCTGTGAGCGAGAGATTGTTGTGCAAGTCTCCTGCCTGCAGAGTACGCTGTGAGTGAGAGATTGTTGTGTGAGACTCCTGCCTGCAGATCACGCCGAGCGGGAGGTTGTTGTGCAAGACTCCTGCCTGCAGATCACGCCGAGCTGAGGTTGTTGTGAAAGGCTCCCAGCCCTCCGGGCAGTTGAATAGACTATGGGCTCCATGGGCAAAACCGGTAACTGCCCACTGCTGCCAGAAGAAGAACCATTTGTCACCAGTGGAGAAGCTTGAAGACTCAGCAGCGACCGCAACCAGCAGCCAGACAGCCATCGGACTCTGAGCGAGAAACGGACAGTGGAGCCACGATAAGTGAAACTGATAGACTATTAATCTGAAATTCTGTTATCTTGCTTAACCCTCATCCCTGTAACTGTATTTCCCTTGTTTTCTCCCTGCGAGGAGTTTATTTCTGTGTTGATAAAGTGCATAATTGTTTAACCCTTGCTCTATGCATCTGTGTCACTGCATCCATATACCTGTGTTACATGAGCATGACAGAAAGACGTAATCTACTACATCTTGGTGCCCACCTGCAATACGCGTGTATGTCCAAAAATTATTTACGACATAGAACACTGTGACTCTGCCTGCATCATTATAGTCAATTGTCCCGTCAACATATGCGCCTAAATCCAGCTTTGTGGTGAGCCAGACACAAGCCCCAACGGAGCCACTGAACGTTGTGTAAAACCCGTCATGAACATCGCCTTAGACTTGTCTAGCAAACCCCGAACTACCAATTAAATTCATGACCTAAAACAGTATTGTTCCTTCTGTTAGTTGGAGTACTTCCATTACTCTTAGCAGTTGTTGTCACCAGGAAAGTTATATTTTTACCTAAGTGCCCTTGTATACAAATTTTATGTGAGACACAAACATGACTTGTAATAAAGAACTGTTCTTCATTTCTTCTACTGTACAGAGCTCCACCTAAAGAAAGTAAACAGAGCAAATAGAAATATACCTTCTTTTTTCATTCCCGCTCTAAAACACTTTTTCAGGCGACAATATCTGCACTGGTTTCTTTTATCTTTGTCAACAATGCATTGTCTGCTAAACCTAGAGAATTGAAAGAAGGTATGTATCATTACATATGTAAGTGGAGGGGTCATCAATGTTAGATAAGTGGCTCGCACTCTTGCATTACGCCTATCACATTGGGTTGAAGCGCTCACGCAAACTTTGTACCCCCTTGTTTACCAAGAGAGTGCATAAAAACTACCAAAAGGAATTACAAAAAATAATATTTTTCCTTGCAAAGAGCACATAGGACCAACATTTAGAAATAATTAAAAGAGCACAAAAAATAAATACATTTTACCAAGAGTCGGTACCCTGCTATGTCCTGAATTCCAAGAATTACTTTTCACATGCACAGTAAAATAGGGACTGAAGACCTTCAATATGAGAATCGTGTCAATATAAGGTTACTCAGAACAAAAAATGATTACTCTAAAAGAGACACAATTCGTGAAAATAAAAGCAGACAAAACAAAGTTTAATATAACCCAAAATTGGGATTTGCAGATAGGAAAGGGGATGACATATCATCCCATGCTTCATGCCATACACAGCGGCTTCCTCAAGGTCCTTGTATTTTTATTTTTTTCTTAAAAGCTTTCTTTCACCAGTTATATGAACTATTTGATTCAATGATGTATTGCACAAGTCTAAACCACTTTGTATAGTGTGGCAATTCTGTGTCGCTGTGTAGTTTTTCATGACTCTGCTGTGTACTTGAGGCTTTATTTCTTAGCTACAGGAACAGTCAAGTCAAGTTCACACAGGAAGGGTCAATTGCAAATTTCCTTTACAGAAATATATAATGCAAAGCAATAGTTTTGTTAAAAAAATTGCACCAAAAGAATTAAATTGACTGAAATTATCTGCAAAATCTGTAACAAATTTCACATCTACGGTAAATACCATATTAACCCCTTCATGACCGGGGGATTTTTCGTTTTTCCGTGTTCGTTTTTCGCTCCCCTCCTTCCCAGAGCCATAACTTTTTTATTTTTCCGTCAATTTGGCCATGTGAGGGCTTATTTTTTGCGGGACGAGTTGTACTTTTGAACGACATCATTGGTTTTAGCATGTCGTGTACTAGAAAACAGGAAAAAAATTCCAAGTGCGGTGAAATTGCAAAAAAAGTGCAATCCCACATTGGTTTTTTGTTTGGCTTTTTTGCTAGGTTCACTAAATGCTAAAAATGACCTGCCATTATGATTCTCCAGGTCATTACGAGTTCATAGACACCAAACGTGACTAGGTTATTTTTTATCTAAGTGGTGAAAATAAACTCCAAACTTTGCTAAAAAAAAAAAAAAAATTGCGCCATTTTCCGATACTCGTAGCGTCTCCATTTTTCATCATCTGGGGTCGGTTGAGGGCTTATTTTTTGCGTGCCGCGATGACGTTTTTAATGATAGCATTTCGGTGCAGATACGTTCTTTTGATCGCCCGTTATTGCATTTTAATGCAATGTCGCGGCGACCAAAAAAACGTAATTCTGGCGTTTCGGGTTTTTTTCCCGCTACGCTGTTTAGCGATCAGGTTAATACTTTTTTTTATTTGATAGATCGGGCGATTCTGAGCGCGGCGATACCAAATATGCATAGATTTGATATTTTTTTTATTGATTTATTTTGATTGGGGCGAAAGGGGGATGATTTAAACTTTTATGTTTTTTTTATTTTTTTCACATTTTTTTAAACTTTTTTTTTAACTTTTGCCATGCTTCAATAGCCTCCATGAGAGGCTAGAAGCAGGCACAACCCGATCGGCTCTGCTACATAGCAGCGATCTGCTGATCGCTGCTATGTAGCAGAATTGCACGTGTGCTGTGAGCGCCGACCACAGGGTGGCGCTCTTAGCGACGGGCAATCAGTAACCATAGAGGTCTCAAGGACCTCTATGGTTACCATTCACAAGCATCGCTGACCCCCGATCATGTGACGGGGGTCGGCGATGACGTCATTTCCGGCCGCCCGGCCGGAAGCGGTAGTTAAATGCCGCTGTCTGCGTTTGACAGCGGCATTTAACTAGTTAATAGGTGCGGGCAGATCGCGATTCTGCCCGCGCCTATTACGGGCACATGTCAGCTGTTCAAAACAGCTGACATGTCCCGGCTTTGGTGCGGGCTCACCGCGGAGCCCTGCATCAAAGCAGGGGAGCCGGCATCGGACGGTATAGTACGTCCGATGCCGGTAAGGGGTTAAAAGGGTCGTCCCAAAATATATATTTTTTTAATCCCTAAAGCTTGCACATGTTGAACACAGTCAAAACGGATACTTTTCCTCCCCAGGTCCAGTACTGCATCTCAACCATTGCTCTAATCTTTCTTTACTGGATGCAGCGGTGACATAAAATCAACAGCACAAATCATTTCTGCAGCCAATCACTGAGCGCCACGCTAATTGCACACAGAAGAGGCCCATGGATCTGGGAACCATTGTTGCATTTTTAAACATGCAAAGTAGCACACCTTTAAAATAAAAAAGATTATTCCTGGGCAAACTCTTTAAAGGGATATTATTATTTGATTGGTGCTGCCCAAACCACTCGCAGTGTAAATTAAGGACTTGTTGTGCAATTGTAGCCAAGTATATTTTACTATGAAAGACTGTGACATTTCACAGAAAACACAGTTTAATTATTTGGTTGGGGGCAATGCAGAAGAATCAGATTAGTCTGGCATGGCCCCCGAATGACATCTATTCGTTCCGTTTCAGATGTTAGACATGTGTCTCCTATGTGTGTACATAAGGAGAGACCTATCAATCAATTGGAGCAGGGAGGAGAAATGTCAGGTGAGACATCATTTGACTAGTTAGGTATCTCCCAATAGTCTCAGGCCAGGCTTTCAACTATACCTGGCTGCAAATACATAGCCAGGCTCCGATTCATTCTGTTGTTCGTGTAGCACAAATCTATTAACAGGTTCCCTTTAATACCATAGCATTTTCAGGAACGGTAAAGTAATGGTGTGGGGTGGCATTTCTTTGGAGGGCCGCACAGCACTCCATGTGCTCGCCAGAGGTAGCCTGACTGCCATTAGGTACCGAGATGAGATCCTCAGACCCCTTGTGAGACCATATGCTGGTGGGGTTGGCCCTGGGTTCCTCCTAATGCAGGACAATGCCAGACCTCATGTGGGTGGAGTGTGTCAGCAGTTCCTGCAAGATGAAGGCATTGAAGCTATGGACTGGCGCGCCCATTCCCCAGACCTGAATCCGATTGAACAAATCTGGGACACCATGTCTCGCACCATCCACCAACGTCACATTGCACCACAGACTGTCCAGGAGTTGGCGGATGCTTTAGTCCAGGTCTGGGATGAGATCACTCAGGAAACCATCTGCCGCCTCATCAGGAGCATGCCCAGGCATTGTAGGGAGGCCATACAGGCACATGGTAGCAACACACACACACAACAGAACATTATTTCCTTGTTTTGAGGCATTTCCATTGAGGTTGGATCAGCCTGTAATTTGATTTTCCACTTTGATTTTGGGTATCATTCCAAATCCAGACCTCCATGGGATATTCATTTTGATTTACATTGAACGTTTTTAGGTTTTATTGTTCTCAACACATTCCACTAAGTAATGACTAAAGATTTGCAACTGGAATATTTCATTCAGTGATATCTAGGATGTGGTGTTTTAGTGTTCCCTTTATTTTTTTGAGCAGTGTACATTGCCAACTCTACTGGGAAAGGGATGAATGTGAATAGGTACAGTTAGGTCCATATATATTTGGACAGAGACAACATTTTTAGCATTTTGGTTATAGACATTACCACAATGAATTTTAAACAAAACAATTCAGATACAGTTGAAGTTCAGACTTTCAGCTTTCATTTGAGGGTATCCACATTAAAATTGGAAGAAGGGTTTAAGAGTTTCAGCTCCTTAACATGAGCCACAGTTTTTTAAAAGGGACCAAAAGTAATTAGACAGATTAAATAATTTTAAATAAAATGTTCATTTTTAGTACTTGGTTGAAAACCCTTTGTTGGCAATGCCTGCCTGAAGTCTTGAACTCATGGACATCACCAGATGCTGTGTTTCCTCCTTTTTGATGCTCTGCCAGGCCTTCACTGCGCTGGTTTTCAGTTGCTGTTTGTTTGTGGCCTTTCTGTCTGAAGTTTAGTCTTTAACAAATAAAATGCATGCTCAATTGGGTTGAGATCAGGTGACTGACTTGGCCATTCAAGAATATTCCACTTCTTTGCTTTAATAAACTCGTGGGTTACTTTGGCTTTATGTTTTGGGTCATTGTCCATTTGTAGTATGAAACGACGACCAATCAGTTTGGTTGCATTTGTCTGGATCTGAGCACACAGTATGTCTCTGAATACTTCAGAATTCATTCGGCTGCTTCTGTCCTGTGTCACATCATCAATAAACACAAGTGACCCAGTGCCACTGGCAACCATGCATGCCCAAGCCATCACACTGCCTCCGCTGTGTTTTACAGATGATGTGGTATGCTTTGGATCAGGAGCTGTACCAAGCTTTTGCCATACGTTTCTCTTTCCATCATTCTGGTAGAGGTTGATCTTGGTTTCATCTGTCCAAAGAATGTTCTTCCAGAACTGTGCTGGCCTTTTTAGATGTTTTTTACCAAAGTCCAGTCTAGCCTTTTTCTTCTTGATGCTTATGAGTGGCTTGCACCGTGCAGTGAACCCTCTGTATTTACTTTCATGCAGTCTTCTCTTTATGGTAGATTTGAATATTGATACGCCTACCTCCTGGAGAGTGTTGTTCACTTGGTTGGCTGTTGTGAAGGGGTTTCTCTTCACCATGGAGATTATTCTGCGATCATCCACTACTGTTGTCTTCCCTGGGCGCTCAGGTCTTTTTGCATTGATGAGTTCACCAGTGCTTTCTTTCTTTCTCAGGATGTACCAAACTGTAGCTGTTGCCACTCCTAATATTGTAGCAGTTTCTCGGATGGGTTTTTTCTGTTTTCGCAGCTTAAGGATGGCTTGTTTCACCTGCATGGAGAGCTCTTTTGACCGCATGTTTACTTCACAGCAAAACCTTCCAAATGCAAGTACCACACCTCAAATCAACTCCAGGCCTTTTATCGGCTTAATTGAGAATGACATAACGAAGGGATTGCCCACACCTGTCCATGAAATAGCCTTGTAGTCAATTGTCCAATTACTTTTGGTTCCTTTTAAAAACAGGGTGGCACATGTTAAGGAGCTGAAACTTCTAAACCCTTCATTGACTTTTAATGTGGATACCCTCAAATGAAAGCTGAATATCTGAACTTCAACTGCATCTGATTTGTTTTGTTTAAAATTAATTGTGGTAATGTCTATAACCAAAGTTAAATTTTTTTTGCCTCTGTCCAAATATATATGGACCTAACTGTATATCCTATGTAAAGTTTTACCATATATTTTGCTTTGTGTACACAATGAATTGCAATAATAACTAGATGGGTATTTCCTGAAGGAACTACAGATAGTGCTTTGGAATGGTGCCCGGGCTGCCCTGCAAGACTTTCACACTTGGGTGCCCTTCAGGCGCCGATTTGGTAAGTGGGGCCCCTCAGGGTCCGATTTGGTAAGTGGGGCCCCTCAGGGTCCGATTTGGTGGTCGGGGCCCCTCAGGGTCCGATTTGGTGGTCGGGGCCCCTCAGGGTCCGATTTGGTGGTCGGGGCCCCTCAGGGTCCGATTTGGTGGTCGGGGCCCCTCAGGGTCCGATTTGGTGGTCGGGGCCCCTCAGGGTCCGATTTGGTGGTCGGGGCCTCTCAGGGTCCGATTTGGTGGTCGGGGCCCCTCAGGGTCCGATTTGGTGGTCGGGGCCCCTCAGGGTCCGATTTGGTGGTCGGGGCCCCTCAGGGTCCGATTTGGTGGTCGGGGCCCCTCAGGGTCCGATTTGGTGGTCGGGGCCCCTCAGGGTCCGATTTGGTGGTCGGGGCCCCTCAGGGTCCGATTTGGTGGTCGGGGCCCCTCAGGGTCCGATTTGGTGGTCGGGGCCCCTCAGGGTCCGATTTGGAGGTCGGGGCCCCTCAGGGTCCGATTTGGAGGTCGGGGCCCCTCAGGGTCCGATTTGGTGGTCGGGGCCCCTCAGGGTCCGATTTGGAGGTCGGGGCCCCTCAGGGTCCGATTTGGTGGTCGGGGCCCCTCAGGGTCCGATTTGGTGGTCGGGGCCCCTCAGGGTCCGATTTGGTGGTCGGGCCCCTCAGGGTCCGATTTGGTGGTCGGGGCCCCTCAGGGTCCGATTTGGTGGTCGGGGCCCCTCAGGGTCCGATTTGGAGGTCGGGGCCCCTCGGCCTCCGATTTGGTGGTCGGGGCCCCTCGGCCTCCGATTTGGTGGTTGGGGCCCCTCTGCCTCCGATTTGGAGGTCGGGGCCCCTCGGCCTCCGATTTGGTGGTCGGGGCCCCTCGGCCTCCGATTTGGTGGTCGGGGCACCTCGGGGTCCGATTTGGTGGTCGGGGCCCCTCGGCCTCCGATTTGGTGGTCGTGGCCCCTCGGCCTCCGATTTGGTGGTCGGGGCCCCTCGGCCTCCGATTTGGTGGTCGGGGCCCCTCGGCCTCCGATTTGGAGGTCGGGGCCCCTCGGCCTCCGATTTGGTGGTCGGGGCCCCTCGGCCTCCGATTTAGTGGTTGGGGCCCCTCTGCCTCCGATTTGGAGGTCGGGGCCCCTCGGCCTCCGATTTGGTGGTCGGGGCCCCTCGGCCTCCTATTTGGTGGGCTGGCACCTCAGGGTCCGATTTGGTGGGCGGGTCACTTTAAGAGCTGATATTATCTGGCAAACCTGTGTCCTAGTGGGGTCATGTAGAGTTCGTAGGCGTTGGCATAGTAATTGGGTCTGACTGCACATAGCAATGAGCTAATCAGCCAGGTGGCAGTTGGGCTGATTTCTGAGGCAATTTCAAAATAACTGCCATTATAAGCTTATGGCAAGATTTCCCTATTGAAATGCATTGAGACCAACTTTTCTAACGCAAATTGCGCCAAAACTACAAATCCGATCGACACGAAAAATACTTAGCACACCTCCCAGGAATGCTGGCTTCGAAATGACACCTCACTGGAGTTTGTGAGTGCAGCGGTTCGGGCCGCATTAATTGCGGACTGAATAATAACTAGATGTGTATTTCCTGAAGGAACTACAGATAGTGCTTTGGAATGGTGCCCGGGCTACCCCTGCAAGACTTTCACACTTGGGTGCCCTTCAGGTGCTGATTTGGTGGGCGGGGCCCCTCAGGGTCCGATTTGGTGGGCGGGGCCCCTCAGGGTCCGATTTGGTGGACGGGGCCCCTCAGGGTCCGATTTGGTAGACGGGGTCCCTCAGGGTCCGATTTGGTGGACGGGGTCCCTCAGGGTCCGATTTGGTAGACGGGGTCCCTCAGGGTCCGATTTGGTGGACGGGGCCCCACAGGGTCCGATTTGGTGGGCGGGGTCACTCTGGGTCCGATTTGGTGGGCGGGGTCACTCTGGGTCCGATTTGGTGGGCGGGGTCACTCTGGGTCCGATTTGGTGGGCGGGGTCACTCTGGGTCCGATTTGGTGGGCGGGGTCACTCTGGGTCCGATTTGGTGGGCGGGGTCACTCTGGGTCCGATTTGGTGGGCGGGGTCACTCTGGGTCCGATTTGGTGGGCGGGGTCACTCTGGGTCCGATTTGGTGGGCGGGGTCACTCTGGGTCCGATTTGGTGGGCGGGGTCACTCTGGGTCCGATTTGGTGGGCGGGGTCACTCTGGGTCCGATTTGGTGGGCGGGGTCACTCTGGGTCCGATTTGGTGGGCGGGGTCACTCTGGGTCCGATTTGGTGGGCGGGGTCACTCTGGGTCCGATTTGGTGGGCGGGGTCACTCTGGGTCCGATTTGGTGGGCGGGGTCACTCTGGGTCCGATTTGGTGGGCGGGGTCACTCTGGGTCCGATTTGGTGGGCGGGGTCACTCTGGGTCCGATTTGGTGGGCGGGGTCACTCTGGGTCCGATTTGGTGGGCGGGGTCACTCTGGGTCCGATTTGGTGGGCGGGGTCACTCTGGGTCCGATTTGGTGGGCGGGGTCACTCTGGGTCCGATTTGGTGGGCGGGGTCACTCTGGGTCCGATTTGGTGGGCGGGGTCACTCTGGGTCCGATTTGGTGGGCGGGGTCACTCTGGGTCCGATTTGGTGGGCGGGGTCACTCTGGGTCCGATTTGGTGGGCGGGGTCACTCTGGGTCCGATTTGGTGGGCGGGGTCACTCTGGGTCCGATTTGGTGGGCGGGGTCACTCTGGGTCCGATTTGGTGGGCGGGGTCACTCTGGGTCCGATTTGGTGGGCGGGGTCACTCTGGGTCCGATTTGGTGGGCGGGGTCACTCTGGGTCCGATTTGGTGGGCGGGGTCACTCTGGGTCCGATTTGGTGGGCGGGGTCACTCTGGGTCCGATTTGGTGGGCGGGGTCACTCTGGGTCCGATTTGGTGGGCGGGGTCACTCTGGGTCCGATTTGGTGGGCGGGGTCACTCTGG
The DNA here is from genome assembly GCF_032444005.1 of Ranitomeya imitator. Classification (NCBI taxonomy): domain Eukaryota; kingdom Metazoa; phylum Chordata; class Amphibia; order Anura; family Dendrobatidae; genus Ranitomeya; species Ranitomeya imitator. Next base: position 461,679,586 of record NC_091287.1, on the reverse strand, counting down.
GTCCGATTTGGTGGGCGGGGTCACTCTGGGTCCGATTTGGTGGGCGGGGTCACTCTGGGTCCGATTTGGTGGGCGGGGTCACTCTGGGTCCGATTTGGTGGGCGGGGTCACTCGGTCCGATTTGGTGGGCGGGGTCACTCTGGGTCCGATTTGGTGGGCGGGGTCACTCTGGGTCCGATTTGGTGGGCGGGGTCACTCTGGGTCCGATTTGGTGGGCGGGGTCACTCTGGGTCCGATTTGGTGGGCGGGGTCACTCTGGGTCCGATTTGGTGGGCGGGGTCACTCTGGGTCCGATTTGGTGGGCGGGGTCACTCTGGGTCCGATTTGGTGGGCGGGGTCACTCTGGGTCCGATTTGGTGGGCGGGGTCACTCTGGGTCCGATTTGGTGGGCGGGGTCACTCCGGGTCCGATTTGGTGGGCGGGGTCACTCCGGGTCCGATTTGGTGGGCGGGGTCACTCCGGGTCCGATTTGGTGGGCGGGGTCACTCCGGGTCCGATTTGGTGGGCGGGGCCACTCCGGGTCCGATTTGGTGGGCGGGGCCCCTCCGGGTCCGATTTGGTGGGCGGGGCCCCTCAGGGTCCGATTTGGTGGGCGGGGCACCTCTGGGTCCGATTTGGTGGGCGGGGCACCTCTGGGTCCGATTTGGTGGGCGGGGCACCTCTGGGTCCGATTCGGTGGGCGGGTCACTCTGGGTCCGATTCGGTGGGCGGGGTCACTCTGGGTCCGATTCGGTGGGCGGGGTCACTCTGGGTCCGATTCGGTGGGCGGGGTCACTCTGGGTCCGATTTGGTGGGCGGGGTCACTCTGGGTCCGATTTGGTGGGCGGGGTCACTCCGGGTCCGATTTGGTGGGCGGGGTCACTCCGGGTCCGATTTGGTGGGCGGGGTCACTCCGGGTCCGATTTGGTGGGCGGGGTCACTCCGGGTCCGATTTGGTGGGCGGGGTCACTCCGGGTCCGATTTGGTGGGCGGGGTCACTCCGGGTCCGATTTGGTGGGCGGGGTCACTCCGGGTCCGATTTGGTGGGCGGGGTCACTCCGGGTCCGATTTGGTGGGCGGGGCCCCTCCGGGTCCGATTTGGTGGGCGGGTCACTTTAAGAGCTGATATTATCTGGCAAACCTGTGTCCTAGTGGGGTCATGTAGAGTTCGTAGGCGTCGGCATAGTAACTGGGTCTGACTGCACATAGCAATGAGCTAATCAGCCAGGTGGCAGTTGGGCTGATTTCTGAGGCAATTTCAAAATAACTGCCATTATAAGCTTATGGCAAGATTTCCCTATTGAAATGCATTGAGACCAAATTTTCTAACGCAAATTGCGCCAAAACTACAAATCCGATCGACACGAAAAATACTTAGCACACCTCCCAGGAACGCTGGCTTCGAAATGACACCTCACTGGAGTCTGTGCGTGCAGCGGTTCGGGCCGCATTAATTGCGGACTGAATAATAACTAGATGTGTATAATAAGAAGAAGAAGAAGAAGAAGAAGAAGAAGTTGACTACGGTGGAATAACAATACAGTGCTTTGTTCCAAAGCACTATAATAAGACTAAAGGTACCTTCACACATAACGATATTGTTAACGATATAGTTGCTTTTTGTGACGTAGCAACGATATCGTTAATGAAATCGTTATGTGTGACAGCGACCAACGATCAGGCCCCTGCTGGGAGATCGTTGGTCGCTGAATAAAGTCCAGAACTTTATTTGGTCGCTGGACTCCTGCTGACATCGCTGGATCGGCGTGTGTGACACCGATCCAGCGATGTCTTCACTGGTAACCAGGGTAAACATCGGGTAACTAAGCGCAGGGCCGCGCTTAGTAACCCGATGTTTACCCTGGTTACCATCCTAAAAGTAAAAAAAAACAAACAGTACATACTTACCTACAGCCGTCTGTCCTCCAGCGCTGTGCTCTGCTCTCCTCCTGTACTGGCTGTGAGCATCGGTCAGCCGGAAAGCAGAGCGGTGACGTCACCGCTGTGCTTTCCGGCCGCTGTGCTCACACAGACAGTACAGGAGGAGAGCAGAGCACAGCGCTGGAGGACAGACGGCTGTAGGTAAGTATGTACTGTTTGTTTTTTTTTACTTTTAGGATGGTAACCAGGGTAAACATCGGGTTACTAAGCGCGGCCCTGCGCTTAGTTACCCGATGTTTACCCTGGTTACAGGCATCGTTGGTCGCTGGAGAGCGGTCTGTGTGACAGCTCTCCAGCGACCAAACAGCGACGCTGCAGCGATCCGGATCGTTGTCGGTATCGCTGCAGCGTCGCTTAATGTGAAGGTACCTTAAAGTTCAATGAACAAATGTGGAATCACCTGCATTCAATAGCCGGCAGCGCTTTGGAAACAGCGGACATGTGCTGCGTCCAGGGCGCTGTCAATTATTGATCGTGTGCACCTACTCTCAGCATTAGAATAGTGCTACAATTCTAAGATCCCTGACTCTCGTATTACACATACCAGCTGTGCCTTTGCTGTTCCCAGAGCCCTTTCGGTCCCATGCTGCCATCTTGTGATGGCAACTTCTAAATGACCTGAATTAATGGTCACAAGTAGTGTTGAGCATTCCGATACCGCAAGTATCGGGTATCGGCCGATATTTGCGGTATCGGAATTCCGATACCGAATTCCGATACTTCCCGCGTATCGGATACCGGAATCGGAAGTTCCCAGAATTCAAATTGAACGCAGCAGCCAATGAGGAATGAATGAAAGTGTGGGCACATCCTGTTTAGCATGGTGGGCATGTAAGTACTGGCAAGGCTGGGATTGGCTGCTGAAATGATGTCACTCTGCACTATAAAAAAGCGCTGCCGCCATTTTGCGCTCACTCTGCTGTGATTTCAGTTAGGGACAGGACGCTGTGTTCTAACTGAGGGCCAGTCGAGCTAGCTAATTGCTTTATTTTCCTTTCCAAAGGCTAATTTAGCAAAACGCTGTGTGTTCTTCACTGTTCACCTTGCTCTTGCCTTGCAGCGCTGTTTTAACAGCGTTCTGCAAGGTCTCTGTGTGTGTGTGTGTGTGCAGCTCACTCTGTAGTCTGTGTGCAGCCATATACCCGGTTGTATTCAGCTCAGGGGGGGTTCACACTGCCTCACACAGTTGTTCTTTTTTGCTCTTAGTGCAGCCTGCTGCACATTTTTTCTCAAATTTCCTATTAGTGTTTTTCCACCAGTCTCCAGCTCTATTGTGGAAAAACACTACATAGGATAACCTAGAGGGGGGTTTTTGGGCCTTGCAGCGCCGTTTACGGCTGTCTGCACGGTCTCCGTGTGAGCCCAGCTCGCCCTGTAGTCTGTGTGCAGCCATAGCCGGTTGGATTCAGCTCAGAGTTCGTTACTGGCTCATACCTTGAGAAAAATTTTCCTTTTTTTCAAATAGTGCAGCCTGTTTAAAATTTGAAAAAAAAAATTCCTATTAGTGTCTTTCCACTCGTATCCAGCTAAATAGTGGAAAAACACTATATAGGATAACCTAGAGGAGGGTTTTTTGGCCTTGCAGCGCCGTTTACGGCTGTCTGCACGGTCTCCGTGTGAGCCCAGCTCGCCCTGTAGTCTGTGTGCAGCCATAGCCGGTTGGATTCAGCTCAGGGTTCGTTACTGGCTCATACCTTGCGAAAAATTTTCCTTTTTTTTCAAATACTGCAGCCTGTTTAACATTTGAAAAAAAAAAATCCTATAAGTGTCTTTCCACTCGTATCCAGCTAAATAGTGGAAAAACACTATATAGGATAACCTAGAGGAGGGTTTTTTGGCCTTGCAGCGCCGTTTACGGCTGTCTGCACGGTCTCCGTGTGAGCCCAGCTCGCCCTGTAGTCTGTGTGCAGCCATAGCCGGTTGGATTCAGCTCAGGGTTCGTTACTGGCTCATACCTTGAGAAAAATTTTCCTTTTTTTGAAAGAGTGCAGCCTGTTTAAAATTTGAAAAAAAAAAAATTCCTATTAGTGTCTTTCCACCAGTCTCCAGCTCAATTGTGGAAAAACACTACATAGGATAACCTAGAGGGTTTTTTTGGGGCCTTGCAGCGCCGTTTACGGCTGTCTGCACGGTCTCTGTGTGAGCGCAGCTCGCCCTGTAGTCTGTGTGCAGCCATAGCCGGTTGGATTCAGCTCAGGGTTCGTTACTGCCTCATACCTTGAAAAACAATTTCCTTTTTTTCAAATAGTGCAGCCAGTTTAAAATTTGAAAAAAAAAATTCCTATTAGTGTCTTTCCACTTGCATCCAGCTAAATAGTGGAAAAACACTATATAGGATAACCTAGAGGAGGGTTTTTTGGCCTTGCAGCGCCGTTTACGGCTGTCTGCACGGTCTCCGTGTGATTTAAACTAGCTCTGTAGCCCGATCTGCACAAAAAAAAAAGTTAAGTTCACCAAACACAACTTAACACTTGTGTAGGCCACATTTGAAAAATAATAAAGTTTAGTCCACAATTTACAACATTAGTGTTTCTTACACCTGTTAGGAGGAGCATTACAGGAATAAGCACACTAAGGCCTTAGTACTTTTCTGCTTATCTTTATCTGTCAACCAAGATGAAGAGGGCAGGGAGTAAGGCACGTGGGCGTGGGCGCGGAGCAGGGAGAGGAGCAGGGAGAGGACGTGGTGATTCTGTGCCTGCTGCGGGCGCCGGTGACTCGTCGTCACTCAGTTTCAGCAGGGAACAGTCCTTCATGCGCAGCTTTGTCGGAGAGCGCCGTGCACCGCTGCTGCGTGAAGACCAAATTGAAGCCGTTGTCGGGTGGATGGCAGCTAACGCCTCGGCATCGACTTCAGTTAGTGCCACATCCTCTCAGGCACAGAGCACTGGAGAGCAGCCATCTGTCTCTTCACCACCTGCCAAATTGGCCAGGCAGTCAGAGAGCCCAGGACAGGAGCCGTCTCTACTTCTGTTCTCTGAATCTCTTGGCTTGGAAACAGGGGGCCAGCCAAGCAGCATTGGAGAAATGGAAGAAGAGGCAGTGTGCAGTGATGCCCAACACCTTTTTCTCTCTGACTCTGAAGAGGCAGGTGGGCCAGTGCCTCCGGTGACCACAGCGCAGTACGCATCTGATGATGAAACTCAGGTGCCGCTTTCTCGTGCGTACTGTGCTGCTGAGACTACCCAGGAGGAGCAGTTGGTGGCAGAGGGTAGTGGAGATGATGAGGTCCTTGACCCATCGTGGCGTGAGGAACAGGAAGGTGGTGGGAGCAGCTCAGAGGAAGAGCTTCCTCTTACGGGCCAAAGAGGGAGAGGGAGGGGGAAGACTGCGGAGCCTGTAGCCTCCACTTTGGCACCCGTTAGGAGCCTGTCTCTTTCCAAAGCCAAAAAGGGCGCTCCCAAGACTTGCAGTGCCTGGTCCTTTTTTGACACAGTTGCAGATGACATTTGTTTTGTCAAATGCAAGCTGTGTCATCATAAAGTAAAAAGAGGGAAAAATGTCAGCAACCTCAATACCACAAATATGTGGAAACATGTGCGGACCAGGCACGCGGTGGAGTTACAGAAACACACTGAAGATGTAGGCCAACCAACAGCGGCAGCTACCACCTCTTCAGCTCGTGTTGCCTCTTCCTCCAGCTCACGCACAGCTGGTTTGGCTTCCTCCCAGAGACCTTGTGTAATTCCACCCACAGCACCACCTTCCCAGTCATCCTCACACTCCCAGTCTACTCTACAGCCATCGGTAGTACAGGCATGGGAGAAAAGGCGGGCATTCTCGGCCAACCACCCCCGAGCACAGGCTCTGAATGCAGGCATTGCCAAACTGTTGTCCCTGGAAATGCTCTCGTTCAGGCTGGTGGAGACTGACAGCTTCCGTGACTTGATGGCATTGGCAGTCCCACAGTACAAGGTGCCCAGCCGCTTTTACTTCAGCAGGCAGGCTGTCCCTGCCTTGCACAGGCATGTTGAGGCAAACATAAAACATGCGCTACTGAACGCCGTCAGTAGCAAGGTCCACCTCACCACCGATGCGTGGACCAGTCAGCATGGACAGGGGCGATATGTTTCCCTCACTGCCCATTGGGTTAATGTTGTTGAGCCAGGTACAGATCGTGCGAGTGGCGCAGGACTTGTCCTGCCCACTCCAAGGATTGCAGGAATCCAGTCTGTACGCATCGACTCCTCCTCTTACACCAGTTCCTCTGATTCCTCTCTGCAGGATCCGTCACAGTCCACCCCCACATGGACCCGTGAACGTTTACCTATGACCGACATGAGCACAGCCGTGGCCAAACGTCAGCAGGCCGTCTTGAAACTAGTTTCATTGGGGCATCGAAGCCACACAGCGCAGGAGCTCTGGAATGCCATAAAGCAGGAGAGCGATGTGTGGTTACTGCCAGCGAATCTCCAGCCAGGCATGGTAGTGTGTGACAATGGCCGAAATCTGGTGGCAGCTTTGGCCCTTGGCAACCTCACTCACATCCCATGTCTGGCACATGTGCTCAATTTGGTTGTGCAGAGTTTTCTGAGGGACTATCCGGATCTTGATGCCCTGCTGCACAAGGTCCGCCTAGAGTGTGCTCACTTGCGGCGTTCCAGCTTGGCCAGATCCCGCATTGCTGCTCTGCAGCGCCGATTCCGCCTTCCGGAACACCGCATCATATGTGACCTACCTACCCGGTGGAATTCCACGTTACATATGTTGGAGCGGTTGTGTGAGCAGCAGCAAGCAGTTATGGAGTACCAGCTGCATCAGGCGCAAAGAAGTCGCAGTCAGCGCCGATCAGACTTCACAACCACAGAGTGGGCCACTATGAAGGACGTCTGCCAGGTTTTGCGTCCTTTTGATTATTCCACGCGGATAGCAAGTGCAGATGATGCACTAGTCAGCATGACTGTCCCCCTTATCTGCCTGCTTCAGCAAACTTTGCAAGGGTTAAGGGATGATGTGGTGGAAGAGGTGGAGGATGAGGAGTCACCTTTTCCATCAGCTTCTGGAGAGTCAGCGCCACGTGGTTCCTCACAAAGGGGTACGCAGGGGCCAATTTGTGAGGAGGATGAGGAGGAGTCAATGGAGGAGGAAGAGCTCCGTCCAGAGGAGGGAGCGACACAATTGTCTAGTGGTCAGTGTGTACAGCGAGGGTGGGGTGATGACGAGCGGGCAGAGATCATGTCTCAAGCAGGGGACAGCGTTTCTGGGCCAGTTGGCACTCTGCAGCACATGGTGGATTTCATGCTGCAGTGCCTGAGAAACGACCGCCGCATCGACCACATTCTCAACATGCCTGATTATTGGGTGTTCACCCTCCTCGATCCTCGCTACCGGGACAACGTCCAAAACCTCATCCCTGCGTTGACCCGGGAGCGTAAATTGCGGGAGTACCACGACACACTGGTGAATTCCATCATCTTCTCCTGTCCAACTGAGAGGAGTGCTGCTAGTGCTTTATAAAGCAGCTCAGTGCGTCGAGGCAGTGGGGGAGGCTCTGCCCAAAGAGGGAGCAGAAGCAGTGCCTCTGCCCAAGGCAAGCCCAGTATGGCACAACTCTGGCACACTTTTGTGTGCCCGCCCCAAATGTCTACACCATCACCGGCGGCTCCAGTCAGCAGGAGGCAACGGTTCCGTCAGATGGTGACAGACTACATGGCTTGCCCTCTTACTGTACTCCCAGACGGCTCTTCCCCGTTCAAGTTTTGGGTCTCTAAGCTGGATACATGGCCAGAGCTAAGCCAGTATGCATTGGAGGTGCTGGCTTGCCCTGCGGCTAGTGTCTTATCGGAACGTGTCTTTAGTGCCGCAGGTGGTGTACTAACAGACCGTCGCATGCGACTATCCTCCGATAACGTTGACCGGCTTACTTTCCTGAAAATGAACCAGGCCTGGATCTCGCAGGAATTTGCCACTCCTCTGCCTGATTAAGTAATTGGGTGTCATCCAGGTCTCCTGCTGTGTTCATCTTTCTACCACCTGAACTGCTATTCCTGGGCTCCAACACCGCCAGTTGCGGCTCAGAAGTGCAGGCTGCACAGTAAAAACATACGACCCAGTGTTATTGGGTTTCAGTAACGTCAGCTGATCCCCAGCTGTGTAGCCGGCAATGTGTCCTGCGACCGCCACGCTGGCACAACAACCTAAATGCAAGGGAACCTGTCCCCCCCCCCCCGTCGTTTGTTACTGAAAGAGCCATCTTGTGCAGCAGTAATGCTGCACAAGGAAAAGGTAGCTCTTTTTTTTTAGCTCTTTGCACACGCAGAACTTAACACTTATAAAATGTGTTCACTGATACCGTTATACCGTCCCGGAGCTGGGACTTTCCTTCGTAATGTGACGCAGCACAGCCGTCATTCCTACCCCCTTGGTGCCATGCGCTGCCTCCTCAGCGTTGTTTTAAGCTGTCACGGAGCCTGCGCTGTTCTGTTATCCCTTGGGCATGCCCTATTTGCGCTGCCTGTCTTCTGACATAATTTGGTGTCAGGCTGGCTGCGCCTGTGCGGCCGCGGTGCCCGAGATCCCGCCTCGCAGTGTCTTCTGATTGAGTCACACTGCGGGCCTGGGATCCATGGGCATGCGCAGTGCATATCTTCCCCTCGGGCTCTCGCTCATTTCCCTCCGCCTTCTTTAGACTGTGCGCCGTCAGCTGATCCCTAGCATGCCACGGCCGTGACACCGCACAGTCTGAAGAAGAGGGAAGGAGGGGAGTGAGAGTCGAGGTTATGCACTGTGCATGCCCATGGTTCCAAGGCCCGCAGTGGGATTACGTTAGATGAGACTGCGAGGTGGGATCTGGAGCAGCGTGGACGCACAGGCACTGACAGCCTGACACCAAATTATGTCAGAAGACAGGCAGCGCTAATTGGGCATGGCCAAGGGCTAACAGAACAGTGCAGGCTCCGTGACAGCTTAAAACAACGCTGAGGAGGCAGCGCACGGCATCAAGGGGATAGGAATGACAGCTGTGCTGTGTCCCATTACGAAGGAAATTCGCACCTCCGGAACGGTTTAACGGTATAAAGGGACACATTTTTAGTGTTTACTTCGGTGTTTGCAAGGAGCATAATTAAAAGAGCAACCTTTTCCTTTTGCATCCTTAGTGCTGCACAAGATGGCTCTTTCAGCTACAAACGTCTTGGGGGGGGGGTTAAAGGTTTCCTTTCAACTTGCTCCAATCAGGCTTCGGCCTACACTCTGTTCCTCTGCTCCTCCTGCTGTCCCTGGGCTCTAACACCGCCAGTTGGTGCCTGGAAGTGCTGTGTGCACAGTCAACAGTCGCTCCTCTGTTATTGGGGTTCAGTAACGTCAGCTGATCCCCAGCTGTGTGTGCGGCAATACCTCCAATCTGCTCCTCCTGCTGTCCCTGGGCTCTAACACCGCCAGTTGGTGCCTGGAAGTGCTGTGTGCACAGTCAACAGTCGCTCCTCTGTTATTGGGGTTCAGTAACGTCAGCTCATCCCCAGCTGTGTGTGCGGCAATACCTCCAATCTGCTCCTCCTGCTGTCCCTGGGCTCTAACACCGCCAGTTGGTGCCTGGAAGTGCTGTGTGCACAGTCAACAGTCGCTCCTCTGTTATTGGGGTTCAGTAACGTCAGCTGATCCCCAGCTGTGTGTGCGGCAATACCTCCAATCTGCTCCTCCTGCTGTCCCTGGGCTCTAACACCGCCAGTTGGTGCCTGGAAGTGCTGTGTGCACAGTCAACAGTCGCTCCTCTGTTATTGGGGTTCAGTAACGTCAGCTGATCCCCAGCTGTGTGTGTGGCAATACCTCCAATCTGCTCCTCCTGCTGTCCCTGGGCTCTAACACCGCCAGTTGGTGCCTGGAAGTGCTGTGTGCACAGTCAACAGTCGCTCCTCTGTTATTGGGGTTCAGTAACGTCAGCTGATCCCCAGCTGTGTATCCGGCAATGTGTCATGCGACCGCCACGCTGGCACAACTAAAATGTAAGGGGACCTGTCCCCCCCCCCCAGGCGTTTGTTACTGAAAGAGCCACCATGTGCAGCACTAATACTGCACAAGGGAAAGGTCGCTCTTGAAATTATGCTCCTTGCAAACGCTGAACTACACACTCATGTAATGTGTCCCCTCACACCGTCCAACCGTCCCGGAGGTGGGACTTTCCTTTGTAATGTGATGCAGCACAGCCGTCATTGCTACCCCCTTGGCACCGTGCGCTGCCTCCTTAGCGTTGTTTGATTCCGTCATGGACCCTGCGCTGTTATGTTATCCCTTGGCCATGCACAGTTTGCGCTGCCCGTCCTCTGACATCATTTGTTGTCGTCCTGGCTGCGCCTGTGCGTCCACGCTGCCCGAAATCACACCTCGCAGTGTCGTCTAATGTGATCCCACAGTGGGCCTGGTATCCATGGCCATGCGCAGTGCATATACTAGCCTCTCACTCCCCTTCTTCACGCTTCTTCAGACTAGGCGGCGTCAGCTGATCCCTAATAGCATGCCACGGCCGTGACGCCACACAGTCTGAAGAAGCAGGAAGGAGGTGAGTGAGAGGCGATGATATGCACTGCGCATGCCCATGGATCCCTGGCCCGCAGTGGGACTACATTAGATGACACTGCAAGGTTGGATCTCGGGCAGCTTGGACGCACAGGCACTGCCAGCCTGACACCTACATGATGTCAGAAGACGGGAACCGCTAACTGTGCATGGCCAAGGGATAACATTACAGCGCGGGCTCCGTGACAGAACCAAACAACGTTGAGGAGGTGGCGCCCGGCACCAAGGGGGTTGGAATGACGGCTGTGCTGTGTCACATTACAAAGGAAAGTCCCACTTCCGGGATGGTTTGACGGTGTGAGGGGACACATTATATGAGTGTGTACTTCAGCGTTTGCAAGGAGCATAATTTTCGGAGCCACCATTTTCCATGTGCAGTATTACTGCTGTACAAGATGGCTCTTTCAGCAACAAATGCCTGGGGGGGGGGGTTAAAGGTTCCCTTTCAACGTGCTCCACTGCAGGCTTCGGCCTACACTCTGCTCCTCTTTGATTCCCTGGGTTTCAACACTGTCAGTTGCCACCTGGAAGTGTTGTCTACACAGAAAAAACACTAGGTGATGTGTCAGTGGGGTTCAGCACCGCCAGCTGTTCCCCTGCTGTGTAGTCGGCAACGTGTCCAGCACAAGCCACGCTGGCACAACAGAACAAAAGCTGCCACCAGTGCAGGCTTCGGCCTACACTCTGCTCCTCTACTCCTCCTGCTGACCCTGGGCTCAAACACCGCTAGTTTTTGCCCGGAAGTGCTAGCTGCACAGAGAAAAACACCAGCCAATGTGTCAGTGGGGTTCAGCACCGCCAGCTGTTCCCCTGCTGTGTAGTCGGCAACGTGTCCAGCACAAGCCACGCTGGCACAACAGAACAAAAGCTGCCACCAGTGCAGGCTTCGGCCTACACTCTGCTCCTCTCCTCCTCCTGCTGACCCTGGGCTCAAACACCGCTAGTTTTTGCCCGGAAGTGCTAGCTGCACAGAGAAAAACACCAGCCAATGTGTTAGTGGGGTTCAGCAACGCCAGCTGTTCCCCTGCTGTGTAGCCGGCAACGTGACCTGCAAACGCCATGCAGGCACAGGAACTGAAATTAAAGGGAACCTGGCCCCACCCCCCCAGGTGTTTCTATGTATAACAGCCACCTAGTACAGCAGTACTGCTGCATTTGTACAAGGTGGCTGACTTTTTCTCCTTGCCCACGTGGAACTCAACACGTACAAAATGTGTCTCATTGAGACCATTCCACTGTCCCTGAGGTGTGACTTTCCTTTGTAATGATACGCAGCACCCCCCTTGGTAGCGTTTCCCGTCTTTTGTCATCATGGTTAGCTGGCTGCGCCTGTGCATCCGCCCTGCTAGAAACAACGCCCCTCGTTGTCATATTTATTTTGTCAGCGAGGGTGTGGTTTATGGGCACGAGCAGTGCATATGTTCGCCTGTCTTAACTCATCTCCTTCCGCCTTCTTCAGACTGTGCGGCCTCCTGGCCGTGGTAGGCGATAAGGGATCAGCTGAGGCCGCCCAGTCTGGAGCAGGTGTAAGGACATGTGTAAGCGGCAAACCTATTTACTGCACAAGGCCACGAATCCCAGCCACGCAGTGTGATTTTTTGAAAACACACTGTGGGTCTGGGATTCATGTCCATCGCTAACCGCAACGGCCGACATGAAATGAGGTCAGAAGACAGGAAGCGCTCACAGCGCATGGCCAAGGGATCACAATAGCGCAGACTCCTGTACAGCAAATAACAACGCTCAGGAATCTGCGCCCAGTACCTAGGTGCAAATTTTGACACCTGTGCTGCGTCTCCTTAAAAAGACAAGTCACGCCTCCACAACTGTTTGACAGTATAATGGGCTAAATAGTGTACGTGTTTTAGTCAGCGTGTGCAAGGAGCAAAACAAATAGAGCAACCTTTTACTTGTGCAGCATTAATGCTGCACAAGGTGTGGCTCTTGTACCTTGCAACACCTGAGGGGGGTTAAAGGTAACCTTTGAAATTGGTTCAACTAGGCTTCGGCCTACACTCTGCTCCTCTCCTGCTGACCCTGGGCTCAAACACCGCCAGTTTCTGCCCGGACATGCTAGCTGCACAGAGAGAAACACCAGCCAATGTGTTAGTGGGGTTCAGCACCACCAGCTGTTCCCCTGCTGTGTAGTCGGCATCATGTCCAGCACAAGCCACGCTGGCACAACTGACCAAAAGCTGCCACCAGTGCAGGCTTCGGCCTACACTTTGCTCCTCTCCTCCTCCTGCTGACCCTGGGCTCAAACAACGCCAGTTTCTGCCCGGACATGCTAGCTGCACAGAGAAAAACACCAGCCAATGTGTTAGTGGGGTTCAGCACCGCCAGCTGTTCCCCTGCTGTGTAGCTGGCAACGTGTCCTGCAAACGCCACGCAGGCACATGAACTGAAATTGAAGGGAGCCTGCCCCCCACCCCCCCAGGTGTTTCTATGTATAACAGCCACCTTGTACAGCAGTACTGCTGTATTTGTACAAGGTGGCTGACTTTTTCTCCTTGCACACGTGGAACTCAACAAGTACAAAATGTGTCTCATTACAGACCATTACAATGTCCCTGAGGTGTGACTTTCCTTTTTAATGACACGCAGCACCCCCATTGTTAGCGCTGCCCGTCTCCTGACATCATTGGTTGGCTGGCTGTGCCTGTGCATCCCCCCTGCCCGACACAACGCCCCCCGTTGTCTCATATATTTTGACTGCGAGGGTGTGATTGATGGGCACGAGCAGTGCATATGTTCCCCTGTCTTCACTCCCCTCCTTCCGCCTTCTGACTGTGTGGCCTCATGGCCGCGGCATGAGATAAGGGATCAGCTGAGGCCGCCCAGTCTGAAGCAGGTGTAAGGACATGTGTGAGCGGCGAACATATTTACTGCACAAGGCCACGAATCCCAGCACCGCAGTGTGACTTTAGGAAAAGCCACTGTGGGTCTGGGATTTATGGCCATCGTTAACCGCACCGGCCAACATGAAATGAGGTCATGAGACGGCCTGCACTAACAGGGTATTGCCAAGGGATAACACAAGAGCGCAGTTTCCTGTACTGCAAATAACAACGGTAAGGAATCTGCGCACAGCACCTAGGTGTAAATTTGTACACCTGTGCTGCGTCTCCTTAAAAAGACTAGTAGTCACGCCTCCACTACTGTTTGACAGTATAATGGGCTAAATAGTGTACGTGTTTAATTCAGCGTGTGCAAGGAGCAAAATTAAATAGAGCAACCTTTGACTTGTGCATCATTAATGCTGTTCAAGGTGTGGCTCTTGTACCTTGCAACACCTGAGGGGGGGGTTAAAGGTAACCTTTGAAATTGGTTCAACTAGGCTTCGGCCTACACTCTGCTCCTCTACTCCTCCTGCTGACCCTGGGCTCAAACACCGCTAGTTTTTGCCCGGAACTGCTAGCTGCACAGAGAAAAACACCAGCCAATGTGTTAGTGGGGTTCAGCAACGCCAGCTGTTCCCCTGCTGTGTAGTCGGCAACGTGTCCAGCACAAGCCACGCTGGCACAACAGAACAAAAGCTGCCACCAGTGCAGGCTTCGGCCTACACTTTGCTCCTCTCCTCCTCCTGCTGACCCTGGGCTCAAACAACGCCAGTTTCTGCCCGGACATGCTAGCTGCACAGAGAAAAACACCAGCCAATGTGTTAGTGGGGTTCAGCACCGCCAGCTGTTCCTCTGCTGTGTAGTCGGCATCGTGTCCAGCACAAGCCACGCTGGCACAACTGACCAAAAGCTGCCACCAGTGCAGGCTTCGGCCTACACTTTGCTCCTCTCCTCCTCCTGCTGACCCTGGGCTCAAACAACGCCAGTTTCTGCCCGGACATGCTAGCTGCACAGAGAAAAACACCAGCCAATGTGTTAGTGGGGTTCAGCACCGCCAGCTGTTCCCCTGCTGTGTAGCTGGCAACGTGTCCTGCAAACGCCACGCAGGCACATGAACTGAAATTGAAGGGAGCCTGCCCCCCACCCCCCCCAGGTGTTTCTATGTATAACAGCCACCTTGTACAGCAGTACTGCTGCATTTGTACAAGGTGGCTGACTTTTTCTCCTTGCACACGTGGAACTCAACAAGTACAAAATGTGTCTCATTACAGACCATTACAATGTCCCTGAGGTGTGACTTTCCTTTTTAATGACACGCAGCACCCCCATTGTTAGCGCTGCCCGTCTCCTGACATCGTTGGTTGGCTGGCTGTGCCTGTGCGTCCCCCCTGCCCGACACAACGCCCCCCGTTGTCTCATATATTTTGACTGCGAGGGTGTGATTGATGGGCACGAGCAGTGCATATGTTCCCCTGTCTTCACTCCCCTCCTTCCGCCTTCTTCTGACTGTGCGGCCTCATGGCCGCGGCATGCGATAAGGGATCAGCTGAGGCCGCCCAGTCTGAAGCAGGTGTAAGGACATGTGTGAGCGGCGAACATATTTACTGCACAAGGCCACGAATCCCAGCACCGCAGTGTGACTTTAGGAAAAGCCACTGTGGGTCTGGGATTTATGGCCATCGTTAACCGCACCGGCCAACATGAAATGAGGTCATGAGACGGCCTGCACTAACAGGGTATTGCCAAGGGATAACACAAGAGCGCAGTTTCCTGTACTGCAAATAACAACGGTAAGGAATCTGCGCACAGCACCTAGGTGTAAATTTGTACACCTGTGCTGCGTCACCTTAAAAAGACTAGTAGTCACGCCTCCACTACTGTTTGACAGTATAATGGGCTAAATAGTGTACGTGTTTAATTCAGCGTGTGCAAGGAGCAAAATTAAATAGAGCAACCTTTGACTTGTGCATCATTAATGCTGTTCAAGGTGTGGCTCTTGTACCTTGCAACACCTGAGGGGGGGGTTAAAGGTAACCTTTGAAATTGGTTCAACTAGGCTTCGGCCTACACTCTGCTCCTCTCCTGCTGACCCTGGGCTCAAACACCGCTAGTTTTTGCCCGGAAATGCTAGCTGCACAGAGAAAAACACCAGCCAATGTGTTAGTGGGGTTCAGCACCGCCAGCTGTTCCCCCGCTGTGTAAGCCGGCATCGTGTCCAGCACAAGCCACGCTGGCACAACCGACCAAAAGCTGCCACCAGTGCAGGCTTCGGCCTACACTTTGCTCCTCTCCTCCTCCTGCTGACCCTGGGCTCAAACACCGCCAGTTTTTGCCCAGACATGCGATCTGCACAGAGAAAAACACCAGCCAATGTGTTAGTGGGGTTCAGCAACGCCAGCTGTTCCCCTGCTGTGCAGCTTGCAACGTGACCTGCAAACGCCACGCAGGCACATGAACTGAAATTGAAGGGAGCCTGGCCCCCACCCCCAGGTGTTTCTATGTATAACAGCCACCTTGTACAGCAGTACTGCTGCATTTGTACAAGGTGGCTGATGTTTTCTCCTTGCCCACGTGGAACTCAACACGTACAAAATGTGTCTCTTTGAGACCATTCCACTGTCCCTGAGGTGTGACTTTCCTTTCTAATGATACGCAGCACCCCCCTTGGTAGCGCTTCCCGTCTTCTGACATCATTGGTTGGCTACTTGCGCCTGTTCGTCCGCCCTGCCTGAATAAAATGCTCCTCGTTGTCTTAATTATTTTGACTGCGAGGGTGTGATTGATGGGCACGTGCAGTGCATATCTTCGCCTGTCTTAACTCATCTCCTTCCGCCTTCTTCAGACTGTGCAGCCTCATGGCCGCGGCATGCGAGAAGGGATCAGCAGAGGCCGCCCAGTCTGAAGCAGGTGTAAGGACGTGTGTGAGCGGCCAAAATATTTACTGCTCAAGGCCACGAATCCCAGCACCGCAGTGTGGCTTTATGAAAAGACACTGTGGGTCTGGGATTTATGGCCATCGTTAACCGCACCGGCCAACATGAAATGATGTCATAAGATGGGCAGCGCTAACAGGGCATTGCCAAGGGATAACACAAGAGCGCAGACTCCTGTACAGCAAATAACAACGCTCAGGAAGCTGCGCCAAGCACCAAGGCGTTATTTTGGACACCTGTGCTGCGTCTCATCAAAAAACCAAGTCACGCATCCACTACAGTTTGACTGTAGAATGGGGTAAATTGTGTATGTCTTTCATTCAGCGTGTGCAAGTAGACAAATTAATAGAGCAACCTTTCACTTGTGCAGCATTAATACTGCACAAGGTGTGTCTCTTGTACTTTGTAACACCTGAGGGGGGGGTTAAAGGTTTCCTTTGAAATTGGTTCAACTAGGCTTCGGCCTACACTCTGCTCCTCTCCTCCTCCTCCTGCTTCAACACGGGCTCTAACATCGCTAGTTTTTGCCCGCAAGTGCTAGCTGCACAGAGAAAAACACACGCCATTGTGTTAGTGGGGTTCAGCAACGCCAGCTGTTCCCCCAGTGTGTAGCCGGCAAAGTGTCCTGCAAACGCAACGCAGACACAAAGCTGCCTCCAGTGCAGGCTTCGGCCTACACTCATCTCCCCCTGCTTACCCTTTGCTCCAACACCGCTAGTTGGGGCTCTAGGAAGACAATCTTTAATAGGCAAGGCAACGCATCCGGGTTCCAGCACCGCCAGCTGGTTCTCGGCAGTGTTCTTGTCACAGGTACTCCCTCGTGCCAAGCCTGGTTTCAGCACCGTCAGCTGTTTCTGGGTTGTGTCAACTTCACTGAGACGCCTATGCTTGCCCCGTCGTGGTGCGGTCGAGTTAGCCAACTCCAGGGTGCCTCCAGTTTAGGAGCTTCCTATGTGGGCTGCGTGAACTGGTAGTCAAGGCTGGTTCTGTAGTGCCAGTAGGCCCAGCTCCCCCTGTAGGACTGTTGGGGTTCGGTAACTGCGGCTGCCTCGCGGCCTAGCTGTTCTCTCCTCTCCTGTGGACCTTCGGGTCCACCACCTGGTTCCAGCACCGTCAGCTGGTTCCGGGCCGAGCCTTTGGCTTAGGTGCCTCCTCCTGGGTATCCGAGTTCCGCCAACGCCAGGCGGTCCTTGGTAGTGCTTTTAAGCGCGGGCACCTACAGCTTAGTAACCGGGTTCCAGCACCGTCAGCTGGTCCTCGGTCGTGCCATTGGCTCTTACACACTGGGGCAACGCATCCGGGTTCCAGCACCGCCAGCTGGTTCTCGGCAGTGTTCTTGTCACAGGTACTCCCTCGTGCCAAGCCTGGTTTCAGCACCGTCAGCTGTTTCCGGGTTGTGTCAACTTCACTGAGACGCCTATGCTTGCCCCGTCGTGGTGCGGTCGAGTTAGCCAACTCCAGGGTGCCTCCAGTTTAGGAGCTTCCTATGTGGGCTGCGTGAACTGGTAGTCAAGGCTGGTTCTGTAGTGCCAGTAGGCCCAGCTCCCCCTGTAGGACTGTTGGGGTTCGGTAACTGCGGCTGCCTCGCGGCCTAGCTGTTCTCTCCTCTCCTGTGGACCTTCGGGTCCACCACCTGGTTCCAGCACCGTCAGCTGGTTCCGGGCCGAGCCTTTGGCTTAGGTGCCTCCTCCTGGGTATCCGAGTTCCGCCAACGCCAGGCGGTCCTTGGTAGTGCTTTTAAGCGCGGGCACCTACAGCTTAGTAACCGGGTTCCAGCACCGTCAGCTGGTCCTCGGTCGTGCCATTGGCTCTTGCACACTGGGGCAACGCATCCGGGTTCCAGCACCGCCAGCTGGTTCTCGGCAGTGTTCTTGTCACAGGTACTCCCTCGTGCCAAGCCTGGTTTCAGCACCGTCAGCTGTTTCCGGGTTGTGTCAACTTCACTGAGACGCCTATGCTTGCCCCGTCGTGGTGCGGTCGAGTTAGCCAACTCCAGGGTGCCTCCAGTTTAGGAGCTTCCTATGTGGGCTGCGTGAACTGGTAGTCAAGGCTGGTTCTGTAGTGCCAGTAGGCCCAGCTCCCCCTGTAGGACTGTTGGGGTTCGGTAACTGCGGCTGCCTCGCGGCCTAGCTGTTCTCTCCTCTCCTGTGGACCTTCGGGTCCACCACCTGGTTCCAGCACCGTCAGCTGGTTCCGGGCCGAGCCTTTGGCTTAGGTGCCTCCTCCTGGGTATCCGAGTTCCGCCAACGCCAGGCGGTCCTTGGTAGTGCTTTTAAGCGCGGGCACCTACAGCTTAGTAACCGGGTTCCAGCACCGTCAGCTGGTCCTCGGTCGTGCCATTGGCTCTTGCACACTGGGGCAACGCATCCGGGTTCCAGCACCGCCAGCTGGTTCTCGGCAGTGTTCTTGTCACAGGTACTCCCTCGTGCCAAGCCTGGTTTCAGCACCGTCAGCTGTTTCCGGGTTGTGTCAACTTCACTGAGACGCCTATGCTTGCCCCGTCGTGGTGCGGTCGAGTTAGCCAACTCCAGGGTGCCTCCAGTTTAGGAGCTTCCTATGTGGGCTGCGTGAACTGGTAGTCAAGGCTGGTTCTGTAGTGCCAGTAGGCCCAGCTCCCCCTGTAGGACTGTTGGGGTTCGGTAACTGCGGCTGCCTCGCGGCCTAGCTGTTCTCTCCTCTCCTGTGGACCTTCGGGTCCACCACCTGGTTCCAGCACCGTCAGCTGGTTCCGGGCCGAGCCTTTGGCTTAGGTGCCTCCTCCTGGGTATCCGAGTTCCGCCAACGCCAGGCGGTCCTTGGTAGTGCTTTTAAGCGCGGGCACCTACAGCTTAGTAACCGGGTTCCAGCACCGTCAGCTGGTCCTCGGTCGTGCCATTGGCTCTTGCACACTGGGGCAACGCATCCGGGTTCCAGCACCGCCAGCTGGTTCTCGGCAGTGTTCTTGTCACAGGTACTCCCTCGTGCCAAGCCTGGTTTCAGCACCGTCAGCTGTTTCCGGGTTGTGTCAACTTCACTGAGACGCCTATGCTTGCCCCGTCGTGGTGCGGTCGAGTTAGCCAACTCCAGGGTGCCTCCAGTTTAGGAGCTTCCTATGTGGGCTGCGTGAACTGGTAGTCAAGGCTGGTTCTGTAGTGCCAGTAGGCCCAGCTCCCCCTGTAGGACTGTTGGGGTTCGGTAACTGCGGCTGCCTCGCGGCCTAGCTGTTCTCTCCTCTCCTGTGGACCTTCGGGTCCACCACCTGGTTCCAGCACCGTCAGCTGGTTCCGGGCCGAGCCTTTGGCTTAGGTGCCTCCTCCTGGGTAACCGAGTTCCGCCAACGCCAGGCGGTCCTTGGTAGTGCTTTTAAGCGCGGGCACCTACAGCTTAGTAACCGGGTTCCAGCACCGTCAGCTGGTCCTCGGTTGTGCCATTGGCTCTTGCACACTGGGGCAACGCATCCGGGTTCCAGCACCGCCAGCTGGTTCTCGGCAGTGTTCTTGTCACAGGTACTCCCTCGTGCCAAGCCTGGTTTCAGCACCGTCAGCTGTTTCCGGGTTGTGTCAACTTCACTGAGACGCCTATGCTTGCCCCGTCGTGGTGCGGTCGAGTTAGCCAACTCCAGGGTGCCTCCAGTTTAGGAGCTTCCTATGTGGGCTGCGTGAACTGGTAGTCAAGGCTGGTTCTGTAGTGCCAGTAGGCCCAGCTCCCCCTGTAGGACTGTTGGGGTTCGGTAACTGCGGCTGCCTCGCGGCCTAGCTGTTCTCTCCTCTCCTGTGGACCTTCGGGTCCACCACCTGGTTCCAGCACCGTCAGCTGGTTCCGGGCCAAGCCTTTGGCTTAGGTGCCTCCTCCTGGGTATCCGAGTTCCGCCAACGCCAGGCGGTCCTTGGTAGTGCTTTTAAGCGCGGGCACCTACAGCTTAGTAACCGGGTTCCAGCACCGTCAGCTGGTCCTCGGTCGTGCCATTGGCTCTTGCACACTGGGGCAACGCATCCGGGTTCCAGCACCGCCAGCTGGTTCTCGGCAGTGTTCTTGTCACAGGTACTCCCTCGTGCCAAGCCTGGTTTCAGCACCGTCAGCTGTTTCCGGGTTGTGTCAACTTCACTGAGACGCCTATGCTTGCCCCGTCGTGGTGCGGTCGAGTTAGCCAACTCCAGGGTGCCTCCAGTTTAGGAGCTTCCTATGTGGGCTGCGTGAACTGGTAGTCAAGGCTGGTTCTGTAGTGCCAGTAGGCCCAGCTCCCCCTGTAGGACTGTTGGGGTTCGGTAACTGCGGCTGCCTCGCGGCCTAGCTGTTCTCTCCTCTCCTGTGGACCTTCGGGTCCACCACCTGGTTCCAGCACCGTCAGCTGGTTCCGGGCCGAGCCTTTGGCTTAGGTGCCTCCTCCTGGGTATCCGAGTTCCGCCAACGCCAGGCGGTCCTTGGTAGTGCTTTTAAGCGCAGGCACCTACAGCTTAGTAACCGGGTTCCAGCACCGTCAGCTGGTCCTCGGTCGTGCCATTGGCTCTTGCACACTGGGGCAACGCATCCGGGTTCCAGCACCGCCAGCTGGTTCTCGGCAGTGTTCTTGTCACAGGTACTCCCTCGTGCCAAGCCTGGTTTCAGCACCGTCAGCTGTTTCCGGGTTGTGTCAACTTCACTGAGACGCCTATGCTTGCCCCGTCGTGGTGCGGTCGAGTTAGCCAACTCCAGGGTGCCTCCAGTTTAGGAGCTTCCTATGTGGGCTGCGTGAACTGGTAGTCAAGGCTGGTTCTGTAGTGCCAGTAGGCCCAGCTCCCCCTGTAGGACTGTTGGGGTTCGGTAACTGCGGCTGCCTCGCGGCCTAGCTGTTCTCTCCTCTCCTGTGGACCTTCGGGTCCACCACCTGGTTCCAGCACCGTCAGCTGGTTCCGGGCCGAGCCTTTGGCTTAGGTGCCTCCTCCTGGGTAACCGAGTTCCGCCAACGCCAGGCGGTCCTTGGTAGTGCTTTTAAGCGCGGGCACCTACAGCTTAGTAACCGGGTTCCAGCACCGTCAGCTGGTCCTCGGTCGTGCCATTGGCTCTTGCACACTGGGGCAACGCATCCGGGTTCCAGCACCGCCAGCTGGTTCTCGGCAGTGTTCTTGTCACAGGTACTCCCTCGTGCCAAGCCTGGTTTCAGCACCGTCAGCTGTTTCCGGGTTGTGTCAACTTCACTGAGACGCCTATGCTTGCCCCGTCGTGGTGCGGTCGAGTTAGCCAACTCCAGGGTGCCTCCAGTTTAGGAGCTTCCTATGTGGGCTGCGTGAACTGGTAGTCAAGGCTGGTTCTGTAGTGCCAGTAGGCCCAGCTCCCCCTGTAGGACTGTTGGGGTTCGGTAACTGCGGCTGCCTCGCGGCCTAGCTGTTCTCTCCTCTCCTGTGGACCTTCGGGTCCACCACCTGGTTCCAGCACCGTCAGCTGGTTCCGGGCCGAGCCTTTGGCTTAGGTGCCTCCTCCTGGGTAACCGAGTTCCGCCAACGCCAGGGGGTCCTTGGTAGTGCTTTTAAGCGCGGGCACCTACAGCTTAGTAACCGGGTTCCAGCACCGTCAGCTGGTCCTCGGTCGTGCCATTGGCTCTTGCACACTGGGGCAACGCATCCGGGTTCCAGCACCGCCAGCTGGTTCTCGGCAGTGTTCTTGTCACAGGTACTCTCTCGTGCCAAGCCTGGTTTCAGCACCGTCAGCTGTTTCCGGGTTGTGTCAACTTCACTGAGACGCCTATGCTTGCCCCGTCGTGGTGCGGTCGAGTTAGCCAACTCCAGGGTGCCTCCAGTTTAGGAGCTTCCTATGTGGGCTGCGTGAACTGGTAGTCAAGGCTGGTTCTGTAGTGCCAGTAGGCCCAGCTCCCCCTGTAGGACTGTTGGGGTTCGGTAACTGCGGCTGCCTCGCGGCCTAGCTGTTCTCTCCTCTCCTGTGGACCTTCGGGTCCACCACCTGGTTCCAGCACCGTCAGCTGGTTCCGGGCCGAGCCTTTGGCTTAGGTGCCTCCTCCTGGGTAACCGAGTTCCGCCAACGCCAGGCGGTCCTTGGTAGTGCTTTTAAGCGCGGGCACCTACAGCTTAGTAACCGGGTTCCAGCACCGTCAGCTGGTCCTCGGTCGTGCCATTGGCTCTTGCACACTGGGGCAACGCATCCGGGTTCCAGCACCGCCAGCTGGTTCTCGGCAGTGTTCTTGTCACAGGTACTCCCTCGTGCCAAGCCTGGTTTCAGCACCGTCAGCTGTTTCCGGGTTGTGTCAACTTCACTGAGACGCCTATGCTTGCCCCGTCGTGGTGCGGTCGAGTTAGCCAACTCCAGGGTGCCTCCAGTTTAGGAGCTTCCTATGTGGGCTGCGTGAACTGGTAGTCAAGGCTGGTTCTGTAGTGCCAGTAGGCCCAGCTCCCCCTGTAGGACTGTTGGGGTTCGGTAACTGCGGCTGCCTCGCGGCCTAGCTGTTCTCTCCTCTCCTGTGGACCTTCGGGTCCACCACCTGGTTCCAGCACCGTCAGCTGGTTCCGGGCCGAGCCTTTGGCTTAGGTGCCTCCTCCTGGGTAACCGAGTTCCGCCAACGCCAGGCGGTCCTTGGTAGTGCTTTTAAGCGCGGGCACCTACAGCTTAGTAACCGGGTTCCAGCACCGTCAGCTGGTCCTCGGTCGTGCCATTGGCTCTTGCACACTGGGGCAACGCATCCGGGTTCCAGCACCGCCAGCTGGTTCTCGGCAGTGTTCTTGTCACAGGTACTCCCTCGTGCCAAGCCTGGTTTCAGCACCGTCAGCTGTTTCCGGGTTGTGTCAACTTCACTGAGACGCCTATGCTTGCCCCGTCGTGGTGCGGTCGAGTTAGCCAACTCCAGGGTGCCTCCAGTTTAGGAGCTTCCTATGTGGGCTGCGTGAACTGGTAGTCAAGGCTGGTTCTGTAGTGCCAGTAGGCCCAGCTCCCCCTGTAGGACTGTTGGGGTTCGGTAACTGCGGCTGCCTCGCGGCCTAGCTGTTCTCTCCTCTCCTGTGGACCTTCGGGTCCACCACCTGGTTCCAGCACCGTCAGCTGGTTCCGGGCCGAGCCTTTGGCTTAGGTGCCTCCTCCTGGGTAACCGAGTTCCGCCAACGCCAGGGGGTCCTTGGTAGTGCTTTTAAGCGCGGGCACCTACAGCTTAGTAACCGGGTTCCAGCACCGTCAGCTGGTCCTCGGTCGTGCCATTGGCTCTTGCACACTGGGGCAACGCATCCGGGTTCCAGCACCGCCAGCTGGTTCTCGGCAGTGTTCTTGTCACAGGTACTCCCTCGTGCCAAGCCTGGTTTCAGCACCGTCAGCTGTTTCCGGGTTGTGTCAACTTCACTGAGACGCCTATGCTTGCCCCGTCGTGGTGCGGTCGAGTTAGCCAACTCCAGGGTGCCTCCAGTTTAGGAGCTTCCTATGTGGGCTGCGTGAACTGGTAGTCAAGGCTGGTTCTGTAGTGCCAGTAGGCCCAGCTCCCCCTGTAGGACTGTTGGGGTTCGGTAACTGCGGCTGCCTCGCGGCCTAGCTGTTCTCTCCTCTCCTGTGGGCCTTCGGGTCCACCACCTGGTTCCAGCACCGTCAGCTGGTTCTAGGCAGTGTCTTTTGCTCTTGTACCTTCTGCTCCCCATCCTGATTCCAGTAACGTCAGCTGGTTCCGGGCAGAGCCTTTGGCTTAGGTGCCTCCTTCTGGGTATCCAAGTTCCACCAACGTCAGGTGGTCCTTGGTAGTGCTTTCAGGCATGGGTACCTCCTGCTTAGTAACCGGGTTCCAGTAACGTCAGCTGGTCCTCGGTAGTTCCATTGGCTCTTGGACCTTCGGCTACCCATCCGGGTTCCAGTACCGTCAGCTGGTTCTCGGCAGTGTCTTTTGCTCTTGTACCTTCTGCTCCCCATCCTGGTTCCAGTAACGTCAGCTGGTTCCGGGCAGAGCCTTTGGCTTAGGTGCCTCCTTCTGGGTATCCGAGTTCCGCCAACGTCAGGCGGTCCTTGGTAGTGCTTTTTAGCACGGTACCTCCTGCTTAGTAACCGGGTTCCAGTAACATCAGCTGGTCCTCGGTAGTTCCATAGGCTCTTGAACCTTCGGGTAGCCATCCGAGTTCCAGTTCCATCAGCTGGTTCTTGGCATTTTCTCAGCCTTCTTGTACCTTCTGCTACATTTCCAAGTTGAAGACCCTAAAGTCGACGACCCGGAAGACCACCCCGATGACGACGACGACGACGACCCGGAAGACCACCCCGATGACGACGACGACGACGGCGGAGATGACGACGGAGACGACGACGGCGGAGACAACGACGGCGGAGATGACGACACTGAAGACGACGACCCTGGAGACGACGACATGGAAGACCGAGAAGCAGAAGAACAAGAGGCTGCAGAACAAAGAGCAGAAGAACATTAAGCATAACACTTAATATCAGAGCAAAAGATATTATCTAAATTATATGCAGAAGAAGACTAAGCAGTGTATGGGGGTGAGTCCGTTCCTCCTCGTGGTGCCCCTGGATAAAGCCTGATGCTGCAGGCCAAACTGAACGCGGACAAATGTAACTTTTGTGACTGGCAGAACGGAAGGTGTAATCTTCCAACTTTTATAGATAACAACTACGGGAATGCCTGTCACAAATGAGAATATGATGAAGAAGTAGAATAGGAAGAATAATAACAGTGGAATAAAAAGAATATGTAGAATAGGAAGAATAATAATAGTTGAAGAAAATGAATATGAAGAATGTAATAAAAAAAAAAAATAGGTAGAAGATGAAGAAGAAGATGAATAAGGTGAAGAAGTTGATGTCAAAGATGCTGATGATGATGATGAAGATGAAAGTGTGGGAAAAGGAAAAAAAAGAAGGGGAAGGTCGTGGAATAGTGAAACATCAATATATGACAAAATAAAAAAAAATTTACATAGTCAATATCTTTTTCAATCCGAACGTCTTTAAAAAAAAAAAAAATCATGCTATTCTATTTGATTGGACTAATCCTCATTGCCTTTAATGTCTCCGCCACCTCCCCCATACATCCTACATTATTCTTAGTTGTTTTCCTTCATGTAGAATGAACCTACAAGGAAAGAAAGGGTTTATTTTAATTCCGATATTTTGGTCCCATTGACTTGCATTGGGATCGGGTATCGGTATCGGCGATATCCGATATTTTTTGAATATCGGCCGATCCAAACCGATACCGATACTTTCCGATATCGGAAGGTATCGCTCAACACTAGTCACAAGCTCTCAATTTAAGTCTATGAGAACCTCGTTTTGACCTTGTACTGGCTCTCATAAACTTACATTGAGTTGTAACTTCTGGATTGTCCAGCAAACATCAAAACGATCCAACAGGTCACAAACTGCAGGAGACAAACGTAAGTGGCACCAATAACTGCAGAAGATTGGCAGCTGGTAGGGTCGATTAGTAGCATCGCTCCAATGCTGAAATAAAAAATATTGCTGGAGTGGTGCTTTAAAGCAGGGGTCCCCAACTCCAGTCCTCAAGGCCCACCAACAGGTCATGTTTTCAGGATTTCCTTTGCATTGCACAGGTGATGCAATTATTACCTGGGCAAGACTAAGGAAATCCTGAAAACATGACATGTTGGTGGGCCTTGAGGACTGGAGTTGGGGACCCCTGCTTTAAAGTAAAGAAAAACAATTTTATGTTTTTTTTTTTCAGTTATAAAGAGATAGACACCTCAGAGGCTTCCATTTTCTGCTGTATATTTTTGTATGGAGATGTATGGAATTTTGTGGAATATGACAAATTCAATTGAGAAAACCCCTGTGTCTCTTTGAAATTAGAGGCAGATAGTAGTATAATAAGGACCATACAATATGTAAAATACCTGCAAGAGTAAACGTGGCTTTTCCTAATGCTACGCCTGAAGAATCCTTTGCAACCATCACAGCTGGATGCACCATAATGTTTCCCTGTAGCTCTATCTCCACAAATTGCACACAAGCTGTTGATCCCATTGTCGATTCCGTTCATGATGACTGATTCTCCGGGAGAACTATCTAAAACATGAGGATAATACACAAGACATAATTAATGCAAAGTTATTGAGCAATACATAGCCAGCATGCCAGAGTAACAGAAAGGCAGACAAGCCTCAATGAACAGGTGGAATAGTTTGAATATGATTTTTATCAATGTAAATACACAATACTAAACATGAAACCAAAGAAAAATGTAAGAGGAAAAGGACTTTTTCATACTACATTAGCTGATATTCTTGGTAATAGAGTTTAAATAAAATCTCATAATACGTAGAACTCTTACACCAGGATCACATAAAGGAGAGGATGGAGCATAGAAGGGCTAGGGTAAGACTTGGACAAAAAGCAGCCATGGCACATATACCCATCCAGGCCACATACTATAATCACCCTCGATCAGTGAGTTTTGCTTTACTTGGTCATGCCCCTCACCAATCTCTTAAAGGAGTTATTTGAAAAGCCATATGTGGTTGACGCAGCAGTGAGTCCTCCAGGCAGTATTCTGGCTACCATCATGTTCTCACTGATTAAAAAAAATTATAATGCTCACCTCTCCTCCTCGTTTCCATGTAGTGATGTCATCATGCCCAATCTGCTGAGATGTGAAGTATAGCGTGGCACTACCGTGAGGTGATCTAGTAGGTTACCAAAACCAATGTGCCGTAAAATAAAGAACTTGGCACTCAACTTAGTATGTCATTGCAAAATGATTTTTTTTTATTATTTTTGCAGTCTGTAAACGTTTCGCTCTTACCTAGACCTTCATCAGTCCTACTGCTTGTCACAGAAAGATTATGGTGTAAAATTGTATACACAGGATTGGAGTAACGAGCTCCTCATAATGTTTATGAAGTTGCTTAAAGGAGTTAGGCTGCCGTCACACTGTCAGTACTTGGTCAGTATTTTACATCAGTATTTGTAAGCCAAAACCAGGAGTGGAACAATTAGAGGAAAAGTATAATAGAAACATATGCACCACTTCTGTATTTATCACCCACTCCAGGTTTTGGCTTACAGATACTGATGTAGAATACTGACCAAATACTGCTAGTGTGATGGCAGCCTTACTCCTATCAGAATTCACGTGTAGAAAATAGGTATAACTGTAGCAAGATAACATATGGTAGACCTTATTGGGTTGCAGTCGTATTACTGGCATAGAATGTTCCTATAATGGAATCACAGTCCTGGTGCCACAGGGGCTTAATATGCTACCCTATAAAGGGTCCCTGCTGTGGAAAAAAGGTGAGGGCACAGTCGACCTCTAAATATTATGTCTGTCCTCCAGGGGCTGCAGTGGTGGTCAGGGGTTAATGTGTGCCAAAGAGAAGCGGCATCTGCCGCTCGTCTCTGAGATGTCAGACACCATCTGACATGTGCTGAGATGTTAGACACCAAGGAAGAATGATAGGGAGGGAGTGTCAGCTGAAGTTCCCTATTTCATCATTGCTTTCAAATGTATCAACATACAGGATGCTGATACAGTTGAACTTGCGATGACTGGAAGGGGCTGTTACTGGATCTGGGCCCCCTGGCTCACGGGCCCCATAGCAGCCACTTGGCCAGTCACCATTGGTGGTATGCCACTGCTTCCGAAGTGCAATGCTGCCTCTGTGACAACAGGACAGGAGAAGTAGTACTGTGCAGTGTATATATGCAGAATAATACAGATGCTGAGCATTGCACCCAGTGTAGAGGACAGTAGAAGTGGTACTGTGCAGTGTACATATACAGGAGTGGTACTGTGCAATGTATATAACAGGAGGAGTGGTACTGTGCAGTGTATATATACAGGACAGGAGGAGTGGTACTGTTCATTGTATATATACAGGACAGGAGGAGTGGTACTGTGCAGTGTATATATACAGGACAGGAGGAGTGGTACTGTGCAGTGTATATATACAGGACAGGAGGAGTGGTACTGTGCAGTGTATATATACAGGAGGAGTGGTACTGTG
Organism: Ranitomeya imitator; assembly: GCF_032444005.1. Lineage (NCBI taxonomy): Eukaryota > Metazoa > Chordata > Amphibia > Anura > Dendrobatidae > Ranitomeya > Ranitomeya imitator. Next base: position 461,651,467 of record NC_091287.1, on the reverse strand, counting down.
CAGTGTATATATACAGGACAGGAGGAGTGGTACTGTGCAGTGTATATATACAGGACAGGAGGAGTGGTACTGTGCAGTGTATATATACAGGAGGAGTGGTACTGTGCAGTGTATATATACAGAATAATACAGATGCTGAGCATTCCACCCAGTGTAGAGGACAGTAGAAGTGGTACTGTGCAGTGTGTATATACAGGAGTGGTACTGTGCAATGTATATAACAGGAGGAGTGGTACTGTGCAGTGTATATATACAGGACAGGAGGAGTGGTACTGTGCAGTGTATATATACAGGACAGGAGGAGTGGTACTGTGCAGTGTATATATACAGGACAGGAGGAGTGGTACTGTGCATTGTATATATACAGGATAGGAGAAGTGGTACTGTGCAGTGTATATATACAGGACAGGAGGAGTGGTACTGTGCAGTGTATATATACAGGACAGGAGAGTGGTACTGTGCAGTGTATATATACAGGACAGGAGGAGTGGTACTGTGCAGTGTATATATACAGGACAGGAGGAGTGGTACTGTGCAGTGTATATATACAGGACAGGAGAGTGGTACTGTGCAGTGTATATATACAGGACAGGAGGAGTGGTACTGTGCAGTGTATATATACAGGACAGGAGGAGTGGTACTGTGCAGTGTATATATACAGGACAGGAGGAGTGGTACTGTGCAGTGTATATATACAGGACAGGAGGAGTGGTACTGTGCATTGTATATATACAGGATAGGAGAAGTGGTACTGTGCAGTGTATATATACAGGACAGGAGGAGTGGTACTGTGCAGTGTATATATACAGGACAGGAGAGTGGTACTGTGCAGTGTATATATACAGGACAGGAGGAGTGGTACTGTGCGGTGTATATATACAGGACAGGAGGAGTGGTACTGTGCAGTGTATATATACAGGACAGGAGGAGTGGTACTGTGCAGTGTATATATACAGGACAGGAGGAGTGGTACTGTGCAGTGTATATATACAGGACAGGAGAGTGGTACTGTGCAGTGTATATATACAGGACAGGAGGAGTGGTACTGTGCAGTGTATATATACAGGACAGGAGAGTGGTACTGTGCAGTGTATATATACAGGATAGAAGAAGTGGTACTGTGCAGTGTATATATACAGGACAGGAGGAGTGGTACTGTGCAGTGTATATATACAGGACAGGAGGAGTGGTACTGTGCAGTGTATATATACAGGACAGGAGGAGTGGTACTGTGCAGTGTATATATACAGGACAGGAGGAGTGGTACTGTGCAGTGTATATATACAGGACAGGAGGAGTGGTACTGTGCAGTGTATATATACAGGACAGGAGGAGTGGTACTGTGCAGTGTATATATACAGGACAGGAGGAGTGGTACTGTACAGTGTATATATACAGGACAGGAGAGTGGTACTGTGCAGTGTATATATACAGGACAGGAGGAGTGGTACTGTGCACTGTATATATACAGGACAGGAGGAGTGGTACTGTGCAGTGTATATATACAGGACAGGAGGGGTGGTACTGTGCAGTGTATATATACAGGACAAGAGGAGTGGTACTGTGCAGTGTATATATACAGGACAGGAGAGTGGTACTGTGCAGTGTATATATACAGGACAGGAGGAGTGGTACTGTGCAGTGTATATATACAGGACAGGAGGAGTGGTACTGTGCATTGTATATATACAGGACAGGAGGAGTGGTACTGTGCACTGTATATATACAGGCCAGGAGGAGTGGTACTGTGCAGTGTATATATACAGGACAGGAGAGTGGTACTGTGCAGTGTATATATACAGGACAGGAGGAGTGGTACTGTGCAGTGTATATATACAGGACAGGAGAGTGGTACTGTGCAGTGTATATATACAGGACAGGAGGAACGGTACTGTGCAGTGTATATATACAGGACAGGAGAAGTGGTACTGTGCAGTGTATATATACAGGACAGGAGGAATGGTACTGTGCAGTGTATATATACAGGACAGGAGGGGTGGTACTGTGCAGTGTATATATACAGGACAGGAGGAGTGGTACTGTGCAGTGTATATATACAGGACAGGAGGAGTGGTACTGTGCAGTGTATATATACAGGACAGGAGGAGTGGTACTGTGCAGTGTATATATACAGGACAGGAGGAGTGGTACTGTGCAGTGTATATATACAGGACAGGAGGAGTGGTACTGTGCATTGTATATATACAGGACAGGAGGAGTGGTACTGTGCAGTGTATATATACAGGACAGGAGGAGTGGTACTGTGCACTGTATATATACAGGACAGGAGGAGTGGTACTGTGCAGTGTATATATACAGGACAGGAGGAACGGTACTGTGCAGTGTATATATACAGGACAGGAGAAGTGGTACTGTGCAGTGTATATATACAGGACAGGAGGAATGGTACTGTGCAGTGTATATATACAGGACAGGAGGGGTGGTACTGTGCAGTGTATATATACAGGACAGGAGGAGTGGTACTGTGCAGTGTATATATACAGGACAGGAGGAGTGGTACTGTGCAGTGTATATATACAGGACAGGAGGAGTGGTACTGTGCAGTGTATATATACAGGACAGGAGGAGTGGTACTGTGCAGTGTATATATACAGGACAGGAGGAGTGGTACTGTGCAGTGTATATATACAGAATAATACAGATGCTGAGCATTGCACCCAGTGTAGAGGACAGTAGAAGTGGTACTGTGCAGTGTGTATATACAGGACAGGAGGAGTGGTACTGTGCAGTGTATATATACAGGACAGGAGGAGTGGTACTGTGCAGTGTATATATACAGGACAGGAGGAGTGGTACTGTGCAGTGTATATATACAGGACAGGAGAGTGGTACTGTGCAGTGTATATATACAGGACAGGAGGAGTGGTACTGTGCAGTGTTTATATACAGGAGGAGTGGTAATGTGCAGAGTATATATACAGGACAGGAGAGTGGTACTGTGCAGTGTATATATACAGGACAGGAGGAGTGGTACTGTGCAGTGTATATATACAGGACAGGAGGAGTGGTACTGTGCAGTGTATATATGCAGGACAGGAGGAGTGGTACTGTGCAGTGTATATATACAGGACAGGAGGAGTGGTACTGTGCAGTGTATATATACAGGACAGGAGGAGTGGTACTGTGCAGTGTATATATACAGGACAGGAGGAGTGGTACTGTGCAGTGTATATATACAGGACAGGAGGAGTGGTACTGTGCAGTGTATATATACAGGACAGGAGGAGTGGTACTGTGCAGTGTATATATACAGGACAGGAGGAGTGGTACTGTGCATTGTATATATACAGGACAGGAGGAGTGGTACTGTGCAGTGTATATATACAGGACAGGAGAGTGGTACTGTGCAGTGTATATATACAGGACAGGAGGAGTGGTACTGTGCAGTGTATATATACAGGACAGGAGGAGTGGTACTGTGCAGTGTATATATACAGGACAGGAGGAGTGGTACTGTGCAGTGTATATATGCAGGACAGGAGGAGTGGTACTGTGCAGTGTATATATACAGGACAGGAGGAGTGGTACTGTGCAGTGTATATATACAGGACAGGAGGAGTGGTACTGTGCAGTGTATATATACAGGACAGGAGGAGTGGTACTGTGCAGTGTATATATACAGGACAGGAGGAGTGGTACTGTGCAGTGTATATATACAGGACAGGAGGAGTGGTACTGTGCAGTGTATATATACAGGACAGGAGGAGTGGTACTGTGCAGTGTATATATACAGGACAGGAGAGTGGTACTGTGCAGTGTATATATACAGGATAGGAGAAGTGGTACTGTGCAGTGTATATATACAGGACAGGAGAGTGGTACTGTGCAGTGTATATATACAGGACAGGAGGAGTGGTACTGTGCAGTGTATATATACAGGACAGGAGGAGTGGTACTGTGCAGTGTATATATACAGGACAGGAGAGTGGTACTGTGCAGTGTATATATACAGGATAGAAGAAGTGGTACAGTGCAGTGTATATATACAGGACAGGAGGAGTGGTACTGTGCAGTGTATATATACAGGACAGGAGGAGTGGTACTGTGCAGTGTATATATACAGGACAGGAGGAGTGGTACTGTGCAGTGTATATATACAGGACAGGAGAGTGGTACTGTGCAGTGTATATATACAGGACAGGAGGAGTGGTACTGTGCAGTGTATATATACAGGACAGGAGGAGTGGTACTGTGCAGTGTATATATACAGGACAGGAGAGTGGTACTGGGCAGTGTATATATACAGGACAGGAGGAGTGGTACTGTGCAGTGTATATATACAGGACAGGAGAGTGGTACTCTCCAGTGTGTATATATACAGGACAGGAGGAGTGGTACTGTACAGTGTATATATACAGGACAGGAGGAGTGGTACTGTACAGTGTATATATACAGGACAGGAGGAGTGGTACTGTGCAGTGTATATATACAGGACAGGAGGAGTGGTACTGTGCAGTGTATATATACAGGACAGGAGAGTGGTACTGTGCAGTGTATATATACAGGACAGGAGAGTGGTACTGGGCAGTGTATATATACAGGACAGGAGGAGTGGTACTGTGCAGTGTATATATACAGGACAGGAGAGTGGTACTGTCCAGTGTATATATACAGGACAGGAGGAGTGGTACTGTACAGTGTATATATACAGGACAGGAGGAGTGGTACTGTGCAGTGTATATATACAGGACAGGAGGAGTGGTACTGTACAGTGTATATATACAGGACAGGAGGAGTGGTACTGTGCAGTGTATATATACAGGACAGGAGGAGTGGTACTGTACAGTGTATATATACAGGACAGGAGGAGTGGTACTGTGCAGTGTATATATACAGGACAGGAGGAGTGGTACTGTGCAGTGTATATATACAGGACAGGAGAGTGGTACTGTGCAGTGTATATATACAGGATAGGAGAAGTGGTACTGTGCAGTGTATATATACAGGACAGGATAGTGGTACTGTGCAGTGTATATACAGGACAGGAGAAGTGGTACTGTGCAGGGTATTTGTACAGAATAATACAGATACTGAGCATTAAACCCAGTGTAGAGGACAGTAGAAGTGGTACTGTGCAGTGTATATATACAGGACAGGAGGAATGGTACCGTGCAGTGTATATATACAGGACAGGAGGAATGGTACTGTGCAGTGTATATATACAGGACAGGAGGAGTGGTACTGTGCAGTGTATATATACAGGACAGGAGGAGTGGTACTGTGCAGTGTATATATACAGGACAGGAGGAGTGGTACTGTGCAGTGTATTTGTACAGGACAGGAGGAGTGGTACTGTGCAGTGTATATATACAGGAGGAGTGGTACTGTGCAGTGTATATATACAGAATAATACAGATGCTGAGCATTACACCCAGTGTAGAGGACAGTAGAAGTGGTACTGTGCAGTGTACATATACAGGACAGGAGGAGTGGTACTGTGCAGTGTATATATACAGGAGGAGCAGTACTGTGCAGTGTATATATACAGGACAGGAGGAGTGGTACTGTGCAGTGTATATATACAGGACAGGAGGAGTGGTACTGTGCAGTGTATATATACAGGACAGGAGAGTGGTACTGTGCAGTGTATATATACAGGACAGGAGGAGTGGTACTGTGCTGTGTATATATACAGGACAGGAGGAGTGGTACTGTGCAGTGTATATATACAGGACAGGAGGAGCGGTACTGTGCAGTGTATTTGTACAGGACAGGAGGAGTGGTACTGTGCAGTGTATATATACAGGAGGAGTGGTACTGTGCAGTGTATATATACAGGACAGGAGGAGTGGTACTGTGCAGTGTATATATACAGGACAGGAGGAGTGGTACTGTGCAGTGTACATACACAGGACAGGAGGAGTGGTACTGTGCAGTGTATATACAGGACAGGAGAAGAGGTACTGTGCAGGGTATTTATACAGAATAATACAGATGCTGAGCATTAAACCCAGTGTAGAGGACAGTAGAAGTGGTATTGTGCATTGTATATATACAGGACAGGAGGAATGGTACTGTGCAGTGTATATGTACAGGACTGGAGGAATGGTACTGTGCAGTGTATATATACAGGACAGGAGGAGTGGTACTGTGCAGTGTATATATACAGGACAGGAGAGTGGTACTGTGCAGTGTATATATACAGGATAGAAGAAGTGGTACAGTGCAGTGTATATATACAGGACAGGAGGAGTGGTACTGTGCAGTGTATATATACAGGACAGGAGAGTGGTACTGTGCAGTGTATATATACAGGACAGGAGGAGTGGTACTGTGCAGTGTATATATACAGGACAGGAGGAGTGGTACTGTGCAGTGTATATATACAGGACAGGAGAGTGGTACTGTGCAGTGTATATATACAGGATAGAAGAAGTGGTACTGTGCAGTGTATATATACAGGACAGGAGGAGTGGTACTGTGCAGTGTATATATACAGGACAGGAGAGTGGTACTGGGCAGTGTATATATACAGGACAGGAGGAGTGGTACTGTGCAGTGTATATATACAGGACAGGAGAGTGGTACTGTCCAGTGTATATATACAGGACAGGAGGAGTGGTACTGTACAGTGTATATATACAGGACAGGAGGAGTGGTACTGTACAGTGTATATATACAGGACAGGAGGAGTGGTACTGTGCAGTGTATATATACAGGAGGAGTGGTACTGTGCAGTGTATATATACAGGACAGGAGGAGCGGTACTGTACAGTGTATATATACAGGACAGGAGGAGTGGTACTGTGCAGTGTATATATACAGGAGGAGCGGTACTGTGCAGTGTATATATACAGGACAGGAGGAGCGGTACTGTACAGTGTATATATACAGGAGGAGCGGTACTGTGCAGTGTATATATACAGGACAGGAGGAGTGGTACTGTGCAGTGTATATATACAGGACAGGAGGAGTGGTACTGTACAGTGTATATATACAGGACAGGAGGAGTGGTACTGTGCAGTGTATATATACAGGAGGAGCGGTACTGTGCAGTGTATATATACAGGACAGGAGGAGCGGTACTGTACAGTGTATATATACAGGACAGGAGGAGCGGTACAGTGCAGTGTATATATACAGGACAGGAGGAGTGGTACTGTGCAGTGTATATATACAGGACAGGAGAGTGGTACTGTGCAGTGTATATATACAGGACAGGAGGAGTGGTACTGTGCAGTGTATATATACAGGACAGGAGGAGTGGTACTGTGCAGTGTATATATACAGGACAGGAGAGTGGTACTGTGCAGTGTATATATACAGGATAGAAGAAGTGGTACAGTGCAGTGTATATATACAGGACAGGAGGAGTGGTACTGTACAGTGTATATATACAGGACAGGAGGAGTGGTACTGTACAGTGTATATATACAGGACAGGAGGAGTGGTACTGTGCAGTGTATATATACAGGACAGGAGGAGTGGTACTGTGCAGTGTATATATACAGGACAGGAGAGTGGTACTGTGCAGTGTATATATACAGGACAGGAGGAGTGGTACTGTGCAGTGTATATATACAGGACAGGAGGAGTGGTACTGTGCAGTGTATATATACAGGACAGGAGAGTGGTACTGTGCAGTGTTTATATACAGGATAGAAGAAGTGGTACTGTGCAGTGTATATGTACAGGACAGGAGGAGTGGTACTGTGCAGTGTATATATACAGGACAGGAGAGTGGTACTGGGCAGTGTATATATACAGGACAGGAGGAGTGGTACTGTGCAGTGTATATATACAGGACAGGAGAGTGGTACTGTCCAGTGTATATATACAGGACAGGAGGAGTGGTACTGTACAGTGTATATATACAGGACAGGAGGAGTGGTACTGTACAGTGTATATATACAGGACAGGAGTAGTGGTACTGTGCAGTGTATATATACAGGACAGGAGGAGTGGTACTGTGCAGTGTATATATACAGGACAGGAGAGTGGTACTGTGCAGTGTATATATACAGGACAGGAGGAGTGGTACTGTGCAGTGTATATATACAGGACAGGAGGAGTGGTACTGTGCAGTGTATATATACAGGACAGGAGAGTGGTACTGTGCAGTGTATATATACAGGATAGGAGAAGTGGTACTGTGCAGTGTATATATACAGGACAGGAGAGTGGTACTGTGCAGTGTATATACAGGACAGGAGAAGTGGTACTGTGCAGGGTATTTGTACAGAATAATACAGATACTGAGCATTAAACCCAGTGTAGAGGACAGTAGAAGTGGTACTGTGCAGTGTATATATACAGGACAGGAGGAATGGTACCGTGCAGTGTATATATACAGGACAGGAGGAATGGTACTGTGCAGTGTATATATACAGGACAGGAGGAGTGGTACTGTGCAGTGTATATATACAGGACAGGAGGAGTGGTACTGTGCAGTGTATATATACAGGACAGGAGGAATGGTACTGTGCAGTGTATTTGTACAGGACAGGAGGAATGGTACTGTGCAGTGTATATATACAGAATAATACAGATGCTGAGCATTACACCCAGTGTAGAGGACAGTAGAAGTGGTACTGTGCAGTGTACATATACAGGACAGGAGGAGTGGTACTGTGCAGTGTATATATACAGGACAGGTGGAGTGGTACTGTGCAGTGTATATATACAGGACAGGAGAGTGGTACTGTGCAGTGTATATATACAGGACAGGAGGAGTGGTACTGTGCTGTGTATATATACAGGACAGGAGGAGTGGTACTGTGCAGTGTATATATACAGGACAGGAGGAGTGGTACTGTGCTGTGTATATATACAGGACAGGAGAGTGGTACTGTGCAGTGTATATATACAGGACAGGAGGAGTGGTACTGTGCTGTGTATATATACAGAACAGGAGAAGTGGTACTGTGCAGTGTATTTGTACAGGACAGGAGGAGAGGTACTGTGCAGTGTATATATACAGGAGGAGTGGTACTGTGCAGTGTATATATACAGAATAATACAGATGCTGAGCATTACACCCAGTGTAGAGGACAGTAGAAGTGGTACTGTGCAGTGTATATATACAGGACAGGAGGAGTGGTACTGTGCAGTGTATATATACAGGACAGGAGGAGTGGTACTGTGCAGTGTATATATACAGGACAGGAGGAGTGGTACTGTGCAGTGTATATATACAGGACAGGAGAGTGGTACTGTGCAGTGTATATACAGTGGGGCAAAAAAGTATTTAGTCAGTCAGCAATAGTGCAAGTTCCACCACTTAAAAAGATGAGAGGCGTCTGTAATTTACATCATAGGTAGACCTCAACTATGGGAGACAAACTGAGAAAAAAAAATCCAGAAAATCACATTGTCTGTTTTTTTATCATTTTATTTGCATATTATGGTGGAAAATAAGTATTTGGTCAGAAACAAACAATCAAGATTTCTGGCTCTCACAGACCTGTAACTTCTTCTTTAAGAGTCTCCTCTTTCCTCCACTCATTACCTGTAGTAATGGCACCTGTTTAAACTTGTTATCAGTATAAAAAGACACCTGTGCACACCCTCAAACAGTCTGACTCCAAACTCCACTATGGTGAAGATCAAAGAGCTGTCAAAGGACACCAGAAACAAAATTGTAGCCCTGCACCAGGCCGGGAAGACTGAATCTGCAATAGCCAACCAGCTTGGAGTGAAGAAATCAACAGTGGGAGCAATAATTAGAAAATGAAAGACATACAAGACCACTGATAATCTCCCTCGATCTGGGGCTCCACGCAAAATCCCACCCCGTGGGGTCAGAATGATCACAAGAACGGTGAGCAAAACTCCCAGAACCACGCGGGGGAACCTAGTGAATGAACTGCAGAGAGCTGGGACCAATGTAACAAGGCCTACCATAAGTAACACACTACGCCACCATGGACTCAGATCCTGCAGTGCCGGACGTGTCCCACTGCTTAAGCCAGTACATGTCCGGGCCCGTCTGAAGTTTGCCAGAGAGCATTTGGATGATCCAGAGGAGTTTTGGGAGAATGTCCTATGGTCTGATGAAACCAAACTGGAACTGTTTGGTAGAAACACAACTTGTCGTGTTTGGAGGAAAAAGAATACTGAGTTGCATCCATCAAACACCATACCTACTGTAAAGCATGGTGGTGGAAACATCATGCTTTGAGGCTGTTTCTCTGCAAAGGGGCCAGGACGACTGATCTGGGTACATGAAAGAATGAATGGGGCCATGTATCGTGAGATTTTGAGTGCAAACCTCCTTCCATCAGCAAGGGCATTGAAGATGAAACATGGCTGGGTCTTTCAACATGACAATGATCCAAAGCACACCGCCAGGGCAACGAAGGAGTGGCTTCGTAAGAAGCATTTCAAGGTCCTGGAGTGGCCTAGCCAGTCTCCAGATCTCAACCCTATAGAAAACCTTTGGAGGGAGTTGAAAGTCCGTGTTGCCAAGCGAAAAGCCAAAAACATCACTGCTCTAGAGGAGATCTGCATGGAGGAATGGGCCAACATACCAACAACAGTGTGTGGCAACCTTGTGAAGACTTACAGAAAACGTTTGACCTCTGTCATTGCCAACAAAGGATATATTACAGAGTATTGAGATGAATTTTTGTTTCTGACCAAATACTTATTTTCCACCATAATATGCAAATAAAATGTTAAAAAAACAGACAATGTGATTTTCTGGATTTTTTTTTCTCAGTTTGTCTCCCATAGTTGAGGTCTACCTATGATGTAAATTACAGACGCCTCTCATCTTTTTAAGTGGTGGAACTTGCACTATTGCTGACTGACTAAATACTTTTTTGCCCCACTGTACAGGACAGGAGAAGTGGTACTGTGCAGGGTATTTGTACAGAATAATACAGATACTGAGCATTAAACCCAGTGTAGAGGACAGTAGAAGTGGTACTGTGCAGTGTATATATACAGGACAGGAGGAGTGGTACTGTGCAGTGTATATATACAGGACAGGAGGAGTGGTACTGTGCAGTGTATATATACAGGACAGGAGGAGTGGTACTGTGCAGTGTATATATACAGGACAGGAGAGTGGTACTGTGCAGTGTATATACAGGACAGGAGGAATGGTACTGTGCAGTGTATATATACAGAATAATACAGATGCTGAGCATTACACCCAGTGTAGAGGACAGTAGAAGTGGTACTGTGCAGTGTACATATACAGGACAGGAGGAGTGGTACTGTGCAGTGTATATATACAGGACAGGAGGAGTGGTACTGTGCAGTGTATATATACAGGACAGGAGAGTGGTACTGTGCAGTGTATATATACAGGACAGGAGGAGTGGTACTGTGCAGTGTATATACAGGACAGGAGAAGTGGTACTGTGCAGGGTATTTGTACAGAATAATACAGATACTGAGCATTAAACCCAGTGTAGAGGACAGTAGAAGTGGTACTGTGCAGTGTATATATACAGGACAGGAGGAATGGTACCGTGCAGTGTATATATACAGGACAGGAGGAATGGTACTGTGCAGTGTATATATACAGGACAGGAGGAGTGGTACTGTGCAGTGTATATATACAGGACAGGAGGAGTGGTACTGTGCAGTGTATATATACAGGACAGGAGGAGTGGTACTGTGCAGTGTATTTGTACAGGACAGGAGGAGTGGTACTGTGCAGTGTATATATACAGGAGGAGTGGTACTGTGCAGTGTATATATACAGAATAATACAGATGCTGAGCATTACACCCAGTGTAGAGGACAGTAGAAGTGGTACTGTGCAGTGTACATATACAGGACAGGAGGAGTGGTACTGTGCAGTGTATATATACAGGAGGAGCAGTACTGTGCAGTGTATATATACAGGACAGGAGGAGTGGTACTGTGCAGTGTATATATACAGGACAGGAGGAGTGGTACTGTGCAGTGTATATATACAGGACAGGAGAGTGGTACTGTGCAGTGTATATATACAGGACAGGAGGAGTGGTACTGTGCTGTGTATATATACAGGACAGGAGGAGTGGTACTGTGCAGTGTATTTGTACAGGACAGGAGGAGTGGTACTGTGCAGTGTATATATACAGGAGGAGTGGTACTGTGCAGTGTATATATACAGGACAGGAGGAGTGGTACTGTGCAGTGTATATATACAGGACAGGAGGAGTGGTACTGTGCAGTGTATATATACAGGACAGGAGGAGTGGTACTGTGCAGTGTATATATACAGGAGGAGTGGTACTGTGCTGTGTATATATACAGGACAGGAGGAGTGGTACTGTGCAGTGTATATATACAGGACAGGAGGAGTGGTACTGTGCAGTGTATATATACAGGACAGGAGGAGTGGTACTGTGCAGTGTACATACACAGGACAGGAGGAGTGGTACTGTGCAGTGTATATACAGGACAGGAGAAGAGGTACTGTGCAGGGTATTTATACAGAATAATACAGATGCTGAGCATTAAACCCAGTGTAGAGGACAGTAGAAGTGGTATTGTGCATTGTATATATACAGGACAGGAGGAATGGTACTGTGCAGTGTATATGTACAGGACTGGAGGAATGGTACTGTGCAGTGTATATATACAGGACAGGAGGAGTGGTACTGTGCAGTGTATATATACAGGACAGGAGAGTGGTACTGTGCAGTGTATATATACAGGATAGAAGAAGTGGTACAGTGCAGTGTATATATACAGGACAGGAGGAGTGGTACTGTGCAGTGTATATATACAGGACAGGAGAGTGGTACTGTGCAGTGTATATATACAGGACAGGAGGAGTGGTACTGTGCAGTGTATATATACAGGACAGGAGGAGTGGTACTGTGCAGTGTATATATACAGGACAGGAGAGTGGTACTGTGCAGTGTATATATACAGGATAGAAGAAGTGGTACTGTGCAGTGTATATATACAGGACAGGAGGAGTGGTACTGTGCAGTGTATATATACAGGACAGGAGAGTGGTACTGGGCAGTGTATATATACAGGACAGGAGGAGTGGTACTGTGCAGTGTATATATACAGGACAGGAGAGTGGTACTGTCCAGTGTATATATACAGGACAGGAGGAGTGGTACTGTACAGTGTATATATACAGGACAGGAGGAGTGGTACTGTACAGTGTATATATACAGGACAGGAGGAGTGGTACTGTGCAGTGTATATATACAGGAGGAGTGGTACTGTGCAGTGTATATATACAGGACAGGAGGAGCGGTACTGTACAGTGTATATATACAGGACAGGAGGAGTGGTACTGTGCAGTGTATATATACAGGAGGAGCGGTACTGTGCAGTGTATATATACAGGACAGGAGGAGCGGTACTGTACAGTGTATATATACAGGAGGAGCGGTACTGTGCAGTGTATATATACAGGACAGGAGGAGTGGTACTGTGCAGTGTATATATACAGGACAGGAGGAGTGGTACTGTACAGTGTATATATACAGGACAGGAGGAGTGGTACTGTGCAGTGTATATATACAGGAGGAGCGGTACTGTGCAGTGTATATATACAGGACAGGAGGAGCGGTACTGTACAGTGTATATATACAGGACAGGAGGAGCGGTACAGTGCAGTGTATATATACAGGACAGGAGGAGTGGTACTGTGCAGTGTATATATACAGGACAGGAGAGTGGTACTGTGCAGTGTATATATACAGGACAGGAGGAGTGGTACTGTGCAGTGTATATATACAGGACAGGAGGAGTGGTACTGTGCAGTGTATATATACAGGACAGGAGAGTGGTACTGTGCAGTGTATATATACAGGATAGAAGAAGTGGTACAGTGCAGTGTATATATACAGGACAGGAGGAGTGGTACTGTACAGTGTATATATACAGGACAGGAGGAGTGGTACTGTACAGTGTATATATACAGGACAGGAGGAGTGGTACTGTGCAGTGTATATATACAGGACAGGAGGAGTGGTACTGTGCAGTGTATATATACAGGACAGGAGAGTGGTACTGTGCAGTGTATATATACAGGACAGGAGGAGTGGTACTGTGCAGTGTATATATACAGGACAGGAGGAGTGGTACTGTGCAGTGTATATATACAGGACAGGAGAGTGGTACTGTGCAGTGTTTATATACAGGATAGAAGAAGTGGTACTGTGCAGTGTATATATACAGGACAGGAGGAGTGGTACTGTGCAGTGTATATATACAGGACAGGAGAGTGGTACTGGGCAGTGTATATATACAGGACAGGAGGAGTGGTACTGTGCAGTGTATATATACAGGACAGGAGAGTGGTACTGTCCAGTGTATATATACAGGACAGGAGGAGTGGTACTGTACAGTGTATATATACAGGACAGGAGGAGTGGTACTGTACAGTGTATATATACAGGACAGGAGGAGTGGTACTGTGCAGTGTATATATACAGGACAGGAGGAGTGGTACTGTGCAGTGTATATATACAGGACAGGAGAGTGGTACTGTGCAGTGTATATATACAGGACAGGAGGAGTGGTACTGTGCAGTGTATATATACAGGACAGGAGGAGTGGTACTGTGCAGTGTATATATACAGGACAGGAGAGTGGTACTGTGCAGTGTATATATACAGGATAGGAGAAGTGGTACTGTGCAGTGTATATATACAGGACAGGAGAGTGGTACTGTGCAGTGTATATACAGGACAGGAGAAGTGGTACTGTGCAGGGTATTTGTACAGAATAATACAGATACTGAGCATTAAACCCAGTGTAGAGGACAGTAGAAGTGGTACTGTGCAGTGTATATATACAGGACAGGAGGAATGGTACCGTGCAGTGTATATATACAGGACAGGAGGAATGGTACTGTGCAGTGTATATATACAGGACAGGAGGAGTGGTACTGTGCAGTGTATATATACAGGACAGGAGGAGTGGTACTGTGCAGTGTATATATACAGGACAGGAGGAATGGTACTGTGCAGTGTATTTGTACAGGACAGGAGGAATGGTACTGTGCAGTGTATATATACAGAATAATACAGATGCTGAGCATTACACCCAGTGTAGAGGACAGTAGAAGTGGTACTGTGCAGTGTACATATACAGGACAGGAGGAGTGGTACTGTGCAGTGTATATATACAGGACAGGTGGAGTGGTACTGTGCAGTGTATATATACAGGACAGGAGAGTGGTACTGTGCAGTGTATATATACAGGACAGGAGGCGTGGTACTGTGCTGTGTATATATACAGGACAGGAGGAGTGGTACTGTGCAGTGTATATATACAGGACAGGAGGAGTGGTACTGTGCTGTGTATATATACAGGACAGGAGAGTGGTACTGTGCAGTGTATATATACAGGACAGGAGGAGTGGTACTGTGCTGTGTATATATACAGAACAGGAGAAGTGGTACTGTGCAGTGTATTTGTACAGGACAGGAGGAGTGGTACTGTTCAGTGTATATATACAGGAGGAGTGGTACTGTGCAGTGTATATATACAGAATAATACAGATGCTGAGCATTACACCCAGTGTAGAGGACAGTAGAAGTGGTACTGTGCAGTGTATATATACAGGACAGGAGGAGTGGTACTGTGCAGTGTATATATACAGGACAGGAGGAGTGGTACTGTGCAGTGTATATATACAGGACAGGAGGAGTGGTACTGTGCAGTGTATATATACAGGACAGGAGAGTGGTACTGTGCAGTGTATATACAGGACAGGAGAAGTGGTACTGTGCAGGGTATTTGTACAGAATAATACAGATACTGAGCATTAAACCCAGTGTAGAGGACAGTAGAAGTGGTACTGTGCAGTGTATATATACAGGACAGGAGGAATGGTACCGTGCAGTGTATATATACAGGACAGGAGGAATGGTACTGTGCAGTGTATATATACAGGACAGGAGGAGTGGTACTGTGCAGTGTATATATACAGGACAGGAGGAGTGGTACTGTGCAGTGTATATACAGGACAGGAGAAGAGGTACTGTGCAGGGTATTTATACAGAATAATACAGATGCTGAGCATTAAACCCAGTGTAGAGGACAGTAGAAGTGGTATTGTGCATTGTATATATACAGGACAGGAGGAATGGTACTGTGCAGTGTATATGTACAGGACTGGAGGAATGGTACTGTGCAGTGTATATATACAGGACAGGAGGAGTGGTACTGTGCAGTGTATATATACAGGACAGGAGGAATGGTACTGTGCAGTGTATATGTACAGGACTGGAGGAATGGTACTGTGCAGTGTATATATACAGGACAGGAGGAGTGGTACTGTGCAGTGTATATATACAGGACAGGAGAAGAGGTACTGTTCAGGGTATTTATACAGAATAATACAGATGCTGAGCATTACACCCAGTGTAGAGGACAGTAGAAGTGGTATTGTGCATTGTATATATACAGGACAGGAGGAGTGGTACTGTGTAGTGTATATTTACAGGGCAGGAGAAGTGGTACTGTGCAGTGTACATATATACAGGACAGGAGAAGAGGTACTGTGGAGTGAATATGTACAGGACAGGAGGAGTGGTATGTGTAGTGTATATATACAGAACAAGAGATGTGGTGCTGTGCAATATATACAGAACAAGAGAAGTGGTGCTGTGCAGTGTACATATGTACAAGACAGGAGAAGAGGTACTGTGCAGTGTATATACACAGAACAAGAGAAGTGGTGCTGTGCAATATATACAGGTGCTTCTCACAAAATTTGAATTTCAGGTGTATTCAGGTTTAGCAAAAACCACAACAGGACGAAAAAAAAGGAGAAAAAAACCTCCACTATTCTAGAAAAAACACCACAGGAAAACAGGCAAAGGTGCTGCTTACCTGTCTAGGCCTCAAATCAAATGCACTCTCAGGCACCTTTGCCTGTTTTTCTGTGGTGTGTATTCAGATATACCGTAGGTAGCTTTAGACGTGGTATCATCCCTGTGCTCAGCATGCTTGCGTGAAAAAGACTTACAGGGCCAGCAACTGAGATTTCAAGGGAGATTTCAATGGTGGCCCACTTCTAAGTTCAGCGCTGCAACCCTGCCCGATTCGGCAGATACACAGTCTGGGCCTGAGTGGCGCTATATAGAAGCACACCATTCATGGTAATCAGATGCATGGGCAACACAAAAACTCAGTGGTTATCACTGTTGCCTTACAGAACTGAGGTCCCGGGTTCAGTCCCCAATGACAACATCTGCAAAAAGTTGTTTGGAAATTTGGTCTGTACTCATCAGTGGGGTACAGTAATGATAGTGTTTATTAGACACTGTGAAATATGATGGCACAATATACCTGAATGTCTGCCATTTTTAATAATCTTATCCTAGTTTACATTTTACAAAAGAAAAATATTCACTTATAAAATCCCTGGAAGGACATAAAGTAAGAATCAACTTATTCGTTTCAAGGGGTAAGAGTTGTCCATGTGTGAGAGAGTTCTGTGTTATACAAATGTATAATATATAATCCATAGACTACTATGCTTTGCTACGAAATATCCCTGTGTCATTCTGTGGTACCTAAACTTCATAGTTAAACTCAAGTGTTGTGGGAAACTTGCATTCAAACAAAATAAACATTGCAAGACTCTCCCGGGGCTTCAGAGGACTTTACACAAACCTTCCAGGAGTTGAGATGGCACCAACAATGGCTGAAAACTCTTGCTCACAGAGTTTTTCCTCTATGGGACTAAGATGACACACTTAAGGTGCCTTCACACTGAACAACTTAACAATGATAACGATAGCGATCCGTGACGTTGCAGCGTCCTGGATAGCGATATCGTTGTGTTTGACATGCAGCAGCGATCAGGATCCTGCTGTGACATCGCTGGTCGGAGCTAGAAGGCCAGCACCTTATTTCGTCGCTGGATCACCCGCTGACATCGCTGAATCGGCGTGTGTGACACCGATCCAGCGATGTCTTCACTTGTAACCAGGGTAAACATCGGGTTACTAAGCGCAGGGTCGCGCTTAGTAACCCGATGTTTACCCTGGTTACCATTGTAAATGTAAAAAAAAAAAACACATACTCACATTCCGATGTTTATCCTGGTTACCCGGGGACTTCGGCATCGTTGGTCGCTGGAGAGTTGTCTGTGTGACAGCTCTCCAGCGACCACACAAGGACTTTCTGACAATCACGGCCAGGTCGTGTCGCTGGTCGTGATCGTTGGAAAGTTGCTGAGTGTGACGGTACCTTTCGGCATTGTTCATAGAGTTGCATCAGCTACCTGAATGACAATTCTTCAATTCCCAACCACTGCTGTGTCAATATATTGCGCATGCCACCAACACTTGTCTTGAACCTTGACAAGGTTCCTGGCCAACGATTAGTTGATTCAGTCCAGCTTCTTACTATCAGACAGCAAGTACAGTAGGGCCAAAGATAAAGAATTTTAATGCTCACTTTAACTTTCAATTTTTGTTAGAAAAACATAAATTATAGCAAAAGATCTATTTAGCATTTTTGACCAGGAGCCCTTTTTCTCTTGGGTCCTCCTACAAATATCACTGTTTTCTAATCTTGAAATGGGACACTGTAGTTCATATGGTCCTATACTTAGATTTCCATATTATTCTCATTTCTAGTTATGTTTCTAGTGACAGAAATTCCTCACTTAGCACAGTACAGAAATGTGAACCGAGTATAAAACAATTATACCTGAGAAATTGCACCTCCATTAAGTAATCAGTCTACTAAAGCTGAACAAGGTGTAATGAAAGGGAAGCATTTTAAGGGCTTTAAACGTTTCATAAATGTGGATTTCTTGGAGGCATTTGAATATTTCAGCTAATCTGATGTGATTTGACAATGACCACTTGCAAAAACAGAATAAAACGTAATTTTATGCTCAACTAAAATGTTATAAAGCAGAATAAAAAACGTAAATTGTAGATATTAATGTAGAGTCATGTAATATGTAAAGCACAAAATAGACAACATCAGTTATTCTGCATTGCAAGTGTCCCAATGTAGTCTCTCTATGAGGCTCCAACTAAACAAAATAAAACTTAAAAATTAACCTTTATTAAATATCTTTAAAAAATGATAAATGTGATAAACACATGTTCAGACAAACCCTTTTAAAAAGGGGGATAATCAGAGTATAAGAATATGTATAATTTACAATATTTAAATAGGCTGGCTAATCCTTGATGTCACCTGACAATACAAAGTTGGCATCAACCCCACAAATATGAACCCCACTTGCCACCGCTGCAGGGCAAGTGGGAAGAGCTGTGCAAAGCGCCATAATTGGTGCATCTAATAGATATGCCTTTTCTGGGCAGCTGTGGGCTGCTATTTTTAGGCCTGGGGGAGCCAATATCCATGCCCCTTACCAGCCTGAGAATACCACACCCCAGCTGTCTGCTTTACCAAGGTTGGCTGTCAAAAATGGGGGGCCCCACACTGTTTTTATAAACTATTTATTTAAATAATTAAAAAATACATCTTGATAACTAGCCTTGCTGAAGCAGACATCTGAGGGTTGCAGCCCCCAGCTCTAAGTTTTGCCTGGCTGATTATCAAAAATACAGGGGACCCCATGCCGGGCTTTTTATAAATAATTTATTTACAGCGCAGGAGCAGCAGATGAATACTCCCATCCGCCGCTCCTGCTCTCGCTGTTATTAGTGGCAGCAGGTGTCGGATGATGGGAGCAGTTGTCCCATCAGCTCACACCAGTGACTGGAGGTAAACTTTATAACTTTTATCACAGCTGAGCGTGGGAACCGTGGCTCCCTCACCGGTTACAGCGCAGCAAACACTGGATCTTCGGGCCCCAAATTCAAGTGAATGGGGTCCAGGTTCGGGTCCAGTAACTGTTCTGGTACCCAAACCCAAAATTTTTGTAACTGTTTGGCCGAACCCGCCGGACCTGAACATCCAGGTGTCCGCCCATCTCTAAAAATGCTAAAACATATCTTTTATTGCATCTAATAAGTATCTAATATATTTTATTGTATCTAATAACTATCTAATATTTTTTACTGTGCGATTAAAAACATGGTCAGAAAAAGCAAAAAAGATAATAACAAATAAAGATCTATAAGCTTACACTTTGTGGGTTAGCAACCCTTTATCATAACTTTGAACAAGGGTTGCTAACCTGAAGATCATATGTTTACAGATCTTTGCTGTATTATTCGTTCAATAACATTGTAATTTAAACTACTCTTGAGGATTGGAGAAAGTTATTCGGTGGCATGTTTCATTGCATTGTTTTAATTTACATCAGATTGATGTCAGTAAGATGGGCTACTTTCTGTGTATATCCAGAAAGTTAAAACTAGTGGTGCCCTAAAGCTTAGGGTATGTACATACGGCTTCTGAATTCCACCTGAAATCTGCCTAAAACGAAACAAAAAAATGCTCCATAAAATAACATACTAGTGCTCGCTCCATCTCGTGTCATTTCATTTGACTGATTCAGGCTTTAGAAACCCTGCAGTGATTAAAAGAAGCAAAATGCTCAGTCTACGGGCAGCTTCCACTGGGAACAGATCCGCTCTCTACACTTAAAGTAGAGGTAAAGATGCCGACAGCACAGATGACTCAAGAATGATGGCAAGACAATGGCAAAGCAATCTGAGAAAAAC
This sequence comes from Ranitomeya imitator, assembly GCF_032444005.1. Lineage (NCBI taxonomy): Eukaryota > Metazoa > Chordata > Amphibia > Anura > Dendrobatidae > Ranitomeya > Ranitomeya imitator. The sequence goes on along the minus strand of NC_091287.1, from coordinate 461,630,924 downwards.
GACTGTCAGCAAGTTTGCCTGGGAAAACTCGTCAGCTGCTATCTTGTCTAATGAAGCCATGTTCACATACCCTTATGGCATCTAGTAGTTTTCTACATTTTATCCCTTTTTGGTAAATCTCTGAAGCAATTTAATATATAAAACGTGATTTCTTATTATATACTTACCTTGTACTGTCTTCACATCCTGTTCCGTGCAGATGGGTCCGGATCCCAGAATTCCAAGCGACGGAAGTTTACTGACCGCCATATTGGGATACCCAAATGATGGGTTTCTCAATATGGAAACTGCTGGTGGTACCAGCCTTTTGCACGGTACCACCAGCGGAACACCGTTGCACCACACACACATACACACACAATTTATACGCCTTAGTCTACTTTCACACTTCCGAAACAGCTGTCTGTGGATGGATACCATGTTTTGGCATAGGTGGTTTTCCTTTTTGGATGCTGCCCTTCCAGTGGTTGTTCCTTCCCGGTGAAAGACCTGGTTGTTTTTTGCTTGTGTGGAGAAACACGTGATGGTGTCTCCGCGGCTTTTCTACATGCATTTGCATATTTCCCATAAGGGATGGGGGCAGTGTTCTGGATCATTGCATTGAGAAACACGTGATAGTGTCTCCGCGGTGTTGGATGTTTTGATCTCTCCGAGGTCATTCATCCTTATGTTTATAATAGTTTCACACTTCCGTCTTATGACGGCCGTCACAATGCATCATTTTGGAGAAAAAAGCATCCTGCAAAGTTGCCCGCAGGATGCGTTTTTTCTCCATAGACTTGCATTAGCGACGCATTGCGACGTATGACCACACATCGCATCCGTTGTGCAACGGATGCATCGTGTTTTGGTGGACTGTCAGCACAAAAAAAGTTACATGTAACTTTTTTTGTGCGACGTGTCCGCCATTTCTGACCGCGCATGTGCGGCCGGGACTTCCGTCCCTCCTCCCCGGACATAACAATGGGGCAGCAGATGCGTTGAAAAACTGCATCCGCTGCCCCCGTTGTTTATTTATTTCACAACGTCCGTCCGTTTGTCGGGCCAACGCATGGCGACGGCGCCGTGCCGATGGTAGTGTGAAAGTAGCCTTACGCACCACACACACAAATACACATTGTATACGCCATACGCACCACACACACACACACACACACACTGTATACGCCGTACACAGCCTCTTGCACGGTACCACCAGTGGAACACTGTCACGAACATGCCGCCTCCAGGATCAGCCGAATGATTCACTGACCACCGCCATCTTTGTACAGCAGGAGCACATGCCAGTTTTAATGTGACCACCGCTATCTGTCTGCACAAAGATGGTGGCGGTCTGATTTACTGCGCCTATGCAAATTCCATGCTGGCATTGTGAATCTTTCGGCTCATCCCAGTGGCAGATACGCAACATGTCTACAGGCAGAGGAAGCCGGTCACATTAAAGGGGCTTTCCCACAAACGAAAGTTCATCTTAAAAACTGTCTGTGTCTGACTGTGTACCAGAGCACATGGGGTACACAGGTCAAAGAAGAGACAACATGAGAGGATAAGATTGCAGATGGGAGAGAGAGAAAGTGCACAGGTGTGAGAGAGACATAGCACAGGGGGAGACAGCTCAAATGGGACAGCACATGAGAGGAGAACACAGGAAGGAGAGACAGCAGACAAGGGGGATATCACATGGGGTAGACAGGTCAAAGAAAAAGCACGGGAGAAGTCAGCACATGAGGAAAGAGAGAGTGGAGAGGTGGGAGATCACATGGGGGGAGAGATTCTCAACGCTGCAAAGCCTGTCCCCATCATGACATTACCGCCCTCGCGATGCAATAGCATTGGGCCTCCATCTAGTAAAATATAAAAATACAAGTCTATAAATCTAAATCCAGGAATGGCTTTAGGAGGTGAATCTTTGACAGCAGCACAAATATTTAGTACCACATACTACAGAAGCGCGATAGAGGCAGAAACGGCACCACTATAGGATTTTATTCAAGCATTTGCAAACTTTTTCCTCTTTGGCAAATTTCTTTAAAATCCAGTGTATTACATTATGTGGTGCTAATTCAGTTGTGTGAATGATGTTCGTAATTGGAAGCATGACTTCACTGTGTAATGATGTGTGTGCGGCATGGAGCTAAGGTATCTGTTTGTGCAAGACTGAGTCAGAGAGTGACTAAGTAAATAAGTCATTATGTTCATACATCATTGACAAAGTGCCAAAAACAAACATGTAAAAACATGTACAAGACCCTTTCTGATTTGTTCTGCAGTTACGTGACTTATATTTCTTCCCCAAGGCTACAATTTATGAATGTAGATAAGAATTATCAGACTGGAGTCTAAAGTAATAATTAGCTAAGACGATATCTTCTAAGGATGTACGAGAAGTAAATGGTCAGCTCAAAGTTTTGTACGTTTTCCACCTTTTGTAGTAGAGTAGGTTTTTTTTAGTTTGCTGTCACAAATCTACACTCCTCAACATTGAAATTGCAGCTGCAAAAATAAAATGCTGTGAAATTATGGAACTTACTGGAACAAAAGTCATGTTAAAGACCTGGAATATGTACTGTATATGACCAAAGAAGAAACATTTTAAAAACATTTTGATTTCTTCAGTATCGGGTATGAGCCAGAAACAAACGAACATAGACACCTTGGCTACAATCAATGAGATTATTCATGGTTTTCTGTGGAAAGTTCTGCCTCCCTGAATGCACTAGGGCACATAAATCCTCAGGATCCAGTGCTGGTAGCTCCGTCCCTGTGCAATTGCCAACCAATGACATATACAGCTCTGGCAATAATTAAGAGACCACTGCAAAATGTACAATTTGTCTGATTTTTCTCTTTATAGGTATATTTTTGAGTAAATGTAAATTGTTCATTTACTCTATAAACTTCCGACAACACGTCTCCAAATTTCCAAGCAATCAATTTTGTATTTTTTTTTCTAAAAAAGAAAAATGGTCAAAATTTTAAAATAAAACTGTGCTTTCAGACCTCAAATAATGCAAAGAAAACTAGTTCATAATCATTTAGAAACAACAATACTAATGTTATAACTCAGGAAGAGTTCAGAAATCAATATTTTATGGAATAACAATGATTTTTAATCACAGCTTTCATGCGTCTTGGCATGCTTTCCACCAGTCTTTCACACTGCTTCTGGTGCAAAAATGTAAGCAGTTCTTCTTTGATGATTGCTTGTGACTATCCATCAGCCTCTTAATTACATTCCAGAGGTTTTCAATGGGGTTCTGGTCTGGAGATTGGGCTGCCCATGACAGGGTTTTGATGTGGTGGTCTCTTACTTTTTGCCAGAGCTATAAGTAGTCTCTATATATACCTATAAATAGAAATTAGCAAATGTTTTGATTGTATCTAACCCCCTTCAAGCTCTTTAACTCAAACACAGCCTGAGTATTGGCAAAGTGTCTTCAACATACTCAAGATCTCTAGAAGGTCTGTGCATATGGGCTCCATTTACATTTTTACCTTAGTCAACAAAAAGGTGATGATAGCTGTTTTCAGTGACATTGTCTATATGTCATTTCCATATTGCTGTCATCATAATGTCTCTGTCCTGTAATCCTAAACTTCATCCACCCTTATCCTTTTGCAAACGCACAGAAGGGGTGGAGTGACAACAAACATTTTTCGAGTGGAACTTGGCCACATTTACTGCAATCGTAATGCAAGCTGGCAGTACATTAGATTTTCATAACAAATGTCAGCAGCTGCTTGCCCAAGTGTTAAATTGAAAATATCAAACTTTTTAAATATTGCTTCATATATTTTGTATTATTAATTCATTTTTTAATTACAATATTAATACTTTACATTATTTAAATTGTTTAAAAAAAATGTTTTACCCATTCAGTTTAAATGCCTCATGCTCTTGACTTTATTCTGGATCCATACGCTAAAATTTTAATGGGCTCATGTAGTTATATTAAATGATTTTTTATGCACAATTAGCAAAAAACCCACATGGAACAATCCATCATAAGAAGTGTTTTCAGTCCTTCTAGGGGGTGACTTGAATCCAAGATTCCAGATAAAAATGAACAATGCCATTTTCAAAATGTCTAAACAAAAATTAGAAATACTCTGACTGCAGACTGTTTGATTTTACCATCTCTTGTTTGCCTATATTTTCACACATATGTCTGAAGCTGGGTTTCCATATATCAGATGAGTCCATGCAATTTTTTAACGCTGGATTCACACCAGAGATGAGCAAATATATGAGTGGAATTAAATCCCACTTGAATGTTACAAAAATTTGCATCTGCCAAAGTGTGACCTTTTTGTAATTTGCTACATCAAAATAGCTGGCCTTTGTTTTGCTGAATTGTTAATGGCCATCAAAAGGTTAAGACGCAAAGAAACCACATACTCACCTTACCACTCGCCTCTTTGGCCCCTCTGCTTTGCAGCATCCTCCGTCCTTGAAGCAGCTTCTTATCACTGCCGCCAAGTGGGCCTGACTTCCAACTCTAATGAGGCTTGTGGTGTTTCTGCACATGCGTTGTGTCCTTACTTTTGCTTGCACAGGAATGTCCTGGATATCATCAGAGCCTGGAGTCCAGGTGTCTTCAGATGAAGAGGTCCAGGGATTCAGCACTCGGTGGCAGTGATTAGAAGATGCGCCAAGACCAGATTGATGATGGTGCAGAGGACCCAGAAAAGTGAACGGTAAACTAAGCATAGTTTTTTTTATTATGTAGACCCCAAAGGGACATTCAATTAGTTGAGAATCACTTTACTACAAATGGAATTTTCCAGGAAATTTTGGTGGTTTTGAATTTTGTCAGATCTCCTCATCTCTCATTCCCACATTTGTTCTTTCATCCGTGTGTTGACAGTTTTTTAAACCGACTGTACATTGACCTATGGAATTAAATGGAACTAGTAATTCACACATCTGTTTCTTCTCACCAATTTGTATGAAAACGTTGGTAAACTCAGTGCATGTCCTATGCTTTTCTGTTTTTGAAGAATAGACTTAGCCTTTAAAATTTTTGGGAATCTGTCAAATCCAGATGAAAATGAAAAACGCCCATTTCCATCAGTTTTCCGTGTTTTTCTTCCCAATACTCAATGGAAAAAAATTCACTTTACCTCCTTCACTTTCGAAGAAAAATAGATAATAAAGGAAACAGATAAACAGATGAAAGAATGTAGCTTCAGCTAGAGCCAGACACAGTTTATACAGAGTTGTTCACTTTGTGCACTGGTCAAGCGACTACAGCCGGATGAAAAGTCACTGCATGTTCCAATGTAACAGATAGGATATATCTCTGGCATTTTTGTATCACATTGGAGAGAAAAAAGCTGAAAGGCCAAATAAGGGGAACAAGGCCTTGTTCATAAATGGCCTTGAAAATCGTGCAACTGAATTGTAACCTAATATGCCAGTGATATGTGTAGCACGTAAGTTAACTAATTTTGGGTCAAATGAAAACAAAAAATTATTATTTTTATTGTATTTAGAATAAAGAAAGGGAAAATAACTACTAAACTTGCCTATAAAAAAAATTATCAAGTAGATACAGTGTTGTAATAAAACTAAGCAAGTTAATGATTTATTTTGGCCTTGATCCAGAACGCTATAATGACACTTCTTTATCTCAGTTTTTTTTTACATTTGGACCAATAAAAAAAACTGCAGCATAACTCTTGTATAAAATAATAAATCTCTGTTAACAATTATATTTGACTTTGTTACTTAGCCAAATTTTTAGAAATTATAATTTGTCCTTGATATGGAGACTACTGACTTTTTCAATGTAGAGGCCACTTACTTATCTTTAACCCCTTTACCCCCAAAGGTGGTTTGCACGTTATGGACCGGGCCAATTTTTACAATTCTGACCACTGTCCCTTTTTGAGGTTATAACTCTGGAACGCTTCAATGGATCCCAGTGATTTTGACAGTGTTTTCTCATGACATATTGTACTTCATGATACTGGTAAAATTTCTTTGATATTACCTGCGTTTATTTGTGAAAAAAATGGAAATTTGGTGAAAATTTTGAAAATTTCGCAATTTTCCAACTTTGAATTTTTATGCAATTAAATCACAGAGATATGTCACACAAAATATTTAATAAGTAACATTTCCCACATGTCTACTTTACATCAGCACAATTTTGGAACCAAATTTTTTTTTGTTAGGGAGTTATAAGGGTTAAAAGTTGACCAGCAATTTCTCATTTTTACAACACCATTTTTTTTAGTGACCACATCTCATTTGAAGTCATTTTGAGGGGTCTATATGATAGAAAATACCCAAGTGTGACACCATTCTAAAAACTGCACCCCTCAAGGTGCTCAAAACCACGTTCAAGAAGTTTATTAACCCTTCAGGTGGAATTTTTGGAATATTTAAATAAAAATGAACATTTAACTTTTTTTTACAAAAAATTGACTTCAGCTTCGATTTGTTTTATTTTTCCAAGGGTAACAGGAGAAAATGGACCCCAAAAGTTGTACAATTTGTCCTGAGTACGATGATACCCCATATGTGGGAGTAAACCACTGTTTGGGCGCATGGGAGAGCTCGGAAGGGAAGGAGCGCCGTTTGACTTTTCAATGCAAAATTGACAGGAATTAAGATGGAACACCATGTTGCGCTTGGAGAGCCACTGATGTGCCTAAACATTGAAACCCCCCACAAGTGACACCATTTTGGAAAGTAGACCCCGTAAGGAACTTATATGGAGTTGTGGTGAACACTTTGACCCAACAAGTGCTTCACAGAAGTTTATAATGCAGAACAGTAAAAATAAAAAATCATTTTTCTTCACAAAAATTATTTTTTCGCCCCCAATTTTTTATTTTCCCAAGGGTAAGAGAAGAAATTGGACCCCAAAAGTTGTACAATTTGTCCTGAGTACGATGATACCCCATATGTGGAGGTAAACCACTGTTTGGGCGCATGGGAGAGCTCGGAAGGGAAGGAGCACCGTTTGACTTTTCAATGCAAAATTGACAGGAATTGAGATGGGACGCCATGTTGCGTTTGGAGAGCCACTGATGTGCCTAAACATTGAAACCCCCCACAAGTGACACCATTTTAGAAAGTAGACCCCCTAAGGAACTTATCTAGATGTGTGGTGAGCACTTTGGCCCACCAAGGGCTTCACAGAAGTTTATAATGCAGAGCCGTAAATATAAAACAAAAATTTTTTTCCCACAAAAATTATTTTTTAGCCCCCAGTTTTGTATTTTCCCGAGGGTAACAGGAGAAATTGGACCCCAAAAGTTGTTGTCCAATTTGTCCTGAGCGCGCTGATACCCCATATGTGGGGGGAAACCACCGTTTGGGCGCATGGGAGGGCTCAGAAGGGAAGGAGCGCCATTTGGAATGAAGACTTAGATGGAATGGTCTGCAGGCGTCACATTGCAGTTGCAGAGCCCCTAATGTACCTAAACAGTAGAAACCCCCCACAAGTGACACCATTTTGGAAAGTAGACCCCCTAAGGAACTCATCTAGATGTGATGTGAGAGCTTTGAACCCCCAAGTGTTTCACTACAGGTTATAACGCAGAGTTGCGCAAATAAAAAAAATATTTTTTTTTTACAAAAATTATTTTTTAGCCCCCAGTTTTGTATTTTTCCAAGGGTAACAGGAGAAATTGGATCCTAAATATTGTTGTCCAATTTGTCCTGAGTTCGCTGATACCTGACATGTGGGGGGGGGACCACCGTTTGAGCGCATGGCAGAGCTCGGAAGGGAAGGAGCATCATTTGGAATGCAGACTTAGATGGATTGGTCTGCAGGCATCACATTGCGTTTGCAGAGCCCTATATGTACCTAAACAGTAGAAACCCCCCAGAAGTTACCCCATATTGGAAACTAGACCCCCCAAGGAAATTATCTAGATGTGTTGTGAGAACTTTGAACCCCCAAGTGTTTCACTACAGTTTATAACGCAGAGCCGTGAAAATAAAAATAAAAAATTTTCCCCTAAAAAATTTTTTTTTAGCCCCTAGTTTTGGATTTTCCTGAGGGTAACAGGAGAAATTGGACCCCGAAAGTTGTTGTCCAATTTGTCCTGAGTACGCTGATACCACATATGTGGGGGGAAACCACCGTTTTAGCGCATGGGAGGGCTCGGAAGGGAAGGAGCGCATTTGGAATGCAGACTTAGATGGAATGGTCTGCAGGCATCACATTGCGTTTGCAGAGCCCCATATGTACCTAAACAGTAGAAACCCCCCACAAATGACCCCATATTGGAAATTAGACCCCACAAGGAACTTATCTAGATATGTTGTGAGAACTTTGAACCCCCAAGTGTTTCACTACAGTTTATAACGCAGAGCCGTGAAAATAAAAAATCCTTTTTTTCCACAAAAATTATTTTTTAGCCCCCATTTTTGTATTTTCCCAAGGGAAACAGGAGAAATTTGACCCCAAAATTTGTTGTCCAATTTGTCCTGCGTACGCTGATACCCCATATGTTGGGGTTAACCCCTGTTTGAGCACACGGGAGAGCTCGGAAGGGAAGGAGCACTGTTTAACTTTTTCAACGCAGAATTGGCTGGAATTGAGATCAGACGCCATGTCGTGTTTGGAGAGCCCCTGATGTGCCTAAACAGTGGAAACCCCCCAATTATAACTGAAACCCTAATCCAAACACACCCCTAACCCTAATCCCAACGGTAACCCTAACCACACCTCTAACCCAGACACACCCCTAACCCTAATCCCAACCCTATCCCCAATCGTAAATGTAATCCAAACCCTAACCCTAACTTTAGTCCCAACCCTAACCCTAACTTTAGCCCCAACCCTAACCCTAGCCCCAACCCTAACCCTAGCCCCAACCCTAGCCCTAACCCTAGCCCTCACCCTCACCCTAACCCTAACACTAGCCATAGCCCTAATGGGAAAATGGAAATAAAAACATTTTTTTAATTTTTTAATTTTTCCCTAACTAAGGGGGTGATGAAGGGGGGTTTGATTTACTTTTATAGCTGGTTATTTAGCAGATTTTTATGACTGGCAGCCGTCAACACTGAAAGATGCTTTTTATTGCAAAAAATATTTTTTGCGTTACACATTTTGAGAGCTATAATTTTTCCATATTTTGGTCCACAGAGTCATGTGAGGTCTTGTTTTTTGCGGGACGAGTTGAAGTTTTTATTGGTAACATTTTTGGGCATGTGACATTTTTTGATCGCTTTTTATTCCGATTTTTGTGAGGCAGAATGACCAAAAACCAGCTATTTATGAATTTCTTTTGGGGGAGGCGTTTATACCGTTCTGCGTTTGGTAAAATTGATAAGGCAGTTTTATTCTTCGGGTCAGTACGATTACAGCTATACCTTATTTATATCATTTTTTTATGTTTTGGCGCTTTTATACGATAAAAACTATTTTATAGAAAAAATAATTATTTTTGCATCGCTTTATTCTGAGGACTATAACTTTTTTATTTTTTTTACTGATGGTGCTGTATTGTGGCTCGTTTTTTGCGGGACAAGATGATGCTTTCAGCGGTGCCATGGTTATTTATATCTGTCTTTTTGATCGCAAATTATTCCACTTTTTGTTCGGCGGTATGATAATAAAGCGTTGTTTTTTGCCTCTTTTTTTTTTTTTTCCTTACGGTGTTTACTGAAGGGGTTAACTAGTAGTGGGACAGTTTTATAGATTGGGTCATTACGGAAGCGGCGATACTAAATATGTGTACTTTTATTGTTTGTTTTTTTATTTAGATAAAGAAATATATTTATGCGAATAATATATATTTTTTTTCATTATTTAGGATTTTTTTTTTTTTTTTTTTTGACACTTGTGGAAATTTTTCTTTGTACTTTTTTACTTTGTCCCAGGGGGGGACATCACAGATCGGTGATCTGCACAGCACTCTGTCAGATCTGACTTACAGTGCTGCAGGCTTACCAAGCGCCTGCTCTGATCAGGCACTTGGTAAGCCACCTCCCTCCCTGCAGAACCCGGATGCCGCGGCCATCTTGGACCTGGGCCTGGATCTGGGCCTGGAGCAGGGAGGGAGGTAGGGAGACCCTCGCAGCAACGCGATCACATCGCTTTGCTGCGGGGGGCTCGGGGAAGCCCGCAGGGAGCCCCCTCCTTGTGCGATGCTTCCCTGTACCGCCGGCACACCACGATCATGTTTGATCGCGGTGTGCCAGGGATTAATGTGCCGGGGACGGTCCGTGACCGCTCCTGGCACATAGCGCCGGATGTGAGCTGCGATAGGCAGCTGACACCCGGCCGCGATCGGCCGCGCTCCCCCCGTGAGCGCGGCCGATCGCGCTGGACGTACTATTCCGTAGTTGGGAAGTAGGGCCCACCCCACATGGACGGAATAGTACGTCCAGTGGCAGAAAGGGGTTAAATGAGATAAAAATAACTTACCACTAGTGATGGGCAAGCACTAAGATGCTCGGCTGCTCGTTGCTCAGGTTGAGCAAATTGGAATGCTCGGGTGCTCGACCCGAGCAACAAGCCCAATGTAAGTCTATGAAAACCGAGCATTTTTGCAGCGGCTCCTCCGGGGGTCTTTTCAGGGTCTAAAACCATCAGAAATCAATGGTAACAGTGCTCAAATGACATGGGAACATCATGGGGAATACCCCTGGAAGCATTTCTGACTCCCAGGTCACAGCTGTGAACAATGTTGTCAGAGTCTTTTGTCATTTTTACAGGCGCTCAATAAAACATACAAAAACGAAACCAAAATGAATGTGGAAATATTGTTAAGGGACATCCTTTCCAGGGTAATGATTTGTATGTAAGGCAAAATAAAAAACCCAAAACAAAAATGTTTCTCTACCAATTGGGCTATGTTCACAAGTAGCGTTTTTGATGCGTTTTAAAACTTTAGTATTGCTTTCAACCAAGACAAATGCATGCACTGAGAATTATCATTTTAACATTTTACAACCTTATTTGGCCATGTGGTGTGTGACACATCATCAGACATTTCTTGTTTCATTTATGAAGGAGGGGCTCTGAAAGTCAAAAAGTCTATTTTTATAAGGCCAGCAGTCGGCCCTCACTATTCTTATAGACCCATCAGCTGGCTATGCTTTGTTGCTCCCATTATTAAACAGTTGGTCTCTTACACTGTTATTCCATATGCAGTGAGTGGCAGGGCTGTCCAAAATTTCAGAACACAGAGAAGAGGGATGGTGACTCTAATTATGGCATCATCGCTGCTCACCATCTTGGTGGGCTCCTCAAAGTTTTGTAGGATGGTACATATGTCTGAAATCCATGTCCACTCCTGAGGTCTTATGTGTGGAGTCTGAACTTAATAACGATGACCTTGTTGATGATGGTAGTCAACAACTGCCCTCTTTTGCTCACAAATTCTTTACAACATCTGCAGTGTAGAGTTACAATGCATGGGGACATCACACAACAGTCAGTGAGCCGGAAGCTGCAAATGCTGCTGAAGCACAACAAGGGCAGCGGAAGCTGTAAATGACTTTCTAAAATGGCCACACGTGTGGCGTACATTTACAACCAGATCCAGCAGCTATAGGTAGCTTTTGAGAATTCATTGAACAATGAGGTTAAGCACATGGGCCAGACATGGTACGTGTGTGAGCTCGCATCGCCTCAGAGCTGCCACCAGGTTCCAGCCATTGTCATTGACCATACCTGGCTGTAGGTTCAGCAGTACCAGCCATAGATCTGAGCTATCCACAACTCTTCAGCATTGTGCGGTTTGTCACTTAAGCATATTAGCTTCATTACAGCCTGTTGATGCTTGGCTGAGGCAGTGCTTCAGTACCTCCAGCTTGTGACTGATGTGTTGATTTGGGAAATGGAGGCTGAAGAGGAGGAGGAGGTGCAGGAGCTGTAGACTGTGGGGGCAATACTGACTGACGTAGGACCCGCAATCCTCAGTGTCAGGAGGACGTGTTCCATCCCAAAGTCCGACTGGGTCCCGGCTTCCACTACGTTATCCCAGTTTGCCATTAGTGAGATGTAGCATCCCTGCCCACAAGCACTTGTCCACATGTTTGTGGTTAGGTGTACTTTCCCAGTAACACTTTTGAATGTTGGTTGTGCTTTCACACTCGTGGTAGAATGAAACGGACTCTACATCCCACACAAGTGGCACAGGTAGTACAGCTCATCCAGGATGGCACATTAATGTGAGCTGTGGCAAGAAGGTTTGCTGTGTTTGTCAGTGTAGTGTCCAGAGGCTGGAGGCGCTACCAGGAGACAGGTCAGTACACCAGGAAATGTGGAAGGGGCCATAGGAAGGCAACAACCCAGCAGCAGGACCACTACCTCAAGCTTTGTACTAGAAGGAACAGGAGGAGCACTGCCAGAGCCCTGGAAAATGACCTCCAGCAGGCCACAAATGTGCATGTGTCTGCACAAACAGTTAGAAATCGACTTCATGAGGATGGTCTGAGTGCCTGGCGTCCACAGATGGGGGTTGTGCTCACAGCCCTTCACCATGCAGGATGCTTGGCATTTGCCACAGAACACCAGGATTGGCACATTCGCCACTAGTGCTCTTCACAGATGAAAGCAGGTTCACACTGAACACAGGTAACAGACGTGACAGAGTCTGGAGATGCCATGAAGAGCGATCTGCTGCCTGCAACATCCTTCAGCATGACCGGTTTGGCAGTGGGTCAGTAATGGTGTGGGGTGGCATTTCTTTGGAGGATGGCACAGCCTTCCATGTGCTCACCAGAAGTAGCCTGACTGGCATTAGGCACCGAGTTGAGATCCTCAGACCCCTTGTGAGACCATATGCTGGTGCGATTGGCCCTGGGTTCCTCCTAATGCAGGACAATGCCAGACCTCATGTGGCTGGAATGTATCAGCAGTTCCTGCAAGATGAAGGCATTGAAGTTATAGACTCGCCTGCCCGTTCCCCAGACCTGAATCCGATTAAACACATCTGGGGCATCATGTCTCGCACCATCCATCAATGTCACGTTGCACCACAGAATGTCCAGGAGTTGGCAGATGCTTTAGTCAAGGTCAGGGAGGAGATCCCTCAGGAGACCATCCACCTCCTCATGAGGAACATGCCCAGGCATTTTAGGGAGGTCATAAAGGCACGTGGAGGCCATACACAATACTGAGCATCATTTTGACTTGTTTTAAGGACATTACATTCCACTTTAAGTTTGTGTGTGACTCCAAATCCAGGCCTCCATTGGTTTATAAATTTTATTTCCATTGATGATTTTTGTGTGATTTTGTTGTCAGCACATTCAACTTTGTACAGAACAAAGTAATCAATGAGAATATTTCATTCATTCAGATCTAGGAAGTGTTAATTGAGTGTTCCCATTATTTTTTTGAGCTGTGTATTTTTTTTAATATTTTGGCCTCACAAAATGAATCCACTGTGATCCCTTGCTGTAAAGTCAGTATTATTTTTTGCTTCCTCCCCAGCCGGGGAGATGTGGTATGCTTCATACATGGTGAGATACAGTCAATTTTTAAAATGAACTTGCGTTTGTGAGAAAACCCCTTTAATGTGACCGGCTTCCTTTGCCAGTAGACACTTGTGCATCTGCCGCCTGGATCATCCGAATTATTCACTGCACCTGCCCATAATTCATGCAGGTGCAGTAAATCAGACCGCTGCCATCTTTGTGCAAACAAATAGTGGCGGTCACATTTAAACAGCGCATGTACGCCTTCTGTACAAAGATGGCGGCAATCAGTGAATCATTCGGCTGATCCCGGTGGCGGCGTGTTTGTGACTGTGTTCCACTGGTGGTACTGCACAAGAGGCTACGTGAGTGTGTGAGAGTGTGTGTGAGTGTGATTGTGTGTGAGTGTGATTGTGTGTGAGTGTGATTGTGTGTGAGTGTGAATGTGAATGTGAGTGTGTGAGTTTGAGTGTGTGAGTGTGAATGTGAGCGTGAGTGTGTGAGTATGTGAGTGTGTAAGTGTAAATGTGTGTGAGTGTGTGAGTGTGAATGTGAGTGTGAATGTGTGAGTGTTAGTGTGTGAGTGTGTGCGAGTGGGAGAGAGATTGTGGGTGTGAGTGTGTGTGAGTGTGTAAGTGTGAGTGTGTAAGAGTGAGTGTGAGAATATGAGTGTGTGAATGTGAGTGTGTGTGAGAGTGTGTGCGTACAACATATAGAGTGTGTGTGTGGTGCGACAGTGTTCCGCTGGTGGTATCGCACAAGAAGCTGCGTGAGTGTGTTGTGAGAGTGTGAGAGTGTGTGAGTGTGAATGTGAGTGTATGAGTGTATGAGTGTGTGAGTGTGAGTGTGTTAGTGTGGTGCATACGGCATATAGAGTGTGTGTGTGTATGTGTGTGGTGCGAGGGTATTCCGCTGGTGGTACCGCACAATAGGTTGGTACCAGCAGCAGTTTCCATGTTGAGACACCCATCACTTGGGTGTCCCAATATGGCGGTCGGTGAACTTCCTCCACTTGGAATTCTGGGATACGGTGACATCTGGACAGAACAGGATATGAAAACTTTACAAGGCAATTATATAAATAGATTTCTTACAGGTAACAAGGGCTTCAGTGGACTGGGTGTAAGGAGAATATAGCTGTGCTTTTTTATTTTTAAATAAATTTGTAAAACAGGTTGTTTTGTATTATTTCAAATAAAGGATTCAAATAAATTCGCCAGGAAAGGCTAAGTAAACAGCTTAGGGCTGTTATTAATAGCCTGGGAACCATATTGTCCCTTGTTGCAGATTCTTAAAATCAGTTCCCAACCATGGGCTTTCCCTCTGCTGGTTATGAAAATTGCGCAGGAGCCCACTACATTTTTTTAAAAGTAATTCTTTATTTTACACAGGAGTTATAAAGCTGCTGCTGAGTACAACTCCCATCATTGCCTCCTGGTCACACTGATTTCAGCGTGACCAGGCGACAATGATGGGAGCTGCCTCCAGCAGCTTATCAGCACATGGAACAGTGTGGACTGTACTGCACAGGGGCCGGTACGTGTCACACTGATAAAACATGGATGCCATCCATAAGTCATCAGTGTTGCACTCGCATTGTGTCTGTGCTGCACAAGAAAACAACATGTCTGTGGGTTTTTCACTGGGATACACGGTCTACGTGAAAAGCCTGAAGTGTGCACCACCATTGAATAAAATGGGTATGCGTATGTCCGCATTTCAGCTCCTCAAATACAGACCGGACATAAAAAATGGATGTGTGAAGAAGGCCTAATATGGCATGCATGTCATTTAAAGGGGTTATCTGGAACTATTTTTTATAACAATGTGCCTTAGAACTAACATGCATATATTTGCTAATTACCTGCCTGTTGCGTCTGACACTAATCTCTGCCGGCACAGAGCGGTCACAAATCGCTCCTGCCCAGGGATTCAGCGCTTCTGCTGATGTCACATCAACAGAGCAGTGGCTTCTCGTCCTCTCTGCTCTGTTGATGGGTTGTGACCGAAGACATCATACTGATTGACAGCTGCCTGCCTGATGCCTATCATTGGGTGAAGTCAGCTGTAAATTAGCCGAAAGTCATACCTCATTGACAGAGCAGCCGGGAAGCAAAAGAGCTTCTCTGTTGACATGGAGCAGCTTAATCGCCGGTAAGAGTGATTACTGACCACTCTGAGCAGGCGCTGGGTACGACAGGCAGGTAATTTCCTCTATTAGCAACTACCTGCCTGTATTGTTTTAGGCTCATCTGCTATATAATTGTCTAAGGGTCACTTCCGTCTTTCTGTCTGTCCTTCTGTCTGCCACGGATATTCATTGGTCGCGGCCTCTGTCTGTCATGGAATCCAAGTCGCTGATTGGTCTTACCAGCTGCCTGTCATGGCTGCCGCGACCAATCAGTGACGGCCACAGTCCGATTAGTCCCTCCCTACTCCCCTGCAGTCAGTGCCCGGCGCCCGCTCCATACTCCCCGCAGTCCCTGCTCAAACAGGGTTAATGCCAGCGGTAGCGGACCGCGTTATGCCGCGGGTAACTCACTCCGTTACTGCCGCTATTAACCCTGTGTGACCAAGTTTTTACTATTGATGCTTCCTATGCAGCGTCAATAGTAAAAAGATCTAATGTTAAAAATAATTAAAAAATAAAAAATCATTATATACTCACCTTCCGCCGCCTTTCCCGCTCCTCTGGTGACCGCTCCATGCAAGCGGCAGATTCCGGTGCTAAGGATGGTATGCGACAAGGACCTGCCATGACGTCACAGTCATGTGACCGCGATGTCATCACAGGTCCTGCAGGAGAAGGACCTGCCCTGACGTCACGGTCATTTGACCGCGATGTCATCACATCCTGGGACCAGAAGCTGCCGCGTGCACCGCGCACAGGCGACAGAACTACAAGGGGCCCTCAAATCGGAAGGTGAGTATGTTTATTTTTTATTTTTTAACCTGTGACATACATGGCTGGGCAATATACTATGTGACTGGGCAGTATACTACGTGGCTGGGCAATATACTACGTGGCTGCACAATATACTACGTGGCTGTGCAATATACTAATGGCTGTGCAATATACTACGTGGCTGTGCAATATACTACGTGGCTGGGTAATATACTACGTGGCTGGGCAATATGCTACATCACTGGGCAATATAATATGTGACTGTGCAATATACTATGTAACTGGGCAATATACTACGTGGCTGGGCAATATACTACGTGGCTGGGCAATATACTAAGTCACTGGGCAATATACTACGTGGCTGTGCAATATTCTACGTGGACATGCATGTTCTAGAATACCCGATGCGTTGGAATCGGGCCACCATCTAGTAGTAAAACATAAAGTCCTGGACAACATATTTAAGTTTTCATCCATTTTCTAGCATCACAGCTGATTGGCAGCAGCAATAACCTGATGCTATGAGAATGGCAGAGGACACAATATGGTGTTTGGAAGATCAGCGCCGGTCTAGTATGTGAGTATATTTTTTTTTTCCTTCCACGACAAGAGGCCTATTAATAATATATTTAAAATTTGTGGACAATGTTTTCCCACTTTAATTTTTAATTTTAATTTTTTAGAATTACACTTTATGGTGTACACAGTTTCTGATCAATACATTTCATTGTGTTCTGTATTGCTTAGTTTTAAATTGATTTTAATGTTAAATTGTAACATCTAGTTCAACCCATATCCTAACCGAACTTGCTGTAATATGTTGATCCAGAGGAAGGCACAAAAAAAACTATGTGGCAAAGAGTAAGCTCCACATTGGGGAAAAAAATTCCTTCCCGACTCCACATACGGCAATCAGACTAGTTCCCTGGATCAACGCCCAATCAACGAATCTAGTATATATACCCTGTAACATTATACTTTTCAAGAAAGGCATCCAGTCCCCTCAGAAATATTAGTAGGGAATCACTCATTACATCATACAGAGAGTTCCATAGTCTCATTGCTCTTACAGCTGTGTCATGTACCAAAATGTAGTATTTTCATGATTTACCTCTTGGTAGCTAAGTGATTAGTTCTGTCACCCTGCAGCATTCTTGACCTACATCCCTGAACTTTGAATGCTCATCCTTTGTTTGTAGTCACTAAATTTCTTACTATACTCCAAAAACTTACTAGTGGTAATTAATATCTTATGAAATCTTATGAAAAATGGTAGACTGGGACAATATCCTCAGAAATGAGAATACAGATAATAAATGGGAAATGTTTAAGAACATCCTAAATAGGCAGTGTAAGCGGTTTATACCTTGTGGGAATAAAAGGACTAGAAATAGGAAAAACCCAATGTGGCTAAACAAAGAAGTAAGACAGGCAATTAACAGTAAAAAGAAAGCATTTGCACTACTAAAGCAGGATGGCACCATTGAAGCTCTAAAAAACTATAGGGAGAAAAATACTTTATCTAAAAAACTAATTAAAGCTGCCAAAAAGGAAACAGAGAAGCACATTGCTAAGGAGAGTAAAACTAATCCCAAACTGTTCTTCAACTATATCAATAGTAAAAGAATAAAAACTGAAAATGTAGGCCCCTTAAAAAATAGTGAGGAAAGAATGGTTGTAGATGACGAGGAAAAAGCTAACATATTAAACACCTTCTTCTCCACGGTATTCACGGTGGAAAATGAAATGCTAGGTGAAATCCCAAGAAACAATGAAAACCCTATATTAAGGGTCACCAATCTAACCCAAGAAGAGGTGCGAAACCGGCTAAATAAGATCAAAATAGATAAATCTCCGGGTCCGGATGGCATACACCCACGAGTACTAAGAGAACTAAGTAATGTAATAGATAAACCATTATTTCTTATTTTTAAGGACTCTATAGCGACAGGGTCTGTTCCGCAGGACTGGCGCATAGCAAATGTGGTGCCAATATTCAAAAAGGGCTCTAAAAGTGAACCTGGAAATTATAGGCCAGTAAGTCTAACCTCTATTGTTGGTAAAATATTTGAAGGGTTTCTGAGGGATGTTATTCTGGATTATCTCAATGAGAATAACTGTTTAACTCCATATCAGCATGGGTTTATGAGAAATCGCTCCTGTCAAACCAATCTAATCAGTTTTTATGAAGAGGTAAGCTATAGACTGGACCACGGTGAGTCATTGGACGTGGTATATCTCGATTTTTCCAAAGCGTTTGATACCGTGCCGCACAAGAGGTTGGTACACAAAATGAGAATGCTTGGTCTGGGGGAAAATGTGTGTAAATGGGTTAGTAACTGGCTTAGTGATAGAAAGCAGAGGGTGGTTATAAATGGTATAGTCTCTAACTGGGTCGCTGTGACCAGTGGGGTACCGCAGGGGTCAGTATTGGGACCTGTTCTCTTCAACATATTCATTAATGATCTGGTAGAAGGTTTACACAGTAAAATATCGATATTTGCAGATGATACAAAACTATGTAAAGCAGTTAATACAAGAGAAGATAGTATTCTGCTACAGATGGATCTGGATAAGTTGGAAACTTGGGCTGAAAGGTGGCAGATGAGGTTTAACAATGATAAATGTAAGGTTATACACATGGGAAGAGGGAATCAATATCACCATTACACACTGAACGGGAAACCACTGGGTAAATCTGACAGGGAGAAGGACTTGGGGATCCTAGTTAATGATAAACTTACCTGGAGCAGCCAGTGCCAGGCAGCAGCTGCCAAGGCAAACAGGATCATGGGGTGCATTAAAAGAGGTCTGGATACACATGATGAGAGCATTATACTGCCTCTGTACAAATCCCTAGTTAGACCGCACATGGAGTACTGTGTCCAGTTTTGGGCACCGGTGCTCAGGAAGGATATAATGGAACTAGAGAGAGTACAAAGGAGGGCAACAAAATTAATAAAGGGGATGGGAGAACTACAATACCCAGATAGATTAGCGAAATTAGGATTATTTAGTCTAGAAAAAAGACGACTGAGAGGCGATCTAATAACCATGTATAAGTATATAAGGGGACAATACAAATATCTCGCTGAGGATCTGTTTATACCAAGGAAGGTGACGGGCACAAGGGGGCATTCTTTGCGTCTGGAGGAGAGAAGGTTTTTCCACCAACATAGAAGAGGATTCTTTACTGTTAGGGCAGTGAGAATCTGGAATTGCTTGCCTGAGGAGGTGGTGATGGCGAACTCAGTCGAGGGGTTCAAGAGAGGCCTGGATGTCTTCCTGGAGCAGAACAATATTGTATCATACAATTATTAGGTTCTGTAGAAGGACGTAGATCTGGGTATTTATTATGATGGAATATAGGCTGAACTGGATGGACAAATGTCTTTTTTCGGCCTTACTAACTATGTTACTATGTTATGTTACTAAATCAGCCATAGAGAGGACCCATTAAGGTTAAGGCTGATACAAGCGATGACAATCTCTGCGGAATGTAAACAATCAGAGTACAAAATAATATTTCTATTATTACTACATTGTTCACATCTGCCTTTTTACTTTTGATAGTAAGAATAATGTAGTCTGTCACACTTTCTTGCTATGAAAAATGCCAGAACCCTGATGGAAACTTGACGTTCCATTATAAATTGGTGGGATCCATCAATATTCCTAAAGATCTGCTTGAAAATTGATATGGTTATTTCTTATATTGACATCAGACTTGTGCTGTATGTCATAATTTTGTACAATACATAGAGTAGAATTATATACAATTTCAAATTGCTTTGTATTTTGAAATCTTTTCTTTATACCGAAGCAATCAAGTTATGCCATGTATAAAAATAAAAGTAAAATTAAATCGTTCGACCCAATGAAAACCTATAAAACATCATAAATGAGTAAATATTTAACAAATACATAGTAAATAAGTCATCTTACCACCTCCACTGTAAAGTAGTTGCATATTTTCAAATTCCAGAGATGTATAGGTTGGATCTAGTACATCACTATAGTTGGCCATTTCCATGTCCATTACTGAATTGATCATCTTCATTGTGACTCAAGAAACTAGAAGTCCGTCAGACTTCAAGTAACAAGATCTATCCCCTAATCCTCATAAGTAGTGATAGACAAATCTTTGAAATGAAATCTCAGCTGAAGGAGGAGCTGGCGAAATGCGTCTGCATGCTACTTTATACCTTTACCTCCTTTTTTATGGTGGCTGGAGGTAATACTTGTGATAGTCTTGGAATGCTCAGTGGAATATTCTTATCAGAACTGTTTGTCATGTTTTTCTCTTTTTTTTCAATGTAGGCAATCTTAAAGCATACCTTGTAAGTGACATATCTAGTCTAAGAAACTTATCTCAGCTTATCTTAAATTCATACTTCACATTGTAAAGAACATGTGTACACAAAAGCTGGAAGATCATTTATCTCAAATAATGTGTGAATCACAATTATGAAAAATGTCAAATAATCTTCAAAAATAAATATTTGCTATCAATGAATCCCTGAACATTCTGTAGTGAAATGCTGAATTTTTGTATTATCATGTGACACTAAATTGGACAAAAAGTCATAATTTTTGTAATTATATTTACTTTTACACATATAACAGTTAAAAGAAGAACTGGTGCCTAAACGAGTTGAAGCATTAAAGAACCATCTTGGAATGCAAAAGACTTCTCATTTCCGGCAGCACAGACAGTCAATATGATATTGTCCTCCTCTACTATATAAGTTAATGGACATCATTTTGAAACAAACAGAGATATAACTAGTTGCTAATTACGTATAAAGCACCATATCAATATACTAAAAACCAGATCAATAGAATGCAAGATTAGAAATCTGAACAATAGGATTTGCCTCAATGTTCATTAAACCCGCCGATACGCATTAAAATGGCAGCCATTAAGGGCCTTATTCCCTCATTGCCATTTAAAAAAATGAAGATTGGGAATAATGCAGTAGCACCCTCCAGAGTCGGAAAATCTCAGGGGTCTTGGCTACCGTGGGTAGCAGAGATAGCCGAGACATCGGAGAACATGATCAGGGCCAAATTTTCCAGTCCCCGAACACGTGATTGTCATTATTCAATGAATAAAAACAATGACAAAAAAATGTTTGCACACTGATACAATGATTTCTCTCTCTTCTGACATGTTATACATGTTAGAGGAGAGAGAAATGATGCCTCCCCGAGACACCCTGATACCGCCACCATCCATGGGCCCTCCTGATCTGTCTACCGGCTCGGCGTCATCTTCCTGGAAAAAAATGGCAGGCGCATACACAGTGCGCCAGCCGAGATTTGCCGTCTGGTACCCGGCAACAATAGAAATTTTTTCCTATTGGTTCCCTTTGATCACTGTGATCAAAGGGATTTTAGTGAAAAAAATAGTAACTCAAATCCCCCTCTGTCACCCCATACTTAGATAAAAATTATAAAATATATATTTTTTTAATTTGCAGTTGGGGATAGGGTTAGGGTTGTGCCTAAAGTTGGGGTTAAGGTTTGGGTTGGGGTTGTGTTAGGGTTGAGGTTAGGGTTTTAGATATGGTTTTGTTAGGGTTAATGATGGGGGTAAAGTGAGGGTTGGGGTTAGAATAGTTTTTTTTCCCAAAATTAAAAAAAAAATGAAGATATGGCGGCTAGTGTTGAGCGCAAGTGCTCGCTACTTGAGTTTGCATCTGGTATTCGGATGTGTGCCGAGTATCACAGACACCGCATTGTTTTTGGGTGCCTAACAGCCACGAAACAAGCAAGTCAGGGACTTGAGCATGTCACTTATGCAACCACGGTATTTGGTGCATACCTGAGCACCGGATGCAAACTGGAGTAGCGAGAACTTGTGCTCAACACTAATGATGATATATTCAATTTGACAACCTAATGTTTTCAAATTCTATGTCATATCTGTAGGTAAAAATGCTCACTATACCAATGGATAAAATCCTTGAGGGGTGAGTTTTCCGACATGGGGTCACTTGTGGGGGGTTCCATTGTTTAGGCATATCAGGGGCTCTCCAAACAAAACATGGTGTCTGCTAATTCTTCCAGCAAATTTCACATTCAAAAAGTTAAATGGCGCTCCGTCCCTTCTGAGCTCTGCTGTGCACCTAAACAGTAGATTTCCCCCACATATAATGTATAGACGTGCTTAGTAGAACTTGCACAACAAATTGTGGGGTCAATTTTCTTATGTTACCCTTGTAAAAATAAAAAAAGTTTGAGTATAACATAATTTTTTATATAGAAAATTAAATGTTCATTTTTTCCTTCCACATTGCTTCAGCTCCTGTGAAGCAATTCAAGGGTTAATAATAGTGTTGAGCATTCCGATACCGCAAGTATCGGGTATTGGCCGATATTTGCGGTATCGGAATTCCGATACCGAGTTCCGATATTTTTGCGATATCAGAAATCGGTATCGGGATGAAGATTGATGTGTAAAATAAAGAATAAAAATAAAAAATATTGATATACTTACCCTCGGACGCACCCTGGTTGTAACCGCTGCAACCGCCATGCTTCTGTTTCTAAGAATGAGCGCGTGAAGGACCTTCGATGACGTCGAGGCTTGTGATTGGTCACGTGAGCGGTCACATGAGCGGTCACGCGACCAATCACAAGCCGCGACGTCATCGAAGGTCCTTTACGCGCTCATTCTTAGGAAGGGAATCATGGCAGTTGCAGCGGTTACAACCAGGGCGCGTCCGAGGGTAAGTATATCAATATTTTTTATTTTTATTCTTTATTTTACACATGAATATGGATCCCAGGGCCTGAAGGAGAGTTTCCTCTCCTTCAGACCCTGGGAACCATAGAGGAATACCTTCCGATATTTGTGTCCCATTGACTTGTATTGGTATCGGATATCGGTATCGGTGATATCCGATATTTTTCAGATATCGGCTGATACCATCCGATACCGATACTTTCAAATATCAGACGGTATCGCTCAACACTAGTTAATAAATGTCTTGAATATGGTTTTCATCATCTTGAGGGGTTTAGTTTTTAGAATGGTGTAATTTGGGATACTTTCTGTCATACATGCCCCTCAACGTCACATCAAATGTAACGTGGTCCCTAAAAAAATGGTTGTGCAAATTTTGTTGGTAAAATGAGATATCGCTGGTCAACTTTTAACCCTTCTAATTTCCTAACAAAATATGTTTCAAAAATTGAGCTGATGTAAAGTAGACATGTGGGAAATATTTATTAACTATTTTGTATTACATAACTTTGATTTAAGGTCATAAAAATTAAAAGTCTGAAAATTGCAAAGTTTTCCAAATGTTTATATTTTTCACAAATAAATGTAAGTCATATTGAAGAACTTTTAACAATATCATGAGTCAGTGGGATCCGTTTAAGCATTATAGAGTTATAACCTCATGAAGTGACAGTGGTCAGAATTGTAAAATTTGGCTTGGTCATTAAGGTCAAAATTGGTTAGGTCATTAAGGGGGTTAAAATGTTTAGAAAAGCATATCGCAAAGAATATTTTTAAATCCATCAATTAGTTATTAACGCTAGGTGGTAGTGACATTATAACTTTCAATAACTATGTGTTCCTCTCTTTGGATCACAAATGAAATAGTTGTATTTATTTTATAGTGACCAGTGCTGACTCCCTGTACTGGTAAAAGGACCATCTTCCATTGTTTATAAAGTTTATCATTTATCTCTGTATTTATATTGGGGATTTTATGCATTGAAGCAAGAAATTGTTTCAAAAGTAGTCTGCCACCTCAAAAACACTATTTAAACAAACCAGGTGGTCAAATTGTAGGACTTACCCCTTATGGAATTCATACTTTAATGTAATAAACATTGCCCTTGATGTGCATAAAAAGCACTCTGATTGATGTGTAAATAAGTGCACCCTTGGAATGGCCTCAACCATGCCAAGGTATTAAAGCATGTGTATATGCAGTGCCCCAGGGTCCTGGTTGTTGCAGTGATATCATTCTCCTCTAGGGGGAGTGATGTTACGTTTGGAGGCAATGAAGGAGATCTCTTTGCCAGGTATCAAAAACATGCAACACATTTCATACTCCAGTCCACCAGGGGGAGCTATGCTCCTATTTATTAGGGCACTCTTCACACTTAGGTAAAACTGGTTGCCTGGAGAGGAAGTTAGGCAGTTGCTGGCTGAGCTTTGCTCAGGTAGTTGGTCCCTGACAGGGGTGGGAGCCTGTCAGAGGCTGAGACAGAGGGACACAGAGCTGCATCTGCCCTGAGTGCAGCAGTTCCTAAGAAAGGACACAACAAGAGAACTGCATTGTAGAGAGGGTGAAGAAGTCATAGCAAAGGAGTGGATAACAGAAGGAGTTCTGCCCTACACAGGCTGCCTCCTTCAGAGGCGCAAGATCCCTGTAGCTAGAACACTGAGGGAGCAACAGTCCTTTATGCCTTGCTCCAGAGACCAGCAGGACAGCTAATTGCAAGTTACTGATCCGCCCCTACACCCAGGAGGCAAGGTGGCACCCACGAGAGGCCGGGGCATGATAGAGTCCCTGTAAAAAGCCTCAAGCCACCGGTCATACGGGTTTGTCCTATCCATCTGGGGGACAGAGAGAGAGACCTAATATCTACAACATCTGTGAGGACCTTATGAGAGGCTTATCAGTAAGGTACTACAACACCCAGGTGCTAGAGGAAGGCTACTGATTTCCACCTGGATAAGGGGACTCTGGATTTGCCTCCAAACCGGCTGGACTCTGATAGCCCTGTGATCTGTGCTCTGGACTGTGGATACTGAAGCCTTCAGTAAAAGGTAAAGAGACTGCAACCTTGTGTCCTCGTTCTTCACTGCGCCTCACTCCATCCACCATCTACACACTGGGAAGCCCTAGGGACATACTTCACCTGTGGGAAGGTATACCATCTAGCTGCCATAACATCACGCCAGTGGACCCCTTAAAGCAGCGTCGGTCACCCTGACCGAATACCACAGGTGGCATCATGAACATATCCCTTTAAAGACCTTTTCCCTTTAACACGGATGTCCCACAGGCCACAGACTGGGTCAGCCACTGTGACATCCCCCTGAGAACCAAAGGACCCGGTACCGAGTACCCCACTGTCCGCGAGGGCGCTCCATATATAGATATGTTACTATTATAATCGATACTAAGTAAATCGAGATGATTTGAAAATGTTGTTTTCAACATTTGCAAATTTTTAACATATCTATTGATCCTGTGTTTTTTATAATTCCATGACATTTCCTTATTGGTGTTGCTACTTCAGTACTGAGGAGTGTAATAAGATTTTAATACATAAAATCAAAACTATGTAGACATTTATGCATGCCAATGTGAAAGTCTTGGAGTTTTCAGACATATATCTAATTACAGTATGTCATCAACAGTGAATAGGATAAAGATATACTTAGGCACACTCTGGGGAGTCTGATGCAACAAAGTTTTTAATACATACAGGATTCACAATGTTCACAAACGTTTCGGTCTGCAAACGGCCTTCATCAGTGTTCTCTATAGCTAATCGGAGAAGGGTATGTGAAATAAACCCTTGAGAGAAAGATATTGCAGCAAATTTTTTTATTTTTTCATTTGGGTAGACAGGCAATCCTGTTGAAAGAGGGCTAGGACAGCCGATCAGGTTAGAAACAGCTGGAGAGCCGGAGGGAGACGCGGTATCCACCGCAAGTCTGGTATCGGTCACCGATCACCGATACCAGACTTGCGGTGGATACCGCGTCTCCCTCCTGCTCTCCAGCTGTTTCTAACCTGATCGGCTGTCCTAGCCCTCTTTCAACAGGATTGCCTGTCTACCCAAATAAAAAAAAATTAAACATTTTTTTTAATGCAATATCTTTCTCTCAAGGGTCTATTTCACATACCCTTCTCCGATTAGCTATAGAGAACACTGATGAAGGTCGTTTGCAGACCGAAACGTTTGTGAACATTGTGAATCCTGTATGTATTAAACACCTTGTTGCATCAGACTCCCCAGAGTGTGCCTAATTATATCTTTATCGTATTTTATGGTCTACTATCAGGCACCTCTAACATTGGGCGGTGCTGACCATTTACTGTACCGCATCAACAGTGAATAGGATATAGTAGATAATTTTCTCACTAGCTGTGTAAATAGAACGTGCTACAGCTTTATATTATCTGTCATCATGGTTTTGCTACCCCATTAGAGAGCAGCATCATATAGGGCAGGTACCCTGATTCCAGCAATGAGTCACTTACTGGCGATGTGTCACTTACTAGTCTGCATGCTGTCATTCTGATAAATCACTCTTTTATCTGCTACAGATTTAGCAGTTCTCTGAATGTTGAGCTCTGCATAACCCTGCCTGCAACACTAATAGACAGTTTTCTGCCCATGGGTAATGTATGCAGAATGTTGCCAATCGATAGGGAAG
The DNA here is from genome assembly GCF_032444005.1 of Ranitomeya imitator. Lineage (NCBI taxonomy): Eukaryota > Metazoa > Chordata > Amphibia > Anura > Dendrobatidae > Ranitomeya > Ranitomeya imitator. Next base: position 461,604,200 of record NC_091287.1, on the reverse strand, counting down.
GGATATACAGAGCTCATGAATATGGAGCACTACCTGGCAGCTGGTTTACTAGTCCTCTAGTGGTAATCTCATATTGATAAAACAGTGATTTTACTAAACCTACAGCAAACGGCCCAGTAAGTGACACATCACTGGAACCAGGTTCTATGCCTCTACATTATGCTGCTCTTAGATTAAGAGGCACAAAACTATTGACAGATTCCTTTAAAACATATATATAAAAAAGCTGTTTATGTGTATTACATAAAAAAGTAAGCCCACTAATATACTTAAATTAAGAAAGCCACACCAAGCTTGAGATATCATAGCTAGACTTCATATATCTTAAGATTGTGACAGAACCCTCAAAGCACCTCTCCAGCATTATTTGCAATTTTAGCGCTAGAGCGGTGCTACTAATGTAAGGGCCCTGCACCTGATATTATACTCAACCACCCGCCATCTTCACCTCTTCCCAACGTCTCTTTGGTCCTGAATACCATCTTGTGACCACAACTTCTGACTGACCGGAAGTCAGAAATATCTGTCACAAGCTCTCAATGAGGCTCTCATAGACCTGTGTTGAAAAGTGACCTCTGGTTTATGACAGCAAACACTGCAGTGATCAGTAAACATGCTGTACTGGCCAAGAATGTCTCCAGAACTAAACCCTATTGAGTATCTGTGGGACATACTCAAACAGAAGGTGGAGGAGCGCAGGATGATGTAGTCATGAAGGAGTGAAAGAGGATTCCAGTAGCAACATGTGAATCTCTAGTGAACTCCATGCCCAAGAGAGTTAAGGCAGTGCTTGAAATAATATTAATAATCTTTATTTTTATATAGCGCTAACATATTCCGCAGTGCTTCACAGTTTTGCCAACATTATCACGCTGTTCCCGATGGGGCTCACAATCTAAATTTCCTATCAGTATGTCTTTGGAGTGTGGGAGGAAACTGGAGAACCCGGAGGAAACCCACGCAAACACAGAGAGAACATACAAACTCCTGTTGTCCTTGGTGGGGTTTGAACCCAGGACTCCAGCACTGGAAGGCTGCAGTGCTATCCACTGAGCCACCGTGCTGTCCGGAATAATGGTGGCCACGCAAAATATTGACATTTTGGGAACAATTTGATCATTGTCTCTTAGGGGTGTACTCACTTTTGTTGCTACTGGTTTAGACATTAATAGCTGTGTCTTGAATTATTTATAAAGCACACCAAATGTACACCGTTATACAAGCTATACACTGACTACTTTACATTGCATCAAAGTGTCATTTCTTCAGTGTTGTCCCATGAAAAGATATAATAAAATATTTACAAAAATATAAAGGGTGTACTCACTTTTGTGATATATTGTGCACACGGTTTTGCCACAATAATAAACAGCACACACACACACACACACACACACACACACACACACACACACACACACACACACACACACACACACACACACACACACACACACACACAGACCTGCAATAACATGATACACATCTCTGCTACATCAATTCAAACACCTCTTCTACATTGTTTCTGCACTACAACATAGTCAGGACCTGTACCGTACATATAGCTTTTGTGATGTGCAGGACCTTGTAGTTTTCACTCATCCCTACACTGATTAGACTGATCAGCATTAAGCTGGAGGAGAAAGAACTGTGATGCTAGATAGTTGTCTCAGCAATGGAGAATGATGCTGTGTCATCATAGGATACTGCCTCTGGACTTTATAATACAGTCACTCTGTGTTAGGGCTAATGGAACGCACCGAGCATAAATAGGTAGCTACAAGGTGCGTTTGCAGCCCGGGGTCCACCGTGCAGAGATATCTGCTGCAAAGTAACGGCATATAAACTGTAAGCTCACATGTGGGTTAAACTTCACCCCGTGTGAACTGGAAGCAATCTCTGTTGCCTCACAGAGTCGCGCTGTACAGAAAACTATTACCCTAACTAGGGTTGTGCTTGCTCTGGAACTCTTCTGTGCTAACTGCACACATGAAGGAACCAGATGCTAAGCCAAGGCTAATTGCCCCCACTGACGCTAGCTGCCTGCCTGAGTGTACAGTCCCACAGCTACAGCCTCAAACTACATATGAATAGAGTGGTATAGTATACACTGGCATAAGCCAAACACATATGATACTAGCACATGGCCATGCGAACCTTTTATAGTTGCAGCTCTTCAGGACCTTCCTGGTGGACCAATAGGAGCTGCTACAGGGACTGAGCGTTTGACCCCTGACCTCCAATAAGAGGACCTCCCGTGGGAATGCTCAGTGCGTGAAAAGCAGGACTTAGTCCCAGAAAAGCCTGCTCACTGCTGACCAGTGATGGCTACAAAGGCAGAGTCTGGAAAGGCAGCAGTAACCATTCGCACAGTATCAGGCAGATGCTGGGACCGACGTCTCCACCGAGCAGGTTCCACTGTGGCTGGAGGAGAATGGGAGACAGCAGCAGACATGGTTCGAGATTCCCCCTGTGCAACAGCGGGAACTCGACACCTAACATTGCCCCCCCTTCTAGGGCCCCCTACTCCTTGAGCCTCGCTACGCTCAAAGGCTGCAATGAGCAGCGGAGCCCGAATGTGCTCCACAGGTTCCCAGGTTCTGTCCTCTGGGCCGTAACCCTTCCAGTCCACCAGATAGTATTTCTTGCCACGTACCACCTTGCACCTCAAGATAGAGTTTACCTCGTACTCATCCGTGGATGAACCCGATGTCCTGGCAGATGACTCGGAAAACTGGGACATATAGTCGGGCTTTAAAAGGGAAACATGAAAGGTGTCTGTGATACCAAGGTGGGGAGGAATAGCCAAACGGTAGACCACAGGGTTGACCTGTTCCAGAACCTTGAAAGGGCCTATGTAGCAAGGCGCAAACTTATTGGACTCAACTCGCAGCCTGATGTTACAGGCGGAGAGCCACACTAAGTCACCAGGAGCGAAGGTCGGAGTGGGGCGCCGGTGTGCATTGGCAGAAACCCTCATTCTCGCCTTGGAGGCCAGAATGGCATCCTGTGTGTGGTCCCAAATGTCACGCCCCTCCACTGCCCTGTCTGCCACCCTGGAATCAGTGGATGACATGGGCATGGGCACTGGGACATGTGGATGCTGGCCATAATTAAGGAGAAATGGAGTCTGCCCAGTGGAGTTGGCTATGGCATTGTTCAAAGCAAATTCCACCCAAGGTAGCAAAGATGCCCAGTCATCCTGCTTAGCAGAGACAAAATGTTGCAGGTATGTTACAAGAGTCTTGTTGGCCCTCTCTACCAACCCATTCGTCTCGGGATGGTATGCAGATAAGAGATTCAGCTCAATGCAGAGGAAACGACAGAGCTCTCTCCCAAACCGAGACTTGAACTAGGGACCCCGGTCACTGACAATTTTGTCAGGCATGCCATGCAGACGGAAAATATGTTTTATGAACAAGACCCGTGCAGAAGGTAACCGTAGAAGCTGCACCAAGTGCACCATTTTAGAAAAATGATCGGTGACTACCCAGATAAGGATGCAGCTACAGTACGAGACTTAGATAAGCCCACCACGAAGTCCATCCTGACCATCTCCCAGGGACTGTTTGCCACCGGCAGGGGGTAAAGTGGCCCAGCAGGCTGTTGCTGAGGAGACCAATTCTTGGCACAGGAGACACACGCCCGAATATAATCCCCGACGTCACGAGCCATATGCGGCCACCATTATGTCCTCGCCAGAACCTCAAATGTCTTCTTGGTCGCAAAATGTCCACCCACCCTGGACGAATGAGCCCAAGAGAGAACCTCTGGTCGCATATTAGATGGTGCAAAAGTCTTGCACAGGGGCACAGACTCTAGCAAAACCGGAGCCACAGTTCTCAGGCTCTCAGAAGGGACAATAAGACGAGGCTCCTACTCCTCCTCTGATGACACTATGGAGCGAGAGAGAGTGTTGACACAAATGTTCTTATCCCTGGATAGAAAATCGAGGGTGAAAAGGAACTGGCCTGGTGAGAATTTAGCCGCTGGGCTGTCTGCAAGTACACCAAATTTTTGTGGTCTGTAACTTGGAAGGGAAAGCGAGCCCCCTCCAGGAAGTGTCTCCACTCTGAGAAAGCCAACTTCATGGCTAGCAACTCCCTGTCCCCGATGGATTAATTCCTCTCTGCTGGTGAGAAAGTCTTGGAAAAGATGAAGCAAGGATGCTTCCAACCTTGCTTTTGGAAAAAGACCGCTCCAGCACCAATGGACCAGGTATCTACCTCCATTATAAACTGCTGATCTATATCGGGGCGATGTAGGATGGGAGCGCTAGCAAAGTGTGACTTAATAGCAAGAAAGGCCAGGGAGACCTCCCCTGACCATAATTTGGGGGTTGCTCCCTTCTTGCTGAGGGCAACCAAGGGAGCTACCAAAGTTGAGAAGTGGGGAATTAATTGGCGATAGTAATTAATGAACCCCATAAAGCGCTGCACCGCTTTAAGAGAATGGGGTTCCCGCCAGTCCTTCACAGCCTGTAGTTTGGCAGGATCCATAGCCAATCCCTGGCAGAGATGATATAGCCCAGGAAAGGCAAGGACTCCAGCTCAAACACACACTTCTCCAACTTGGTGTAGAGGGAGTTTGCCCGTAAGAGGTCGAAGACTTTGCAAACATCTCTCCGGTGGGAGTCAATATCGGGAGCGTAGATGAGAATATCATCCAGATAGAATACGATCGAGGTGGTGAGCATATCCCGGAAGATGTCATTCACAAAGTCTTGGAAAATGGATGGGGCATTACAGAGCCCGAAGGGCTCATTCATAGTGCCCATCCCTGGTGTTAAAAGCCATCTTCCATTCGTCCACCTCACGGATGCAAATCAGGTTGTAAGCACCCCGCAGATCTAATTTAGTAAATACCCTTGCTCCCCGTAGCTCATCAAAGAGCTCAGATATCAGGGTTAGTGGGTACTTATTCATAACGGTGATGGCGTTAAGACCCCTGTAGTCTATGTATGGATGTAGTTCTCCACTCTTCTTCTGCGCGAAGAAGAACACAGCCCCTGCAGGTGACACTGACCCCGGGGAGGCTCTGCACCAGGCAAGAGGTCAATAGGACAGTCATAGCGGTGGTGAGGCGGAAGGGTCTCCGCAGCCCTTTTGGAGAACACGTCCGCATAGGGCCAATAGTGCTTGAGGAGAGTGGAAAGATGTGCGAGAACCTCAGTTGTAGCAACCTGAACGCACTCCCTCTGACATCTACCCTCACAGGATTTACTGCATCCCAGAATTCTCCCTGAGGACCACTCTATATGAGGAGAGTGGTAGCGTAGCTATGGTATCCCCAACAGGACCTCATCAATTCCCTCGGGATTAAGTAGTAGGGAAATAATCTCCTGATGAGATGGAGACATGGAAAGAGTGAATGGAATGGTTTGGTGTGTAATCTGTGAAGGTAGTGTCGACCCATTTACCATTCGAACAATCACAGGTTTGGCGAGCATCACCAGGGGTATTGCGTGTCATTGGGCGAAAGCAGATGACATAAAATTGCCCTCCGCCCCGGAGTCCATGCAAAGCTCTACCATAAGAGTGGATGGGCCTATGGTAATTGTCCCCTTGAAGGACAATTTGGAGTAAAACGTCGCCATGTCTAGTGTACCTACTCCGACTACCACTAGACGTTGACGTTTTCCCGACGGCTGAGGACACCTGGAGGCAAAGTGTCCTGACTGCTGGCAAATATGACAGACCTTAAGTGCACGAGCGCTCCGGGACTTAGATCCCACTCGTGACACCTCCATGGCCTCATGGGACTCGGACGCCTGGACCGGAGATTCCAGAGGTTTGGCGAAGGTGGGAGCCAGCCAAAACCTCTGCCTACACTGGGCTCGCTCCAACCTTCGCTCTTTAAAACAAAGGTCGATGCGAGTTGATACTGCTATGAGCTCCTCCAGTGGGGCGGGAATATCCCTAGTGCCCAAAGCATCCTTCACATGGTCAGCCAGCCCCCTCCAAAATACTGGGATGAGGGCTTTATCCGGCCACTCCAGCTTGCATGCTAAAGTCCGAAGTGGACGGTAAAATGGCTGACCATGGACGAACCCTGAGTCAATGCCAGCAGTTGGAGCACCGTATCATGGGTGACTTGAGGTCCTAAAAAGACCTGTTTCAGAGTGCTCAAAAACCGAGTAGCACTCTGCACCACATGATCGTCGCAATGCCACAGAGGCGTAGCCCACTCCACTCCCCTGTCCGACAGAAGAGAAATAATGAATCCCACTTTTACCCACTCTGTGGGAAAACGTGCAGCCAGGAGCTCGGGGTGTATACCCCACTGGCTCACGAAACCCCTACATTATTTACTGTCACCAGAGTATTTCTCTGGCAGCGGGAGGTGGGATAAGATCGGAACAGGGGTGGCAGTGGATAAAGTTGCTTCAGCCACGCTAGCAGCCTGAACAGCTATTGCGGTAACACGCACAGTTGAGGTTGCATGCTTGAGAGCCGTCAACCTGCCCTCCAGCTGCTGGATGTACCCCTGCAATTGCTGTTGTGCCAGACCCTGGCACTAGCATACTGTTAGGGCTAGCGGAATGCACCGAGTATAGATAGGTAGCTACAAGGTGCGTTCGCAGCCCGGGGTCCACCAGGCAGAGATATCTGCTGCAAAGTAATGGCGGATAAACTCTGAGCTCACATGTGGGTTAGTAAGACAGCTTCAGCTGGAAAAAGACCAAACTGTTGCACTACTCTTAGGGTAAATTATGGAAACAGCTAGAAGAGCATAACCCAATAGAATAAAACATAACTTTTACTAAAAATATTAAAAGAGTGGACAAAACAATACAAAGGAAATAAATAAGTGCTCACGCCGAAAACTGTGCTCATATAAAAAATGGTTTGATCTCACCAATCATGGACAAAGGGTCCCCATACCAATGATGCAGGATCCCTGGGAGGGTCCAATAGTTGTGGGATGAAGAAATGGAAGCAGGGGACCTGTTTCCTAAGCCCCTGTCGTGCCCCAGCAATGACTCCTGTCCTAACAAGGACAGGCCCAAATCAGCCCCACTACGGACACCCTCCAATAAATGTTAGATGTAGATGAAAATAACGCCTCCCTACGCGTTTCTTCTCCAATCGCGGAGATTCATCAGGGGAGTTCTTAATGGCCAAATGGCCAAAAAACAGCTAACAAGTCCGTGGATAATATAAAGTAGTCCAGACGAGCAGAGCCCATACGCAGTGGCTGTATGGCTTTACAAAAAAGGTAGACCAGTGTGCTGTCTGCCGGCAAGAAGATGAGTGAGTCACATGTGGGTTAAACCTCACCCCGTGTGATCTGCAAGCAATCTCTGTTGCCTCAGAGAGTCGCACTGTACACAAAACTATTACCCTAACTAGGGTTGTGCTTGCTCTGGAGCTCTTCTGTGCTAACTGCACACATGAAGGAATTAGATGGTTAGAGGCTAATTACCCCACTGATGCTAGCTGCCTACCTGAATGTACAGTCCCAAAGCTACAGCCTCACACCACATATATATAGAGTGGTATAGTATTCACTGGCATAAGCCTAACACATTTGATGCCAGCGCATGGCCGTACGGCCATGCAAAGCTTTTATAGTTGCAGCTCTTCAGGACTTTCCTGGTGGACCAATAGGAGCTGCTACAGGGCGTGAAAAGCAGGACTTAGTCCGAGAAAAGCCTGCTCGCCACTGACCAGTGCTGACTACAAAGGCAGAGCCTGGAAAGGTAGCAGTAACCGTTCGCACAGTATCAGGCTGAGCCAGACGCCGGGACCGATGCGGCTGGAGGAGAATGGGAGACCGCAGCAGACATGGTTCGAGTTTCCCCCTGTGCAGCGGCGGGAACTCGACACCTAACACTCTGTAGCAAGATTTTTTTATTCTATAAAGTGGAAAAATATGGTACTTTTGTAATTTGTTTTTTTTACGACATCCAACTAGCCTCATTATCATTGAAAGATAGCCCTTGCAGTCATTTCCCAGCAGCTTCTATCACCCCCTGGAGCAGGACATCATTATGCAGTGACAATTCGGTCACTTACCACAGCTTTTATTGCCTCTGTCTCCGGATGATGTCTTGAATCAACAGTGGTGATAGAGGCAGGTAGAGCTGACCTTAGCTTCTTTCACTGCTGACACACATTTTTTGTCCCCACCATATTTTTCATTAAATTGAGAGATCATGAGTGACAGTAGCACTAGCCAAAGCTTCTGTCTTCATTCAGTGAAATGAATCGTCATCAAGGGGCTGTACTCCTGTCCCTCATCCTGCTTTTATCAATATCCTCTAATGATTATTCATTTCAGGGCAGTGCTAGAAGCTGGGGACGCTCTTTGGTCACTTACCCTGCTTCTATCACCACTCCCTGATGACAATTTGTTTTAGGTCAGTGACAGAGGCTGTGAGTCAGTGTTAAAGTTACTTACCCTGCCTCTATGACTGCACCATGAAGACATCTTGTTTTAGTAAAATAGTCATAGAGTACAGAAGAAGTGTAGTGGTAGTGAAAGAAGCTGAGGGTACTTCTCCCTATGTCCATCACTGCGATTGATTCCACATGTTTTCAGAGAACAGTGATGAAATATTCTAGCATAAATGTGTACAGCGCCACATGATGACGTTCTGAATAAGGGGGGTGATAGAAGCTGTGGAAAAGTGACTGCAGGGTCATCATCCTTCGACATCCCATTTGAGGGGAGTCACAGGAATAAATGTAAAAAAAGAGATACAGGGATTAGATGTATACAGAGAATAGTAAAGTATTTTAAAATAAAGCAAGTGATTACTTTCGATATTTATACAAGCCAAGCCACGTATCAGGCAACTCCCTTAAAACCAAATAGAGTAAGCTCATACATAGGGATCCATAATTCTGGTCCAGTAATAGGTGCTTTAAATGTATTTCAGATCTGTATGAGCAATTAAAACCTAAGTTAATAATAATAAATAATAATAATCTTTATTTTTACATAGCGCTAACATATTCTGCAGCGCATTACAGTTTGCACACATTATCATCCGCTGTCCCCAATGGGGCTTATAATCTATATTCCCTATCAGTATGTCTTTGGAATGTGGGAGGAAATCGGAGTACCCGGAGGAAACCCGCGCAAACACGGGGAGAACATAGAAACTCCTTGCAGAAATGCAAATAATTTATACAATAAAAATAGTTCTTTGCTCAAACAAGCCTACTTACTTAAACTTAATAAAGTGAATACTTATCAGTCTTTGCAGATAACACGTGGGTGTTGTCTATCTTATCTATAGGACTATTAAACTTATACTACTTTTTATTAGATCTAATCATGTTCAAAAAACAAGCAAAAAACAAGTCAATGGTATACTAATAAAATCAAGGTTACTTCTATGAAACAATTATTACAGAATTTAATCTTTCCTTCAATAATCAAAAAGTTTCTAAATAGTTTTTAATTTTAGACTCCAGGAAAAAAAACTTAATTCCTATTGTAATTATTTCTTAGCAATGCCTAATTCAGGATACAGCATGTTCCCAGCCATTTTGCGGTGGATTCTATGGTGCAAAATACCATATATTGCATCAGTGTTTTGAATGAGATGACCTTCAGGAAATTGACCTTAATTGCCGATTTGAAGTATCAGTGAGTAATGTTGAGCATTCCGATACTGCAAATATCGGGTGTTGGCCAATATTTGCTGTATCGGAATTCCGATACCGAGTTCCGATATTTTTGTGATATCGGAAATCGGAATCGGAGGTGTTCCCAGTCATCTTCGGCGTGTGCGGTGCGTATGGCTCCCAGGGTCTGGAGGAGAGGAAACGCTGCTTCAGGTCCTGGGATCCATATTCATGTAAAAAATAAAGAATACAAATAAAAAAACATAGATATACTCACCCTCTGACGAACCCTGGCTGTCACCGCTGCAAGTGTCTGCCTCCGTTCCTGAGAATGCAGAGAGTGAAGGACCTTCGATGACGTCGCGGTCACATGAGCAGTCAGGTGACCGGTCACCTGATCGCAATGTCATCGAAGGTCCTTCAGTCTCTGCATTCTTAGGAACGGAGGCAGACGCTTGCAGCGCTGAAAACCAGGGTTCGTCGGAGGGGTGAGTATATCCTTATTTTTTATTTGTATTCTTTATTTTTTACATGAATATGGATCGCAGGGCCTGAAGGAGAGTTTCCACTCCTTCAGACCCTGGGAACCATCCAGGATACATTCCGATATTTGTGTCCCATTGTCTTGCATTGGTATCGGGTATCGGTATCGGCGATATCCGATATTTTTTGGATATCGGCCAATCCCATCCGATACTGATACTTTCAAATATCGGAAGGTATCGCTCAACACTATCAGTGAGTATTTTTTCCTTTGAAAAGCATACAGTCAAGCAATTGAAAAGTCTGCACCTTTTCATCAGTAACATCAGCAAAAGTATTTTCTGCTGGAAATTTTGCTATAGTTATTCCACTGTTGAAAATCCACAGCAAATGTGTTATGTGAGAACCATGCAGAAAACAAGTCAATGAAACCTGTCACCAGTTTTTCCGATACAACCTGTGGTCACCACTAGGGTTGAGCAAAACGGGTCGGCCATTTTCAGAAGTCGCCGACTTTTGGCAAAGTCGGGTTTCATGAAACCCGACCCGACCCCTGTGTGGGGTCGGCCATGAGGTCGGCGATCTTCTGATCTGGTATCGGAATTCCTATTCCTATTAGGTATATACTCACCCTCGGACGCGCCCTGGTTCTAATCAGCAGCCTTCCTTCCTAAGAATGAGCAAGTGAAGGACCTTCGATGATGTTGCGGCTTGTGATTGGTCGCGTGACCGCCTATGTGCCCGCTCACGCGACCAATAACAAGCCGCGACATCATCGAAGGTCCTTCACTTGCTCATTTTTAGGAACGCAGGCTACCGGTTAGAACCAGGGCGCGTCCGAGGGTGAGTATATCCCTATTTTTTATTTTTATTCTTTATTTTACACATTAATATGGATCCCAGGGCCTGAAGGAGAGTTTCCTCTCCTTCAGACCCTGGGAACCATTAGTATCCCATTGCACTGCATTGGGTTTCGTGTTTCGGCCGACCCCGACCCTGACTTTTCTATAGGATTGGCCGATTTCACTCGACCCGACTTTTGAGAAAGTTGAGTTTCGTGAAACCCGACCCGATCCTAAAAAAAGAAAAGTCGCTCAACCCTAGTCACCACCTTTGATGTGTCAATTCTGGTGCTTTGCCTGGCTCTAACCACTGCCACTATAGTGATGGCAAGTGGGGTTCTTATTTGGGGGGTTGATGTCACCTTTGTATTGTTTGGTGACATCAAGCCCATGGTTTAGTAATAGAGAGGCATCTTTAAAATGCCTATCCATTACTAATCTTATGGTTATTTTGTAAATAAACACACAGCCAGAATAAAGTCCTTTAATTGAAAAAATGGCACAGACTCCTTTATTGAATCTAAATTAAACCATACACATGTCATGACCAATTCCACTAAAGGCATTGGCTCATATAATAAAACAAAAAACGATAATATCTTTCCCCTGTCTGTCATTTTCTACCACGCCATAATCTATGTGTAAGGTGATGTGAGTCGCCCGTCAGGGCAGTGGGGCACTCGGTATTGGGTCTGGTGCTTAAAGGGATGTGTCATGGTGGCGGCAACCCGGTCCGTGGCCCTGGGCACCCATGTAAAAGGAAAGGTGTTTAAAGGGATTTGTGAGATAATAAGAGTTCGTGAAGCCACTTGTGGTATTCGGTCAGGGATGACCGACGCTGCATTAAAGGGTCCACAGGTGAAGCTGGGTCCTCAGGGCTTCCGGTGTAGTAGATGGAAATGGTGAGTGGTGCGATAAAGAATGGAGGACACGGGTTTGCAGTCTCTTTACCTGGTTTACTGATCGTAGCAGGCAGCTCCAGTCCAGGGCACCAGATAACAGGTACAGGCTGGGTCCGGTCAGCTTGGAAGCGAGTTCATTTAACCAGGTGGAGATAAAAGCCTTCCTTTTAACGTGGTGGCATTGTAGTCCCTTACTACTTAAGGCTTCTGGCAAGGTGCTCTTTGTTCTCTCTGTCCCCCTTTAAGTAGGACTCAAACCCGTATGACAGGTGACTCGAACCTTATTACAGGATCTCTATCATGACCCCGGGCTCTATGTGTCACTGTGTCTCCTGGGTGTTAGGGCGGACACGTTACATGTAGTCTAGCTGTCCTACCAGTGTCTGCTGTGCCTCCTAGAGTATGACACAACCTCGGTCTTCTGGTTACCGGTATCTGCGCTCTGTCAGGGAGGTAGCCCAGTCGCTGCTATTCTCCCTTATTGTCACTCTCCTGTGCTTCCCTCTCTGGCACATTCGCTACAAGCTGTTCTTACTTCTGTATCTCACTATCTAGAAGCTAAAGCACCTCAGGCTGTTCGGACCCTCAACAGTCCTTCTGCCTCAGACTGCTCCAGTCTGTTGTCCAGCACCAACTGTCAACTCTTCCTAACTGCCTAGCAACTGCCTAGCAACTGACTCCTCCTCCCAACCAAAGAGACAAACTCCCCCTGAAGTCGGGTGTAGAGATTCCCCTTCTGGCCTGGAGTCAGAATGGTGTTGTATGTGCTGATTACCTATCAAAAGGAATCCTTCATTGCTTCCAAGCATGACATCACTTTCCCCGTCAGGAAAGCAAAGCCACTGTGACAACCAGGATGTCACAGATGAAAGATTATGTTCCCTTTTGCTTTTCCTCCTTAACAGATCCTGATTAGTGTTGAGCATTCCGATACTGCGAATATCGGGTATCGGCCGATATTCGTGGTATCGGAGTTCTGATACTGAGTTCCGATACTTTTGCAATATCGAATACCGGAATCGGAAGTTCCCATAATGCTTTGAGCCAGTTTGATTTAATTCAGCCAATGGGAATCGTAAGAAGTGTGAAGAAGTGTGGGCACATCCTGTTATGCATGTTAGGCATGTAACTAATGGTATGGCTGTGATTGGCTGCTGAAATGATGTCATGATGCACTATAAAAGCCGCCTGCGCCATTTTGGGTTCACTCTGCTGTGAATTCAGTAAGAGACAGGATGCTGCTGTTCTGACTGAGGGACAGTTTGAGGTAGTGATTTGCTTCATTGTGCTTTACCCAGGCTACTGTAGCAACCGCTGTGTGAAAAGCTTTTTTTGCCTTGCAGTGCTGTTCATGGCTGTCTGCAAGGTCTCTGTGTGTGAGAGCTCATGCTGTAGTCTGTTCTGCAGCCACATCTGGTTGTATTCCACTCAGCATGCATCACTGCCTCATACTGATACATTGTCCTTTTTTGCATTAGTGCTGCTGCACATTTTTCTTGATTTCTCCTATTAGTGTGTTTCCATCCGTATCCAGCTAGATTGTGTGCACTATATAGGAGGAGATAGAGGAGCTTTTCTGCAGTCTTGCAGCACTGTTCACGGCTGTCTGCGAGGTTTCTGTGTGTGAGTGCAGCTCACGCTGTAGTCTGTTCTGCAGCCACATCTGGTTGTAGTCCGCTCAGCGTGCGTCACAGCCTCACACTGTTTTATTGTCCTTTTTTGCATTAGTGCTGCAGCACATTTTTCCTGATTTCTCCTATTAGTGTGTTTCCATCCGTATCTAGCTTGATTGCATGCAAACACTATATAGGAGTAGATACAGAAGCCTTTCTGCAGCCTTGTGCCCTGCAGCTCCAGCCAGATTAGTATTAGCCTATTTTTTGGAGCCTCATCTATTGCATTGTAGGTTACCTTCCTGCATTGTAATAGCTACAAAAAGTTTGTGATACTATTGGTTTTACATCTTTGGGCACATCCAGTGTCTTTTTGTGAAAAAAAAAACAAAAAGTTAATAAAGTTCACCAAAGACTCCCCTTTACAGTTGTGTAGGCCACATTAGCTCATATTAAAGTCTAGTCCACACATTATAAAATTAGTGTTTCTGTGATTCTTATATCTGTTAACAGCTGTACAGGAATAAGCACACTATGCCCTTAGTACTTTTCTGCCTATCTTTATCAGTCTACCAAGATGAAGAAGGCAGGGAATAAGGCACATGGTCGAGGGCATGGAGTCTCTGCAGAGAGAGTATGTGGGGATTCTGTGCCTGCTGCAGGCACCAGTGACTCAGCATCCCCCAGTTTTACCAGGTAACAGTCCTTTATGCACAGCTTTGTAGGAACTCGCCAAACCCACTGCTGCAGGACAAACAAATTGAAACCGTTGCCAGATGGATGGCAGCTAATGCATTGACTTCAATTAGTGCCACATCCTCTCAGGTCCAGAGCACTGAAGAGCACCAATCTGTCTCTTTATCTCCTGCCAAATTGCCCAGGCAGTCAGAGAACCCTGGACAGGAGCCATTTCTACTTCTGTTCTCTGAATCTCTTGGCTTGAAAAGAGGGGGCAAGCCAAGCAGCATTCGAGAAATTGAAGAAGAGACAGTATGCAGTGATGCGCAACTGCTCTGTCTAACTGAATCTGAAGAGGTGGGTGGGCCAGTGCCTACGGTCAGCACACCTCAGTACGCATCTGATGATGAGACTCAAGTGCCACTTTCTGGTGCGTACTGTGCTGCTGAGACTACCCAGGAGAAGCAGTTGTTGGAAGAGGGTAGTGTAGATGATGAGGTCCTTGACCCATCATGGCGTGAGGTACAGGAAGGTGGTGGGAGCAGCTCTGAGGAAGAGATTCCCCGAATGGCCCAAAAAGAGGGAGAGGGAGGTGGCAGACTAGGTTGCCTGTAGCCTCCACTTCGGCACCCATTAGGAGCATGCCTCTTCCAAAACCCAAAACGGGTGCTTCCAAGACTTGCAGTGCCTGGTCCTTTTTTGACACAGTTGCATATGACATTTGCTTTGTCAAATGCAAGCTGTGTAATCAGAAAGTCAAAGGAGGAAAAAGTGTCAGCAACCTCAATACCACAAATATGTGGAAACATGTGCGGACCAAGCACGTGGTGGAGTTACAAAGACACACTGAAGACCTAGGCCAACCTACAGCACCACCTACCACCTCTTCAGCTTGTGTTGTAGCCTCTTCCTCCAGCTCACACACAGCTGGTTCGGCTTCCTCACAGGATCGTCATGGAAGAACCTCTGGCACTGTTGTACAGAGACACAGTGTAATTCCACCCACAGCACCACGTTTCCAGTCATCCTCACACTTCCAGGCCAGTCTACAGCCATAGGTAGCACAGGCATGGGAGAAAAGGTGGCCTCGGCAAACCACCCCCGAGCACAGGCTCTGAATGCTGGCATTGCAAAACTAATGTCCCTTGAAATGCTCTCTGTTATGATCTGGTGGCCTTGGAGCAGCATGAGACGTACTCTGGAGAAGGTGGCACCTGTACTGACCGCAAACCCTAAACTTAGCAGCGCAACTAGAAGTAGCCGTGGGGGGTACCTAACACTCCCTAGACCCCTCGACACAGCCTAAGAACTAACTACCCCTAAAGACAGAAACAGGAAACCTATCTTGCCTCAGAGAAAATCCCCAAAGGATAGACAGCCCCCCACAAATATTGACTGTGAGAGGAGAGGGAAATAACATACGCAGAAATGAAATCAGGATTTAGCATAGGAGGCCATACTAGCTAAAAAGAAAGAATAGAACAGAGTACTATGCGGTCAGTATTAAAACACTAGAAAATATCCACCACAGAAAATACAAAACACCACATCTGACTAAAGACATGGAGGGTATATCTGCATCTCCAGAGAAATAGCTAGGCAGCAAAAAATCCTTCACAGACTAAGCTGGACAAGACAAAAACATGAAAATGCACAGAACTATAAGGTCCACAGCAGGTGGACAGCAAAAACAAAGCCAGGACTTAACTTTGAAGAAAAGCACAGCAAACCGGAGAGACCAGAAGGGATGTGAATCCTCCAAAAACAATGGACATCTGGCACAGACTAAAGGATCAAGCAAGGCTATATAGCCCCGCCCAAATTGCAAAAAATAGATACACCTGATAAATGCTGCGATCCAACTACCGCAGCACTACCACTCATAACCACCGGAGGGAGCCTAAGAGCAGAATTCACAACAGTACCCCCCCTTGAGGAGGGGTCACCGAACCCTCACCAGAGCCCCCAGGCCGATCAGGACAAGCCAAATGAAAGGCACGAACCAAATCGTCAGCATGAACATCGGAGGCAACAACCCAAGAATTATCCTCCTGGCCATAGCCCTTCCATTTGACCAGATACTGAAGCCTCCGCCTCGAAAAACGAGAATCCAAAATCTTCTCAACCACATACTCCAACTCCCCATCAATCAACACCGGGGCCGGAGGATCAACAGAGGGAACAACGGGCACCACATACTTCCGCAACAAAGATCTATGGAACACATTATGGATGGAAAAAGAGGCTGGAAGGGTCAAACGAAAAGACACTCGATTGATAATCTCAGAAATCCTATAAGGACCAATAAACCGAGGCTTGAACTTAGGGGAAGAAACCTTCATAGGAACATGATGGGAAGACAACCAGACCAAATCCCCAACCCGAAGCCGGGAACCAATACACTGACGACGGTTAGCAAAACGTTGAGCCTCCTCCTGAGACAACACTAAATTGTCCACCACATGAGCCCAAATCTGCTGCAGCCTGTCAACCACAGAATCCACACCAGGACAATCAGAAGGCTCAACCTTCCCTGAAGAAAAACGAGGATGAAAACCAAAATTACAAAAAAAAGGCGAAACCAAGGTAGCAGAACTAGCCCGATTATTAAGGGCAAACTCGGCCAATGGCAAGAAAGCCACCCAATCATCCTGATCAGCAGACACAAAGCATCTCAAATAAGTTTCCAAAGTCTGATTAGTTCGCTCGGTCTGGCCATTTGTCTGAGGATGAAATGCGGAAGAAAAAGACAAATCAATGACCAGCCTAGCACAAAAGGCCCGCCAAAACCTAGAAACAAACTGGGAACCTCTATCGGACACAATATTCTCCGGAATGCCATGCAAACGAACCACATGCTGAAAAAACAACGGAACCAAATCAGAAGAGGAAGGCAATTTAGGCAAAGGTACCAAATGAACCATCTTAGAAAACCGGTCACAAACCACCCAGATAACCGACATCCTCTGGGAAACCGGGAGATCTGAAATAAAGTCCATAGAAATATGCATCCAAGGTCTCTCAGGGACCGGCAAAGGCAAAAGAAACCCACTAGCGCGGGAACAGCAAGGCTTAGTCCGCGCACAAATCCCACAGGACTGCACAAAAGAATGCACATCCCGCGACAAAGAAGGCCACCAAAAGGACCTACCAACCAAATCTCTGGTACCAAAAATCCCAGGATGGCCAGCCAACACAGAACAATGAACCTCCGAAATCACTTTACTAGTCCATCTATCAGGAACAAACAGTTTCCCCACTGGACAGCGGTCAGGTTTATCAGCCTGAAACTCCTGAAGAACCCGTAGTAAATCAGGGGAGATGGCAGAAAGAATCACCCCTTCCTTCAGAATGCCGACCGGCTCAAGAACCCCAAGGGAATCAGGAAAAAAACTCCTAGAGAGGGCATCCGCCTTAACATTCTTAGTACCAGGAATGTACGAGACGACAAAATCAAAATGGGAGAAAAACAGGGACCATCGAGCCTGTCTAGGATTCAGCCGTTTGGCAGACTCGAGGTAGATCAGATTCTTATGATCGGTCAGGACCACAATACGGTGCTTGGCCCCCTCAAGCCAATGTCGCCACTCCTCAAATGCCCACTTCATAGCCAACAACTCCCGATTGCCGACGTCATAATTGCGTTCCGCAGGCGAAAACTTCCGAGAAAAGAAGGCACACGGTTTCATCAAGGAACCATCAGAATTCCTCTGAGACAAAACGGCCCCTGCCCCAATCTCAGACGCGTCAACCTCAACCTGAAATGGAAGAGAAACATCCGGCTGATGCAACACAGGGGCAGAAGTAAATCGGCGTTTAAGCTCCTGAAAGGCAGAAACAGCCGCAGAGGACCAATTCGTCACATCAGCACCTTTCTTCGTCAAATCGGTCAGAGGTTTAACCACACTGGAGAAGTTGGCAATGAAACGACGATAAAAATTCGCAAAGCCCAAGTATTTCTGAAGGCTCTTCACAGATGTGGGCTGAA
Source organism: Ranitomeya imitator (assembly GCF_032444005.1). Lineage (NCBI taxonomy): Eukaryota > Metazoa > Chordata > Amphibia > Anura > Dendrobatidae > Ranitomeya > Ranitomeya imitator. Next base: position 461,586,116 of record NC_091287.1, on the reverse strand, counting down.
TCCAATCATGAATGGCATTAACCTTAACCGGATCCATTTCTATAGATGCGGGAGAAAAAATGAAGCCCAAAAAAGAAACCTTCTGCACTCCAAAGAGGCACTTTGACCCCTTCACAAATAAAGCATTATTACGGAGGATCTGAAATGCCATCCTGACCTGTTTCACATGAGACTCCCAATCATCGGAAAAAATCAAAATATCTTCCAAATATACAACCATGAATTTATCAAGATAACTCCGAAAGATATCATGCATGAAGGATTGGAACACAAATGGAGCATTAGAGAGTCCGAATGGCATCACAAGGTATTCAAAATGGCCTTCGTGCGTATTAAATGCAGTTTTCCATTCGTCACCCTGCTTAATACGAATAAGATTGTATGCCCCTTGAAGGTCAATCTTAGTAAACCAGCTAGCCCCCTTAATCCTAGCAAACAAATCAGTAAGCAAAGGCAACGGGTAGGGTTGAGTGACTTTTACTTTTATAGGATCGGGTCGGGTTTCACGAAACCCGACTTTTTCAAAAGTCGGGTCGAGTGAAATCGGCCGATCCTATAAAAAAGTCGGGGTCGGGGTCGGCCGAAACTCGAAACCCAATGCAGTGCATTAGGTTTCCAATGGTTCCCAGGGTCTGAAGGAGAGGAAACTCTCCTTCAGGCCCTGCAATCCATATTTAAGTGTAAAATAAAGAATGAAAATAAAAAATATCGCTATACTCACCCTCTGACGCGCGCTGGTACTAATCGGGAACCTTCCTTCCTTCGAATCAGCGCTTGCAGGACCTTGCGGTGACGTCGCGGTGACGTCGCGGCTTGTGATTGGTCGCGCAGCCGCCCATGTGACCGCTCGCGTGACCAATCACAAGGTATATACTCACCCTCGGACGCGCCCTGCTTCTTTCCGGCAGCTTTCCTTCCTAAGAATCAGCGCTTGCAGGACCTTGCGTGATGTCGCGGTGACGTCGCGGCTTGTGATTGGTCGTGCGAGCGGTCACATGGGCGGCTGCGCGACCAATCACAAGCCGCGACGTCACCGCGACGTCACCGCAAGGTCCTGCAAGCGCTGATTCGAAGGAAGGAAAGTTCCCGGTCAGTACCAGGGCGCGTCAGAGGGTGAGTATAGCGATATTTTTTATTTTCATTCTTTATTTTACACTTAAATCTGAATTCCGATACCGATTCCCGATATCTTAAACATATCGGGAATCGGTATCGGAATTCCGATTCCAGATTCAGAAGACCGCCGACCTCATGGCCGACCCCACACAGGGGTCGGGTCGGGTTTCATGAAACCCGACTTTGCCAAAAGTCGGCGACTTCTGAAAGTGGCCGACCCGTTTCGCTCAACCCTAGCAACGGGTATTGAAATTTGACCGTGATCTTATTCAAGAGGCGATAATCAATACAGGGTGTCAAGGACCCATCCTTCTTGGCAACAAAAAAAAAAACCTGCTCCCAATGGTGAAGAAGATGGCCGAATATGCCCCTTCTCCAAAGACTCCTTAATATAGCTCCGCATGGCGGCATGTTCTGGCACAGACAGGTTGAAAAGTCGGCCCTTAGGGAACTTACAACCTGGAATCAAGTCAATAGCACAATCACAGTCCCTATGTGGTGGAAGGGAACTGGATTTGAGCTCATTGAATACATCCTGGAAATCTGACAAAAACTCAGGAACTTCAGAAGAGGGGGAAGAGGAAATTGACATCAAAGGAATGTGACCATGAACCCCCTGACAACCCCAACTAGTCACAGACATAGATTTCCAATCTAACACCGGATTATGTAGCTGTAACCATGGAAAACCCAGCACAATATCATCATGCAAATTATGCAACACCAGAAAATGACAATCTTCCTGATGGGCTGGCGCCATGCGCATGGTCAGCTGTGTCCAAAACTGAGGTTTATTTTTAGCCAACGGTGTAGCATCAATGCCCCTTAAAGGAATAGGGTTCTGCAAAGGCTGCAAGGGGAAACCACAACGTCTGGCAAATTCTAAGTCCATTAAGTTCAGAGCGGCGCCTGAATCCACAAATGCCATAACAGAAAATGATGATAATGAGCAGATCAAGGTCACAGATAACAGAAATTTAGGGTGTACAGTACTGATGGTAACAGAACTAGCGATTCTCTTTGTACACTTAGGGCAATCAGAAATAATATGAGCAGAATCGCCGCAGTAAAAACACAACCTATTCTGACGCCTGAATCTTTGACGTTCAGCTTTAGACAAAATTATTATTATTATTATTATTTATTATTATTATTATTTATTGTTATAGCGCCATTTATTCCATGGCGCTTTACATGTGAGGAGGGGTATACATAATGTGAGGAGGGGTATACATAATATGTGAGGAGGGGTATACAAAATCCTATCACACTGCATAGGCTCAGGGCTCCGCTCAGAGGACAACGCCACAGTGTGCACAACTTTGCGCTCGTGCAAGCGCCGATCAATCTGAATGGCCAGAAACATAGAATCACTCATACCAGCAGTCGTGGGGAACCCCACCATAACATCTTTAACGGATTCAGAAAGACCCTTTCTGAAAATTGCCGCCAAGGCATCCTCATTCCATTTAGTCAGTACAGACCATTTTCTAAATTTCTGGCAATACGATTCTGCCACTTCTTGACCTTGACACAGGTCCAGCAAGATTTTCTCAGCTTGATCCACAGAATTAGGCTCATCATACAATAACCCCAATGCTTGAAAGAAAGAATCAACATTAAGCAAAGCAGGATTGCCAGATTCCAAGGAAAATGTCCAATCCTGTGGGTCACCACGCAGCAGGGATATGATGATTTTAACCTGCTGAATGGGATCACCAGAAGACCGGGGTCTCAATGCAAAAAACAGTTTACAGTTATTTTTGAAACTCAAAAATTTGGATCTGTCACCAAAGAATAAATCAGGAGTGGGAATCCTAGGTTCTAAGGCAGGAGTCTGAACAATATAATCTGAAATACCCTGTACCCTAGCAGCAAGCTGATCCACACGAGAAACTAACTCCTGAACACTCATGTTATTACTAGGTTCCGCAGCCACCCAGAGATTAAGAGGGAGGAACAGACCAAACAGGCTAAGGGAAAAAAATGGCTCAAAATCTTTTCTCCCTTCTTCTGAGATGCAATTAACTCATTGTTGGCCAGTTGTACTGTTATGATCTGGTGGCCTTGGAGCAGCATGAGACGTACTCTGGAGAAGGTGGCACCTATACTGACCGCAAACCCTAAACTTAGCAGCGCAACTAGAAGTAGCCGTGGGGGGTACCTAACACTCCCTAGACCCCTCGACACAGCCTAAGAACTAACTACCCCTAAAGACAGAAACAGGAAACCTATCTTGCCTCAGAGAAAATCCCCAAAGGATAGACAGCCCCCCACAAATATTGACTGTGAGAGGAGAGGGAAATAACATACGCAGAAATGAAATCAGGATTTAGCATAGGAGGCCATACTAGCTAAAAAGAAAGAATATAACAGAGTACTATGCGGTCAGTATTAAAACACTAGAAAATATCCACCACAGAAAATACAAAACACCACATCTGACTAAAGACATGGAGGGTATATCTGCATCTCCAGAGAAATAGCTAGGCTGCAAAAAATCCTTCACAGACTAAGCTGGACAAGACAAAAACATGAAAATGCACAGAACTATAAGGTCCATAGCAGGTGGACAGCAAAAACAAAGCCAGGACTTATCTTTGAAGAAAAGCACAGCAAACAGGAGAGACCAGAAGGGATGTGAATCCTCCAAAAACAATGGACAACTGGCACAGACTAAAGGATCAAGCAAGGCTATATAGCCCAGCCCAAATTGCAAAAAATAGATACACCTGATAAATGCTGCGATCCAACTACCGCAGCACTACCACTCATAACCACCGGAGGGAGCCCAAGAGCAGAATTCACAACAGGTCTCATTCAGGCTGGTGGAGACTGACACATTCCTTAACTTGATGGCATTGGCAGTCCCACAATACAACGTCCCAGCCACTTTTATTTCAGCAGGCAAGCCGTCCCTGTCCTGCAAAAGCATGTGGAGGGAAAAATTAAACATGCACTAATAAATGCTGTCAGTAGTAAGGTCCACCTGACCACCGATGCGTGGTCCAGTAACCATGGACAGGGACGATACCTTTCCCTCACTGCCCATTGGGTAAATGTTGTGGAGCCTGGTACAGATCTTGAGAGTGGCGCTGTACATGTTCTGCCAACTCCAATGATTGCAGGAATCCAGTCTGTACACATTGACTCCTCCTCATACTCCAGTTCCTCTCACTCAGCGCTGTTGGAGCCATCATAGTCTACCTCCAAATGGACCTGTGAACGCTTACCTGTTACGATCAATATGAGCACAGCTGTGGCCAAACGTCAACAGGCCATATTGAAATTAATTTCTTTGGGGAACCAAAGCCACATAGTGCAGGAGCTCTGGAATGCCATCAAGCAGGAGAGCGACGTGTGGTTTGTGCCAGCGAATCTCCAGCCAGGCATGGTAGTGTGTGACAATGGCCAAAATCTGGTGGCAGCTCTGGGCCTAGGCAAGCTCACTCACATCCCTCACTCACTTGGTCATGCATAGTTTTTTATGGGACTATCCGGATCTTGATGCACTGCTGCACAAGGTCCGCCTAGAGTGCGCTCACTTGCAACGTTCCAGCATGGCAAGATCGCGCCTTGCGGCTCTGCAGCGCTGATTCCACCTTCCATAACATTGCATCATATGTTTCCTACCCACCAGGTGGAATTCAATGTTACATATGTTGGAACAGTTGTGTGAGCAGCAGGCAGCAGTAATGGAGTACCAGCTGCATCAGGCACCAACAAGTCGCACTGCGCGCCATTCACACTTCACCCCCATTGAGTGGGCCTCTATGAAGGACATCTGCCACGTTTTGCTTGCCTCCGATGATTCCACGCGGATAGCGAGTGCAGATGATGCAATAGTCAGCATGACTATCCCCCTTATCTGCCTGCTTGAAAAAACACTACAAGCTCTAAGGGAAGAGGTTGTGGAAGAGGTGGAGGATGAGGAGTCACAAATGCCATCTGCTTCTGGACAGTCTGCGCAACGTGGTTCCTCACAAAGGCCTAGGCAGGGGACACTTTGTGAGGAGGATGAGGAGGATGAGGAGGAGTCAACAGAGGAGGAAGACATCTGTCCAGAGGAAGGAGTTACACAAAGCTCTAGTAGTCAGTATGTAGAGCGAGGGTGGGGTGATGCAGAGTAGGCAGAGATCACACCTCAAGCAGGGGACAGCGTTTCTTGGCCAGTTGGCAGTCTGCAGCACATGGTTGATTTCATGCTGCAGTGCCTGAGAAACGACCGCCGCATCGCCCACATTCTCAACACGGCTGATTATTGGGTGTACACCCTTCTAGATCCTTGCTACCGGGACATCTTACACAGCCTCATAACACCATTGAATGGGGAGCGTAAAATGCGAGAGTACCAACACACACTGGTGCATTCCATCATAGTCTGCATTTCAACCGAGAGCAGTGCTGCTAGTGCTTTTCAAAGCAGCTCAGTGCGTCGATGCAGTGGAGGAAGCTCAGCACAAAGAGGGAGAAGAAGCAGTGCCTCAGCACAAGGCAAGACCAGTATGGCCCAAATGTGGCAAAGTTTTGAGTCCCGGCCACAAATGTCTAGGCTAGAGTTGAGCGACCTTGACCTTTTTAGAGTCGAGCCGGGTTTCGCGAAACCCGACTATCTCAAAAGTCGGGTCGAGTGAAATCGGCCGATTATGACGTAAAGTCGGGATCGACCGAAACACGAAACCCAATGCAAGTCAATGGGGCAGCATACTCGGCAGTGAGTGGGGGCCAGGAAAACACCTAGAGTGCCCATTTTAATGTCAAAACCATCCATTCTTCTTAATGAAGCTTGTCAAGCGTAATTTACCTTATAATAATTGGAAGGCATTTGAAATTGGGGGTCATTTGGCTAAAGTTGTGGTGGGTAGGGCTGGTTCAAGTAATTAGTGGGCCCAGGAAATCTGGACCACGTCACGGCAGTGGAGCAGGGAGAGGTAAGTATTTCAACTTTGCAAGTGCTGTGAACCTGAGCAAGCAGGGGGGGCCCACTCGTTGGCATTGGCACTGGCACAGGGCCCCTCAAAGTACAGCGGTGTGTTTGCACGGCGGGGGCGCCTCCCACCGGCAGCAACACTTTTGCGTACTATGAGAGGCCCTGTGCCAGTGACGTCGCCAACTAGTATTCCTCCCCCCACCTGATGAAGGAACCTGCACTTTCATCTGCACCTTCCTCTTTGTCCCCGTGTAAGGTGGTATGGTATGCGGGAAGAGCAACCTGACTTTCAGCAGGGTCACAATGTTGTTGTGTAGCGTGCACGGGGAATGTTGCGTTATGGGTCAATGTACCAGCAGACTCATCTATCACTGGCTGGGCAATGGGCAGGATGAGGAGGAAACACAGATATAGGCCCAAATAATAAAGTGGGCTAAATGCAGTTCAAAATTGGTAACACAGGAATAACCAGGGGGCATTGCAGTGGAGGACAACTGGAATGAGAGGCAGACACCGATAGTAGGCCCCAACCCAACTAGTAGGCCAAATGCAGTCTGACATTAACAACTACTTAACGAGCGCCTGAAAACGGAATTTCAGGACAGGAAACCAGGAGAACAGCAAGGAGCGGCAGACACTGTTAGTAGGCCCCAAACCAACTAGTACGCCAAATGCAGTTGTTCCATTTAACCCCAATTTAACGAGAGCCTGAAGATAGAAGCTCAGGAAAGGCAACCTGGAGAACACCTTGGAGTGGAACACACCATCTCTCTCCACCCCATACCCATTTTGTAGGCCTAATGCTGTGTAGTTTTCTACAACTACTAAACGAGAGTCGGAAGACCGAAGCAATGGCAAGGCAACCTGGGGAACACCTTGGAGTGTAACACACCATCTCTCTCCACCCGATACCCATTTTGTAGGCCTAATGCAGTGTAGTTTTCTACAACTACTAAACGAGAGTCGGAAGATCGAAGCAATGGCGAGGAAACCTGGAGAACACCTTGGAGTGTAACACACCATCTCTCTCCACCCCATACCCATTTTGTAGGCCTAATGCTGTGTAGTTTTCTACAACTACTAAACGAGAGTCGGAAGACCGAAGCAATGGCAAGGCAACCTGGGGAACACCTTGGAGTGTAACACACCATCTCTCTCCACCCGATACCCATTTTGTAGGCCTAATGCAGTGTAGTTTTCTACAACTACTAAACGAGAGTCGGAAGACCGAAGCAATGGCAAGGCAACCTGGGGAACACCTTGGAGTGTAACACACCATCTCTCTCCACCCGATACCCATTTTGTAGGCCTAATGCAGTGTAGTTTTCTACAACTACTAAACGAGAGTCGGAAGATCGAAGCAATGGCGAGGAAACCTGGAGAACACCTTGGAGTGTAACACACCATCTCTCTCCACCCCATACCCATTTTGTAGGCCTAATGCTGTGTAGTTTTCTACAACTACTAAACGAGAGTCGGAAGACCGAAGCAATGGTAAGGCAACCTGGGGAACACCTTGGAGTGTAACACACCATCTCTCTCCACCCGATACCCATTTTGTAGGCCTAATGCAGTGTAGTTTTCTACAACTACTAAACGAGAGTCGGAAGACCGAAGCAATGGCAAGGCAACCTGGGGAACACCTTGGAGTGTAACACACCATCTCTCTCCACCCGATACCCATTTTGTAGGCCTAATGCAGTGTAGTTTTCTACAACTACTAAACGAGAGTCGGAAGACCGAAGCAATGGCAAGGCAACCTGGGGAACACCTTGGAGTGTAACACACCATCTCTCTCCACCCGATACCCATTTTGTAGGCCTAATGCAGTGTAGTTTTCTACAACTACTAAACGAGAGTCGGAAGATCGAAGCAATGGCGAGGAAACCTGGAGAACACCTTGGAGTGTAACACACCATCTCTCTCCACCCCATACCCATTTTGTAGGCCTAATGCTGTGTAGTTTTCTACAACTACTAAACGAGAGTCGGAAGACCGAAGCAATCGCAAGGCAACCTGGGGAACACCTTGGAGTGTAACACACCATCTCTCTCCACCCGATACCCATTTTTTAGGCCTAATGCAGTGTAGTTTTCTACAACTACTAAACGAGAGTCGGAAGACCGAAGCAATGGCAAGGCAACCTGGGGAACACCTTGGAGTGTAACACACCATCTCTCTCCACCCGATACCCATTTTGTAGGCCTAATGCAGTGTAGTTTTCTACAACTACTAAACGAGAGTCGGAAGACCAAAGCAATGGCAAGGCAACCTGGGGAACACCTTGGAGGAGTGTAACACACCATCTCTCTCCACCCAATACCCATTTTGTAGGCCTAATGCAGTGTAGTTTTCTACAACTACTAAATGAGAGTCGGAAGATCGAAGCAATGGCGAGGAAACCTGGAGAACACCTTGGAGTGTAACACACCATCTCTCTCCACCCCATACCCATTTTGTAGGCCTAATGCTGTGTAGTTTTCTACAACTACTAAACGAGAGTCGGAAGACCGAAGCAATGGCAAGGCAACCTGGGGAACACCTTGGAGTGTAACACACCATCTCTCTCCACCCGATACCCATTTTGTAGGCCTAATGCAGTGTAGTTTTCTACAACTACTAAACGAGAGTCGGAAGATCGAAGCAATGGCGAGGAAACCTGGAGAACACCTTGGAGTGTAACACACCATCTCTCTCCACCCCATACCCATTTTGTAGGCCTAATGCAGCCTACTTTCCGACAACTACTAAACGAGAGCATGAAGATCGAAGCTCAGGAAAGGCAACCTGGGGAACACCTTGGAGTGTAACACACCCTCTCTCTACACCACGGAAGGGCTGATTCTTAGGAAGGAAGGCTGTCGGAAAGAAGCAGGGCGCATCCGAGGCTGATTATATTCTTATTAGGTATATACTCACCCTCGGACGCGCCCTGCTTCTTTATTTGTAATGAATGTTTATTTGCAATGTGGTTTTGACTTACTCTATTTTTTTGGTAAATAATGATTTTATTATTTTCATTGTTTTGCATCTTCTTGGCAATAATATAAAGAAGACGCGACAGGACAACACTCGGTGGATGCCATATCTGTGTTTTAAATTGAAAAAAACTTTCAGTTAACTACTTGCAGGAGAAAGTTATTGTAGCTGGTGGCCATTTTTAGTACTGTACCAGATTTTTGTTGTATGTGTTTGTTTTTAATGTTAAAATGTCTGCATTTGATATCTCTCCAGTATTTTCTTTTTTATAAGCAAAATACTTATTTTTATATTTTCTGATGTTGGTTCAAGGGGTACACGGGCAGCAGTAGACAGGTCAGTGGAGGCCTAGTGGAAGGAGTGACCGCAGACAGGCTTCGAAGCCCTAACATAATAAATTGGGCTGGCTGTAGGCAATTTAAAATTGGTTCCAAGGGAGCCCGGGCAGCAGTAGACAGGTCAGTGGAGGCCTAGTGGAAGGAGGGACCGCAGACAGGCTTCGAAGCCCTAACATAATAAATTGGGCTGGCTGTAGGCAATTTAAAATTGGTTCCAGGGGAACCCGGGCAACAGTAGACAGGTCAGTGGAGGCCTAGTGGAAGGAAGGACCGGAGACAGGCTTCGAAGCCCTAACATAATAAATTGGGCTGGCTGTAGGCAATTTAAAATTGGTTCCAGGGGAACCCGGGCAGCAGTAGACAGGTCAGTGGAGGCCTAGTGGAAGGAGGGACCGCAGACAGGCTTCGAAGCCCTAACATAATAAATTGGGCTGGCTGTAGGCAATTTAAAATTGGTTCCAGGGGAACCCGGGCAGCAGTAGACAGGTCAGTGGAGGCCTAGTGGAAGGAGGGACCGCAGACAGGCTTCGAAGCCCTAACATAATAAATTGGGCTGGCTGTAGGCAATTTAAAATTGGTTCCAGGGGAACCCGGGCAACAGTAGACAGGTCAGTGGAGGCCTAGTGGAAGGAGGGACCGCAGACAGGCTTCGAAGCCCTAACATAATAAATTGGGCTGGCTGTAGGCAATTTAAAATTGGTTCCAGGGGAACCCGGGCAGCAGTAGACAGGTCAGTGGAGGCCTAGTGGAAGGAGGGACCGCAGACAGGCTTCGAAGCCCTAACATAATAAATTGGGCTGGCTGTAGGCAATTTAAAATTGGTTCCAGGGGAACCCGGGCAGCAGTAGACAGGTCAGTGGAGGCCTATTGGAAGGAGGGACCGCAGACAGGCTTCGAAGCCCTAACATAATAAATTGGCCTGGCTGTAGGCAATTTACAATTGGTTCCAGGGGAACACGGGCAGCAGTGGCCTGGTCAGTGTAGTAGTAGTGGAAAAACGGGCCGCAGACAGGCTTCGAAGGCCTAACATAACAAAAATTGGGATGTAGGCAATTTACAATTGGTTCCAGGGGAACACGGGCAGCAGTAGACAGGTCAGTGGAGGCCTAGTGGAAGGAGGGACCGCAGACAGGCTTCGAAGCCCTAACATAATAAATTGGCCTGGCTGTAGGCAGTTTACAATTGGTTCCAGGGGAACACGGGCGGCAGTAGACAGGTCAGTGGAGGCCTAGTGGAAGGAGGGACCGCAGACAGGCTTCGAAGCCCTAACATAATAAATTGGGCTGGCTGTAGGCAATTTAAAATTGGTTCCAGGGGAACCCGGGCAGCAGTAGACAGGTCAGTGGAGGCCTAGTGGAAGGAGGGACCGCAGACAGGCTTCGAAGCCCTAACATAATAAATTGGGCTGGCTGTAGGCAATTTAAAATTGGTTCCAGGGGAACCCGGGCAGCAGTAGACAGGTCAGTGGAGGCCTAGTGGAAGGAGTGACCGCAGACAGGCTTCGAAGGCCTAACATAAGAAAAATGTCAATACAATGGTATTGACAGTGCCAGGCATTGAAGGATGTCAGCGCATAGACTAAACATTGGTGGAGCTGTGAGAGAAAATTTTGCAAGTGGTAGAGCACTGTTTGACCTGGGGGGGGACTGTCTTGTGGCCGGCGGTACAGGCCCAGGGCCCCTCATATTACAACGGTGTGTCTGACGTTGGGTGCGCACCACCACCGCCAGACACTTTATTGTACTATGAGGGACCTAGTGGCAGTGCCGTCGACCAAAAGCGGGCACACCCACCTCTTCAGACAAACAGTACTCTCACGGGTGCTGGCGCCAAGTGGCGATACCACGGCCCCGTGTGGGGACTTTGGCCATTTAGGGAGGTGTTAACATGTCGGATGCTGGACAATCAGGTGCTGCAAATTACGAGATTGGAAAAGTCGTTCAGAATAGTCCACAGGCAAGACATTTACATAGGAAAGCTAGGTGTCAGCCGGGCAAGGTGGGGCAAAAGATTTCGAAATCCAGTTGTGGTTCATTTTAATGAAGGTTAGATCATCTACATTTTGGGTAGCCAGACGAGTCCTTTTTTCTGTTAGTATTGAACCTGCAGCACTGAATACTCTTTCTGATAGGACACTAGCTGCCGGGCAAGCAAGCTCCTGCAATGCATATTCTGCCAATTCTGGCCAGGTGTCTAATTTTGATGCCCAGTAATCAAATGGAAATGACGGTTGAGGGAGAACGTCGATAAGGGATGAAAAATAGTTAGTAACCATACTGGACAAATGTTGTCTCCTGTCACTTTGAATTGATGCTGCAGTACCTGTCCTGTCTGCGGTCATAGCAAAATCACTCCACAACCTGGTCAGAAAACCCCTCTGGCCAACGACACTTCTGATTTCTGCCCCTCTAACACCTCTGGTCTGCTGGCCCCTGCAGCTCGTGTTAGAACGATCACGGGCGCTGTGTGCAGGGAATGCCAGAAGCAAACGGTCAATAAGAGTTGATTGTTTGGTTGCTAATATTAGTTCCAAGTTCTCATGTGGCATTATATTTTGCAATTTGCCTTTATAGCGAGGATCAAGGAGGCAGACCAACCAGTAATCGTCATCGTTCATCATTTTTGTTATGTGTGTGTCCCTTTTGAGGATACGTAAGGCATAATCCGCCATGTGGGCCAAAGTTCCAGTTCTCAAATCTGTGGTTGTGCTTGGTTGAGGGGCAGTTTCAGGCAAATCCACGTCACTTGTGTCCTGTTGTGAGTTCTGTTTTTGGGCTCCCTCTGGTGGTTACTGATGGTACTGGGTGACTTGTCTTTCCTGGGTTTCTGGGTTCCACCTGTTCCATCAGCATATGGGAGTTTCCTATTTAACCTGGCTTTGCTGGCATTTCCTCGACGGTTATCAATGTATCCAGTGTGTCTTGTTACCTCTGCTCCCTGCTCCTAGAACCTTCTGGTCAAGCTAAGTTTGGATTTTCCTGTTTTGGTGTTTTGCTTTATTTGGTTTTTAGTCCAGCCTGCAGATATGTGATTCTTGCTGCTGGTTGCTCTAGTGGGCTGAAATTGCTCCTCATGTACCATGAGTTGGCACATGAGTTCAAGTAATTTCAGGATGGTTTTTTGAAGGGTTTTTCGCTGACCGCGCAGTTCACCTTTGTATCCTCTGCTATCTAGCTTTAGCGGGCCTCATTTTGCTGAAACTGTTTTCATACTGCGTATGTGCTTTCCTCTCATTTCACCGTCATTATATGTGGGGGGCTGCTATTTCTGTAGGGGATTTCTCTGGAGGCAAGAGAGGTCTGTGTTTCTTCTAATAAGGGAAGTTAGATCTTCGGCTGGAGCGAGACGTCTAGGATCATCGTAAGCACGTTCCCCGGCTACTTTTATTTGTGTGTTAGGTTCAGGGTCGCGGTCAGCTCAGGTTCCATCGCCCTAGAGCTTGTTTGTATCTGTGCTTGTCCTTTAGTGATCCCCTGCCATTGGGATCATGACAGTATAACCGGCCCACAAAGTGTTAATTGTATTGGCTGAAGTAGGAGGATAAGTAGTCTGGGGAAGTTTTTTTTTCTTTTCTTTCTCTTTCCCTCAGAGTTTGCTGCCTAGCCTTATTGCAGCCTGGCTACTTCCTCCTCCTCTTAATCTTTGAATGGCTCTGATCCCAGCTGTTTATCATGGACGTCCAGAGTTTGGCTTCCACCCTGAATAATCTTGCCACTAGGGTTCAAAATATACAGGATTTTGTTGTACATGCTGCTATGTCTGAACCTAGAATTCCTGTCCCAGAGTTTTTTTCTGGAGATAGATCTCGTTTTCTGAATTTTAGGAACAATTGCAAGTTGTTTCTTTCTTTGAATTCTCGCTCCTCTGGAGACCCTGCTCAGCAAGTCAAGATAATTATATCTTTCCTGCGGGGTGACCCTCAGGATTGGGCATTTGCATTGGCACCAGGGGACCCTGCGTTGCTTAATGCGGATGCGTTTTTTCTGGCATTGGGTTTGCTCTATGAGGAACCTAACCAAGAGATTCAGGCTGAAAAAGCTTTGTTGGCCCTCTCTCAGGGGCAAGATGAAGCAGAAATTTATTGTCAAAAATTTCGGAAGTGGTCGGTGCTTACTCAGTGGAATGAGTGCGCTCTGGCTGCAAAGTTCAGAAATGGCCTTTCTGAGGCCATTAAAGATGTTATGGTGGGGTTCCCTGCGCCTGCTGGTCTGAATGAGTCTATGACTATGGCTGTTCAGATTGATCGGCGTTTACGGGAGCGCAAACCTGTGCATCATTTGGCGGTGTCGTCTGAACCGTCACCTGAGATAATGCAATGTGATAGAATTCAGTCCAGAAGTGAACGGCAAAAGTATAGGCGGAAAAAAGGGTTGTGCTTTTATTGTGGTGATTCAGCTCATGTTATATCAGCATGCTCTAAACGCACAAAAAAGGTTGATAAGTCTGTTGCCATTAGTACTTTACAGTCTAAGTTCATTCTGTCTGTGACTCTGATTTGTTCATTATCATCCATTTCCGTCGATGCCTATGTGGATTCAGGCGCTGCCCTGAGTCTTATGGATTGGTCATTTGCCAATCGCTGTGGGTTTAGTCTGGAGCCTCTGGAAGTCCCTATTCCTTTGAAGGGAATTGACTCTACACCTTTGGCTATGAATAAACCTCAGTACTGGACACAAGTGACCATGCGTATGACTCCCGTTCATCAGGAGGTGATTCGCTTCCTGGTACTGTATAATTTGCATGATGTTCTAGTACTTGGTCTGCCATGGTTACAAACTCATAATCCAGTCCTTGACTGGAAATCAATGTCTGTGTTAAGCTGGGGTTGTCAGGGGGTTCATGATGATGCACCTCCGATTTCTATCGCTTCATCTACTCCTTCTGAGATTCCTGTGTTTTTGTCTGACTATCGGGATGTTTTTAAGGAGCCTAAGCTCAGTTCGCTTCCTCCTCACAGGGATTGCGATTGTGCTATAAATTTAATTCCAGGCAGTAAATTTCCTAAAGGTCGTTTGTTCAATCTGTCAGTGCCAGAGCATACTGCTATGCGGGATTATGTTAAGGAGTCCTTGGAAAAGGGACATATCCGTCCATCTTTGTCCCCTTTGGGAGCAGGTTTTTTTTTCGTGGCCAAAAAAGATGGTTCCTTGAGGCCTTGTATAGATTATCGTCTTTTGAATAAGATTACCGTAAAATATCAGTATCCTTTGCCATTGTTGACTGATTTGTTTGCTCGCATTAAGGGGGCTAAATGGTTCACTAAGATTGATCTTCGGGGTGCGTATAATCTTATACGAATAAAGCAAGGTGATGAGTGGAAAACCGCATTTAATACGCCTGAGGGCCATTTTGAGTATTTGGTAATGCCTTTTGGACTTTCTAATGCTCCTTCAGTCTTCCAGTCCTTTATGCACGATATTTTCCGTGAATATCTGGATAAATTTATGATTGTGTATTTGGATGATATTTTGTTTTTTTCTGATGACTGGGAGTCTCATGTTCAGCAGGTCAGGAAGGTGTTTCAGGTCCTGCGGGCCAATTCCTTGTTTGTAAAAGGCTCAAAGTGTCTCTTTGGAGTCCAGAAGATTTCTTTCTTGGGGTATATTTTTTCCCCTTCTACTATTGAGATGGATCCCGTCAAGGTTCAGGCTATTTGTGACTGGACGCAGCCTACATCTCTTAAGAGTCTACAGAAGTTCTTGGGCTTTGCTAATTTCTATCGTCGTTTTATAACTAATTTTTCTAGTGTTGTTAAGCCTTTGACGGATTTGACTAAGAAGGGTGCTGATGTTGCTAATTGGTCTCCTGCGGCTGTGGAGGCCTTTCAGGAACTTAAGCGCCGGTTTTCTTCTGCTCCTGTGTTGCGTCAGCCAGATGTTTCGCTCCCTTTTCAGGTTGAGGTTGATGCTTCCGAGATTGGAGCGGGGGCGGTTTTGTCACAGAGAAGCTCCGATGGCTCAGTGATGAAGCCATGCGCGTTTTTTTCTAGAAAGTTTTCGCCGGCTGAGCGGAATTATGATGTTGGTAATCGGGAACTTTTGGCCATGAAGTGGGCATTTGAGGAGTGGCGTCATTGGCTAGAGGGTGCTAGACATCGTGTGGTGGTCTTGACTGATCACAAAAATTTGATTTACCTTGAGTCTGCCAGGCGTCTGAATCCTAGACAGGCTCGTTGGTCACTGTTTTTCTTTCGTTTCAATTTTGTGGTTTCATACCTGCCAGGTTCAAAGAATGTGAAGGCGGATGCTCTTTCTAGGAGTTTTGTGCCTGACTCCCTTGGAAATTCTGAGCCCTCTGGTATCCTTAGGGATGGGGTGATTTTGTCTGCTGTCTCCCCAGACTTGCGACGTGCTTTGCAGGAGTTTCAGGCGGGTAAACCTGATCGTTGTCCGCCTGAGAGACTGTTTGTTCCGGATAATTGGACCAGTAGAGTCATCTCCGAGGTCCATTCTTCTGCGTTGGCAGGTCATCCTGGAATATTTGGTACTAGAGACTTGGTGGCCAGGTCTTTTTGGTGGCCTTCCTTGTCGAGGGATGTGTGTTCTTTTGTGCAGTCTTGTGAGGTTTGTGCTCGGGCTAAGCCTTGCTGTTCTCGGGCCAGTGGATTGTTGTCACCTTTGCCTATCCCGAAGAGGCCTTGGACGCACATTTCCATGGACTTTATTTCGGATCTCCCTGTCTCTCAAAAAATGTCCGTCATCTGGGTTGTGTGTGATCGCTTTTCTAAAATGGTTCATCTGGTACCCTTGCCTAAGTTGCCTTCCTCCTCTGAGTTGGTCCCTCTGTTTTTTCAGAATGTGGTTCGTTTGCATGGGATTCCTGAGAACATCGTTTCTGACAGGGGATCCCAGTTTGTGTCTAGATTTTGGCGGACGTTCTGTGCTAAGATGGGCATTGATTTGTCCTTTTCATCTGCATTCCATCCTCAGACGAATGGCCAGACTGAACGAACTAATCAGACCTTGGAAACTTATTTAAGGTGTTTTGTTTCTGCTGATCAGGATGACTGGGTTACCTTTTTGCCGCTGGCCGAGTTTGCCCTTAATAATCGGGCTAGTTCTGCTACCTTGGTTTCTCCTTTCTTTTGTAATTCGGGGTTTCATCCTCGTTTTTCCTCTGGTCAGGTGGAACCTTCTGATTGTCCTGGAGTGGACATGGTGGTGGATAGGTTGCATCGGATTTGGAGTCATGTGGTGGACAATTTGAAGTTGTCCCAGGAGAAGGCTCAGCAGTTTGGTAATCGCCGTCGCCGCGTGGGTCCTCGACTTCTTGTTGGTGACTTGGTGTGGTTGTCTTCTCGTTTTGTTCCTATGAAGGTCTCTTCTCCTAAGTTCAAGCCTCGGTTCATCGGTCCCTATAGGATCTTGGAAATTCTTAACCCTGTGTCGTTTCGTTTGGATCTCCCGGCATCGTTTGCTATTCATAATGTGTTCCATCGGTCGTTGTTGCGGAAGTATGAGGTACCTGTTGTTCCTTCGCTTGAGCCTCCTGCTCCAGTGCTGGTGGAGGGAGAATTGGAGTATGTTGTGGAGAAGATCTTGGATTCTCGTGTTTCCAGACGGAAACTCCAGTATTTGGTCAAGTGGAAGGGTTATGGTCAGGAGGATAATTCTTGGGTGGTTGCCTCGGATGTTCATGCTGATGATTTGGTTCGCGCTTTTCATAGGGCTCATCCTGGTCGCCCTGGTGGTTCTCGTGAGGGTTCGGTGACCCCTCCTCAAGGGGGGGGTACTGTTGTGAGTTCTGTTTTTGGGCTCCCTCTGGTGGTTACTGATGGTACTGGGTGACTTGTCTTTCCTGGGTTTCTGGGTTCCACCTGTTCCATCAGCATATGGGAGTTTCCTATTTAACCTGGCTTTGCTGGCATTTCCTCGCCGGTTATCAATGTATCCAGTGTGTCTTGTTACCTCTGCTCCCTGCTCCTAGAACCTTCTGGTCAAGCTAAGTTTGGATTTTCCTGTTTTGGTGTTTTGCTTTATTTGGTTTTTAGTCCAGCCTGCAGATATGTGATTCTTGCTGCTGGTTGCTCTAGTGGGCTGAAATTGCTCCTCATGTACCATGAGTTGGCACATGAGTTCAAGTAATTTCAGGATGGTTTTTTGAAGGGTTTTTCGCTGACCGCGCAGTTCACTTTTGTATCCTCTGCTATCTAGCTTTAGCGGGCCTCATTTTGCTGAAACTGTTTTCATACTGCGTATGTGCTTTCCTCTCATTTCACCGTCATTATATGTGGGGGGCTGCTATTTCTGTAGGGGATTTCTCTGGAGGCAAGAGAGGTCTGTGTTTCTTCTAATAAGGGAAGTTAGATCTTCGGCTGGAGCGAGACGTCTAGGATCATCGTAGGCACGTTCCCCGGCTACTTTTATTTGTGTGTTAGGTTCAGGGTCGCGGTCAGCTCAGGTTCCATCGCCCTAGAGCTTGTTTGTATCTGTGCTTGTCCTTTAGTGATCCCCTGCCATTGGGATCATGACAGTGTCCCTCCAAAAACCAGAACCCGGCCTTGCCGCGCCAACAATTTCCACTGGCCCCGGAAAAGCTTCCTCATTAAAAATATAATCATCCCCATCATCCTCCTCGTCCTCCTCCTCCTCTTCGCCCGCTACCTCGTCCTGTACACTGCCCTGGCCAGACAATGGCTGACTGTCATCAAGGCTTTCCTCTTCCTCAGCTGCAGACGCCTGATCCTTTATGTGCGTCAAACTTTGCATCAGCAGACGCATTAGGGGGATGCTCATGCTTATTATGGCGTTGTCTGCACTAACCAGCCGTGTGCATTCCTCAAAACACTGAAGGACTTGACACATGTCTTGAATCTTCGACCACTGCACACCTGACAACTCCATGTCTGCCATCCTACTGCCTGCCCGTGTATGTGTATCCTCCCACAAAAACATAACAGCCCGCCTCTGTTCACACAGTCTCTGAAGCATGTGCAGTGTTGAGTTCCACCTTGTTGCAACGTCTATGATTAGGCGATGCTGGGGAAGGTTCAAAGAACGCTGATAGGTCTGCATACGGCTGGAGTGTACGGGCGAACGGCGGATATGTGAGCAAAGTCCACGCACTTTGAGGAGCAGGTCGGATAACCCCGGATAACTTTTCAGGAAGCACTGCACCACCAGGTTTAAGGTGTGAGCCAGGCAAGGAATGTGTTTCAGTTGGGAAATGGAGACGGCAGCCATGAAATTCCTTCCGTTATCACTCACTACCTTGCCTGCCTCAAGATCTACAGTGCCCAGCCACGACTGCGTTTCTTTCTGCAAGAACTCGGACAGAACTTCAGCGGTGTGTCTGTTGTCGCCCAAACACTTCATAGCCAATACAGCCTGCTGACGTTTGCCAGTAGCTGCCCCATAATGGGAGACCTGGTGTGCAACAGTGGCAGCTGCGGATGGAGTGGTTGTGCGACTGCGGTCTGTGGACGAGGTCTCGCTTCTGCAGGAGGACGAGGAGGAGGAGGAGGGGGTGCGAATGGCTACAGCCAACTGTTTCCTAGACCGTGGGCTAGGCAGAACTGTCCCAAACTTGCTGTCCCCTGTGGACCCTGCATCCACCACATTTACCCAGTGTGCCGTGATGGACACGTAACGTCCCTGGCCATGCCTACTGGTCCATGCATCTGTTGTCAGGTGCACCTTTGTGCTCACAGATTGCCTGAGTGCATGGACGATGCGCTCTTTAACATGCTGGTGGAGGGCTGGGATGGCTTTTCTGGAAAAAAAGTGTTGACTGGGTAGCTCGTAGCGTGGTACAGCGTAGTCCATCAGGGCTTTGAAAGCTTCGCTTTCAACTAACCGGTAGGGCATCATCTCTAACGAGATTAGTCTAGCTATGTGGGCGTTCAAACCCTGTGTACGCGGATGCGAGGCTAAGTACTTCCTTTTTCTAACCATAGTCTCATGTAGGGTGAGCTGGACTGGAGAGCTGGAGATCGTGGAACTAGCGGGGGTGCCGGTGGACATGGCAGACTGAGAGACGGTGGGAGATGGTATTGTTGCTGCCGGTGCCCTAGATGCAGTGTTTCCTACTACGAAACTGGTGATTCCCTGACCCTGACTTCTTTGGCCTGGCAAAGAAACCTGCACAGAGACTGCAGGTGGTGCAGAAAATGGTGGCCCTACACTGCCGGAAGGGATGTTGCGTTGATGACTAGCTTCATTGGCCGAGGGTGCTACAACCTTAAGGGACGTTTGGTAGTTAGTCCAAGCTTGCAAATGCATGGTGGTTAAATGTCTATGCATGCAACTTGTATTGAGACTTTTCAGATTCTGCCCTCTGCTTAAGGTAGTTGAACATTTTTGACAGATGACTTTGCGCTGATCAATTGGATGTTGTTTAAAAAAATGCCAGACTGCACTCTTTCTAGCATCGGATACCTTTTCAGGCATTGCAGACTGAGCTTTAACCGGATGGCCACGCTGTCCTCCAACAGGTTTTGACTTTGCCACGCGTTTTGGGCAAGATACGGGCCCGGCAGATGGAATCTGTTGCGATGTTGATGCCTGCTGCGGCCCCTCCTCCTCCGCTTCAGAACTGCTGCCGCCTGCACCCTGTTCCCCCAATGGCTGCCAATCGGGGTCAAGAACTGGGTCATCTATTACCTCTTCTTGTAGCTCGTGTGCAACTTCGTCTGTGTCACCTTGTCGGTCGGTGGTATAGCGTTCGTGATGGGGCAACATAGTCTCATCAGGGTCTGATTCTTGATCAGCACCCTGCGAGGGCAATGTTGTGGTCTGAGTCAAAGGACCAGCATAGTAGTCTGGCTGTGGCTGTGCATCAGTGCACTCCATGTCAGATTCAACTTGTAATGGGCATGGACTGTTAACTGCTTCACTTTCTAAGCCAGGGACGGTATGTGTAAAGAGCTCCATGGAGTAACCCGTTGTGTCGCCTGCTGCATTCTTCTCTGTTGTTGTTTTTGCTGAAGAGGACAAGGAAGCGACTTGTCCCTGACCGTGAACATCCACTAACGACGCGCTGCTTTTACTTTTACCAGTTTCACGAGAGGAGGCAAAAGAGCTAGAGGCTGAGTCAGCAAGATAAGCCAAAACTTGCTCTTGCTGCTCCGGCTTTAAAAGCGGTTTTCCTACTCCCAGAAAAGGGAGCGTTCGAGGCCTTGTGTAGCCAGACGACGAACCTGGCTCCACAGCTCCAGACTTAGGTGCAATATTTTTTTCCAAATACCACCTGATGCTCCACCACTACCACTACCCTCATTACCAGCTGACAATGAACGCCCCCGGCCACGACCTCTTCCACCAGACTTCCTCATTGTTTTAAAAACGTTACCAAACTAACGGTATTTGTTGCAGTCACACAACTTACACGGTGAGCTATAACTTCAGTATGATTTAGCTACCCCTTTACAGGTGGGTGAGACCACAACGAAAATCAGGCACAATGTTACACACTCTGTTGTTGGTGGCAACAAATGAGAGAGATGCCACACACGCAGGACTGTCACTGAAGCGCAAATGTAAATATTAATCTCCCACTGATTTGTGTTTTTTTTTTTTAAAAAGGAGACTTTAAAAAAAAAAAAAAAAGATTTTTTAAGGAAGAATTTATAAACCAAATAAAATGAAATGATTTTTTCAGGGAGAATTTAGAAAACAAATAAAACATAAAATAGCCTTTCTAGGGCTCAGTGAGTGAGAGAGGACGCACACAGGAGTCAGGAGTGGCATACAAGCCCAGAGGCCAATATTTATCTCCCACTGATTGATTTAGTGATTTTTTTCAAGTAGATTTTGGAACCCAAATCAAGCAAAAAAATTAATAGGCTTTCTATGGCCCACAATTGGAGAGAGAGAGATGGCACACCCAGGAGTCAAGACTGGCACACAAGCAGAAAGGGCAATATTAATCTCCCACTGATTTGTTTTTTTTTGTTTTTTTTCAGGGAGACTTTAGAAAAAAAAATACAAAAAAATGAATTTTTCAGGAAGAATTTAGAAACAAAATAAAATAAAATGATTGTTTCAGGGAGAATTTAGAAAACAAATAAATAAAAAATAGGCTTTGTAGGGCCCACTGAGTGAGAGAGGAC
Organism: Ranitomeya imitator; assembly: GCF_032444005.1. NCBI lineage: Eukaryota > Metazoa > Chordata > Amphibia > Anura > Dendrobatidae > Ranitomeya > Ranitomeya imitator. The sequence continues at coordinate 461,564,704 of NC_091287.1, read as the reverse complement.
GCACACAGGAGTCAGGAGTGGCACACAAGCCCAGAGGCCAATATTTATCTCCCACTGATTGATTTAGTGATTTTTTCAGGTAGATTTTGGAACCCAAATCAAGCAAAAAAATTAATAGGCTTTCTATGGCCCACAATTGGAGAGAGAGAGATGGCACACCCAGAAGTCAAGACTGGCACACAAGCAGAAAGGGCAATATTAATCTCCCACTGATTTGTTTTTTTTTTTTTCAGGGAGACTTTAGAAAAAAAAAATACAAAAAAAATGACGTTTTTCAGGAATAATTTAGGAACCAAATAAAATAAAATGATTTTTTCAGGGAGAATTTAGAAAACAAATAAAACAAAAAATAGGCTTTCTAGGGCCCACTGAGTGAGAGAGGACGCACACAGGAGTCAGGAGTGGCACACAAGCCCAGAGGCCAATATTTATCTCCCACTGATTGATTTAGTGATTTTTTCAGGTAGATTTTGGAACCCAAATCAAGCAAAAAAATTAATAGGCTTTCTATGGCCCACAATTGGAGAGAGAGAGAGATGGCACACCCAGGAGTCAAGACTGGCACACAAGCAGAAAGGGCAATATTAATCTCCCACTGATTTGTTTTTTTTTTTTTTTTCAGGGAGACTTTAGAAAAAAAAAATACAAAAAAAATGATGTTTTTCAGGAATAATTTAGAAACCAAATAAAATAAAATGATTTTTTCAGGGAGATTTTAGAAAACAAATAAAACAAAAAATAGGCTTTCTAGGGCCCACTGAGTGAGAGAGGACGCACACAGGTGTCAGGAGTGGCACACAAGCCCAGAGGCCAATATTTATCTCCCACTGATTGATTTAGTGATTTTTTCAGGTAGATTTTGGAACCCAAATCAAGCAAAAAAATTAATAGGCTTTCTATGGCCCACAATTGGAGAGAGAGAGATGGCACACCCAGGAGTCAAGACTGGCACACAAGCAGAAAGGGCAATATTAATCTCCCACTGATTTGTTATTTTTTTTTTTTTTCAGGGAGACTTTAGAAAAAAAAAAAACAAAAAAAATGATGTTTTTCAGGAATAATTTAGAAACCAAATAAAATAAAATGATTTTTTCAGGGAGATTTTAGAAAACAAATAAAACAAAAAATAGGCTTTCTAGGGCCCACTGAGTGAGAGAGGACGCACACAGGTGTCAGGAGTGGCACACAAGCCCAGAGGCCAATATTTATCTCCCACTGATTGATTTAGTGATTTTTTCAGGTAGATTTTGGAACCCAAATCAAGCAAAAAAATTAATAGGCTTTCTATGGCCCACAATTGGAGAGAGAGAGATGGCACACCCAGGAGTCAAGACTGACACACAAGCAGAAAGGGCAATATTAATCTCCCACTGATTTGTTATTTTTTTTTTTTTTCAGGGAGACTTTAGAAAAAAAAAATGATTTTTTTCAGGAATAATTTAGAAACCAAATAAAATAAAATGATTTTTTCAGGGAGAATTTAGAAAACAAATAAAACAAAAAATAGGCTTTCTAGGGCCCACTGAGTGAGAGAGGACGCACACAGGAGTCAGGAGTGGCACACAAGCCCAGAGGCCAATATTTATCTCCCACTGATTGATTTATTGATTTTTTCAGGTAGAATTTAGAACCCAAATCAACCAAAAAAATAAATAGGCTTTCTATGGCCCACTATTTGTGAGAGAGATGGCACGCTCAGGACTGGCACATAAGCCCAGAGGCCAATATTAATCTCCCACTTTTTTTTTTTTTTCCAGGGAAAATTTATAAACCCAATAAAAAAAATAATAAATAGGCTTTCTATGGCCCACTGTCTGAGAGAGAGAGATGGCACACTTAGGACTGGCACACAAGCCCAAAGGCCAATATTAATCTCCCACTGATTGATTTATTGATTTTTTCAGGTAGATTTTGGAACCCAAATCAAGCAAAAAAATAAATAGGCTTTCTATGGCCCACTGAGAGATGGCACACACAGGAGTAAGGAGTGGCACACAAGCCCTGAAGCCAATATTTTTCTCCCACTGATTGATGTAGTGATTTTTTCAGGTAGATTTTAGAACCCAAATCAAGCAAAAAAATAAATAGGCTTTCTATGGCCCACTGAGTGAGAGATGACACAGACAGGGATGGCACTCTAGCAGAAATGCCAATCTTAATCTCCCACAAAAAAAAAAAAAAAAAAGGAACTGTCCTTCAATTACTATCTCCCTGCAGTAATCTCAGCCAGGTATGGCAGGCAGCAATAAGGAGTGGACTGATGCACAAAATAAATAAAAAGTGTGGACAAACAAACAAGATAGCTGTGCAGAAAGGAAGGAACAAGAGGATTTGTGCTTTGAAAAAAGCAGTTGGTTTGCACAGCGGCGTACACACAGCAATGCAGCTATCAGGGAGCCTTCTAGGGCAGCCCAATGAGCTACAGCGCTGAGGGGAAAAAAAAAAAAAATGTAGCTTCCACTGTCCCTGCACACCGAAGGTGGTGTTGGGCAGTGGAAATCGCTACAGCACAAGCGGTTTGGTGGTTAATGGACCCTGCCTAATGCTATCCCTGCTTCTGACGAAGCGGCAGCAACCTCTCCCTAGGCTCAGATCAGCAGCAGTAACATGGCGGTCGGCGGGAACGCCCCTTTATAGCCCCTGTGACGCCGCGGACAGCAAGCCAATCACTGCAATGCCCTTCTCTAAGATTGTGGGGACAAGGACCAATGTCATCACGCTGCCCACACTCTGCGTTTACCTTCATTGGCTGAGAAATGGCGCTTTTCGCGTCATTGAAACGCGACTTTGGCGCGAAAGTCGCGTACCGCATGGCCGACCCCGCACAGGGGTCGGATCGGGTTTCATGAAACCCGACTTTGTCAAAAGTCGGCGACTTTTGAAAATGTTCGACCCGTTTCGCTCAACCCTAGTCTAGGCCATCACAGATGGCTTCAGTCAGCAGGAGGCAACGTTTCCATCAGATGTTGACAGACTACATGTCTTGTCTTCTCAGTGTACTCTCTGACGGCTCTTCCCCCTTCAAGTTTTGGGTCTCTGAGCAGGATACATGGCCAGAGCTTAGCCAGTATGCATTGGAGTTATTGGCTTGCCCTGCTGCTAGTGTAATATCGGAACGCAACTTTAGTGCCGCAGGTGGTGTACTAACAGAATGTCGCATGCGACTATCCTCCGATAATGTTGACTGGCTTACTTTTCTGAAAATGAATGAGGCCTGGATCTCGAAGGAATTTGCCAGTCCTCTTCCAGATTAAATAATAGGTTGGCAACAGTATCCAGGTCTCCTGTTGTGTTCATGCTTCTACTACCTGAACTGTAATCACTGGGCTCCAACACCGCCAGTTGCTGCTTAGAAGTGCTGTCTGCACAGTCAACATTTGCTGCCCGTGTTATTGGGGTTCAGTAATGTCAGCTGAGCCCCTGCTGTGTATAAGGCAATATCTCCTGCTCCGTCCACACTCACACTACAACAGATATTAAACTTGCTCTAATTAGGCCTCAGCCTACACTCTGTTTCTATCATTGACCCTTGGCTCCAACACTGCCAGTTGCTGCTCAGAAGTGCCATCTGCAAAGTCAACACTTTCTCCCGTGTTATTGGGGTTCAGTAATGTCAGCTGATCCCTTGCTGTGTATCCGGAAATTTCTCCTGCTTCGTCCTCACTCACACTACAACAGATATTAAACTTGCTCCAATTAGGCCTCTGGCTACACTCTCTTTCTAGCATTGACCCTTGGCTCCAACACTGCCAGTTGCTGCTCAGAAGTGTCGTCTGCACAGTCAACACCTGCTGCCGTGTTATTGGCGTTCAGTAATGTCAGCTAATCCCCTGCTGTGTATCCGGCAACTTCTCCTGCTCCATCCACACTCACACTACAACAGATATTAAACTTGCTCTAAATAGGCCTCAGCCTACACTCTGTTTCTATCATTAAACCTTGGCTCCAACACTGCCAGTTGCTGCTCAGAAGTGCCGTCTGCACAGTCAACACATACTCCAGTGTTATTGGGGTTCAGGAAAGTCAGCTGATCCTCTGCTGTGTATCCGGCAATTTCTCCTGCTCCGTCCACACTCACACTACAACAGATATTAAACTTACTCCAATAAGGCCTCTGGCTACACTCTGTTTCTAGCATTGACCCTTGGCTCCAACACTGCCAGTTGCTGCTCAGAAGTGCCGTCTGCACAGTCAAAACTTGCTGCCATGTTATTGGGGTCCAGTAACGTCAGCTGATCCCCTGCTGTGTATCCAGCAAATTCTCCTGCTCCATCCGCACTCACACTACAACAGATATTAAACTTGCTCCAATTAGGCCTCTGGCTACACTCTGTTTCTAGCATTGACCCTGGGCTCCATCACTGCCAGTTTCTGCTCAGAAGTGCCGTCTGCACAGTCAACACTTGCTGCCGTGTTATTGGGGTTCAGTAATGTCAGCTGATCCCCTGCTGTGTATCCGGAAATTTCTCCTGCTCCGTCCACACTCACACTACAACAGATATTAAACTTGCTCCATTTAGGCCTCTGGTTACACTCTGTTTTGAGCATTGACCGTGGGCTCCAACACTGCCAGTTGCTGCTCAGAAGTGCCGTCTGCACAGTCAAAACTTGATGCCGTGTTATTGGGGTTCAGTAACGTCAGCTGATCCCCTGCTGTGTATCCGGCAAATTCTCCTGCTCCGTCCGCACTCACACTACAACAGATATTAAATTTGCTCCAATTAGGCCTCTGGTTACACTCTGTTTCTAGCATTGACCCTGGGCTCCAACACTGCCAGTTTCTGCTCAGAAGTGCTGTCTGCACAGTCAACACTTGCTGCCATGTTATTGGGGTTCAGTAATGTCAGCTGATCCCCTGCTGTTTATTCAGCAATTTCTCCTGCTCCGTCCACACTCACACTACAACTGATATTAAACTTGCTCCAATTAGGCCTCAGCCTACGCTAGGTTTCTCCTGTAATCCCTGGGCTCCAACACCGCCAGTTACTGCTCAGAAGTGCCATCTGCACAGTCAACACATGTTCCAGTGTTATTGGGGTTCAGTAACGTCAGCTGATCCCCTGCTGTGTGTGCAGCAATTTCTCCTGCTCCCTCCACATTCACACTACAACTGATATTAAACTTGCTCCAATTAGGCCTCAGCCTACACCTTGTTTCTCCTGTAATCCCTGGGCTCCAACACCACCAGTTGCTGCTCAGAACTGCCGTCTGCACAGTCAACACATGCTCCAGGGTTATTGGGGTTCAGTGACGTCAGCTGATCCCATGCTGTGTGTGTGAAAATTTCTCCTGCTCCCTCCACATTCACACTACTACAGATATTAAACTTGCTCCAATTAGGCCTCAGCCTACACTCTGTTTCTAGCACTGACACTAGGCTCCAACACTGCCAGTTGCAGCTCAGAAGTGCCGTCTGCACAATCAACACTTGCTGCCGTTTTATTGGGGTTCAGTAACGTCAGCTGATCCCCTGCTGTGTATCCGACAATTTCTCCTGCTCAGTCCACACTCACACTACAACAGATATTAAACTTGCTCCAATTAAGCCTCAGCCTACACTCTGTTTCTCATGTAATCCCTGGGCTCCAACACCGCCAGTTGCTGCTCAGAAGTGCCATCTGCACAGTTAACACATGTGTTGTGAATTCTGTGGCTGAATTCACTCCTGTGGTCACAAGTGGTACTGCAGCTTCTGAGCTTCCTCCCTCAGGTGTTCTGGTGAGCTCGTTAACTGCTTCATTACTTAACTCCGCCTGATGCTGCTATCCTTGCTCCTTGTCAATGTTTCAGTGTTGGATCTGAGCTTCTCCTGATTGTTCCTTTGACCTGCTGCTCTGTATAGCTAAGTGCTTTTTGCTTTTTTGTTGCTTTTTTTCTGTCCAGCTTGTCTTTTGTTTTGCTGGAAGCTCTGAGACGCAAAGGGTGTACCGCCGTGCCGTTAGTTCGGCACGGTGGGTTTTTTTTTGCCCCCTTTGCGTGGTTTTACTTTAGGGTTTTTTGTAGACTGCAAAGTTCGCTTTACTGTCCTCGCTCTGTCCTAGAATATCGGGCCCCACTTTGCTGAATCTATTTCATCCCTACGTTTTGTCTTTTCATCTTACTCACAGTCATTATATGTGGGGGGCTGCCTTTTCCTTTGGGGAATTTCTCTGGGGCAAGTCAGGCCTATTTTTCTATCTTCAGGCTAGCTAGTTTCTTAGGCTGTGCCGAGTTGCCTAGGTAGTTGTTAGGCGCAATCCACAGCCGCTTTTAGTTGTGTTTAGGATAGGATCAGGTGTGCAGTCTACAGAGTTTCCACGTCTCAGAGCTCGTTCTTGTATTTTTGGGTATTTGTCAGATCACTGTGTGCGCTCTGATCGCTAAGCACACTGTGTTTCTGGATTGCCTTCATAACACCTGTCATTAGCAAACATAACAGTACAAGGAGCCTAACTAATGATTCTCAATAGAGGGAAAGAAAAAGTTCTGACATCATTTTTTTTTTTTTTTCTGCTCTGTGTTCACTTTTTTTTTTTCCCCTAGACATTTGGGTGATTCTGGACACAGGTGTGGACATGGATATTCAGGGTCTGTGCTCTTCAATGGATAATCTCGTTATAAATGTACAAAAAATTCAAGATACTATTGATCAGAAATCTATGTTAGAACCAAGAATTCCTATTCCTGATTTGTTTTTTGGAGATAGAACTAAGTTTCTAAGTTTCAAAAATAATTGTAAGCTATTTCTGGCCTTGAAACCTCATTCTTCTGGTAATCCTATTCAACAGGTTTTGATTATTATTTCTTTTTTGCGCGGCGACCCTCAAGACTGGGCATTTTCTCTTGCGCCAGGAGACCCTGCATTGAGTAGTGTCGATGCGTTTTTCCTGGCGCTCGGATTGCTGTACGATGAGCCTAATTCAGTGGATCAGGCTGAGAAAAATTTGCTGGCTTTGTGCCAGGGTCAGGATGATATAGAAGTATATTGTCAGAAATTTAGGAAATGGTCAGTACTCACTCAGTGGAATGAATCTGCGCTGGCAGCTTTGTTCAGAAAGGGTCTCTCTGAGGCTCTTAAGGATGTCATGGTGGGATTTCCTATGCCTGCTGGTTTGAATGAGTCTTTGTCTTTGGCCATTCAGATCGGTCGACGCTTGCGCGAGCGTAAATCTGTGCACCATTTGGCGGTACTGCCTGAGGTTAAACCTGAGCCTATGCAGTGCGATAGGACTATGACTGGAGTTGAACGGCAGGAATACAGACGTCTGAATGGTCTGTGTTTCTGCTGTGGTGATTCCACTCATGCTATTTCTGATTGTCCTAAGCGCACTAAGCGGTCCGCTAGGTCTGCCGTCATTGGTACTGTACAGTCCAAATTCCTTCTGTCCATTACCTTGATATGCTCTTTGTCGTCGTTTTCTGTCATGGCGTTTGTGGATTCGGGCGCTGCCCTGAATCTGATGGATTTGGATTATGCTAAACGTTGTGGGTTTTTCTTGGAGCCTTTGCGGTGTCCTATTCCATTGAGAGGAATTGATGCTACACCTTTGGCCAAGAATAAACCTCAATACTGGGCCCAGCTGACCATGTGCATGGCTCCTGCACATCAGGAAGTTATTCGCTTTCTGGTGTTGCATAATCTGCATGATGTGGTCGTGTTGGGGTTGCCATGGCTACAAACTCATAATCCAGTATTGGATTGGAATTCCATGTCGGTATCCAGCTGGGGTTGTCAGGGGGTACATGGTGATGTTCCATTTTTGTCGATTTCGTCATCCACCCCTTCTGAGGTCCCAGAGTTCTTGTCTGATTATCAGGATGTATTTGAAGAGCCCAAGTCCGATGCTCTACCTCCGCATAGGGATTGTGATTGTGCTATCAATTTGATTCCTGGTAGTAAATTCCCTAAAGGTCGATTATTTAATTTATCCGTGCCCGAACACGCCGCTATGCGCAGTTATGTGAAGGAATCTCTGGAGAAGGGACATATTCGCCCATCGTCATCACCACTGGGAGCAGGGTTCTTCTTTGTAGCCAAGAAGGATGGTTCGCTGAGACCGTGTATTGATTACCGCCTTCTTAATAAGATCACTGTTAAATTTCAGTATCCCTTGCCATTGTTATCTGACTTGTTTGCTCGGATTAAGGGGGCTAGTTGGTTCACTAAGATAGATCTTCGTGGTGCGTATAATCTGGTGAGAATCAGGCAAGGAGATGAATGGAAAACTGCATTCAATACGCCCGAGGGTCATTTTGAGTATCTAGTGATGCCGTTCGGACTTGCCAATGCTCCATCTGTGTTTCAGTCTTTTATGCATGACATCTTCCGTGAGTATCTGGATAAATTCCTGATTGTTTACTTGGATGACATTTTGATCTTCTCAGATGATTGGGAGTCTCATGTGAAGCAGGTCAGAATGGTTTTTCAGGTCCTGCGTGCTAACTCTTTGTTTGTGAAGGGATCAAAGTGTCTCTTCGGTGTGCAGAAAGTTTCATTTTTGGGGTTCATCTTTACCCCTTCTACTATCGAGATGGATCCAGTTAAGGTCCAAGCCATCCAGGATTGGATTCAGCCGACATCTCTGAAAAGTCTGCAAAAGTTCCTGGGCTTTGCTAATTTTTATCGTCGCTTCATCTGTAATTTTTCTAGCATTGCCAAACCATTGACCGATTTGACCAAGAAGGGTGCTGATTTGGTTAATTGGTCTTCTGCTGCTGTGGAAGCTTTTCAGGAGTTGAAGCGTCGTTTTTGTTCTGCCCCTGTGTTGTGTCAGCCAGATGTTTCTCTTCCGTTCCAGGTCGAGGTTGATGCTTCTGAGATTGGAGCAGGGGCGGTTTTGTCACAGAGAGGTTCTGATTGCTCAGTGATGAAACCATGTGCTTTCTTTTCCAGGAAGTTTTCGCCCGCTGAGCGTAATTATGATGTGGGCAATCGAGAGTTGCTGGCCATGAAGTGGGCATTCGAGGAGTGGCGTCATTGGCTTGAAGGAGCTAAGCATTGCGTGGTGGTATTGACTGATCATAAGAACTTGACTTATCTCGAGTCGGCCAAGCGCTTGAATCCTAGACAGGACCGTTGGTCGTTATTTTTTGCCCGCTTCGACTTTGTGATTTCGTACCTTCCGGGCTCTAAAAATGTGAAGGCGGATGCTCTGTCTAGGAGTTTTGTGCCCGACTCTCCGGGTTTATCTGAGCCAGCGGGCATCCTCAAGGAAGGAGTCATTGTGTCTGCCATCTCCCCTGATTTGCGGCGGGTGCTGCAAAAATTTCAGGCGAATAAACCTGATCGTTGTCCAGCAGAGAAACTGTTCGTCCCTGATAGGTGGACTAATAAACTTATCTCTGAACTTCATTGTTCGGTGTTGGCTGGTCATCCTGGAATCTTTGGTACCAGAGAGTTAGTGGCTAGATCCTTCTGGTGGCCATCTCTGTCACGGGATGTACGTACTTTTGTGCAGTCCTGTGGGATTTGTGCTAGGGCTAAGCCCTGCTGTTCTCGTGCCAGTGGGTTGCTTTTGCCCTTGCCGGTCCCAAAGAGGCCTTGGACACATATTTCGATGGATTTCATTTCTGACCTTCCCGTTTCTCAAAAGATGTCAGTCATTTGGGTGGTCTGTGATCGCTTTTCTAAAATGATCCATCTGGTGCCCTTGGCTAAATTGCCTTCCTCCTCTGATTTGGTACCTTTGTTCTTTCAGCATGTGGTTCGGTTGCATGGCATTCCTGAGAATATTGTTTCTGACAGAGGTTCCCAGTTTGTTTCAAGGTTTTGGCGAGCCTTTTACGGTAGGATGGGCATTGACCTATCCTTTTCCTCGGCTTTCCATCCTCAGACTAATAGCCAGACCGAACGAACCAATCAGACCTTGGAAACATATCTGAGATGTTTTGTTTCTGCAGACCAGGATGATTGGGTGTCCTTTTTGCCGTTGGCTGAGTTCGCCCTTAATAATCGGGCCAGCTCGGCTACCTTGGTTTCTCCATTTTTTTGCAATTCTGGGTTCCATCCTCGTTTCTCTTCAGGACAGGTTGAGTCTTCGGACTGTCCTGGTGTGGATTCTGTGGTGGATAGGTTGCAGCAGATCTGGACTCAGGTAGTGGACAATTTGATCTTGTCCCAGGAGAAAGCTCAACTTTTCGCTAATCGCAGACGCCGTGTGGGTCCCCGACTTCGTGTTGGGGATCTGGTTTGGTTATCTTCTCGTCATATTCCTATGAAGGTTTCCTCTCCTAAATTTAAACCTCGTTTTATTGGTCCGTATAGGATTTCTGAGGTTCTCAATCCTGTGTCTTTTCGTTTGACCCTCCCAGACTCCTTTTCCATACATAATGTATTCCATAGGTCGTTGTTGCGGAGATACGTGGCACCTATGGTTCCATCTGTTGAGCCTCCTGCCCCGGTTTTGGTGGAGGGGGAATTGGAGTATATTGTGGAGAAGATTTTGGATTCTCGTGTTTCTAGACGGAAACTCCAGTATCTGGTTAAATGGAAGGGTTATGCTCAGGAAGATAATTCCTGGGTTTTTGCCTCTGATGTTCATGCTTCCGATCTTGTTCATGCCTTTCTTGCGGCTCATCCTGGTCGGCCTGGGGGCTCTGGTGAGGGTTCGGTGACCCCTCCTCAAGGGGGGGGGGTACTGTTGTGAATTCTGTGGCTGAATTCACTCCTGTGGTCACAAGTGGTACTGCAGCTGCTGAGCTTCCTCCCTCAGGTGTTCTGGTGAGCTCGTTAACTGCTTCATTACTTAACTCCGCCTGATGCTGCTATCCTTGCTCCTTGTCAATGTTTCAGTGTTGGACCTGAGCTTCTCCTGATTGTTCCTGTGACCTGCTGCTCTGTATAGCTAAGTGCTTTTTGCTTTTTTGTTGCTTTTTTTCTGTCCAGCTTGTCTTTTGTTTTGCTGGAAGCTCTGAGACGCAAAGGGTGTACCGCCGTGCCGTTAGTTCGGCACGGTGGGGTTTTTTTTGCCCCCTTTGCGTGGTTTTGCTTTAGGGTTTTTTGTAGACTGCAAAGTTCGCTTTACTGTCCTCGCTCTGTCCTAGAATATCGGGCCCCACTTTGCTGAATCTATTTCATCCCTACGTTTTGTCTTTTCATCTTACTCACAGTCATTATATGTGGGGGGCTGCCTTTTCCTTTGGGGAATTTCTCTGGGGCAAGTCAGGCCTATTTTTCTATCTTCAGGCTAGCTAGTTTCTTAGGCTGTGCCGAGTTGCCTAGGTAGTTGTTAGGCGCAATCCACAGCCGCTTTTAGTTGTGTTTAGGATAGGATCAGGTGTGCAGTCTACAGAGTTTCCACGTCTCAGAGCTCGTTCTTGTATTTTTGGGTATTTGTCAGATCACTGTGTGCGCTCTGATCGCTAAGCACACTGTGTTTCTGGATTGCCTTCATAACACCTGTCATTAGCAAACATAACACACATGCTCCAGTGTTTTTGGGGTTCAGTAACGTCACCTGATCCCCTGCTGTGTATGCGGCAATTTCTCGTGCTCCCTCCACATTCACACTACTACAGATATTAAACTTGCTCCAATTAGGCCTCAGCCTACTCTCTGTTTCTCCTGTAATCCCTGGGCTCCAACACCGCCAGTTGCTGCCCAGCTGTTTCTGGGTAGTGTCAAGGTCACTTTGCCTCCAATACCTTGTCCTGTCAGAATCCGGTCGGTTTAGCCAACTCTATGGTGCCTGCAGTTTAAGTGCTTCGTATGTGGACTGCGGGATCTGGCATTAAGACTGGTTCCGAAGTGCCAATAGGACAAACTCCCCCTGTAGGACTGTGGGTTTTTGGTAATTCCGGCCATCTCGCAGCCTTGCAATTTTTTTTCCTGTGGACCTTCTGCTGCCAGGTTCCGTACCGTCAGCTGGTTCTCGGCAGTGTCTTTGGCTCTTGTACCTTCTGCTACCCATCCTGGTTTCAGTACCGTCAGCTGGTTCCAGGCAGAGCCTTTGGCTTAGGTGCATCCTTTTCGGTATCCGAGTTCCACCAACATCTGGTGGTCCTTGGTAGTGCTTTCTGGCTCGGGTACCTCCTGCTTAGTAACCGAATTCCATTAGCATCAGCTGGTCCTCGGTAGTTCCATTGGCTCTTGTACCTTCTGTTACGCATCCGGGGTTCCTGTACCGTCAGCTGGTTTTCGGCAGCTTTGGCATGGGTACTCCCTCCTGCCCAGCCTGGTTACAGCTCGCCAGCTGTTTCCGGGTAGTGTCAAGGTCACTTTGCCTCCAATACGTTGTCCTGTCGGGTTGCGATCGGGTTAGCCAACTCTATGGTGCCTGCACTTTAGGTGCTTCCTATGTGGGCTGCAGGATCTGGCTATCAAGGCTAGTTCCGTAGTGCCTATAGGACAAGCCCCCCCTTGTAGGATTGTGGGTTTTCGGTAACTCCGGCCGGCTCGCGGCCTTGCAATTTTTTTCATGTGGACCTTCTGCAGCCTATCTGAGTTCCAGCACCATTAGCTGGTTCCTTGGAAGTCAATCTTGAATAGGTCCCCTGGGTTTCAGTACCGTCAGCTGGTTCCAGGCAGAGCCTTTGGCTTAGGTGCCTCCTTCTTGGTATCCGAGTTCCACCAACGTCTGGTGGTCCTGGGTAGTGCATTCTGGCATAGGTACCCCCTGCTTAGTAACCGGGTTCCAGTACCATCAGCTGGTCCTTGGTAGTTCCATTGGCTCTTGTACCTTCTGCTACCCATCTGGGTTCCAGTACTGTCAGCTGGTTCTCGGCAGTGTCTTTGGCTCTTGCACCTTCTGCTACCCATCCTGGTTCCAGTACCATCAGCTGGTTCCAGGCATAGCCTTTGGCTTAGGTGCCTCCTTCTAGTAATCCAAGTTTCAACAAAGTCTGGTGGTCCTTGGTAGTGCTTTCTGGCACGGGTACTTCCTGCTTAGTAACCGGGTTCCAGTACCATCAGCTGGTCCTCGGTAGTTCCATTGTCTCTTGTACCTTGTGCTACACATCCAGGTTCCAGCACCATCAGCTGGTTCTCTGCAGTGTCTTTGGGTCTTGTACCTTCTGCTACCCATCCTGGTTCCAGTACCGTCAGCTGGTTCCAGGCAGAGCCTTTGGCTTAGGTGCCTCCTTCTCGGTATCCAAGTTCCAGATGACGACCCTGAAGACCACCCTGAAGAAGACGATGACCCGAAAGACGACGAATATGGAGACGACGACCCTGAAGACCACCCCAAACAAAACAATGACCCCGGAGACGATGACCCCGGAGACGACGACCCTGAAGACTACCCTGAAGAACACCAAGAAGATGACCCTGAAGAAGATGACCAAAAAGACAAAGAACAAGAAGACAACCACCAAGATACAGAAGAACAAGAGACAGAAGACCAAGAAGCAGAAGAACAAAAAGCAGAAGAACATTAAGCATAAGACTAAAAATCAGAGCAGAAGATATTATCTAAATTATAAGCAGAAGACGACTAAGCAGTGTATGGTGGTGAGTCTGTTCCTCCTCGTGGTGCCCCTGGATAAAACCTGCTGCTGCAGGCCAAACTGAACGCGGACAAATCCTGTTGTAAATCTTTTGTGACAGGCAGAACGGAAGGTGTAATCTTCAAACTTTTAAAGATAACAACTATAGGAATGCCTGTCACGAATAAGAATATGATGAAGAAGAAGAATATGAAGATGATGAAGAAGTAGAATATGAAGAAGAATAATAGTTGAATAAGAAGAATATGAAGAATGTAAAAAAAAAGAATAATAGGAAGAAGGTGAAGAAGAAGAAGATAAATAAGGTGAAGAAGAAGTTGATGAAAAAGATGCTGCTGATGAGGATGATGAAGGAGAGATTGTTGGAGAAGTAAAAAAGAAGGTGAAGAGCATGGAAGTAGTGAAACAAAAATATCTGACAAAATATAAAAAAGCTTAACATAATCAATATATCTGTAACTCCGAGCGTCTTAAAAAAAATTAATTCCTGCAATTCCTTTTGATTGGGCAAAACCTCTATAACTTTAATGTTTCCTCAACCTCCCCCAATACATTCTACATTGTTCTTAGTTGTTTTCCTTCATGTAGAATTTACCTACAAGAAAAGAAAGGGTTTATTTTCATTCCAATATTTTTGTCCCATTGACTTGCATTGGTTTTCGGTATCGGAATCGGCGATATCCGATATTTTTGGGGTATCGGTCCGATCCAATCCGATCCGATATTTCCCGATATCGGAAGGTATCGCTCAATACTAGTCCTGATACTGTTGGTTTAATTATTATGTATATATGTTATCATACAATGGTATTGCTACATGGTTGTATGTACTACCGCCTACTTATCATGGTACTGCTGCACTCTTAGTGTATTACCATGTCTTGTAAATACACTGTATTAAAACTTGCACTTGTATTAGAGAAAGTGTAGTGTACCTGCTGGTCACTAGATGGGAGCATTTTTAGTGCACATAATTCCTAAGTAGAACATTAAGTAGGGATATAGTTAATTGTAGGAGGGGCTGCTGTTGGTAAGCTAGTGATAATCTTAGAATAGAACAGAGGGCTAGGGACACCCGAACAGTCCACATGGGCTAGAGGCCCAGGACAAGACAGCAGTCACCCAACCTGAAGAGAAGTGGACCTCAGCCATCCACAGCTACGGTACAGATTATAAGCTGGTTAGAACAGTTTGAAGACTCAGTATGTGGCACCTCATTATCTGAGCAGAGACTCTTAGAACCAGGGCTAAATGGTCAAGGGACCCCATGGAAGCAGTGAGCTGCTTGTATAGTAAAGATGTGGTGCAAAGTCAGAAGGCAGAACAGAAGGGCAGTACTCTCTTTCAGTGGCTTTATACTCCAGAGATTAATGATCATGTGTCTGGGGTGAAAAAGACAGAGGGAAGCATAGCTGCATTGAGAAAATGTTGAGGAACCGTCAGGGACGGTTCGACCCAGGCCTGCACTTTGTGATCACGAGAGTAAAGGAAAGAAAAGGAATATTGTTTTGTGAAACCCTTTGTCAAGTAGGTGAAGTTTTTGGATGTGCTGTGTAATGGAACCAGTAAAGAGGTTATTGTTGAAGTTGATTTGGACTGTGAAGTTTCTCTTGACTGGAGAGAATCTCCCACAGCAGAAAGGGGGATTTGGAGGAGCTGGACCTGAAGGCACAGGTATGCTGACAAATGGAGAATACGTATCTGTGAGGGGAGGCCAGGGCACTGCTGTACCAGAGTGTTTGGTCACGACTACAGCCCTGGGCCAGTCCCTTACACATGTCTAGGGATAAACAGTTTTCAACCTGGAGGGTGCCAAGATGCGACCGTCCAGGCTGAGAACCACTGAGGAATCAGCTGCTTTCAGCACAGCCTCAGTGACTAACGGTGACGTCATCGAGGTTACCACAGGCGCTGAGGCTGTGTTCCCAGCTGGGCCCCTGAACTGCATTGACTCAGTGAGATTAGCTCTGCACTATAAGACTTTTTATCAGCTCATTACTACATGGTTCTCGGCCTGGACGGTCGCATGTTGGCACCGTCCAGGTTGAGAACTTTTTATCCTCAAACATGGATTACAGCAAGGGACAGAACGATGGACAGGTGAGGGATATGGTTGTTTTTTATTTTTGTTTTATTACAGGAGACAATGGCTTTGGTGGAATGGGTGGTAACATTAGTATGGTTTAATATAAATACATTCTTTCAATTAAAGGACTTTATTTTGGCTGTGTGTTTATTTACAATATAACTATACGATTAGTAATAGAGAGGCGTCTTATAGACGCCTATCCATTACTAGGCCATGGGCTTGATGTCACCGGACAATACAAAGGTGACATCAACTCCACAAATATGAATCTCACTAGCCACCACCCCAGTGCAAGTGGTAAGAGCCGAGCAAAGCGCCAGAATTGGGCATCTAATAGACATGCCTTTTCTGGAGCAGCTGTGAGCTGCTATTTTTACGCTGGGGTGCCAAAATCCATTTCCCCTTACCAGCCTGAGAATACCAACCCCCAGCTGTCAGCTTTAGCTTGGCTGGTTGTCAAAAATGGGGGTGACCCTAATCCATTTTTAAAAATTATTTATTTAAATGATTAAAAAAATGACATGGAGACCCCTCTATTTCTGATAACCAGCCTTGCTAATGCTGATAGCTGAGGGTTGAAGCCCACACATGTCAGTTTTGCCTGTCTGGATAACAAAAATACGGGGGAACCCACGTCAGTTTTTTTTAAATGATATATTTATAGCGCAATTGATGTCACTTTTTTCTGGTATCGGCCTCTCTGAAGTTGTCGTCTATGCGTTTGGTTTTGCCTCCCATTGAAGTCAATTGGGTTCGGGTATGTTTGTTGAACTAATTGGCAAACATCGGGACGTTTGCCAATCTGAACCGAATCTTGAAAGGTTTGCTCATCTCCATTAAAGACCCTCATAGCCATATTTGGAATATTTATGTCATACAGATATCAAACAATATACTGAATCGACCATTACTGTATGGGCCACCAGAATCCGTAAGAAAAAAAGAAATGTGGCACATAGCAAGAGCATAATAGAAGTATTCACTTAAACTCTATGGATTTGTTTGTGTTGTGGTTTTCAACATACAGATCCTTGATTTATAAGTTTTTAGTTTAATATCATTGGCGTATGACTGCAGGATAAAACTATACAGTTAATGTGCTGTCTGTTACCATGGAAACACATAGTCTGCATAGGAGCTGTACAATACATTTCCATTAAATTGCATTTACTGCTCCAGCTCTTGTTTTCTTGACCAGCAATCATCAGATATTTCCTGCTTATTTGCTGAGATTGGTACATTATGCTGCTTTGTAGGTAATTACAACCATGTACCATAAAAATCTGGCTTCAATCAGCCACAAAACCTGTGCAGCTTCCATGTGACACTAATGAAACAGATGAGTTGACAAGCCTGATACTTATGCTTATTCCTTTCTTTAACCAGAAGATTATTGATTTTTTTAATCAGTAGTACTACATTAACAACATAATGTTAAAATATAACCAGCCTACAAAGTGTTCCTAGATTTCAACCCTTTAATTACAACATAACCTTAGTTTACACAGAGCTATTTCGTTCTATCTGTCAGAACTTGCGTAGTGGGATGCTGGTAACTTTTAGGATATGATCACACGATCATATTTCTATCATAAGAGAAAATCGGCCTGATTATGCTAATCATGCTCTGATCAGACTGTAATCAGAGTTTGATAATAGCGTGATCTGACTCCCTTGGATGTGGGGTAAAAAAGAGTTCTAGTATGTTGCTCCCCCCGTCCTGTCCTGGTATGTGTGGCTCCCCCTGTTGAATGCATGGCTCCCCCCCGGTCCTGCATTGCTCATCTTCCCCGTTCTGCATTGCTCAGCTCCCCCCGGTCCCGCATGGCTCAGCTCCCCTGGTCCGTATTCCGTAGTGCACAGCTCCCTCGCTCCCGCAATTCTCAGCTTCCCAAGACCCGCATTGTCAGCTCCCCCGGTCCCTCATTGCTCAGCTCCCCAGGTCCCGCATCGCTCAGCTCTCCTGGTCCGCATGGCTCAGCTCCCCCATCCCGCATGGCTCTGATCCCCCATCCCCCATGGCTCAGCTCCCCTGTGCCATGGTTGCATGCATGGCTTACATTGAACCCCCTCTTCGTCATACTCAACCTCCTCGAGCCTGCATCTCCGTTGTCCCGGCGCCTCTCCTCTCCTCTGCTCAGCCGTCACATGGTACCGCTCATTAAGGTAATGAACATGCACTACACACCTATGGGAACGGAGATGCGTCCATATTCATTACCTTAATGAGCAGCACCATGTGACCGCTCAGCACAGGAGAGAAGAGCCACAAGCGCTTGGACAACAGAGATGCAGGGACGGAGAAGCAGCGACGGAGAGTGAGTATGATCTCTTCTGTTAGCCAGTGGCTGCAGCTGCAGCTGTCACTGTGCCACAGTCGCCAGATCCTGTCTATCTAGGCTCCACCATCCCCCCCTCCCCTAGCGGCTCTTTGGACTGTGACTTGTGTATAAGCCAAGGGGGGTGTTTTCAGCACAAAAACTTTTGCTTAAAATATCGGCGTATACACGAGTATATACAGTATTTATACACAACAAAGCAGAAGGATAATGAAATGGATAAGACAAGTGACGTGAAGCAGGGCTATCATTATGGGAGAGGGGGATAAACAGTTGTGTCCATAAATATTGGAACATTTTGGATATTTTTTGGCTAACATGGTACAAAGATATTTTTTCTGTATCCTTCTTCTGCATGCAGTGTTTTCATGAAAATCGGACTGTACTCCGATGTTTTCCAAGGACCCATAGACATGAATGGCTGAGTGCCATCCAATTATCGGAGGCAACTCGTGCATGCTGCGATATTTTGATCGGACAGGATCAGTGAGAGGAAAAAATCTGAAATGTATTGTTTCCATCTACTGTTTTACCTGTTCTATGTATAGTACATAATATATGCACTGCTATATGGACTTCAAAAAAGCAAAAAAAAATTGATGACAATGATGGTTTACAGGAGGCTATCAGCACTTTGTGATTGCATTACGGTGGGCCAATTGGAGCTCCATTTAAATGCAACAATCAGTAATTGATAACTGAGTTTAAATAGTCAAACAGAAATGATTGGTGCTTGTTCTGGTCACTTCTGTTAAAGGCAGTTTCTGGCTGTGTAACACAGCCTGCATCTGCCATGTGTGGGATAGTCTTACCTCCTTATCTCATTCCACACATGCAGACCTCTGCACAGATGTCCAGTTGCACGCTTATATGTCAAGAGATTAAAGAGAACTCGTCCCTGTCTGAGGGCACCGTGAGCGTGAGATAACTTTCTCATGCTCATGGTGCCTTCAGACAGGGAACAGCAATTCACAGAGAGACACTCTCATTAAAGGACTTTTTCTGGGTGTCTGTGCTTTCTTACAATGTGACTATGGGGTTAGTAATGGGGTGACAAAGGTGACATCAACCCCAAAACTATCACCCCACTTGCCACCGCTACAGAGCAAGTGGGAAGAGCAAGGCTAAATGCCAGAATTGGCACATCTTAGAGATCTGCCTTTTCTTGGATGGCTGAGAGCTGATATTTTTAGCCTGGGGACAGTATCCATGGCCCCTTCCTAGGCTATTAATATCAGCCCGCAGCTATCTGCATAGCCTTTTCTGGTTATTAATTATAGGGGGACCCCACGTCATTTTTTTGGGGTCCCCCAATTTAATAGCCAGTAAAAGCTAATTATACAGCTGTGATCTGATATTAATAGCCTGGCAAGCTCCATGGGTATCACCCCCTACCCAGGCTATAAACATCTGCCCCCAGCCATCGGCTTTCCCTTTCCTCTTTATGAAAATTTTGTGGGAGCCCACGCCATTTTTTCTGAAAAATAATCTTTTATTAATTAAATACATGTCCAGTAATTTGCACACACACTGTACTAATTGTATTTGTCCCAGACATCTAGATATCTACCTATTCTATGTGTATTTACTGTATGTAATCAATCTCTTCTATCCTGTCGGCTCCTGCAGTGATTATAATGGATTATAATTACCATTACCATGGATAATATTTTTAAATTCATTTTTTTGTTTTCTTCTATTTGCTCCACATAATTCAAGTACAATTGAAAGAATATCCTGAAAAACATTTTCATTAGCTACATTTTCATCTTCTCAGTTTTGTTGTTAGAGCTAATCCTACACCCATTAGTAAGGCCATAAAAGAGCCTAAATTGAATGCAAAGCAATAAAGTGATCATATTGCAGCCTGTTTATTTAGACTTGCTTCTTAATGATAGGACCTTTGTACCTGGTATTGCCTGGAACCATCCATCTTTAACTTCCAATATTTCTTTGTTTCAGTTATGAGCATGCATGTTACAAGTATAATTTATGTGATCAGCAGTATTGTAATCCGCATTAATTAGATGTGATCAAATCGATACTATAAAAATCTACCTCTAGTTGAATTTTATGATATTCATAGGCCCCAGTATGTTTGACAAATTGCAATTCAACTCTCTCAGATCCCTAAAAAATCTCCTGCTGCCTTTTTACACATTGCAAAAGATTGCATCATTCACAGAAGGCTGACAAGACATCAGGCTCAGCAGCATCGGAATCTCCATAATGCCTTGCAGCTATCATATCTCATGGTATAATGCAGATAATCAAGCAGAAATATCAAAGTTTGTATAAAAGCCCAGGCACGGAATGCAGCAGCCATTTTAACTGGCTTTTAGGATATTGCGAGTACATCAGATTTCGCAGCTCAGCAATAGAGATAGGATGAGAAAGCAAAGAATCAATGGACAAATACTCCAGTCAGTAGTGTGTTGTATAACTGCAGCACTGAAGAAGATGAGAGTAACAGTCTGGGAATAATATAGAGATTCAAATGGAATTGGGAGAGATTGATAGGAGGGGTACCAGCAGCAGTGCTAGACTCAGTGTAATTGATCAGTGATATGTGTTGGTGGTATCTATTTTAACTATTTGAATGACAATTACACATTTTTTTCTTAATTTTTAATACACTAGATAGCAGAAGCAAGACAGCACATTATTAAAATCAGAAATTAGTATCAGATAATTTGTTTTCTCCTCACAAGCGACTATACTGAGTTTTGCATTTCTTGTGCAATAATTTTTGGTAATACTTTCTCTTTATCCTATATGATGCTACCTAATCACAAAAAGTCAGCATCATAGAGGGGGAAAAAAAGAAAAAGTCTACAAAGGATGTCAAAATGTGAATTTCCAGCATGATCTAGGGAGATTTGATGTGTCTCACTTAACCACACTGAAAACTCTTAACTCTCATCACTTCCCATCATTAGGCTGCCGTCACACATTCAGTATTTGGTCAGTATTTTACATCAGTGTGTGTAAGCCAAAACCAGGAGTGGAACAATTAGAGGAAAAGTATAATAGAAACATATGCACCACTTCTGCATTTATCACCCACTCCTGGTTTTGGCTTACAAATACTGATGTAAAATAATGACCAAATACTGCAAGTGTGACGGCAGCCTTACAGTGCTGAGAAAAGAAAGATCATTGTGGGATTAGCATCTGTCACTTATATCACCCTTAACCTACTATAGGGAAAAGAATATTGACGGTATACTCCTACTATGTTCTTCACTGCTGGGACACTCAACACTGTAGCTCTTGTCCTCTGCTGGGGCTTTAATGACAGGAAGCAACAGGACAGATGTTTCTGAATGTGGTTAAGTGAGACACTCCAAACCTCACTAGATCAGGAGAAAATATTTTGACAATCTCTGCAGGCTTTTTCTTCTTTCCCTGCTAAGACATTGTCTTCTTACGATTGAGAGGCATCATAGAAAAGAAAAAGTAAATAATCAAAGAGTGAAATGTTTGCTATTGCTTAAAAAATAAATTTGCATATTTAACATCCTAAACTTCAAAAATCTATAGGTCTTGTCAGCAATGCAGTGGAGAAGTGAGGACAAAAAACATGAACAAATATTTTGCTAAAGATAGTGTTGAGCGATACCGTCCGATACTTGAAAGTATCGGTATCGGATAGTATCGGCCGATACCCGAAAAATATCGGATATCGCCCATACCGATATCCGATACCAATACAAGTCAATGGGACACCAAGTATCGGAAGGTATCCTGATGGTTCCCAGGGTCTGAAGGAGAGGAAACTCTCCTTCTGACCCTGGGATCCATATTAAGGTGTAAAATAAAGAATTAAAATAAAAAATATTGATATATTCACCTCTCCGGCGGCCCCTGGACATCACGCTGGTAACCGGCAGGCTTCTTTGTTTAAAATGAGCGCCTTTAGGACCTGCGAATGACGTCGCGGCTTCTGATTGGTCGCGTGCCGCTCATGTGACCGCCACGCGACCAATCAGAAGCCGCGACGTCATTCTCATTCACTAAACTCCTAATTCTAGGAATTTAGGACCTGCGAATGACGTCGCGGCTTCTGATTGGTCGCGTGGCGGTCACATGAGCGGCACGCGACCAATCAGAAGCCGCGACGTCATTCGCAGGTCCTAAAGGCGCTCATTTTAAACAAAGAAGCCTGCCGGTTACCAGCGTGATGTCCAGGGGCCGCCGGAGAGGTGAATATATCAATATTTTTTATTTTAATTCTTTATTTTACACATCCCTATGGATCCGATACCGATACCCGATACCACAAAAGTATCGGATCTCGGTATCGGAATTCCGATACCGCAAGTATCGGCCGATACCCGATACTTGCGGTATCGGAATGCTCAACACTAGTTAAAGATGCTGTGCTGTGCTTAGATGGATCCTATGACTAGTTTGGGGAAGACTGACCAACATAGTGTATATAGGGGTGTGAGAGCAATTGCACACATGAATTGGCCCTAACATATATTCCAGTAGTCCGGTTTCTTAACGTTACCTACAGTTTACACAGGTTGTGCTTGTGCCATTATGCATATTATTTTGTCTTGTTTTGTCGTAGAGGGGTCTATGTTTACACCTCTGCAGTTTCATATGAATTATCTCTCTATAATAAGATCTAAAAACTGAGAAGCAAACAGTGGTTCTATGATTGCAGGTAAAGTGCTAGCATTACATTGGAAAGTGGTATGGCAATACATGTGGTGCCCCCTGCTGGATGATAAATAAAAAATATTTATCACCTTTCTAGGAAAATGTGAGAACTGTATCAAGTAACAGCTCTTTATAGAATATAAAGCTTTAATTCAAGGTTTCTCCAAGTAAACAATACATGGAATTCTATGACTAAGAGCTCTAACAACTCCGCAAGTAAAAGGCAAAAAAGTGAAATATGGCCTATTTTTAACTCTTGTATTCAGTCAACCTGTTAATGCATCCTTAGGGCAGTCCTGCATACTATATTGTCCTTTAGTTATTGAACCAGATTTTTACTATGTGGAATTTGAATATGAATTTGAAATAGACAGAAGAGGGTCCCTGTGCAGGAGTAGTTATAGCTAATCACAATGCAACTCTTTATGTGTCTGTGGCAGAAGCTGGAAATGCCCCCCCCCCCTCACTTTGATCCCCAGTGCACAGGTTGTCCAACGTAATTTCTGCCTCTATACAATTATACATAATGCATCTTCCTTTTAAATTTGAATAGTACTCAGCAATGACTGATACACATTACATGGAGCTGTGCCATTGTACTCTGTTGAATTGTTATATCTGGTCACCACCTGAGCAAATAACAACTGATCTGATCCTCATCAATCTGATATTACCTATACTTAGCTATATAGCATATGCCCTGCTTCAGAGAAGCGATGACACTGCAAAAATAAGCGTCGCACATGTGCAAAACTTGCAGGGACTGGCGATGAAGACTGCTCCTGCAATTTATATTATCATATCCATAGGGGCATGATAACATGGAAAGAGGGCTAACTAGTCTGGGGACACTAATGCCCTATTGACTAGTCAAAGCCCTCATTAGTGTAGGAAACGGGGACAATATACCGTATTTTTTGGACTGTAAGATGCACTGGACCATAAGACGCACCCCAAATTTTCAGAAGGAAAATAGGGGAAAAAAATAATGTGTCAAATGGGGGTCTGTCTTGCAGTCTGAATTTAGATTACCTGGGAAGGGATCAGCACAGGTAGAGGAGTGGTCACAGGGGTCGTTCGGTGGTCCAGGCTGGTGTGGTGACCTCTGGGAAATTCCATCCCAGGCTGGTGCGGTAGTAGTGCTCTGTGTTGAGGTGGTCCTCTGTGCAGTGGTGGTGCTCTGATGGGTGGCGCGCTCTGTGGGGTGGCTGGGCTCTGTGGGATGGGCTCTGCGGGGTGGTGGAGCTCTGTGGGGTAGCGGGGCTCTTTGGGGCAGCTGGGTTCTGTGGGGTGATAGCGCTCTGTGGGGCAGCAGCGCTCTGTGGTGTGGTGGTGGTGGCAGGACTCTGTGGTGGTGGCTGGGCTCTGCGGGCAGTTAATCAAATCCCGGAAGCCCCAGCAGCTCCATTGCTGCGATGCGGTGGCTCTGGGAAAATGGCCACCGGGGACGGCGCATGCTCAGATTCAGATCTCGGCAATGAGATCTCGTCCCGAGATCTTTTCTCCCGAGATCTCGGGTAGAGATCTCTTTGCTGATATCTGAATCTGAGCATGCACCACCCCGGCAGCCATTTTGTCGGAAGCCACTGCACCGCAGCAATGGATGTGCGATGGCCTCCAGGCTTTGACGAAATGCCGGCAGAGCCCCGCCACCACCACAGAGCCTTGCCACTGCCGCACCACAGCTACACCAGCCTGGGAAGGGAGGCTGCATCAGGACAGCTGCCACTGGGAAAAAAGTGCGTCTTATTATCCGGAAAATACAGTAAATGCAAAAAACCAAATTTTTATCTAAAAACATTATAGGGATGGATAGATAGAGAATGTACTCAGAAATAAGTCAATGGTTCTGGGTTGGAGGACATGGGGGACCGGATAGGTTCCCTTTAAAAATGATTTACAAATTTGATATTGTTTTATTTGTAGTTTTACTTACTATAACACCATATTATAATTATTATTTATTCCATGCAATTCCTCACAAGCTCACCACATTTTAATAAAACAAAATGCCATAGTTGCTTCTTCACACTGACACATAAAAAATAAATAAAAAGTGAACAAAAAGTTATACATACACTATACTAAAATGGGACCAATAGAAACTGCAGCTTGTTGCACAAATATTAAATCCGAGAAAAATAAAAAAAAATACTGCTCTCAGAATATATGTAAAATTGCTTTCATGAAAAAAAAAGTGATTTTTATGTGCCAAAGTAGTAAAACATAAGAAAATAATATGAACTGGGAATCAGCATAATCATATTGACTCATGAAATAAAATTCTATATTTATCCCACATGGTGAATAGGATAAGAAAAAATATGAAAAATAATACTAGAATTACTGATTTTTGCTTATCTACTCTCAAAATTAAAATTAAGAAGATGTTATAAAGATGTACACACCCAAAAATGGAATCAGTGAAGACTATGCCTTGTCCCACAAAAAAATAATCTCTTACACAAATATATTTACAGTGGTTGTCCAGCTTTGGCACGAAAGTTTCTAGTCACTCTAAGTGGCTGCAAACTTGTGAATAGTGACTGGCCAAACCCTGGATGTTGGGGTCGGGCAGGTTTGATCAAACATTTAGGCCGGGATCACACATGCAAGAAACACGTCCGTGTCTCGCATGTGAAAACCAAACACTGGTGCCAGCACTTGGGAGCGGAGCGTGCAGCTCCATGTGTTGCTATGCAGCCGCACGCTCCACTCTGGAGTGCCAGCGCCACAACTTGGATTTCTCATGCGAGACACGGACGTGTTTCTCGCATGTGTGATCCCAGCCTTAGAAACAGTACCCAAACCGAAACCTCATTCATATCAATGAGGGACCCGAACATCAGTTGTTTGCCATGCTGTCATGTGCACGACAATGTGGCAAACACTGCCTCTGATCTTTTTTTAAGGAATAATAAAAAAAAGCCTAAAGATAATCTGTCAGCAGGTCATAAGTAGAGATGAGCGGTGTTCGAGTAGAACTGTTTGCCAATTTCAAATTCGAGCTGTTTTGGGCGGTGTTCGAGTCATTCGTCGAACTCGAACAATTTGCTTAAAATTCGGCTGATTGAGTTTCTGTTCGATAACTGTTCATTTACCAAAAGCCTAACTTGATTTGCACATTAAAACTGTTTATCATTGTTAATAGACTGTTTCAGAGTATAGGGGGCGGGGGATAGATCTGTGCTGAAATAATGCTGATTTCAATTTTTTTTTCTTTCTCGCATTTACAGTGGGGCGGTGCAGTCTCTCAGGCTATCAGCAGTGCACACACACACAGCAATGTGCATGTGATGCACACAAGCAAGGGCATATGTTATTGGCTGTGTATGTCACATGTCCTTGCCCTATAAGAACCAGCCTTTTACCCCGTCGCCCCAATTTCCTCACTGCTGCAGCTTAGTGTTAGATGGCACCGCTGCTGCTGTGGGCGCTATACTTTCTAAGAGTGTTTTTTGCGAGCAAATTTTCTGTTAGATAGAGAGAGATAGGTTTAGGGAGTCGGGACTAGTTGTAATATCAGCCGTTTTCAGGGTAAGTTACAGCAGTTCCTAGCACTTTTTGCCAGGCAGATCTGTGCCAGTGCTGGGCAAGTGTTTGTCACAGCATTTGGTGTAATCTAGTTCAGCCAATCCTTTTGGGCTAGTAGCATTGTCTGATAGTAGCCCGCCTGTGAAACTAACTACACCGCCTGTGTATCTAAATTTGTCCTGCATCTAACCTAGTACATAGTTTTGGGCCTAGGAGCAGTGTCTGCACGTCAGCGGAGTAGCGTACCTGTGAAGCTAACCACACCACCTGTGTATCTAAATTATTACAGCAGCTAACCCAGTAAATCGTTATGGGACAAGGAGCACAGTTTGGCCACTCAGCTCTGCTCGGTTTCCATCCATCATTTTTTGTGCCAACAACTACAGATACAGAGTTGCCAATTAGTTAAGCACCAAAATGAGTGGCAAAAAGCCTGCTGTTGGTGGAAATAGGCGTGTTGGAAAGGGAAAAAAAGGTTGTGTCCGTGGGGTAGGTGGTAAAGCAACAATAACATCTGCAGAAGAAAGACCATCTTCCAGCCAAAGTAAGATGTCTACTTTTTTTCATGGACAATCTGATATGATCCCTTTCTTACGAGCATCGCCAAAAATTCCAGATGAGGCACAAAAACAGCTGGTGCTTGAACGAATATCAAGTGCTTGTTCAAGAGGGCTCTCCTCCAGGTCAACTTCAACATCACAACTACTCCAGTCCTCAGAGTTGTCACCCCAATCGCACTTGCTTACTCACAGCTCCCAAGTCTCCAGCCACCCGTCTGAGCATGGGGTGACACAGATGGTTGAGTCTGCAGAGCTGTTTACTCATACTATAGATTGGGAATCAGAGGTCTGCTCCAGAGCTTCTGTGAATCCAGGCGAGGAAATGATCTGCACTGATACCCAGAATCTTTGTGAGTCAGATCCAGGCCCAGATTAAGAAGGTTCTGAGCATAATGTAGACCCTCGTTCCCAAACTGTAACTCCTGTTGGTGGAGACAATGAGGAAGATGATGATGAGACTGAGATACCTGATTGGAATGAAAACTTGACTTTTCAGTCAGTGCAGGAAAAGTTTGGCTCTGTGGACGACTGGTGTCAGAACACACAGGATGATGATGACGAGGTTGGAGACCCCACTTACTGTCAACCCACAGTCCGTCAGTCCATGAGGTCAGCAGAAGATGTGGAGGAGGATGCTAGTGACGAGTCTGATGACAAGGTTAGGTTGCGCCTTCCTGGACAGAGATGGACTACTGGAAGCACGTCAACCACTGCATCCTCAACCCCAACTGTGCCTCTGAGCAGAAGTTGTGGTGGCTCTTCAGGTCGCACAGGCTCTAAGCCTTGCATAGCCTGGGCATTTTTTGACATCGCAAAGGATGACCCAACTCATATTGTCTGTAAGATTTGTCAACAAAATCTCAGTAGAGGCCAAAAAATCACTAGCTTGAGTACTTCATGCATGAACCGTCACATGGATATGAGGCATAAGTTGCAGTAGAAAACTCACTGTGCCACAATGCGGCCTAGTGGGCCAGGTCAACTACTGTCTGCCCCATCAAGTGCATCCGCTTCTTCGTCTTCATCCTCTGTGACTGTGGGGATAGCCGTCGCACATGGTTTTGGATGCAGAACTTCCACCTCTTTACCCGCAACAGCCAGTGTGATTGGCAGGTCGTCTCTACATCTCTACAGAAGTTGTTGGGCCTGCCAGTTCATCGGCTGATATGTAATGTGCCCACATGGTGGAATTCAACTCTGCACATGTTGCAGCGACTGTGACAGTACCGACGAGCCCTGGTGCAATATGTTATGACGTATAGCCTGGCCAACGAGATCCAGAGATGGGGCAAATCATGCTGCAGGAATGGTCTCAGATTGGGGACCTATGCACTCTTCTGCACAGTTTTGAAATAGCGACGAAGATGTTTAGTGCTGACGATGCCATTATCAGCATGACTATTCCAGTGATTTACATGCTGGAGCACACCTTAAACAGTATTCGGAGTCAGGTGGTGGAACAAGAGGAGGAGGAGAAACAGGAGGAGTCGTATGCAGAAGGGATAATATCTCCAAGGTCCAGACGGTCGGCAGCACCAAGGCGGCTGGCATTGGAGGCTGGGGGAGAGGGATTACCGAGGGCGCATGGTAGCAGCCAAACTGTTGAGGAAGGTGCAGGAGGCAAGGAAGAAGTGGAGGATGATCTGGTGCTGGGCATGGAAGACTCATCAGATGAGGGAGACTTTGATCAAATTTCTGTTGTGTGAGGTTGGGGGGAGAGGGCAGAGGAAGGAAACATGATTCTCACCTCGCCGCCACCGAGACAACAAGGACTTGTTCCTCCTGGATGCGCAAGACACATGAGTGCCTTCTTGCTGCACTACCTGCAACATGACAGTCGGATTGTCAGAATCCAAAGTAATGCCGACTACTGGGTTGCCACACTCTAAGATCCCTGGTACAAAAGTAAATTTGTTGAAATAATTCCTGCCATAAAAAGGGATTCACGCATGCAGAAGTATCAGCAGAGACTGTTAAAGAATTTAACATCTGCTTTTCCACAAAACACCAGTGGTGCACGTAGTGAATCTCTGAGTTCTAACTTGCCAACGTGGGACTATCGAGTCATCACTCAAACCGTAACAGTAACATCGTATCAGGTGGTAACAGCAATTTTTATAATTGTTTCAAGATTTTTTTAGACCATCCTTTGCAACGCCAAAGGAGACAAGAAGTCTGACGCACAGCCAACGCCTAGAGAGGATGGTACAAGAGTATCTCCAAGTTAACATCGATGCCATGACTGTGGAACTGGACCCTCGCTCATTTTGGGCTTCCAATCTTGAAAAATGGCCTGAGCTCACCACTCATGCCTTGGAGATCTTGTGGTGCCCCGCAGACAGCGTTCTCTCTGAACGTGTGTTCAGCGCTGCTGGTGGTGTGCTGACAGATAAGCGCACGCGGCTGTCCAGTGACAATGTAGACAGACTACCGTTCATCAAGATGAACAAATCCTGGATCCACAAGGACTCTTCTACCCCTGTGTCATCCTGGGGAGACTAAAAGCCTGATGATTTTTGAAAATCACCTCACCAACCGTTTTAAAATTCTCTGGCAAAATTGATGCCACTTAAGTGGTGTCTATGGCCGAATTTTTCGAAAAAATGGAGACTATTTATTGAGTCCCCTTGCTGTGTTTTATATGACGTTGCCATCGTCATATGCAGGTGGGTGGGGTCGTCTGCAGAGTTGTTTACTCATACTATGGCCTGGGTTTCAGAGGTCTGCTCCAAAGCTTCAGTGTCTGCTAGTCAGCAGAGTAGCTCACCCACCCTCCGCCTGTTTACCTAACTACTATTTTTTAATGGCATCTGGCCCAGGAAATCCTTTTGAGCCTAGTAGCAATTTCTGCTACTCAGCAGTGTACCCCACCCATGAAGCAAGCTACACTGCCTGTTTACCTAGCTACTATTTTTTAATGGCATCTAGCCCAGAAAATCCTTTTGGACCTAGTAGCAATTTTTGCTACTCAGCAGAGTACCCCACCCATGAAGCAACCAACACCGCCTGTTGATCTAATTACTAATTTTTAACTGCATCTAGCCCAGGAAATCCTTTTGGGCCTAGTAGAATTTGGTGCTACTCAGCAGCGTACCCCACCCATGAAGCAAGCTACACCGCCTGTTTACCTAACTACTATTTTTTAATGGCATCTGGCCAGGAAAACCTTTTGGGCCTAGTAGCAATTTCTGCTACTCAGCAGATTACCCCACCCATGAAGCAAGCTACACCGCCTTCTTCCTTTCTCAATCTAACCTCTCGGCTCTGGGGTGTCCACTCTCCCTCCAGCTCTCTCCTTCTCACAGGTGGACTACCGCGTGTATTCACACTGTTGCGAATCTTTTGGGCCTAGGCATAAGAAGTCGTCGAGGTAATGGATAATATG
The DNA here is from genome assembly GCF_032444005.1 of Ranitomeya imitator. Classification (NCBI taxonomy): domain Eukaryota; kingdom Metazoa; phylum Chordata; class Amphibia; order Anura; family Dendrobatidae; genus Ranitomeya; species Ranitomeya imitator. Next base: position 461,534,704 of record NC_091287.1, on the reverse strand, counting down.
TGCCGCCTTAGAAACATCCATGATGACACATTCGAGGAAGCAACTAAACGCCTCAAATAGTGAGCAGGATATGGAGCACCCCATGGGCAAACAGCGATCTATGTAGTATGCTCCTTCACAGAAGCAGCCCAATGGGAGGACACTATTCGGAGGCACAGGTAGAAACTGGAATGCCCCCTCAATGTCTGTTTTGGCCATTAGGGTGCCCTTTCCCAACTTCTTTACCCACCTGATTGCCTCATCAAAGGAGGTACAGTACATAGTACTGTGTCGATGTTGCCATTTACTGACCTGCCCCTTGGATATGACAAATGGTGGATTAGTCTGAATGTATTGGGTTCCTTTTTTGGCACAACTCCCAACGGGAGTACCCCTACATCTTCTAAGGAAAGTGTTCTGAATGGACCCGGCGCCTTTCACCTAAAGATATTTATTTTTTAATTTTTTTAACAATGTCTGGGTGTTGGTAGGGTGATTTTAGATTTTTACTTCAGCCTTTCTTGATTTTAGAAGGGCATGAGATGCCTATATCTGTGTCTCCTCCTCCTTTTACTCCTCCACCTCTTTTCTTTTGGCATGACTATATGTAGTTGTGACTTTTCCATGTGTTTGTTGTGTCTTCTGAGCAGTTTGTCAGCTTTTGGACACCTTTTAAGGTGTTTTCTATGTGTTTGTATGTGTTTGTGTTTGCCTGTCATTGGTTTCAATGGGGTTCGACAGTGTTCGTCGAATGTTCGACGAACATTCGTCGAACACGTCCCAGTTCGACGAACCGAACCGAACTCGAACACTAGGGGGGTGGCTCAACACTAGTCATAAGTGGACAGTTTTTTCACTTTCTTTATAACCGATGAACCCTGAGCATTTTATTTATTCATTTATTTCTACATTTATTATACATTTTCAGAATTAAGACTTTTTTTATTTAGTGCTAATATTTATGATCTTTGTTAGAGATAAGCAAATTGATCAGCTTAGGATCAATATTACGCTGAATTTCGTGTAATTTGCGTCTTAAGATTTGATTTGCAGTTTGCAAAAAAAGTAAAAAAACTTAACTAGCATCATTTCCCATCCTTCTGAAGCATCATAGAATTGGCTAATGCGGCTTTACATAGCTCCACGGGCTTACCCTTAGTGCTCTGCAGCTATGACATCTAGTGAATTATCAAACCTTGAACAGTGGTGGTCAGTACCTGGACCATCACAGAGCAGCATTTTCCAGTGGAGAACACTTTATGTGCCAGAGTCATTTTCCATCTTCACAATAACTGGGTAATTCTCTCTGTTATGAAGAGTGTAAGCTCTTCTGGTCAGCAGGTTTCGCTCTGTCTATCTCCAATTCCCCACTTGTTTCTTGTGAGCAATTACAAGCTTTCCAGTATTAAAATGTGCGCAACTTTAGAGTCTGCAAATCAAATTTTGGAGGAAAATCCAGGGAAATTCAAAAAATCTGTTAATTTCTAGTCCTTACCTTAGAGATATAGCTCACAAAATAATAATGCAGACCAACCTAAAGAGAATCGTGAGAGCACCGCCTCTTTAGTAAAGACTAGAGATGATCGAGTCTTTTAAAATTCAAATTTGACAAAAAAGTAAATTTGTGGTGAACAAATAAGAGTGAATTTCAATACTGTGAGGCTTTTAATTGCTTGTAAAATCTATGTTTTTGAAGAGGAGAGCATGAAAGAACCTTGATTATCATAAAAGCACACACTGTATAGAAGAGAGAGACCCACCCAATGACTCTAGAGGTTGAAAATGACTCTGCCGTACAAAGTGTACTCAATTGGGAACGCTGATCTGCGATGGCCCAGGTACTGACCAAGGTGGACTAATTTGTAAGATGTCATAGTGGCAGGTTATTTCGGGGAAGCCTATGCAGTAACGCAAAATGATGCAAGCCTGCTCTCTGATGCTTTACTAGTGTCAGCAGCGTAGGAAATATATATATATATATTTTGCGAATCAAATCTCAAAATGTTAGATGTTCGAATTTGTGTGAAGCAGGAGTTTATTAGTTATGGCTAATGTTCACGTGTTGTTTCTTGAAATGAACAGGAAGAAAGAGTCTAAAAAAATCTAAGTGGCAAGTGTGAAAATTGCAAGATTTCTATTTTTTATTTTTTATATCTGGATTGTAATGTGAAAAAATACTGCCAAAAATGTTTAAAATTAAATCAATTAATCACTTTTGGATGATAAATTCCCATTAAAGGGTTAATATTCAGTAACTTTCTGATCCTTGGATAAATCCTTGTGCATTTTTACTTAAATACAGGTTTCCTTAAGATATGAACTTTTTTTTTGTGGGGGGGGGGGGGCATTCATCAAGACTCTTTCTCCAAAAAGTCGCTATTAATGTCATGATATGTTTGCACAAAAAAAAAAGTTTTGTGCTGCTCCCATCACTTTAAAAAAATAGGTTGGAAAGTGCGCATGATTAGCTATGCAAACAATGTATAAGCTAAATGTATGGTTTGCATGAAAATAGCATGCCCAACTCTAACATAGGGTGGAGTAAAAAGTGGGTGGGGACAGGTCCAGACAGAAGTATTATATTTAAGGTGTTATCAATTTTACTAACACCGTACAACGCTTGGCTAAATTTGGGGCAAATAAAGACAACACAGTCATAAGGAAAACGGATTTCAAAAGTTCCCCTCTTGATAAATTTTCACTTATTTTTGAAAAGAATGTCACTAGGTATATACATCATGAAGTATGAAGGCAAATTTCTTCTTTTGGATGTTTTGGATGGCGAATTCAATATGTTATCAGAAGCCACTGGAAGAGAATTTACCTAACTGCTGACCATGTAGTACACATGGATTTCCCAACAAGACAATGATCCAAAGCTTACCATATTTTTCGAACCATCAGATGCACTTTTTTCCCAAAAATATTTTGGGGAAAATGGGGGTGCGTCTTATGGTCATAATATACTTACAAATCCTGCGGCTGTAGTGGTGCGGCAGGGCTCTGTGGTGTAATGGTGGTGGGCTGTGCTTTGGGGCAGTGGCAGCAGCTCTCTGTGCTCCACGGGGGGCTCCGTGGGCATTTCATCAAAGCCTGGAGGCCCTCGCACATCCATTGCTGCTCTGGTAACATGGCCGCTGCCCCAGGTTCTGTGGTGTGGCAGTGGCGGGCTGTGCATCCGGGGCAGTGGCAGCAGCTTTCTGTGATCCATAGGGGGCTCCACTGGCATTTCATCAAAGCCCGTAGGCCACTGTACATCCGTTGCTGCCATGTTGCGGCCTCTGGGAACATGGTCACCGGGCCAGGGGCAATGCATGATCAGATACAGATCTCATCCTGAGGTCTCGAATCTCGTTGCCGAGATTTGAATCTGAGAATCTGAGAATCTGAGCATGCGCCACCATGCTCTCGGTGGCCATGTTCCCAGAGGCCACTGCAACATGGCAGCAACGGATGTGCGGGGGCCTCTTGGCTTTGACAAAATGCCGGTGAAGCCCCCATAGAGCACAAAGAGCCGCTGCCACTGCTCCGGAGCACAGCTTGCCACCACCACACCACAGAGCCTGGCATGGCGGCCATGTTCCTGGAGGCCATGTTCCCGGAGGCCAACTCAACATGCCAGCAATGGATGTGTGGGGGCCTCCGGGCTTTGACAGAATGCCAGTGGAGCCCCCACAGAGCAAAAAGAGCTGCTGCCACTGCCCCAGCGCACAACCCACTATCACCACACCACAGAGCCCGATCCAGTGGCCATGTTCCCAGATGCCACCACAACATGGCAGCAACGAATGTGCAGGAGCCTCCGGGCTTTGACGAAATGCCGGTGGAGTCCCCCCAGAGAACAGAGAGCCACTGCCACTGCCCAGGAACACAGCCCCCTGCCCCAGCACAGCCCCCCTTCCCCAGCACAGCCCCCCTGCCCCAGTACAGCCCCCTGCCCTAGCACAGCCCCCTGCCCCAGCACAGAGCCATCAACCCTGCCCCAGCACAGCTGCCAGTGCACCAGCTTGGGATGGGATTTCCCGGAGGCCACTGTACCATTATGGACCATCGAACGACCCTTGTGACCACTCCTCCACCTATGCCGATCCCTTCCCTGGTAAGCTGAATTCGGAATGTAAGACGGACCCTATTTGACACTTTTTTCCCCATTTTCCTTCTGAACATTTGGGGTGCGTCTTATGGTCTGGAGCATCTTACAGTCTGAAAAATATGGTACATTTGCTGCAGATGTTAGTCAACCAGCTGATGCTTATGGGAATATCATCTACAGTGGGGAAAAAATATTTAGTCAGCCACCAATTGTGCAAGTTCTCCCACTTAAAAAGATGAGAGAAGCCTGTATTTGACATCATAAGTAGACAATAACTATGAGAGTCAAAGTGAGAAACAAAATCCAGAAAATCACCTTGTCTGATTTGGCAAGATTTATTTTGCAAATTAAAGTGGAAAATAAGTATTTTGTCATTGACAAAGGTTCATCTCAATATTTTGTTTTATATCTTTGTTGGCAATGACAGAGGCCAAATGTTTTCTGTAAGTCTTCAAAAGGTTGGCACACACTGTTGTTGGTGTGTTGGCCCATTCCTCCATGCAGATCTCTTCTAGAGCAGTGATGTTGTGGGCCAGTTGCTGGGCAACACAGACTTTCAACTCCCTCCAAAGGTTTTCTATGGGATTGAGATCTGGAGACTGGCTAGGACACTCCACTTAGGAAGCCATTCCTTCATTTCACTGGTTGTGTGCTTGGGATCATTATCATGCTGAAATACTCATCCACATATCATCTTCAATGCTTTTGCTGATGAAAGGAGATTTGCACTCAAAATCTCAAGATACATGGCCCCATTCATTCTTTCTTGTACATGGATCAGTCGTCCTTGTCCCTTTGCAGAGAAATAACCTTAAAGCATGATGTTGCCACTCTCATGCTTCACAGTAGGTATGGTGTTCTTTGGATGCAACTCAGCATTCTGTCTCCTCCAAACACGACGAGTTTTGTTTCTACCAAATAGTTCTGCTTTGGTTTCATTGAACCATATGACATTCTCCCAAAACTCTACTGGATAATCCAAATGCTCTCTAGAAAACTTCAGATGGGCCCGGACATGTACTGGCTTAAGCTGGGCGACACGTCTGGCTGACTGAATACTTTTTTCCCCACTGTACATTCTAATGGCAGATGTTAGTGGACAAGAGCATTCAACATTTTCAATGTTTATTCCTATTTTTTTGTCATGGAAGATAATGCACAGCCAGTGGAGACTAGAAGGGGATTTTGCTCCTCTCTGTAGTTATACATGGTTTAATCATTTTATCAATGTTTAAAAACATTTTATGTTTATCTTATGTTGACCAAAAAATGTCCAACTGATGCACAGATGTTGATTATTGCTGTAGTTGTGGCATGTGGCTCAGTGGTAAGCACTGCTGCTTTTCAGCGCTGGGTCTTGAGTTCAAATCCCACCAAGACAACGTGTGCAAGGAGTTTTTGTGTTTGTTCCATGTTTGTGTGAATTTCTCCTGGTTTAGCACACACTCCAAAGACATATTGTTAGGGAATGTAGATTGTGAGTCCAAATGGGGACAATGATGATGTGAGATGTGTGACAGCTCACCAGGGTGATATCATTCTAGATAAATGTAATTGTACTCACTCCTGAATAATCTTTGTACTTGTTGTCAATAGATTTGTTTCTTTATGGTTAATGTTGTTAACTGGCCACAAGATGTCGCTGTTGTTTGAACATGGTTAGAAGACTGTGATATGTCTGTAAGATGTGAAAAGGAGGGTTTTTATAAAAATGAATGACAGGAAGAGGAAGCGCGCCATCTTAGGTAAGGTCTGCAGGAATGAGGAGTGCATGAAGCTGTGCTGTAGAAGGATACAGTGACATCCCCTCGGGACAGCACCTGACTGAGTAAAGAACAGCAGCAGATTGAAGCTGAACTAAACCAGTATACAAATCTATCCAGATTCAAGGGAATGCCTGCTGGAAAGGCTGTTAAAAAACAGAAGGGGCCAGGGACCTGTGAAGTGAAAGGTGCAGCATCCTGTGGAAGCATTATAGCACAAGCCTTCTTGGTATTGCTCACCAGCTGGAAGAACTCTGCATCCGCCTGCGTTTCCTGATGGTGTCATTCAGAGCAGACCCAGCAGTAAGAAACGCTTAAAGGGAATCTGTCACCCCAAAATTCGCCTATAAGCTATGGCCACCGGCATCAGGGGCTTATCTGCAGCATTATGTAATGCTATAGATAAGCCCCGATGTCACCTGAAAGATAAGAAAAACAAGTTATATTATACTTACCCAGGGGCGGTCCCGGAGTGGTCCTGTCCGATGAGAGTTGCGGTCCGGGTTCAGCGCCTCCCATCTTCATACTACTCCTGCACAGACGTACTTTGTCTGCCCTGTTAATGGCAGCGTAAAGTACTGCAGTGCGCAGGTGCTGGGCCTCTCTGACCTTTCCAAGAGTCTGCACACTGCAGTACTTTGCTCTGCCCTCAACAGGGCAGATAAAATATGCCTGCGCAGGAGCCGCAGCAGGAAGCAAAGAAGAGGACGTCATTGTTTGAAGATGGGAGGGGCTGGACCCGGACCACGACGCCCATCGGACCGGACCGCATCGGGACCGCCCCTGGGTGAGTATAATATAACCTGTTTTTCTCATCTTTCAGGTGACATCGGGGGCTTATCTGCAGCATTACAGAATGCTGTAGATAAGCCCCTGATGCCGGTGGCCTTAGCTTATAGGCGAATTTTGGGGTGGCAGATTTCCTTTAAAGCCCACTGCAACTTCGCAGTAAGTAAACGTGCATGCATCACAATATATTTTGGCACCAAGAGACACAAGACCGGAATAAGATCTTTAGTTAGTTAGTTAGGTATATTAACTATACACGTTTTCCTACTGTAATCAAAGGCCAGAAACCCTAGATTTGTCACTACGTTTTTGTGCTGTTCAGTAACTATGGATTCTTTGCATCATTTAGGTGCAGACACAGCAAACAGTGAACTCCAGGAAGGACTTGTGTTTTCCTCTCTGTTCAGCTGGAAGAGAGGTCTCTCTGTGGGACAATATAAGGTAAATCAGTGATTCAGCTCCAACAGACTTTGTCCACGACACCTTCTCTGATGTGCATATATATATTTCGTTAATTTTGTACTACTTTTTATATAGTCGAGGACGGACTTTTCCTCTAATTTCTTGAGTTTATACAGTGATAGGAGGAGAATATTTGGTTGGGAAATAGGAATAGAAATATATATATATATATATATATATATATATATATATATATATATATATACACTAGATGGTGGCCCGATTCTAACGCATCTGGTATTCTAGAATATGCATGTCCACGTAGTACAGTATATTGCACAGCCCACGTAGTATATTTCCCAGCCATGTAGTATATTGCCCAGCCACGTAGTATATTGCACAGTCACGTAGTATTGTGAATTACTGTGCTAGACCACAGGCGACCCCGTGCTTTGCACTCACTTAATTAAACCAGTTTTCTCTCAAGGTGTAATAAGGTAACAACGGCCAGTTCAGATGGGCATGTCAACAGGTAAATCCCATAGAGAAAATAGCAGACACAGTTCTCTTGGGCACTGAGCTGTCCAGCACAGTGGATATAGCCTTCTGGCAAAATGTTTGTTTGATGTCTTTTCTTTGTACGTTTCTCAAAAGTGAGCAGTAATATCTTTGTTCCCAAGTAAAATAGTTACTGACAGTGCACTGTGTGGAAATTAGCTCTCTTCTCATCTGTGACTGTATCTTGAACAACACCCTCGGTGCATGATTTACAATGATAATGTCTGTAAAGCACTGTGGAATATGATGATGCTACAAAAGCAAATAATAATAAAATACTCACAAATATTGTATGTTATAATGTGACATTGCCAAACTGATGGCATAGAAGTATTCACGTCTTTGGCTACTTTTAGGCATTTTTGTTACGACTTTGGTGCTGTTCCCTTAAATTGTTTTTTTTTCAATATAGAATAGGCATTAACCTAAAATATCTACAATTTATTTTAACCTTTTCAACATGTGTTTGGACTTTTCTGTTTCAGTAGTAAATAAAGAGTTGTCTTATGTAGACAACCCTTCTTTAAATTAAAGCTGTTATGGCAATTACCTGATTTCAAAAGGTGCGTCAAGTGAGATTCTCAACTTTAAAATAATAGCACTTGAAGATATACAGAATGTGTTCTATGTGTGATTGTGTAGTCATCCAGTGGCTGTGATGTAAGTCATGGGTTGTACTAGTGTATCACAATATTGAATTGAATGTTTTGGGGAAAAATAGAAGTCCTAAATCAAAAAAGTCACAACTGTCCAAGAAAGTAATGGCCAGAGATGCTCTTTGCAGCTCGTAGTGGAGGGCACTGAGCATGGACCAATGTGGCTGTGATCAGGGGTGAATTATAATGAGGTCAATCTGGGCAGTAGCCCAGGGCCGAGTGGTGTGGTGGGGTCCTGGGCTACCGCTCAGATTGACCTCATTACTGCCCTGACTGGCGTATTGGCCCGGTGGGCAGAGGGGGCCCACATCGGGCCCCGTCTCATCTGCTCACTGGGCCCCTACTGGCGCTGTGGCAGTTTAACGCTATTGACATGTGGGACATGCTGGCAGCTGACGTCAGCTGCAGCGCGCACGTTGCCGACGTCTGATGTCATTATCAGTCGCCGGCGAGTGCGCGCTTCAGCTGCGAGGAGGGATCTTCACCAAAGGAGCGCGGTTAGGTAAGAAGAACTTGGTTTTTTTAATTAAGATGTTGCAGAGATGCTGGACACATTGGGGGCAGAGATGCTGGACACAGATGGGGCAGAGATGCTGGACACAGATGGGGCAGAGATGCTGGACACAGATGGGGCAGAGATGCTGGACACACTGGGGGCAGAATGCTGGACACACTGGGGGCAGACTGCTGGACACACTGGGGGCAGTATACTGGACATACTGGGGGCAGACTGCTGGACACACTGGGGGCTGAAATGCTGGACACTCTGGGGGCAGAAATGCTGGAGACACTGGGGGCAGAAATGCTGGAGACACTGGGGGCAGAAATGCTGGAGAAACTAGGGGAAGAAATGCTGGAAACACTGGGGGCAGAAATCCTGGTAACACTGGAGCAGAAATGCTGGAGAGTCGAGGCAGAATGCTGTAGACATAGGGGGCAGAATGGAGATACGGGGCAGGATTGGAGACACAGGGGGCAGGATTGGAGACAGATTGTGCACAATCGTGGGGCAGGATTGGATCATGGGGCAGGATTGAAATGATGGTGATAGATGGGGCAGAATGGGGAGATCATATGGGGCAGAATGGATACTCATGAGGGCAGGGTGGGAGAACATATGGTTGAAGCCTGGAACGAGACACACACGAGCCAGGATAGCGAACATTATTACCATTGGGACTAATTTAGGGATACTATTACTGCAGTGATGTATTTATTTTATTTTTTGAGTGTACTGTTTTAAATGAGGGGGCAGGCCTGTTACTGTGTAGAGTGACACTATGTTGCCTCTTTTTCTTCATGTGGTGTAATGTAGAAGTTGGGGAAAATTAAGTAATGTGCTCTGCAAGCGGAGCTCGAGATATCTGTGTTATTTCCTGCAGAGATGAGCCCTGGCTAGAAGAAGTAATGGCGGTCTGTGCTGGATGAAAGATGAAGGACTTCACCTAGAGATGTCACTGGTGAGTCAGTGTGCTACCTATACACTGACACTATACACTGTATACTGTTGTGAATTCTGCTTTTGGGCTCCCTCCAGTGGTTGTAGATGGTAATGCAGTTGTCTCTGGGCTGCAGTCTTAGACAGGTGTATCTGCTAATTGCAATTCTGACTGGGCTATTTAGCTTTGCAGGACTCTTTAGTCCTTGCCAGTTGTCAATGTTTCTTTGGAAGTATTGGATCTCTGCCTGGCCTCTCCTGCTTAACTGCCAGTTCAGCAAAGATAAGTGTCTGTTTCTTTTTCTGAAGCACATTTGCTGTGTGCTTATTTTCAGTGCTGATCTTTTGTTTCTATTTGTCCCGCTTAGACTGTGTCAGTTGTTTTTCTCAGTCTGGTTGGATTCCCTGGAGTTGCAGATATACTCTCCACATCTTTAGTTAGGTGGTGTTTTGTATTTTCTGCTGTGGATATTTTTGTAGTATTTTTATGCTGACCGCTTAGTATCCTGTCCTGTCCTTTTCTATTTAGCTAGAATTGGCCTCCTTTGCTAAGCCTGTTTTCTGCCTGCGTGTGTCTTTTCCTCTCCAACTCACAGTCATTATTTGTGGGGGCTTCCTATCCTTTGAGGGTCTACTCCGAGGCAAGATAGTTTTCCTATTTCCATCTTTAGGGGTATTTAGTCCTCCGGCTGTGTCGAGGTGTCTAGGTTTTGTTAGGCACACCCCACGGCTACTTCTAGTTGTGGTGATAAGATCAGGGTTTGCGGTCAGTATAGTTACCACTTACTCCAGTGAAGGTTTTCATGCTGCTCCAAGGCCACCTAATCATAACAGTACAACTGGCCAATAATGAGTTAAATGCATCTCAGAAGAAGGGAAGAAAGGTCTTGAGCCATTTTTTTTTCTTCAGTCTACTTTGTCTACTCCTCCCTCTTAATCCCTGGGTGGCTGAAGAGCCTTGTGCTAGCATGAATGTTCAGGAATTAGCTTCTTGTGTAAACCAGCTTGCTGCTAGAGTACAGGGTATTTCTGATTACATTGTTCAGACTCCTGTTTTAGAACCGAAGATTCCTACTCCTGATCTGTTTTTTGGTGACAGGTCCAAATTTTTGAGTTTTAAAAACAACTATAAACTGTTTTTTGCTTTGAGACCTCGATCCTCTGGTGATTCCATTCAACGGGTTAAAATCATCATCTCCCTGCTGCGTGGTGATCCACAGGATTGGGCATTTTCCCTGGAATCTGGGGATCCTGCTTTACTTAATGTAGACTCCTTCTTTCAGGCGTTAGGATTACTGTATGATGAACCTAATTCGGTGGATCAAGCTGAGAAGACCTTGTTGGCCCTGTCTCAGGGGCAAGAGGTGGCTGAATTGTATTGTCAGAAATTCAGAAAATGGTCTGTTTTGACTAAATGGAATAATGATGCTTTGGCGGCAATTTTCAGAAAGGGTCTTTCTGAATCCGTTAAAGATGTTATGGTGGGGTTTCCCACACCCTCCAATCTGAGTGATTCTATGTCTCTGGCCATTCAGATTGACCGGCGCTTGCGGGAGCGCAGAACTGTGCGCGCTATGGCGTTATCCTCAGAGCAAATTCCTGAGCCTATGCAGTGTGATAGGATTCTGTCTAACACAGAACGACAAGGTTTCAGACGTCTCAATAGGTTGTGTTATTATTGTGGCGACGCTTCCCATTTCATTTCTGTCTGACCTAAGCAGACAAAGAGCCAGTTCATTTACCATCAGTACTGTACAACCTAAATTTCTGTTATCTGTGTCCTTGATCTGTTCATTGTCATCATATTCTGTCATGGCGTTTGTGGATTCAGGCGCTGCCTTGAACTTAATGGACTTTGACTTTGCTAGGCGTTGTGGTTTTCCCTTGCAGCCTTTGCAGAACCCTATTCCTTTAAGGGGCATTGATGCTACACCCTTGGCTAAAAATAAGCCCCAGTTTTGGACACAGGTGACCATGCGCCTGGCGCCAGCCCATCAGGAAGATTGTCGATTTCTGGTGTTGCATAATTTGCATGATGCTATCATGCTGGGTTTTCCCTGGTTACAGGTACATAATCCTGTGTTGGATTGGAAGTCCATGTCTGTGACTAGTTGGGGTTGTCAGGGTTTCATAATGATGTTCCTCTGATGTCTATCGCCCCTTCTCCCTCTTCTGAAATTCCGGAGTTTTTGTCTGATTTTCAGGATGTATTCAATGAGCCCAAGTCCAGTTTCCTTCCACCACACAGGGACTGCGATTGTGCTATTGACTTGATTCCAGGCTGTAAGTTTCCTAAGGGCCGACTTTTCAACCTGTCTGTACCTGAACATGCCGCCATGCGGAGCTATATTAAGGAGTCTTTGGAGAAAGGGCATATTCGGCCATCTTCTTCACCGTTGGGAGCGGGGTTCTTTTTTGTTGCTAAAAAAGATGGTTCCTTAAGACCCTGTATTGATTATCGCCTCTTGAATAAGATCACGGTCAAGTTTCAATATCCTTTACCTTTGCTTTCCGATTTGTTTGCTAGGATTAAGGGAGCTAGTTGGTTTACTAAAATTGACCTTCGGGGGGCTTATAATCTTGTTCGTATTAAGCAGGGTGATGAATGGAAAACTGCGTTTAACACGCCCGAAGGCCATTTTGAATACCTTGTGATGCCATTCGGACTCTCTAATGCTCCATCTGTTTTTCAGTCCTTCATGCATGATATCTTCCAGGATTATCTTGATAAATTCTTGATTGTATATTTGGACGATATTTTGATTTTTTCCGATGATTGGGAGTCTCATGTGCAGCAGGTCAGGATGGTATTTCAGATCCTTCGTGACAATGCCTTGTTTATGAAAGGGTCTAAGTGTCTTTTTGGGGTGCAGAAGGTTTCCTTTTTGGGCTTTATTTTTTCTCCCTCGTCTATAGAGATGGATCCTGTTAAGGTTCAGGCCATTCATGATTGGATTCAGCCCACATCCGTGAAGAGCCTTCAGAAATTTTTGGGTTTTGCTAATTTTTATCACCGTTTCATTGCTAATTTTTCCAGCGTGGTTAAACCCTTGACTGATTTGACGAAGAAGGGCGCTGATGTGGCGAATTGGTCCCCTGCGGCTGTCTCTGCCTTTCAGGAACTTAAACGTCGTTTTACTTCTGCTCCAGTGTTGCATCAACCGGATGTTTCTCTTCCGTTTCAGGTTGAGGTTGATGCTTCTGAGATTGGGGCAGGGGCTGTTTTGTCTCAGAGGGATCCTGTTGGTTCCTTAATGAAACCGTGTGCCTTCTTTTCCCGTAAGTTTTCGCCTGCTGAACGCAATTATGATGTTGGCAATTGGGAGTTGTTGGCTATGAAGTGGGCGTTTGAGGAGTGGCGACATTGGCTTGAGGGAGCTAAGCACCGTATTGTGGTCTTGACCGGGCATAAGAATCTGATTTACCTTGTTTTTTTCTCGTTTTGATTTTGTGGTCACGTACCTTCCAGGTTCTAAGAATATTAAGGCTGATGTCCTCTCTAGGAGTTATTTGCCTGATTCTCCTGAGGTCTTGGAACCGGTCGGTATTCTGAAAGAAGGGGTGGTCCTTTCTGCCATTTCTCCTGATTTACGACGGGTTCTTCAGGAATTTCAGGCTGACAAACCTGACCGTTGTCCTGTGGGGAAACTGTTTGTTCTTGACAGATGGACTAGTAGAGTGATTTCTGAGGTTCACTGTTCCGTGTTGGCTGGTCATCCTGGCATTTTTGGTACCAGAGACTTGGTTGGTAGGTCCTTTTGGTGGCCTTCTTTGTCGCGTGATGTGCGTTCTTTTGTGCAGTCCTGTGGGACTTGTGCGAGGGCCAAGCCTTGTTGCTCCCGTGCTAGTGGGTTGCTTTTGCCATTGCCGATCCCTGAGAGGCCCTGGATGCATATTTCTATGGATTTTATTTCCGATCTTCCTGTTTCTCAGAGGATGTCGGTTATCTGGGTTGTTTGTGACCGATTCTCTAAGATGGTTCATTTGGTGCCTTTGCCTAAATTGCCTTCTATTTCTGATTTGGTTCCATTGTTTTTTCAGCATGTGGTCCTTTTGCATGGTATTCCGGAGAATATTGTGTCCGACAGAGGTTCCCAGTTTGTTTCTAGGTTTTGGCGGGCCTTTCATGCCAAGCTGGGCATTGATTTGTCTTTTTCTTCTGCATTTTATCCTCAGACAAACTGCCAGACCGAGTGAACTAATCAGACTTTGGAGACTTATTTGAGATGCTTTGTGTCTGCTGATCAGGATGATTGGGTGGCGTTTTTGCCATTGGCCGAGTTTGCCCTTAATAATCGGGCTAGTTCGGCTACTTTGGTTTCGCCTTTCTTTTGTAATTTTGGTTTTCATCCTCGTTTTTCTTCTGGGCAGATTGAACCTTCTGACTGTCCTGGTGTGGATTCTGTGGTTGACAGGTTGCAACAGATTTGAGCTCATGTGGTGGACAATTTGATGTTGTCTCAGGAGGAGGCTCAGTGTTTTGTTAACCGTCATCGGAGTGTTGGTTCCCGGCTTCGGGTTGGGGATCTGGTTTGGTTGTCTTCCCGTCATGTTCCTATGAAGGTTTCTTCTCCTATGTTTAAGCCTCAGTTTATTGGTCCATATAGGATTTCTGAGATTATTAATCCGGTGTCTTTTCGTCTGGCGCTTCCGGCCTCTTTTGCTATCCATAATGTCTTCCATAGATCTTTATTGCGGAAATATGTGGAGCCCGTTGTTCCCTCTGTTGATCCTCCGGCCCCGGTGTTGATTGATGGGGAGTTGGAATATGTTGTTGAGAAGATTTTGGATTCCCGTTTTTCGAGGCGGAAGCTTCGGTATCTTGTCAAATGGAAGGGTTATGGCCAGGAGGATAATTCTTGGGTTTTTGCCTCTGATGTCCATGCCTGATATGATCTGGTGGCCTAGGAGCAGCATGAGACGTACTCTGGAGAAGGTGGTACCTGTACTGACCGCAGACCTTGAACTTAGCACCGCAACTAGAAGTAGCCGTGGGATGTACCTAACACTCCCTAGACACCTCGACACAGCCTAAGAACTAACTTCCCCTAAAGATAGAAACGGGAAAACTATCTTGCCTCAGAGAAAATCCCCAAAGGATAGACAGCCCCCCACAAATATTGACTGTGAGAGGAGAGGGAAATGACATACGCAGACTGAAATCAGGATTTAGCAAAGGAGGCCATTCTAGCTAAAAAGAAAGAATAGGACAGAGTACTATGCGGTCAGTATTAAAACACTAGAAAATATCCAGCACAGAAAATACAAATCTCCACATCTGACTAAAGACATGGAGGGTATATCTGCATCTCCAGAGACACAGCTTGGCTGCAAAAAATCCTTCACAGACAAAGCTGGACAAGACAAAACATGAAAATGCACTGAACAATAAGGTCCACAGCATGTGGACAGCAAAAACAAAGCCAGAACTTATCTTTGTTGAAATGAACAGAAAACAGGAGAGACCAGGTATGGATGTGAATCCTCCAAAAACAATGGACAACTGGCACTGACTAAAGGATCAAGCAAGGCTAAATAGCCCAGTCCAAAATGCAATAAGTGGACACACCTGATAAATGCTGTGATCCAAAGACAGCAGCACTACCACTCATAACCACAGGAGGGAGCCCAAGAGCAGAATTCACAACAGTACCCCCCCCTTGAGGAGGGGTCACCGAACCCTCACCAGAGCCCCCAGGCCGATCAGGATGAGCCAAATGAAAGGCGCGAACCAAATCGTCAGCATGAACATCGGAGGCAACAACCCAAGAATTATCCTCCTGGCCATAACCCTTCCATTTGACCAGATACTGAAGCTTCCCCCTCGAAAAACGAGAATCCAAAATCTTCTCAACCACATACTCCAACTCCCCATCAATCAACACCGGGGCCGGAGGATCAACAGAGGGAACAACGGGCACCACATACTTCCACAACAAAGATCTATGGAAAACATTATGGATGGAAAAAGAGGCTGGAAGGGCCAAACGAAAAGACACTGGATTGATAATCTCAGAAATCCTATAAGGACCAATAAACCGAGGCTTGAACTTAGGGGAAGAAATCTTCATAGGAACATGACGGGAAGACAACCAGACCAAATCCCCAACCCGAAGCCGGGAACCAACACACCGACGACTGTTAGCAAAACGCTGAGCCTCCTCCTGAGACAACACCAAATTGTCCACCAGACCACCACATGAGCCCAAATTTGCTGCAGCCTGTCAACCACAGAATCCACACCAGGACAATCAGAAGGCTCAACCTGCCCTGAAGAAAAACGAGGATGAAAACCAAAATTACAAAAAAAAGGCGAAACCAAGGTAGCAGAACTAGCCCGATTATTAAGGGCAAACTCGGCCAATGGCAAGAAAGCCACCCAATCATCCTGATCAGCAGACACAAAGCATCTCAAATAAGTTTCCAAAGTCTGATTAGTTCACTCGGTTTGGCCATTTGTCTGAGGATGAAATGCGGAAGAAAAAGACAAATCAATGCCCAGCCTAGCACAAAAGGCCCGCCAAAACCTATAAACAAACTGGGAACCTCTATCGGACACAATATTCTCCAGAATGCCATGCAAACGGACCACATGCTGAAAAAACAACGGAACCAAATCAGAAGAGGAAGGCAATTTAGGCAGAGGTACCAAATGAACCATCTTAGAAAACCAGTCACAAACCACCCAGATAACAGACATCCTCTGGGAAACCGGAAGATCTGAAATAAAATTCATAGAAATATGCGTCCAAGGTCTCTCAGGGACCGGTAAAGGCAGAAGCAACCCACTAGCGCGGGAACAGCAAGGCTTAGCCCGCGCACAAATCCCACAGGACTGCACAAAAGAACGCACATCCTGCGACAAAGATGGCCACCAAAAGGACCTACCAACCAAATCTCTGGTACCAAAAATCCCAGGATGGCCAGCCAACACAGAACAATGAACCTCAGAAATCACTTTACTAGTCCATCTATCAGGAACAAACAGTTTCCCCACTGGACAGCAGTCAGGTTTATTAGCCTGAAATTCCTGAAGAACCCGTTGTAAATCAGGGGAGATGGCAGAAAGAATCACCCCTTCCTTCAGAATGCCGACCGGCTCAAGAACCCCAGGGGAATCAGGAAAAAAACTCCTAGAGAGGGCATCAGCCTTAACATTCTTAGAACCCGGAAGATACGAGACCACAAAATCAAAACGGGAGAAAAACAGGGACCATCGAGCCTGTCTAGGATTCAGTCGTTTGGCAGACTCGAGGTAAATCAGATTCTTATGATCGGTCAAGACCACAATACGGTGCTTGGCCCCCTCAAGCCAATGTCGCCACTCCTCAAATGCCCACTTCATAGCCAACAACTCCCGATTGCCGACATCATAATTGCGTTCCGCAGGCAAAAACTTCCGAGAAAAGAAGGCACACGATTTCATCAAGGAACCATCAGAATTCCTCTGAGACAAAACGGCCCCTGCCCCAATCTCAGACGCGTCAATCTCAACCTGAAATGGAAGAGAAACATCCGGCTGACGCAACACAGGGGCAGAAGTAAATCGGCGTTTAAGCTCCTGAAAGGCAGAAACAGCCGCGGAGGACCAATTCGTCACATCAGCGCCTTTCTTCGTCAAATCGGTCAGAGGTTTAACCACACTGGAGAAGTTGGCAATGAAACGACGATAAAAATTAGCAAAAGCCCAAGAATTTCTGAAGGCTCTTCACAGATGTGGGCTGAATCCAATCATGAATGGCCTGAACCTTAACCGGATCCATTTCTATAGATGAGGGAGAAAAAATGAAGCCCAAAAAAGAAACCTTCTGCACTCCAAAGAGGCACTTCGACCCCTTCACAAATAAATCATTATTACGGAGGATCTAAAATACCATCCTGACCTGTTTCACATGAGACTCCAAATCATCGGAAAAAATCAAAATATCATCCAAATATACAACCATGAATTTATCAAGATAACTCCGAAAGATATCATGCATGAAGGACTGGAACACAGATGGGGCATTAGAGAGTCCGAATGGCATCACAAGGTATTCAAAATGGCCTTCGGGCGTATAAAATGCAGTTTTCCATTCGTCACCCTGCTTAATACGAATAAGATTATATGCCCCTCGAAGGTCAATCTTAGTAAACCAACTAGCCCCCTTAATCCTAGCAAACAAATCAGTAAGCAAAGGCAAAGGGTATTGAAATTTGACCGTGATCTTATTCAAGAGGCGATAATCAATACAGGGTCTCAAGGAGCCATCCTTCTTGGCAACAAAAAAAAAACCTGCTCCCAATGGTGAAGAAGATGGCCGATTATGCCCCTTCTCCAAAGACTCCTTAATATAGCTCCGCATGGCGGCATGTTCTGGCACAGACAGGTTGAAAAGTCGGCCCTTAGGGAACTTACAACCTGGAATCAAGTCAATAGCACAATCACAGTCCCTATGCAGTGGAAGGGAACTGGATTTGGGCTCATCGAATACATCCTGGAAATCTGACAAAAACTCAGGAATTTCAGAAGAGGGGGAAGAGGAAATTGACATCAAAGGAACGTGACCATGAACCCCCTGACAACCCCAACTAGTCACAGACATAGATTTCCAATCTAAAACCGGATTATGTACCTGTAACCATGGAAAACCCAGCACAATATCATCATGCAAATTATGCAACACCAGAAAATGACAATCTTCCTGATGGGCTGGCGCCATGCGCATGGTCAGCTGTGTCCAAAACTGAGGTTTATTTATAGAAAAAGGTGTAGCATCAATCCCCCTTAAAGGAATAGGGTTCTGCAAAGGCTGCAAGGGGAAACCACAACATCTGGCAAATTCTAAGTCCATTAAGTTCAGAGCGGCGCCTGAATCCACAAATGCCATGACAGAAAATGATGATAGTGAGCAGATCAAGGTCACAGATAACAGAAATTTAGGTTGTACAGTACTGATGGTAACAGAACTAGCGATTCTCTTTGTACGCTTAGGGCAATCAGAAATAACATGAGCAGAATCGCCGTAATAAAAACACAAACTATTCTGACGCCTGAATCTTTGTCGTTCAGCTCTAGACAAAATCCTATCACACTGCATAGGCTCAGGGCTCCGCTCGGAGGACAACGCCACAGTGTGCACAACTCTGCGCTCGCGCAAGCACCGATTAATCTGAATGGCCAGAGACATAGAATCACCCAGACCAGCAGGCGTGGGGAAACCCACCATAACATCTTTAACAGATTCAGAAAGACCCTTTCTGAAAATTGCCACCAAGGCATCCTCATTCCATTTAGTCAACACAGACCATTTTCTAAATTTCTGGCAATACGATTCTGCCGCTTCTTGACCCTGACACAGGGCCAACAAGGTCTTCTCTGCATGATCCACTGAATTAGGTTCATCATACAATAACCCTAGCACCTGAAAAAAGGTGTCTACATTAAGCAAAGCAGGATTCCCAGATTCCAGGGAAAATGCCCAATCCTGAGGATCAGCACGCAGCAGGGAAATAACTATTTTAACCTGCTGAATGGAATCACCAGAAGAACTTTGTTTCAGAGCAAAAAACAGTTTACAGTTATTTTTAAAGCTCAAAAATTTGGTCCTGTCCCCAAAAAACAAATCAGGAGTTGGAATTCTAGGCTCTAAAGCCGGAGTCTGAATGATATAATCGGAAATACCCTGTACTCTAGGAGCAAGTTGGTCCACATGAGAAACCAATTCCTGAACCTCCATGCCAGCGCCGAACTCCCGAGCCACCTGGAGGTAAAGAGGGAAGGCAAGCTAAAACAGACTACAGAAAAAAAAATTGCTCAGCACTTTCCTTCCCTTCTCCTGAGATGCGTTTAACTCATTGTTGGCCAGTTGTACTGTTATGATCTGGTGACCTAGGAGCAGCATGAGACGTACTCTGGAGAAGGTGGTACCTGTACTGACCGCAGACCCTGAACTTAGCACTGCAACTAGAAGTAGCCGTGGGATGTACCTAACACTTCCTAGACACCTTGACACAGCCCAAGAACTAACTTCCCCTAAAGATAGAAACGGGAAAACTATCCTAGTTAGGGAAAACTATCCTAAACCCTAGTCCATGCCCTCATCATCTCTCGCCTTGACTACTGCAACCTCCTGCTCTGTGGCCTCCCCTCTAACACTCTCGCACCCCTCCAATCTATTCTAAACTCTGCTGCCCGACTAATCCACCTGTCCCCCCGCTATTCCCCGGCCTCTCCCCTCTGTCAATCCCTTCACTGGCTCCCCATTGCCCAGAGACTCCACTACAAAACCCTAACCATGACGTACAAAGCCATCCACCACGTGTTTCCTCCATACATCTGTGACCTCATCTCCCGGTACTTACCTACACGCAACCTCCGATCCTCACAAGATCTCCTTCTCTACTCCACTCTTATCTCCTCTTCCCACAATCGTATACAAGATTTCTCTCGCGTATCACCCCTACTCTGGAACCCTCTACCACAACACATCAGACTCTCACCTACCATCGAAACCTTCAAAAAGAAACTGAAGACCCACCTCTTCCGACAAGCCTACAACCTGCAGTAACCACTGATCGACCAAACCGCTGCATGACCAGCTCTATCCTTGCCTACTGTATTCTCACCCATCCCTTGTATATTGTGAGCCTTCGCGGGCAGGGTCCTCACTCCTCCTGTACCAGTTATGACTTGTATTGTTTAAGATTATTGTACTTGTTTTTATTAGGTATACCCCTCCTCACATATAAAGCGCCATGGAATAACAATAAATAATAATAAAAAATTGTATTGCATATTATAACAAATATTTAATAGGTTACAATAGAGTAGGGCCTGGACAAAAGTGTCTACCGTGTTTTGGTGGCGGCTTGAAAAATCTTTTGGCCAAAACAAAAGCTGCCGGTTATATGTGTTATCTGGTGATGGGAACTGTTAGGCCTCTTTTCCACTTGCGAGAAACACGTCCGTGTCTCGCAAGTGAAAACCAAGCTCTGGCGCCGGCACTTGGGAGTGGAGCATGCGGCTCCATGTGCTGCTATGCGGCCGCATGCTCCGCTCTGGAGTGCGGGCGCCACAGCTTGGTTTTCACATGCGAGACACGGACATGTTCTCGCAAGTGGAAAAGTGGCCTAAATGTGTGATAGGTGAGAAGTGGAGTTTCACTCAGCAACTATTTTTCTGGAATAATCTGGATCAGGTATAGGATGATCCCGTCGCATGACCCCGTCACATGACCGGGGGGCCCACAGAGTCTGAACAGCCCGGGGCCCTGGCTACCCTTAATCCACCCCTGTCTGTGATGTCCATTTAAACAGAAATGGACTGCTTTATTATGAGAAGTTTAAAAACATTGTAAGGGTATGTGCACACGTTGAGTACTGCAAATACTCAAAGGAAAATTACTGATTAGCTGACATAGGGATTCCCTAGCATTTTTGCCATAATTATGTGCCCCAAAAAACGCAGCAAAAATACACTGTGTGCACACAGCCTAAGAATTACTGTTGTAGTCCCTTCTATCAAGGTAACCAAAGAACTCCAGTTACTTTTTAGAAGCCAGCAGCGAAAGGTAAAACATCAAGACCATCTTTAGAACCAAAGCTTGAAACAGAGGGCTATAACAGAGGAGGGTTAAATAAAGATAAAAAAAAAACTTCCATTAAACTGTTCATGTCTGTTGAACATAGTACAGAGACACTGAAATTATATTCCTGCTAAATTATATGACTTTATTGGAGTGACATTAATTCCTGTATGCTGAGTGTGACTTTAGAAGTGTGACACGATATAACAGTATTGTGACTTTCCATTATCTTATGGAGAGATCCTTAGTTTTCTATAATATTTTGCATTCTTTTCAACTTGTACGTTCTACATTGTTGACAGCCGTGTTAATGATGTGAAAATAAGAACTGCCAAATAATGTAGCACATCCAAGTAACACTTCAAGCATTAATATTGTGATCTCCTTGTGTAAGCAGCTATCTGGTAAAATGCAATTGGTGTGAGTCAAGGTGGTGATGGCTCAGCATGAAATAATCTCCAATTAATGTCCCCAGACTACTGTGAAAGAATATGCTCTTTTCGTAGTTGGAAAAGTAATTCAAATAGTCTGCTATACATTGAATTGGAAATAAACCTTCTCTTTTCAGTCACTTGTTTATTGACACTGTCAATTTGACCTCAATAACTCATTTTTACATTTCCATATTTTGGCAGACATAACTTTTTTTTATTTTTTTTACATTAATATAGCTAAATAAAGCTCACATTAACTCAATAAAGCTCAGTTGATTGGCTGTGCCATTCTAGCAGCATTACTTTATTTCCCTGAAACCAGTTGAGAGTTTCCTTGGCTATGTGCTTGGGATCATTGTTTTGCTGAAATGTCCACCCTCGTTTCATCTTCATCATCCTAATGCATATTAAAAACTTTTTTTCAAGAATGTCTTAGTACATTTGATCATTTATCATTCCTTTAATCATATGAAGTTTGCCAGTGCCGTATGCAGAAAAACAGCCCCACACCATGATGTTCCCACCTCCAAAATTCACTGATGGTATGCTTTTTTTTTGTGGTGGTATGCAGTGCCCTTTGGCCCCCAAACAAGGTTTGTATTATGTCTCCCAAAGAGATCAATTTTGGTCTCATCTGACTAGACTATATTCTCTTAGTATTTCACAGGCTTGTCTAAATGTTGTTGAGCTAAACTTAAAACACACTTTAACATGCTTTTTGTTCAGTAATGGAGACTTGGTCTACTTTACTTTGTCAGGTGGGTCCTATTTATGTGATTTCTTGATTGAATACAGGCGTGGCAATAATCAGGTAACGGTGTGGCTAGCTAATTTTAACTCAGCTTCCCAAAGATGTGATAAGCCACGGTTAATTTATGTTTTAAAGGGAGGCAATTGTTTGGTGACCTGAAAAATTAAGTGTGACAAACAAGCAAAATAATGGGAAATTAGGAATAGAACTGGGCGAACCGGAACAGTAAAATTCAGGGTCCGTACCAAACACCTACTGTTCGGGCATGGACCCCGAACATGGTCTTCACCATGAAGTCTGTGTTACTATTCAGGTTCGGCACCCCAAACACTGGGTTTTACTCACGCTGTCATAAGCATGAAAGCATGAGAAACACCGGCAGTTCAGATTGGCAGTGCTGTGGCTCCCTCGCTGAGAAATGACAACGGGAGCCCACAGCTGAGACCTGAGAGAGAAAAATTAACCTCCAGTCACTGAGGTGTCATCTGATGGGAGTACTACTCCCATCAGATTATGCCTGCTACCGCTAAGAACAACGAGAGAAAGCCGCAGTTGATGGAAATTTTCATCAGTAGGCACCTGTGCTATAAATAAATAAAAAATGACATGGGATCCCCTGTGTTTTTGATAACCAAGCAGGCAATACTGACAGCTGCAGGCTGCAACTCTCAGCTGTCAGCTTTATCAAGGGTGGTTATTAAGAATAGAGGGGTCCCACGCTGTTTTTTGAAATTATTTAAACAAATAATTCAAAAAAGGTGTGGCATCCCCCCTTTTGACAACCAGCCAAGCTAATGCAGACAACTAGGGTCTTGTAATCTCAGGCTGGTCCCCCATCCTAAAAAAAAGCCTGCAGTGGCCTCAAAAAAGACCCATCTATTAGATGCGCCAAATACGCCGCGTTGCCTTGCTCCTACCACTTCTCCTGTGGCAGTGGTAAGTAAGGTTCATATTTGTAGGTTTGGTGTCAGTTTTCTATTATCTGGTGACATCAAGTTCACGACTTAGTAATGGAGAGGCATCTGTAAGACACCTATCCACTACTAATCTTATAGTTATATTGTATATATCTGGTTTTCTTCCTATCTTTATGACCGTTCCTTCAGTGATCTCTGGCTCCACTTCATCTCCTCTTCCTCTCACTGTTGGTGTACCTCAGGGCTCAGTCCTTGGCCACCTTCTCTTCTCCCTCTACACGGTCTCAATTGGACAGACCATCAACAGATTTGGCTTTCAGTACCATCTTTATGCTGATGACACACAACTATACACGTCATCCACTGGCCTTACCCCAGCTGTACTACAGAACGCCAGTGACTGTCTGTCCGCAGTCTCCAATATCATGTCCACTCTCTATCTGAAACTTAACCTCTCCAAAACTGAACTTCTTCTACTTCCACCATCTACTATCCTCCCTACAATCTGACTTTCCCTCTCCGTGGGTGGCACTACAATAACACCCTGGCAGCAGGCACGCTGTCTGGGTGTTATGTTTGACACCAATCTCTCCTTCACATCCCATATACAATCTCTTGCCCACTCTTGCTGCTTACACCTAAAGAACATCTCTAGAATCCCCCCTTTTCTCACCATGGAAACAACAAAAACCCTCACTGTCGCCCTGATTCATTCCCGCCTGGACTATTGTAATGCTCTATTAATTGGCCTCCCCCTTACTTGACTTTTTCCTCTCCAGTCCATCCTTAATGCAGTAACCGGGGTCATCCACCTGGCTAATCGTTGCTCGGACGCATCTGCTCTTCGCCAGTCATTACACTGGCTGACCATTCATTATAGGATCCAATTCAAAGTACTTGTTCTCACACACAAAGCTCTTTACAGTGCAGTACCCCTTTACATCTCCTTTCTTATTTCTGTCTATCAGCCTAACTGACCGCTGCGCTCTGTAAATAACTTTCGACTAACCTCTGCACTAATCCATACCTCCCACTCCCGACTCCAAGACTTCTCCCGCCTTGTGCCAATCCTCTGGAATGCTCTACCCCTAGAAACTAGGACTAGCCACAATTTGCCCAGTTTTATGTGCTCCCTCAAAACACATTTGTTCAGAGCGGCCTATCATGTTCCTTAAGCAAAGTCATTTTATGTGTAAGTGTGCTTGTGTAGCCCATTCACTATCTCCACCTATCCCCCACCCCCTGTAGATGGCTGGACCTTCACTGTAAATACATCATTGTGAATACACACCTGTTTTAGGGTTGTTTTATTTTGCTTTAATCATTATATTATTGTTAACGCCGTTACTTATGATTGTTGTGTTTGAAACTGTTTAACTGTAAAGCGCTGCAGAATATGTTGGCGCTATATAAATAAAGATTATTATTATTAAATAAACACACAGCCAGCATAAAGTCCTTTATTTAAAAAAAAAAGTCACAATTTTACCTTTTTATTTAGAAATAGCAAACACAGTTATACTCACCTAACGCCCATTTCATTGACGCCATGTTGTCTTGTAAAAAAAACAAAAATAAAAAACAACCATATCCCTCACCTGTCCAATGTTCTGTCCCACACCATAATCCATGTCTGGGGTAAATAGTTTTCAACTTGGACGTTGCCAAGATGTGACCGTCCAGGCTGAAAACCACTGAAGAATGAGTTGCTGTGAGCTCAGCCTCTGTAACTAGCAGTGACATCATCAAGGTTGCCGCAGGACACTGAGGCTGCATTCCCAACAGGGGCCCTGAACTGTGGAATACCAATATGGCAACATTAAAGGATCAAGTGCTTCTGCTCCACAGATGAAGTCTTTAACCCCTTTACCCCCAAGGGTGGTTTGCACGTTAATGACCGGGCCAATTTTTACAATTCTGACCACTGTCCCTTTATGAGGTTATAACTCTGGAACGCTTCAATGGATCCTGGTGATTCTGACATTGTTTTCTCATGACATATTGTAATTCATGACAATGGTAAAAATTATTTGATAGTACCTGCGTTTATTTGTGAAAAAAACGGAAATTTGGCGAAAATTATGAAAATTTCGCAATTTTCCAACTTTGAATTTTTATGCAATTAAATCACAGAGATATGTCACACAAAATACTTAAAAAGTAACATTTCCCACATGTCTACTTTACATCAGCACAATTTTGGAACCAAAATTTTTTTTTGTTAGGGAGTTATAAGGGTTAAAAGTTGACCAGCAATTTCTCATTTATACCACACCATTTTATTTTAGGGACCACATCTCATTTGAAGTCATTTTGAGGGGTCTATATGATAGAAAATACCCAAGTGTGACACCATTCTAAAAACTACACCCCTCAAGGTGCTCAAAACCATATTCAAGAAGTTTATTAACCCTTCTGGTGCTTCACAGGAATTTTTTGAATGTTTAAATAAAAATGAACATTTAACTTTTTTTCACAAAAAATTTAATTCAGCTCCAATTTGTTTTATTTTACCAAGGGTAACAGGAGAAAATGGACCCCAAACATTGTTGTACAATTTGTCCTGAGTATGCCAATACCCCACATGTGGGGGTAAACCACTGTTTGGGCGCATGGCAGAGCTCGGAAGCGAAGGAGTGCCATTTGACTTTTCAATGCAAAATTGACTGGAATTGAGATGGGACGCCATGTTTCGTTTGGAGAGCCCCTGATGTGGCTAAACATTGAAACCCCCCACAAGTGACACTATTTTGGAAAGTAGACCCCCTAAGGAACTTATCTAGAGGTGTGGTGAGCACTTTGACCCAACAAGTGCTTCACAGAAGTTTATAATGTAGAACCGTAAAAATAAAAAATCATATTTTTTCACAAAAATTATCTTTTCGCCCCCAATTTTTTATTTTCCCAAGGGTAAGAGAAGAAATTGGACGCAAAATGTTGTTGTACAATTTGTCCTGAGTACGCTGATAGCCCATATGTGGGGGTAAACCACTGTTTGGGCGGATGGGAGAGCTCGGAAGGGAAGGAGCGCCGTTTCACTTTTCAATGCAAAATTGACAGGAATTGAGATGGGACGTCATGTTGCGTTTGAAGAGCCACTGATGTGCCTAAACATTGAAACCCCCCACAAGTGACACCATTTTGGAAAGTAGACCCCCTAAGGAACTTATCTAGAGGTGTGGTGAGCACTTTGACCCACCAAGTGCTTCACAGAAGTTTATAATGCAGAGCCGTAAAAATAAAACAAAATTTTTTTCCCACAAAAATTATTTTTTTAGCCCCCAGTTTTGTATTTTCCTGAGGGTAACAGGAGAAATTGGACCCCAAAATTTGTTGCCCAATTTGTCCTGAGTGCGATGATACACCATATGTGGGGGGAACCACTGTTTGGGCACATGGGAGGGCTCAGAAGGGAAGGAGTGCCATTTGAATGCAGACTTAGATGGAATGGTCTGCAGGTGTCACATTGCGTTTGCAGAGCCCCTAATGTACCTAAACAGTAGAAACCCCCCACAAGTGACCCCATATTGGAAACTAGACCCCCCAGGGAACTAATCTAGATGTGTTGTGAGAACTTTGAACCCCCAAGTGTTTCACTACAGTTTATAACGCAGAGCCGTGAAAATAAAAAATCTTTTTTTTCCCACAAAAAATATGTTTTAGCCCCGAGTTTTGTATTTTCCCAAGGGTAGCAGGAGAAATTGGACCCCAAAAGTTGTTGTCCTATTTGTCCTGAGTACGCTGATACCCCGTATGTTGGGGGAAACCAACGTTTGAGCGCATGGCAGAGCTCGGAAGGGAAGGAGCGCCATTTGGAATGCAGACTTAGATGGAATGGTCTGTAGACGTCACATTGCGTTTGCAGAACCCCTAATGTACCTAAACAGTAGAAACCCCCCACAAGTGACCCCATATTGGAAACTAGACCCCCCAGGGAACTAATCTAGATGTGTTGTGAGAACTTTGAACCCCCAAGTGTTTCACTACAGTTTATAACGCAGAGCCGTGAAAATAAAAAATCTTTTTTTTCCCACAAAAAATATGTTTTAGCCCCGAGTTTTGTATTTTTCCAAGGGTAGCAGGAGAAATTGGACCCCAAAAGTTGTTGTCCTATTTGTCCTGAGTACGCTGATACCCCATATGTTGGGGTAAACCCCTGTTTGGGCACACGGGAGAGCTCGGAAGGGAAGAAGCACTGTTTTACTTTTTCAACGCAGAATTGGCTGGAATTGAGATCGGACGCCATGTCGCGTTTGGAGAGCCCCTGATGTGCCTAAACAGTGGAAACCCCCCAATTATAACTGAAACCCTAATCCAAACACATCCCTAACCCTAATCCCAACAGTAACCCTAACCACATCTCTAACCCTGACACACCCCTAACCCTAATCCCAACCCTATTCCCAACCGTAAATGTAATCTAAACCCTAACTGTAACTTTAGCCCCAACCCAAACTGTAGCCCTAGCCCTAACCCTAGCCCTAACCCTAATCCTAACCCTAGCCCTAACCCTAGCCCTAACCCTAACCCTAGCCCTAGCCCTAGCCCTAACCCTAGCCCTAACCCTAGCCCTAACCCTAGCCCTAACCCTAGCCCTAACCCTAACCCTAACCCTAGCCCTAACTCTAACCCTAGCCCTAATGGGAAAATGGAAATAAATACATTTTTTTAATTTTTCCCTAACTAAGGGGGTGATGAAGGGGGGTTTGATTTACTTTTATAGCGGGTTTTTTAGCGGATTTTTATGATTGGCAGCCGTCACACACTGAAAGACGCTTTTTATTGCAAAAAATATTTTTTGCGTTGCCACATTTTGAGAGCTATAATTTTTCTATATTTTGGTCCACAGAGTCATGTGAGGTCTTGTTTTTTGCGGGACGAGTTGATGTTTTTATTGGTAACATTTTCGGGCACGTGACATATTTTGATCGCTTTTTATTCCGATTTTTGTGAGGCAGAATGACCAAAAACCAGCTATTCATGAATTTCTTTTGGGGGAGGCGTTTATACCGTTCCGCGTTTGGTAAAATTGATGAAGCAGTTTTATTCTTCGGGTCAGTACGATTACAGCGACACCTCATTTATATCATTTTTTTATGTTTTGGCGCTTTTATACGATAAAAACTATTTTATAGAAAAAATAATTATTTTTGCATCGCTTTATTCTCAGGACTATAACTTTTTTATTTTTTTGCTGATGATGCTGTATGGCGGCTCGTTTTTTGCGGGACAAGATGACGTTTTCAGCGGTACCATGGTTATTTATATCTGTCTTTTTGATCGCGTGTTATTCCACTTTTTGTTCGGCGGTATGATAATAAAGCGTTGTTTTTTGCCTCGTTTTTTTTTTTTTCTTACGGTGTTTACTGAAGGGGTTAACTAGTGGGCCAGTTTTATAGGTCGGGCCGTTACGGACGCGGCGATACTAAATATGTGTACTTTTATTGTTTTTTTTTTTTTATTTAGATAAAGAAATGTATTTATGGGAATAATATTTTTATTTATTTTTTCATTATTTTGGAATATTTTTTTTTATTTTTTTTTACACATTTGAAATTTTTTTTTTTTACTTTTTTACTTTGTCCCAGGGGGGGACATCACAGATCAGTGATCTGACAGTTTGCACAGCACTCTGTCAGATCACTGATCTGACATGCAGCGCTGCAGCCTTCACAGTGCCTGCTCTGAGCAGGCTCTGTGAAGCCACCTCCCTCCCTGCAGGACCCGGATCCGCGGCCATCTTGGATCCGGGGCTGGAGGGAGCAGGGAGGGAGGTGAGACCCTCGCAGCAACGCGATCACATCGCGTTGCTGCGGGGGGCTCAGGGAAGCCCGCAGGGAGCCCCCTCCCTGCGCGGTGCTTCCCTGTACCGCCGGCACATCGCGATCATCTTTGATCGCGGTGTGCCGGGGGTTAATGTGCCGGGGGCGGTCCGTGACCGCTCCTGGCACATAGTGCCGGATGTCAGCTGCGACAAACAGCTGACACCCGGCCGCGATCGGCGGCGCTCCCCCCGTGAGCGCTGCCGATCGCATATGACGTACTATTGCGTCCTTGGGAAGTAAAGCCCACCCCACATGGACGCAATAGTACGTCTAATGGCAGAAAGGGGTTAACCAACAAGCAAAGGATCTTTATCGTCGCTTAGAGGGAAATTGAATATAACCAAAGGCAAATCCGATATGTTTACAAACAGGAAATTAACACCCCTCGCTATGATCTACTGTACCGCACTAAGATTAATCCGATAAGTGCTTCTGATTCACAAGCCAGACTGATTAAACCATTCAACAACTAATGGCATGCAAGGACATTAATTCGAAGCATTGGAGTGTCCTCAAGACTGATGCCATACCCAAATGTATCCTCCCACCTAGACCTCTAATCACGGCCAATGGATCCAGCAACCTCTGGGACCTACTGGTAAGAAGAAGCCATTATTCACCTGATCACAAGCAGGCCAAATCTACTAAAGAACCTATCCTTGGATTTTTTCCGGCAAAAAATTGGTAAAAAGCAAAGAGTTCAGTAACTCTGATGGAACTAGTTTTTCCATTTACTGAATAAAATGGCAGAACAAGTATTATGCAATACTGGTCTATGTTCCAGTTATCATCTGTCTACATGTCGATATTTTTATGGACTGATGGTTTTTCTTACAAAATCCTACATCAATTAACTTGTGCATCCAAGGGTGTTATGTATTATGCCCAATGCCCACATAACAAGATACATACCTGGATGACAACTTGAGAACTTAAAATCAGGACTAGAGAACATATTAGAGAAATTGAAAAAGCCAAAACTGCCCAAGCTGATGAACCACTGAAAACCCTGCCAAAGCATTTCAGATGTTACCACAACTCTGCCCTAAGTAAGCTCCTCATAAAGGCAACTGACCAAGTTAATTTGGGTCCATGACAGAGATGGAGATCTTTTTGAGGCTCTTGCCCAGATCGAGAGCCGCTGGATATACCAACTCAACCTGATTGCTCCAGCGGGTCCGAATGAAAGCTTCAGCTTTGGTTCTTTTCTTTAATTTGGGTATCCTTCTTCACATTTTTTAACTTTGGGTGGGATTGGGCATGATTTTATTTTATTATTTTCCATCTTAGAATTTGCTTTTAAGTCATATTCAAGGAAACACTTGCCTATATTGTAGACTCTAATATTTGGAGATGACATCAATTTATCTCTATTATATTGCTAAATTTCAATGTAGTAATGCCCTTGTCTATTTGTAAATTGTTCTATTGTGGTCCTCTCTATGTTGGATGATGTTCAATAACCTGTGTGCTCACCAACTTGGAAATCTCCCTAGCGATGTGTTCCACCTCTGTGCCCACACTTTCCCATGAGACTAATGGACTTCAATATGATTTTGGGCTTAACTTACTGTATGTGACTGTGACCATTCCATGTATCCCTCTGCTCTCTTTCCCTGCACATGCAGGCATTAACTACTAATGGACTATTCTGTTGTGGACATTATTGGTGTATATTTTTTTCATTTTCTTTCATTATTATGTTTTCATCCCTTATATATAATTTTGTGTATTTTGATTGGTCCTTATTGTATTTGTATTTACATATTTATTTTTCCCACTTTTAGTGTCTATTAGTGTTGAGCAATACCTTCCGATATTTGGAAATATCAGTATCGGATTGGATCAACCCATATCTCCATTACTAAGCCATGGGTTTGATGTCAACGGACAAAACAAAGGTGACAACAGCTCACAAATATGAACCCCACTTGCCACCTCTACAGGGCAAGTGAGAAAACCAGGGTAAAGCAATGGAATAGATGCACCTTTTCTGGTGCGGCTGCAGGCTGCTATTTTTAGTTTGGAGCTGCCAATATACATGATTCCTTACCAACCATGAGAATACTATCCCCAATCTGTCTGCATTAGCTTGTCTGGTTGCATAAAAAAGGGGAGAACCCCAGGATGTTTTTTTTATATTGCAGCCTGCAGCTATCAATTTTGCCTGGCTGGTTATCCAAAATACAGGCAAACCCACTACATTTTTTAAAATAAATTATAATTTATAATTATTTATAGCACAGGTGCCAGATAGTGAATACTCCCATCAGTTACAGTTTACCTCCTGTCAAAGCTGCGGGCTCATGCTTTCATTTGACAGCAAGGGCGCCGCTGCGCTCAGAACGGTAGTAATGATCTTATATACAGTACAGACCGAAAGTTTGGACACACCTTCTCATTTAAAGATTTTTCTGTATTTGCATGGCTATGAAAATTGTACATTCACACTGAAGGCATCAAAACTATGAATTAACACATGTGGAATTATATCCTTAACAAGAAAGTGTGAAACAACTGAAAATATGTCTTATATTCTAGGTTCTTCAAAGTAGCCACATTTTGCTTTGATGACTGCTTTGCACACTCTTGGAATTCTCTTGATGAGCGTCAAGAAGTAGTCACCGGGAATGGTTTTCACTTCACAGATGTGCCCTGTCAGGTTTAATAAGTGGGATTTCTTGCCTTATAAATGGGGTTGGGACCATCAGTTGTGTTGAACAGAAGTCTGGTGGATACACAGCTGATAGTCCTACTGAATAGACTGTTAGAATATTATGGCAAGAAAAAAGCAGCTAAGTAAAGAAAAAGGAGTGGCCCTCATTCCTTTAAGGATTGAAGGTCAGTCAGTCCGAAAAATTGGGAAATCTTTGTAGCTATCATTTCTTCCTCTGTACTTTAATTAAAATTGCATATATTTTCATCATTCCTAACTAGAAAGCAACAAGTTATGGCAATATTTTTTGAATAGAAAAAAGATGGTTGCATTTCTTGTGAAAATCCTTTTTGTAAAAGGATTTTTCATGTACTAAAGAAAATTCAGTATTTACACAATAAAATCCCATGGCAGACAAAATGACTAGTGATAAAAATTCCCCATTAAATGTCACCTGCTTAACCCAGCAGGAAGTACGTCGGCGTCTAAAAATCACTAAAATTGACAAATCTCCGGGCCCGGATGGGATACACCCCTGAGTATTGCAGGAATTAAGTACAGTCATTGATAGACCATTATTTTTAATCTTTAAAGACTCTATAGTAGGGTTGAGCAAAACAGATCGGCACTTTTCAAAAGTCGCCGACTTTTAGCAAAGTCTGGGATCGGGTGGGCGGTCGGCGATCTGTACTCCAAAGTCGGGTTTCGTTTTTTATATATATATATATATATATATATATATATATATATATATATATATATGTCATAGAGACACACATATATATATATTTATATTTACTTCAGCGCGATAATTTTGAAAAGCCAGTAATTCAATTGCCGGCTTTTCATTTCTCCTGCCTAAACCCGACATGATATGAGACATGGTTTACATACAGTAAACCATGTCATATCCCCCCTTTTTTTGCATATTACACACTACTAATGTTAGTAGTGTGTATGTGCAAAATTTCGGCGCTCTAGCTATTAAATTTAAGCTAGAGCTCCCAGGCTCAAGTTCATGAGGACATCCAGCAGAGGGCGCATCACCGCGAATAAAGGTAACTATAGGTCATTGACCTACATTACCTTCATTCTCTGGGGTTTTACAGCCATGAGCACAGCTGCATTAGCAGAGCTCCTGCCTGTAAAATATTTTAACCGCTTCAGATGGATTTACAGCGTGGGACGTTACAGATCAACGGAAGGTACAGTGGGGCAAAAAAGTATTTAGTCAGTCAGCAATAGTGCAAGTTCCACCACTTAAAAAGATGAGAGGCGTCTGTAATTTACATCATAGGTAGACCTCAACTATGGGAGACAAACTGAGAAAAAAAAATCCAGAAAATCACATTGTCTGTTTTTTTAACATTTTATTTGCATATTATGGTGGAAAATAAGTATTTGGTCAGAAACAAACAATCAAGATTTCTGGCTCTCACAGACCTGTAACTTCTTCTTTAAGAGTCTCCTCTTTCCTCCACTCATTACCTGTAGTAATGGCGCCTGTTTAAACTTGTTATCGGTATAAAAAGACACCTGTGCACACCCTCAAACAGTCTGACTCCAAACTCCACTATGGTGAAGACCAAAGAGCTGTCAAAGGACACCAGAAACAAAATTATAGCCCTGCACCAGGCTGGGAAGACTGAATCTGCAATAGCCAACCAGCTTGGAGTGAAGAAATCAACAGTGGGAGCAATAATTAGAAAATGGAAGACATACAAGACCACTGATAATCTCCCTCGATCTGGGGCTCCACGCAAAATCCCACCCTGTGGGGTCAGAATGATCACAAGAACGGTGAGCAAAAATCCCAGAACCACGCGGGGGGACCTAGTGAATGAACTGCAGAGAGCTGGGACCAATGTAACAAGGCCTACCATAAGTAACACACTACGCCACCATGGACTCAGATCCTGCAGTGCCAGACGTGTCGCACTGCTTAAGCCAGTACATGTCCGGGCCCGTCTGAAGTTTGCTAGAGAGCATTTGGATGATCCAGAGGAGTTTTGGGAGAATGTCCTATGGTCTGATGAAACCAAACTGGAACTGTTTGGTAGAAAAACAACTTGTCGTGTTTGGAGGAAAAAGAATACTGAGTTGCATCCATCAAACACCATACCTACTGTAAAGCATGGTGGTGGAAACATCATGCTTTGGGGCTGTTTCTCTGCAAAGGGGCCAGGACGACTGATCCGGGTACATGAAAGAATGAATGGGGCCATGTATCGTGAGATTTTGAGTGCAAACCTCCTTCCATCAGCAAGGGCATTGAAGATGAAACGTGGCTGGGTCTTTCAACATGACAATGATCCAAAGCACACCGCCAGGGCAACGAAGGAGTGGCTTCGTAAGAAGCATTTCAAGGTCCTGGAGTGGCCTAGCCAGTCTCCAGATCTCAACCCTATAGAAAACCTTTGGAGGGAGTTGAAAGTCCGTGTTGCCAAGCGAAAAGCCAAAAACATCACTGCTCTAGAGGAGATCTGCATGGAGGAATAGGCTAACATACCAACAACAGTGTGTGGCAACCTTGTGAAGACTTACAGAAAACGTTTGACCTCAGTCATTGCCAACAAAGGATATATTACAAAGTATTGAGATGAAATTTTGTTTCTGACCAAATACTTATTTTCCACCATAATATGCAAATAAATTGTTAAAAAAAACAGACAATGTGATTTTCTGGATTTTTTTTCTCAGTTTGTCTCCCATAGTTGAGGTCTACCTATGATGTAAATTACAGACGCCTCTCATCTTTTTAAGTGGTGGAATTTGCACTATTGCTGACTGACTAAATACTTTTTTGCCCCACTGTATGTATATTGTTGGTTTATAATTTTTAATTTGTTACAGAACGAGGGTCTTCAGGTGGATTGAGAGAGCAATAAAACATTAAAACAACCTGTGTGTTTTGTTTCATTAAAATACTTTTTATTAATGTGTGTGTTTTTTTTAACCCTTTCATACAATTGGATTAATAATGGATAGGTGTCAGAATTGACGCTTCTCCATTATTAATCTGGCTTAATGTCACCTTACAATAGCAAGGTGACATTAACCCTTCATTATCCCATATCCCACCGCTACACGGGAATGGGAAGAGAGTGGCCAAGTGCCAGAATAGGCGCATCTTACAGATGTGCCTTTTCTGGGGTGGCTGGGGGCAGATGTTTTTAGCCAGGGGGGGGCCAATAACCATGGACCCTCTCCAGGCTATTAATATCTGCCCTCAGTCACTGGCTTTACTACTCTGGCAGAAAAAATTGCGTGGGAGCCCATGCCAATTTTTTCCGCGATTTAACCCTTAAATTTAATAGCTAGAGCGCCGAAATTTTGCACATACACACTACTAACATTAGTAGTGTGTAATATGCAAAAAAAAGGGGGATATGACATGGTTTACTGTATGTAAACCATGTCTCATATCATGTCGGGTTTAGGCAGGAGAAATGAAAAGCCGGCAATTGAATTACCGGCTTTTCTGATATATAGCGCTGAAGCAAATATAAAAAAAGAAAATTTCCCATTGACTTTGCATTGGGTATCGTGTTTCGGCTAATCCCCGACCCCGACTTTTCAATAAGACCGGCCGATTTCACTCGACCCGACTTTTGAGAAAGTTGGGTTTCGTGAAACCCAACTCGACCTCAAAAAATGAAAAGTCGCTCAACCTTACTCCATAGTAACAGGGTCTGTACCACAGGACTGGCGTATAGCAAATGTGGTGCCAATATTCAAAAAGGGGACAAAAACTGAACTCAGTAATTATAGGCCAGTAAGCTTAACCTCTACTGTGGGTAAAATCCTGGAGGGCATTCTAAAGGATGCTATATTGGAGTATCTGAAGAGGAATAACCTCATGACCCAGTATCAGCACGGGTTTACTAGGGACCGTTCCTGTCAGACTAATCTGATCAGCTTCTATGATGAGGTAAGTTCCAGACAGGACCAAGAGAATCCAGTGGACGTAGTGTATATGGACTTTTCAAAAGCTTTTGATAAGGTGCCGCACAAAATGTTGATACATAAAATGAGAATAATGGGGATAGGGGATAATATGTGTAAGTGGGTTGAGAGCTGGCTCAGGGATAGGAAACAAAGGGTGGTTATTAATGGAGCACACTCGGACTGGGTAGCGGTTAGCAGTGGAGTACCACAGGGGTCAGTATTGGGCCCTCTTCTTTTTAACATATTTATTAATGACCTTGTAGGGGGCATTCAGAGCAGAATTTCAATATTTGCAGATGACACTAAACTCTGCAGGGTAATCAATACAGAGGAGGACAATTTTATATTACATGATGATTTTTTTTTTTTTTTTTTTTAAATTCTTTATTTAAAGTTTTCAAATATTACATGATGATTTATGTAAACTAGAAGCTTGGGCTGATAAATGGCAAATGAGCTTTAATGGGGATAAATGTAAGGTGATGCACTTGGGTAGAAGTAATAAGATGAATAACTATGTGCTTAATTCTAAAGCTCTGGGCAAAACCGTCAATGAAAAAGACCTGGGAGTATGGGTGGATGGCAAACTCATATTCAGTGGCCAGTGTCAGGCAGCTGCTACAAAGGCAAATAAAATAATGGGATGCATTAAAAGAGGCATAGATGCACATGAGAAGAACATAATTTTACCTCTAAACAAGTCACTAGTTTGACCACACTTAGAATACTGTGCACAGTTCTCGTCTCCGGTGTATAAGAAAGACATAGCTGAACTAGAGCGGGTGCAGAGAAGAGCGACCAAGGTTATTAGAGGACTGGGGGGTCTGCAATACCAAGATAGGTTATTACACTTGGGGCTATTAGTTTGGAAAAACGAAGACTAAGGGGTGATCTTATTTTAATGTATAAATATATGAGGGGACAGTACAAAGACCTTTCAGATGATCTTTTTAATCATAGACCTGAGACAGGGACAAGGGGGCATCCTCTACATCTGGAGGAAAGAAGGTTTAAGCATAATAACAGGCGTGGGTTCTTTACTGTAAGAGCAGTGAGACTATGGAACTCTCTGCCGTATGATGTTGTAATGAGTGATTCATTACTTAAATTTAAGAGGGGATTGGATACCTTTCTTGAAAAGTATAATGTTACAGGGTATATATACTAGATTCCTTGATAGGGCGTTGATCCAGGGAACTAGTCTGATTGCCGTATGTGGAATCTGGAAGGAATTTTTTTCCCCAATGTGGAACTTACTCTTTGCCACATGGTTTTTTTTTGCCTTCCTTTGGATCAACATGTTAGGGCATGTTAGGTTAGGCTATGGGTTGAACTAGATGGACTTAAGGTCTCCCTTCAACCTTAATAACTATGTTACTATGTTACTATGATTTCCAAATTTTGACTGAGTTTCATAGTACATTTTTTTTTTAACCATAACATTATAGTAAGTTTAGTAATATACAGTTACTTTCATTCTAAAAGCTTCAGATTTACTCAAATTATTTGATGCAAAAATGAATACACCAATCATCAAAAACAACTACATGTAACATTTTCTATGATGATTTTTAAGGAACACTTCAAGTCTTCTTAGCATTGAATGAACTAGTTGGCAACTTATTGCAACATATATCCTTCTTCTTTCTTCAACACTGAACTCTTTTTTATTTTTTAAATATTTTTAAAAGCATGCTTTTTTACTTTTTGCATGCTTCAATAGTCTCCATGGGATACTAGAAGCTGCAGTTGTCTGATCGGCTCTGCTACGTACAGGCGATGATCAGATCGCCCATATGTAGCAGAAATGCTCACTTGGTATGAACGCTGACCACTGGGCAGTGCTCATAGCAATCTGGCTATGACAACCATCTGCTAGAGACCTCTGGTTGTTATGCCAACCCATAAGTGGCCCGCAATCATGTGACGGGGTCACGAAGGGTGAGTTTAGTGATGAGCTTCCGGTAAGCGAGAGTTAAATGCTGCTCTCAGAGATTGACAGTGGCTTTTAACTAGTTAACAGCAGCGGGTGGATTGTGATTCCAACCACGGCTGTTGCGGGCATATGTCATCTGTATATATCAGCTGTCATGTGCCCGGAAAGGTGTGGGCTCAGCACTGGAACCCTCACCAAACAGGGAAGTCTGACATCGGCATACTATTACAACCGATATTGCAAAGGGGTTAAAAGTGATAAATTGTTGACTGACAAGTTCAATCCAAATATGCAAATAAAATGCTAGATTTTTTTAGAGATATGTTATATTACTGATAACGTGTAAAGAAGACCACATCTAACATACAAACCGATAGACTTTTATTCAGGGCAAAAATATAATATACCCTGTGGATCAATATTTTTGTTTGGACATAGAAATAATGTGTGATGTAAACTTATAAGCTGGTGTTCACTGCACTGATTTTTAAAAGCTTGGTAGAGTACTCATCATGTACTAGATATGATGCAGCCCTTATTTAGTCCATTCATTAGTGCACAGTGATCATTTCTATGTACAGATACAGTATTCTCAATTTGTTTAGTAACACTGCACTACAAATGGCATTTAATATTAATTGACAACATTGAAATGAATGCTATTGTATACCTAAGGGCAACTATATGACCTGCCTTATGGCTAAAAAGTCATTCATAAGACTGATGGTCAAAATGAGGAAGTGACTCTGGGTCCTTTATATACATCTGAACAGAGAACTGAAAACCACATAATATATCATGGGCTATGCGTCTCTATGTGACCCAGCAATGTGTTTTTATCTCCATGGCATTAATTCTTAAATAGAGAGATGATAGACAGATAGATAGATAGATAGATAGATAGATAGATAGATAGATAGATAGATAGATAGATAGACAGACAGACAGACAGACAGACAGACAGATAGATAGATAGATAGATAGATAGATAGATAGATAGAAAAGAAAAAAGAAAAAGCAGCAACAGCAATGAATCCGGGTGCCGTGCCCCCCCAAGAGAAATACCAAATCTTCAAAATAATAGAAAAAATTGGAGGCAGCACACCAACTTGAAAAAGTGAAAAAAAAATGCTATCTAATTGCCCATAATGGCGACGTTTTGAAAGGCTTACACTTGAGGCTGAAATGTCGCAATTATGGGTTATTAAATAGCATTTTGTCACCTCTGTGTTACCTTCAATTTTTTCTAATAGATGGATAGATATATTACAAAACAAAAGATATATAGATATAGGTGGACAGGTACATGGTAACATAGTAACACAGTTAGCAAGGCCAAAAAAAGACATTTGTCCATCCAGTTCAGCCTATATTCCATCATAATAAATCCCCAGATCTACGTCCTTCTACAGAACCTAATAATTGTATGATACAATATTGTTCTGCTCCAGGAAGACATCCAGGCCTCTCTTGAACCCCTCGACTGAGTTCGCCATCACCACCTCCTCAGGCAAGCAATTCCAGATTCTCACTGCCCTAACAGTAAAGAATCCTCTTCTATGTTGGTGGAAAAACCTTCTCTCCTCCAGACGCAGAGAATGCCCCCTTGTGCCCGTCACCTTCCTTGTTATAAACAGATCCTCGGATAGATAGACAGATACATGGATAGATATCTATATGTATTTATCTGAAAACATCTAAGGAATCCTTTGAAAATCATCTACATGTATTCTTTGAAACCAAGATATTGAATGAGAAAAAGGGTAAGAGGCAGGAGGGGGATGAAGGAAAATGAGAAAGAATGAGAAACAAAGACAGAGGTCATATTTCCTCAAGAATGCCATTTTGTATACCAGTCTTAAAGAGGTTGTCTGGGACTTTAACATTGATGGCCTATCTTTAGGATAGGTCATCAATGTCTAATAAGTTGGGCTGTCACATCCAGCACTCTGACCGATCAGCTGTCCCGGTGTCAGTTACAGAGCTTCACAGTGGCAGAATAGAGTCTGTGGCCTGGTACTGCGCATCCACCCCATATTTAAATCAATGGCACTGGGAACGGCTAATCAGCGGGGATGCAGGTTGTCGCACCCCCACCGATCACACAAACAAATGAAGGGTCAGCTGAACTAAAGGTACCGTCACACATAACGATATCATTAACGATATTGTTGCTTTTTGTGACGTAGCAACGATATCGTTAACGAAATCGTTATGTGTGACAGCGACCAACGATCAGGCCCCTGCTGGGAGATCGTTGGTCGCTGGGGAAAGTCCAGCACTTTATTTTGTCGCTGGATCTCCCACTGACATCGCTGAATCGGCGTGTGTGACGCCGATTCAGCGATGTCTTCACTGGTAACCAGGGTAAACATCGGGTTACTAAGCGCAGGGCCGCGCTTAGTAACCCGATGTTTACCCTGGTTACCGTTGTAAATGTAAAAAAACAAACACTACATACTTACATTCCCAGTGTCTGGTCATGTCCCTCGCCGTCGGCTTCCCGCACTGACTGGTGAGCGCCGGCCAGCCGTAAAGCACAGCACAGCGGTGACGTCATCGCTGTACTTTACGGCCGGCACTCAGTCAGTGCAGGAAGCTGAAGGCGAGAGGCCTGACCAGACACCGGGAATGTAAGTATGTAGTGTTTGTTTTTTTACATTTACAACGGTAACTAGGGTAAACATCAGGTTACTAAGCGCGGCCCTGCGCTTAGTAACCCGATGTTTACCCTGGTTACCCGGGGACCTCGGGATCATTGGTCGCTGGAGAGCTGTCTGTGTGACAGCTCTCCAGCGACCAAACAGCGACGCTGCAGCGATCGGCATCATTGTCGGTATCGCTGCAGCGTCGCTTAGTGTGACGGTACCTTAAGATGTGACAGGATTGTTACAAAATGTGTACCTCATAATCAATTTGATGTATCTTATCATTTCTGTGCACAACCATAAGAAATGTACTGTCATTAAGGACTGGAGTATATTCCTATTTTAGGTTATGCTACTTTTGTGATGTAAATTGTGCTGTATTTGTTGGTCGTCCTTGGTCTTACCAGCTCCAAGCTAAGTTTCAATTACAACTACT
The DNA here is from genome assembly GCF_032444005.1 of Ranitomeya imitator. NCBI lineage: Eukaryota > Metazoa > Chordata > Amphibia > Anura > Dendrobatidae > Ranitomeya > Ranitomeya imitator. The sequence goes on along the minus strand of NC_091287.1, from coordinate 461,493,908 downwards.
TTACCTTCAACTATTTTTCTCTTTTTGGGGCTGGCATAAAAACACTAAAAGTTGCAAAATTTTTGCTCAACTACTTGTTTCACAAACATTTTGCAAATAATTAAAATACTTTTCCAGCAGAATTTGAACTAAGAACTGAAGAATCTGGGCCAGAAAGTGATAGGAAAGGAGAATATTTGAAAAAAGGAGAGAGAAAATCAAAGAGAAAGAGAAAATGGGACAAAGAGAAAAAAGCAAGAAAAAGAGAGACAGAGAAAGAAAAAGAAAAGAGGAAAGAAAGAAAGAATGAAAGAAAGAAATAAAGAAAGAAAGAAAGAATGAAAGAATGAAAGAAAGAAAGAAAGAATGAAAGAAAGAAAGAAAGAATGAAAGATGAAAGCAAGAGAGAGAAAAAGAGAATAACAGAGACAGAGATTTATTTTATTTTTCCTTTTGAGCTGTATTTTCCTCCCGGGAGTAATAGGGCACAGGTGACTTGAGTGTTATTCTAAAATATGTAACTAAACAGTAAACGAAAACCAATAAGAGCTTGTTTAAGCACTGCGGAGATCAATGAACTTGAGAACATAATAAACTGGAGCCTACAAAGAATCAATTCACAAATGTGGAAGAGAATATATTACCTGAATAAAACATATCTGGTTTGGCTAGCACAGGAATCTTTCCCGATTTTTATCCAGCCTTCACATAACATGATACAAGCAAAATTCTATGTGGGATATTAATAATTTCTTATTATAATATAGACTCAAATAAAATAATTTTATCTTGGATGGTTAAAGACTAGAGAAAACAAAGAATGTAATATAATTTCTAAATAAGTGTCCTGAAATGCAGTTAGTAAATTCTCGGTTGTGGTATGTGTTTACTAAGAGGTGTGTGACTCTGGGCGAGGACTCGTCATGTAGAATGTATACAATAAACACACCCTGACCTTAATTTATTATGAAGAGTCAACACGCTTTACTGCATATAGACCAAGCCTTTGGTGGAAGTTGGCAAACAGAAACTTTAAAGAAACCTTTTTTTTCCTCTTTCTTGTGCTGCCTGCTTTAGCGATATTTGTGCATAGTCTAATGTTCTTGCTACAAGAAAGCCTAAACTTGATCATTGTAAACTAAGTCACTTCTAAAAGCTTTACAAATTGAGGATTAAAAATATGTATGGTATTAAATTTGTCCCAAGTGGGATAGGAACCTGTCTATTGCTGCATTATCCGTTCTATATGGCCACGTTCACACGTTCAGTATTCGGTCAGTATTTTACATCGGTATCTGTAAGCCAAAATCAGGAATTGGTGACAAATGCAGAGGGAAAGTATAATATAAAGATTTCACCCACTCCTGGTTTTGGATTACAAATAGTGATGTAAAATACTGATCAAATGCTAAATGTGTGAATGTGGTCTAAAAGAAGAACCTTCTCCCTAATAATACCCATATGTAGGTACTCTGTTAGTCAATGCCCTACCATTTAAAGTGGGCACACCTATACCTATGACTTGAGTTGCCATCTTTTCAAGCAGCACCCAGTATTTCATTGCTTTACTTCAAACATTCTTGAAACTTTTTGCAATGTTAGAATTCCCAAGCTTTGTTTTCCTGATTTTGTTTCTGTTGCGAAATGCTAAGCATCTAAACATTTTTAGTCTGTTTTAGGGTACAAAATATACAGGCGTGATGTTTACTGTGAATGAAAAGGAAAATGTAATCTACAGGTTACACACAATAGGACCTATTCATCAAGCTAAATTCTGGCATAATTTGCACTAAAAAACTATTTTCCATGAATTGTTTTAGACTTTTTTTTAATTGTCCAACTTTTGGGTATATGGCTGAAAGTGCAATACAACGTTGCAAAAAATGATCCAAAATTATAGTGCACAATTCTGACACAAAGAAAGGCAACCAATAGTTGGTGTAAACTTAGACTAGACAGATTTATCACACAGCATGATCAGAGAAATCCCTGTACTCACTGAAGGTGTAACCTTACATCTTTTTTTTTAAATCCTGAATCTTTTTATGGAACATTTTTTAAATAATAACACAACAACAAAATATGCAGTCCTACATAAATCACAAAAACAGAAAGAAGGTGATTTCCTCACCCCTCCACCAGAACGTAAGTCCTGGAACTATTTTATAGAGCAAAATTGAAAAGAATTTTTTTGTGTTATATAATGACATTACTATATATTCAGGAAAGTCCAATAATTAGTCAATATGGTATAATGTAAAAACGGAGGTTATCCAGTCAATGTCCATTTCTACCATTCACACAGAGCCTCGAAAGGGAAAGTTAGCTTAGTGTGCATATAGAATCAGTTCTACAAAAGTAGGATTCTCGATGGTAGTCCTGAGGTATTAATCCGTGTACCCCAAATATTTTCAAATTTTTTCATCATATTTCTTTTTTTATGCACACCCTTTTCTAAACTTATAAGTTCCTTTACTCTATTAATAATTTCACAATTTGAAGGGGGAGTAGATTGTATCTAAAGGGAAGCAATACGTTTTCTAGCAGTACAGTATTCTGGATATATCAATTGCTGTTGGGTCCAACTCGGGAAGATCTAGTAAAATATCCAATATGCATTGATTGTGCTCTGGCTTAATTGCTATTAATTTTGTCTAGAACATCATTCCAAGAAGAGCCAATATTGCTGCATTCCCATATCATGTACATGAGGTATTCATTAGGTAAATCACATATCGAACAGTTAGAGTTTTGGTTTACACCAATCCTGTGAATAAATATTGGAGTTTTATATTTCCTATGGATCATTTGTTTGTGATAACCTTTGTGTGATCTGTGTGATGTAATAAAGATGTAAGGTTACAAGTTCCATAATTGCTGGGACTTTATTTGAACCATTTACACTACTCGTGCAACACAGCTACAGTTGAGTGTCGATTGTTTTGGAATTCTTTATTCATCAAAAAACATAAACCACTTTGATAAATATGACACATTTTATGATTATCTAAGTAAAGCTTGCACTTTCTAAGAATTAGGCAGTTTTGATAAATATATCCCAATGTGTTTGGGGAAGCCATTTTTGTTGTTTTGACTCTAGTGTTCTGGGATTTTAGAAGGCACTTTGTCTGATGTTTTTTTTCCATCAGTCATGATTTTTGAAAAAATTTTAATGGCAAAAATGATTGAATACAGTGTTTTTCTTCTGATAATGTCCTAGAAGTTCAGTATTATAACTCCTTATCCCTGGTACCAGAGTTTTATCAGCAGTAGAGATGAGTGAACTCGAACTGTAAAGTTTGGGGCTTTTACCGGACACCTAGTGTCTGGTGCTGAACTCTGAATACGGACTTCTCCCTGAAGTCCTTTGTACTGTTCAGGTTCGGATGCCAAATAAAGGTTGTTAAAATGCTGAAGCACAGTCAACCAACAACCTTTTAGCCTGTGGGAAATTCCAGAGCAATCACAGCCATGCCAAGTGATTGGCTGGCAAACCACGTGAACCGGCCTGTATAAATGTCAGATCACGGTTTGCACCGCCATTCTATTCTCGGCCTGTAGCAGAGTGTCTTCAGAGCAAGGTGCACATTGCCCTAACAGCTTGGTACACATTTCTCTAAAAGCACAGTGCCCTCACAGCCTTCTACAGAGTTCCCTAACAGCTTTGGACACATTGCCCTAACACCCTGGTGCAAAGTACTCTAACAGCTTGTTGTAGAAATTGGCTTAAGAACCTGGTGCACAGTGCCCTCACAGCCTGGTGTAGACTGCCCTAAAAGCCAGCCTTATGCACATTGCCCTAACAGCCTGGTAAATAATACCCTAACAGCTTGGTGTAGAGAGCCCTAACAGCCTTGTGTGCAATGCCCCAAGAGCCTGGTGCACAGTGTCCTAGTGCTGGACACCTGTTGCCATTAATAAATAATGCACAGGAGGGATAACTGCATATAGTTAGACTTTTATCGAGAGAGGGCAATATACTCACTGACACCTCCGATATTTTAAGAGCCTTAAGTCAATACTATGGAGAAATATACAAAACCAGATCTGTAGCAAGTGAGGAAGAAATATCTACATACTTGGCAGAGGTAAAGCTCCCTAAATTGTCTCTAGATGGTAGTGGATGTCTGGATCAACCATTGACTTTGGAAGAGCTGGAGGCAGCATTGAGTAAACTCCAAAATGAAAAGGCTCCGGGCTCCTTGGAGAATTTTATAAAGAATATAGGGACATTTTACTTTCCAGATTGTTGGGAGTGTTGGAGGAAGTAACAAAAGTTGGGAGATTGTCTGCTTTAATGGATGAAGCAATTATTATTCTGTTGTTAAAACCAAGAAAAAACCCTGAATGCCCGTATTTCTATAGACCAATATCTCTTCTCCCTGTTGACGTGAAACTATTTGCTAAAGTATTAGCCATGAGACTTAATAAAATAATAACGGAGCTAATACATGATGCTCAAACAGGTTTCATGCCAAATAGATCCACGGCTATCAATATTAGACATTTATATCTTAACATGCAATTGTATAGTGCAGAAATGGGACAATAATGTCACACGACACTGCAAAGGCTTTCTACAGTGTCAAGTGGAATTATTATCTATGGGAAGTCACGAATACAATGTGATTTGGCTTGAAATTTATAATTTGGGTCAAATTACTGTACTTGTCACCAATGGCTAGGTTGAAGGTTAACAGACATATGTCAAGTACATTTACCTTGGGTATGGGTATGTGTCAGGGTTGCCCACTTTTGCCCCTTCTGTTTGTTATGGCGATGGAGACATTGGAATGTAGATTGAGGGATGGGTGCAATTTTGTGGATTTTAGGTGTAATGATATAGAGGAAAAAGTAAGTTTATATGCTAATGATGTGCTGTTGTATGTGGGTAATATAGACACATCTTTGGGCCCAATAATGGCGGAAATTAAAGAAATTGCTCGTTGGTCAGGATTGACGATTAACTGGGAAAAAATCATCACTCTTACCAGTGGATCTTCTTCCCCCTCCAGAACTAATATCAGATACACAGATTCAGGTTGTAGAAAAATGTAAATATCTTAGAGTAGTGATTGATGCACATATAAAAGATTATATAATGATAAACATTAACCCCTTGTTAGACAGATTCAGGTCTAAAATCAATGCATGGTACAAACTCCTGCTATCAGTAATAGGCAGAGAAAATCTCATTAAAATGATACTAATGCGACAATTGCTATACATACCACACAATTCTCCATGTTGGGTTCCTCCCCCTATATTCCATAAGGTACAGTCAATGTTTAGAGAACTAATTTGGTGCAAACACAATGCAAGAATTAAATTACTAACGCTTCCGGGGGTTTAAAATAGAGGGTGGGTTGGCGATACCAGAACCATGGATTTACTTTATAGCATCACAGATGCAGCATTTTCATGGCTGGGAAAAGAGGGAGAGTATGAGCAAAGTGGGAAGACTCGTTTTACATGACAAAAACTACTTTTCACCTATTCACATATTGGAAGGGGGTGCGAGCCGTGTGGATGGAGAGTGGCCAACTATGGCGTTACTATACAAGGTGTGGGATAGGAGATTGCTTGGAATTACTGGATACTCCAAATTAACCCCAATATGGCACAATCATAAATTAGCGGAATTTGACATGTTAAAGGGGTTTAGTGGGAGGGAACTTAAAGGAATACAAACTATGGACAATATACTAGAAAACGGAACACTTGAAAGCTTCAATGAACTCCAACAAGAATATGGGCTTCCTAATGCTTCCTTTTTTCAATACCAACAACTAAGACATGCAATCCGATCCCAGTTTAGTGTTACTGCACCCAAAATTCAAAACATCTATGCACTTGAGCCATTAGCATCAGCAAAGTATACAACTGGTCTAATCTCTAGGATATGTTAGCAGATGTTGCAGCCTCGTCCTGAAGGCCATATTTGGACAGCAAGGTTAAAATGGGATTCAGATGTGGGACAGAACACAGTAGAACCATGCAAAGCACAGCATCCTGATGACAAAAAAAAGCTGTGTGCATGAGACTTCTGAAATCTCATAGACTTTGCTGGCACTGTAAAACGCAGCTGAAAATTAGCATAAAAAGTGCTGCAAAAACTCCTAGTTTGAACTTATCTTAAAAATGAGTAACAAACTCTCTTGTTATAAGTCAGAAAAAGTTTTTCCAAGTTTATTAGCATGCCCCCAGTGCACTTCTAGGCTTATTTGCATATACAATCACCTTGTCTGATTTTCTGGATTTGTTTTCTCATTTTGACTCTCATAGTTGTGGTCTACCTGTGATGTCAATTACAGGCCTCTCTCATCTTTTTAAGTGGGAGAACTTGCACAATTGGTGGCTGACAAAATACTTTTTTCCCCACCATAACTTCTGCGCTAGGTTTCTCATCGCTGGACTACTAGTATAATTTTATTGGTGGACAAACACCTATATAACCATTCCACTACTTCCATTTGTAAAAATATGCTCACATTTTCCAATATAAAGTAGAATAAGCACTCCAAGTGTGAGCATATGCAAGAGGAAGTGACAATAATCCTAAAAATCCCAAGCGAGGTGTGTTATTGGTGCGAGAAGACTGCCACTACTATGCGGAAACTGATTATGCGGAACCTACATGAAGAGAAAGAGTTGCAGAGAGATCGAGTTTGAATGTAATACCTAGTCAAGTGCCATTGATGATGGGTTCCTGAGTATAAAAGGTCTGCGTACCAGAGTGAGTTTTGGTGCCAGGAAGGAGAGCCGACCATATGTGCCAAGGGAAAGTTTCTGCCGCTGGAGTGACAGTGCGCAGTAGGGAGTGTACACCAGCGAGCCACAGCACAATCAGAGATAGAACCTTAGCGGAACCAGACCTGGAGTACATACTACACCAGTCAAGGCCCAAGGACCCGATCTACGCTGGTCAAGACCCGGAGTTCCAACTACGCAAGTCAAAGCCCAAATCCCAGACTTGAGCCGGTCAAGACCCACAGCCCAGGCGATGCCATCTTGGGAACAAGAGCCGTGCCCTGATCCCTGTGGACCTGAGAGACAACTGCTAGGAGTCAAATGCTTAAGATCTGTGAGGAGACTTCACCTGAGAGAGTAACTATGCAGTGGTGAACAAATGAAAATGAGCTGGGCCATCACTTCCAACACTGACATACAGTTAGGTCCATATATATTTGGACAGAGACAACATTTTCCTAATTTTGGTTATAGACATTACCACAATGAATTTTAAACAAAACAATTCAGATGCAGTTGAAGTTCAGACTTTCAGCTTTCATTTGAGGGTATCCACATTAAAATTGGATGAAGGGTTTAGGAGTTTAAGCTCCTTAACATGTGCCACCCCTGTTTTAAAGGGACCAAAAGTAATTGGACAGATTCAATAATTATAAATAAAATGTTCATTTTTAGTACTTGGTTGAAAACCCTTTGTTGGTAATGACTGCCTGAAGTCTTGAAATCATGGACATCACCAGACGCTGTGTTTCCTCCTTTTTGATGCTCTGCCAGGCCTTCACTGCGGTGGTTTTCAGTTGCTGTTTGTTTGTGGGCCTTTCTGTCTGAAGTTTAGTCTTTACCAAGTGAAATGCATGCTCAATTGGGTTGAGATCAGATAACGGACTTGGCCATTCAAGAATATTCCACTTCTTTGCTTTAATAAACTCCTGGGTTGCTTTGGTTTTATGTTTTGGGTCATTGTCCATCTGTAGTATGAAACGACGACCAATCAGTTTGGCTGCATTTGGCTGGATCTGAGCACACAGTATGGCTCTGAATACCTCAGAATTCATTCGGCTGCTCCTGTCCTGTGTCATATCATCAATAAACACTAGTGACCCAGTGCCACAGGCAGCCATGCATGCCCAAGCCATCGCACTGCCTCCGCTGTGTTTTATAGATGATGTGGTATGCTTTGGATCTTGAGCTGTACCACGCCTTCGCCATACTTTTCTCTTTCCTTCATTCTGGTAGAGGTTGATCTTGGGTTCATCTGTCCAAAGAATGTTCTTCCAGAACTGTGCTGGCTTTTTTAGATGTTTTTTAGCAAAGTCCAGTCTAGCCTTTTTATTCTTGATGCTTATGAATGGCTTGCACCGTGCAGTGAACCCTCTGTATTTACTTTCATGCAGTCTTCTCTTTATGGTAGATTTGGATATTGATACGCCGACCTCCTGGAGAGTGTTGTTCACTTGGTTGGCTGTTGTGAATGGGTTTCTCTTCACCATGGAGATTATTCTGCGATCATCCACCACTGCTGTCTTCCGTGGGCGCCCAGGTCTTTTTGCATTGATGAGTTCACTAGTGCTTTCTTTCTTTCTCAGGATGTACCAAATTGTAGATTTTGCCACTCCTAATATTGTAGCAATTTCTCGGATGGGTTTTTTCTGTTTTCGCAGCTTAAGGATGGCTTGTTTCACCTATATGGAGAGCTCCTTTGACCTCATGTTTACTTCACAGCAAAACCTTCCAAATGCAGCACCACACCTCAAATCAACTCCAGGCCTTTTATCTGCTTAATTGAGAATGACATAACAAAGGCATTGCCCACATCTGTCCATGAAATAGCCTTGGAGTCAATTGTCCAATTACTTTTGGTCCCTTTAAAAACAGGGTGGCACATGTTAAGGAGCTGAAACTCCTAAACCCTTCATCCAATTTTAATGTGGATACCCTCAAATGAAAGCTGAAAGTCTGAACTTCAACTGCATCTGAATTGTTTTGTTTAAAATTCATTGTGGTAATGTCTATAACAAAAATTAGAAAAATGTTGTCTCTGTCCAAATATATATGGACCTAACTGTATGGTTGAAGGGTTGGCCTGGGCTAGGACAGCATATAGAGCAGGAGTTAATTGAAGTGAAGGAGGCCCAACATGCTTTGGTAGACTTTGTCAGGAGGACTTGGGGCCTAGAGGGAAGAATTTGCAAACCCCGATAGGGCCTTTGCTTCAGGAGGAGCCAACACAGTAGCTCCCATGGGAGTGGATGTGTCACCCGTTAGAGGGACATTAGCATAATCCCAAAGAGGCTTCCCTAACATTTAAAGTGAACTCTAAGACTCATTACATGTTCCTTATTGCATAATTTACTTGTGATTATTCTGTTTCATACTTTTTAACTGTTTCCATAACTACTGCAATTTTCTGCCATATTGAAGGAAATAAATATTTCATTGTATGTTCCTGCCTCATATCCACAATTTACAATTCATTTTCCCCAAAAAATTCATGCCACAATTTTACCCATTGCACAAAATTGCATCATTCACAGAAGACTAAGATGACCTCAGGCGTGACCACGTGGACTTCCTCATAAAGCCTTGCAGCTTTCATATTGCATGGTATCCAATCAGGAGAGGTTATCATATAAGCAAAGCTATGCAGGGCACATAAAGCCATTTTAGGATGATATTAGAGTAGGATGCAAGGATGAAGACCGGGTTGCGGGTACCTGTGCTGCACTGGTCTGGAACTGTTGAGTCTTCATCCCTTGTCTCCCGGGGGAAATCCAAAAGGACTGGAACGGGGCTCTGATCCAGAAGCTGGGGGCGTGGTTAAAAGAATGCGCAGCGTAAAGGAGTTTCCCGCCAGCCGTGAGAGAGGCAAGGAGTGTGCGCAGCATGCTCCGTGAGGTGCAGAGCCAGGCTGAGGCTAAACGGGGCAGGCCATATGCCAGGACACTGCTGAAGCCTGCCGCAGTGACAGGGAGAGAGCCAGGAGCCCTGTTCAGCTGAGCGCTTCATGTACGCTTGAGAGCCAGGGCAGGGTGTAGGACTGTTGGTTGTTGCCCACATTGCCAGACGTTGCTACACCGTCCGACCAGGACCATGACAATATTACGGCCTTGCCTTCGTTGGCTGCAGCCACTTATGGACTAGGGGCCCAGTGAAAGGTATCGGACACAGACCACTGCCATCAGAAGACAGACCATCATTACTAGCAGAACCTTCTTGGACAAGAACCACATCAGCTGTTGTTGGCGCTACTGACTTTCATGCAGCATCTACAGTTGGATATACTTCAGACACGATGAGTTTACAAAAATACTACCGTTACTGAATCCACTGTTTTTCAACCCTGCATATCCTTCTGCCATTGAACAATCCATTCTGCCATTTAACTGCTTATTTCCCGGATTAACTGTTTGCCTCACTGCATGGAGTATCCCCTTGTTAAAGTAAAATTGTTAACCCTTGCTCTGCCTCCTGTCTGTCACTGCTCCCTGCATCCTTCTCACAATAGGACATTAGAGATCAGTTCAGCACTGGAACACTGGATAAATACTCCAGACAGTAATATAATGAATAGCAGTCAAGAATCTGTGGGTATTAATCTGCTAATAATGCAGAGATTCAATTAATAAATGGGGAGGGGATTGAATAAGAGATTTGAGAAGAAATGCCAGACTCAGCGTGTTGGATCAATGATACGGTGTAGCATGCATCGCTTTCACTGCATATAAAATACAGATTTTTTTCTTCATTCCTAATGCACAAAAAAAGTAGAAGAAAAATAGCATGAAAGCTTTTACAGAAAAAATAATCTGAAATCATTGTCAAAAGGTGGCTATAAGCGACTGTTCTGAGTTTTTGCATTTCTTGTGCCATTGCTTTTGTAATGGTGGAATAATTGTTCATTTAAAAATACTAAAGAAAATTCTCCCTGTCTATCTCACAAGGTGCAAGTAGTATTGCAATCTAGCTTTTTTTAGTTTGCACACCTGTTTTACTGGTTAAATTTAACATCCATACACATCACATTAAACAGTACCCCTTTGTAGAAGCTGGCTTTTCCGGTGTGTACAGTACCTCCTTAGCATTTCTTATTTAATATGCAAATTGCCTCTTCTGAGAAAAAGAGGACTTAAACTCTATAGCGCCACCTGTTGGAAGTAGCGATCCTACAAGTCACAATCAACCCTTTAACGAGTCGTGCAATATTAATTAGGATTAAAGCCAAATCAATATCTCAATTCACAGACACTGTGTTTCGGGCTGTTGGCCCTTGTCAGTGCGAAGCATGAGAACGGATTTGGCTAGGTGAGAGGCGAATAAGCCTCCTTACCTTGACAAGCCAGAGATGGTATGTCACTCTCCATAAGGAGAAACGATACCCCTTAGACCCTATTTCTTATTTAGTCATTTTTTAGAAGGGGGATGAAAAATTTGATAGACATTGAAAAAGTATATATTTGACTGCATGTCTGTCTTTGCACGCCTGTTTTTCTAGTCTAATTTGACTACTTTATGTGCCACACTTATATTGTGACCTGTTGCCACATTTTGCTTTCTGTACATGTACCTACCTATCTTTTCTTGTTATGTCCGTTTTGACAAGGGTTCAATAATTGAGGTTTAAAAGCTTGTTAAAAGTTAATTATAGTGTTGTACAAAATGTATGGTAAAGCAAAAAGTAGCAGAGGCAATGGAAAAGGTACAGTAAAACAAATAAAAATCCATTACATAGTAAAGAATACAGGAGCTGCTAGCAGCAGCAGATGTTATGCCATCAACCCCACCAGCCTAGCAGTATTAGTGCCAACAGGCCTGATTTGCCTCTGGCATATTTATGGGGAGAAAACAGAGGTTGTTGCAGATAAAATGGCAAATCTGTCAACTTAGAGTACGTCACACAGTGGCACTTTTGTCGCTACGACGGTACGATTCGTGACGTTCCAGCGATATCCATACGATATCGCTGTGTCTGACACGCAGCAGCGATCAGGGACCCTGCTGAGAATCGTACGTCGTAGCAGATCGTTTGGAACATTCTTTCGTCGCTGGATCTCCCGCTGTCATCGCTGGATCGGTGTGTGTGGCAGGGCCACGCTTAGTAACCCGATGTTTACCCTGGTTACCCAGGGACCTCGGCATCGTTGGTCGCTGGAGAGCTGTCTGTTTGACAGCTCTCCAGCGACCACACTACGACTTACCAACGATCACGGCCAGGTCATATCGCTGGTCGTGATCGTTGGTAAATCGTATAGTGTAACGGTACCCTTAGTCACAGAAGTAAAATGTTACCTCTTACAGAGCCACCATGAATTTAAGTCAGTGTTCTGCACAGAACCATCTGCCTGATCACACATGACTAAGATGTAACGTTTTTGGACTTTTTTTGTTTTAGTTTGTTACTTGAATAGTCTGTCAGTGCACTGTGTAATGAATTGGGCTGTTATAATCCATTTCTATGGTGAGATCACTTTGATATTGGCTTTTTTTGCATTATAGAGATTAAAATGGGTTGGATACAGTGCTAGGAGACCTCAGAGTGTTATACAAATCTTTTCAGGGCATTTAGAATACTTGTGATTTTGGGCAATTTTTGGAAAAAAATAACTAAACCTTGCAAATTTTCATTTCAACAGACTTATTAATATGTACTGGCCATGTATTCATGTATGGATATCTGATAGTGTGACAGAGAAGGAGGAGGAGTAAAGGTAATACAAGCGGTCGATGATGACATTAACCAGGTACGACTTGATGCGGTCTGGCTACCAGAATGATGAGCATGAAGAAGATGGGTAGATGGACAGGTTGAGCCATGCTCATGTTCTCATGTTACTGTCCAGTTGGCTTTTCCCACATGAGCAGGTGATGATTCATGTCCTGATAGGGAGATATAGTAAGTCCGCAAGGACAGGGTGCTCTCCCCTCTGTACCAGTCTGTCATTGTAAACTTGTTTACTGTAAATGATATCTATAACTCTGTATGTAACCCCTTTCTCATGTACAGCACCATGGAATTAATGATTCTATATAAATAAATAAATAAATAAATAATAATAATAATAGTTCCCAATCAATTTAAGAAGTAATCTCCTCTTTGTATTTTCCTCTTGGAAGTGTAGAAATAAATTCCCACTCTTAAGACACCCAAATATTGGTCTTGCCATCATCAAAACCAGAGCTTTCAGGTCCAATAAAGAAATAAGTTGCAACATCACCCGCTCTCGAGCTGGCCAAAGCTCCCTGTCCCACCTCCTGGTTTCCACTTTTAGATTTGCCCTGACTCAGAGAGCCACTTCTGCTTCATGCCTCTAACATAACTAGATGTCAAAAATAGAGGAGGCAACAGGCAGCAGTATTGCTAAATGCAGTAGTTTCTGACTCACACAATGTGTGGTAGGTAGTCTCACTGTAAGGGCTTGTTTTCACTTGCGAGGAACACGTCCTTGTCTCGCATGTGGAAACGAAGCTCTGGCGCCGGCACTGTGGAGCGGAGTGTGCGGCCGCATAGCAACACATGGAACCGCACGCTCCGCTCTGGAGTGCCGGCACCAGAGCTTCGTTTCCACATGCGAGACACGGACGTGTTCCTCGCAAGTGAAAACAAGCCCTTAAAGAGATATTCCAACCTCCAAAATCTCATCCCAATATGTAGTAGGTGTAATAATGATACTATTCGCAAATACCTCCATTGAGAAATCTAGTATAGTTTCTGATTCGCTATATTCCTTTCCTCATGTGAGGCATTATGATATTGGAGATGGGAATGCCCCTTTAAATGTCTAGATTTTTTTTTTATTCTCTTCTGTATTTTTAACACACTTTTTTCCCTGTTATAAAAAACAAATGAACAATAAATGCTGGGTAAATGTTAAAAAAATAATTGATGCTACAAATTTGATGAATAATTCAGGTGTGGAAACAACAGGGTAGTGTGTTACATAGCCACTTTGTACTATAGACAGTCACACAGTTTAATAATTGGATATTTTAAATTCTATTTTGTATACTTTTAACACAATTATTCCTCATTTCTCAAAAAGACGGAATATGGAATTTTAGGTACAAGACAAAAAAACAAAACTGGCAACCAGCTGCAGTAAACTGTCCATAAGAAACAGCAGTTTGTGACACGCACAATTTGTGAGGTAGACAGTTGAAGTTAAAGGTCTGGATTTTTATTTTAAGTCACTTTTACATTTTTTTAAGACAAAAAAATTCTCAGCTGCACAAAAAGGACTCAACTCCCACAACAACCCACAGTATCGGTGTAGTGTGTATGTAAGCCAAATTAGATCAATACAACAATTGTATAAAAACTCACCACTTTGTGTGGCAGACACTGAGATACATTTTTTTCCTTTTAGGCTTCTTTCACACTAGCGTCGGAATGTCCCCGTCGCAATGCGTCGGGGAGAGATTCCGACGCTAGCGTTTAACGTGCTACACAATGGAGGCAGCGGATGCATTTCTCCGGCGCATCCGCTGCCCCATAGTAAGGTGCGTGGAGGTGGGGGCGGAGTTCCGGCCGCGCATGCGCGGTAGGAAAAAGTGGTCCGTCAGGAGCAAAAAACGTTACATGTAGCGTTTTTTGCTCCCGACGGTCCACCAAAGCACGACGCATCCGTCGCTCGACGGATGCGACGTGTGGCAATCCGTTGCAAATGCGTCGTCAATACAAGTCTATGGGGAAAAAACGCATCCTGCAAGCACTTTTGCAGGATGCGTTTTTTCTGCAAAACGACGCATTGTGACGGATTGCAGAAAACGCTAGTGTGAAAGTAGCCTTAGCAATGCTGTTTGCTTGTTGCAGCATGAACAATTAAAAAAGAATTGTAACTGAAATGCAGCTGCTGCATTGTAATCACTTGGATCCATCACGACTGCATGCTTCACCCTCTCTAACTCTCTTTATATCTCCCTTTAACTTGAATCTCTGTGTATTATTCTCCTTTCCATGTACTAAGCTTCTTGACTATTGCTGTTCCACAGTACAAGCTATTTGTCATATTTGTCCAATGTTTTATTGCTTTCCCTATATTTACTGCTAAACTGTGATCTCTGACATCTCATTATCCAGATTCGCCTCAAAATGGCTGTATTTCCTGGTTCTGCTTTTATACAGCTAATGATTGACCATCCTTAATGGCTGTGCTATTTTTGGACATGATAGCTGCACGGCATTATGGGGAAGCCAGTCAGGCCAATGCTGAAGTTGTGTGAGCCTTCTCTGGCTAATGCGATCTTCTGCAAAATGTGAAGTAATGGCGCACATATTTGGTGATTAACATGAAGTGAATAGCAAATTTTTTTCAAGTTTGGCATGCTAAGCGTATTTCAAAAAATTTAAAACAAGTTTGATTTGTATCAATCATCCTGTGTCATATTGTGTCAACTTTATACTGATACAGGAAAAATATACAGTATATCTTTGTATCGAGTCCTCAGAGTCCTCAGTGGTTGATAAAATGGAGTCTGACCCTACACAGGACTATTACAAGGAACTAGTTGGTATTTTGTCTGCCAGACAAATGCATAAGAGCCGATGACCTGATACCAGAGAGTCCAAGAATCGGGACATTCTATATGATTCCCCAAATCCACAAAATTGGAAATTTCTGAAGACTAATTATTTAATGTGTGGACACCCTTGCAGAGCATTGTTCTGGATGGATAGAGGGTATTCTTAGGAAAGGATGCACCCAGCTACAGTCAGGACACAACTGACCTATTGAATAAACTATCACCAATAGGTCCTCTACCAGAAGGAACCATCCTGGCCACCATGGATGAAGCATCTCTATACTCTAATATCCCACACCAGGATGGATTAAATGCCTGCAAAGTTTTCATGGAAAATTTAGGAGTTGATGCTGATTCTGTGGTGAAACTTACTAAATTCACCCTCACCACAATTACTTTGAATTTGATAAAAACATATACTGTATCTACAAGAGACTGGTACAACCATGGGAAGTCAAATGGCCCCACAGTATGCAAATCTTTTCATGGCCAAGCTTAAAAGTTACTTCTTGTCCTTATGTCCCATGAGGTCTCTTGCCTACTACTGTTACATTGTCGATATTTTAATCATCTGGACGGAGTCTGAGCAACAGCTAAAGATGTTCCATGAATATCACTGAACATCAAATTCATCCCACCATCAACTTAACACTCAACTACTCCTGTACTGAGTTGAACTTTTTGAACACCATCATTAAGCTGCAGAACAATGAAAAAGAGACGTCCCTGTACCAGAAGCCAATTGACCATCTAATACACCTTAAATGTGACAGTTTCCATCCAAAACACAGAAAAAGGCTCAATTGTTTATAGCAAAGCCATCAGATACGATCTGATATGTTCAAACTCTATCGACAAAGACAAACACCTTGGCAGCATCAGAAAGACCTTTGTGAACTAGGGCTATCATGCAAGAACAATTGAGAAACAGATTGCAAGAGCCACCAGAATATTAAGGCATCATCTCCTACATTATAAAGCTAAACAAGAAAGCAAACAGGTGCCTCTAGTAGTCACCTACAATCCAAATCTGGAGGTATTAAGGTGTTAAGGGGAGCTGCATGGAAACTGCAGCCTTTGTTAAAAAAGATGCCTGATTACAATCTATGTTTCCTGATACCAGGGCCAGACTGGGACTAAGGGTACCGTCACACTATAACATTTCGATCGCTACGACGGTACGATTCGTGACGTTCCAGCGATATCGTTACGATATCGCTGTGTCTGACACGCAGCAGCGATCAGGGATCCTGCTGAGAATCGTACGTCGTAGCAGATCGTTTAGAACTTTCTTTCATCGCTGGATCTCCCGCTGTCATCGCTAGATCGATGTGTGTGACACCGATCTAGCGATCTAGCGATGCGATCCAGCGATGCGTTCGCTTGCAACCAGGGTAAACATCGGGTAACTAAGCGCAGGACCGCGCTTAGTTACCCGATGTTTACCCTGGTTACAAGCGTTAAACTAAAAAAAAACAAACAGCACATACTTACATTCTGGTGTCCGTCAGGTCCCTTGCCGTCTGCTTCCCGCACTGTGACTGCCGGCCGTAAAGTGAAAGCAGAGCACAGCGGCTGTGCTTTCACTTTCACTTTACGGCCGGCAGTCACAGTGCAGGAAGCAGAGACGGCAAGGGACGTGACGGACACCAGATGTAAGTATGTGCTGTTTGTTTTTTTTTTAGTTTAACGCTTGTAACCAGGGTAAACATTGGGTAACTAAGTGCGGTCCTGCGCTTAGTTACCCGATGTTTACCCTGGTTACCCAGGGACCTCGGCATCGTTGGTTGCTGGAGAGCTGTCTGTGTGACAGCTCCCCAGCGACCACACTACGATTTACCTACGATCACGGCCAGGTCATATCGCTGGTCGTGATCGTAGGTAAATCGTATAGTGTGACGGTACCCTAAAATTCAGCCCTGGCATTTGAAGTTACACAGGCCCACTTGTCGCATGGTGAATATATAACATATTTGTGCACCTGTATGTCACAAGATGTGAGGTGCGTTCAACAAGCCTATATAGCATACAGTCCCAGATGGTCCAGTATTACAGCTCAGTCTTATTTATTGCTCCAAGGCCAGGGTCACACTAGCGTATAACATGGCTGAGTGCTATGTAATAAAACATCGTGTAGCACTCGGTCCAGTGTTATCCTTTGGTACAGCTCTTATCTGCGATTATTTTCTCATATCGATTCGGCATGAGAGAACAATCGTGGCATGCTGCGATAGGCAGCAACACTTGGCTCACTCGCACCCACACAAGTCTATGGATGCATGTGAAACATCGGACTGCACTCGGATGTCATTCCAGTGCAGTCCGATTTATGCCGAGACAGGTAATGGAGGAGATGGAGAAATTACTTTCTCCGTCTCCTCCACAGCTTTGCTCTGATTCTCCCACGTGAGAGGATCGGAGCACAGAGCATGACACTCATATCTGAGCTGGAGCCGAGGGTCATTGGCATATCGCATCCAATACACTCGCATCTGATGTTATACGCTTGTGTGATTCCAGCCTTTGTTGCAGTACCAAGAAAACTTGATACTTTACACACGCAGTAGGTAGACAATGTCTCGTAGACTATGAAGATGAAGCTGCGCTCTCCATAGTGCTATGGTCTGGTCCAAAGTGACCACATTAGCTATATTTTGCTTCTATGGGAAAAATGTGCACAGAAAATGTAGCATATCTGCAAGAAAAATGGACATGTTGGGAATTTGAAGCACGTACCGCAGGTCAGTTTACACTGCATAAAAAAGGAGATTTTTATACGGTAAATCCCATCCACATTGATGAACTGTAAGATGCTGCGTTTTTGATGCAACAAAAATATGTAGCTCCAAAAACACACCAATATCTGAAAAGAGGGCAGCGTTTTGGACACAGCGGACATGTGCTGTGTCCAAAGTGCTGCCTAAGGCTATGTGCACGTGTTGTGGATTTCTGTGCAAAGTTTTTGAAAAATCCGCGGATTTACCATGGATTTGTAGCGTTTTTTTTGTGGAGATTTCACGTGCATTTTACCACCTGCGGAGTCATATAAAGGAACAGGTGTAAAATGCTGCGGAATCTGCACAAAGAATTGACATGCTGCAGAAAATACAACGCAGCGTTTCCGCACGGTATTTTCCACACCATGGGCTCTGTGGATTTGGTTTTCCATAGGTTTCATGGTACTGTAAACAGGATGGAAAACTGCTGTGAATCCGCAACGTGTGCACATAGCCTAATACTGAACATCTACACATACCCTTAAAGTGAACCTGACAGCTAATATCTGCTGTGTGACTCATGGGCAGCATGTGTCCGGCACCGGCTGTACTATCTAAGCCAGGTATGTTTGTCTCTGAAACGCTGCATCATCACAGAGAAAGACATGTCTGATTTCTCCCCTCCGGCTGCCAATGACTGGTGTGTCTCTGTACTCGCACGCAGGAAGAAACTTGTCCCTCAGTGGGAGCGGATGGGGAGAAGCCACCAGGGACCCGCCTGTCGGACTAGTCACCAGTGTGGCTTCGGTGCTCGGCGGTTTTTAAAGTGTGTTTTCCCTGAAACGCAGCAGCATTTCAGAGTCATACCTTTCTGGAATCATACAGCCACTGTCTGATACATTCGACCTGTGGAATGAGCAGCATGCATCAGCCATCAGATTCCCTTTAAGATCCCATAGGTGCCATTTATGTCACATGGTTGACTATTATCCTTATCGCTTTGAGGAGAACTGTAACTCCCAGCATGTACAGAAACTCCTATGGCATGCTGGGAGTTCTAGTTCACCACAGGAGTGGTGATTTTCTTTTGAGTTAGGGTATGTTTTCACGGTCAGTAAATGCTGTGGATTGGATGCTGTGTACAGCCGCAGCGTCCAAATCGCAGCGTCCAGATGTTACAGCATAGTGGAGGGAATTTTATGAAATCCCACCTCCACTATGCGTGCAGGGACACCCACAGCTTCCCTGCGTATACGCACATGTGGTGTGTCTGTCTAGACCGCAGCATGTCTATTTATCTGGCGGAGACGCTATGTCTCTGCCAGATAAATATCACAGTCCAATGTTTAGGATACAGTGATTCCGCATGGTTCAATGAACACATGCAGAATCACGCACGTACAAAAGCCGGCAGCGCTTACGACGGAGCGGGTATGTGCTGCGTCCAAAGCGCTGCCAATACTGACCGTGGGAACCTAGCCTTAGGGTGTGTGCCCACGGGCCGGTTACATCCGGATTAGATGCGGATTGTACACTGCATACAACCATAGCGTTCAACCCGCAGCATCCAGATGTTACAGCACAGGGGAGGGGATTTTATGAAATCCTGTCTCCACTATGCATGCGAACATGCACGCGGCGGTCCTGCGTTTACAGAGATGCGGTGCGTCTTTTTAGAATGCAGCATGCCTGTTTACCTTGCTCCGATGCTCCGGTAAATCACAGGTCCCTATGCATAGGGTGCGGAGATTCCGGAGGTGTGCAATGAACACATCCGGAATCACAGCGCGTTCAGAAGGGGGCAGCGCTTTGGGAGGAGCTTGTTTTCCACTCCGTTCAAAGCGCCATAAGTCCGTACAGTGGACACAGATTTTTTTTCTTCTGAATTCTGTTTATGCTTGCTTTTTAGCAGCTTCTTTTTTCCTAGGTGCAACTTTGGGGCTTTCTGTGATTCAGCTCAGGACACTCACGTTAAGAATATCAGCAGCTCCTAAAGCTTTTCTGTCCGTGCCGCCTCGGTGGACAGGAGGAAGTGGGCGGTCTGATGTCCTGACCACCAGCTGCAGTAAGTGGCAGAGGTGGAGCAGCACAGAAGAGCAGAGCACGCCTCTCCCCATCCCCCCTGCCTGTCTCTATGTTACCTCACTGCAGCTGGTGATCAGGACAACAGACAGCAGCCGCAAACTTCATCCCCTGCAGCAGCAGTGATTTTAACAGAGCCGCGCGCTGCTGGCTGCAGAATCTGACGGCATGAAGGGGGCAACAGATCAAGTGGCCCACTACAGGGACCGGCCATTCTGGCATTTGCCAGAAATGCCCGATGGCCAGTCCGGCCCTGCCTGATACCCCACTTCTGTCTCTTAGGGTATGTGTCCACGTTCAGGATTGCATCAGTATTTGGTCAGGATTTTATGTCAGTATTTGCAAGCCAAAACCAGGAGTGGGTGATAAATACAGAAGTGGTGCATATGTTTCTATTATACTTTTCCTCTAATTGTTCCACTCCTGGTTTTGGCTTACAAATACTGACATAAAATCCTGACCAAATCCTGATGCAATCCTGAACGTGGACACATACCCTTAGGCAGCCTCCAAATCTAAGACGCATCATTTTCAGAGGCTCCCTTTCCTCTCCTAGAGCTACAGGATCCTTTCCCTGCAACCAGAAAAAAATTAAAATCTGTCCATTAATAATGACTGTGGACAAGATAAACAAGAAAAGGCTGCATGGCACTCCTTTCTTAGTGGTTGCTCAAATAGGATTCCACTCCACAAATAATGTAAAAATAGATTTGGCACTCAAAAATTGATTCAAAAACCTTAAAATATATTGTATTAGTACAGGTTCATCCACTGAATATACAACAATTTGACATTTCGGCCAATTTTGTGGCCTACATCAGAACAGGGGGACCACTTCAGAAAGTTTAGAACAGTGCTGGAAATGTGAACTCCTGGTCTAGAGATATGGACAAAATAAAAAATTCCCAACTCACATCAGTACTACAAGATCCCAGGTACCAAATATCCAACTGGGGATCTCTATGTAGGTGAAAAAGGGCAAAAACTTAAAACAAGTATGAATTCTCATCACCACATAACAGAAGAAAAAAGAATGGATCTACCTGTGGTCATACCTGATCACAGCATCATGGACATCAAATTACTTGTATTAAAAAGTAACTAAAAATTTCAGACAGAAAAATTTGGGAGCATAAACTTATGACAACCTTTGACATAATCAGTGCAGAAATCAATGTGTTGCCTAGTTTTATGTCTTTTTACATCAAAGATGGAATGTGCTCTTCAGAACTTTTGGGGGCATCACAACCAGACCTCAATTACAGATCAATAAAACTTTCACACTCCTTATCTATGAACCGTTCCAATATTTACGGCCACAACTGCTTCTCCTTCTCCCATATTGATAGTTCTGTTTCACGTCACTTGTCTTATCTATTTCATTATTCCTGTGCCTTTTTGTGTATAAATATGTGACTCTTCTTATTTTGTATTATTCTATGCCTGACAAAGAGACCTGAGTAGTCTCGAAAGCTTGCAGTTTGTTGCCATCTTTACAGTTAGCCATTAAAAGGTATCATCCACTTAGGACTCTCAAATTGTAATATTTTTCATTATACTGATAGTAATACAACTCCAAATAGTACATGAAGTGGAATAGTATATAGAGGAGTCACATTATGCTAATATAAACCTTTCATTAATTTTCTTCCTTAGGTTAGACACTATTACTATAGAACAGAATTTTTTCGTTGACTTGCTGTCTATGCAGGAGGCTATACGGTTGTGCTGTGTATATAGAGACACTATGTACATAGCATATCAATGCAGTTACTAGCATGGACAGGTGGCATGTAAACAAACACTGGCACATCTGCAGATAAAATCCATGAAATCATGGGGCTGGTTTATATTAGAGAGTTGCAGGAATATAGTCTTGGAATAAAAATTAAGAGGAAAAATAAATTGAAAAATATGTTTAACAAGTACATACATTAATAATGTGTATTATTCATGTTAGACTGCAAAACGTAATATGTTTAGCATGTAAAAAAATCACAGGAAAGCATAACTACAATCATGTATATATATAAATTTACAGAGTCAAAAAAGCCCACTAAGATAGCATATAGAAAAAGTATATGTCGAATATTTCTAACATATAATATGCCAAATAAGTCCAAAATAGTTACCAATAATAATGGAATTAAACAAAATAATTAAAACAAGGGATCCACGGTGAAGATTACAAGAACCAAGGGAAACATAGAAGCTAAAATTGTGTGTGGAAGGTTAGAAAATCATGATATAAACTAAATTCAGTACAATATACTACATGCATCAGAAAGTATAATTATGTTAAGAGTGTTTGGATTTGTGGGTAAAGGCCCCGTCACACATATCGACGCTGCAGCGATACCGACAACGATCCGGATCGCTGCAGCGTCGCTGTTTGGTCGCTGGAGAGCTGTCACACAGACAGCTCTCCAGCGACCAACGATGACGGTAACCAGGGTAAACATCGGGTAACTAAGCGCAGGGCCGCGCTTAGTAACCCGATGTTTACCCTGGTTACCAGCGAAGACATCGCTGAATCGGCGTCACACACGCCGATTCAGCGATGTCAGCGGGACCTCAACGATCAAAAAATGGCCCAGGCCATTCCGACACGACCAGCGATCTCACAGCAGGGGCCTGATCGCTGGTACGTGTCACACATAGCGAGATCGCTACTGAGATCGCTGTTGCGTCACAAAACTTGTGACTCAGCAGCGATCTCGCTAGCGATCTCGCTATGTGTGACGGGGCCTTAAGCGTTAGCACTGCTGAACTTATTAGCATACTTACACTTTCTGATGCATGTAGCAGATTGCTCCTAGGTACTTATTACTTGATAGCATTTAGCTACCATTACTAGTTTGTCCATATACAGCCCATGAGCATTTGTGTACAATTGCGGAATGGACATTATCTACATTTATACTGAATTGATTCTATTTAATATCATTACATGCTATCCTTACAGTCACATTTGTAGGCCCCTCTTCCTTTGTCACTTGAGTCTTTACTGTAATTCCATTGTCATGTATTTTGTACTTATTTGGTATATAATAAAATTTAACATATATTTTTCATCTTGGTGGGCCTTGTGACTCTATAGTTATAGGACTTCCTACACTGGAGTCTTCCCATTTATTTCTATGTAATGTAATTTGGGGTCTAAAGTCCCTTTGCCTTTTCATATTGACTATTTGAATAGTAAAAATAGAATCCTGAGCACTGCTATATTGACCTAGTATAGTGGCTATACATTGGCTTGCAAAAGTACTCAACCCCACCTCTCAGCTTTTTATCTATTTTGTTACATTACGTTCTGTGTTTAAATATGTTTGTAATCTGATTTGTGTGTGATGTATCAGCACTAAATGGTCTTAGTTGGTGAAGTGAAGTGAGAAAAATATAGGCATAAATTAAATTTAGAGGATTAAATAACTAAAACTTGGCATGTGCATATGTATTCCCCTTTTTGCTATGAAGCTCCTAAAGATATCTGGTGCAAGCAATTACCTTCATAAATCAAATGTTTAGTCAACAGAAATCCACTTGTGTGCAATCTTAGGGTACCGTCACACTATACGATTTACCAAAGATCACGACCAGCGATACGACCTGGCCGTGATCGTTGGTAAGTCGTAGTGTGGTCGCTGGAGAGCTGTCACACAGACAGCTCTCCAGCGACCAACGATGCCGAGGTCCCCGGGTAACCAGGGTAAACATCGGGTTACTAAGCGCAGGACCGCGCTTAGTAACCCGATGTTTACCCTGGTTACCAGCGTAAAAAAAAAAAACAGTACATACTTACATTCCGGTGTCTGTCCCTTGCCGTCTGCTTCCCGCACTCACTGACTGCCGGCCGTAAAGTGAAAGCACAGCACAGCGGTGACGTCACCGCTGTGCTCTGCTTTCCCTTTACGGCCGGCAGTCAGTGAGTGCGGGAAGCTGATGGCAAGGGACCTGACGGACACCGGAATGTAAGTATGTAGTGTTTGTTTTTTTTTACATTTACGCTGGTAACCAGGGTAAACATCGGGTTACTAAGCGTGGCCCTGCGCTTAGTAACCCGATGTTTACCCTGGTTACAAGGGAACGCATCGCTAGATCGGTGTCACACACACCGATCTAGCGATGACAGCGGGAGATCCAGCGACGAAAGAATGTTCCAAACGATCTGCTACGACGTACGATTCTCAGCAGGATCCCTGATCGCTGCTGCATGTCAGACACAGCGATATCGTATGGATATCGCTGGAACGTCACGAATCGTACCATCGTAGCGACAAAAGTGCCACTGTGTGACGGTACCCTTAGTGTCACATGGCCTGCCAGTATATAAACACGTTTTCTTAAAGGCCACAGAGGCTGCAACACCATTAGGCAAGAGATACCACTAACGAAACAATGAAACAACACCATGAAGACCAAGGAAATCTCCAAATAAGTCAGGGACAAAGTTATTGAGAAGTACAAGTCATGGTTGGGTTGCAAAATCCCAATCTCTGATGATCCCCCAGAGCACAATTAAATCCATTTTAATCAAATGGATAGAACATTGTACCACAACAAACGTGCCAAGAGACGGCCACCCACCAAAACTCTCAGCCTGGTCAAGGAGGACATTAATTAGAGAGGCACCACATAGACCAAAGGTAACTCTAAAGGAGCTACAGAGTTCCCAAACAGAAACTGAAGTATCTGTCTATACAACCACAAAAAGTCATACACTTCATAGAGGTGGAATTTATGGAAGTGTGGGCAGAAAAAACTTTTATTTGTAATTGTAAGACTCATTTTGAGTTTGCCAAAAGACATGTGGGAGACTTCCCAAATGTATGGAGGAAGGTGCTGTGGTCAGATGAGACAAAAATTGAAAATTTTGATCATGAAGGTAAATGGTATCTCTGGCACTAAAGCAATATAGCTCGTCACACCAAGAACACCATCCCCAAAGTGAAACGTGGTGGGGGCATCATCATGCTGTGGAGATATTTTTTGGTAGCAAGGACAGAGTCAGTGATTTGACATTGGGATGGAGGTTCACCTTGCAACAAGACAATGACCCAAAGCATACTGCTAAAGCAACACTTGAATAGTTGGAGTAGTATGGGAAATGTGTAAATATTCTAGAGTGGCCTAGTTAAAACCCAGACCTTAATCCAATTGAGAATCTGTGGTCAGACTTGAAGATTGCTGTTCATGAGAGGAAACTATCTAACTAGAAGGAGCTGGAGTAGTTTTGCCTTGAGGAATAGACAAAAATCCCAGTGGCATGATGTGGAAAGCTAATGGAGACTTTTCCATAGTGACTTGCTGTTAGGGTCGGCGGAATGCACTAAATAAGATATAATAATAAAGTGTGTTCTCCGCCGTGCAGAGATGGTATACTGAAGCTAAGAGGACAATGGCAAAACAGCAGCGAGCGTACCTGACTCGCACTGAGTTAAACGTCACTCAGCAGAGAAGCACGTGGCTGTGCGGATCTCACACAGAAACGGGAAAGAAACTCTGCAGCAGAGCTCTGTTAATAGGCACACAGCCGCAAACAGATAATGGCGCTAAACGAGAACCCTGTTAACTTGACAGGTTTTTGCTACCTCACTGAGGCAAGGGAACCAGTAGTGGATTCAAACACAGCACATACACACACAGAACTCCTCTCCAGAGAAGCCAGAATTCTAAAGGCTAAATGCCAGCTCTGGACCCACACAAACAATCTCCTCTCTGGAGGTGCCAGAATTCTAAGGCCCTAGGCCAGCCCTGTGACATGCAAACAAGTCCACACTACCATTAGGTTCCACACTCTCACAGAACATAAATGATCTTAGCGCACCGACAGGCACGCCAAAGATCCTTTTATAGTTTTTGCCAATCAGACAGGACCTTGTTCACGGGCCAATCCGAAGCCGGACCTGAGCATGTGATGGCCAACCACCAATGAGAAGTCGCTCACTGCTGTCTATTATTAGTTACCATAGCTGAACCTGGAGAGGCAGCGGTAACCATGTGCACAGACTGAGTCTGAGCAAGACAATGAGACTGATGTCTTTGCTGAGCAGAATCCACTGTGGTCGGGATTGAATGGGAGACGGCAGAGGAAGATAGGGCTTGGGATCTATCATGTGCAGAGGAAGAATCCCAACCCCTAACACTTGCAGCTGTAATTGCTGCAAAAGGAGGCTGTACAAAGTACTGACTTTAGGGCGATTAATAGTTATGCACATTGAAGTTTTCAGTTACTATGTCCGATTTGCTGTTTGCTTCAAAATAAAAAGAAAATTGCATGTTCACGGTTCATGATCTGATGCAAACCCTCCAAAAAAACTGAAATTTCAGGTTGTGAGGAAGAAAAACAAGAAAAATACCAATGGGGTAAATACATTTGCAATTCATTGTATTTGGACACTGGCGGCATTATGTAGACGTCTATGGGGTGACTGATAATATCCTTCAGGATTCATTTATTGCACTATAGTCCACTACTCTAAGTAAGTGTCACAAAAAAAACAAAAAATAAATAATAAAAAAAGTTAACAGCAACAACACGGGTGTTTTCTAGCTACTGGTCCACTAAAGTGTGATGGGTACTGGTAACGTAGGCAACCTATCCAAATATAGCATGGAGTAATAGTATACACATGTCAGCTAGTTGTGCATCTATATGAGGGACAGCAAAATTAAATATATCACTCACAACAATATAAATTATACATTCAGTATAAAATAGCTAGTGCATAATTGCTAAATCCCTTATACAATATAAGCGAATAGACTAGGGTAAGCCAATGATAGATAGATAGATAGATAGATAGATAGATAGATAGATAGATAGATAGATAGATAGATAGATAGATAGAAAAGTGTCTCAAGGTATACCAAGTATAAGGTATCATAATCATAATGATTTAATAGACGTACAGAGTGGAGGAGTACATCCAAAGAGACAACCTTACCCATCATAACCCGTGTGGATTAGAGCAAATAGCATCCCCAACGCGCCTTTCATTTATTGTTAAATTGCATGACACTATTATTTTGGAAATATAGTAATTTGTTTGAGCTGTGTTGTGGTACAGTATGCCTTGCATTGTTTTTTGCTCTTGGTAATTTATGAAACGTCGTTCATTAAGGCCCAATTTGGAAATCTTGCTCAGTTTTCTAGAAATAGCAATGTCAGGGACAGTGAATAAACTAGTTTGCTCACAGGAAAATACAATTAGTTAATTTGAAATACATAGATTATTTTACATGTAACCATGAAAACCTGAAAACAAGATTGACAAAGTAATGTTTGTAGTTCCTGAACTGAAATATTATGGATCACAAACTCTAGTTACAATCAAACATCACTTATCAATCAGGTAATATATCAAAAAAGCAATATACTGTAGAAGAATATGGTCAATGGATAACATTTCCTAATTTTCCCCTTGAATTCCTTATTGTGCTTACTGCCCCTACTTGACTTCAGAGATTTGTACCCTACATGTCATTTAATGGTGCTCCAGCTCACTACTATCTCAACTTTTTAGACCTTGAACATATATATATCGTCAAAATGCACAACAAGTAAAAAAGTTAATCAATCAACCACATAATAACATCTAATTATTATGATTAATATAAATTTTTATCCAAGCAGAAATTATTTGTATTTATATCAGAAAACAATTGGTAATCTTCAAATGTATTTTAGCTGGGGAGCAAATTTTTGTCTGTTTTTTTTTTTGTGCAAAAAGTTTATAAGACCTTATGGAATGTTAGTGTCTGGGGGCCTCCAAAGACCATGTCCATTCCCACTTCCGTCTAATGCATCATTCCTCTGCAATGTGAGTCAACCTCACCTGGAACACGTTTATTGTTTACATGATAACATCACTGTATCTCAATGTGAACCTCATCAGTCTAATAGAGATGCTCATTACTCTTATAACCGCCGCAATGAAATATACATGTATCAAATTGCCGTTGGAAGAGCTGTTGACATATTGTGACACACCACGTAAAGTGAGCTAAAAAAAAGTATGCAAAAGTGTAATCGTGCTATTAAAGGGTGTTCCTGGTTCAGTGGAAGCAAGGAGTTGACTTAGATTATCAGGAAAAATATTAAATGCTTTCAAGAATATATGAAAGAACATAAAACATGATAGACGGTGAAATAAAAGTTCAAGAAAAATGTTTGTTGAGTCATGCTACAATTTAGAAAATGCATTTCTTTTTTTAAAAACCTTTCACATGTCAAATAAATGCTCTGAAAACACAAAGACTATTGGAGAGCTTATTCTATCGCAGCCAAATCTTTATCTATGTTACCACCTTTATAAAATATCAGAGTTGATACAATTTGAAATATATTCAAATAATTTAACAGGTATACAAGGCTGGCCATTTAGTAGAAAATTATAATACGGTACTTTAATATCAGCCAAGTTTTCAAAAATGACGTAAATAAATAAGATAATACAAAATAGCGTACCAAAAAAAGATATACATATTTATGGACTATTTTAATTATTTCTAAGCATTAATATGCAGCCCACTCTATGTCTCAGGCAAAAACAATATCAGCAAATGACAGCAACTTTAACAAGTGTCATACAGATCAGCGTCACAGAAGTCACGTGGCTTACAAGCAACCTCGCTAGAAGGAGCGAACATAAAGACAATTTGATTAAATAAACACCAATATCTTTCCTAGAATATTCTTGGCATATAGAAGCGTGCAATTGTTTAGTTCTGCTTTTACCTTTTTCACTTTCCTGTTTTTCACTAACCTGTTTTAGATCGTCTTCTGATCACAAACACTCCATGTTCACGATTCACTTTCTTTACAGGATACAGAACAATGGTGTCAGCTTTTCTGGATGAAATTTCCTAAACAGGCTGCTATCTCTACACGCGTTTCTACCATATGCTATAGAATATTACCTTTACTCAATGGCGACAGGGCTGCCTACCATCAGATCGATTTACTAAACAAACTAAAAACGTGGGTGGGGATGTTAAACAGTAACTACTGTAGTAAACCACAGTGCAAAATGAAAGCTACCAGTATTGCACGGTCTTTCCTTTAGGAAACGGGCTTAGAAATCACTAACATAGTGGGTAGAGGGGTTAGAAATGAGTCGTGGAAAATCATTTATATTTCATTTACAAGAATACATTATAAATTAAGCATAATTATATTATTACTATTGCTTTATAATGTTGCTTTAGGTGAATTTTTGTAATGTTTTTGCCAAGAGTCCTAATATTGTATTATCATGAATTGTGATTGTGCTTGAAAAAGGTATGCTTAGACAAAATGATATTGGCTGCACTAAGGACAGAAGACAATATGTAACTGTAATCTGTAAGCAGACCTTTGGAATATGTTGATTCTAAATTAATATATAATATATGTATAAATAAATCAAAAAATGTAATTAAAATTGTAATTTTTATTACTAAGACCAATATTAAAGAACAAGCCATCAGGCAATCACACATTCAAATCTCTTAAAGGGAACGAAGAAAAAATAAGAGAAAATTAATAAGAAAACAAGAAAAAAATGATTGAATCACCCCACCCACTTTTCTTTTACCAATCCAAAAATAAGGAATGATGAAAGTAAAAAAAACTGATATATCCGCAACTATTTTTTTTAACTGCCTTTGGCTCGATCTCAAGTCACGGTAATGGATGAATGAGCTGTAGGAAGATTGATCTTGCGCAAGCCTAGATAGGTCCACCTGGGTCTTCTCCACCATTATCTTGATAGTACCAACCCATCGGGTTGCTGGTCTTCCTCTTTGCCTTTTTTCTTCTATTCTTCTGACAATGATGTTCATATCCACTGATAGCTCTCGTCGTATTATGTGTCCAATGTCCACTTCATCCCAAACCTCACCACAGTCTTCATGCCAACCCTAACCCATCTCTTCAACCTATCACTAACAACTGGTGTTTTCCCCTCAAGCTTTAAACATGCCTCAATCACACCTATCCTCCAAAAGCCCTCTCTTGACCCATCCTCTTTACCTAGCTATCGCCTATATCCCCTATATCACTTCTCCCCTATGCCTCAAAACATTTCGATGTCAGTTCTGCCAATCTAAAAACTTCAAAAACGAAATGGCGCAGGACAAAACATTCCCTTCCTGCTGCAAGATAGGGTGCATGCAACTACGTCCCATTCGTATGGATGATCAATTAGTCAAGTTGATGAAAGGAGAGCATCAGCACTCTAATAACTTTATGGCTAATATAAGGCAATACAATAGCTCGCTTGCTTTGGCATCAATGGGAGCACAAGTAGTGCCACCTCCTGGGCATGGTCCATGCTGTTTTCGAATTCATGGACAAATTTACCACAGAACTGACCAATAGCATCCCGCTGTGGGTAGTACTCCCAAGATTTATATCTTGGACAGTGAAGAAGCATTAAGTACAAGAAGTCAAGCAATTAAAAAGTGCCTCCCAGCACTGCTATCATCTCTTGGAGAGAAAATGAAAGCAATTAATCCACTCACAAGAGCCTTCACAATGATGAGGGAATTTGAAATAGAGGAAGAGAGGATTGCTGAATTAGAAAATTGCGATCCACTCGAAATAACAATGTAAATTATAAATGACTACAACAATGACCAGAGGCGCTACAGTGCACCAAGGTGCAATGAAGTAGCTATAATTTATCAAAATACAATGGGTGAACCCCCATTTAATAGGGACTTCAGAGTTCACCTCAAAAGTGAAAACCAAACTGTTCAAATCATCTTTCTTCCCAAAAAGTGTGATGCAATGACATATCCACTTCTATTCCCATATGGGGACAGTGGATAGACAATAAATTTGACAATTCCAATTGCCCTAAGTGTGAAACATCAAGGAATTGGTGACATTCATCTACCATCCATACCAGTGGATCAAGATCGACAAGATCTGCAGTATTATGCATACAGGCTTGCCATTTGTGACGAGTTCAATCCCCTTTTAAATGCTGGGAAGTTGATGCAACAATTTATCATTGACAATTACGTCAAAATTGAATCCGACAGGATCGAATATATAAAACAAAATCAAAAGGCATTACGCGTCGACAGTTATGCCAGCGTTAGTGATCACATCCATAATGCTGCATTACACCAAGGGCTAAAAACAGGGACACCAGTAATTTTACTGTCCACTTTCATTGGAAGCCCAAGAGCTATGCAGCAAAATTACCAAGACGCCATGACAATTGTCTGAAAATTCGAAAAGCCAGATCTTTTTCTTATGATGACCTGTAACTAGTGTTGAGCATTCCGATACCGCAAGTATCGGGTATCGGCCGATACTTGCGGTATCGGAATTCCGATACCGAGATCCGATACTTTTGTGGTATCGGGTATCGGTATTGGATCCATAGGGATGTGTAAAATAAAGAATTAAAATAAAAAATATTGATATATTCACCTCTCCGGCGGCCCCTGGACATCACGCTGGTAACCGGCAGGCTTCTTTGTTTAAAATGAGCGCCTTTAGGACCTGCGAATGACATCGCGGCTTCTGATTGGTTGCGTGCCGCTCATGTGACCGCCACACGACCAATCAGAAGCCGCGACGTCATTCTCATTCACTAAACTCCTAATTCTAGGAATTTAGGACCTGCGAATGACGTTGCGGCTTCTGATTGGTCGCGTGGCGGTCACATGAGCGGCACGCAACCAATCAGAAGCCGCGACGTCATTCGCAGGTCCTAAAGGCGCTCATTTTAAACAAAGAAGCCTGCCGGTTACCAGCGTGATGTCCAGGGGCCGCCGGAGAGGTGAATATATCAATATTTTTTATTTTAATTCTTTATTTTACACCTTAATATGGATCCCAGGGCCTGAAGGAGAGTTTCCTCTCCTTCAGACCCTGGGAACCATAGAGGATACCTTCCGATACTTGGTGTCCCATTGACTTGTATTGGTATCGGATATCGGTATCGGAGATATCCGATATTTTTCGGGTATCGGCCGATACTATCCGATACCGATACTTTCAAGTATCGGACGGTATCGCTCAACACTACCTGTAACCCAAAGTGTAAAGAAGTTAATGAAAACTTAGAACCATGGCAAAGGCTAGAGTTCAGACCAGATTTGGTTGCACGAGTATTTAAAATCAAACTCCAAGCCGTGCTTAATGACATTTTGAAAAAACACATTTTTGGCCATGAAGTTGCCTATGTGCATGTAATAGAATTTCAAAAGCGTGGACTACCACATGCTCACATGCTCTTAATCCTCGGAGAGGAAGATGATTCATGGCCCATGTGGCAAAGATCAACCTCGTGCTATATGCATGACGGATGGTCAATGCACAAAAAAATTCCCAAAGGAATTTAATACAGAGATAAACCCCAATGTTGATGGTTATCCACAGTACCGTCGACGCAATACTGGTAAAACCAGACGAGGAGCGCAAGAAATCGACAATAGATGGGTAGTTCCATACAACCCTTATTTATTACTCAAATACAATTGCCACATCAATGTTGAGATATGTGCTTGAATAAAAAGTGTTAAATATCTTTTCAAATATATATAAAGGACATGACTGTGCCAATATCAAGTTTGATACATTAAACTGGAAAGAACCAGCCATGTACCTAGATTCTCCGTATATAAGCGCCCCTAAGAGCATGTGGAGAATCAAAAAAAATAAAATGCATGATGCTTCACATACCATTAAAAGGCTTGCTGTTCACCTTAAAAACATGCAGCAAGAGTTTTTCAAAGATGGTAATGTGGATATGGTTATTTCAGACTCAAAAGCCTCTACTCTGCAGGCTTATTTTGAGCTAAACAGAGTTGAAGCTTCCGCCCATCAGTATTTGTACAGCGAAATCCCTGAACACTATGTCAGGGATAGAAAAGCTGTACTAGAAGGCTGGAAAAAACGACGGGCTCAATTTGGGAAAACAATTGCCTGAATGTATACAGTCTTTAACAGATGGTGAGCTATATTATCTAAGACTCCTTTTACTTCACGTAAGAGGAGCAAAGTCTTATGCTGACATAAGGACTGTCAATGGAGTTGTACATGACATGTATAAAAATGCGTACATTGATCTTCATCTTTTGGAAGACAATTCCCAATGGGAAGACGGTATAAAGGATGCAATCGCTTTCCAAATGCCCTACCTACTTTGCAAATTATTTGCTATAATTTGTGTATATGGAGAACAAGCTAAACCATTGGCATTATGGCAAAAATATAAAACCAAATTTATGGAGGATTACACCAGGCGGTATACTCCAGAAATTGCTGAGCAACTGGCTCTTCATGATATTAATGAAGTGCTCTTAAGCAATAAAAAGTCCTGTGCTGACTACGGATTGCCAACTCCAGTAAATGTTCCATATGAAATACTGTACCAACTGAATTATGTTGCTATAAAGCAGGAGGCTGAGCAATTGAAAGCTATGCTTAATGAATCTCAGAAATCAGCTTTCGATGCAAGTATGCAAGCAGTCAATGCTGCATCACAGCCAGACGACACTAGCTCACACTGTTTTTTTCTGGACGGCCCAGGAGGCAGTGGGAAGACATTTTTGTACAACTGCTTGCACAAGACACTACAAGCAGAAAAGAAGTCTATTCTCTCAGTAGCCTCCACTGGATTGGCGACTACATTACTATAAAATGGTAGCACCTACCATTCCAAGTTTGGCCTTGGAATTACAACAAATGAGACCACAGTATCAAAAATTAAGCCAACCTCACTCCTCAGGAGCTTAAGGAGTCATTTGTCGTTATCTGGGACAAAGTAACAATGACTCCCTGTTTTAATATGAACGCTGTGGATAATTTGCTCCTAGACATATGTGGAAAAAAAAGACCATTTGGTGGAAAAGTTTTCATAAACGGTGGTGACTTTCATCAAACCCTACCAATAGTGGAAGGTGGAAAAAGAGCCCAAATTGTACAGTCCACCATTAAATACTCAAAATGGAATAAGTTTTCACGGTTACAGTTACACCAGAATATGAGAATGTCTAAGGATGAAGTTGAGTACAACTCATGGTTACTGAAACTTGGCAATGGAGAGTTGTCAAATGTATATGGTCTACCAGAAGACACAATTGAAATCCTGAATTCTTTTATTGAAGAGGGTGATTTAATTACAGCTATTTTTGGCAACTCAATTGAGATTACCAATGCAACGGTAGAATCAATTGCCAATAAAGCAATTCTTACGCCATTGAATGATGACGTTCACGCCTTGAATGACAAAATTTTTAGTCAAGTTCATGGTGGACACTCAACATATCGCTCCATCAACACAATTGCTGAAGAGGAGGGTGTGATTCTCACAGATCACCCTGTAGAGTTTCTAATCTCTTTGAATCCGACTGGGATGCCTCCTCATGAACGAAAGCTGAAACCAGGAGCTTTAATTATGCTCCTGCGTAATCTTAACAGAAAGTATGGCCTTTGTAATGGCACAAGGCTTTATGTGAAAAGCTTAAAAGCAAACGTTATTCATGCAGTTGCTTTAAATGGAAAAGCAAAGGGTCAGACAGTTCTTATTCCAAGAATTAACCTGATTTCCAAAGATAAAAACTTGCCAGTCCAGATGTGGCGGTGTCAGTTTCCTGTTAAGTTGGCTTTTGCAATGACCATCAATAAATCTCAGGGACAGTCCTTGGATATTGTAGGAATTTATTTGCCTCTCCCAGTGTTTTCACACGGGCAGTTATATGTGGCTTTCTCCAGGGGAAGGAAAAGCCAACAAATAAGGGTCAAAATATTTGAGACACAGAGCAGGGTAAACTTATTCCTAACATTGACAAATGGTTTACTGTTAACTGTGTGTACAAAAAAGACTTTTATTAAGCTTTTTAACAATTGTAAAAGCCCAAAAATTTTGTACACAAAAGCGGGACTAACTCCTAGCCGCTGTCTACATACCAAACATTGGGCATGGGCAGGGCCTTGGGGGCAGATCCCAAGTGCGCTCAACCATGTGAAATAGCTTACGCTCAGGAACATTGAGGAATAGCGCTATTGAATAGCTCTACATGTTCATTTCCTTTAGGAATAGGGCTATGGGATGGCTCTACCCATTCACTTTCTTCATGGATAGAGCTATTGGATAGCTCTTCCGGAACAGTTTTAATTATAGATCTTTTTCATACACAAGTTAGGAGTGGCAGAAGAGGTACACCAGGTATTTATATTTGCTATTAGTCTGCACATACGCCAGTCTGGTTCGTGGGTACACCCCATTTCGTGGTTCGTAATCACCGCGCGTGCCCGAAGGGCTCGCAATCACTCGTATGTATTAAAATGTTCCAAAAACTAAATTTATAACACTACTTGGGTACTACAGTACTTAATTAAGCTCATATAGTATATTCAAAAGTATAGTCTCTACTTGAAGAGCTCTGCGCTAATAGTGGAACTCCTCCTTCATTTCATATTTCCATAATTCATATTAGGTGCTGAATTTTCTTTAAAGATGAGCAACTAGATTTGCACTGACCTGGTCCAACATCATGTCTATATTTCAAAAACCTGACCTGCACATCCAAACATAGACTGAGTGTGAACAGGTGCTGAACCCAGAGTCGCCAACTCGTATATAGTTAAGTAAAAAGGGCAGCACACTGCAGCGCCAAAACATGCAAACTTGAAAACACGAAATTTGAACTGCATTACTGCACTAGAAATATGAAAAATGAGAGCCTTTAGCACATAAAAATGGCCATATTTATGTGTACCTCGTAGCCACTTTACGGCATCTCTCTTATACGAGGTCCTACGCTTGACCTACCTCACCGAGAATAAACGTCTCCATCTGAATGGGTACATGTGAAACCTCTTCTTGGACTCAAATTCTCTCTTTCTGTGGAGGGGTATTGGACCTACTATAATTAAAACACCTGTGGCTAGGAGGCGGGGAGTGCACGATCAGAAGGCTAAAGAATACATTTCAAAAACCTGACCTGCACATCCAAACATAGACTGAGTGTGAACAGGTGCTAAACCCAGAGTCGCCAACTCGTATATAGTTAAGTAAAAAGGGCAGCACACTGCAGCGCCAAAACATGCAAACTTGAAAACACGAAATTTGAACTGCATTACTGCACTAGAAATATGAAAAATGAGAGCCTTTAGCGCATAAAAATGGCCATATTTATGTGTACCTCGTAGCCACTTTACGGCATCTCTCTTATACGAGGTCCTACGCTTGACCTACCTCACCGAGAATAAACGTCTCCATCTGAATGGGTACATGTGAAACCTCTTCTTGGACTCAAATTCTCTCTTTCTGTGGAGGGGTATTGGACCTACTATAATTAAAACACCTGTGGCTAGGAGGCGGGGAGTGCACGATCAGAAGGCTAAAGAATACATTTCAAAAACCTGACCTGCACATCCAAACATAGACTGAGTGTGAACAGGTGCTGAACCCAGAGTCGCCAACTCGTATATAGTTAAGTAAAAAGGGCAGCACACTGCAGCGCCAAAACATGCAAACTTGAAAACACGAAATTTGAACTGCATTACTGCACTAGAAATATAAAAAATGAGAGCCCTTAGCGCATAAAAATGGCCATATTTATGTGTACCTCGTAGGCACTTTACGGCATCTCTCTTATACGAGGTCCTACGCTTGACCTACCTCACCGAGAATAAACGTCTCCATCTGAATGGGTACATGTGAAACCTCTTCTTGGACTCAAATTCTCTCTTTCTGTGGAGGGGTATTGGACCTACTATAATTAAAACACCTGTGGCTAGGAGGCGGGGAGTGCACGATCAGAAGGCTAAAGAATACATTTCAAAAACCTGACCTGCACATCCAAACATAGACTGAGTGTGAACAGGTGCTGAACCCAGAGTCGCCAACTCGTATATAGTTAAGTAAAAAGGGCAGCACACTGCAGCGCCAAAACATGCAAACTTGAAAACACGAAATTTGAACTGCATTACTGCACTAGAAATATGAAAAATGAGATCCTTTATCGCATAAAAATGGCCATATTTATGTGTACCTCGTAGCCACTTTACGGCATCTCTCTTATACGAGGTCCTACGCTTGACCTACCTCACCGAGAATAAACGTCTCCATCTGAATGGGTACATGTGAAACCTCTTCTTGGACTCAAATTCTCTCTTTCTGTGGAGGGGTATTGGACCTACTATAATTAAAACACCTGTGGCTGGGAGGCGGGGAGTGCACGATCAGAAGGCTAAAGAATACATTTCAAAAACCTGACCTGCACATCCAAACATATACTAAGTGTGAACAGGTGCTGAACCCAGAGTCGCCATCTCGTATATAGTTAAGTAAAAAGGGCAGCACACTGCAGCGCCAAAACATGCAAACTTGAAAACACGAAATTTGAACTGCATTACTGCACTAGAAATATGAAAAATGAGAGCCTTTAGCGTATAAAAATGGCCATATTTATGTGTACCTCGTAGCCACTTTACGGCATCTCTCTTATACGAGGTCCTACGCTTGACCTACCTCACCGAGAATAAACGTCTCCAAGTGGCTACGAGGTACACATAAATATGGCCATTTTTATGCGCTAAAGGCTCTCATTTTTCATATTTCTAGTGCAGTAATGCAGTTCAAATTTCGTGTTTTCAAGTTTGCATGTTTTGGCGCTGCAGTGTGCTGCCCTTTTTACTTAACTATATACGAGTTGGCGACTCTGGGTTCAGCACCTGTTCACACTCAGTCTATGTTTGGATGTGCAGGTCAGGTTTTTGAAATGTATTCTTTAGCCTTCTGATCGTGCACTCCCCGCCTCCTAGCCACAGGTGTTTTAATTATAGTAGGTCCAATACCCCTCCACAGAAAGAGAGAATTTGAGTCCAAGAAGAGGTTTCACATGTACCCATTCAGATGGAGACGTTTATTCTCGGTGAGGTAGGTCAAGCGTAGGACCTCGTATAAGAGAGATGCCGTAAAGTGGCTACGAGGTACACATAAATATGGCCATTTTTATGCGCTAAAGGCTCTCATTTTTCATATTTCTAGTGCAGTAATGTAGTTCAAATTTCGTGTTTTCAAGTTTGCATGTTTTGGCGCTGCAGTGTGCTGCCCTTTTTACTTAACTATATACGAGTTGGCGACTCTGGGTTCAGCACCTGTTCACACTCAGTCTATGTTTGGATGTGCAGGTCAGGTTTTTGAAATGTATTCTTTAGCCTTCTGATCGTGCACTCCCCGCCTCCTAGCCACAGGTGTTTTAATTATAGTAGGTCCAATACCCCTCCACAGAAAGAGAGAATTTGAGTCCAAGAAGATGTTTCACATGTACCCATTCAGATAGAGACGTTTATTCTCGGTGAGGTAGGTCAAGCGTAGGACCTCGTATAAGAGAGATTCCGTAAAGTGGCTACGAGGTACACATAAATATGGCCATTTTTATGCGCTAAAGGCTCTCATTTTTCATATTTCTAGTGCAGTAATGCAGTTCAAATTTCGTGTTTTCAAGTTTGCATGTTTTGGCGCTGCAGTATGCTGCCCTTTTTACTTAACTATATACGAGTTGGCGACTCTGGGTTCAGCACCTGTTCACACTCAGTCTATGTTTGGATGTGCAGGTCAGGTTTTTGAAATGTATTTTTTAGCCTTCTGATCGTGCACTCCCCGCCTCCTAGCCACAGGTGTTTTAATTATAGTAGGTCCAATACCCCTCCACAGAAAGAGAGAATTTGAGTCCAAGAAGAGGTTTCACATGTACCCATTCAGATGGAGACGTTTATTCTCGGTGAGGTAGGTCAAGCGTAGGACCTCGTATAAGAGAGATGCCGTAAAGTGGCTACGAGGTACACATAAATATGCCCATTTTTATGCGCTAAAGGCTCTCATTTTTCATATTTCTAGTGCAGTAATGCAGTTCAAATTTCGTGTTTTCAAGTTTGCATGTTTTGGCGCTGCAGTGTGCTGCCCTTTTTACTTAACTATATACGAGTTGGTGACTCTGTGTTCAGCACCTGTTCACACTCAGTCTATGTTTGGATGTGCAGGTCAGGTTTTTGAAATGTATTCTTTAGCCTTCTGATCGTGCACTCCCCGCCTCCTAGCCACAGGTGTTTTAATTATAGTAGGTCCAATACCCCTCCACAGAAAGAGAGAATTTGAGTCCAAGAAGAGGTTTCACATGTACCCATTCAGATGGAGACGTTTATTCTCGGTGAGGTAGGTCAAGCGTAGGACCTCGTATAAGAGAGATGCCGTAAAGTGGCTACGAGGTACACATAAATATGGCCATTTTTATGCGCTAAAGGCTCTCATTTTTCATATTTCTAGTGCAGTAATGCAGTTCAAATTTCGTGTTTTCAAGTTTGCATGTTTTGGCGCTGCAGTGTGCTGCCCTTTTTACTTAACTATATACGAGTTGGCGACTCTGGGTTCAGTACCTGTCCACACTCAGTCTATGTTTGGATGTGCAGGTCAGGTTTTTGAAATGTATTCTTTAGCCTTCTGATCGTGCACTCCCCGCCTCCTAGCCACAGGTGTTTTAATTATAGTAGGTCCAATACCCCTCCACAGAAAGAGAGAATTTGAGTCCAAGAAGAGGTTTCACATGTACCCATTCAGATGGAGACGTTTATTCTCGGTGAGGTAGGTCAAGCGTAGGACCTCGTATAAGAGAGATGCTGTAAAGTAGCTACGAGGTACACATAAATATGGCCATTTTTATGCGCTAAAGGCTCTCATTTTTCATATTTCTAGTGCAGTAATGCAGTTCAAATTTCGTGTTTTCAAGTTTGCATGTTTTGGCGCTGCAGTGTGCTGCCCTTTTTACTTAACTATATACGAGTTGGCAACTCTGGGTTCAGCACCTGTTCACACTCAGTCTATGTTTGGATGTGCAGGTCAGGTTTTTGAAATGTATTCTTTAGCCTTCTGATCGTGCACTCCCCGCCTCCTAGCCACAGGTGTTTTAATTATAGTAGGTCCAATACCCCTCCACAGAAAGAGAGAATTTGAGTCCAAGAAGAGGTTTCACATGTACCCATTCAGATGGAGACGTTTATTCTCGGTGAGGTAGGTCAAGCGTAGGACCTCGTATAAGAGAGATGCCGTAAAGTGGCTACGAGGTACACATAAATATGGCCATTTTTATGCGCTAAAGGCTCTCATTTTTCATATTTCTAGTGCAGTAATGCAGTTCAAATTTCGTGTTTTCAAGTTTGCATGTTTTGGCGCTGCAGTGTGCTGCCCTTTTTACTTAACTATATACGAGTTGGGGACTCTGGGTTCAGCACCTGTTCACACTCAGTCTATGTTTGGATGTGCAGGTCAGGTTTTTGAAATGTATTCTTTAGCCTTCTGATCGTGCACTCCCCGCCTCCTAGCCACAGGTGTTTTAATTATAGTAGGTCCAATACCCCTCCACAGAAAGAGAGAATTTGAGTCCAAGAAGAGGTTTCACATGTACCCATTCAGATGGAGACGTTTATTCTCGGTGAGGTAGGTCAAGCGTAGGACCTCGTATAAGAGAGATGCCGTAAAGTGGCTACGAGTTACACATAAATATGGCCATTTTTATGCGCTAAAGGCTCTCATTTTTCATATTTCTAGTGCAGTAATGCAGTTCAAATTTCGTGTTTTCAAGTTTGCATGTTTTGGCGCTGCAGTGTGCTGCCCTTTTTACTTAACTATATACAAGTTGGCGACTCTGGGTTCAGCACCTGTTCACACTCAGTCTATGTTTGGATGTGCAGGTCAGGTTTTTGAAATGTATTCTTTAGCCTTCTGATCGTGCACTCCCCGCCTCCTAGCCACACGTGTTTTAATTATAGTAGGTCCAATACCCCTCCACAGAAAGAGAGAATTTGAGTCCAAGAAGAGGTTTCACATGTACCCATTCAGATGGAGACGTTTATTCTCGGTGAGGTAGGTCAAGCGTAGGACCTCGTATAAGAGAGATGCCGTAAAGTGGCTACGAGGTACACATAAATATGGCCATTTTTATGCGCTAAAGGCTCTCATTTTTCATATTTCTAGTGCAGTAATGCAGTTCAAATTTCGTGTTTTCAAGTTTGCATGTTTTGGCGCTGCAGTGTGCTGCCCTTTTTACTTAACTATATACGAGTTGGCGACTCTGGGTTCAGCACCTGTTCACACTCAGTCTATGTTTGGATGTGCAGGTCAGGTTTTTGAAATGTATTCTTTAGCCTTCTGATCGTGCACTCCCCGCCTCCTAGCCACAGGTGTTTTAATTATAGTAGGTCCAATACCCCTCCACAGAAAGAGAGAATTTGAGTCCAAGAAGAGGTTTCACATGTACCCATTCAGATGGAGACGTTTATTCTCGGTGAGGTAGGTCAAGCGTAGGACCTCGTATAAGAGAGATGCCGTAAAGTGGCTATGAGGTACACATAAATATGGCCATTTTTATGCGCTAAAGGCTCTCATTTTTCATATTTCTAGTGCAGTAATGCAGTTCAAATTTCGTGTTTTCAAGTTTGCATGTTTTGGCGCTGCAGTGTGCTGCCCTTTTTACTTAACTATATACGAGTTGGCGACTCTGGGTTCAGCACCTGTTCACACTCAGTCTATGTTTGGATGTGCAGGTCAGGTTTTTGAAATGTATTCTTTAGCCTTCTGATCGTGCACTCCCCGCCTTCTAGCCACAGGTGTTTTAATTATAGTAGGTCCAATACCCCTCCACAGAAAGAGAGAATTTGAGTCCAAGAAGAGGTTTCACATGTACCCATTCAGATGGAGACGTTTATTCTCGGTGAGGTAGGTCAAGCGTAGGACCTCGTATAAGAGAGATGCCGTAAAGTGGCTACGAGGTACACATAAATATGGCCATTTTTATGCGCTAAAGGCTCTCATTTTTCATATTTCTAGTGCAGTAATGCAGTTCAAATTTCGTGTTTTCAAGTTTGCATGTTTTGGCGCTGCAGTGTGCTGCCCTTTTTACTTAACTATATACGAGTTGGTGACTCTGGGTTCAGCACCTGTTCACACTCAGTCTATGTTTGGATGTGCAGGTCAGGTTTTTGAAATGTATTCTTTAGCCTTCTGATCGTGCACTCCCCGCCTCCTAGCCACAGGTGTTTTAATTATAGTAGGTCCAATACCCCTCCACAGAAAGAGAGAATTTGAGTCCAAGAAGAGGTTTCACATGTACCCATTCAGATGGAGACGTTTATTCTCGGTGAGGTAGGTCAAGCGTAGGACCTCGTATAAGAGAGATGCCGTAAAGTGGCTACGAGGTACACATAAATATGGCCATTTTTATGCGCTAAAGGCTCTCATTTTTCATATTTCTAGTGCAGTAATGCAGTTCAAATTTCGTGTTTTCAAGTTTGCATGTTTTGGCGCTGCAGTGTGCTGCCCTTTTTACTTAACTATATACAAGTTGGCGACTCTGGGTTCAGCACCTGTTCACACTCAGTCTATGTTTGGATGTGCAGGTCAGGTTTTTGAAATGTATTCTTTAGCCTTCTGATCTTGCACTCCCCGCCTCCTAGCCACACGTGTTTTAATTATAGTAGGTCCAATACCCCTCCACAGAAAGAGAGAATTTGAGTCCAAGAAGAGGTTTCACATGTACCCATTCAGATGGAGACGTTTATTCTCGGTGAGGTAGGTCAAGCGTAGGACCTCGTATAAGAGAGATGCCGTAAAGTGGCTACGAGGTACACATAAATATGGCCATTTTTATGCGCTAAAGGCTCTCATTTTTCATATTTCTAGTGCAGTAATGCAGTTCAAATTTTGTGTTTTCAAGTTTGCATGTTTTGGCGCTGCAGTGTGCTGCCCTTTTTACTTAACTATATACGAGTTGGCGACTCTGGGTTCAGCACCTGTTCACACTCAGTCTATGTTTGGATGTGCAGGTCAGGTTTTTGAAATGTATTCTTTAGCCTTCTGATCGTGCACTCCCCGCCTCCTAGCCACAGGTGTTTTAATTATAGTAGGTCCAATACCCCTCCACAGAAAGAGAGAATTTGAGTCCAAGAAGAGGTTTCACATGTACCCATTCAGATGGAGACGTTTATTCTCGGTGAGGTAGGTCAAGCGTAGGACCTCGTATAAGAGAGATGCCGTAAAGTGGCTACGAGGTACACATAAATATGGCCATTTTTATGCGCTAAAGGCTCTCATTTTTCATATTTCTAGTGCAGTAATGCAGTTCAAATTTCGTGTTTTCAAGTTTGCATGTTTTGGCGCTGCAGTGTGCTGCCCTTTTTACTTAACTATATACGAGTTGGCGACTCTGGGTTCAGCACCTGTTCACACTCAGTCTATGTTTGGATGTGCAGGTCAGGTTTTTGAAATGTATTCTTTAGCCTTCTGATCGTGCACTCCCCGCCTCCTAGCCACAGGTGTTTTAATTATAGTAGGTCCAATACCCCTCCACAGAAAGAGAGAATTTGAGTCCAAGAAGAGGTTTCACATGTACCCATTCAGATGGAGATGTTTATTCTCGGTGAGGTAGGTCAAGCGTAGGACCTCGTATAAGAGAGATGCCGTAAAGTGGCTACGAGGTACACATAAATATGGCCATTTTTATGCGCTAAAGGCTCTCATTTTTCATATTTCTAGTGCAGTAATGCAGTTCAAATTTCGTGTTTTCAAGTTTGCATGTTTTGGCGCTGCAGTGTGCTGCCCTTTTTACTTAACTATATACGAGTTGGCGACTCTGGGTTCAGCACCTG
The DNA here is from genome assembly GCF_032444005.1 of Ranitomeya imitator. Taxonomy (NCBI): domain Eukaryota; kingdom Metazoa; phylum Chordata; class Amphibia; order Anura; family Dendrobatidae; genus Ranitomeya; species Ranitomeya imitator. The sequence continues at coordinate 461,450,210 of NC_091287.1, read as the reverse complement.
TTCACACTCAGTCTATGTTTGGATGTGCAGGTCAGGTTTTTGAAATGTATTCTTTAGCCTTCTGATCGTGCACTCCCCGCCTCCTAGCCACAGGTGTTTTAATTATAGTAGGTCCAATACCCCTCCACAGAAAGAGAGAATTTGAGTCCAAGAAGAGGTTTCACATGTACCCATTCAGATGGAGACGTTTATTCTCGGTGAGGTAGGTCAAGCGTAGGACCTCGTATAAGAGAGATGCCGTAAAGTGGCTACGAGGTACACATAAATATGGCCATTTTTATGCGCTAAAGGCTCTCATTTTTCATATTTCTAGTGCAGTAATGCAGTTCAAATTTCGTGTTTTCAAGTTTGCATGTTTTGGCGCTGCAGTGTGCTGCCCTTTTTACTTAACTATATACGAGTTGGCGACTCTGGGTTCAGCACCTGTTCACACTCAGTCTATGTTTGGATGTGCAGGTCAGGTTTTTGAAATGTATTCTTTAGCCTTCTGATCGTGCACTCCCCGCCTCCTAGCCACAGGTGTTTTAATTATAGTAGGTCCAATACCCCTCCACAGAAAGAGAGAATTTGAGTCCAAGAAGAGGTTTCACATGTACCCATTCAGATGGAGACGTTTATTCTCGGTGAGGTAGGTCAAGCGTAGGACCTCGTATAAGAGAGATGCCGTAAAGTGGCTACGAGGTACACATAAATATGGCCATTTTTATGTGCTAAAGGCTCTCATTTTTCATATTTCTAGTGCAGTAATGCAGTTCAAATTTCGTGTTTTCAAGTTTGCATGTTTTGGCGCTGCAGTGTGCTGCCCTTTTTACTCAACATCATGTCTAGTCCTCTATGGCAGCCGGGATCCTCAGCCAAGCAACAAGGCCTCACAAAGAATGCCAGGTCATTGATTTCAGGTACAAAGTTGAAGATCGCCTGCCATAGAGGACTGGATAGGATGCCAGACCAGGGCACAAGATTCAAATTGCTCATCTCTGAATATCTATTGTAGTATTGAATGGTAGAGCAAAAAATCTGTGACTCTCTTTATTGTGGTATATGTCATCTCTAGGGATGAGTGAACCTGAACTGGAAAGTTTGGGGTCCATACCAAACACCTAGTGTCCATTACCCAACCCCGACTTTTTACTGTACGTCTGTTTTGCTGTTCGGGTTCGCCAGTCTAATAAAGTTTTATGGAAAGCTGAAGTGCAGCCAAATAACATGATTTTAGACTGTGGGTTGTTCCAGAGCCATCAAATATTGGCATGGCTGTGATTGGCTGTCGCAGCACGTGATCCGGACTGGATAATGGCCGGATCATGAGTGCAGCCTCCGTTATGCTCTCATTGGTGTAGGGATTGAACACAGCTGAGGTGACAGAAAGATTCTGACTGTGCATTCTGCAAAAAAAAAATGCTGTGTGTACTCTGTAACCCATTATCTGTGCTAGTACTGTGTTGAAAACCACTGTTTGTACTCTGCAAACCTATCTGTGAGAGTACTGTGTTAAAATCCGCTGTGTGTACTCTTCACTACTGATGGGCAAGCACTAAAATGCTCAGGTGCTCATTGCTCAGGTCGAGCAAATTGGAATACTCAGGTACTCGACCCGAGCAACGAGCCCAATGTAAGCCTATGGGGAGCCCGAGCATTTTTGCCCTGACCCACCAGAGCGTCTTTTTAGGGTCTAAAAACATCAGAAATTGATGGGAAAAGTGCTCAAATCACATGGGAACATCATGGGGAAGACCCAAGGAAGCATTTCTGACTTCCAGGTCACTGGTGTGAACAATGTTGTCATAGTCTTACGCCACTTTTCCGGGTGCACACTAAAGCATACAAAAACCAAGCCAAAATTGATTTTCCTGGGAAATACAGTTAGGGCCAGAAATATTTGGACAGTGACACAAGTTTTGTTATTTTAGCTGTTTACAAAAACATGTTCAGAAATACAATTATATATATAATATGGGCTGAAAGTGCACACTCCCAGCTGCAATATGATAGTTTCCACATCCAAATTGGAGAAAGGGTTTAGGAATCATGGCTCTGTAATGCATAGCGTCCTCTTTTTCAAGGGACCAAAAGTAATTGGACAATGGACTCTAAGGGCTGCAATTAACTCTGAAGGCGTCTCCCTCGTTAACCTGTAATCAATGAAGTAGTTAAAAGGTCAGGGGTGGATTCCAGGTGTGTGGTTTTGCATTTGGAAGCTGTTGCTGTGAGCAGACAACATGCGGTCAAAGGAACTCTCAATTGAGGTGAAGCAGAACATCCTGAGGCTGAAAAAAAAGAAAAAATCCATCAGAGAGATAGCAGACATGCTTGGAGTAGCAAAATCAACAGTTGGGTACATTCTGAGAAAAAAGGAATTGACTGGTGAGCTTGGGAACTCAAAAAGGCATGGGCGTCCACGGATGACAACAGTGGTGGATGATCGCCGCATACTTAATTTGGTGAAGAAGAACCCGTTCACAACATCAACTGAAGTCCAGAACACTCTCAGTGAAGTAGGTGTATCTGTCTCTAACTCAACAGTAAAGAGAAGACTCCATGACAGTAAATACAAAGGGTTCACATCTAGATGCAAACCATTCATCAATACCAAAAATAGACAGGCCAGAGTTAAATTTGCAGAAAAACACCTCAAGAAGCCAGCTCAGTTCTGGAAAAGTATTCTATGGACAGATGAGACAAAGATCAACCTGTACCAGAATGATGGGAAGAAAAAAGTTTGGAGAAGAAAGGGAACGGCACATGATCCAAGGCACACCACATCCTCTGTAAAACATGGTGGAGGCAACGTGATGGCATGGGCATGCATGGCTTTCAATGGCACTGGGTCACTTGTGTTTATTGATGACATAAGAGCAGGCAAGAGTAACCGGATGAATTCTGAAGTGTACCGGGATATACTTTCAGCCCAGATTCAGCCAAATGCTGCAAAGTTGATTGGACGGCGCTTCATAGTACAGATGGACAATGACCCCAAGCATACAGCCAAAGCTACCCAGGAGTTCATGAGTGCCAAAAAGTGGAACATTCTGCAATGGCCAAGTCAATCTCCAGATCTAAACCCAATTGAGCATGCATTTCACTTGCTCAAATCCAGACTTAAGACGGAAAGACCCACAAACAAGCAAGACCTGAAGGCTGCGGCTGTAAAGGCCTGGCAAAGCATTAAGAAGGAGGAAACCCAGCATTTGGTGATGTCCATGGGTTCCAGACTTAAGGCAGTGATTGCCTCCAAAGGATTTGCAACAAAATATTGAAAATAAAAATATTTTGTTTGGGTTATGTTTATTTGTCCAATTACTTTTGACCTCCTAAAATGTGGAGTGTTTGTAAAGAAATGTGTACAATTCCTACATTTTCTATCAGATATTTTTGTTCAACCCTTCAAATTAAACGTTACAATCTGCACTTGAATTCTGTTGTAGAGGTTTCATTTCAAATCCAATGTGGTGGCATGCAGAGCCCAACTCGCGAAAATTGTGTCACTGTCCAAATATTTCTGGCCCTAACTGTATGTTAAGGAACATCCTTTCCAGGGACATGATTTGTATTTAAGGCAAAATAAATAACCTAAAACAAAAATGTTCCTACAACATTTGGACTATGTTCAAGCATAGCGTTTTTGAGGCGTTTTTCAACTTTAGCATTGCTTTCAACCAAGACAAATGCATTCACTAGGAAATGTAATTTTAACATTTTACAACCTCAGCTAGCCATGTGATGTGTGTCACATCACATCAGACACATCCTGTTTCATTTATGAAGCAGGGGCTGTTAAAGGAAGAGGGCCATCAGGAAGACTTAATATTCTTAAAGGGACAGCAGTTGGTCCTCACTATTGTTAGAGCGCTATCAACTGGCTATACTTTGTTGTTCCTATTAATAAACAGTGGGTCTCCTATACTGTTAGTGCCTATGAATTGAATGCAAGTCCTGCCCCAAATTTGGACGCACCCCAATAATCCATTGAACAGACATCCTGGATGGCCACATGAAACCAAAGTTCCCATTCTTATTTATTTGGTACTGCCATACTGTTAGCCTATGCATGGAATGCAAGGTCTGCCCTGCCCCAAAGTTACAACCACCCAAATAAAACTTTGAACCAAAGTAGTGGATGGCCACAAGAAACCAAAGTTCCCATTCTTATTTACTTGGTACTGCTATACTGTTAACCAATGCCTGGAATGCAAGGCCTACCCTGCACCAAAGTTACACTCACCCCAATAACTCTTTGAACCAACATAATGGATGGCCACATAAAACCAAGGTTCCCATTCTTATTTATTTGTTACTGTCATGCTGTTACCCTATGCATTGAATGCAAGGCCTGCCATGTCACAAAGCAACACGTACCCCAATAACAATTTGAACCAACGTACTGGATGGCCACATGAAACCAAAGTTCCCAATTTTATATATTTGTTACTGCCATACTTTTAGCCTATGCATTGAATGCAAGGTCTGCCCTGCCTCTAAGGAACACACACACCCATAACTGTTATGTTTGCTAATGACAGGTGTTATGAAGGCAATCCAGAAACACAGTGTGCTTAGCGATCAGAGCGCACACAGTGATCTGACAAATACCCAAAAATACAAGAACGAGCTCTGAGACGTGGAAACTCTGTAGACTGCACACCTGATCCTATCCTAAACACAACTAAAAGCGGCTGTGGATTGCGCCTAACAACTACCTAGGCAACTCGGCACAGCCTAAGAAACTAGCTAGCCTGAAGATAGAAAAATAGGCCTGACTTGCCCCAGAGAAATTCCCCAAAGGAAAAGGCAGCCCCCCACATATAATGACTGTGAGTAAGATGAAAAGACAAAACGTAGGGATGAAATAGATTCAGCAAAGTGGGGCCCGATATTCTAGGACAGAGCGAGGACAGTAAAGCGAACTTTGCAGTCTACAAAAAACCCTAAAGCAAAACCACGCAAAGGGGGCAAAAAAAGCCCACCGTGCCGAACTAACGGCACGGCGGTACACCCTTTGCGTCTCAGAGCTTCCACCAAAACAAAAGACAAGCTGGAAAGAAAAAAAGCAACAAAAAAGCAAAAGGCACTTAGCTATACAGAGCAGCAGGTCACAGGAACAATCAGGAGAAGCTCAGATCCAACACTGAAACATTGACAAGGAGCAAGGATAGCAGCATCAGGCGGAGTTAAGTAATGAAGCAGTTGACGAGCTCACCAGAACACCTGAGGGAGGAAGCTCAGAAGCTGCAGTACCACTTGTGACCACAGGAGTGAATTCAGCCACAGAATTCACAACAGTACCCCCCCCTTGAGGAGGGGTCACCGAACCCTCACCAGAGCCCCCAGGCCGACCAGGATGAGCCGCATGAAAGGCACGAACAAGATCGGAAGCATGAACATCAGAGGCAAAAACCCAGGAATTATCTTCCTGAGCATAACCCTTCCATTTAACCAGATACTGGAGTTTCCGTCTAGAAACACGAGAATCCAAAATCTTCTCCACAATATACTCCAATTCCCCCTCCACCAAAACCGGGGCAGGAGGCTCAACAGATGGAACCATAGGTGCCACGTATCTCCGCAACAACGACCTATGGAATACATTATGTATGGAAAAGGAGTCTGGGAGGGTCAAACGAAAAGACACAGGATTGAGAACCTCAGAAATCCTATACGGACCAATAAAACGAGGTTTAAATTTAGGAGAGGAAACCTTCATAGGAACATGACGGGAAGACAACCAAACCAGATCCCCAACACGAAGTCGGGGACCCACACGGCGTCTGCGATTAGCGAAAAGTTGAGCTTTCTCCTGGGACAAGATCAAATTGTCCACTACCTGAGTCCAGATCTGCTGCAACCTATCCACTACAGAATCCACACCAGGACAGTCCGAAGACTCAACCTGTCCTGAAGAGAAACGAGGATGGAACCCAGAATTGCAAAAAAAATGGAGAAACCAAGGTAGCCGAGCTGGCCCGATTATTAAGGGCGAACTCAGCCAACGGCAAAAAGGACACCCAATCATCCTGGTCTGCAGAAACAAAACATCTCAGATATGTTTCCAAGGTCTGATTGGTTCGTTCGGTCTGGACATTAGTCTGAGGATGGAAAGCCGAGGAAAAGGATAGGTCAATGCCCATCCTACCACAAAAGGCTCGCCAAAACCTTGAAACAAACTGGGAACCTCTGTCAGAAACAATATTCTCAGGAATGCCATGCAACCGAACCACATGCTGAAAGAACAAAGGTACCAAATCAGAGGAGGAAGGCAATTTAGCCAAGGGCACCAGATGGACCATTTTAGAAAAGCGATCACAGACCACCCAAATGGCTGACATCTTTTGAGAAACGGGAAGGTCAGAAATGAAATCCATCGAAATATGTGTCCAAGGCCTCTTTGGGACCGGCAAGGGCAAAAGCAACCCACTGGCACGAGAACAGCAGGGCTTAGCCCTAGCACAAATCCCACAGGACTGCACAAAAGTACGTACATCCCGTGACAGAGATGGCCACCAGAAGGATCTAGCCACTAACTCTCTGGTACCAAAGATTCCAGGATGACCAGCCAACACCGAACAATGAAGTTCAGAGAAAAGTTTATTAGTCCACCTATCAGGGACGAACAGTTTCTCTGCTGGACAACGATCAGGTTTATTCGCCTGAAATTTTTGCAGCACCCGCCGCAAATCAGGGGAGATGGCAGACACAATGACTCCTTCCTTGAGGATACCCGCTGGCTCAGATAAACCCGGAGAGTCGGGCACAAAACTCCTAGACAGAGCATCCGCCTTTACATTTTTAGAGCCCGGAAGGTACGAAATCACAAAGTCGAAGCGGGCAAAAAATAACGACCAACGGGCCTGTCTAGGATTCAAGCGCTTGGCAGACTCGAGATAAGTCAAGTTCTTATGATCAGTCAATACCACCACGCGATGCTTAGCTCCTTCAAGCCAATGACGCCACTCCTCGAATGCCCACTTCATGGCCAGCAACTCTCGATTGCCCACATCATAATTACGCTCAGCGGGCGAAAACTTCCTGGAAAAGAAAGCACATGGTTTCATCACTGAGCAATCAGAACCTCTCTGTGACAAAACCGCCCCTGCTCCAATCTCAGAAGCATCAACCTCGACCTGGAACGGAAGAGAAACATCTGGCTGACACAACACAGGGGCAGAACAAAAACGACGCTTCAACTCCTGAAAAGCTTCCACAGCAGCAGAAGACCAATTAACCAAATCAGCACCCTTCTTGGTCAAATCGGTCAATGGTTTGGCAATGCTAGAAAAATTACAGATGAAGCGACGATAAAAATTAGCAAAGCCCAGGAACTTTTGCAGACTTTTCAGAGATGTCGGCTGAATCCAATCCTGGATGGCTTGGACCTTAACTGGATCCATCTCGATAGTAGAAGGGGTAAAGATGAACCCTAAAAATGAAACTTTCTGCACACCGAAGAGACACTTTGATCCCTTCACAAACAAAGAGTTAGCACGCAGGACCTGAAAAACCATTCTGACCTGCTTCACATGAGACTCCCAATCATCTGAGAAGATCAAAATGTCATCCAAGTAAACAATCAGGAATTTATCCAGATACTCACGGAAGATGTCATGCATAAAAGACTGAAACACAGATGGAGCATTGGCAAGTCCGAACGGCATCACTAGATACTCAAAATGACCCTCGGGCGTATTGAATGCAGTTTTCCATTCATCTCCTTGCCTGATTCTCACCAGATTATACGCACCACGAAGATCTATCTTAGTGAACCAACTAGCCCCCTTAATCCGAGCAAACAAGTCAGATAACAATGGCAAGGGATACTGAAATTTAACAGTGATCTTATTAAGAAGGCGGTAATCAATACACGGTTTCAGCGAACCATCCTTCTTGGCTACAAAGAAGAACCCTGCTCCCAGTGGTGATGACGATGGGCGAATATGTCCCTTCTCCAGGGATTCCTTCACATAACTGCGCATAGCGGCGTGTTCGGGCACGGATAAATTAAATAATCGACCTTTAGGGAATTTACTACCAGGAATCAAATTGATAGCACAATCACAATCCCTATGCGGAGGTAGAGCATCGGACTTGGGCTCTTCAAATACATCCTGATAATCAGACAAGAACTCTGGGACCTCAGAAGGGGTGGATGACGAAATCGACAAAAATGGAACATCACCATGTACCCCCTGACAACCCCAGCTGGATACCGACATGGAATTCCAATCCAATACTGGATTATGGGTTTGTAGCCATGGCAACCCCAACACGACCACATCATGCAGATTATGCAACACCAGAAAGCGAATAACTTCCTGATGTGCAGGAGCCATGCACATGGTCAGCTGGGCCCAGTATTGAGGTTTATTCTTGGCCAAAGGTGTAGCATCAATTCCTCTCAATGGAATAGGACACCGCAAAGGCTCCAAGAAAAACCCACAACGTTTAGCATAATCCAAATCCATCAGATTCAGGGCAGCGCCCGAATCCACAAACGCCATGACAGAAAACGACGACAAAGAGCATATCAAGGTAATGGACAGAAGGAATTTGGACTGTACAGTACCTATGACGGCAGACCTAGCGGACCGCTTAGTGCGCTTAGGACAATCAGAAATAGCATGAGTGGAATCACCACAGTAGAAACACAGACCATTCAGACGTCTGTATTCCTGCCGTTCAACTCTAGTCATAGTCCTATCGCACTGCATAGGCTCAGGTTTAACCTCAGGCAGTACCGCCAAATGGTGCACAGATTTACGCTCGCGCAAGCGTCGACCGATCTGAATGGCCAAAGACAAAGACTCATTCAAACCAGCAGGCATAGGAAATCCCACCATGACATCCTTAAGAGCCTCAGAGAGACCCTTTCTGAACAAAGCTGCCAGCGCAGATTCATTCCACTGAGTGAGTACTGACCATTTCCTAAATTTCTGACAATATACTTCTATATCATCCTGACCCTGGCACAAAGCCAGCAAATTTTTCTCAGCCTGATCCACTGAATTAGGCTCATCGTACAGCAATCCGAGCGCCAGGAAAAACGCATCGACACTACTCAATGCAGGGTCTCCTGGCGCAAGAGAAAATGCCCAGTCTTGAGGGTCGCCGCGCAAAAAAGAAATAATAATCAAAACCTGTTGAATAGGATTACCAGAAGAATGAGGTTTCAAGGCCAGAAATAGCTTACAATTATTTTTGAAACTTAGAAACTTAGTTCTATCTCCAAAAAACAAATCAGGAATAGGAATTCTTGGTTCTAACATAGATTTCTGATCAATAGTATCTTGAATTTTTTGTACATTTATAACGAGATTATCCATTGAAGAGCACAGACCCTGAATATCCATGTCCACACCTGTGTCCAGAATCACCCAAATGTCTAGGGGAAAAAAAAAAAGTGAACACAGAGCAGAAAAAAAAAAAAAAATGATGTCAGAACTTTTTCTTTCCCTCTATTGAGAATCATTAGTTGGGCTCCTTGTACTGTTCTGTTTGCTAATGACAGGTGTTATGAAGGCAATCCAGAAACACAGTGTGCTTAGCGATCAGAGCGCACACAGTGATCTGACAAATACCCAAAAATACAAGAACGAGCTCTGAGACGTGGAAACTCTGTAGACTGCACACCTGATCCTATCCTAAACACAACTAAAAGCGGCTGTGGATTGCGCCTAACAACTACCTAGGCAACTCGGCACAGCCTAAGAAACTAGCTAGCCTGAAGATAGAAAAATAGGCCTGACTTGCCCCAGAGAAATTCCCCAAAGGAAAAGGCAGCCCCCCACATATAATGACTGTGAGTAAGATGAAAAGACAAAACGTAGGGATGAAATAGATTCAGCAAAGTGGGGCCCGATATTCTAGGACAGAGCGAGGACAGTAAAGCGAACTTTGCAGTCTACAATAAACCCTAAAGCAAAACCACGCAAAGGGGGCAAAAAAAGCCCACCGTGCCGAACTAACGGCACGGCGGTACACCCTTTGCGTCTCAGAGCTTCCAGCAAAACAAAAGACAAGCTGGAAAGAAAAAAAGCAACAAAAAAGCAAAAGGCACTTAGCTATACAGAGCAGCAGGTCACAGGAACAATCAGGAGAAGCTCAGATCCAACACTGAAACATTGACAAGGAGCAAGGATAGCAGCATCAGGCGGAGTTAAGTAATGAAGCAGTTAACGAGCTCACCAGAACACCTGAGGGAGGAAGCTCAGAAGCTGCAGTACCACTTGTGACCACAGGAGTGAATTCAGCCACAGAATTCACAACACATAACCCTTTGAACAAACTTACTGGATGACCACATGAAACCAAATTTCCCAATTTTATTTATTTAATACTGCTATATTGTTAGCCTAGGCATTGAATGCAAGGCCTGCTCTGCCCCAAAGTTACACTCACCACAATAACCCTTTGAACCAACGTAATGGATGGCCACATAAAACCAAAGTTCCCATTCTTATTTATTTGTTACTGTCATGCTGTTACCCTATGCATTGAATGCAAGGCCTGCCCTGTCACAAAGCAACACGCACCCCATAATAGATGGCCAAATGAAACTAAAGTTCCCATTTTTATTAATTTGCTACTCCAATAATTTTAGCCTACATTGAATGTACAGTAAGGCCTGCCCTGCACCAAAGTTATATGCACCCCAATAACCCTTTGAACCAACATACTATATGGCCACATGAAACCATAGTTCCCATTCTTATTTATTTGGTACTGCCACACTGTTACCCTATGCAATGAATGCAAGGCCTGCCCTGCCCCAAAGTTATATGCCCCCCAATAACTCATTAAACCAACGTACTGGATGGAAACATGAAACCAAAATTCCCATTCTTATTTATTTGGTACTGCCATACTGTTAACCTATGCCTTGAATGCAAGGCTTGCCCTGCCCCAAAGTAACACGCACCCAAATAACCCTTTGAACCAACGTAATGGATGGCCACATGAAACCAAAGTTCCCATTCTTATTTATTTGGTGCTGCCATACTGTTTGACTATACATTTAATGCAAGGCCTGCCCTGCCCCAAAGTAACATGCACCCCAATAACCCTTTGAACCAACGTACTGGATGGCCACATGAAACCAAAGTTTCCATTCTTATTTATTTGATGCTGCCATACTGTTAGACTATACATTTAATGCAAGGCTTGCCCTGCCACAAAGTAACACGCACCCAAATAACCCTTTTAACCAACGTACTAGATAGCCACATGAAACCAAAGTTCCCATTTTTATTAATTTGCTATTCCCATAATGTTAGCCTATGCATTGAATGCAAGGCCTGCCTTGACCCCAAAGTTACACGCACCCTAATTAACCTTTTAACCAACATACTGGATGACCACATGAAACCAAAGCTCCCTTTCTTATTTATTTGGTATTGCCATACTGTTAGCTTCTGCATTTAATGCAAGGCCTGCCATGCCCCAAAGTTACACGCACCCCAATAACCCTTTGAACCAACGTACTGGATTGTCACATGTAACCAAAGTTCCCATTTTTATTTATTTGGTACTGGCATATTGTTAGCCTATGCATTCTATGCAAGGCATTCCCTGCCCCAAAGTAACATGCAGCTCAATAACCCATTGAACCAACTTACTGGATGGCCACATGAACCAAAGTTCTCATTCTTATTCATTTGGTACTGTCATACTGTTAGCCTATGCAATGAATGCAAGGCCTGCGCTGCCTCAAAGTAACATGCACCCCAATAACCCTTTGAACCAACTTACTGGATGGCCAGATGAACCAAAGTTCCCATTCTTATTTATTTGGTACTGCCATACTGTTGACTTAGACATTGAATGCAAGGCCTACCCGGCCCCAAAGTAACACACACGTCAATAACCCTTTGGAACCAACATACTGGATGGCGACATGAAACCAAAGTTCCCATTTTTATTTACTGTATATACTCGAGTATAAGCAGACCCAAGTATAAGCCGAGGCACCTAATTTTGCCACGGAAAACTGGGTAAGCTTATTGACTGAAGTATAAACTGGGTACGCATTGTCCCCTCATTCCTGTCCTGCTATGCGTGGCTCCCACTTTCCTGTCCTGCTCTGTGTGGCTCCCCTGGTCCCCTTGTTGTATGCATGGCTCCCCTGTCCCATTTTGTATGCATAGCTTGGCTCCCCCATCCCATCCTTGAATGCATGGCTCCCCCCATCCCATCCTTGTATACATGACTCTGCACCCTCATCCAATCTTTGTATGAATGGCTCCCACCATCCCATCTTGTATGCATGGCTCATCTCCCCTGTCCCATCCTTGTATGCATGGCTGGGCTCCCCCATCCCATCCTTGTATGCATGGCTCAGCTCGGCTCCCTCCGTCCTTCCCTGTCCTCTCCAATCCTCCCCTTTCATACTCACTCTCCTTGTGCATCGTTGCATGTCCCTGCATCTTCGTTGTCCCAATGGCTGCTCTTCCTCTGCTGAGTGGTCACATGGTACCGCTCATTAAGATAATGAATATGCGCTCCATTCCTAAGTGAGTGGAGATGCGTGCATATTCATTACCTTAATGAGTGGTACCACATGAACACTCAGCACAGGAAGCACTGCTGCATCGGAACAATGGAGATGCAGGGATGCTCAGGAACAGCGCAAGGAGGACGAGTATGACATCACAGCCGTCGGCTCCTGCCACTGCTCCGCCGCACCCCTCCCCCTCCCTCACCGGCTTTCTGGACCATGACACACGTATAAGCAGAGGGGGGCATTATCAGCACAAAAAAATGTGCTGAAAATCTAGGCTTATGCATGAGTATATACAGTATTTAGTACTGCCATGCTGTTAGCCTATGCATTGAATGCAAGGCCTGCCTGCCCCAAAGTAACACGCACCCCAATAATCCTTTGAACCAACGTACTGGATGGCCACATGAAACCAAAGTTCCCAATGTTTTTATATGCAACTCTCATAAAGTTTGCCCATAAAGTAAATGCAAGGCCTGCTCCAAATTTGGATGCACCCCTTGGAAGAGACATTGAGGATAGCGTCCAAAAACTAAAAATCTTTTTACAATTTAAAGGAGCTGGTCTTCTATACTTGTAATGCCCATAAACTAAGTGTATGGGCCCACAAACATTTACCCCTGGGGGGGTACACATCAACGTGCTGTGTAAACATTTTTTAAGAGCATCATAAACATCCTTGAAAACAATAACGTAGCTGTCGCATCACGGAACACGTTCACCCTAGTGATATAGTGGTGCTGTCTGAAGAGACGTGGAGGATGGCCTCCTAAAAATCTTTTCCAATTTAAAGGATCTGGTCTCCTGTACTTGTAATGCCCATACACTAAGTGTATGGTCTGATAAGCATTCCCCCCTGGGGGGTACACATCAACATACTGTGTAAACTTTTTTTTTACGAGCATCATAAACACCCCTGAAAGCAATAATGTGGCTGCTGCATCAAGTAACATGCTCACCCTGGTGATGTAGTGGTGGCATCTGAAGAGACGTGGAGGATGACCTCCTAAAAATCTTTTACCAGTTTAAAGGAGCAGGTTTCCTATACTTGTAATGCCCATACACTAAGTGTATGGGTTGACAAACATTTCCACCTTGAGGGTACACATCAGCATGCTGTGTAAACTTTTTTTTATTACGGGCATCATAATCAAAAACGTGGCTGTTGCATCACGGACCACGGTCACCAAGGTGATCTAGTGGTGGTGAATGATGAGGATGAGGAGAAGGAGGAGGATAACAGCATATAGCCAAAATCAGGAAGCGTATACCTATTTGTGGGTGTGAAGAGGTGCATGGGAATATACCTCCCAAATAATGGTGTAGAGAAGTCTGGCCCAATCCAACCGTTGTTCATTTTTAGAAGATTCAGCCTGTCAGCTTTTTCAGTTGTTAGGCGGATGCGCTTACCAGTTATAATTCCACCAGCAGCACTAAAAACCCGCTCTGACAAAACGCTAGCAGCAGGGCAGGCCAGGACCTCCAAGGCATAGAGAGCCACGTGTCCAGCTTGAATATCCAATAATTATAAGGCACAAAGGATTCATGGAGGATGTTTGGTATGGTCAGCAAGGTACTACCTCAGCATCTTCCAAAATTTTGCACTCCATGTGAGAGCCAGTGCGATGTGAGGGTCTGGAAAAAATCTCCCATAACTTTACCAGTGTTCCCTTGCCTCTGCTGGATAGGAGTTGTGTCTCTCTCGCCTGTAGTCCTTGGTTGTCCAATGAACTGTGACTTCAGCCGCCAGCATTTTCAGATGGGAATCATTTAATAATTCCGCAACAAGGGTCTTCTGGTACTGCACCATTTTAGTACACCTGTCTGCCTCTGGAAGAAGAGATTGAAAGTTCTCCTTGTAGCGTGGGGCTAGAAGTGTCACCAACCAGTAATGACTGTCACAAAAAAAATTTTGCTAAAAAAGGGGGTAAAATGTGGATTTAAACTGCGCTGCTGAATGATTCAAGGTCCAAATTTGTAGCCATTAGATCGTGGATTTATTAAACGCATTTCAAAGTACAAGACTTCTTCATCAGGACACCACAATATCTAGCAGCGCAGTTTAAATCCACGTTTTACCCCTTTTTTTACCTCTGTTGGTCACGCGTGGATCGGTGGATTTGCTTCAGCAGGATATATCTATGAGCCTTTCCTTCGGCTCAAATTGGTGAGTAGAATCTGATCTATCAAATCAATTGTATCTGGAAAAGACCCTATTACGCTCTTTTCTCCAGCAGCATTTTTTTGGATCTTCACAAAAAAAATTTGAGAATATGAGGGTCACGGGAAAGGCAGCACAAGATAAAGTCAGCCATGCATGTCAGACTGCTAACAGGCAAGACTTCCGTGTCCTCACCAAGAAGATGACTGACCATGCTCTCCTCCTCCTGGATTACTCAGACCATCCATGCTGAACAGACGGTAAGACAGTTGTGCTTGTAGTACTATCTATAGCACATGAAAGTAGCTCATGTTTTTCCTCCTCCCCCTCTTCCTCATTGTCAACCATTCCATGTTGGGAAGACATGAGGCTGGCTGGATGTAATCACCATTTATTGTTCCTTGCTCCATTTCATTGTGCTCCGCCTGCAATGCATCCTCTTTGATTGTGAGCAAAGAGCATTTCAGAACACATAGATGCGGGATGGTGACACTAATTATGGCATGATTGCTACTCTCCATATTGGTCGACTCCTCGAAGTTTTAGAGGATGGTACATATGTCTGACATCCATGTCTACTCCTGAGGTCTTATGTGTGGAGTCTGAACTGAATACCTATGGCCTTGTTGATGCTGGTAGTCAACAACTGCCCTCTTCTGCTCACAAATCCTTTCCAACACATGCAGTGTAGAGTTCCAACTCGTGGGGACATCACACACCAGTCAGTGAGCTCGAAGCTACAAATGCTGCTGAAGCAACAGTGACGGAAGCTGTAGCTGACTTTCTAAAATGGATGGCATACTTTCCCAAGCAAATCCGGCAGCTTCAGGTAGCATTTGAGAAACCATTGAACAACAAGTTTAAGCACATGCATGGTACGTGTGTGAGCTCGCCTCACCTCAGAGCTGCCACCAGGTTCTGGCCATTGTCACACATGACCATGCCTGGCTATAGTCAAGTACATAAGACTACGTTCACATTAGCGTTGCGCCGCCCTGCGTCGGCGACGCAACGCGCGACGCATGTTAAAACGCGCGCAAACGCGCGCAAAAACGCGCGCGTTTTGCGACGCGTGCGTCGTTTTTGACGAAAATCGGACGCACAGAAAATGCAACTTGTTGCATTTTCTTGCGTCCGACGCTAGCGTCGGAAACGACGCACGTGGCGAAAAACGCCACCCAAAAAACGCACGCGTCCCCTATGTTAAACATAGGGGCGCGTCGCCGCTGCGTCGCCGCTGCGTCGCCGACGCAACAGCGGCGCAACGCTAATGTGAACGTAGCCTAAGGCAGCACACTGCAGCGCTGAAACATGCAAACATGAAACACGAAAATTGAACTGCATTACTGCACTAGAAATATGAAAAATGAGATCGTTTAGCGCATAAAAATTGCCATTTTTATGTGTACCTGGTAGCCACTTTAGGGCATCTCTCTTATACCAGGTCCTACACTTTTCTTTCCTCGCTGAGAATAAACATCTCCATCTGAATGGGTACCTGTAAACCTCTTCTTAGACTAAAATTCTCTCTCTCTGTGGAGGGGTATTGGACCTGCTGCGATTAAAACACCTGTGGCTAGGAGGCGGAGTGCTCGTTCAGAGGGCTAAAGAAAACATTTAAAAAAACTGACCGTCACATCCAAATATAGACTAAGTGTGAACAGGTGCTGAACCTAGAGTAACCATCTCGTATACAGTCAAGTAAATAAGGCAGCACACTGCAGCGCTGAAACATGCAAACATGAAACAGGAAAATTTAACTGCATTACTGCACTAGAAATATGAAAAATGAGAGCATTTAGCGCATAAAAATGGCCAATTTTATGTGTACCTGGTAGCCACTTTAGGGCATCTCTCTTATACCAGGTCCTACACTTTCCTTTCCTCGCTGAGAATAAACGTCTCCATCTGAATGGGTACCTGTGAAACCTCTTCTTAGACTAAAATTCTCTCTCTCTGTGGAGGGGTATTGGACCTGCTGCGATTAAAACACCTGTGGCTATGAGGCGGAGTGCTTGGTCAGAAGGCTAAAGAATACATTTCAAAAAACTGACCGTCACATCCAAACATAGACTAAGTGTGAACAGGTGCTGAACCTGGAGTAACCAACTCGTATACAGTCAAGTAAATAAGGCAGCACACTGCAGCGCTGAAACATGCAAACATGAAACACGAAAATTTAACTGCATTACTGCACTAGAAATATGAAAAATGAAAGCGTTTAGCGCATAAAAATTGCCAATTTTATGTGTACCTGGTTGCCACTTTAGGGCATCTCTCTTATACCAGGTCCTACACTTCCCTTTCCTCGCTGAGAATAAACGTCTGGTATAAGAGAGATGCCCTAAAGTGGCTACCAGGTACACATAAAATTGGCCATTTTTATGCACTAAACGCTCTCATTTTTCATATTTCTAGTGCAGTAATGCAGTTAAATTTTCGTGTTTCATGTTTGCATGTTTCAGCGCTGCAGTGTGCTGCCTTATTTACTTGACTGTATACGAGTTGGTTACTCTAGGTTCAGCACCTTTTCACACTTAGTCTATGTTTGGATGTGATGGTCAGTTTTTTGAAATGCATGCCTGGCTATAGGTTCAGCAGTGTCAACCACAGATCTGCCTGCTCTTTTAGAGCTGTCCACAACTCTTCAGCATTGTGCGGTTTGTCACCTAAGCATATTAGATTCAGCACAGCCTGTTGCCGCTTGGCTGATGCAGTGCTGCAGTGCTTCCAGCTTGTGACTGATGTGGTCATTTCAGAGACGGAAGTTGAAGAGGAGGCGGAAGATGTGCAGTAGCTGTAGACTGTGGGGGCAACCCTGATTGACATATGGCCCACAATCCTCGGCGTCGTGAGGACATGTTCCATCCCAAGGTCTGACTGGGTCCCGACTTCCACTATGTTAACCCAGTGTGCTGTCAGCAAGATGTACCATCCCTGACCACAAGCACTTGTCCACGTGTCCGTGGTTAGGTGTACTTTCCCAGTAACTGCATTGCTGATGGCACGGCTAATGTGGGACATGTGCTTGTGTAATGCAGGGGCGGAACAATGGGAGAAATAGTGGTGGCTGGGAAATGAGTACCTTGGGATGGCCACCGCCATCAGGTTGTGGAAAGCTTCCGTCTCCATGAGCCTAAAAGGCAACATTTCGAGTGCAAGCAGACAAGAAATGTGTGAATTTAGGTGGGTGGACTGTGGGTTGTTGGCAGCGCATTTCCACTTGTATTCCAACAACTGGGGTATGGACAACTGAACACTGCGCTGGGAAAAGGATGTAAACATGCTTGATGATGTTGCTAGTTGAGTGTGTGCAACGACAGGTGCAAGGCAGGAGGCATCTTCGCAGGCACCATGCACGATGGACAGGGGATTGGCTTCCACACATAACAGTGGAAAAAGCAGTGGTGGCACTCGCAGACAGTTTTCCTGGACCCTGGGGTTGAGCCAACAAAGTCGGGTGCTTTGTTACCAGTGTCGGACTGGCCCACCGGGAGATCGGAGAATCCTCCGGTGGGCCCTCTCCCCAGAGGGCCCTCCCCCTCACCAGACTCCTGCTCTGTCCTGTATTATGATTGCATGCACCCAGCAGTGAGTGTTATTCCATAACGTGGTGCCGGCCGCCTGCACCGCTCAGTAACATGTGATGTGTGTGAGGTGAGAGCTTTCTCTTCACCTGCTGCGGCTTCTATTGATGTCTTGGCGCCGCTCTCTCAGCTGCGCAAGTGCTCATGAGATCAATAGAAGCGACAGCCGCAGGTGATAGAAAGCTCTCACCTCACATCATATGTTAATGAGGAGCAGTGCAGGCGGCCGGCACCGGGTATAGAATAACCCGCACAGCGCCACGCACAGCACAGAGCCACAGGATGTGACACTGCACACAGCGTCTAGAACGGAGTTGATTTTTTGAGGGCATGATGTCACTGGAAGGGGCGGGGCCTTCATCAGACCAGTGACCTGATAGCAGGAAGCAGAGCTGTGCCGACTGAGGCTGCTGGAGCCCTGTAAGTAGAGGACCGAGGGGGCTGCACTATGGAACTGTGGGAGGAGAGGAATGAGGGTCTGCACAATGGATCCTTGCACAGACAGGAATGAAGACCCAGGACTCAGTGTGAGTGGTCAGAGGATGAATTTATTTGATGTAACTTGAAAGGGGCTGTGTGGAGAAGGGGGGAGGATGAGGCTGTGTGGAGAAGGAGAGATGATGAGGGGGCTGTGTGGAGGAGGGATGAGGGGGCTGTGTGGAGGAGGGATGATGAGGAGGCTGTGTGGAGAAGGAGAGATGATGAGGGGGCTGTGTGGAGGAGGGATGATGAGGAGGCTATGTGGAGAAGGAGAGATGATGAGGGGGCTGTGTGGAGGAGGGATGAGGGGGCTGTGTGGAGGAGGGATGATGAGGGGGCTGTGTGGAGAAGGTGGGAGGATGAGGCTGTGTGGAGAAGGAGAGATGATGAGGGGGCTGTGTGGAGGAGGGATGATGAGGGGGCTGTGTGGAGAAGAGATGATGAGGGGGCTGTGTGGAGAAGAAGAGATGATGAGGGGGCTGTGTGGAGAAGGGGGGAGGATGAGGCTGTGTGGAAAAGGAGAGATGATGAGGGGGCTGTGTGGAGGAGGGATGATCAGGGGGCTGTGTGGAGGAGGGATGATGAGGAGGCTGTGTGGAGAAGAGATGATGAGGAGGCTGTGTGGAGAAGAAGAGATGATGAGGGGGCTGTGTGGAGAAGGGAGGAGAGATGAGGGGGCTGTGTGGAGAAGGAGAGATGATGAGGGGGCTGTGTGGAGGAGGGATGATGAGGGGGCTGTGTGGAGGAGGGATGATGAGGAGGCTGTGTGGAGAAGAGATGATGAGGAGGCTGTGTGGAGAAGAAGAGATGATGAGGGGGCTGTGTGGAGAAGGAGAGATGAGGGGGCTGTGTGGAGAAGGGATGATGAGGGGGCTGTGTGGAGAAGGAGAGATGAGGAGGCTGTGTGGAGAAGGAGAGATGATGAGGGGGCTGTGTGGAGGAGGGATGATGAGGGGGCTGTGTGGAGAAGGAGGGATGGTGAGGGGGTTGTGTGGAGGAGGAGGGATGATGAGGGGGCTGTGTGGAGAATGAGGGATGATGAGGGGGCTGTGTGGAGAAGGAGGGATGATGAGGGGGCTGTGTGGAGAAGGAGGGATGATGAGGGGGCTGTGTGGAGAAGGAGGGATGATGAGGGGGCTGTGTGGAGAAGGAGGAATGGTGAGGGGGTTGTGTGGAGGAGGAGGGATGATGAGGGGGCTGTGGAGAAGGAGGGATGATGATGGGGCTGTGTGGAGGAGGGATGATGAGGGGCTGTGTGGAAAAGGAGAGATGATGAGGGGGCTGTGTGGAGAAGGAGGGATGATGAGGGGGCTGTGTGGAGAAGAAGGAATGATGAGGGGCTGTGTGGAAAAGGAGGGATGATGAGGGGGCTGTGTGGAGAAGGAGGGATGATGAGGGGGCTGTGTGGAGAAGGAGGGATGATGAGGGGGCTGTATGGAGAAGAAGGGATGATGAGGGGCTGTGTGGAAAAGGAGGGATGATGAGGGGGCTGTGTGGAGAAGGAGGGATGATGAGGGGGCTGTGTGGAGAAGGAGGGATGATGAGGGGCTGTGTGGAAAAGGAGGGATGATGAGCTTTGTGGAAAAGGGGGGGGTGATGAGGGGGCTGTGTGGAGAAGGGGGGATGATGAGGAGGCTGTGTGGAAAAGGGGGGATGATGAGCTTTGTGGAAAAAGAGGTGATCCAGGGCTGTGTGGAGAAGAGGGGGGGAGTGAGAAAAAGCCCATTGGTGAGTTCACCGCCTCTGCACTGTGGGACTTTCTCACTGTGCTAGTGGGGATCTCACCAAGGTCACCGCAGTTCAGGGGCCTGGCTGAGAACATAGCCTCAGTGACTTGCCGTAACCTTGATGAGGTTAGCCGACGCCAGTGACGGAGGTAAACTTTATACCTCCGATCACAGCTGTGGGCTCACATCATTTGACAGCGTGTGAACATCAGCTGTCTGACTGGCGGATCAGAAGCAGTGTTTGCTGCTCTGTCTTGCATCTGACAGAGTGGTAAACACTGGATGTATTGGCCCCCCATTCAAATGAATAGGGTCCAGGTACTGTTCTGGTACCCGAACCTGGTCTCATTTTTAACTGTTCGGCCGGACCCGAACATCTAGGGGTCCGCTCATCTCTAATCCTATGTCTATGGGTGACTGGTGTATGTATGGTGCGTGAGTGTGTCATGTGGCTAGCGTATGACTGGTGTGTGTGTCACATGTATGTATCCTGTGTCTAGCGTGTGACTGGTGTGTATGTGTCGTGTCTATTGTGTGTATGTGGCACATGTCTAAATAATAAAATCTTTCTGTGCTTATAGAATATCATTGTTCTAGGTTTTACATAAAATTATCTGCTGCCGGTAAGGGTGCTTAACTTGATGGAAACTAAGGCTACTTTCACACTTCCATCTTCAAAATCTGCACAGGATCCATCAAGACGTTGAAATGACGGATCCTGTGCAGATTGTGGAAAACGTGTGCACTGGGCCCGTCTTTCTGACGGACCCGTCGAAGCTGTGTGCACCTGTTGTGTATGCGTCTTTGCAGCGGTTTTCCGCTGCGAAAACGCATACACAACACAAACCAGGTAAAAAAAAAATAAAAAAATCACGGTATTCTCACCTACCGGCGTTCCCACGCAGCGATGCTCTTTGTAGCTAGCAAAAAACATTCCTCTGAACGTTTTCTCTGCCCGACGGACCGTTTTTTTGATGCAGGATCCAGTGAAAAAGGGATGACTCTGCAGCTAGTACCCCTTAAGCATGGTGGGCCCTTAGAATGATTTTCTCTGGTGGGCCCACACTACTCCAGTCCGACGCTGTTTGTTACCATGTGCCTGATCATGCTGGTGGTGGTCAGATAGATAGTTTTGATATCCCTGCTGATGCAGGCATGGCAGGTGGTTCAAATGGCCTGTTTGGGGTTATCGGCAGAGTCTATAAAAAACAACCAGTCTCAGAAAAACCTAACACTTGTACTGGAAACTTCCGTCATGTTACTGTTACGGGGAATGGTTGCCCTTCTTCTGTCTGCAGCCACCACACTGCTTCTTCCTGACTGTTGGGGTGCTACACCTCCCTCCCCCTGTGTGCTCCTGTCCTCGCTCTGCATGTCCTCCTGCCAGCGTGGGTCAGTTATTATATCATCCACCACCTGCTCTTCCACTCCTGCACCCTGGTCCTCCTCCTGACTTTCTGGCGATTGTGCCTCATCGTCATCCACCTTTTGTGACACGTTCTCACCGTCCCCTTCGTGTGAATGTAGCTGTTCAAATATTTGGACATCGATACATGCAATATCCTCTTGCCCTGCCTCAAGTGCACTGGAAGAGAAAACTGAACAGCTCTTTGGAGTGCCCAAGTTTGGGATCACTTGTCTCCGGGTGCTCAGCATGGTGAGAGGAAGGAGAATTAGGGTGAGGAATATGCGGTCCAGACTCATGGCTACTGAGACTTGACTGTGTAGAAGACAGAGTGGTGGTGGCGGCAAAGTGACTGGAAGCATTATCCGCTATCCAACCAACAACCTTTTGACACTGCTCTGGGTTCAATAGTGGTGTGCTGCTGTGGTCCCCTAGTAATTGTGACAGGAAATTTGAGTGAGAAGATGTGGGTGTTTGTTGTGGCCCAATTTCAGCTTGTCCACGTCCTCAGCCTCGCCCTCTGCATGCAGCATCACATCCTCTTCCTCGTCCTTTGGCACGCACCTTGCCTAATGGACTACAATATTTTGCACGTTCATTACACATGCCTGACTTTGGAGCAAACTTATATGTGATACGTGTGTGGGAAAACCACTGTTTAAACTATCTGGCCTGACCTTTTTTGGAAGCAAACTGGTGTCAATAACTAGACTAAGACACAGCGAAAACAATTAAATTGAACCCCAAAATGCCCCAATTTATAGCTCACAGATAATTGAGGCGTGTGACGGAGAGACTTTGGGTATGTGCACACGTAGAATTGTCCACTGAGGATTTTTCCGCAACAGATTTGATAAATCTGCAGGGCAAAAACGCTGCATTTTTGCTGCAGATTTATTGCTGATTTACCGTGGTTTTTGTGCGGATTTAACTGCGGTTTTACACCTGCGGTTTTCTATTGGAGCAGGTGTAAAACCGTTGCGGAATCCGCAGAAAGAAGTGACATGCTGTGGAATGTAAACCGCTGCATTTCCGCGTGTTTTTTTCCGCAGCATGGGTACAGCGTTTTCTGTGTCCCATAGGTTTACATTGTAATGTAAACTCATGGGAAACTGCTGCGGGCCCGCAGCTGCGGAAACGCTGCGGATCCGCAGCAAAATCCGCATCATGTGCACATAGTCGTTAAAGTATCTGGACTGTATTTTTTTTCCTTACAGTAAAATTTTGTTAATAAGTAAGCTAAGACATAGCAAAAAATATTCAATGGAGCCCTGAAATGGCACAATTTTGAGCACAATGATAAGCGATCAGTGTGGCAGACAAAACACAGTGTAAAATATCTGCCCTTTAGGTAAAGATTTTTTTTAAGCAAACTAGTGTCAAGAACTGGTATAAGACACTCCCAAAAAATTTTACAGTACCACAAAAATGGCAGAATTTTATGCGCCTTCAGATGTGATCAATGTGTCAGCCAAACTCCTATATAAATAGCTGTATTTTAACACTGTACCATGGAAACAATCTGGCTGTATTCTGCAGTGCCAACAAACAAATTGAGAAAAAAATGTGTGCTCTGGATTGCTTGTAAATAAAATAATCAGGATTAAGATGCAAAAATAAATAATTCCTGACCTCTGATACTTGGGGCTATGTATATAACGTTAATATCTGTAATAGGCAGCAGCAGACAGTAATGGAATATAACCTCTTGCTGTATGCAATAAAGTATGCCACATACGTTGCCTGCCTATCACTGATATCTATAGACCCACATACACTGCCTAGCACTGAATATATATAGCCACTGTAAGATAGCACTCACTAACGGTTTGGGGAATACTCGCTTGGCAAAGGGATAAATGCCCACTGGCACATTTTTTTTAACACTAAACAGTTTACCTGGTTTATTCAGGTATAATAAACCGCAACTACGAACAGTTCATTACATCACTTCCTATACGGCTTCATCTCACAGACACTAAACTTGCTGGACCTTATGTTGTCATTTGCCATGGGTGTGCATGCTGCACAGTTCATTAGTTCATGGAGCACAATAAGCACCAACAGTCTATGGAGGTACCTTATGGGAGCTCCTGCTCCACACGCTGACTCCTTGTCAGTCCTCTCTACCTGGGAAAGCTGCCTTACGGGGATCACCAACTTGCCTGGCAGGCACACTTCAGTCAGTCCAGACCCACTGAAGGACGGTAGCTTCCCCAACACAGTAGCCATCTCTGGCTCTGCAGGTCAATGGCCTCACCTCATTCTCTTCTGGGATCCGGTCTTACTCTCAGGACCTCCCAACACAGAGGCCTTTCCTCTCACAGGACCTTCCAGCCCAGAACCATTCAGGCCCTTACACAGGAACCATACACGGGAACCATGTGACCCACACCCTAGTCACATTAAATACTTGTAACCACTCCCATAGATGGGTGGTGTGTGTGTGGCTAGTCCGACCCACCCAGCTGTCAGAACTAGTCTTGCCAGCCTCCCTCTAAAACAACTATTACTTGTGGGACTACAGGTCCCAGAACATCCTTACTTCAGGCTTACAGCGCAGAGTATCTTCGTATGCGACACACATACCTGCCATTCACAATAATGCTGGACTTTGTCTTATCACCATAGTTATGCCTGCGACTGCCATGCATTCCTATGGCCTCAGTACGCCTCCATGCATATTCTGGGGAGACCATGCAGCGCCCCCTACCTGTTACAGGGGCCACTGCATCACACCACATACACTGCCTGCCTACCTATCGCTGATATCTATGTACCCGTAATTAGTCCTTAGAAGGACTGTTGATTTAGCTGGATTTGTGGATTCAACAATGGTATGCCCACACTAACTGATACCCCACCTACTCATTCAATACCATGCCACGCCACATTGATGCAGTAATTGATGCAAAAGGAGCTCTGATCAAGTATTGAGTGCATTTACTACATACATTTCAGTAGGCCAACATTTCGGATTTTAAAATCATTTTTGAAGCTGGTGTTATAAAGTATTCTAATTTACTGAGATAATGCGCCGGAGCACTATGTCCCGGAACACAGAGAAATACTTCCGGAACATAGTGCGCCGGCGCCGGCGCATACATATTAATGCTTTTCGGGTTTGCGATGCGCGAGATAACATTGCATTGTGCACCTGCAAACAATGGAGGACACTTACTCTAATTCCGGAAAATATTGCGGACAGCGGGGAAGAATGGGGTGGAGGAAAAAAGAAGGACCGAATACAGGGCATTTACAGAGCCCGCCAAATTCAGGTGACAGAGTCCCTTTAAAGGATTGATTGTGACTTGGAGGATTGCTTCTTCCAACAGGTGGCACTATAGAGTTCAAGTCCTCTTTCTCTCTGAAGGAGCAATTTACATATTACATTTCCCAGAGGAGCATTGACTGGCGAATAAGCCTAATTACCTTGACATGCCATAGCTGGTATGTCATTCTTCACAAGGAGAAACTTTACCCCTTACATTAGTGACATAATGACATTATTAATGGCTTATTCTGTCCACAACCCATGCCCAGCAAGACAAATTAGTAGCCACACAAGAGGCAAAATGGAAGCAAAAATAATGACATTTTTAATTTAGAAACACTGTAAATTACTTTAAAACAGCCGTTTACAGACTTTAAAGACTTTTGGTATGAAAGTTATTTATGGGATACTTTTATTTGAAGGGGAATTCAAGGAGAATACAGTTGTAAAAATAATTTGTGTGTAAATAGCTTGAAATACCTAGCCTGTGATTTCAGCTCATAATATGGAATCACATATAGAAATAAAAAGGCCATTTTACCATGCTTTTCATTGTTGAGAAGGGTGTGTTAAGCAAACAAGAATATGGAGATAGTTGCTATGGACACCTAATTCATTTTTGCACAATACCTTTAAGACTGCAGCTGATAAGGCAGAAGTTTTATTGCACACATCATAAATGACAATAAACTGAATATTTCTCAGATGCTGGTGTCTAATGCTCCAATATAGAGGTTTAGAGGACGTTAGTATTAATAGGGAACTCAAATGTGGTCTTTTGTTGCTTTCATCAGTCTAAATTATCTTTGGGCTTATCACAATATTCCAAATCTTAACTGCAGTCTAGAAGGTCATATGTGGTTATTAGTGATGAGCGAGTATACTCATTGCTCGGGTTTTCCCGAGTATGCTCGGGTGGTCTCCGAGTATTTGTGAGTGTTTGGAGATTTAGTTTTTGTCGAAGCAGCTGCATGATTTACAACTGCTAGCCAGCCTGAGTACATGTGGGGGTTGCCTGGTTGTTAGGCAATCCCCACATTTATTCAGGCTGTCTGGCAGCCGTAAATCATGCAGCTGCGTGGACAAAAACTAAATCTCTGAGAACTCACAAATACTTAGAGACCCCCGAGCATGCTCGGGAAAACCTGAGCAATGAGTATACTCGCTCATCACTAGTGGTTTAAATAGTGATGAGTGAATAGCATTGTTGCTCGGGTCTCCCCGAGCATGCTCAGGTGATCTCTGAGTATTTGTTAGTGCTCGGAGATTTAGTTTTCGTCGCCTCAGCTGCATGATTTACAGCTGCTTGACAGCCTGAATACATGTGGGAATTCCCTAACAGGCATTCCTCACATGTATTCATCAGCAGCAGTGGGACAAAAACTAAATCTCCAAGCACTAAGGCTGGTTTCACATTTGCGTTTAGAAACGCAGCGTTTAAAACACAAATGCATTTGGTGAAAAAATGCGTTTAAACGCGTTTAAACGCAGCGATTTTTAGGCGCACGCGTTTTTGCATGTTTTAAGGCAAACGCGGCATTTTGACGCGTTTAAACGCATTTTTTCCTGCGTTTGCGTTTATGAAACGCATGATGAGAAGTGTGTGACAGCTGCCAATCATCAAAATCAACTAGAAAACCCACTATAAACATAAATACCTAGGGTTAGGGTTAGGGTTAGGATCCCTAGTAACCCTAGGGATCCTAACACTAACCCTAACTCTAACACAAACTCTAACCCTAACTGTTGTGAATTCTGTTGTCGAACTCCCTCCTGTGGTCGTGAATGGTACTTCGGCGAGTTCTGTCCATGGACTCCCTCTGGTGGCTGTGAGTGAAGCTGCTGCTTCTGAGGTTCCTTACACAGGTGACGTGGTTTATCCTTTGGTTGGTTGCTCTATTTAACTCCACTCAGATCGTTACTCCATGCCAGCTGTCAATGTTCCTGCATTGGTTCAGTTCGCTCTTGGATCTTTCTGGTGACCTGTCTTCTCCAGCAGAAGCTAAGTTCCTGATAGTTATTATTTGTTCATTGTTTCATTGTCCAGCTGGTTATCATGATTTTGTCTTGCTAGCTGGAAGCTCTGGGATGCAGAGTGGCATCTCCGTACCGTTAGTCGGTGCGGAGGTCTTTTTTGCACACTCTGCGTGGTCTTTTGTAGTTTTTTGTGCTGACCGCAAAGATACCTTTCCTATCCTCTGTCTGTTTAGTAAGTCTGGCCTCCCTTTGCTGAAACCTGTTTCATTTCTGCGTTTGTGACTTTCATCTTTACTCACAGTCAATATATGTGGGGGGCTGCCTTTTCCTTTGGGGAATTTCTCTGAGGCAAGGTAGGCTTTATTTTCTATCTCTAGGGCTAGTTAGCTCTTAGGCTGTGAAGAGGTGTCTAGGGAGTGTCAGGAACGCTCCACGGCTATTTCTAGTTGTTGTGATAGGATTAGGGCCTGCGGTCAGCAGAGCTCCCACATCCCAGAGCTTGTCCTGTGTGAGTTTAACTATCAGGTCGTGCCGGGTGCTCCTAACCACCAGGTCATAACGCCTAACCCTAACCCAAACTCTAACCCAAACTCTAACCCAAACTCTAACACAAACCCTAACCCAAACTCTAACCCAAACTCTAACCCAAACTCTAACACAAACTCTAACACAAACCCTAACACAAACCCTAACCCTAACCCTAACCTAAACTCTAACCCAAACTGTAACTCAAACTCTTACACAAACCCTAACACAAACCCTAACACAAACTCTAACACAAACTCTAACACAAACCCTAACCCTAACCCAAACTCTAACACAAACTCTAGCACAAACCCTATCCCTAACACAAACCCTAACACAAACTCAAACACAAACTCTAACACAAACCCTAACCCTAACACAAACCCTAACCCAAACTCTAACCCAAAGTCTAACCCAAACTCTAACCCAAACTCTAACACAAACTCTAACACAAACCCTAACCCTAACCCAAACTCTAACCCTAACCCTAGCCCTAACCCTAACCCTAGGGATCCAAACCCTAACCCTAACCCTATCCCTAACCCTAGGGATCCTAACCCTAACTCTAACCCTAACCCTAGGGATCCTAACCCTAACCCTTTGGGTTAGGGTTAGGATCCCTAGGGTTAGGGTTTGTGTTAGGGTTTGTGTTAGAGTTTGTGTTAGAGTTTGTGTTAGAGTTTGGGTTAGGGTTAGGGTTTATGTTAGGGTTTGGGTTAGAGTTTGGGTTAGGGTTTGTGTTAGGGTTAGAGTTAGAGTTTGGGTTAGGGTTAGGGTGTTTTCTTGTGTTTTTCTATAAAAACGCATGCAAACGCATGTGCTTAAAAACGCATGCGTTTACATAGACATCAATACGTTTTTTTGCCGCGAGAAAACGCATGTGTTTTTTTGCGCCAAAAAAAATGCCGCAAAAATTACTACATGTTGCATGTCTGCAACACAACGCATGCGGAGAAAAAAAGCATGCTTTGCAAAAATGCGTCAAAACGCATGCAAAAAAACGCATGCGTTTTTAATGTTAAATATAGGGGAAAAAACGCTTGCGGTTTTTTTGTTTGCGTTTTTTACCGCACAGACGCAAAAAAAAAACGCAAATGTGAAACCAGCCTAACAAATACTCGGAGACCACTTGAGCAACAAGTATACTCACTCATCACTAGTTAAAAACAATGTAAACTGTAAAGGAATATTTCACATCATATGTGCAATTGCATTAGACCAGAAGTAAACTAAATCTATACACCATTTTTTCCACTTACTTTCTTATGAAGGTGCATGAACAGTTTGACCAAGTGTGCATGTGTTTTAGATTAAGGGTGGGGACTAACCTGTTGTCAGACCCCTGGTGATAGCTTATCTCTCCTGAGAGCATGCGACTAAATTAAAGTATAACTGTGCTTCCAAGTAGCTTTGTAGATTAAGTTGTCCTATGTGTACATGAGGAACAACACTATTTCTGGCCACTGTATGAGTTGTACCCTGTATTTCCCCAGCTTTCACCTCTGTAGTGTTTATCTGTTAATTTGCTATTGAATGTGAGTCGTGGGAGACGACGGACTGCAGTATTTTCACCCATTGACAGTTCACAAACATTTCTGCTTTTCAATCTTTTTTTAGCAAACAAAGAGAAGCAGCAGCATGGAGGACATCATTCAGCGGTACTTAGCAGTCTGTATGTGAATCAAGCTCTAATGTGAGGCAAAAGACTTGTTAGAAACCTCAGCATGATTTGTCCCTCTCTACCTTTTTACTCACTGTGCTCCTCAGTCCTCCTCCCTTCCATTTTCCATAGAGTATGATGGACTATGCAACATCATACCACATTGAACAGTTTGTCTTGTTTTAGCAAAATGGATTTCAGGTGCTTTTTCATAGTGAAGGACAAGTTCAGGAAGCAGGAGGAAGAGGAAGAAGTGGAGATAGTGCAGTACCATTATACATTTTTTAGATATGTTTTCCAGTATCCCTGATTCATATACAGTAAAAAAGGTGGCCTGTCCAACTTAAAATTAACAGCTTTAGTAAATTCTCCTACAATGTGTAGATATCCCTTCAGAGTGATCCACACCATTAGTACATTAGTGATGGATAATTTAACACCTTTTATAAGTCAAACAATAGTTAAAAACAATACTAAGGGTTACAATGGAATTAAAGTTTAGTGAAGTCTTGCATATGATCACATGATGCTGTCCACTTTACCCTTAAGGTGATGTTATTTCCAATGTCACACTCTTCTTCCCTTCTGGCTACCTCAGTGTGGAGCGCCCGCTAGGGCCATGGGGTACTCGATCCTGGGCCGGTTTCTTAAAGGGATGTGTCTCGGAAGCAATGACCTGGTCCGTGGCCCTGGGCGTCCTATGAAATATGGAAAAGGGGAATAGAATTTATGGGATAAGTGTTTGTGATGCCACCTGTGGTACTCGGCCAGGGATGGCCGACGCTGCTTAAAGGGGTCCAATGTGGCTGATGGTATTGCAGCAGAGATGGTATAGCTCCCCACAGGTAGAGTTTAGTCGCCAGGGCTTCCGGTGCACTTGGTAAGGGATGATAGATGGTGAAGTGCAGGAAATAATTGGAGGACACATGATTTGCAGTCTCTTTACTTTTGGTGAAATTGCAGTTCAGGGCACAGATTACAGGTGATCTTGGAAATCCGGGCAGCCTGGAAGCGATTCGGAAACCCCCCAACCAGGTGGGATTGAAATCCTTCCTTTCTGCGCTGAATTCTGGGTTCTTGATGCATTAGCTTTCATCAAGTCCCTCTCTCAGGTGGAACACTACCCACATGGTAGGCAGCTCGAGCCTTTTTTACAGGTGTACCTTTCTCGTGGTGACTCCGGGCTCTAATCTGCTGCTGTGCCTTTGGGTGTCAGTTGTGGCTAGAAGACCTGCAATCTCCTGCCCTCCAGTTTCTGGTGTGGGGCATACAGTTCCCACACAACCTCGGACCCCGGTGTCCGGTTTCTCATGCTCTATCCTGGAAGTAAGCTCAATCATAGCTCCACTCCCAGTTTCTCTCTCCTTTGCTTCCTCTCCCTTCACTGTCTCACACAGACTGAACTTTAACACCTCCTCCAGACCAGAATTTATAGGGAAGCTACCCTGAAACCGGGTCTAGAGCTCCCCCTTCTGGCCTGGAGTCAGGAAAGTGTTGTATGCTTGTGTTACCTGCTAAGGGAATTCCTTCTTACCTCCAGGCATGGCATCACCCTTCCTGGGAGGCAGGCAATAGTGACAACCGGATTCCTCGGGTGTTACAAATATATTGCTCGCTATAGTGGATGTGATGCATAGCAGCTATTGGGCAAGCTCAAATTTACCCTGAGAATGCATGAATCCCTCAAATACATATTCCTAAATCATTTTGCATACATACTGTACACTTACAAACTGTTTTGGGCCTGAAGTAAAGTGGGAGTGCTAGTAAGTTTGCATTGCTGAAGCTAAGATTACAAGGCTAGGCATTATAAGTATTATAATTGACAGAAGGAAACAGCCACAATTAGGGTTGAGCGAAACGGGTCGTTCATTTTCAAAAGTCGCCGACTTTTGGCAAAGTCGGGTTTCATGAAACCCGATCCGACCCCTGTGCGGGGTCGGCCATGCGGTACGCGACTTTCGCGCCAAAGTCGCGTTTCAATGACGCGAAAAGCGCCATTTCTCAGCCAATGAAGGTAAACGCAGAGTGTGGGCAGCGTGATGACATAGGTCCTGGTCCCCACCATCTTAGAGAAGGGCATTGCAGT
Source organism: Ranitomeya imitator (assembly GCF_032444005.1). Classification (NCBI taxonomy): domain Eukaryota; kingdom Metazoa; phylum Chordata; class Amphibia; order Anura; family Dendrobatidae; genus Ranitomeya; species Ranitomeya imitator. Next base: position 461,418,838 of record NC_091287.1, on the reverse strand, counting down.
GATTGGCTTGCTGTCTGCGGCATCACAGGGGCTATAAAGGGGCGTTCCCGCCGACCGCCATGTTACTGCTGCTGATCTGAGCTTAGGGAGAGGTTGCTGCCGCTTCGTCAGAAGCAGGGATAGCGTTAGGCAGGGTCCATTAACCACCAAACCGCTTGTGCTGTAGCGATTTCCACTGCCCAACACCACCTTCGGTGTGCAGGGACAGTGGAAGCTACATTTTTTTTTTTTTCCCCTCAGCGCTGTAGCTCATTGGGCTGTCCTAGAAGGCTCCCTGATAGCTGCCTTGCTGTGTTTACGCCGCTGTGCAAACCAACTGCTTTTTTCAAAGCACAAATCCTCTTGTTCCTTCCTTTCTGCACAGCTATCTTTTTTGTTTGTCCACACTTTTTATTTAATTTGTGCATCAGTCCACTCCTTATTGCTGCCTGCCATACCTGGCTGAGATTACTGCAGGGAGATAGTAATTGTTGGACACTCCCTGTTTTTTTTTTGTGGGAGATTAAGATTGACATTTCTGCTAGAGTGCCATCCCTGTGTGCGCCATCTCTCACTCAGTGGGCCATAGAAAGCCTATTTATTTTTTTGCTTGATTTGGGTTATAAAATCTACCTGAAAAAATCACTACATCAATCAGTGGGAGAAAAATATTGGCCTCAGGGCTTGTGTGCCACTCTTGACTCCTGTGTGTGCCATCTCTCAGTCAGTGGGCCATAGAAAGCCTATTTATTTTTTTGCTTGATTTGGGTTCTAAAATCTACCTGAAAAAATCACTACATCAATCAGTGGGAGAAAAATATTGGCCTCAGGGCTTGTGTGCCACTCCTGACTCCTGTGTGCATCATCACTCACTCAGTGGGCCATAGAAAGCCCATTTTTTTTTTTTTTGCTTTATTTGGGTTCTAAATTCTACCTGAAAAAATCAATAAATCAATCAGTGGGAGATTAATATTGGCCTTTGGGCTTGTGTGCCAGTCCTAAGCGTGCCATCTCTCTCTCTCAGATAGTGGGCCATAGAAAGCCTATTTATTATTTTTTTTATTGGGTTTATAAATTTTCCCTGGAACAAAAAAAAAAAAAGTGGGAGATTAATATTGGCCTCTGGGCTTGTGTGCCAGTCCTGAGCGTGCCATCTCTCTCACAAATAGTGGGCCATAGAAAGCCTATTTATTTTTTTGCTTGATTTGGGTTCTAAAATCTACCTGAAAAAATCACTACATCAATCAGTGGGAGAAAAATATTGGCCTCAGGGCTTGTGTGCCACTCCTGACTCCTGTGTGCATCATCACTCACTCAGTGGGCCATAGAAAGCCCTTTTTTTTTTTTTTTGCTTTATTTGGGTTCTAAATTCTACCTGAAAAAATCAATAAATCAATCAGTGGGAGATTAATATTGGACTTTGGGCTTGTGTGCCAGTCCTAAGCGTGCCATCTCTCTCTCTCTCAGATAGTGGGCCATAGAAAGCCTATTTATTATTTTTTTTATTGGGTTTATAAATTTTCCCTGGAACAAAAAAAAAAAAAGTGGGAGATTAATATTGGCCTCTGGGCTTGTGTGCCAGTCCTGAGCGTGCCATCTCTCTCACAAATAGTGGGCCATAGAAAGCCTATTTATTTATTTTTTTTGGTTTTATAAATTCTCCCTGAAAAAAAAAAGGGAGATTAATATTGGCCTTTGGGCTTGTGTGCCAGTCCTCAGCGTGCCATCTCTCTCTCTCAGATAGTGGGCCATAGAAACCCTATTTATTATTTTTTTTATTGGGTTTATAAATTTTCCCTGGAACAAAAAAAAAAAGTGGCAGATTAATATTGGCCTCTGGGCTTGTGTGCCAGTCCTGAGCGTTCCATCTCTCTCACAAATAGTGGGCCATAGAAAGCCTATTTATTTATTTTTTTTGGTTTTATAAATTCTCCATGAAAAAAAAAAGGGAGATTAATATTGGCCTTTGGGCTTGTGTGCCAGTCCTAAGCGTGCCATCTCTCTCTCTCAGATAGTGGGCCATAGAAAGCCTATTTATTATTTTTTTTATTGGGTTTATAAATTTTCCCTGAAAAAAAATAAAAAGTGGGAGATTAATATTGGCCTCTGGGCTTGTGTGCCAGTCCTGAGCGTGCCATCTCTCTCACAAATAGTGGGCCATAGAAAGCCTATTTATGTTTTTGGTTGATTTGGGTTCTAAATTCTACCTGAAAAAATCAATAAATCAATCAGTGGGAGATAAATATTGGCCTCTGGGCTTGTGTGCCACTCCTGACTCCTGTGTGCGTCATCTCTCACTCAGTGGGCCATAGAAAGCCTTTTTTTGTTTTATTTGTTTTCTAAATTCTCCCTGAAAAAATCATTTTATTTTATTTGGTTTCTAAATTCTTCCTGAAAAAATCATTTTATTCTATTATTTTTTTTTCCTAAAGTCTCCCTGAAAAAACAAAAAAAACAAATCAGTGGGAGATTAATATTGCCCTTTCTGCTTGTGTGCCAGTCTTGACTCCTGGGTGTGCCATCTCTCTCTCTCTCTCCAATTGTGGGCCATAGAAAGCCTATTATTTTTTTAGCTTGATTTGGGTTCCAAAATCTACCTGAAAAAATCACTACATCAATCAGTGGGAGATAAATATTGGCCTCTGGGCTTGTGTGCCACTCCTGACTCCTGTGTGCGTCATCTCTCACTCAGTGGGCCATAGAAAGCCTTTTTTTGTTTTATTTGTTTTCTAAATTCTCCCTGAAAAAATCATTTTATTTTATTTGGTTTCTAAATTCTTCCTGAAAAAATCATTTTATTCTATTATTTTTTTTTCCTAAAGTCTCCCTGAAAAAAAAAAAAACATATCAGTGGGAGATTAATATTGCCCTTTCTGCTTGTGTGCCAGTCTTGACTCCTGGGTGTGCCATCTCTCTCTCTCTCTCCAATTGTGGGCCATAGAAAGCCTATTATTTTTTTAGCTTGATTTGGGTTCCAAAATCTACCTGAAAAAATCACTACATCAATCAGTGGGAGATAAATATTGGCCTCTGGGCTTGTGTGCCACTCCTGACTCCTGTGTGCGTCATCTCTCACTCAGTGGGCCATAGAAAGCCTTTTTTTGTTTTATTTGTTTTCTAAATTCTCCCTGAAAAAATCATTTTATTTTATTTGGTTTCTAAATTCTTCCTGAAAAAATCATTTTATTCTATTATTTTTTTTTCCTAAAGTCTCCCTGAAAAAACAAAAAAAAACAAATCAGTGGGAGATTAATATTGCCCTTTCTGCTTGTGTGCCAGTCTTGACTCCTGGGTGTGCCATCTCTCTCTCTCTCTCTAATTGTGGGCCATAGAAAGCCTATTATTATTTTAGCTTGATTTGGGTTCCAAAATCTACCTGAAAAAATCACTACATCAATCAGTGGGAGATAAATATTGGCCTCTGGGCTTGTGTGCCACTCCTGACTCCTGTGTGCGTCATCTCTCACTCAGTGGGCCATAGAAAGCCTTTTTTTGTTTTATTTGTTTTCTAAATTCTCCCTGAAAAAATCATTTTATTTTATTTGGTTTCTAAATTCTTCCTGAAAAAATCATTTTATTCTATTATCTTTTTTTCCTAAAGTCTCCCTGAAAAAACAAAAAAAAACAAATCAGTGGGAGATTAATATTGCCCTTTCTGCTTGTGTGCCAGTCTTGACTCCTGGGTGTGCCATCTCTCTCTCTCTCTCCAATTGTGGGCCATAGAAAGCCTATTATTTTTTTAGCTTGATTTGGGTTCCAAAATCTACCTGAAAAAATCACTACATCAATCAGTGGGAGATAAATATTGGCCTCTGGGCTTGTGTGCCACTCCTGACTCCTGTGTGCGTCATCTCTCACTCAGTGGGCCATAGAAAGCCTTTTTTTGTTTTATTTGTTTTCTAAATTCTCCCTGAAAAAATCATTTTATTTTATTTGGTTTCTAAAATCTTCCTGAAAAAATCATTTTATTCTATTATTTTTTTTTCCTAAAGTCTCCCTGAAAAAAAAAAAAACAAATCAGTGGGAGATTAATATTGCCCTTTCTGCTTGTGTGCCAGTCTTGACTCCTGGGTGTGCCATCTCTCTCTCTCTCTCCAATTGTGGGCCATAGAAAGCCTATTATTTTTTTAGCTTGATTTGGGTTCCAAAATCTACCTGAAAAAATCACTACATCAATCAGTGGGAGATAAATATTGGCCTCTGGGCTTGTGTGCCACTCCTGACTCCTGTGTGCGTCATCTCTCACTCAGTGGGCCATAGAAATCAGTGGGAGATTAATATTTACATTTGTGCTTCAGTGACAGTCCTGCGTGTGTGGCATCTCTCTCATTTGTTGCCACCAACAACAGAGTGTGTAACATTGTGCCTGATTTTCGTTGTGGTCTCACTCACCTGTAAAGGGGTAGCTAAATCATACTGAAGTTATAGCTCACCGTGTAAGTTGTGTGACAGCAACAAATACCGTTAGTTTGTTTACGTTTTTAAAACAATGAGGAAGAGGTCGTGGCCAGGGGCGTTCATTGTCAGCTGGTAATGAGGGTAGTGGTAGTGGTGGAGCATCAGCTGGTCGTGGGAAAAAAAATATTGCACCTAAGTCTGGAGCTGTGGAGCCAGGTTCGTCGTCTGGCTACACAAGGCCTCGAACGCTCCCTTTTCTGGGAGTAGGAAAACCGCTTTTAAAGCCGGAGCAGCAAGAGCAAGTTTTGGCTTATCTTGCTGACTCAGCCTATAGCTCTTTTGCCTCCTCTCGTGAAACTGGTAAATGTAAAAGCAGCGCGTCGTTAGTGGATGTTCACGGTCAGGGACAAGTCGCTTCCTTGTCCTCTTCAGCAAAAACAACAACAGAGAAGAATGCAGCAGGCGACACAACGGGTTACTCCATGGAGCTCTTTACACATACCGTCCCTGGCTTAGAAAGTGAAGCAGTTAACAGTCCATGCCCATTACAAGTTGAATCTGACATGGAGTGCACTGATGCACAGCCACAGCCAGACTACTATGCTGGTCCTTTGACTCAGACCACAACATTGCCCTCGCAGGGTAATGATCAAGAATCAGACCCTGATGAGACTATGTTGCCCCATCACGAACGCTATACCACCGACCGACACGGTGACACAGACGAAGTTGCACACGAGCTACAAGAAGAGGTAATAGATGACCCAGTTCTTGACCCCGATTGGCAGCCATTGGGGGAACAGGGTGCAGGCGGCAGCAGTTCTGAAGCGGAGGAGGAGGGGCCGCAGCAGGCATCAACATCGCAACAGGTTCCATCTGCCGGGCCCGTATCTTGCCCAAAATGCGTGGCAAAGCCAAAACCTGTTGGAGGACAGCGTGGCCATCCGGTTAAAGCTCAGTCTGCAATGCCTGAAAAGGTATCCGATGCTAGAAAGAGTGCAGTCTGGCATTTTTTTAAACAACATCCAATTGATCAGCGCAAAGTCATCTGTCAAAAATGTTCAACTACCTTAAGCAGAGGACAGAATCTGAAAAGTCTCAATACAAGTTGCATGCATAGACATTTAACCACCATGCATTTGCAAGCCTGGACTAACTACCAAACGTCCCTTAAGGATGTAGCACCCTCGGCCAATGAAGCTAGTCAGCAATGCAACATCCCTTCCGGCAGTGTAGGGCCACCATTTTCCGCACCACCTGCAGTATCTGTGCAGGTTTCTTTGCCAGCCCAAAGCAGTCAGGGTCAGGGAATCACCAGTTTCCTAGTAGGAAACACTGCATCTAGGGCACCGGCGGCAACAATACCATCTCCCACCGTCTCTCAGTCTGCCATGTCCACCGGCACCCCCGCTAGTTCCACGATCTCCAGCTCTCCAGTCCAGCTCACCCTACATGAGACTATGGTTAGAAAAAGGAAGTACTTAGCCTCGCATTCGCGTACACAGGGTTTGAACGCCCACATAGCTAGACTAATCTCGTTAGAGATGATGCCCTACCGGTTAGTTGAAAGCGAAGCTTTCAAAGCCCTGATGGACTACGCTGTACCACGCTACGAGCTACCCAGTCGACACTTTTTTTCCAGAAAAGCCATCCCAGCCCTCCACCAGCATGTTAAAGAGCGCATCGTCCATGCACTCAGGCAATCTGTGAGCACAAAGGTGCACCTGACAACAGATGCATGGACCAGTAGGCATGGCCAGGGACGTTACGTGTCCATCACGGCACACTGGGTGAATGTTGTGGATGCAGGGTCCACAGGGGACAGCAAGTTTGGGACAGTTCTGCCTAGCCCACGGTCTAGGAAACAGTTGGCTGTAGCCGTTCGCACCCCCTCCTCCTCCTCTTCGTCCTCCTGCAGAAGCGAGAGCTCGTCCACAGACCGCAGTCGCACAACCACTCCATCCGCAGCTGCCACTGTTGCACACCAGGTCTCCCATTATGGGGCAGCTACTGGCAAACGTCAGCAGGCTGTATTGGCTATGAAGTGTTTGGGCGACAACAGACACACCGCGGAAGTTCTGTCCGAGTTCTTGCAGAAAGAAACGCAGTCGTGGCTGGGCACTGTAGATCTTGAGGCAGGCAAGGTAGTGAGTGATAACGGAAGGAATTTCATGGCTGCCATCTCCCTTTCCCAACTGAAACACATTCCTTGCCTGGCTCACACCTTAAACCTGGTGGTGCAGTGCTTCCTGAAAAGTTATCCGGGGTTATCCGACCTGCTCCTCAAAGTGCGTGGACTTTGCTCACATATCCGCCGTTCGCCCGTACACTCCAGCCGTATGCAGACCTATCAGCGTTCTTTGAACCTTCCCCAGCATCGCCTAATCATAGACGTTGCAACAAGGTGGAACTCAACACTGCACATGCTTCAGAGACTGTGCGAACAGAGGCGGGCTGTTATGTTTTTGTGGGAGGATACACATACACGGGCAGGCAGTAGGATGGCAGACATGGAGTTGTCAGGTGTGCAGTGGTCGAAGATTCAAGACATGTGTCAAGTCCTTCAGTGTTTTGAGGAATGCACACGGCTGGTTAGTGCAGACAACGCCATAATAAGCATGAGCATCCCCCTAATGCGTCTGCTGATGCAAAGTTTGACGCACATAAAGGATCAGGCGTCTGCAGCTGAGGAAGAGGAAAGCCTTGATGACAGTCAGCCATTGTCTGGCCAGGGCAGTGTACAGGACGAGGTAGCGGGCGAAGAGGAGGAGGAGGACGAGGAGGATGATGGGGATGATTATATTTTTAATGAGGAAGCTTTTCCGGGGCCACTGGAAATTGGTGGCGCGGCAAGGCCGGGTTCTGGTTTTTGGAGGGACACAAGTGACGTGGATTTGCCTGAAACTGCCCCTCAACCAAGCACAACCGCAGATTTGAGAACTGGAACTTTGGCCCACATGGCGGATTATGCCTTACGTATCCTCAAAAGGGACACACGCATAACTAAAATGATGAACGATGACGATTACTGGTTGGCCTGCCTCCTTGATCCTCGCTATAAAGGCAAATTGCAAAATATAATGCCACATGAGAACTTGGACTAATATTAGCAACCAAACAATCAACTCTTGTTGACCGTTTGCTTCTGGTATTCCCTGCACACAGCGCCCGTGATCGTTCTCACACGAGCTGCAGGGGCCAGCAGACCAGAGGAGTTAGAGGGGCAGAAATCAGAAGTGGCGTTGGCCAGAGGGGTTTTCTGACCAGGTTGTGGAGTGATTTTGCTATGACCGCAGACAGGACAGGTACTGCAGCATCAATTCAAAGTGACAGGAGACAACATTTGTCCAGTATGGTTACAAACTATTTTTCATCCCTTATCGATGTTCTCCCTCAACTGTCATTCCCATTTGATTACTGGGCATCAAAATTAGACACCTGGCCAGAATTGGCAGAATATGCATTGCAGGAGCTTGCTTGCCCGGCAGCTAGTGTCCTATCAGAAAGAGTATTCAGTGCTGCAGGTTCAATACTAACAGAAAAAAGGACTCGTCTGGCTACCCAAAATGTAGATGATCTAACCTTCATTAAAATGAACCACAACTGGATTTCGAAATCTTTTGCCCCACCTTGCCCGGCTGACACCTAGCTTTCCTATGAAAAGGTCTTGCCTGTGGACTATTCTGAATGCCTTTTCCAATCTCGTAATTTTCTGCACCTGATTGTCCAGCATACGACATGTTTACACCTCACTAAATGGCCAAACTCCCCACACGGGGCCGTGGTATCGACACTTGGCGACAGCACCCGTGAGAGTGCTGTTTGTCTGAAGAGGTGGGTGTGCCCGCTTTTGGTCGACGGCACTGCCACTGGGTCCCTCCTAGAACAATAAAGTGTCTCTGGCGGTGGTGGTGCGCACCCAACGTCAGACACACTGTTGTAATATGAGGGGCCCTGGGCCTGTACCGCCGGCCACAAGACAGTTCCCCCCCCCCAGCTCAAACAGTGCTCTACCACTTGCAAAATTATCTCACAGCTCCACCAATGTTTAGTCTATGCGCTGACATCCTTCAATGCCTGCCACTGACAATACCATTGTATTGACATTTTTGTTATGTTAGGCCTTCGAAGCTTGTCTGCGGTCACTCCTTCCACTATGCCTCCACTGACCACACCACTGCTGCCCGTGTACCCCTGGAACCAATTTAAATTGCCTACAGCCATGTGTTATTATTTTAGGCCTTCGATGCCTGTCTGCGGTCACTCCTTACAATATGCCTCCACTGACCACACCACTGCTGCCCGTGTACCCCTGGAACCAATTTAAAATTGCCTACAGCCAGCCCAATTTTTTTATTTTAGGCCTTCGATGCCTGTCTGCGGTCCGTTCTTTCTACTACTACTACACTGACCAGGCCACTGTGCCCGTGTACCCCTGGAACCAATTTAAAATTGCCTACAGCCATGTGTTATTATTTTAGGCCTTCGATGCCTGTCTGTGGTCACTCCTTCCACTAGGCCTCCACTGACCACACCACTGCTGCCCGTGTACCCCTGGAACCAATTTAAAATTGCCTACAGCCATGTGTTATTATTTTAGGCCTTCGATGCCTGTCTGCGGTCACTCCTTCCACTATGCCTCCACTGACCACACCACTGCTGCCCGTGTACCCCTGGAACCAATTTAAAATTGCCTACAGCCATGTGTTATTATTTTAGGCCTTCGATGCCTGTCTGCGGTCACTCCTTCCACTAGGCCTCCACTGACCACACCACTGCTGCCCGTGTACCCCTGGAACCAATTTAAAATTGCCTACAGCCAGCCCAATTTTTTTATTTTAGGCCTTCGATGCCTGTCTGCGGTCACTCCTTCCACTAGGCCTCCACTGACCACACCACTGCTGCCCGTGTACCCCTGGAACCAATTTAAAATTGCCTACAGCCATGTGTTATTATTTTAGGCCTTCGATGCCTGTCTGCGGTCACTCCTTCCACTATGCCTCCACTGACCACACCACTGCTGCCCGTGAACCCCTGGAACCAATTTAAAATTGCCTACAGCCATGTGTTATTATTTTAGGCCTTCGATGCCTGTCTGCGGTCACTCCTTACAATATGACTCCACTGACCACACCACTGCTGCCCGTGTACCCCTGGAACCAATTTAAAATTGCCTACAGCCAGCCCAATTTTTTTATTTTAGGCCTTCGATGCCTGTCTGCGGTCCGTTCTTTCTACTACTACTACACTGACCAGGCCACTGCTGCCCGTGTACCCCTGGAACCAATTTAAAATTGCCTACAGCCATGTGTTATTATTTTAGGCCTTCGATGCCTGTCTGCGGTCACTCCTTCCACTATGCCTCCACTGACCACACCACTGCTGCCCGTGTACCCCTGGAACCAATTTAAAATTGCCTTCAGCCATGTGTTATTATTTTAGGCCTTCGATGCCTGTCTGCGGTCACTCCTTCCACTAGGCCTCCACTGACCACACCACTGCTGCCCTTGTACCCCTGGAACCAATTTAAAATTGCCTACTGCCATGTGTTGTTATTATTTTAGGCCTTCGATGCCTGTCTGCGGTCACTCCTTACAATATGCCTCCACTGACCACACCACTGCTGCCCGTGTACCCCTGGAACCAATTTAAAATTGCCTACAGCCAGCCCAATTTTTTTTATTTTAGGCCTTCGATGCCTGTCTGCGGTCACTCCTTCCACTAGGCCTCCACTGACCACACCACTGCTGCCCGTGTACCCCTGGAACCAATTTAAAATTGCCTACAGCCATGTGTTATTATTTTAGGCCTTCGATGCCTGTCTGCGGTCACTCCTTCCACTAGGCCTCCACTGACCACACCACTGCTGCCCGTGTACCCCTGGAACCAATTTAAAATTGCCTACAGCCATGTGTTATTATTTTAGGCCTTCGATGCCTGTCTGCGGTCACTCCTTCCACTAGGCCTCCACTGACCACACCACTGCTGCCCGTGTACCCCTGGAACCAATTTAAAATTGCCTACAGCCATGTGTTATTATGTTAGGCCTTCGATGCCTGTCTGCGGTCACTCCTTACAATATGCCTCCACTGACCACACCACTGCTGCCCGTGTACCCCTGGAACCAATTTAAAATTGCCTACAGCCAGCCCAATTTTTTTATTTTAGGCCTTCGATGCCTGTCTGAGGTCCGTTCTTTCTACTACTACTACACTGACCAGGCCACTGCTGCCCGTGTACCCCTGGAACCAATTTAAAATTGCCTACAGCCATGTGTTATTATTTTAGGCCTTCGATGCCTGTCTGCGGTCACTCCTTCCACTAGGCCTCCACTGACCACACCACTGCTGCCCGTATACCCCTGGAACCAATTTAAAATTGCCTACAGCCATGTGTTATTATGTTAGGCCTTCGATGCCGGTCTGCGGTCACTCCTTCCACTAGGCCTCCACTGACCACACCACTGCTGCCCGTGTACCCCTGGAACCAATTTAAAATTGCCTACAGCCAGCCCAATTTTTTTATTTTAGGCCTTCGATGCCTGTCTGCGGTCCGTTCTTTCTACTACTACTACACTGACCAGGCCACTGCTGCCCGTGTTCCCCTGGAACCAATTTAAAATTGCCAACAGCAATGTGTTATTATTGTTAGGCCTTCGATGCCTGTCTGCGGTCACTCCTTCCACTAGGCCTCCACTGACCACACCACTGCTGCCCGTATACCCCTGGAACCAATTTAAAATTGCCTACAGCCAGCCCAATTTTTTTATTTTAGGCCTTCGATGCCTGTCTGCGGTCCGTTCTTTCTACTATTACTACACTGACCAGGCCACTGCTGCCCGTGTTCCCCTGGAACCAATTTAAAATTGCCAACAGCAATGTGTTATTATGTTAGGCCTTCGATGCCTGTTTGCGGTCACTCCTTCCAATAGTTCTCCACTGACCAGACCAATGCTGGCCGTGTACCCCTGGAACCCAGCTGAAAGTGCCTGTAGCCTCCTTTTTTTCTTTGTTTTATATTTAGAAAGCCCAGATGAACTACGCTGTGCAACGGTTCAAGCTACCCAGTCGACATTTCTTTTGCGAGAAAAGCCATCCCAGCCCTCCACCGGCATGAAAAAGTCTGCATTGTCATAGCACTCAGGCAATCAAACAGTAGAAAGGTGCACCTGACAAGAGACGCATGGACCAGTAGGCATGTCCACAAAAAGTTACGTGTCCATTACGGCGCACTGGGTTAATGTGTTGGATGCATGGTCCACAGGGAACAGCCTACAAAGTCTGTCTGCAGTCCCTAATTCCAATTTTCCTCCGCTGACCACACCACTGCTGCCCGTGTACCCCTGGAACCAATTTTACAGTGTCTACAGCCTAATTTTGTTATGTTAGGCCTACTACGCCTGTCTGCGGTCCCTCCTTCCAATACTCGTCCACTGACCACACCACTGCTGCCCGTGGACCCCTGGAACCTATTTTTAATTGCATAGAGCATCCTTTTTTTAATAGTAGGCGTACAAAGTCTGTCTGCGGTCCACTATTGAAATTGTCCTCCACTGCCCAGAGCACTGCTGCTTGTGTACCCCTGTAACTTTTTTAAGCTGCAGTGAGCCACATTTTTGGTTTAAGTCCTACTACCTGTGTCTGTCTGCGCCACTCAATTCAGCTGTGTTCCTTTGAAAAAAGCTGAGCGTCAATAGTCTTGTTTTCAGCCTCTAGGAATTTTAAAACTGCATTGGGGGTACAACTTTGATAGGGCCTACTAACGGTGTCTGCCTCCCCAAGGTGTGCCCCAGGTTTCCTCGCCATTGCTTCGATCTTAATGCTCTCGTTTAGTAGTTGTTGGAAACTACACTGCATTAGGCCTACAAATTGGGTATGGGGTGTAGAGAGATGGTGTGTTCCACTCCAAGGTGTTCTCCAGGTTACCTTTCCTGAGCTCCGATCTTCCGGCTCTCGTTTAGTAGTTCTTGGAAACTACACTGCATTAGGCCTACAAATTGGGTATGGGGTGTAAAGAGATGGTGTGTTCCACTCCAAGGTGTTCTCCAGGTTGCCTTTCCTGAGCTTCGATCTTCCGGCTCTCGTTTAGTAGTTCTTGGAAACTACACTGCATTAGGCCTACAAATTGGGTATGGGGTGTAGAGAGATGGTGTGTTCCACTCCAAGGTGTTCTCCAGGTTGCCTTTCCTGAGCTTCGATCTTCCGGCTCTCGTTTAGTAGTTCTTGGAAACTACACTGCATTAGGCCTACAAATTGGGTATGGGGTGTAGAGAGATGGTGTGTTCCACTCCAAGGTGTTCTCCAGGTTGCCTTTCCTGAGCTTCGATCTTCCGGCTCTCGTTTAGTAGTTGTTGGAAACTACGCTGCATTAGGCCTACAAATTGGGTATGGGGTGTAGAGAGATGGTGTGTTCCACTCCAAGGTGTTCTCCAGGTTACCTTTCCTGAGCTCCGATCTTCCGGCTCTCGTTTAGTAGTTCTTGGAAACTACACTGCATTAGGCCTACAAATTGGGTATGGGGTGTAGAGAGATGGTGTGTTCCACTCCAAGGTGTTCTCCAGGTTGCCTTTCCTGAGCTTCGATCTTCCAGCTCTCGTTTAGTAGTTCTTGGAAACTACACCGCATTAGGCCTACAAATTGGGTATGGGGTGTAGAGAGATGGTGTGTTCCACTCCAAGGTGTTCTCCAGGTTGCCTTTCCTGAGCTTCGATCTTCCGGCTCTCGTTTAGTAGTTGTTGGAAACTACGCTGCATTAGGCCTACAAATTGGGTATGGGGTGTAGAGAGATGGTGTGTTACACTCCAAGGTGTTCTCCAGGTTGCCTTTCCTGAACTTCTATCTTCAGGCTCTCATTAAATTGTGGTTAAACGGAACAACTGCATTTGGCGTACTAGTTGGTTTGGGGCCTACTATCGGTGTCTGCCACTCTTTGCTGTTCTCCTGGTTTCCTGTCCTGAAATTCCATTTTCAGGCTCTCGCTAAGTAGTTGTTAATGTTAGACTGCATTTGGCCTACTAGTTGGGTTGGGGCCTACTATCGGTGTCTGCCACTCCTTGCTGTTCTCCTCCACTGAACAAAGCTGTGCCGCCTGTTTACTACGGTTGCCAATTTTGAACTGCATTTCGACTACTTACTGATTTGGGCCTACTCTCTGTGTCAGCCTCTCATTCCAGTTGTCCTCCACTGCAATGCCCCCTGGTTAGTCCTGTGTTACCAATTTTGAACTGCATTTAGCCAACTTTACTCTTTGGGCCTATATCTGTGTTTCCTCCTCATCCTGCCCATTGCCCAGCCAGTGATAGATGAGTCTGCTGGTACATTGACCCATAACGCAAAATTCCCCGTGCACGCTACACAGCAAGATTGTGACCCTGCTGAAAGTCAGGTTCCTCTTCCCGCATACCATACCACCTTACACGGGGACAAAGAGGAAGGTGCAGATGAAAGTGCAGGTTCCTTCATCAGGTGGGGGGAGGAATACTAGTTGGCGACGTCACTGGCACAGGGCCTCTAATAGTACGCAAAAGTGTTGCTGCCGGTGGGAGGCGCCCCCGCCATGCAAATACACCGCTGTACTTTGAGGGGCCCTGTGCCAGTGCCAATGCCAACGAGTGGGCCCCCCCTGCTTGCTCAGGATCACAGCACTTGCAAAGTTGAAATACTTACCTCTCCCTGCTCCACTGCCGTGACGTGGTCCAGATTTACTGGGCCCACTAATTTCTTGAACCAGCCCTACCCCCCACAACTTTAGCCAAATGACCCCCAATTTCAAATGCCTTCCAATTATTATAAGGTAAATTACGATTGACAAGCTTCTTTAACAAGAATGGATGTTTTTGCCATTAAAATGGGCAGTGTAGGTGTTTTCCTGGCCTCCACTCACTGCCGACTATGCTCCCCCATTGACTTGCATTGGGTTTCGTGTTTCGGGCGATACCCGACTTTTCGCGATAATCGGCCGATTCCACTCGACTCGACTTCTAAGATAGTCGGGTTTCGCGAAACACGGCTCGACTCTAAAAAGGTCAAGGTCGCTCAACCCTAGCCACAATCAAGAAATATGACCTGTACTTCCAGTAGGATTTGTAAAGAAAAAGCAGCAGTGGAAAAAATAAGTCATATAGTTGGCTTTATTGTGTTTCTGGTGAAGGAGTCACAGAACTGCTAATATTTTTAAAAGGAATTTGTCAGCAGGATCAACCTTCCTAAGCTGTCTATAAAGGCATGTTAGTCAAAGCTGAATAAAATAATTCTTTGATATATGATATCCAATGTATTATTCAAAGAAATCCATGCTTTTCTTAAATGTAAATAAGCTATTCAGGACTATGGGCCAGACACTGATCTTCATCCTGGTATTCAGGAAGGTACGGTAGTTGTTGGCAAGCATGGCTGATATGCAGGAAGGGACAGACAGGTACAAGCAAGGGCAGGCAGGCATAAAGGAAGGGACAGGGAGGTATAGGCAGGAACAGTGCTTTGCGAAATTATTCGGCTCCCTTGAACTTTTCAACCTTTTCCCACATATCATGCTTCAAACATAAAGATACCAAATGTAAATCACCAACAAGTGGAAAACAATTGTGAAGTTGAACAAAATTTATTGGTTATTTTAAATTTTAGGGGAAAAAAACTGAAAAGTGGGGCGTGCAATATTATTCGGCGCCTTTACTTTCAGTGCAGCAATCTCACTCCAGAAGTTCATTGTGGATCTCTGAATGATCCAATGTTGTCCTAAATGCCTAATGATGATAAATATAATCTACCTGTGTGTAATCAAGTCTCAGTATAAATGCAGCTGCTCTGTGATAGTCTCAGGGTTCTGTTTGAAGCACAGAGAGCATCATGAAGACCAAGGAACACAACAGGTAGGTCCATGATACTGTTGTGGAGAAATTTAAAGCTGAATTTGTATACAAAATGATTTAAAAAACTTTAAACATCCCAAGGAGCACTGTGCAACTGATCGTATTGAAATGGAAAGAGTATCATACCAGTGCAAATCCCAAGACCCGGCCGTCCCTCTAAACTTTCATCTCAAACAAGGAGAAGACAAATCAGTAGTGTTGAGCATTCCGATACCGCAAGTATGGGGTATCGGCCGATATTTGCGGTATCGGAATTCCGATACCGAGTTCCGATATTTTTGTGATATCGGGAATCGGTATTGGGATTTAGATTAATGTGTAAAATAAAGAATAAAAATAAAAAATATTGATATACTTACCCTCGGACGGGCCCTGGTTGTCACCGTTGCAATCGCCATGTTTTCCTTCCTATGAATGAGCTTGTTAAGTACCTTCGATGACGTCGCGGCTTGCGATTGGTCGCTGAGCGGTCATGTGACCGCTCACGCGACCAATCACAAGCCGCGACATCATCGAAGGTCATTAAAGCGCTCATTCTTAGGAAGAAAAGCATGGCGATTGCAGCGGTGACAACCAGGGCCCATCCGAGGGTAAGTATATCAATATTTTTTATTTTTATTCTTTATTTTACACATTAATATGGATCCCAGGGCCTGAAGGAGAGTTTCCTCTCCTTCAGACCCTGGAAACCACTACGGATACCTTCCGATATTTGTGTCCCATTGACTTGTATTGGTATCGGATATCGGTATTGGCGATATCCGATATTTTTCGGATATCGGCCGATACCATCCGATACCGATACTTTCAAATATCGGACGGTATCGCTCAACACTACGAATCGGAGATGCAGCCAAGAGACCCATGATTACTATGTATGAACTGCAGAGATATATAGATAAGGTGGGACAGTCTGTCCATAGGACAACAATCAGTCGGACACTGCACAAATCTGGCCTTTACGGAAGAGTGGCATCAAGAAAGCCATTTCTCAAATATATCCACAAAAAGTGTCATTTAAAGTTTGCAACAAGCTACCTGGGAGACACACCAAGCATGTGGAAGAAGGTGCTCTGGTCAGATGAAACCAAAATCGAACTTTTTGGCAACAATGCCAAACAGTATGTTTGACATAAAGGCAACACAGCTCATCACCCTGAACACACCATCCCCACTGTCAAACATGGTTGTGGCAGCATCATGGTTTGGGCCTTCTTTTCTTCAGCAGGGACAGGGAAGATGGTTAAAATTGATGGTAAGATGGATGCAGCCAAATACAGGACCATTTGTCTTCCAACAAAATGATCCCAAACATAAAGCAAAATCTAAAATGGAATGGTTAACAAATAAACGTATTCAGTTGTTAGAATGGCCAAGTCAAAGTCCAGACCTCTATCCAATCGAGAATCTGTGGAAAGAGCTGAACACTGCTGTTCACAAATGATTTTTCTGCTCCAAGTCCTGGATTGGCAGGCAGGGGTGCAGAGTACATACAGCGGCTTAAAAGGCAGTACTTCCACAGACAGAAGGGTGAAGAGTAGTGAAGCTCGGTAATGCTCGGTGCTCGCCCGAGCATTACAGTGTTCGTGCTGCATTTCCGGGTTTGCTCGGCGGGAGCTCGGGTACCCACCCTGCATGTTTGGCATTCTTTGGAGTGCCAATCAACATGCAGGGATTGCCTGCCACACACTGTAATGTCGCAGCCATGTTGGTTGTGGCATTACAGTGATTGGCTGGCCGTGCAGCATCATCTGGTCTATATCAGATCTGGTGCCGCCTTGCTCTTCCTGGGCAGCTCTAGAATCAGCCTATGGCACTGCTGTGGTGTTATGGAAGCCCAGGTTGTTTTGATAACAGCCCTCAGCTCATCTGCATTGTAGGGTCTGGTGTCTCTCATCTTCCTCTTGACAACACCTCATAGGTCAGGTGAGTTTTCTGGCCAATCAAGCACAGTGATACTTTTGTTTTAAAACAAGGTATTGGTACTTTTGGCAGTATGGACAGGTGCCAAGTTCTGCTGGAGAATGAAATTTCCATCTCAAAAAAGCTTGTCGGCAGATGGAAGCATGAAATGCTCTAAAATCTCCTGGTAGATGGCTGCGCAGACTTTGGTATTGATAAAACACTGTGGACCTACTCCAACAGATGACATGGCTCCCCAAACCATCACTGATTGTGGAAACTTCACACTAGACCTCAAGCAGCTT
Organism: Ranitomeya imitator; assembly: GCF_032444005.1. Lineage (NCBI taxonomy): Eukaryota > Metazoa > Chordata > Amphibia > Anura > Dendrobatidae > Ranitomeya > Ranitomeya imitator. The sequence continues at coordinate 461,401,387 of NC_091287.1, read as the reverse complement.
GGATTGTGGCCTCCCCACTCTTCCTCCAGAGTCCAGGACCTTGATTTCCAAATGAAATACATAATGTACTTTCATCTGAAAACAACACCTTGTCCCACTGATGAACAGTCCAGTTCTTTTTCTCCTTGGCCCAGGTAAGACGCTTCTGGAATTGTCTATTGCAGGGGTCCCCAACTCCAGTCCTCAAGGCCCACCAACAGGTCATGTTTTCAGGATTTCCTTTGCATTGCACAGGTAATGCAATTATTACCTGGGCAAGACTAAGGAAATCCTGAAAACATGACATGTTGGTGGGCCTTGAGGACTGGAGTTGGGGACCTCTGGTCTATTGGTCATGAGTGGCTTGACACAAGAACTGTGACACTTGTAGCCCCTGACCTGGATATGTCTGTGTGAAGTGGCTCTTGAAGGAATGACTCCAGCAGCAGCAAAATAGATGAAAAGTCAAGGAGGTGAACACTTTCAAAAACCATTGTATATCATGTGTGCAGTTAAACATGAACAATTTGGTGAAGTGTCCTCTTTAAGGAAAATGCATGACAGACAGTATTGTAGGTAGTATTCACTTTTGGATCTACTGGTCTTTGCAAGACTGAGAGCATCTAAAGATAATAGCTTCGGTAAAGTTGCAGTATATCTCTCTTTATTATGAAAAATGTTGGTCCGATTTTATGAACTTTACTTTGCTGGTGTCTTTGTGGCGGAAATGGTCCTTCTTAGATAAGTGTTAAACCACTACTAAATATATGTTGCTAATGTTAACAAAGTCCCATGCCATCCTGTTTGCTGGGGTTAGCATAGGACCCTCTATTGGAGTTGGGTATACTATTTCAAAGAAAATAAATATTACTCTGCGACCGTAAATGATGCGGACATACTTTATGTCTTATTCTATCAGTTATAAATTAAACACTTGTCATCACATGAAAAGGATGATTAACTAAAGGTTTCTCAAACTCTATTGGCATAACCTTTTAAACTCAGACAACCTTTTTGAGGCACCTCTTGACAAAGGTTATTGCTTAAGTACAGTATATGGGCTGTAGATAATATGGAGCTGTACACTTCAAGGAGCACTTGAGACAAGCACAGTATATGCAACAAAATTTACATTTCCAGCTTCTAGATGTCTAGGATCTAAAAATAATTGATGGAGATCAGTAAAAATTATTTTGTGGCCTAGGATGTTCAGGGTAAGAAGAAAGATTACAAAATGATGCCTTGTTTCATTTTCCTCACATCTAACTGCTGCAGCAATGTTAAAGGGAACCTGTCACCCCGTTTTTTCAGTATGAGATAAAAATACTGTTAAATAGGGCCTGAGCTGTGCGTTACTATAGTGTATTTTGTGTACCCTGATTCCCCACCTAAGCTGCCGAAATACCTTACCAAAGTCGCCGTTTTCGCCTGTCAATCAGGCTGGTCTGGTCAGATGGGCGTGGCGACATCGCTGTTTCTTCCCCCAGATCTTGCATATCTTTCTGTTGGTGGCGTAGTGGTTTGCGCATGCCCAACTGCTGAATCCACTGCGCAGGTGAAGAAAAAACGCGCGATCGGCGCTATTTCCCTGGTGATTGGTGGGGGCGGCCATCTTCCTGAGGTTGTGCGTGTGCAGATGGAGTCCTCTGCTGCCCTGGGCTTCAGTAAAATGGCCTCGGGATGCCGCGCATGCGCAGATGGAGATCGCGGCGGCCATTTTCCTGAAGCCGAGATGCGAACTCTGCTTCAGGAAAATGGCCGCCGCGATCTCCATCTGCACACGCGCATCATCCCGCGGCCATTTTCCTGAAGCCCCGGGCAGCAGAGGACTCCATCTGCGCACGCGTGGCCTCAGGAAGATGGCCGCCCCCACCGATCACCAGGGAAATAGCGCCGATCACACGTTTTTTCTTCACCTGCGCAGTGGATTCAGCAGTTGGGCATGCGCAAACCACTACGCCACCAACGGAAAGATATGCAAGATCTGGGGGAAGAAACAGCGATGTCACCACGCCCATCTGACCAGACCAGCCTGATTGACAGGCGAAAACGGTGACTTTGGTAAGGTATTTCGGCAGCATAGGTGGGGAATCAGGGTACACAAAATACCCTATTGTAACGCACAGCTCAGGCCCTATTTAACAGTATTTTTATCTCATACTGAAAAAACGGGGTGACAGGTTCCCTTTAATGCTCTGCTTGCTCTGGGGTTGCCATGCTAAGGACAAAACCTTACAGAGCATGAATCTACTGTCATGTGACCTTCACCCAATACATTTATAACAGAGAGGGTCACATGACATAAAAATATGTCTGTTAAATTTATACTATTATAGCAGTTTCCAGAGAACAGCAGATACCCTTGAGACGACCTCTAAAACGGTGAGCAGTGACAGTGAGATCATTTTCTTGTGTTTGTCAAGAACTAGCAGAGGGCATTTAGCTAGATAGCAGACACGCATGTATATACAATAAGTGGTCGTATATTTGCACTTCTGCATATTCGCATGTGTATAATCCTTGTGGAATCTATATATAGAAACACTTGACAAATCAGACACATAAAATAATTCCAGGCCAAACATTCCACAAGGAAATCTGCAATGAAACGTAATGTCAACACTTGTAAATTCAGCCATTGTGTGAAACGGCAGTAACAAGGCTTTAAAGAGGACCTGTAAGCTTTCCTGACATGTTTTAGCAAACACTTCGATTCCCTGAGGGTTTTTTTTTGTAATTCAGTTGTGCTGTTCCTCTGTTATTCCTCCAGGAAATTAATTCATAAATGAAAGTACAGGAAAGTTCTCATTGATAAGGAGACTGGCAATACTCAATATTTAAATATTTCCAGGAGATCACAGCACAAATTTATGTTTCATATCCTCGCTGCAATAATTGGAAGTAGAGGCCATCAGTTGGCTTCTTCTGATTGCATTATAGCCTATCAATGAATATCAATTCCATATCAAGGAATAGCAGGGAAATACAATAAGGCTTCATTCACACCTCTATGTTTAAACACATACGTGACCAAATGGTATCTGTGTCATCACTGTGACTGTTATCAGTGTGTCTGGTTTTACCATCAGTGTCATTAATGTGCCATCCATGTGTCATCTGGGTGTCTATTTTTACCATCAGTGTGTCTGTTTTTACCATCGGTGTCATTAGTGTGTCAAACCATGTGTCATCAGTGTCGTCAGTTTGTCTGTTTTTGCCATCAGTGTGTCATCCATGTGCTACCCGGGTGTCCATATTTATTATCAGTGTGTCATCAGTGTATCATCCATGTGTCATCAGTGTCTAATTTTACCATCAGTGTGTCATACATGTGTTTGTTTTTACCATCACTGTGTCATAAGTGTGTCTGGTTTTATCATCAGTGTGTCATCAGTGTGTCATCAGTGTGTCTGGTTTTGCCATCAGTGTGATATCAGTGTGTCATCCATATGTCATCAGTGTGTCCAGTTTTACCATGAGTGTGTCATCAGTGTCTATTTTTACCGTCAGTGTTTCATCAGTGTGTCTGTTTTTACCATCACTGTGTTATCAGTGTGTCTGGTTTTACCATCAGTGTGTTATTAGTGTGTCATCAGTGTGTCTGGTTTTACCGTCACTGTGTCATCAGTGTGTCATCTGTTGTGAATTCTGTTGTCAGGCTCCCTCCTGTGGTCATGAATGGTACTTCGGCTGGTTCTGTCCATGGACTTTCTCTGGTGCCTGTGGGTGTTTCTGAGTTTCCTTTACAGGTGATGAGGCTAATTCGTTAGTGGGCTGCTCTATTTAACTCCACTTAGATCTTTGCCCCATGCCAGCTGTCAATGTTGTACTATGGCTCTAGTTCGCTCCTGGATCGGTCTGAGTTCCTGTTGCTCCAGCAGAAGCTAAGTTCCTCTGTGCTATTTTGCTTGTTTGCTATGTTTTCTGTCCAGCTTGCTTTTGTCAATATTGCCTTGCTTGCTGGAAGCTCTGGGACGCAGAGGGGCACCTCCCGCACCGTGAGTCGTTGCGGAAGGTATTTTTCCCTGCACTCTCTGCGTGGTCTTTTGTAGGTTTTTGTGCTGACCGCAAAGCAACCTTTTCTATCCTCGGTCTGTTCAGTAAGTCGGGCCTCACTTTGCTAAATCTATTTCATCTCTGTGTTTGTATTTTCATCTTACTCACAGTCATTATATGTGGGGGGCTGCCTTTTCCTTTGGGGAATTTCTCTGAGGCAAGGTAGGCTTTGTTTTTCTATCTTCAGGGCTAGCTAGTTTCTTAGGCTGTGCTGAGTTGCATAGGGAGCGTTCCACGGCTATTTCTAGTGTGTTTTGATATGTTTAGGGATTGCGGTCAGCAGAGTTCCCACATCCCAGAGCTCGTCCTTATTATCTGTAACTATCTGGTCCATTATTTGTCCTAACCACCGGATCATAACAGTCATCCATGTGTCATCAGGGTGTCCAGTTTTACCATCAGTGTGTCATCCATGTGTCATCAGTGTCTAATTTTACCATCAGTGTGTCATACATGTGTTGGTTTTTACTATTAGTATGTAATTAGTGTGTCTGTTTTTACCATCTATGTAATTAGTGTGTTCGTTTTTACCATCAATGTGTTATCAGTGTGTCATCAGTGTCTGTTTTTAGCATCAGTTTGTCATCAGTCTGTCATCCATGTGTTATCAGTGTGTCTGGTTTTACCATCAGTGTGTTATCATTGTGTCATCAGTGTGTCTTCCATGTGTCATCAGAGTGTCTAATTTTACCATCAGTGTGTCATACATGTGTTTGTTTTTACCATCACTGTATCATCAGAGTGTCTGGTTTTGCCATCAGTGTGTTATCAGTGTGTCCGGTTTTACCATCAGTGTGTCATCAGTGCGTCTGTTTTTTCCATCACTGTGTTATCAGTGTGTCTGGTTTTACCATAAGTGTGTTATTAGTGTGTCGTCAGTGTGTCTTGTTTTACCATCAGTGTGTCATCAGTGTGTCATCCATGTGTCATCAGTGTGTCCAGTTTTACCATCAGTGTGTTATCAGTGTGTCATCAGAGTGTCTGTTTTTACTATCACTGTGTCATCAGTGTGTCTTGTTTTACCATCACTGTGTCATCAGTGTGTCATCCATGTGTCATCAGTGTGTCTGTTTTTACCATCACTTTGTCATCAGTGTGTCTGGTTTTACCATCAGTGTGTCATCAGTGTGTTTGTTTTTACCATCAGTGTGTCATCAGTGTCTGTTTTTCATGTCAGTGTGTCATCAGTGTATCTGGTTTTACCATCAGTGTGATATCAGTGTGTCATCCATGTGTCATCAGGGTGTCTGGTTTTACCATCAGTGTGATATCAGTGTGTCATCCATGTGTCATCAGAATGTCCGGCTTTTTCCACCAGTGTGTCAGTGTTTTTCACTGATGGTTAAAGAAATAAATACATGACAGCTTCTCTTTTACTTTGCGTTGTGGTGATTAAAGGAGAAGCACTAAGTGGATTTCATCACCAAAGGTGTCAGTTTAATCAGTATTTCATTGACTGAAAAAATGCACAAATGTGAATCTTAAGGTATTGGTAACAATAATGATGAAAGTATAGTACTCAATGCAGAGCAATATATGGTAGTAAAGTGAAGTGCAAGCACCTTTATGCCCAAAAGGTTTTGCTGTCTACAGTTAATTTTCATCAGTAAATGACATTGAGGTGGATAGTCTATGTACAGTGCCATGTGTTTTTGCTTGCAGCCATACAATGTGGAGTCTGCCTGCATCGAGGCCTCCACCCCTATAGTGCTTTACTTTCATCACAATTGTTACCTCTTTGTTGAGATTCACATTTGTGTATTTTTTAAGTCATTTACTTTGTATAGACTCGTATTCAAATTTCTGCATGAGATATGCATGCTACAATTGAGTAATTCCTGCTTTTTTAATTTTTCAAACTTTATATGAATTTAAATAAAGAATTCATATTGTTAAGTAATATACAGTATATAGCATATGTGCCTTCTTAACCTGACATCCAATATCCCAAGTAGTGTTTTTCATTTCCATTTTGCAACATTTCATCTTCTACTTGTCCAGCTATATTAGGATTCTCACAGCAAACTCTAATTAGCAACTTTCCATTATTGCCTTCATCTGTAATTTTAACCGAAATTACAGGAAAAATATATATTTGCACCATGTTATCCAGTAGATAGAAAAATATTAATACTTGAGAGTCCTCAGTGGTTGATACTTTTTAATGGCTAGTTGAAAAGATGTTAACAAGTTGCAAGCTTTCGGGACGACTCAGAAAGAGAGACCTGCGTAGTCTCGAGAGCTGCTATTTGTTACCATCTTTTCAGTTAGCCATTAAAAAGTATCAACCCCTGAGGACTCTCTAATATTAATATTTTTTATTCTGCACTGTTGAGGCATCATTGAGCACAGGCCTTAAGTTGGATTTAATGAAAATACACACCGCTCCGTCTTTCACTTTCCTGTCCTTTCTGAATTTAATGTAGCCTCTGTTTGTCACCCAGTCATAGTTCACGTCGAGCTGCCAAGTTTTTGTAATGCAACCACATCGTAATCTGTGGCCAACATAATAGTCTCCAATTCATGTATTTTGTTTGCAAGACTTTTTGCATTCGCCAGCAGACATTTAATACTATTAGCACATATATCACTCCTAGGATACATTTGTTAAATCACTGAAGTGAATTCGAGCTGTTCCGTTCTAAGGAGAGTAAGATTCTGATCAGATTGGGACCACATATACATGTTCAGATGTTGTTAGGGGTCGAGTTCTCGCCTGTGCTCAGGGGGAATCTCAGGCCATCTCCGCTGCGGTCTCCCATTCTTCTCCTGCCGCAGTGAAGCCTGCTCAGCGGAGACGTCGGTCCCAGCATCTCGCTCAGTCTGACTTTGTGCAAACGGTTACTGCTGCTTTTCCAGCTTCTGCCATTGAAGCCAGTGTTGGGCAGCGGCGAGCAGACGCTTCTGGGACTAAGTCCTGCTTAACAGGACTAAACAGGTGGCATAGATAGGTACTGGGGTGGGCTCCTCTGCTGAGTAGCAGACAGTGGTAGTAGGCGCAAAGTATTAACTGGTCTAAATGGAGGTCATGGCCCCTGTATATTTTAACTATCATCTATCATTTCAACAAATTTGCATTGGCAGTGCCATTGAAGGATTTAACAGCTCAGACTACACAGTGGTGGAGCAGGGAGAGGTAAGTATTGCAAGTGGTAGAGCACTGTTCGAGCTGGGGGGAACACTCTCTCGTGGGCGGCAGTACTGGCACAGGGCCCTTCATATTACGACGGAGTGTCTGACGTTGGTTGTGCACCACCACCGTCAGAGAAACTTCATTTTACTATGAGGGACCCTGTGCCAGTGCTGTCGCCCTAGAGTGGGCCCACCCACCTGTCCAGGCAAACAGCACTCGCACGGGTGCTTGCGCCAGGTGGTGATCACGGCCCTGTGGGGGGAGTCAGCCCATTTAGGGTGGTATAAAAATGGCTTATGGTGGACATTCAGCAGCTGCAAATGGAGGAATTGGAGAAGTCCGTAAGAGGAGGCCAAAAGCAAGACATTTCTCAGGCAAGCTATGTGTCAGCAGGGGAAGGTGGGGCAAAATAATTTGAAATCCATGATTGGTTCATTTTAATGAAGATTAGATCATCCGGCTTTAAAAGCTGTTTTCCTACTCCCAGATAAGGGCACCTTTGAGGCCTTGTGTAGCCAGACGATGATGCTGGCTCAAGACCTCCAGCCTTAGGTGCTATTATGCTTTTGCCACTACCACCAGATGCACCACCACCACCATCAGTACCAGCTGGCAACCACCGCCCATGGGCTCTTCCACCAGACTTCCTCATTTTTTGGAAAATCTAACCAAAATAACAACCGTTATATGGTACTGTAAAACAAGGTAGAAGGTGTATATAAACTTGTTGAGAATTTAAATCTCCCTTTTTTGGGGGAGACTGAACCAAAACTCTGATGAAGCTGCAGCAACCTCTCCCTATGCTAAGATCGGCAGAAGTAAGATGGCGGTCGGCGTGCACGCCCCTTTATAGCCCCTGTGACGCCTCAGAAAGCAAGCCAAGCACTGTCATGCCCTTCTCTAAGATGGTGGGGACCGAGACCTATGTCATCACGCTGCCCACACTCTGCATCCTCCTTCATTGGCTGAAAAATGGCGCTGAAAGCGTCATAAGAAACGCGACTTTTGCGCGCAGATCGCCGACCTCATGGGCGATCCCACACTAGGATCGGGTCGGGTTTCATCAAACCCGACTTTGCCGAAAGTCGGCGATTTTTGAATTTATCCGATCCATTTCGCTCAACCCTAAACCTGGCTAATCGGCAGAATGTGGAAGTTTTAGCCCCATTAGCATGGAACAGTATGTACAACTCGACTGCTGACCCTTCATTCCTTCAGTGGCTGAATGCGCTGCACTTGGCTCTTTCTGGAAGCCCCAAAGAGAATGAATTGAGCTGCGGTCAGACATCCAGCCTGCCGCTGCATTTTAAAATGGGGATTATAGAGCACTGTCAGGTGTAAAAGTTCCCCGCGCTTTCGATCAGGGCTTGTAGAGATACAGGGATGCTCTTGTCCGCTGGCCTGGCTGTCTTTAGGAAGATTGCATGGACCAGGGCTCATACCACTGAACGCCTGCTCTCTCCCCATGGGCAGAACACTACTCAGACAACACAGGGTGAGGGTAAAACAGTGTGACAATAATTTATTGAACCACCAACAGACAATAGCATATAGAACAGTCCCAGCAAATACCCAAGATGGTGAGTCTTACTTGTACACTGATTTGCCGGGATTAGAGCAGTTTCCAGTGCCGAATACCCCCACCAGTGGCTCCCCGCTTTTGGTGGGTCCCAACAGTGAGGAGGTAATGACAAGCTTAGGAAACTGTCAGTCCATTGATGTATGAGGCCAGGTGACTTGATTGTCCCAACCTGGATTATCTAAACGTCTTCTAGGGATCCGTAACGGTCAGTGAGGCAGCTCTGTATTCATTCAGTTGATGCCATTGTGCCATGGCTTCTGTAATTTAGAGTCTCTATGAACACAGGCAGATCCTCCATTCTATAGATCACCACTTCTCATTCAGTCATTCCTCCACATGTTTGGGGGAAGTTGGAAGGAGGCTGTCCCTCACTGCTGGAGTGTTCAAACGACATGCATAGATTGTCCTTCATATTACAGATCAGGAATGATTCATCAACATATTAACAAAAAGTCAAACATTGTGCCTTTGTTTCCCAAAGATAGTAGAACAATAATAGGACAGATACAATAGCTAGTCAGCAGCCAGTCAACAAATGGCAGCCATTGAACAATAATTCAATTACAATAAGGGTTACCAGTCTTTCTCACATGAACTCTAGCTCATATCTCTGGGCCTACTGAAATAATGTGCCTGGATAATTAAAATGTGGTGTCGCCACAGAGCTGTTTACAATGGTCAGATTGCACCAATCAATAAGTTATCGGCTACCTAACCTGTAAATTGGTGATTACTTGTTTTCACCAAAGAACCCTTTAAAGCAAACTACCATAATAAAAAAAAGGAAGACCAAAAGGAGGAGGCAACGAGACACAGGTTACCAATTGCAGGAGAAAAGTATAAGGACAAAGAGGTGTCTACAGAGTAAAAATACCTTTACTAACTAGTACGGTAAGAGGTGGGACAGAAGACGCTCAAAAACAATATGAATAAATAAAAAATATATATACATATTATTATTATTTATTTATATAGCACCATTAATTCCATGGTGCTGTACATGAGATTGGGTTACATCAAAATACAAATATCACTTACAGTAAACAAAACTAACAATGACAGACTGGTACAGAGGGAAGAGGACCCTGCCCTTGCAGGCTTACATTCTACAGGATTATGAAGAAGGAGACAGTAGATCGAGGGTTGCAGTAGCTTCAATGGTGTTGAGGTGGCCGTGTGGTCTTTACAGGCTGTAAGCTTCCTTGAAGAGGTGGGTTTTCAGGTTTCTTTTGAAGGATCCAAAAGTAGTGGATAACCGGATGTGTTGGGGCACTGAATTCCAGAGGATGAGTGATATTCGGGAGAAGTCTTGGAGGCGATTGGGTGAGGAGAGAATAAGCGTAGAGAAGAGGAGGAGGTCTTGGGTGGACCGGAGATTACGTGAGGGAACATATTGAGAGATTAGTGTGGAAATATTAGTAATTTAAACTGGATACGCTGGGAAATTGGAAGCCAGTGAAGGGATTTGCAAAGAGGGGAAGCAGGAGTGTAGCGAGGAGAGAGATTAATTAGTCGGACAGCAGAGTAAAGGATGGATTGGCGGGGTGCAAAAGTGTTAGAAGGTAGGCCACAGAGGAGTATGTTGCAGTAATCCAGGAGGGAGATGATTAGGGCATGCACGAGCATTTTGGTAGAGTGTGGGTTGAGGAAAGGACGGATTCTGGAAATATTTTTGAGCTGGAGGTGACAGGAGGTGGCGAGAGCTTGGATGTGCGGTTTGAAGGACAGGGCAGAGTCAAGGGTTACTCCGAGGCAGCGGATTTTTGGGGACGGGGGAAAGTGTGATTTTATTTATTTTGATAGATAGATCAGGTAGGGAAGATATGCGAGATGGAGGAAAGATAATGAATAGAGGTAGTAAGGGAGTAGGAAACGCTAAATGTGCGGTTGTAAAGGTATGAGGAGATCCAAGATAGGGCAAGGTCTTTGACCCCAAAGGAAGATCTGTAGTAGGAGGCAGTGGTCAACTGTGTCGAAGGCAGAGGACAGGTCTAGGAGGAGGAGTATAGAGAATTGTCTGTTAGCTTTGGCTGTTAGTAAGTCGTTAGTAATTTTGGTCAGGGCAGTCTCAGTGGCATGGTGGAGACGGAATCCAGATTGTAGGTTGTCGAAGAGAGAGTTAGGGTACCGTCACACAGTGGCATTTTGATCGCTACGACGGCACGATTTGTGACGTTCCAGCGATATATCCATGACGTTCCAGCGATCTCGCTGTGTCTGACACGCTCCTGCGATCAGGGACCCCGCTGAGAATCGTACGTCGTAGCAGATCGTTTGAAACTTTCTTTCGTCGTCTAGTGTCCCGCTGTGGCGGCATGATCGCATGGTGTAACAAAGGTGTGCACGATATTGTATACGATGTGCGCATAGTAACCAACGGCTTCTACATCGCACATATGTCATGAAATTATCGCTCCAGCGTCATACATTGCAAAGTGTGACAGCAGTTTACGACGCTGGAGCGATATTGTTACGATGCTGGAGCGTCACGGATCGTGCCGTCGTAGCGATCAAAATGCCACTGTGTGACGGTACCCTTAGATGCAAAGTGAGAGGAAAGTTCAGCATGGACGTGCTGCTCAAGCAGTTTTGAAGCAAATGGGAGCAAAGATATGGGGCGATAGCTGGACATACCGCTTGGGTCAAGGGATGGCTTTTTGAGGATAGGTGTGATCGTGGCATGTTTGAAGGCATAGGGGAAGGTACCAGAAGTTAGTGAAAGGTTGAAGAGATGGGTTAGGGATGGGATTAGTGCGGTGGTGAGGTTGGGGAGGAGGTGGTATGGGATGGGGTCAAGTGCACAAGTAGTGAGGTGTGATTTGGAGAGAAGATGAGCAAGCTCCCTTTCAGAGATTTTGGAGAGTGAAGTTATGCGGTTTGGGCATTGGTCTCTCATACAAAGGGGTTGTTTTGGTTGGCCAACAAAGACTTGCCTTGCTTGGTCTATCTTATTTTTGAAGTGTGTGGCAAAGTCCTCAGCAACGATTAGGGAACTCGGAGGGGGCAGTGGTGGGCGGAGGAGGGAGTTAAAAGTGTTGAACAACTGTTTGGGGTTGTGGGATAAGGAAGATATGAGGGTTGTGAAGTAGGCCTGTTTAGCAGAGGTGAGAGCTGATTTGAATGCCAGTGTTGCTTGTTTGAGTGCAGTGAAATCATCTTGTGAATGCATTTTCTTCCAACGCCGTTCTGCAATTCTGGATACTTGCCGAAGCTTTTTAGTGATGTTATTGTGCCAGGGTTGTCTATTGGTTCGTCGCACTCTGCTATGCATGACAGTGGTGACCGTGTCAATAGCTGATGCAAGAGGGCATTGTAGAAAGCAGTGGCAGTGTCTGTGTCGTGGAGTGAGGATATAGAGGACAGTGGTTGGATAGAGTCAGAAAGTGTGTGTGTCTAGGTGTGTGAGGTTCATGCGTGGGTGCGCATGGTGCTGGACATGGGTGACAGGTGAGGAGGACAGGGATGAGAAATTGAGTAAATGGTGGTCAGATAGAGGGAGAGGGGAGGTTGTGAAGTTAGATAGGGAGCATAAACGGGTGAAGACCAGGTTTAATGTGTGTCCATCTGTGTGGGTGGCTGAGGAGGACCAATGAGTAAGTCCAAAGGATGAAGTAAGGGACAGGAGTTTGAAAGCTGCTGACTGGTGGGTGTCAATGGGGATGTTAAAGTCACCCATGATGATGATGGGAATGTCAGCAGACAGAAAGTGAGGGAGCCAGGTGGAGAATTGGTCAATAAAGGCAGTGGTTGGGCCCGGAGGTCGGTAGATGATGGCCATTTGGAGGTTGTAGGACAGAGTGGACTTCAAAAGAGGGGAGGATAAGGGAGGGTAGAGGTGGGATTGTGTTAAAGGTACAGTTGGAAGAAAGGAGAAGGCCCACTCCTCCACCATGTTTGTTGCCAGGGCGAGGAGTGTGGGTGAAGTGGAGGACATGTAACATAATGCAGCAGGGGAGGCTGTGTCAGAGGGTGTCAGCCATGTTTCGATGATGCCCAGAAAGAAAAGATTACGAGAGGTAAAGAGGTTGTGAATCATGTGGAGTTTATTGCAGATGGAGCGGGCATTCCATAGCGATCCAGAGAGAAGGTGTAGGGGGGTGGGTGTCATGGGCACGGATTTGAGGTGGACAAGATTTCGGGTGTTTATATTGGGTTGGGAGCGATAGGAGGGTGTAGTAATGGGAGGTATGAGCTGTGGGGGCCCAGGGTTGGGAGATATGTCACCAGCAGTGAGGAGAAGCAGAGAGAGACAGGGCAGGTGGGAGAAGGAGAGTGGGCGGCTTGTTTTGTGTTTTATAAGGAGAGATCTGAGGTTGAGGAGCAGTTCAGCAGAAGAGGTCAGATGGGGAGGCAGGAGGGAAGGAGAGATTATTACTTGGTTAGGGGGTGCTGGGGTTTGAGGATAGCGAAGGAGAGTGAGGAGTAAGGGAGCCAAAACTGTGAGAGCGTATGTCAGCATGATGAGAATAAGTGTGGCGGAAAGGGAATGAAATTTAGTACATTTATTAACAGTGGTTAGTCTTACCTTCTGTTCACTTCTGGCTCATTTCTGGCATATTTCTGCTGTCATATTTGCTGTTATCCTTTTAGAGACCTCATTCTAGAGACAAAACAAGGTCCAGGCAGACCTGTGTCTCTGAATTTGTAACAGGCTAAGTGCTCATGAAATAGGCCAGGTGTGATCAGGAGGGAGGGGCAGCAGGAAGACTGGTCACAAACACAGGAGGGGATTAATTAGAAGTCAGAAGGGAAAATGCAAGGGGAAATAGATCCAAATGAAAAGATAAAGCCAAACTGTGTATTGGCATCAAGGAACTAAAATGAGAAAACATGCAGGGGAAAAAAAAAATCATAGCAGCCAGCAGACATACCAGGAAGAAATAGCAGGGTGAGGAAGATCAGGAAAGTTGGGTGATGGTGATGGGATTGGGGTAGCAGCCAGCGGACATACCAGGAAGAACTAGCAGGGTGAGGAAGATCAGGAAAGTTGAGTGATGGTGATGGGATTGGGGTAGCAGCCAGCAGACATACCATGAAGGAATAGCAGGGTGAGGAAAATCAGGAAAGTTGGGTGAAAGTGATGGGTTTGAAGTAGCAGCCAGCAGACATACCAGGAAGGAATAACAGGGTGAGGAAGATCAGGAAAGTTGGGTGATGGTGATGGGATTGGGGTAGCAGCCAGCAGACATACCATGAAGAAATAGCAGGGTGAGGAAGATCAGGAAAGTTGGGTGAAAGTGATGGGATTGGGGTAGCAGCCAGCAGACATACCATGAAGGAATAGCAGGGTGAGGAAAATCAGGAAAGTTGGGTGAAAGTGATGGGTTTGAAGTAGCAGCCAGCAGACATACCAGGAAGGAATAACAGGGTGAGGAAGATCAGGAAAGTTGGGTGATGGTGATGGGATTGGGGTAGCAGCCAGCGGTCATACCAGGAAGAAATAGCAGGGTGAGGAAGATCAGGAAAGTTGGGTGATGGTGATGGGATTGGGGTAGCAGCCAGCGGACATACCAGGAAGAAATAGCAGGGTGAGGAAGATCAGGAAAGTTGGGTGATGGTGATGGGATTGGGGTAGCAGCCAGCGGACATACCAGGAAGAAATAGCAGGGTGAGGAAGATCAGGAAAGTTGGGTGATGGTGATGGGATTGGGGTAGCAGCCAGCGGACATACCAGGAAGAAATAGCAGGGTGAAGAAGATCAGGAAAGTTTGGTGATGGTGATGGGATTGGGGTAGCCGCCAGCGGACATACCAGGATGAAATAGCAGGGTGAAGAAGATCAGGAAAGTTGGGTGATGGTGATGGGATTGGGGTTGCAGCCAGCGGGCATACCAAGAAGAAATAGCAGGGTGAGGTAGATCAGGAAAGTTGGGTGATGGTGATGGGATTGGGGTTGCAGCCAGCGGGCATACCAAGAAGAAATAGCAGGGTGAGGTAGATCAGGAAAGTTGGGTGATGGTGATGGGATTGGGGTAGCAGCCAGCGGACATACCAGGAAGAAATAGCAGGGTGAGGAAGATCAGGAAAGTTGGGTGATGGTGATGGGATTTGGGTAGCAGCCAGTGAACATACCAGGAAGAAATAGCAGGGTGAGGAAGATCAGGAAAGTTGGATGATGGTGATGGGATTGGGGTAGCAGCCAGCGGACTTACCTGAGGATGAAGCAGATAAGTTGTCAGATTGATAGCAATAACAAAGCATAGCAAAAATAAAAATGAAGCATCTATAGCAGGGGGTTATTTTTCTGGCATATTTCTGCTATCATATTTGCTGTTATCCTTTTAGAGACCTCCTTATAGAGACAGACCATATATATATCTATAATATAACGCTGGGAGCGTCCCTCTGTCTGAAGCCTTTATAGACTGCGCAGGTGCGATGCTCCTAGCGTTACATTATAGAGTGTCAGGAAAAAGAAATGGCGCCGGAAGGAGCGGACTGCCGGGAGCAGGGGGTCGGGAGCAGGGGGACATCGTGCACATATTTTCTCCCTGATTATGCTGTGGCACTTCATGCCACAGCAATTTGTTACTTACGCCATTCCTTTCCGCCCATTTCTTCGTCCTCCTGCTGCCGGAATCGGTGCCTGCGCAGTCCGCGCTTTCCGGCGCCATTTTCTTGAAGACACACTGCAGGTGTGTCTTCAAAAGAATGGCGCCGGAAAGCGCGGACTGTGCAGGTGCCGATTCCGGCAGCAGGAGGATGAACAAATGGGCGGAAAGAAATGGAGTAAGTAACAAATAGCTGTGGCACTTCATGCCACAGCAATTTGTTACTTACGCCACCTGATTCCTTTCCGCCTCTATTTTCTTTGTCCTGCTGCTGGAATCGGCGCCTGCGCACTGCAGTGTGTCTTCAAGAAAATGGCGCCGGAAAGCGCGGACAGCGCAGGCGCCGATTCCTGCTGCCGGGATCGGCGCCTGCACAGTCCGCGCTTTCCGGCGCCATTTTCTTGAAGACACACTGCAGTGTGTCTTCAAGAAAATGGCGCCGGAAAGTGCAGACTGCGCAGGCGCCGATTCCGTCAGCAGGAGGACGAAGAAAATGGGCAGAAAGGAATGGCGTAAGTAGCAAATTGCTGTGGCTTGAAGCTGTGGCACTTCATGCCACAGCAATTTGTTACTTACGCCACCTGATTCCTTTCCGCTGCCATTTTCTTGGTCCTGCGCACTGCAGTGTGTCTTCAAGAAAATGGCACCGGAAAGCGCGGACTGCGCAGGCGCCATTTCCGCCAGCAGGAGGACCAAGAAAATGGCAGCGGAAAGGAATCAGGTGGCGCATGTAACAAATTGCTGTGGCATGAGGCTGTGGCACTTCATGCCACAGCTATTTGTTACTTACGCCACCTGATACGGGGCATATACTATGGAGCAGCGTATGGGGCATATGGATGGGAGCAGCAAATTAAAGAACGGTGGCGCAGGATGGGAGCAGCACATGACAGAATAGGGCAGCACATGACAGAACAGGGGTGTAGGATGGAAGCAGCACATGACAGAACGGGGCGCAGGATGGGAGCAGCACATGACAGAATGGGGGCACAGGATGGTAGCAGCACATGACAGAATGGGGGCGCAGGATGGGAGCAGCACATGACAGTTCGGGGGTGCAGGATGGAAGCAGCACATGACAGAATGGGGGCGCAGGATGGGAGCAGCACATGACAGTTCGGGGGTGCAGGATGGAAGCAACACATGACAGAACGGGCGCGCAGGATGGGAGCAGCACATGACAGAATGGGGGCGCAGGATGGTAGCAGCACATGACAGAACGGGGGCGCAGGATGGGAGCAGCACATGACAGAACGGGGACGCAGGATGGAGCAGCACATGACAGGACGGCGACGCAGGATGGAGCAGCACATGACAGGATGGGGACGCAGGATGGAGCAGCACATGACAGGATGGGGACGCAGGATGGAGCAGCACATACCAGGATGGAGACCATATACCAATATAAATGCTTGTCACCCGGGCGTAGAACGGGTTCAATAGCCAGTATATATATATATATATATATGTATATATAAACACAAGTAAAATACAAAAAGGTGAAGAAACATATGCAAACATAGATGTGCTCAAGTAAATATAAGAGATATCTACTATATAATTGTCTAAGGGTCACTTCCGTCTTTCTGTCCTTCTGTCTGTCTGTCACGGATATTCATTGGTCGCGGCCTCTATCTGTCAAGGAATTCCAAGCGCT
This sequence comes from Ranitomeya imitator, assembly GCF_032444005.1. Lineage (NCBI taxonomy): Eukaryota > Metazoa > Chordata > Amphibia > Anura > Dendrobatidae > Ranitomeya > Ranitomeya imitator. Next base: position 461,384,430 of record NC_091287.1, on the reverse strand, counting down.
GATTGGTCGCGGAAAAAAAGCCACGACCAACCAGCGACGGGCACAGTCCGGAAGAAAATGGCCGCTCCTTACTCTCCGCAGTCACTGCCCGGCATCCGCATATTCCCCTCCAGCTACCGCTAACACAGGGTTAATGCCGGCGGTAAGGGACCGCATTATGCCCCATGTAACGCACTCCGTTACCACCGCTATTAACCCTGTGTGTCCTCAACTTTTTACTATTGATGCTGCCTATGCGGCATCAATAGTAAAAAATCTAATGTTAAAGATAACAAAAAAACAAAAGACCTGCTATACTCAACCTCCGTTTTCCGCAGAGCTGGCCGCCATCTTCCGTTCCCGGCGATGCATTGCAAAATTACCCTGAAGACTTAGCGGTCTTGCGAGACCGCTAAGTCATTTGGGTAATTTCGCAATGCATCCTGGGAATGGAAGATGGCGGCAGCCGCGCACTCATCACCTGCGCCAGATCCGAAGGAGTATGTTTATTTTTTATTTTTTAACCTGTGACATACGTGGCTGGGCAATATACTACGTAGCTGGGCAATATACTACGTTACTGTGCAATATACTACGTGGCTCTGTGCTGTATTCTACGTCGCTGTGCAATATACTACAAAGCTGGGTAATATACTACATGGCTGGGCAAAATACTACGTGGCTGTGCAATATCCTACGTGGCTCTGTGCTGTATACTACGTCGCTGTGCAATATACTACGTAGCTGGGTAATATACTACATGGCTGGGCAATATACTACGTCACTGGGCAATATACTACGTCACTGGGCAATATACTACGTGACTGGAAAATATACTGCGTCACTGGGCAATATACTACGTGGCTGGGCAATATACTACGCAGCTCTGTGCTGTATACTATGTCACTGTGAAATATACTACGTCACTGGGCAATACACTACGTGGCTGGGCAATATACTATGTGGCTCTGTGCTGTATACTATGTCGCTGTGCAATATACTACGTGGATCTGTGCTGTATACTATGTCGCTGTGAAATATACTACGTCACTGGGCAATATACTACGTAGCTGGGAAATATACTACATGGCTGGGCAATATACTACGTGGCTGGGCAATATACTATGTGGCCCTGTGCTGTATACTACGTCGCTGTGCAATATACTACATCACTGGGCAATATACTACGTAGCTGTGCAATATAATATGTGGCTGGCCAATATACTATGTCACTGGGCAATATACTACGTGGCTGCGCAATATACTACGTAGCTGGGCAACATACTACGTGGCTGGGCAATATACTACGTCACTGGGCAATATACTACGTGACTGGGCAACATACTACGTGGCTGGGCAATATACTACGTGGCTGGGCAATATAATACGTGGCTGGGCAATATACTACATGGCTGCGCAATATACTACATCGCTGGGCAATATACTACGTGGGCTGTGCAATATACTATGTGGCTGGGCAATATACTACGTGGCTGGGCAATATACTACGTGGCTGGGCAATATACTATATCGCTGGGCAATACACTACGTGGACATGCACATTCTAGAATACCCGATGCGTTAGAATCGGGCCACCATCTAGTAAATAATAAGAGGGTATATGTTTATGCACATATGTAACTTTTATGTTGCAGACAGTATAATCTGTAGAGCAGCTAAGTATAAACCCATACACATGGGGGATGAGGAGATAAGATAAGTAGAAGTGTTACCAAAAGGTATGGGAAAACAGAGTTGACAGGCTTATATGAATACATACGCAAATGCTGATCCTAGTGAAGGTAACCATTAGAGAAGCCATGTCATAGCAACAGAGATCCGGTGGTGAAAGCATGGGTGTATTCAATAGTGTTTAGGGAGGTATTCATACACATAGGGTTACATACAAGTAGGCTGCCGTGCTGGCTGAGAAGACTTGTGGTGCCAAACCCCGAAGTGCATTTCGGACCAGACCAGACCTTCGTCAGGGCGTGGGGTCTAAGTGCATATTGAGGGGTTAATAAACCCTGCACAGCCAATGAGCAGGGAATCGGTGGGAAGCTCCACCAGCAGCCACATCATGCAGCGGGGGCGAGGCCACGTAATGTGTTAGCTGACAAGTCATATGACTGGTTCACCCCGACAACATGGTGACGCAGAAGCAGGGGAGTCCCGGAATCCGAGGAGCGCATGCGCACATCTGTCCCAGGTCATTGTTTCTGAAATGATATAGCATAAGGAGGATGGCGGGATTCCTAAAGCAAAAAATGGAATATCGAAGGTTTTATAAAGTTTTCTCATTTACCGAGATAACAACTTTTGGGTTTTCATCGGCTATAAGCCATAATCATCAACATTAACAGAAATAAACACTGAAATAGATCACTCTGTAATGACTCTATATAATATATGAGTTTCACTTTTTGTATTGAAGAGCTGAAATAAATTCACTTTTTGATGATATTCTAATTTTGTGAGAAGCACCTGTAGTTAATAAAGGTGATTTTTACTTTATAGACACCTGTTTGTCCTTGTTCTTTTCTCCTGCAATTAGTAACGTGTCTCCGTGCCTCCTCCTTTTGGTCTTCCTTGTTTTCCAAGTGGTTTTTCCATTCTTTCATCTATACCGACACCAGTATACACTTGTATTTTGTTACTTCAACACATTTTGCTTTTCCTGGTGTCTCTTGTTCCCTTGTATATATAGGTTTAAACTACCGTAATTGAACATCCCAGTTATGGTGGCGCACAGTGGATGTGCAGGAGCAGCCGGTTTTTTACAGTCGACACTCCACTCTATCTATCATAAAAATAGCATTCACCACCAGGAATAGTTGTAGTCATAGGCAAAATTCCCTACCCTGCAAGGATTGAAAATACCACTAGATGGCAGCATAAGATTGCTTTTATTGTTGTCTAACAATTCACATTTCCTGTAATTGGTGCTGTCTCTGCATTATGAAGTGTAAAAATCTTACTAGCATAAGACACAAGATTTACTAGGACACTATAAATGTCCTGTATAATTTGTTTTAAATAATTCAAGCAAATGGTGCATTTTTGTAGTGGTTATAAGGGAGAGAATATTTCAAATTGTTTCTACCACAGATTCTTCAAAACTTAAGTCAGTGAAACTCAATGCTAATCTGAAAGGAAATCTGTCACATCACCACTTCTGACCTGTCTAAACTATTACTATAGGCATTGAGGTTTTAAATAGCTGATACAGGTCCTCACTGTGTGTCTCATATACAGTAAGTTGCCTTGTTGTTGCTGAGTATCCTCTTTTATCACTTTACAGTGGGTACGGAAAGTATTTAGACCCCTTTAAATTTTTCACTCTGTTTCATTGCAGCCATTTGGTAAATTCAAAAAAGTAATTTTTTTCTCATGAATGTACACTCTGCACCCCGTCTTGACTGAAAAAAACTGAAATGTAGACATTTTTGACAATTTATTAAAAAAGAACAACTGAAATATCACATGGTCACATTAATGGGAAAAAAATGAGCTTTTTTGAATTTACTAAATGGTTGCATTGAAACAAAGAGTGAAAAACGTAAAGGGGTCTGAATACCTTATTTTTCAGACTATAAGACGCACCAAACCATAAGACGCACCCCCCCAAAAAAACAATGTGTCAAATGGGGTTCCATCTTACAGTCCGATTTCAGCTTACCAGGGAAGGGATCGGTACAGGTGGAGGAGCGGTCACACGGGTCGTTCGGTGGTCCAGGCTGGTGCAGTCACCTCCGTGAAATCTCATCCCAGGCTGGTGTGGTGGCAGTGCTCTGTGTTGTGGCGGTGCTCTGAGGGGTGGCTGGGCTCTGTGGGGTGGCTGGGCTCTGTGGGGCGGTGGGGCTCTTTAGGGCGGCAGCTCTCTGTGGTGTGGTGGTGGGGCTCTGTGGTGGTGGCGGGACTCCGCTGGCATTTTGACAAAGCCCGGAAGTCCCTGCCACCAGCACACCACAGAGCCTCGCCACCGCTGCACCAGCCTGGGAAGGGAGGCTGCATCGGGACCGCCGCCACAGGATTTGTAAGTATATTCCTACCATAAGATGCATCCCCATTTTCCTCCAAAAATTTTTGAGTAAAAAAGTGCATCTTATGGTCCAGAAAATATGGTACTTTTCGTACCCGCTGTATATAAATGACCTGTTCCAGGCTCTGGGTCGGACGCTTCCTGGAGATAACTCTGCCCCCAGGGATTATTTTACATGAAGGGAAGTAACCAGTGGGATGTGTAATGGTTACCAGTGTGATGTGTAATGATTACCAGTGTGATGTGTAATGGTTACCAGTGTGATGTGTAATGGTTACCAGTGTGATCAGTATGATGTGTAATGGTAACCAGTCTTACCAGTGTAATGGCCGCACTCTGCTCTCCTGACCTCACTGCAGAGCTGTGTGATTATACCAGACACATTTGCATTTTTCTCTTAGCTTCAGGTTATACTTACAGACAGACAGGGTTGCAATATTGTTACAATGCAGCAGAGCTCAGAGAGCTGCAAAAGATGTATTTGCAAGCTGACAGATTTAATTTCTCCTGTTCTATGTTACTTACGGCATATATCAATGGCCACTTAGCAGTCTGAGAATTCTAGCTCCCAGCTGTCATCTTTAGCAAGGCTGGTTGTCAAAAATGGGGGGATCCCACACTGTTTTTTAAAATTATTTAATTAAATAATTTAAAAAACAGCTTGTGGACCCCTCTATTCTTGATAACCAACCTTTCTGAGGCTGACAGCTGAGGGATGCCGCCCCCAGCTGTGAGTTTTGCCAAGCTCGTTATAGAAAATAGGGGGAACCTGCACCGGGGTTTTCATTCATTTATTTAGTTACAGCACAGGCTGCGGGTGAGGAATACCCTCATCATCCACTCCTGCTGTCACTGTTCTTAGCAGCAGCAGGTGTAGGATGATGGGAGTAATAGTCCTAATAGTCCCCACCTGCTGTCATGGTTCTGACTTTAATACAACTCTCATCATTCTCCTCTCACGCTGATCGCCGGCAGAGCAGTCAGTGATAAGGTATAATCTGATTTGTAAAGTGTATAATTCTTAGCACCATTAGGATTAAAGAACCAGATCACTCCACACTCTAGTTTTGTCAGTGAAAAACCAAATGATGCACTAAAGGCTCCACTTCTCTGGTGAGTTCCTTAATGGTGTGTTCCTGTCTACAAGATCCTATCCCAATAGCTAGTAGGTGTAATAATAATAATTATATTAGTGCAGCACCCCAGAGTCCTGGTCGTTGCAGTAATGTCATTCTTCCATCAGGGGGAGTGATGTTACGTCTGATGGCAATAAAGGAGATCACCTTACCAGGTATCACAAACCACACAACACACTTCACACTCCAGTCCACCAGGGGGAGCTATGCTCCTATGTATTAGGGCACGCCTCACAATGAGGTAAAACTGGTGGCTTGGATAGGAAGTTGAACAGAAGCTGACTTGGGATTGACCCAGGCGGAAGCTGACTGGGCTTCGCCCAGGCAGCACATGTCAGGCAGACAGGGAAAGGAGGAACATCTAAGAGCTGCAGAGAGGTCCCTGACAGGGGTGGGATCCTGTCAGATTCCTAGATAGAAGGCCACGGAGCTGCGCCTGCCCCACGTGCGGCAGCATCCTAAGAAATACACAAGGAGAATTGCGTTGCTGAGAGTGAGAAATGAAGTCATAGTACAAGGAGAGGAATCCAGAGGGAGTTCTGCCCTGCAATAGGCTGCCTCCCTCTGAGGCGCAGAAGCCGGTAGCCAGAACACCAAGGGAGCAATCGTCTCCAAGCCTTGCTTCAGAGACTGGCAGGACAGTTAATTCCACGTTAGCTTCCCGACCTTACACCCAGGAGGCACGGTGGCAACATGTGGGGGCTGGGGCATCGTAGGGTCCCTGTAAAAAGCCTCAGGCCATCAGTCATACGGGTTTCTCCTATCCATACCATCTGGGGGACAGAGAGAAAAAGACATAACATCTAGAACACCAACATCAGTTGTGAGGACCTCACCGAGAAGCTCAGCAGGGAGGGACTACAACACTCAGGCGCTAGAGGAAGGCTACTGATTTCCACCTGGATAAGGGGGACTCAGGATTTGCCTTCAGACCGGCCGGACTCTGCCTGCCCTGTGATCTGGTGCTCCGGACTGTGGACACTGAAGCCTTCAGTAAAGGTAAAGAGACTGCAACCTTGTGTCCTCATTCTTTACTGTGCCTCTCACCATCCATCATCTACACACTGGGAAGCCCTGGGGACATACTTCACCTGTGGGAAGGCATACCATCTAGCTGCCATAACATCACCCCAGTGGACCCCTAAGCAGCGTCGGTCACCCTGACGGAATACCACAGGTGGCGTCACGAACACTATCCCTGTTATGTTTGCTAATGACAGGTGTTATGAAGGCAATCCAGAAACACAGTGTGCTTAGCGATCAGAGCGCACACAGTGATCTGACAAATACCCAAAAATACAAGAACGAGCTCTGAGACGTGGAAACTATGTAGACTGCACACCTGATCCTATCCTAAACACAACTAAAAGCGGCTGTGGATTGCGCCTAACAACTACCTAGGCAACTCGGCACAGCCTAAGAAACTAGCTAGCCTGAAGATAGAAAAATAGGCCTGACTTGCCCCAGAGAAATTCCCCAAAGGAAAAGGCAGCCCCCCACATATAATGACTGTGAGTAAGATGAAAAGACAAAACGTAGGGATGAAATAGATTCAGCAAAGTGGGGCCCGATATTCTAGGACAGAGCGAGGACAGTAAAGCGAACTTTGCAGTCTACAAAAAACCCTAAAGCAAAACCACGCAAAGGGGGCAAAAAAAAAACCCACCGTGCCGAACTAACGGCACGGCGGTACACCCTTTGCGTCTCAGAGCTTCCAGCAAAACAAAAGACAAGCTGGACAGAAAAAAAAAGCAAAAGGCACTTAGCTATACAGAGCAGCAGGTCACAGGAACAATCAGGAGAAGCTCAGATCCAACACTGAAACATTGACAAGGAGCAAGGATAGCAGCATCAGGCGGCGTTAAGTAATGAAGCAGTTAACGAGCTCACCAGAACACCTGAGGGAGGAAGCTCAGAAGCTGCAGTACCACTTGTGACCACAGGAGTGAATTCAGCCACAGAATTCACAACAGTACCCCCCCCCCTTGAGGAGGGGTCACCGAACCCTCACCAGAGCCCCCAGGCCGACCAGGATGAGCCGCATGAAAGGCACGAACAAGATCGGAAGCATGAACATCAGAGGCAAAAACTCCTAGACAGAGCATCCGCCTTCACATTTTTAGAGCCCGGAAGGTACGAAATCACAAAGTCGAAGCGGGCAAAAAATAATGACCAACGGGCCTGTCTAGGATTCAAGCGCTTGGCAGACTCGAGATAAGTCAAGTTCTTATGATCAGTCAATACCACCACGCGATGCTTAGCTCCTTCAAGCCAATGACGCCACTCCTCGAATGCCCACTTCATGGCCAGCAACTCTCGATTGCCCACATCATAATTACGCTCAGCGGGCGAAAACTTCCTGGAAAAGAAAGCACATGGTTTCATCACTGAGCAATCAGAACCTCTCTGTGACAAAACCGCCCCTGCTCCAATCTCAGAAGCATCAACCTCGACCTGGAACGGAAGAGAAACATCTGGCTGACACAACACAGGGGCAGAACAAAAACGACGCTTCAACTCCTGAAAAGCTTCCACAGCAGCAGAAGACCAATTAACCAAATCAGCACCCTTCTTGGTCAAATCGGTCAATGGTTTGGCAATGCTAGAAAAATTACAGATGAAGCGACGATAAAAATTAGCAAAGCCCAGGAACTTTTGCAGACTTTTCAGAGATGTCGGCTGAATCCAATCCTGGATGGCTTGGACCTTAACTGGATCCATCTCGATAGTAGAAGGGGTAAAGATGAACCCTAAAAATGAAACTTTCTGCACACCGAAGAGACACTTTGAACCCTTCACAAACAAAGAGTTAGCACGCAGGACCTGAAAAACCATTCTGACCTGCTTCACATGAGACTCCCAATCATCTGAGAAGATCAAAATGTCATCCAAGTAAACAATCAGGAATTTATCCAGATACTCACGGAAGATGTCATGCATAAAAGACTGAAACACAGATGGAGCATTGGCAAGTCCGAACGGCATCACTAGATACTCAAAATGACCCTCGGGCGTATTGAATGCAGTTTTCCATTCATCTCCTTGCCTGATTCTCACCAGATTATACGCACCACGAAGATCTATCTTAGTGAACCAACTAGCCCCCTTAATCCGAGCAAACAAGTCAGATAACAATGGCAAGGGATACTGAAATTTAACAGTGATCTTATTAAGAAGGCGGTAATCAATACACGGTCTCAGCGAACCATCCTTCTTGGCTACAAAGAAGAACCCTGCTCCCAGTGGTGATGACGATGGGCGAATATGTCCCTTCTCCAGGGATTCCTTCACATAACTGCGCATAGCGGCGTGTTCGGGCACGGATAAATTAAATAATCGACCTTTAGGGAATTTACTACCAGGAATCAAATTGATAGCACAATCACAATCCCTATGCGGAGGTAGAGCATCGGACTTGGGCTCTTCAAATACATCCTGATAATCAGACAAGAACTCTGGGACCTCAGAAGGGGTGGATGACGAAATCAACAAAAATGGAACATCACCATGTACCCCCTGACAACCCCAGCTGGATACCGACATGGAATTCCAATCCAATACTGGATTATGGGTTTGTAGCCATGGCAACCCCAACACGACCACATCATGCAGATTATGCAACACCAGAAAGCGAATAACTTCCTGATGTGCAGGAGCCATGCACATGGTCAGCTGGGCCCAGTATTAAGGTTTATTCTTGGCCAAAGGTGTAGCATCAATTCCTCTCAATGGAATAGGACACCGCAAAGGCTCCAAGAAAAACCCACAACGTTTAGCATAATCCAAATCCATCAGATTCAGGGCAGCGCCCGAATCCACAAACGCCATGACAGAAAACAACGACAAAGAGCATATCAAGGTAATGGACAGAAGGAATTTGGACTGTACAGTACCAATGACGGCAGACCTAGCGGACCGCTTAGTGCGCTTAGGACAATCAGAAATAGCATGAGTGGAATCACCACAGTAGAAACACAGACCATTCAGACGTCTGTATTCCTGCCGTTCAACTCTAGTCATAGTCCTATCGCACTGCATAGGCTCAGGTTTAACCTCAGGCAGTACCGCCAAATGGTGCACAGATTTACGCTCGCGCAAGCGTCGACCGATCTGAATGGCCAAAGACAAAGACTCATTCAAACCAGCAGGCATAGGAAATCCCACCATGACATCCTTAAGAGCCTCAGAGAGACCCTTTCTGAACAAAGCTGCCAGCGCAGATTCATTCCACTGAGTGAGTACTGACCATTTCCTAAATTTCTGACAATATACTTCTATATCATCCTGACCCTGGCACAAAGCCAGGAAATTTTTCTCAGCCTGATCCACTGAATTAGGCTCATCGTACAGCAATCCGAGCGCCAGGAAAAACGTATCGACACTACTCAATGCAGGGTCTCCTGGCGCAAGAGAAAATGCCCAGTCTTGAGGGTCTCCGTGCAAAAAAGAAATAATAATCAAAACCTGTTGAATAGGATTACCAGAAGAATGAGGTTTCAAGGCCAGAAATAGCTTACAATTATTTTTGAAACTTAGAAACTTAGTTCTATCTCCAAAAAACAAATCAGGAATAGGAATTCTTGGTTCTAACATAGATTTCTGATCAATAGTATCTTGAATTTTTTGTACATTTATAACGAGATTATCCATTGAAGAGCACAGACCCTGAATATCCATGTCCACACCTGTGTCCAGAATCACCCAAATGTCTAGGGGAAAAAAAAGTGAACACAGAGCAGAAAAAAAAAAAAAAAAAAAAAAAAATGATGTCAGAACTTTTTCTTTCCCTCTATTGAGAATCATTAGTTTGGCTCCTTGTACTGTTATGTTTGCTAATGACAGGTGTTATGAAGGCAATCCAGAAACACAGTGTGCTTAGCGATCAGAGCGCACACAGTGATCTGACAAATACCCAAAAATACAAGAACGAGCTCTGAGACGTGGAAACTCTGTAGACTGCACACCTGATCCTATCCTAAACACAACTAAAAGCGGCTGTGGATTGCGCCCAACAACTACCTAGGCAACTCGGCACAGCCTAAGAAACTAGCTAGCCTGAAGATAGAAAAATAGGCCTGACTTGCCCCAGAGAAATTCCCCAAAGGAAAAGGCAGCCCCCCACATATAATGACTGTGAGTAAGATGAAAAGACAAAACGTAGGGATGAAATAGATTCAGCAAAGTGGGGCCCGATATTCTAGGACAGAGCGAGGACAGTAAAGCGAACTTTGCAGTCTACAAAAAACCCTAAAGCAAAACCACGCAAAGGGGGCAAAAAAAAACCCACCGTGCCGAACTAACGGCACGGCGGTACACCCTTTGCGTCTCAGAGCTTCCAGCAAAACAAAAGACAAGCTGGACAGAAAAAAAAAGCAAAAGGCACTTAGCTATACAGAGCAGCAGGTCACAGGAACAATCAGGAGAAGCTCAGATCCAACACTGAAACATTGACAAGGAGCAAGGATAGCAGCATCAGGCGGAGTTAAGTAATGAAGCAGTTAACGAGCTCACCAGAACACCTGAGGGAGGAAGCTCAGAAGCTGCAGTACCACTTGTGACCACAGGAGTGAATTCAGCCACAGAATTCACAACATATCCCTTTAAAGACCTTCCCCCAATTTACAACGGACGTCCCAAAGGGCCACGGACTGGGTCAGCCATCGTGACATCCCTGATGAGAACCGAAGGGCCAAGCTCCGAGTACCCCATTGCCCTACACGGGGGGGGGGGGGGGGGCGATCTAACAGCAAATACCTCCAATTAGAAATATAGTACATTTGTTCTGATTCGCTTTGCCATGTGCAGAGCATTGCAGAAGCTTAGGTATCCATGGTTACCACCACTCATATAGTGACAGTTAGTTAGTTGTTAGTGGTCATAACCATGGATACCTAACCTACTGCAATGCTCTGCACATGGGTTAAGTAACATAGCAAATCAGAAGAACTATCCTACTGTTTGAATTGGAGGTATTTGCTAATATTATTATTATCACACCTACATTTTGGGATAGGAGCTGGGAGATGGGAATACCTCTTCTAAGGGAATATATAAGCATGATTTTGCTAGGTAATCGGAAAGCTGCATGAATATGGGACTGATTACAGTGATTAAAGGGCTGTGTCTTTCTGTTTCAATAAAAACAGTGTTTTATCAGCAGCAGATTTTCACTACAGCACTATGTGTCTTGTGTCCCCTATTCAACTGCACTAGGTAACGCCACCCCCATCACCGATAAGCAGCTGTCTTTCACACTACATTGTACATAGCAAGCTGCCTATCAGGGGTGCGGCGAAGTTATACAATGCTCTGCATTCTGAGCAGTGTTAGATCTACAGCCAGGGCTGGACTGGCCATCTGGCAATTCTGGCATATGCCAAAAGGACCTGTCTGGTCGTGGGCCACCTTGTCTGCTACCTTGTTAACAGAATCGGTTTTCTCAAGACACCCATGCTGCTAAGGCCAGGATCACACACAGCGAGATACGGCCAAGTCTCGCAGGTTAAAACAAAGCTATGGCACCAGCGCTCCGGAGCGGTGCATGCAGCCGCATAGCAATACATGGAGCCGCACACTCCGCTCTGGAGTGCCGGTGCCAGAGCTTGGTTTTAACCAAGCCGTAACCGGCTGTATCTCGTTGTAGTGTGACTCCAGCCTAAGAGTTGTGATGGAGCACAAAGTCACTGACTCCGTCACTTACCCCAGCAGGCCACGGGAATCATTAGAAATTTTGGCCTTGTAGTAAATCTTGCTTTTATCCATCCAGGGTAATATATCCAATCTGGTGCTTGGGATGGGGACAGAATAGGCCTGTGTGATTTCAAAAGCCTGGGCTGAACTTCAGCCCCAGTCCGTACCTGTCTACAGCAATGAAAATTCAGATCAAAATGACAGCATGCAAACCAACAAGTGACACATCACTTTTCAGGATCTCTGTCTCTACATCATGCTGCTCTCAGAGTATTTAGGAAAAACCTGCTCACAGATTCCCTTTAACTCTCTGCTTGTGTGTCGTTCCCAATGTTGTCACTATGGTCACGATAGGCTTCCAATAGCTGATAACAGCATGTGACAGAGGTTGACATCTCAAGAACTAAGGAAAATCTGAAAAATAAATACATTGAAAAATCAATCATCTTAACATTTCCTTTCCAAGGAGCTTAACCTCTGCAGTGTCCATCATTGGGTGTGACGCGCCCACAGGGCAGTGGGATGCTCGGTACCTGGTCCGGCCGCAAAGTGGGATGTCGCGGTGGCTGCGACCCGGTCCATGGCCCTGGGCATCAACGTTAAAGGGGGTTAAATGTTCAAAGTTTGTTGTGATGCCACCTGTGGAGTTCGGTCAATAGGGGGACAGACGCTGCATTAGAGGGGTCCCCTGGGGGATGTTGCAGCAGCCCAGATGTTACACTTCCCACAGGTGAAGCCTGGTCCCCAAGGGTCCTATGGTGTGTGGCACAGATGGTAAGGCCAGTGAATAAATGGAGGAGACAGGTTGTAAGTCTTTACCTGGTTTACTTGTGGGTGACAGGCCACAGTCCAGGGCACCGGCAACAGGTGAATTAGAAGTCCGGGTAGTCCAGAGACAAGTGGAATCCCTTTGGCAGGTCAGGTAGAAGCCTTCCACTATGTGCGTACTGTCTTCTGAGGTCCCTGCTGCCACTAAGTGTCCTAAGCAAAGTCCTTACTCGTTCTCCAGAGACAGGTACCTGTATGGCAGGCAGCTTGAGCCGTGCTTACTGGGGTCCTTTCACGGTGACTCCAGGCTCCAAGGTGCCACCATGCCACAGGTAAATATGGACAAAGTCCATGTAATTCAATGCCCTCCGATTCTGCTCTGTGTCTTATAGTCCGAAAGGAAGGCAGCACTACTGTGGTACCCGAACTCCTGGGGTGCCACAGGTGCCTCCCCCTGTTTGGTGCAGGCTCCAATGCTGAGCCCTTTCTGGCACATGACAGCTGATCTGATCAGCTGTCATGTGCCCCTAAGAGCCGCGTGTGGAATCGCTATATACCAGCGGATGTTAACATGTTAAATGCAGCTGTCATTCTCTGACAGCGGCATTTAACATGCATATGCCGAAAGTGCATTGAAAATTTAATCTACCAGCGCTAATGTCACATGAATGCGGGTTGCCGATAGGTTGACATGACGATAGGTTGCAGCAGACTCCTGTGGTGGCCATAGCCGGATCGCTATGAGCGCAGCCCAGTGGTCGGTGCTCATAGCAAGTGAGCATTTCTGCTACACAGAGCTTGCACCCGTCCCCATGGAGGCTATTAAAGCAAGCAAAAAGTGAAAAAAAAGTTTTTAAAAATATTTTAAAAAATTTAAAAAATAGGGAAGTTTAAATCACCCCCCATTCGTCCCAATACACGTTTGGTATCACCGTGTACAGAATCGCCCGATCTATCAATATATAAAAAGAATGAATCTGATCGGTAAACGTGAAAAAGAATCAAAATGCCAGAAATATTTTTTTGGGCCGCAGCAACATTACATTAAAATGCAAAAACAGGCAATCAAAACATCGTATTTATCTCCAAATGGTGTCCATAAAAACCTCAGCTCGGCACACAAAAACTACGCTCTCACCCAGCCGCAGACCCCCCAAAATGGAGACGCTACGAGTCTCAGAAAATGCCAATTTTTTTTTATTTTTATTTTTTACAAAAGTTTGTTATCTACGAATCTTAATAGCAGGTCAATTTTAGCACTTATTTTGCCATTTCACCGCACTTTGAATATTTTTCCCATTTTCCAGTACACTATTTGGTAAAACCAACCATGTCATTCAAAAGTACAACTCGTCCCGCAAATAAAACAAGCCCTCACACGGCCATATTGATGGAAAAAATAAAAAAAAGTTATGACTCTGGGAAGAAGGGGAGCAAAAATCGGAGATGCAAAAACGGAAATACCCCTGGTCCTTAAGGGGTTTACATAAATAAATAAATAAGCCCTTTTAAGGATTTCTACCACTACAATTTGACTGCATATTGTTTCATCGTTGATAATTTCCCACATCCCCCAATTATACACAGGATTTCGGGGCATGATAGAGGTTGTCGTTTTGCATCTGCTGGAGAGCCAAGGATTGGGGAATCTTGTATTATACCATGTTACTCTGCGAACAGTTGCATCCCGATACATCAGTAATTCTTCCGCGTGTTTTAGCACAGTACTTTGCAGATCCTGCAAATGAACTTTTAGATGTTTCTTGGAATTAAAGGGCTGTTTATATAATTTGGCTTGACATATAAAGACGTTGGAGAACGTTTCAGAGTAAGCAAAGAAAGTTGGGAATCTTAAGTTCAGAGGTCAAACTAGTATCTAAAATTTAAACTTAATTCCTGGGAATTGTATTTGCATTCATGTGAAGCAGCTTCAGTCCGCAGCTGAGGTGAAAAGGGGGGAACTGAATGCTCACAGGAAGTATAATCAGCTCTTAATAAAGACATTTAGGAAAATGTTTTCCTTTGCCGGCTAAACCAGTCACCGCATTTTGCATAAGGGTACGGTAGATCTTTTTGATTAGGAAATGCATAAAAAACTCAGTGTTCCCAGTGGAGGAAAGTGCAATGTGTTTTCAAGATGATATCTGTAAAAGTTTGACTTTCATAGTTTATTTTGAAAAAGTTTCTGGAGCAATTCAGCAAAACATCACATATTTATAGAAAATAAGACTTTTAGTATCCTTTCAGAATACTGCAAAAATTATACACTTCTTTTTTAGAATTTTCTTTTAAATGAATTAAAGGGGTTGCCTAACATTAGGAAAAGAGGGGTATGCTTCCTTCCAGACTCTCAGGCTTCATCTATTACATGTCCGCCCTACTGAGGTCTATGAGGGAAAGCTGTATAAATCTGTACGCATGTATGCAGTTAGCGCCCCCTAATGGTGATTGTGCAACACTAGAATTCCGTCATTTATCAGATCAGAGAATCAGAATTCTACCAGTGTATTATGCACTTATTCAGCCAAGGAGTTTACATGTATGGCTTCTGACCGGTCACTGATCTCTCAGTGACCTGCCAACTACTTTACATAATAAATATGACCTCTCGGTGACCTGTCAGAAGTCACACATATGAATACCTAATTGTAGCACCACATGAAGACCCCCTCACAGGCCACTCCGCAGCACGGGCATATCATTAACTCAAAATTGAAAATAACAATTAAACAACCACAAGACGGATTTCATCAACCAAGGTAGCATATTAATCAGTATAACGGCGCCGACCTGACACTGTCTGTAGTTTACTGAGCACAATCCTGCTGACAGGTTCCCTTTAGCACACAATAACTTTAATAAGGGTATAATAAAGCTTTCAGTGGGATTTTTTTTGGGCAGATGATTTTTATACAGCTCTAGTCTCTCAAAACATGTAGTAAATTCTAAATGTGAGAACCAATCTCAAAGTACATGGCTTCCTTGTGTTTAGAAACCTTACTCTTTCTATAGCTTATAAATATGCAGAAATGTGTTGTCCCCCATTCTCACTGCTTACAATCAAATCCTATGAGGTTATTGCATGGAAACAACCAACATTCATAGAAATTAGGCAAAATAATAGTTATAATGCCCCATACACATTAGGGACAATTTGTCCAGGCCTGCTGATTTCAACAAAAGGAAGATGAGACATGTTGGATTTTAAAGGGAGTCTATAAAAACAGAATGACTGATCAATCTAAGCATAGGCGCTCGGTGTACCCTTGACACCGCCAAACGAGAGCAGGTGCACTTTGCTTTGTCAAATCAAACAACCAAAGGAAACAATGAACCTCCGCACTGCTGTTATTAGGCTAGACTCTGTTATTTTTATCACCCTTTTTTTGGAGTAAGCCGATATAATATCCTTTTTTATACAACGGGGTGCGACTTGCAAAGTAATACATAACAGTCCATGAAACGAGAAAAAAAAGTGCACTTACCCGTGTATGTAAAAAGTCACAACTTTATTCGGACAACATTACAGTAAATTTCAGGGAGAGTGTAGAAAAAATGCGGACCAGCTTTGTGCTTTTGCGGGCAGTGAATAAAACAGAACTATGCCTGAACAAGAGTGAAATTTAATTCAGCTATCTCAGAATGCATCATCCAGAAAGAGATGACAGGTTCACTTTAAGCACACCTTCTCACTTACTTGTGTTCCAACTATCACATTTGCCGCCCTTTTTCTGGCCAGAGCTGTGAATCAAATAATAGGGGGTGGAGATAGAGAGAATACAAGTAGGTGGAAAGATGCTCTTAAAAGGGTACTCAGGGAATATAAAAAAAAGTTGTAATATTTGTGCATGTAAAAACTATAAATGAGACGGTCGGTGCGCTTTAATTATCTTTATAACCCTTGTAATTCCATGTGACAGGATCTGCTCCTCACTGCTTCCCCTCCCTTCTGGGTCATTACCTCACAAAGCAGTGTGCAGCTCCCCCTTGAAAAAGACAGCCAGTTTCCTGATAATAGCAAGGGGCATGGCTTGCTCCAGGCTGTTTCAAGCTGCATGCCCCATTATAACTGTCTTTATTTAGTCCATGAACAAGGGGCATGCGCCCTTCTAATAGCAGTCATGTCAACAGGAAGATGCAAATACACGCTGTGATCCTCTGCTGTACAACCCATGGCAGTGCATAATGTGTTATACAAGGAGCAGAGGCAGAGCACTACATTGGTTTATTCACTACTGCCATGAACAATCATCCCTCCCTCATATCAACTTGGTAGTGTTCTGAACCTTGTAACTTGGTCCCATTTCTATCTATCTATCTATCTATCTATCTATCTATCTATCTATCTATCTATCTATCTATCTCATATGACATTTGACTGTATGACACAAGGCAGGATACACTATGGACTGTCATGGGTTGTACCGCGTGTATTTGCATCTTCTTGTTGACATGACTGATACTAGAAGGGAGCACACCCCCTATTATTGGACTGGATAGAGAAAGATATCATGGGGTGGTCAGCTAGGAACAGCCATCCACAGGCCACACATCTGCTATTATCAGGAAACTGGCAGTTCCTTGAAGACTGTTCTCTGATGTAATGACCCAGACTGGAGGGGGGAGCAGTGAGGAGCAGCTCCTGTCACATGGAATTACATGAGTTATAAAAATAATTAAAGTGCACCAACCATCTCATCTTTATAGTGTGTGAGTGCAGAAACAGTACAACTTTTTTTTTTATCTCCCTGAAGTACCCCTTTAAATGTTTGGTCATGTCAAGAGTGCATTGAGCATCTGCACTTGGTTTGAACAGTCATTATGTGCTGACAAATTCCTAATTCTTTTGTGCTCAGGGGATGCAAACCACTGACACCTTATTCCCTGGGTGGCACGGTAGCTCAGTGGTTAGCACTGCAGCTTTGCAGCGCTAGAGTCCTGGGTTCAAATCCCACCAAGGACAACATCTACAAGGAGTTTGTATGTTCTCCCCATGTTTGCGTGGGTTTCCTCCCACATTCCAAAGACATACTGATCGGGAATTTTAGATTGTGAGCCCCATCGGGGACCGTGATGATAAAGTGTGTAAACTGTAAAGAGCTATGGAATATGTTAGCGCTATATAAAAATAAAGATTATTATTCCCTTCTCTCTTTTTGGAACACATGCATCCTCAAACAAACTAAGTGTACATGTGAATGGGAGATCGAGGGATTGGGAAGAAAATTCTTTGGTTGACTGAGTGTTCGTCTAAGAGATCTAACCTATCTGAGATGTATCCTTATTAAAAGCACCAAGAGCAAATCATTTCAAACATTCTGAAAAAGTTAGCGCACCCAGGCCACAATCCAGAATTTGGGAGAATATGGTGTTTCTAAAAACGCAAATCAATTTCAAAGTGAAATTACAGGATCCAAAGGTCTATATGTTGCTAGGAATGCTACATTTTGATGACCAAAAGTTTACTTTATGATGATGCAGTTTGATATTTTATTGCATCTAAAAAATTATTATTATTTTAACTCACTGAGGTTCTCTATGTTTATTATATTCATAGACATTTGGCTTTTCTTTCATCAGAACCTTCATATCTAGTTCCAGGAAGCAGTATGTATATCATTCATTGAAAATGTTCTTTGCCAGTTCATTCAGAAGAGAAACATTTCATAGTAACACAAATAGTTGAATATTACATTCCACAAGGTCTCACTTGGTACAGCACGGCTAACAATAGCATTGCTTCTGAGTATATCCTAGAACTCATTTGAACTGGATAGAGTTGCGTTGAAAAGCACAGTAGAGATATATCAACATGATATTATTCTTTATCCAGAAAATATTAAAGGGAACTTGTCATCAGGATTAAATGCCCCATACTAATCACATGTTTTTAAAGATTTTTTAATCCTGACTAAGTCCTGGGGTGGACACTGTCTCTATCATGTCACTCATGCTACAGTGACCTATCAGTCAAAGGTAGGAGGCAGGCAGTGGGTGGGGAAAAAACAGAGAAGCAAGAGAGGTGTGTGTGCAGTTCCCACCCCACTGCACTTGCAACTCATTTCAACTGTGGATTTCTCTAAACCAGCAGAACAGATTTTCACTAGAAAGGTAAAGATTTAATCAGCATTACAGCAGCTTTACGTACATGCCATTGGTTTGGAGTATGAAATCCTGATGACAGGTTCTTTTTAATGGGGTTATCTGGGTTACAGAACCTAGTCTTAAGCCTTAATTCAGAATTCTCTGTTAAACCCTTTACCCCCAAGGGTGGTTTGCATGGTAATGACCAGGCCAATTTTTACAATTCTGACCACTGTCCCTTTATGAGGTTATAACTCTGGAATGCTTCAACGGATCCTGATGATTCTGACATTATTTTCTCGAGACATATTGTACTTAATGTTAGTGGTAATATTTCCTTTACATTACTTGAGTTTATTTGTGAAAAAAAAGGAAATTTGGTGAAAATTTTGAAAATTTTGCAATTTTCCAACTTTGAATTTTCATGCCCTTAAATCGCAGGGAGTTATAAGGGTTAAAAGCTGACCAGCTATTTCTCATTTTTACAACACCAGTTTTTTAGGGACTACATCACATTTGAAGTCACTTTGAGGGGTCTATATGATAGAAACAACCCAAGTGTGACACCATTCTAAAAAACTGCACCCCTCAAGGTGCTAAAAACCACATTCAAGAAGTTTATTATCCCTTCAGGTGTTTCACAGAAATGTTTGGAATGTTTAAAAAAAATGAACATTTAACTTTTTTACACAAAAAATTTATTCTGATCCAATTTGTTTTATTTTACCAAGGGTAAGAGGAGAAATTGGACCCCAAAAGTTATTCTACAATTTGTCCTGAGTACGCCGATACCCCATATAGGGGGGTAAACCACTGTTTGGCCATATGGAAGAGCTCAGAAGGGAAAAAGCGCCGTTTGACTTTTCAATGCAAATTTGGCTGAAATTGAGATAGGATGCCATGTCTCGTTTGGAGAGCCCCTGATATGCCTAAACATTAAAATTCCCCACAAGTGACACCATTTTGGAAAGTAGACCCCTAAGGAACTTATCTAGATGTGTGGTGAGCACTTTAAACCCCCGAGTGCTTCACAGAAGTTTATAATGTGGAGCCGTAAAAATAAAAAATCTTTTTTTTTTCACAAAAATGATCTTTTTGCACCCAATCTTTTATTTTCCCAAGGGTAACAGGTAAAATTGGACCCCAAAAGTTGTTGTACAATTTGTCCTGAGTACGATGCTACCCCACATGTGGGGGTAAACCACTGTTTGGGCGCATGGCAGAGCTCAGAAGGGAAGGAGCACCATTTGAGTTTTCAATCCAAAATTGGCTGGAATTGAGATGGGACACCATGTCTCGTTTGGAGAGCCCCTGATGTGCCTAAACAGTGGAAACCCCCCAAAGGTGACCCCATTTTGGAAAGTAGATCCCCTAAGGAACTTATCTAGATGTGTGGTGAGCACTTTGAACCCCCAAGTGCTTCACAGAAGTTTATAATGTAGAGCCGTGAAAATTAAAAAATCCTTTTTTTTTCTCACAAAAATGATCTTTTAGCCCCCAATTTTGTATTTTCCCAAGGGTATCTGGAGATATTGGACCACAAAAGTTTTTGTGCAATTTGTCCTGGGTACGCTGATAGGTACGCAATAGGTCCTCTACCAGAAGGAACCATCCTGGCCACCATGGATGTGAAATCTTTGTACTCCAATATCCCACACCAGGATGGATTACATGCCTGCAAATTCTTCCTGGAAAACACAAGGACTGATGCATATTCTGTGGTGAAACTTATGAAATTCATCCTCACCCACAATTACTTTGAATTTGACAAGAATATCTATCTACAGGAGACTGGCACAGCAATGGGAAGTCAAATGGCCCCACAGTATGCAAATCTTTTCATGGCCAAGCTTGAAAGCGACTTTTTGTCCTCATGTCCCATCAGGTCTCTGGCGTACTACCGCTACATTGATGACATTTTAATCATCTGGACAGAATCTGAGCCACAGCTAAAGACGTTCCATGAACAGTTTAATCAATTTCATCCTACCATCAACTTGACACTCAACTACTACTGCACTGAAATTAACTTTTTGGACACCATCATTAAGCTGCAGAACAATAAAATAGAGACATCCCTGTATCAGAAGCCTAACGACTGTCCAACATACCTTAAATGGGACAGTTTCCATCCAAAACACATAAAAAACTCTATTGTCTACAGCCAAGCCATCAGATACAATCGTATATGTTTCAACCTAATGGATAGGGATGAACACCTTAGTCGCCTCAGAAAGACCTTTTTGAATCAGGGCTACCATCCAAGAACAATTGAAAACCAGATTACAAGAGCCACCAGAATATCAAGGAATCACCTGCTACATTACAAAGCTAAAGAAGAAAATAACTGGGTACCTCTAGTAGTTACCTACAATCCAAATCTGGAGGTGCTAAGGGGAGCTGCACGGAAATTACAACTTTTACTACAAAAAGATGCCCGATTACAATCCATTTTTCCAGACCCCCAACTACTGTGTTTTAGGCAGCCCCCAAATCTAAGAAGCATCATTGTCAAGAGCTCCCTGTCCTCTCCAACAGCTGCAGGTAACTTTCCTTGCAATCAGAAAAAATGACCACGGACAAGATAAAGATCCCCAATTCACATCAGGACTACAAGATACCAGGTACTTTCAGCTCCGACTATTCTAATTATTTGTACTATATGTCCAACTGGGGGTCTGTTGTGAATTCTGTGGCAGAGCTCCCTCCTGTGGTCACAAGTGGTACTTCGGCTGATTCTCTCTGGGAGCTTCCGTTTGTGGAGGAAAGTGGTACTGCGGCTTCTGAGTTTCCTCCCTCAGGTGATCTGGTGAGGTCGTTAGGTGCTTCTCTACTTAACTCCACCTAATGCTTTGATCCATGCTTCCTGTCAATGTTCCAGTGTTGGACTTGTTTTTCCCTGGATCATTCCTGTGGCCTGCTGCTCTGCATAGCTAAGTTCTTCTTTGCTATTTGTTTGCTATTTTTTCTGTCCAGCTTGTCTAATTGTTTTGCTGGAAGCTCTGGGACGCAAAGGGTGTACCTCCGTGCCGTTAGTTCGATACGGAGGGTCTTTTTGCCCCCTTTGCGTGGTTTTCTTTAGGGTTTTGTGTAGACCGCAAAGTTATCTTTCCTATCCTCGCTCTGTTAAGAAAGTCGGGCCTCACTTTGCTGAATCTATTTCATCCCTACGTTTGTCTTTTCATCTTAACTCACAGTCATTATATGTGGGGGGCTGCCTTTTCCTTTGGGGTATTTCTCTGAGGCAAGGTAGGCTTATTTTCTATCTTCAGGCTAGTTAGTTTCTCAGGCTGTGCCGAGTTGCATAGGCAGAGTTAGGCGCAATCCACGGCTGCCTCTAGTGTTGTTTGGAGAGGATTAGGGATTGCGGTCTGCAGAGTTCCCACGTCTCAGAGCTCGTTCTATTATTTTGGGTTATTGTCAGATCACTGTATATGCTCTGACCGCTATGTCCATTGTGATACTGCATTGCCTATCACAACAGTACAGGAAGCCAAAAGTGCTAATGATTCTCAATAGAGGGAAAAAAGAAGTTCTGAGACCATTTTTTTTCTTTGCACTGTGTTTTGCCTTTTTTTTCCCCTAGACATTTGGGTGGTTCAGGACAAAGGTGTAGCGATGGACATTAAAGGTCTGTCTTCATGTGTGGATCAGCTCACGGCAAGAGTTCAAAATATTCAAGATTTTGTGGTTCAGAATTCTTTGTTAGAACCGAGAATTCCTATTCCAGATTTGTTTTTTGGAGATAGAACTAAATTTCTGAGTTTCAAAAATAATTGTAAACTATTTCTGGCTTTGAAACCTCGCTCCTCTGGTGACCCAGTTCAACAGGTTAGGATCGTCATTTCTTTTTTGCGTGGTGACCCTCAGGACTGGGCATTTGCTCTTGCGTCAGGAGATCCTGCATTAAGTAATGTCGATGCGTTTTTCCTGGCGCTTGGATTGCTGTACGATGAGCCTAATTCAGTGGATCAGGCAGAAAAAAATTTGCTGGCTCTTTGTCAGGCTCAGGATGAGATAGAGGTATATTGTCAGAAATTTAGAAAGTGGTCCGTTCTCACTCAATGGAATGAATCTGCGCTGGCAGCTATATTCAGAAAGGGTCTCTCTGAAGCCCTTAAGGATGTCATGGTGGGATTTCCTATGCCTGCTGGTTTGAATGAGTCTATGTCTTTGGCCATTCAGATCGGTCGACGCTTGCGTGAGCGTAAATCTGTGCACCATTTGGCGGTATTACCTGAGCTTAAACCTGAGCTTATGCAGTGCGATAGGACTTTGACCAGAGTTAAACGGCAAGAACACAGACGTCTGAATGGGCTGTGTTTCTACTGTGGTGATTCCACTCATGCTATCTCTGATTGTCCTAAGCGCACTAAGCGGTTCACTAGGTCTGCCACCATTGGTACAGTACAGTCAAAATTTCTTCTGTCCGTTACCTTGATCTGCTCTTTGTCATCGTATTCTGTCATGGCGTTTGTGGATTCAGGCGCTGCCCTGAATTTGATGGACTTGGAATATGCTAAGCGTTGTGGGTTTTTCTTGGAGCCCTTGCAGTGTCCTATTCCATTGAGAGGAATTGATGCTACGCCTTTGGCCAAGAATAAGCCTCAATACTGGACCCAGCTGACCATGTGCATGGCTCCTGCACATCAGGAGGTTATTCGCTTTCTGGTGTTGCATAATCTGCATGATGTGGTCGTGTTGGGGTTGCCATGGCTACAAGCCCATAATCCAGTATTGGATTGGAAATCCATGTCGGTGTCCAGCTGGGGTTGTCAGGGGGTACATGGTGATGTTCCATTTCTGTCAATTTCGTCATCCATCCCTTCTGAGGTTCCAGAGTTCTTGTCTGATTACCGGGATGTATTTGATGAGCCCAAGTCCGATGCCCTACCTCCGCATAGGGATTGTGATTGTGCTATCAATTTGATTCCTGGTAGTAAATTCCCAAAAGGTCGACTGTTTAATTTATCCATGCCTGAGCACACCGCTATGCGCAGTTATGTGAAGGAATCCCTGGAGAAGGGGCATATTCGCCCGTAATCGTCGCCATTAGGAGCAGGGTTCTTTTTTGTAGCCAAGAAGGATGGTTCGCTGAGACCTTGTATAGATTACCGCCTTCTTAATAAGATCACTGTTAAATTTCAGTACCCCTTGCCATTGTTATCTGATTTGTTTGCTCGGATTAAGGGGGCTAGTTGGTTCACAAAGATAGATCTTCGTGGTGCGTATAATCTGGTGCGAATCAGGCGAGGCGATGAATGGAAAACTGCATTTAATACGCCCGAGGGTCATTTTGAGTATCTAGTGATGCCATTCGGACTTGCCAATGCTCCATCAGTGTTTCAGTCCTTTATGCATGACATCTTCCGAGAGTACCTGGATAAATTCCTGATTGTGTACTTGGATGACATTTTGATCTTCTCGGATGATTGGGAGTCTCATGTGAAGCAGGTCAGAACGGTTTTTCAGGTCCTGCGTGCTAATTCTTTGTTTGTGAAGGGATCAAAGTGTCTCTTTGGTGTGCAGAAGGTTTCATTTTTGGGGTTCATCTTTTCTCCTTCTACTATCGAGATGGATCCTGTTAAGGTCCAAGCCATCCATGATTGGACTCAGCCGACATCTCTGAAAAGTCTGCAAAAGTTCCTGGGCTTTGCTAATTTTTATCGTCGCTTCATCTGCAATTTTTCTAGTATTGCCAAACCATTGACCGATTTGACCAAGAAGGGTGCTGATTTGGTTAATTGGTCTTCTGCTGCTGTGGAAGCTTTTCAGGAGTTGAAGCGTCGTTTTTGTTCTGCCCCTGTGTTGTGTCAACCAGATGTTTCTCTTCCGTTCCAGGTCGAGGTTGATGCTTCTGAGATTGGAGCAGGGGCTGTTTTGTCGCAGAGAGGTTCTGATTGCTCAGTGATGAAACCATGCGTTTTTTTTTCCAGGAAGTTTTCGCCTGCTGAGCGTAATTATGATGTGGGCAACTGAGAGTTGCTGGCCATGAAGTGGGCATTCGAGGAGTGGCGTCATTGGCTTGAAGGAGCTAAGCATCGCGTGGTGGTATTGACTGATCATAAGAACTTGACTTATCTCGAGTCTGCTAAGCGTTTGAATCCTAGACAGGCTCGTTGGTCGCTGTTTTTTGCCCATTTTGACTTTGTGATTTCGTACCTTCCGGGCTCTAAAAATGTGAAGGCGGATGCTCTGTCTAGGAGTTTTGTGCCCGACTCTCCGGGTTTATCTGAGCCGGCGGTTATCCTCAAGGAAGGAGTAATTGTGTCTGCCATCTCCCCTGATTTGCGGCGGGTGCTGCAAAAATTTCAGGCTAATAAACCTGATCGTTGTCCAGCGGAGAAACTGTTTGTCCCTGATAGGTGGACGAATAAAGTTATCTCTGAGGTTCATTGTTCGGTGTTGGCTAGTCATCCTGGAATCTTTGGTACCAGAGAGTTAGTGGCTAGATCCTTTTGGTGGCCATCTCTGTCGCGGGATGTGCGTACTTTTGTGCAGTCCTGTGGGATTTGTGCTCGGGCTAAGCCCTGCTGTTCTCGTGCCAGTGGGTTGCTTTTGCCCTTGCCGGTCCCGAAGAGGCCTTGGACACATATCTCTATGGATTTTATTTCAGATCTTCCCGTTTCTCAAAAGATGTCAGTCATTTGCGTGGTCTGTGATCGCTTTTCTAAGATGGTCCATCTGGTACCCTTGTCTAAATTGCCTTCGTCCTCTGATTTGGTGCCATTGTTCTTCCAGCATGTGGTTTGTTTACATGGCATTCCAGAGAATATCGTTTCTGACAGAGGTTCCCAGTTTGTTTCGAGGTTTTGGCGAGCCTTTTGTGGTAGGATGGGCATTGACTTGTCTTTTTCCTCGGCTTTCCATCCTCAGACTAATGGCCAGACCGAACGAACCAATCAGACCTTGGAAACCTATCTGAGATGCTTTGTTTCTGCCGATCAGGATGACTGGGTGTCCTTTTTGCCTTTGGCTGAGTTCGCCCTTAATAATCGGGCCAGCTCGGCTACCTTGGTTTCGCCATTTTTCTGCAATTCTGGGTTTCATCCTCGTTTCTCTTCAGGACAGGTTGAGTCTTCGGACTGTCCTGGTGTGGATACTGTGGTGGACAGGTTGCAGCAGATTTGGACTCATGTAGTGGACAATTTGACCTTGTCCCAGGAGAAGGCTCAACGTTTCGCTAATCGCAGACGCCGTGTGGGTCCCCGACTTCGTGTTGGGGATCTGGTTTGGTTATCTTCTCGTCATATTCCTATGAAGGTTTCCTCTCCTAAGTTTAAACCTCGTTTCATTGGTCCGTATAGGATTTCTGAGGTTCTTAATCCTGTGTCTTTTCGTCTGACCCTTCCAGATTCTTTATCCATACATAACGTATTCCATAGGTCATTGTTGCGGAGATACGTGGCACCTATGGTTCCATCTGTTGACCCTCCTGCACCGGTTTTGGTGGAGGGGGAATTGGAGTATATTGTGGAGAAGATTTTGGATTCTCGTGTTTCAAGACGGAAACTCCAGTATCTGGTTAAATGGAAGGGTTATGCTCAGGAAGATAATTCCTGGGTTTTTGCCTCTGATGTCCATGCTCCCGATCTTGTTCGTGCCTTTCATGTGGCTCATCCTGGTCGGCCTGAGGGCTCTGGTGAGGGTTCGGTGACCCCTCCTCAAGGAGGGGGTACTGTTGTGAATTCTGTGGCAGAGCTCCCTCCTGTGGTCACAAGTGGTACTTCGGCTGATTCTCTCTGGGAGCTTCTGTTTGTGGAGGAAAGTGGTACTGCGGCTTCTGAGTTTCCTCCCTCAGGTGATCTGGTGAGGTCGTTAGGTGCTTCTCTACTTAACTCCACCTAATGCTTTGATCCATGCTTCCTGTCAATGTTCCAGTGTTGGACTTGTTTTTCCCTGGATCATTCCTGTGGCCTGCTGCTCTGCATAGCTAAGTTCTTCTTTGCTATTTGTTTGCTATTTTTTCTGTCCAGCTTGTCTAATTGTTTTGCTGGAAGCTCTGGGACGCAAAGGGTGTACCTCCGTGCCGTTAGTTCGGTACGGAGGGTCTTTTTGCCCCCTTTGCGTGGTTTTCTTTAGGGTTTTGTGTAGACCGCAAAGTTATCTTTCCTATCCTTGCTCTGTTAGGAAAGTCGGGCCTCACTTTGCTGAATCTATTTCATCCCTACGTTTGTCTTTTCATCTTAACTCACAGTCATTATATGTGGGGGGCTGCCTTTTCCTTTGGGGTATTTCTCTGAGGCAAGGTAGGCTTATTTTCTATCTTCAGGCTAGTTAGTTTCTCAGGCTGTGCCGAGTTGCATAGGCAGAGTTAGGCGCAATCCACGGCTGCCTCTAGTGTTGTTTGGAGAGGATTAGGGATTGCGGTCTGCAGAGTTCCCACGTCTCAGAGCTCGTTCTATTATTTTGGGTTATTGTCAGATCACTGTATGTGCTCTGACCGCTATGTCCATTGTGATACTGAATTGCCTATCACAACAGGGGTCTGTATGTGGGGAGACAGGGCAAAAGCTTAGAACAAGAATGAATTCTCACCGCCACACAATAAGAGAAAAAAGAATGGATCTACCTGTGGCAATACATTTTTGTCTCCCAAATCATAACATTATGGACATGAAATTACTTGTGTTAAAAGGTAGCTTCAAATCTCAGAGAGACAGAAGAGTCTGGGAATATAAACTGATGACGACCTTTGACAGTCTCACTGCAGGAATGAATGTGTCGCACAGATTTATGTCTTTTTACATCAACTAAGGAACTTGCCCCTCAGACTATGAGTGGTCATCACAACAGAGAACTTAATCAGAGGACAATAAAACAATCCTTATCTAAGAACTGGCCCAATATTTATGGACATAACTGTTTATCACTCATGGTAATTCTGCTTCATGTCACCTGTCTTATCCATGGTTTTTCCTTTTTTTTTCTGTGCTATGTTGTGCATAAATATGTGATTCTTCAGAATTTCTTTTAGTCTTTGCCTGATGAAGAGACCTGTGTAGTCTCGAAAGCTTGCAATTTGTTACCAGGGGGGGGGGCGTGTATACCGTACCGCGTTTGGTAAAATTGATAAAGCAGTTTTATTCTTTGGGTCAGTACAATTACAGCAATACCTCATTTATATCTTTTTTTTATGTTTTGGTGCTTTTATACAATAAAAACTATTTTATAGAAAAAATAATTATTTTTGCTTCGCTTTATTTTGAGGGCTATAACTTTTTATTTTTTTGCTGATGACACTGTATGGTGGCTCATTTTTTGCAGGACAAGATGTCGTTTTTGGCAGTACAATGTTATTTATATCCGTTTTTTAATCACGTGTTATTCTGCTTTTTGTTTGGCGGTCTGATGATAAAGCATTATTTTTTGCCTAGTTTTTTTTTTTACGGTGTTCACTGAAGGGGTTAACTAGTGGGACAGTTTTATAGGTTGGGTCATTACAGACACGGCGATACTAAATCTGTGTACTTTTTTTGTTTTTTTAATTTATTTATTTAGGGTTTTTTTTACACATGTAAATATTTTTTTTTAACTTTTTTACTTTGTCCCAGTGTGGGACATCATGGTAAAGTGTCAGATAACTGATCTGACACTTTGCAATGCAATGTGTCAGCTCAGCGATCTGACATGCACTGCAGGAGGCTTGCCGGTGCCTGCTCTGAGCAGGCGCTTGCAATCCACCTCTCTGCAGGACACAGAAGGACCCCCGTGGCCATCTTGGATCTGGGGCCTGCAGGGAGCAGGATGGAGGAGATGCTCGGAGCAATGCAATCACATCGCGTTGCTCTGAGGGTCTCAGGGAAGCACACAGGGAGCCCCTTCCCTGCGCAATGCTTCCCTATGCCGCCGGAACCCTGCGATCATGTTTCATCACAGTGTTCCGGGGGTTAATGTGCCAGGAGCGGTCCATGACCCCTCCTGGCATATAGTGACAGATGTCAGCTGTGATAGTAAGCCAACATATGGCCGCGATCGGCCTTAGATGTACTATCCCGTCGGAGATCATACGGGCCATACCACCTCGACAGGATAGTACGTCTAATATCAGAAAGGGGTTAATAATTTATTTATTTTTTGTTACAGATCCTCTTGAGTTTATCAACAGGGCATGCATAGACCCATGAACTTGAGGAGACCCAAAAATGTCTACCTTTCTCTATAAAAAAAATTAGTAAATAATATGTGATATTCAGGAATCACTGATTCAGAATTTGCATTTGGGCAGAGAAACCTGATGGTTTGCCCTTATTGACTCTCATACGTTAGTTGGAGGAAGGAGTGCAACAAAGATAACCTGTCAGGTCTTTGCATTATACTTACCTTTAAAGAGAGCCTGTTAGCTTAAACTGATTCTCTGCTCATAGCCTTGTAAGAAAATGTTATCTTCTAATCGCTGCCTCTGTTCTGCCGAAACCTAAGATAATAATAGTAATATTATTTTAGGGAACCCTTCCATGGCTCGGTATATGTAAGAGTGTGCATACATATATAAAAGGTAATACATGTATAAAAGTACAGTAAGCGAGCTAACAGTGACTGACTGGTACAGAGGAGGAGAGGATCCTGGCCTCCCAGGCTTACAATTTACAAATATCAGGGAAAGGAAATGTTAGAATTACAATCTACAGGGTAATGGCGAAGGAGCAGGTCTGAATTGCTAATCTGCCGGACCCCAGTGGGCTGCCGACTCTGCACTACAAAGTGGGCCGCCGGCCCTTAAACACGTCTTACTAAAGACCCTGTGTGTGCAGGCTCTGTCGCTTGCATGCGCTGACAAGGGCCGCGGCGACGCTTGAAAGTACGTGCTCGCCACCGTGGCCCTTGACAGCGCATGCGTGCAGCCCTTGTCAGTGTGTGCAAGCATGAGAGTGGACGCACACAGGGCCTTCAGTCACAAGTTTGAAAGGGCCGCCACGGTGCCTGCAGGCCTCCTCTGTCTGACGCTGGGCAGTGCCAGCGTCAGAGCATCTGTTTCATTTTCCAGCTCTAGTCACCAGTCCCAGCCAGGGATCCGCTATTCTGCACTCCCAACGATGGACCCACCTCTGCTGTTCATCCTCCCCCCATCTCAGGGACCTGGTTGAGTCCCAATATGGAAAATTTGTTTTCTGTATATAGAGCACTTGCAGTACCACCTGTATAATGTATACCGACTGGTGATACTGTGTCTGCTATAAATACTATATACAGTATAGGTTATACTGCTGTGTATACTTTACGTAAGTGATACTGCATATATACACATCAGTCACAGTATCACCTATAATATGTACAGTATATACAGTACAGCAGAGTCGTAGTATCACCTACTGTATATAATGTATATACAGCAGTCTATATACAATATATGGGTGATACTGTGGATGCTATAAATACATTATATAAGGGATACTGCTCTGTATATGTTATGTAGGTGATACTAAGACTATACACATCAGTCACAGTATCACCTATAGTAGGTATATACAGCAAAGTCATAGCATCACCTATATATTGTATATAGAGCAGTCTTTATGCATTATATAGGTGGTATTGCGACCACTATAACTTCAATATATAGGAAATACTGTTGTATATATATTTCATAGGTGATACTGCGACTATACACACCAGTCACAGTATCACCAATATAATATAATACAGCAGAGTTACAGTATGACCTATATTATGTATATACTTCAAAGTTACAGTATCACGTATATAATATATATGCAGCAGTTACAGTATCACCTATATAATGTATATACAGCAGTTGCAGTATCACTTATATAATGTGTATACAGCAGTCTATATACTTTATATAGGGGATACTGTGACTGCTATAAATACAATATATATGTGATACTGCTGTACATATGCTACATAGGTGATACTGCAAATATACACACCAGTCACAGTATTGCTTATATAATGTATACACAACTGTCTATATACCTTATACAGGTGATACTGCGACTGCTATATATACATTATGAATATGATGCAGCTGTATAGTTGCAGTATCACCTATATAATGTATATACAGCAGTCTGATATATATTCAGCAGTCAAGGAGTCTCCTATATGATATATGGTATATGTGTGACTCCTATGTGATGTATGCAACATAATATAGTATATAGCATAATGCTGTCTTAATATATTGTATAATGTAGAGTTGTGCATATATATATATATATATATACGGTATATATATATATATAGTATATAATGTATAGATGTTTATATAGTATGTTGCTGTGTATGTAATGTGGAATTCACGCTGTATACACTGGCACATCTCTACATTATATACACAGCTACACTCTATATTCCTTAACACAGTATGTATTGTGGAGCTATGTATGCTGTGTTTACTTCTGGACCCCCTGGGATATTTTTAAGCTATAAATATGGGCATACAGGTAATAGAATGGTTAGAATAGTCCTACCAGTATGTCCATATCTGCTTATTGTGGAGAAATCGACTTTTATTTCTTTATGGTAATGTATTCTTCCAGGCTCTGGGGCATGCAGTGCCTGGAAGAAAACTCTGCCTCCAGTGTTCATTTGCATACCAACCTACCCCCACTCCCATCAGTGTCACAGTTCCCTGTGACATGTACTGGTGGCCCCGGGATCCTGCGCCTGCGCACTGCAATAGCGCAATTATACTTACCTTTTCCACCATTCTATGTGCATTAACTTCTGAGTCGCTCACCAGGGCCTAGGGGTACTCGCTATGAGGTCCAGTCATCGTTAAAGGGGAGGTAACAGTGGCGGCAACCCAGTCCGTGGATTTGGGTGCCCAAGTAAAAAGGATAGTTTTTAAAGGGAGTTGTAAAGCAATTAAAGTTTGTGATGCCACCTGTGATTCTCGGTCAGGGGTGACTGACGCTGCTTGAAGGGGTACTCTGGGGGTGATAGTATGGCAGCAAGATGATATCGCTTCCCAGAGGTGAAGCTGGGTCCCCAGGGCTCCAGGTGTGCTGGGCAGGGATGGTGTGGTACCCGTAATAAATGGAGGACACGGGGTTGCAGTTTCTTTACTTGGTTTATTACTGTTGTAGACAGCCTCAGTACAAGGTACTGGCAACACAGGTCGATGGAGTCCAGGCAGCCTGAAAACAAGTGGGAATCCCTTTGCCAGGTCAGTTTGGGAGCCTTCCACTATGCACTGATTACTAGTCTCACTCTGCATGTGGCTTCCTGCCAAGGTCCTCATTTACTTTCTGTCCTGTGACAGTCCCTGCACGTAGGCAACGTGAGCTGTTCCCTTGGGGTCTCTATACTCGGTGACTCTGGGTTCTGGATGTTGCTGTACCTCAGATGTAGTGTGAGCAAGTCTCTTTCAGCTTCCAGCCCTCCGGTTCTGCCATGTGACTTGTAGTTCCAGACAACTTTGGGTTCCCAGAGCCCGGTTTCTGCACCTCTGCCTGGAAGGAGCCCAGCTACGGCTCCCTTCCAGCACTCTAGTTCTCCTGTGCTCCTTCACTGTTTACTGTTTTTTGTCAGCACTATACTAACTAACTCCTACTCCAGACCAGAACCTAGGGAAGCTCCGCTGAAAACAGGGTTCAGAGCTCCCCCTTCTGGCCTGGAGTCAGAATGTATTGAAAGTACAGCTTACTTGCCAAAGGGATTCTCCTTGTTTCCAGACATGGCATCACCCTTCCCGAGAGGAAGGCAATACCACTGTGGTATTTGAAGTCCTGGGGTACCACATTCCCCCCCAGTTAAATCCAGTACTCCTGGATGGGGAAAAGAAAGCATAAACTGTGCAAAATATTTTGAGAATGGCATTTAAACAGGGTAAACAAGTATTATCTTTTTCTTCCCTTATGGGAACAGAATTTATACAAGCATGACAGGTTTTACACCAGGGTGTCCTTGTTCATAAAAAACAGTACCTATGCGGGGGAGCCGTCATAAACTCCCAATGTAGGTTTGGGTGGGCTACAAGGCATAGTATCCAGACCTGGTCTTCAGCCTCACCAAACGCTTTTTCTTCGGTCTTAGGAACAAACAAGGCCCTACCCATGCTGGCAATGTGGGTAGAACCAAAGGTGCACCTTGAAGGTGCCAACTATTTACTGTAAAGTTTTTTTGGTAATTCACTGGCCATTACCCTGTTGTCCAGCTAAAGTTTTCAAAAAGCAAGAGCAAACATGTAACACCAATTATTGACATTTCGCATTTTTAGTCCCTGTAATGGACTGGGATATGACCTCGGGTGCTATAGGTTGATCTACGCAGCACAGGCACTGAGGGTGATCTGACCAGATTCACTAGGCTTGCTATCACTAGTGTTTTGTGCTCTCTTATGGCTACACTACTGGGATTTCTAGGTTGCACAGGTGTACTTGATCTCCTAAGAGTACTGTTGCTCACTGTGGGCATGACAGATTCACCGATAGCAAGGGGTGGATTCTCTTGCTCCACTGCTGGAGTGACATCAGCTGCTTGAGCCCGCTAGTGTAGAGTCTCTTCTGTTTCAGGACGGTTTTGAGTCATATCTTCTTCTGGTATTTCCAACTGGGGAAAAGTCAAAACAGGCACCACTATCGCTTTATTTAACTGAGTACCTGACTTGAGAAAATCTCCAAGAACAGTATGGATTCTTTTTTCCTCTTCTTCCATGGGTTAAGAAGTACCTGGGTCTTTCTCCTTGTCTCTCAGTTTTTCAGGGTACACGTTAAGATGATCCCTTGATACCGCAGTCAAGGTTTCGCCTCCATCTTTGCTTATGAAACACACTCTAGTGTTATCGAAGTTCGAGGGTAGAATGTTATATGGTTCTGCTTTCCACTGGTCATCAAGTTTGTGCATTCTCCTATACCGCTTTAGAATTTGTTCACCTGGTGACAAGGGAATTGCAGGGGCACGTTGATTATAGTTTCTTTCTTGTCTGTGTCTTGCCTGGGACAAGCTTCTTTCCACACATTCTTGTACTTGGCGGTGATTCTGCTGTCACTCAGTATCCCAGTCTGCATCTGGTGTGGTTGTTTCTGGTGTTAGGACTCCCATATCAAGGTCAACAGGTAGTTTGCTAGATCTTCCTCTCATCAGGTAAGCTGGAGTGCACTTGATGGAATTCACCAGGATATGATTGTACAGATCTACCAGATCCGGCAACTTCTCTGGCCATAAGTTTCTCTCTTCCAAAGGCAGGGTTTTCAGTAAGTCAATTACCTCCTTATTCATCTTCTCACACATGCCATTTGTTTGTGGGTGGTACGGTGTTGTCCTGATCTTCTTACATCCGTACAGGTTACAGAACTCCTGGAACACTTCCACTTCAAAGGCCTTGGTCGGTGAGTACCTTTTCAGGGTAACCATGTGGTGGACAAATGTGTTGTTGGAATGCCTTGGCTGTCGTCTTTGCTGTTTGGTCCTTAACAGGCACGACTACCAGGAATCTGGAGTAATGGTCCACTATGGTCAAAGCATAGACATAGCCTGACTGGCTTGGGGTTAGCTTCACATGATCCAAAGCTACCAGTTCAAGTGGCTGTTTGGTGACTATGGGCTGTGCAGATTACATGAGCCACACTCTCGGCACCACTTTTCAATGGCTCTTCTCATGCCAATCCAATAGAACTTCCCACGAAGTAGGATCTCTAAGTTCTTCCATCAGAAGTGTCCTGCTCCATCGTGGTATGCTTCCAAGACCATTGGCGCATCTTGTCTCGGAACTACCACCTGCCAGACCGGCTTGTGAGTGCATGGGTCGATATTCCTCTGGCACCGCTTACCGTCGTAGATAAACAATTTGCTCTTCCCTTCCACAACTGCTGAGTCTCTTGTGGAGTATCTGGACCAGGATGTGAATCTGCTTGTGTCAGCAGCTCTTTGACCAGACGGACCGCAGAGTTACTGTCCTGTGTCTCTGCCCATCCATGGTGGGGCAATGGGTTCAGCGTGGCTTCTCGCCTGTCATTACGCTTGTTCTTCACATAATGAGAGTACTGAGTCGCCCCGGGGCGATGGAAAGCTGGTAACTCAATCTCTTCATGTGATTCCTTATCTTCTCACACCTCTGGTAAAGGGGGCATCCTGGACAGCGCAACAGCATTTCCATTCTTGTGCCCCGCATGGTACTTAATCGTGAACTCGAAGTTGGACAACCAGGCCATCCATCGCTGCTCCAATGCACCTAGTTTTGCCATTTCCAGGTGGGTCAGCGGATTGTTGTACATGAAAACGGTGAATCTTGCTGAGGCCAGGTTGTTTTTGAACCGCTCTGTTACCGCTCAGACTAGGGTGAGGAATTCCAGCTTGAAGGAGCTGTAGTTTTCGGGGTTGCTTTAAGTTGGACGAAGCTTCCTGCTGGCATAGGTAATTACTCTTTCTTTGCCTTTTCTGCACCTGGGACAACATTGCTCCTATTCCCATGTTGCTGGCGTCTGTGTAGAGCACAAACGGTTGGTCATAATCAGGGTAGGCCAGTACCTCATCTCCCTTGAGAGCCAACTCCAGCCGAGTGAAGGATCCTTTCAGTCTGTCGTTCCACTCAAACGGAGAACCCTTTCTCTTTGTCATCTTGGATTGGCCCACTAACAGGTCTTACAGGGGTGCAGCTATCTTAGTGAAGTCCTTAATGAACCTTTGTTAGTAGCCTACTAACCCGAGGAACTGCCGGACATTGTGGATGTTGCTGGGTTTCGGACAGTCCCTGATCACGGTGACCTTGTCAGGGTCTGATGCCACTCCTTCAGCGCTTACCACATAGCCCAGGTACTGTACTTTTGGCATTAACAGGTGTTACTTGGACGGCTTTACCTTCAGGCCAAAGTTAGACAAAGCTTCAAACACCATGGACAGGTGTTTCAGGTGGTCTTCATATGTCTTGGAGAAGATGATGACATCATCTAGGCACAACAGGACGGTTTCAAAATTACTGTGTCTGAGACAGCTCTGGGGGTTGGATCACTCACTGTGACATGTCCAACTTCTCCACCAGACAATTCTACCTGTTGTCTCTGCATCAGGGCTCTGAATTATTTTTGCAGGACACACTGCTCACTGGAACCAGCAGTTTCGGCCACCTGTTGTAACAAGACAATAACCTTGGCAAGACAGTTTTCTATGACATTAGTACCTAAGGTCATCATGGGGTTACATTTTCGCCGGTCAATATCAACAATCACCAGTACTTGGGACTTCAATTCTACCCGCCCCACTTTAATGGTTACCTCCTTGTACCCCACTTGTGGCAAAGTCTGACCATTACTGGCTACTATTGTCAAATCTCTATCTGGGCCATGAGTAATATCAGAGTAAGCCCAGTACCATTTGTAAAGAATTTAAGGCATAATCGTCACCTGAGAGCCGGTGTCCAGTAAAGCATTCATCGGGATTCCGTCAATCACAATGGGGAGGACCGGTCATCCTCCGACGTACTTGGCTCGCCAGTTTTGTGGGCCTCGTCGTCCTACTCCTGGGGGATGGCCCTCTGCCCCAGGGGTCGCACGTTTAAATGGCAGAACCTTGCGATGTGTCCCACCTGGTTACAGCGGCCGCCGATGGGTCGTCCGTCCTGATGATAGCGGTTGTTGTCTTTTCTTCTAATTGGTGGGATCCTCTTCTGTCATCGCCAGGGGACGTCATCTGGACTGGAAGCCAGCTGTATTTTCTCCTTTGAGGATTCCTGCAGGAACTGCATGGTTCTTGCTAGTGCAGCTACGCTTGAGGCGCAGTTCTGTTGAGGGACCATCATGCAGGATCTGTGCGTCGGCCTCAATGGGGACCTGATGACAGGGTGCCACCTCCTGGTGGTAAGTAATTGCTGGATGCCTAGGGGGCACTGTGCTGCTGGGCAGTGGTTCATGCAGCACCCGCATGGCCCTGTTTTTAAATTGTGCAAAGTCCGGGTCAGGGTTTTGCAAGGCTAGGATGCGCAGCTGTGTCCTGTAGGCGCGGATAGGATTCCCTCGATGAACTGCTCCTTTAATAGCTTTTCCCCATCCTGCACACTGTTAGCATCAGTGTTTAATGGCCCGTAGTGCCTCCTGGAGATTAACGGCATAGTCCCATATGCTATCCTGTGCTCTTTGTTTGCAACCAAAAAGCCTCATTTTGATTTCTGCAGGGATGCGTGTGTCAAAAGTGTTTTTAAGTTTGGCAATTATCTGCTTAACAGTTCTTTTTTCAGTATCCGGCCAGGATCTCACTTCTCTTTGTGCTGCGCCAATTAATTGACCAGTTAGAATGTTAACCTTTTGATGTTCTGTCAGGGGATATACTTCAAATAGGCTGAATAGCCTTTCTTTAAAGTCAATCAGCGTATAGGACTCCCCTAAATATTGTGGCAGACAGGCAGCTCCTGGTATATAGGGCATGGATAGCGGCATTATAGGAGCTGTTACTGCAGCAAGGTCCGAGGGGCCTGCGGCTGCGACCGCCACCAGTTGTTCTCCCGGGACGGACATGTCCCTTCCCCTGTGCTAACCTTAAGCAGGGCTGACGTCTTGCCACCGGAGTCTGTAGCGTTCTCCCCAGCACTCAGTAAGGCTCTCCTCGTGGTCCTCCTTCTGGGGCTTCCAGCGTCCTCACTTGCGGCTCTCTTGCATGGTGCCCACTTCCTCTGCGCTCTATTGCAGGCTCCGCCCATGAACATACAGTACATGCGGTGCGGCAATGGCGGCTTCCACACAGATTAACAATGTATGGCACACAGTACCTGGCGATGCCAGGTGATGCGAAGTTGAGTCACCCGCCAGGGCCTAGGGGTACTCGATACTGGGTCTGGTCATTGTTAAAGGGGAGGTCATACTGGCGGTGACATGGTCCATTGCCCTGGGTGCCCAAGTAAAAGGGATAGTTTTTAAAGGGAACTGTAAAGCAATAAAAGTTTGTGACGCCACCTGTGGTTCTCGGTCAGGGGTGACGGACGCTGCTTAAAGGGGTCCTCTGGGGTGATGGTACGGCAGGAAGATGGTATTGCTTCCCACAGGTGAAGCTGGGTCCCCAGGGCTCCTGGTGTGCTGGGCCGGGATGTTGTGTAACAATCGGAGGAAACGGGGTTGCAGTTTCTTTACCTGGTTTACTGTTGTAGATAGCCTCAGTCCAGGGGTCAATGGAGTCCAGGCAGCCTGAAAACAAGTGGGAATCTCTTTGCCAGGTCAGTTTTAAAGCCTTTCACTTTGCTCTGGTTAATAATCCCTTTCTGCCTGCGGCTTCCTGGCAAGGTCTTCATTTACTCTCTGTCCTTGGACAGTCCCTGCATGGTAGGCAATGCGAGCCATCCCTTTCTGGTCTCCATACACGGTGACTCCGGGCTCTGAATGTTGCTGTACCTCAGGTGCAGTGTGAGCAAGTCACTTTCAGCTTCCGGCCCTCCACTTCTGCCATGAGACTTGTAGTTCCACACAGCCTCGGGCTCCCGGTGCCTGGTTTCTGCGCCTGTGCCTGGAAGGAGCTCAGTTACGGCTCCCTTCAGCTCTGTAGTTCTCCTGTGCTCCTTCTCTGTTTCTTGTCTGCACCAGACTAACTAGCTCCTCCTTCAGACCAGAATGTACATTATCTAGGGAAGGTCCCCTGAAAACTGGGTTCAGAGCTCCCCCTTCTGGCCTGGAGTCAGAATGTGTTGAATGTACAGTTTACTTACCAAAGGGATTCTCCTTGTTTCCAGGCATGGCATCACCCTTCCTGATAGGAAGGCAATACCACTGTGGTACCTGAACTCCTGTGGTGCCACACTTCATTGTTCTTATGCGCAGGGGTCGGCAAGTCACACTTCAGTCCTACTGTACATACATACTCCTGTCCTGTATATATACACTGCAAAGTACCACTTCTCTTGTATACAGTATATACACTGCACAGTACCACTCCTCCTCTCCTGTATATATACTGTCAGGGCTGGCGCCAGCACCCAGCGCACCAGGGCAAATGATGGAGCCCTGAGCAGGTGTGGGGGGCCCACTCGGCACTAAGGACCCTGACGTGCTATGGCCGATGCCAGTGCCAGCTACAACAAGTGGGCACCCCTCCCTTCTTGCTGACGGCTCCAACACTTGCAATACTTACCTCTCCCTACTATGGCATCTTCTGCCTCTTCTGACTGTGACGCTTCAGGTCAGAGGGTGCAATGATGTCACTATTGTGCACCCTCTGCTCTGTGCAGTTACAAAGCAGAGAGTTGGAAGATGACGACATTGAGGAGTCCGGAGCAGAGCAGCGGCCTGCGAGTAGAGGTGAGTATTTCAGTTTTGTCTGTTTTTTTATGTTTGGAGCAACATTGGGCCCATTATATACTGTATCATTATATGTGGCCTATTAAATACTGGAGCATCATATGGGGCCCATTAAATACTGGAGTAACATATGGGGCCCATTATATACTGAAGCATCATATGGGGTCCATTATATACTGGAGCATCATATATGGCCCATTATATATAGAGCATCATATGCGGCGCATTACATATGGAGCATCATATGGGGCCTGTTATATATGGAGCATCATATGGGGCCCCTTATACTGTATGGAGCATTATATGGGGCCCATTATACTATATAGAGAATTATATGGGGCCCATTATACTGTATAGAGCATTAAATGGGTCCCATTATGTATGAAGCAATATATGCGGCTCATTATACTGTATGGAGCTTTATATGGGACTCATTATACTGTACAGAGCAATATATTTGGCTCATTATTCTATATGGAGCACTCTGTGGTGCCCATAATACTAATATGGAGCAATATATTTGTTGCTCATTATTCTTTACTAGATGTTAGCCCGATTCTAATGCATCGGGTATTCTAGAATATGCATGTCCACGTAGTATATTGCCCAGTCACGTAGTATTTTGCCCAGTCATGTATTATAATGCTCCATGCAGTTATGGCCCCATAGAGGCCGGCTGGCCTCGACCAATCAGCAAGGCGGGATTTCCAGGACAGACAGACAAATAAACCCTTAGACAATTATATATATAGATGGCGCACTATTTGGTGCCCATAATGCTGTATGGAGCAATATAATGGGGCTCATTATTCTGTATGGAGCACTATATGGTGCCCATAATACTGTATGGAGCCATATAAGGGGCTCATTATTCTTTATGGAGCCATATAAAATATGGGGCTCATTATTCTGCACGGAGCACTATCTGGTGCCCATAATGCTGTATGGAGTCATATATGGGGCTTATACTGTCTGATTTCTGAGCTATTGTACAATGCACAATAGAGTTCACTCATGTAATGTAAGAAGTGAAATCTTTAGCATTCTACTATCCCTATGTTTCTCTTCCGTATCTGTGCATCATAGATTGTGGTATGTGTTAAAGGGGCCCACTATGACTCTTTTGCCCGGGGTCCGTGAAAACCTGGAGCTCACCCTGTATACACTGCACAGTACCACTCCTCCTGTCTTATATATACACTGCACAGTGCCACTCCTCCTGTCCTGTTGTTGAAGAGACGACATTGGAATTTGGGAGGGTCAATATTGGTTTAGTATTTTACTATGGCTAAATAAAAATAAAATATTGGAAAACCTGTTTAAATGGATTATCCCAAGTAATCCCCTCTCCTCTGGATAAGGATAACTTTCCAATTGCTGAAGATCCGACTGCTGGGACCCCCATGATCCTGAAAATCGGAGCTCTGTAGAGCACCATGTAAAAGCTGCTTTAGTCATCATATGCACTGTGGCAGCATTCAAATGTAGCTCTTCAAATACAGTGGGGCAAAAAAGTATTTAGTCAGTCAGCAATAGTGCAAGTTCCACCACTTAAAAAGATGGGAGGCGTCTGTAATTTACATCATAGGTAGACCTCAACTATGGGAGACAAACTGAGAAAAAAAAATCCAGAAAATCACATTGTCTGTTTTTTTTAACATTTTATTTGCATATTATGGTGGAACATAAGTATTTGGTCAGAAACAAAATTTCATCTCAATACTTTGTAATATATCCTTTGTTGGCAATGACAGAGGTCAAACGTTTTCTATAAGTCTTCACAAGGTTGCCACACACTGTTATTGGTATGTTGGCCCATTCCTCCATGCAGATCTCCTCTAGAGCAGTGATGTTTTTGGCTTTTCGCTTGGCAACACGGACTTTCAACTCCCTCCAAAGGTTTTCTATAGGGTTGAGATCTGGAGACTGGCTAGGCCACTCCAGGACCTTGAAATGCTTCTTACGAAGCCACTCCTTCGTTGCCCTGGCGGTGTGCTTTGGATCATTGTCATGTTGAAAGACCCAGCCACGTTTCATCTTCAATACCCTTGCTGATGGAAGGAGGTTTGCACTCAAAATCTCACGATAGATGGCCCCATTCATTCTTTCATGTACCCTGATCAGTCGTCCTGGCCCCTTTGCAGAGAAACAGCCCCAAAGCATGATGTTTCCACCACCATGCTTTACAGTAGGTATGGTGTTTGATGGATGCAACTCAGTATTCTTTTTCCTCCAAACACGACAAGTTGTGTTTCTACCAAACAGTTCCAGTTTGGTTTCATCAGACCATGGGACATTCTCCCAAAACTCCTCTGGATCATCCAAATGCTCTCTAGCAAACTTCAGACGGGCCCGGACATGTACTGGCTTAAGCAGTGGGACACGTCTGGCACTGCAGGATCTGAGTCCATGGTGGCGTAGTGTGTTACTTATGGTAGGCCTTGTTACATTGGTCACAGCTCTCTGCAGGTCATTCACTAGGTCCCCCCGCGTGGTTCTGGGATTTTTGCTCACCGTTCTTGTGATCATTCTGACCCCACGGGGTGGGATTTTGCGTGGAGCCCCAGATCGAGGGAGATTATCAGTGGTCTTGTATGTCTTCCATTTTCTAATTATTGCTCCCACTGTTGATTTCTTCACTCCAAGCTGGTTGGCTATTGCAGATTCAGTCTTCCCAGCCTGGTGCAGGGCTACAATTTTGTTTCTGGTGTCCTTTGACAGCTCTTTGGTTTTCACCATAGTGGAGTTTGGAGTCAGACTGTTTGAGGGTGTGCACAGGTGTCTTTTTATACTGATAATAAGTTTAAACAGGTGCCATTACTACAGGTAATGAGTGGAGGAAAGAGGAGACTCTTAAAGAAGAAGTTACAGGTCTGTGAGAGCCAGAAATCTTGATTGTTTGTTTCTGACCAAATACTTATTTTCCACCATAATATGCAAAAAAAAATGATAAAAAAACAGACAATGTGATTTTCTGGATTTTTTTTTCTCAGTTTGTCTCCCATAGTTGAGGTCTACCTATGATGTAAATTACAGACGCCTCTCATCTTTTTAAGTGGTGGAACTTGCACTATTGCTGACTGACTAAATACTTTTTTGCCCCACTGTAACTCCTTTTAGGAGATTGAGGGGCATGACAAAGTAAAGCAAAATTCACTGAATGGGGGTGGGGAGTGTTATAGTTTGCGGGCTGGAGGGGTTTGTGTGGCAGGACTGTTTTTTTGTCCCAGTCCGGCCCTGCGAAGGAGACAGTAGGTAAAGGGATGAGAGCAGCCCTGATATTAATGCGGTTGCAGTGGGGTTATTGCAGGACGTAGGTTTTCCTGAATCAATGAATTGGGT
Source organism: Ranitomeya imitator (assembly GCF_032444005.1). Classification (NCBI taxonomy): domain Eukaryota; kingdom Metazoa; phylum Chordata; class Amphibia; order Anura; family Dendrobatidae; genus Ranitomeya; species Ranitomeya imitator. The sequence continues at coordinate 461,342,209 of NC_091287.1, read as the reverse complement.
TGCGTCTGAAGGCTTTAATCATGGGAGACAATTAGACATTGTAAAGCACTAAATTTCAATAGGGGATGGGTGGGAAACATCTTCCAGATGGTGGGGTGAGGTAGATACAAGGGCTGAGAAATGAAGGTGGTGTTATGAAGGGCGTAGATTACGTGTAGGAATGCAACATAGTAACATAGTAACATACAAAGTAACATAGTTAGCAAGGCTGAAAAAAGACATTTGTCCATCCATTTCAGCCTATATTCAATCAGAATAAACCCCCAGATCTATGTCCTTCTAAAGAACCTAATAACTGTAAGATACAATATTGTTCTGCTTCAGGAAGACATCCAGGCCTCTCTTGAACCACTCGACTGAATTCACCATCACCTCCTCCTCAGGCAAGGAATTCCAGATTCTCACTGCCCTAACAGTAAAGAATCCTCTTCTATGTTGGTGAAAAAATCTTCTCTCCTCCAGACGCAGAGAATGCCCCCTTGTGATCCTCACCTCCCTTGCTATGAACAGATCCTCGGAGAGATATTTGTATTGTCCCCTTATATACCTATACATGGTTATTAGATCGCCCCTCAGTCATCTTTTTCTAGACGAAATAATCCTAATTTTGCTAATCTCTCTTGGTATTATAGTCCCCCCATCCCATTTATTAATTTTGCTGCCCTCCTTTTTTGTCGCTCTAGTACCATTATATCCTTCCTGAGCACCGGTGCCCAAAACTGGACACAGTACTCCATGTGCGGTCTAACCAGGGATTTGTACAGAGGCAGTATAATGCTCTGATCATGTGGATCCAGACCTCTTTTAATGCACCCCATGATCCTGTTTGCCTTGGCAGCCACTGCCTGGCACTGTCTGTTCCAGGTAAGTTTATCATTAACTAGAATCCCCAAATCCTTCTCCATGTCAAATTTACCGAGTGGTTTCCCGTTCAGTGTGTAATGGTGATATTGATTCCTTCTTCCCATGTGTATAACCTTACATTTACATTTATCTTTGTTAAACCTCATCTGCCACCTCTTGGCCCTAGTTTCCAACTTATTCAGGACCATCTGTAGCAGAATACTATCTTCTCTTGCATTGACTGCTTTACATAGTTTTGTATAATCTGCAAATATTGATATTTTACTGTATAAACCTTCTACCAGATCTTTAACCCCTTAAGCTCCGAGGGTGGTTTGCACGTTAATGACCCGGCCAATTTTTACAATTCTGACCACTGTCCCTTTATGAGGTTATAACTCTGGAACGCTTCAACGGATCTTGGCAATTCTGACATTGTTTTCTCGTGAGATATTGTACTTCATGTTAGTGGTAAAATTTGTTTGATATAACTTGCGGTTATTTGAGAAAAAAACGGAAATTTGGCGAAAATTTTGAAAATATTGCAATTTTCCAACTTTGAATTTTTATGCCCTTAAATCACAGAGATAGGTCATGCAAAATACTTAATAAGTAACATTTCCCACATGTCTACTTTACATCAGCACAATTTTGGAACCAACATTTTTTTTTGTTAGGGAGTTATAAGGGTTAAAAGTTGACCAGCAATTTCTCATTTTTACAACACCATTTTTTTTTAGGGACCACATCTCATTTGAAGTCATTTTGAGGGGTCTATATGATAGAAAATACCCAAGTGTGACACCATTCTAAAAACTGCATCCCTCAAGGTGCTCAAAACCACATTCAAGAAGTTTATTAACCCTTCAAGGGTTTCACAGGAATTTTTGGAATGTTTAAATAAAAATGAATATTTAACTTTTTTTCACACAAAATTTATATCAGCTCCAATTTGTTTTATTTTACCAAGGGTAACAGGATAATATGGATGCCAAACGTTGTTGTACAATCTGTCCTGAGTACGCTGATACCTCATATGTGGGGGTAAACCACTGTTTGGGCGCATGGCAGAGCTCGGAAGGAAAGGAGCGCCATTTGACTTTTCAATGCAAAATTGACAGGAATTGACATGGGACGCCATGTTGCGTTTGGAGAGCCCCTCATGTGCCTAAACATTGAAACCCCCCACAAGTGACATCATTTTGGAAAGTAGACACCCTAAGGAACTTATCTAGATGTGTTGTGACCACTTTGACCCACCAATTGCTTCACAGAAGTTTATAATGCAGAGCCGTAAAAATAAAAAATCATATTTTTTCACAAAAATGATCTTTTCGCCCCCAATTTTTTATTTTCCCAAGAGTAAGAGAAGAAATTGGACCTCAAAAATTGTTGTCCAATTTGTCCTGAGTACGCTGATACCCCATATATGGGTGTAAACCATTGTTTGGGCGTATGGCAGAGCTCGGAAGGGAAGGAGCGCCATTTTACTTTTCAATGCAAAATTGACTGGAATTGAGATGGGATGCCATGTTGCGTTTGGAGAGCCCCTGATGTGCCTAAACATTGAAATCCCCACAAGTGACACCATTTTGGAAAGTAGACCCCTTAAAGGGACACTGTCACCTGAATTTGGAGGGAACAATCTTCAGCCATGGAGGCGGGGTTTTGGGGTTTTTGATTCACCCTTTCCTTACCCGCTGGCTGCATGCTGGCTGCAATATTGGATTGAAGTTCATTCTCTGTCCTCCATAGTACACGTCTGCGCAAGGCAAGATTGCCTTGTGCAGGCATGTACTACAGAGGACAGAGAATTAACTTCAATCCAATATTGCAGCCAGCATGCAGCCAGCGGGTAAGGAAAGGGTGAATCAAAAACCCCAAAACCCCGCCTCCATGGCTGAAGATTGTTCCCTCCAAATTCAGGTGACAGTGTTCCTTTAAGGAACTTATCTAGATGTGTGGTGAGCACTTTCACCCACCAAGTGCTTCACAGAAGTTTATAATGCAGAGCCGTAAAAATAAAAAATCATATTTTTTCACAAAAATGATATTTTCGCCACCAATTTTTTATTTTCCCAAGGCTAAGAGAAGAAATTAGACCACAAAAGTTGTTGTGCAATTTGTCCTGTGTGCGACGATACCCCATATGTGGGGGTAAAGCACTGTTTGGGCGCATGGCAGAGCTCGGAAGGAAAGGAGCGCCATTTGACTTTTCAATGCAAAATTGACTGGAATTGAGATGGGACGCCATGTTGCGTTTGGAGAGCCCCTGATGTGCCTAAACATTGGAACCCCTCACAAATGACACCATTTTGAAAAGTAGACCCCTTAAGGAACTTATCTAGATGTGTGGTGAGCACTTTGACCCAACAAGTGCTTCACAGAAGTTTATAATGCAGAGCCGTTTAAATGAAAAATCTTATTTTTTCACAAAAATGATATTTTCGCCCCCAATTTTTTATTTTCCCAAGGGTAAGAGAAGAAATTAGACCACAAAAGTTGTTGTGCAATTTGTCCTGAGTGCGACGATACCCCATATGTGGGGGTAAACCACTGTTTGGGCGCATGGCAGAGCTCAGAAGGAAAGGAGCGCCATTTGACTTTTCAATGCAAAATTGACTGGAATTGAGATGGGACGCCATGTTGCGTTTGGAGAGCCCCTGATCTGCCTAAACATTGGAACCCCTCACAAATGACACCATTTTGAAAAGTAGACCCCTTAAGGAACTTATCTAGATGTGTGGTGAGCACTTTGACCCAACAAGTGCTTCACAGAAGTTTATAATGCAGAGCCGTTTAAATGAAAAATCATATTTTTTCACAAAAATGATATTTTCGCCCCCAATTTTTTATTTTCCCAAGGGTAAGAGAAGAAATTAGACCACAAAAGTTGTTGTGCAATTTGTCCTGAGTGCGACGATACCCCATATGTGGGGGTAAACCACTGTTTGGGCGCATGGCAGAGCTCGGAAGGGAAGGAGCGCCATTTGACTTTTCAATGCAAAATTGACTGGAATTAAGATGGGACGCCATGTTGGTTTGGAGAGCCCCTGATGTGCCTAAACATTAAAACCCCCCACAAGTGACATCATTTTGGAAACTAGACCCCCTAAGGAACATATCTAGATGTGTTTTGAGAGCTTTGAACCCCCAAGTGTTTCACTACAGTTTATAACGCAGAGCCGTTAAAATATATATTTTTTTTTTTCGCAAAAATTATTTTTTAGCCCCCAGTTTTGTATTTTCACAAGGGTAACAGAATAAATTGGACCCCAAAAGTTGTTGTCCAATTTGTCCTGAGTACGCTCATACCCAATATGTGGGGGGGAACCACTGTTTGGGCGCATGGCAGAGCTCGGAAGGGAAGGAGCGCCATTTGGAATGCAGACTTAGATGGATTGGTCTGCAGGAGTCACGTTGCATTTGCAGAGCCCCTGATGTACCCAAACAGTACAAACCCCCCACAAGTGACCCCATATTAGAAACTAGACCTCGCAAGGAACTTATGTAGATGTGTTATGAGAACTTTGAACCCCTAAGTGTTTCACTACAGTTTATAACGCAAAGCCGTGAAAATAAAAATTCTTTTTTTTTTCACAAAAATGATATTTTAGCCCCCAGCTTTGTATTTTTACAAGGGTAACAGAATAAATTGGACCCCAAAAGTTGTTGTCCAATTTGTCCTGAGTACGCTGATACCCCATATGTGGGGGGGAACCACTGTTTGGGTGCATGGCAGAGCTCGGAAGGGAAGGAGCGCCATTTGGAATGCTGTTATAATGAGGTAATTCAGTACCACAATGGACATAGAAGTCAGAGCACATACAGTGATCTGACAATAACCCAAAAACATAGAACGAGCTCTGAGACGTGGGAACTCTGCTGACCGCAATCCCTAATCCTCTCCAACCACACTAGAGGCAGCCGTGGATTGCGCCTAACGCTCCCTATGCAACTCGGCACAGCCTAAGAAACTAGCTAGCCTGAAGATAGAAAATAAGCCTACCTTGCCTCAGAGAAATACCCCAAAGGAAAAGGCAGCCCCCACATATAATGACTGTGAGTTAAGATGAAAAGACAAACATAGAGATGAAATAGATTTAGCAAAGTGAGGCCCGACTTACTAAACAGAGCGAGGATAGGAAAGGTAACTTTGCGGTCAACACAAAACCCTACAAACAACCACGCAAAGGGGGCAAAAAGACCCTCCGTACCGAACTAACGGCATGGAGGTACACCCTCTGCGTCCCAGAGCTTCCAGCAAGCAAGGAAAAACAAATAGACAAGCTGGACAGAAAAAAACAGCAAACAAAATAGCAAAGCGGAACTTAGCTATGCAGAGCAGCAGGCCACAGGAACGATCCAGGAGGAAACAGGTCCAATACTAGAACATTGACTGGAGGCCAGGATCAAAGCACTAGGTGGAGTTAAATAGAGCAGCACCTAACGACTTCACCACATCACCTGAGGAAGGAAACTCAGAAGCCGCAGTACCACTCTCCTCCACTAACGGAAGCTCACAGAGAGAATCAGCCGAAGTACCACTTGTGACCACAGGAGGGAGCTCTGCCACAGATTTCACAACAGTACCCCCCCCCTTGAGGAGGGGTCACCAAACCCTCACCAGAGCCCCCGGGACGACCAGGATGAGCCATATGAAAGGCACGAACAAGATCGGGAGCATGGACTTTAGAGGCAAAGACCCAGGAATTATCTTCCTGAGCATAACCCTTCCACATAACCAGATACTGGAGTTTCCGTCTTGAAAGACGAGAATCCAAAATCTTCTCCACAATATACTCCAACTCCCCCTCCACCAAAACCGGGGCAGGAGGATCAACAGATGGAACCATAGGTGCCACGTATCTCCGCAACAATGACCTATGGAATACGTTATGTATGGAAAAAGAATCTGGAAGGGTCAGACGAAAAGACACAGGATTAAGAACCTCAGAAATCCTATACGGACCAATGAAACGAGGTTTAAACTTAGGAGAGGAAACCTTCATAGGAATATGACGAGAAGATAACCAAACCAAATCCCCAACACGAAGTCGGGGACCCACACAGCGTCTGCGATTAGCGAAACGTTGAGCCTTCTCCTGGGACAAGGTCAAATTGTCCACTACATGAGTCCAAATCTGCTGCAACCTGTCCAGCACAGTATCCACACCCGGACAGTCCGAAGACTCAACCTGCCCTGAAGAGAAACGAGGATGGAACCCAGAATTGCAGAAAAACGGCGAAACAAAGGTAGCCGAGCTGGCCCGATTATTAAGGGCGAACTCAGCCAAAGGCAAAAAGGACACCCAGTCATCCTGATCAGCAGAAACAAAGCATCTCAGATATGTTTCCAAGGTCTGATTGGTTCGTTTGGTCTGGCCATTAGTCTGAGGATGGAAAGCCGAGGAAAAAGACAAGTCAATGCCCATCCTACCACAAAAGGCTCACCAAAACCTCGAAACAAACTGGGAACCTCTGTCAGAAACGATATTCTCTGGAATGCCATGTAAACGAACCACATGCTGGAAGAACAATGGCACCAAATCAGAGGAGGAAGGTAATTTAGACAAGGGTACCAAATGGAAAATCTTAGAGAAGCGATCACAGACCACCCAAATGACTGACATCTTTTGAGAGACGGGAAGATCTGAAATAAAATCCTTAGAGATATGTGTCCAAGGCCTCTTCGGGACCGGCAAGGGCAAAAGCAACCCACTGGCACGAGAACAGCAGGGCTTAGCCCGAGCACAAATCCCACAGGACTGCACAAAAGAACGCACATCCCGCGATAGAGATGGCCACCAAAAGGATCTAGCCACCAACTCTCTGGTACCAAAGATTCCAGGATGACCAGCCAACACCGAACAATGAACCTCAGAGATAACTTTATTCGTCCACCTATCAGGGACAAACAGTTTCTCCGCTGGGCAACGATCAGGTTTATTAGCCTGAAATTTTTGCAGCACCCGCCGCAAATCAGGGGAGATGGCAGACACAATTACTCCCTCTTTGAGGATACCCGCCGGCTCAGATAAACCCGGAGAGTCGGGCACAAAACTCCTAGACAGAGCATCCGCCTTCACATTTTTACAGCCCGGAAGGTACGAAATCACAAAGTCAAAACGGGCAAAAAACAGCGACCAACGAGCCTGTCTGGGATTCAACCGCTTGGCAGACTCGAGATAAGTCAAGTTCTTATGATCAGTCAAGACCACCATGCGATGCTTAGCTCCTTCAAGCCAATGACGCCACTCCTCGAATGCCCACTTCATGGCCAGCAACTCACGATTGCCCACATCATAATTTCGCTCAGCAGGCGAAAACTTCCTAGAAAAGAAGGCGCATGGTTTCATCACCGAGCAATCAGAACTTCTCTGCGACAAAACAGCCCCTGCTCCAATTTCAGAAGCATCAACCTCGACCTGGAATGGAAGCGAAACATCAGGTTGACACAACACAGGGGCAGAAGAAAAACGACGCTTCAACTCTTGAAAAGTTTCCACAGCAGCAGAAGACCAATTGACCACATCAGCACCCTTCTTGGTCAAATCGGTCAATGGTTTAGCAATACTAGAAAAATTGCAGATGAAGCGACGATAAAAATTAGCAAAGCCCAGGAACTTTTGCAGACTTTTCAGAGATGTCGGCTGAGTCCAATCATGGATGGCTTGGACCTTAACAGGATCCATCTCGATAGTAGAAGGGGAAAAGATGAACCCCAAAAATGAAACCTTCTGAACACCAAAGAGACACTTTGATCCCTTCACAAACAAAGAATTAGCACGCAGGACCTGAAACACCGTTCTGACCTGCTTCACATGAGATTCCCAATCATCCGAGAAGATCAAAATGTCATCCAAGTACACAATCAGGAATTTATCCAGGTACTCTCGGAAGATGTCATGCATAAAGGACTGAAACACTGATGGAGCATTGGCAAGTCCGAATGGCATTACTAGATACTCAAAATGGCCCTCGGACGTATTAAATGCAGTTTTCCATTCATCGCCTCGCTTAATACGCACAAGATTATACGCACCACGAAGATCTATCTTGGTGAACCAACTGGCCCCCTTAATCCGAGCAAACAAATCAGGCAACAACGGCAAGGGGTACTGAAATTTTACCGTGATCTTATTTAGAAGGTGGTAATCTATACAAGGTCTCAGCGAACCATCCTTCTTGGCTACAAAAAAGAACCCTGCTCCTAATGGCGACGATGATGGGCGAATATGCCCCTTCTCCAAGGACTTCTTCACATAACTCCGCATAGCGGCGTGCTCAGGCACAGACAAATTAAACAGTCGACCTTTAGGGAATTTACTACCAGGAATCAAATCGATAGCACAATCACAATCCCTATGCGGAGGTAGGGTATCGGACTTGGGCTCATCAAATACATCACGGTAATCAGACAAGAACTCTGGAACCTCAGAAGGGGTGGATGACGAAAAAGTCAGAAATGGGACATCACCATGTACCCCCTTACAACCCCAGCTGGACACAGACATGGATTTCCAATCTAATACTGGATTATGGACTTGTAGCCATGGCAACCCCAACACGACCACATCATGCAGATTATGCAACACCAGAAAGCGAATAACCTCCTGATGTGCAGGAGCCATGCACATGGTCAGCTGGGTCCAGTACTGAGGCTTATTCTTGGCCAAAGGCGTAGCATCAATTCCTCTCAATGGAATAGGACACTGCAAGGGCTCCAAGAAAAACCCACAATGCCTAGCATACTCCAAGTCCATCAAATTCAGGGCAGCGCCTGAATCCACAAATGCCATGACAGAATACGATGACAAAGAGCAGATCAAGGTAACGGACAAAAGAAATTTTGACTGTACCGTACCAATGGTGGCAGACCTAGCGAACCGCTTAGTGCGCTTAGGACAATCAGAGATAGCATGAGTGGAATCACCACAGTAGAAACACAGCCCATTCAGACGTCTGTGTTCTTGCCGTTCAACTCTGGTCAAGGTCCTATCGCACTGCATAGGCTCAGGTTTAAGCTCAGGTAATACCGCCAAATGGTGCACAGATTTACGCTCACGCAAACGTCGACCGATCTGAATAGCCAAAGACATAGACTCATTCAAACCAGCAGGCATAGGAAATCCCACCATGACATCCTTAAGGGCTTCAGAGAGACCCTTTCTGAAAATAGCTGCGAGCGCACGTTCATTCCATTGAGTGAGTACGGACCACTTTCTAAATTTCTGACAATATACCTCTATATCATCCTGAGCCTGACACAGAGCCAGCAAATTCTTCTCTGCCTGATCCACTGAATTAGGTTCATCGTACAGCAATCCGAGCGCCAGGAAAAACGCATCGATATTACTTAATGCAGGATCTCCTGGCGCAAGAGAAAATGCCCAGTCCTGAGGGTCGCCACGTAAAAAAGAAATAATGATCAAAACTTGTTGAACTGGGTCACCAGAGGAGCGAGGTTTCAAGGCCAGAAATAGTTTACAATTATTTTTGAAACTCAGAAATTTAGTTCTATCTCCAAAAAACAAATCAGGAATAGGAATTCTTGGTTCTAGCATAGATTTCTGATCAATAGTGTCTTGAATCTTTTGTACTCTTGCCGAGAGCTGATCCACACATGAAGACAGACCTTTAATGTCCATCGCTACACCTGTGTACTGAACCACCCAAATGTCTAGGGGAAAAAAAAGGCAAAACACAGTGCAGAGAAAAAAAAATGGTCTCAGAACTTCTTTTTTCCCTCTATTGAGAATCATTAGTAATTTGGGCCTCCAGCACTGTTATGATGAGGTAATTCAGTACCACAATGAACATAGAAGTCAGAGCACATACAGTGATCTGACAATAACCCAAAAACATAGAACGAGCTCTGAGACGTGGGAACTCTGCTGACCGCAATCCCTAATCCTCTCCAACCACACTAGAGGCAGCCGTGGATTGCGCCTAACGCTCCCTATGCAACTCGGCACAGCCTAAGAAACTAGCTAGCCTGAAGATAGAAAATAAGCCTACCTTGCCTCAGAGAAATACCCCAAAGGAAAAGGCAGCCCCCACATATAATGACTGTGAGTTAAGATGAAAAGACAAACGTAGAGATGAAATAGATTTAGCAAAGTGAGGCCCGACTTACTAAACAGAGCGAGGATAGGAAAGGTAACTTTGCGGTCAACACAAAACCCTACAAACAACCACGCAAAGGGGGCAAAAAGACCCTCCGTACCGAACTAACGGCACGGAGGTACACCCTCTGCGTCCCAGAGCTTCCAGCAAGCAAGGAAAAACAAATAAACAAGCTGGACAGAAAAAAACAGCAAACAAAATAGCAAAGCGGAACTTAGCTATGCAGAGCAGCAGGCCACAGGAACGATCCAGGAGGAAACAGGTCCAATACTAGAACATTGACTGGAGGCCAGGATCAAAGCACTAGGTGGAGTTAAATAGAGCAGCACCTAACGACTTCACCACATCACCTGAGGAAGGAAACTCAGAAGCCGTAGTACCACTCTCCTCCACTAACGGAAGCTCACAGAGAGAATCAGCCGAAGTACCACTTGTGACCACAGGAGGGAGCTCTGCCACAGAATTCACAACAGAATGCAGACTTAGATGGATTGGTCTGCAGGCGTCACGTTGCATTTGCAGAGCCCCTGATGTACCCAAACAGTACAAACCCCCCACAAGTGACCTCATATTGGAAACTAGACTTCCCAAGGAACTTATCTAGATGTGTTGTGAAAACTTTGAACCCCCAAGTGTTTCACTACAGTTTACAACGCAGAGCCGTGAAAATAATAAATCCTTTTTTTTCCCACAAAAATTATTTTTAGCCCCCCAAATTTTTATTTTCCCAAGGATAACAAGAGAACTTGGACCCAAAAAGTTGTTGTCCAATTTGTCTCGAGTACGATGATACCCCATATGTTGGGGTAAACCCCTGTTTGGGCGCACGGGAGAGCTCGGAAGTGAAGGAGCACTGTTTTACTTTTTCAATGCAGAATTGGCTGGAATTGAGATCGGACGCCATGTCGCGTTTGGAGAGGCCCTGATGTGCCTAAACAGTGGAAACCCCCCAATTATAAATGAAACCCTAATCCAAACGCACCCCTAACCCTAATCCCAACTGTAACCCTAACCACACACCTAACCCTGACACACCCCTAATTCTAATCCCAACCCTAATCCCAACCGTAAATGTAATCCAAACCCTAGCCCTAACCCTAACCCTAGCCCTAACCCTAGCCCTAACCCTAATGAGAAAATGGAAATAAATACATTTTTTTTTAATTTTATTATTTTTCCCTAAGGCTAGGTTCACATTGCGTTAGGGAAATCCGTTTAGCACTAGCGGATTGCGCTAACGCAATGTCTTTTTAGGTGTCGTGTTTAGTGGTCGCGTTAACGTCCCCGCTCTGGAAGATCGGGGATTGGACCTCGGGCGTGCCGCGGATGCTGCAAGCAGCGTCCGAGGCGCGCCACAAAAGAACGGCACCTTGCTAGCGCGAGCTGAAAATAGCACGCTCTAGCGATGCGCTACACCCGAAAATCACATTGCTGTCAATGGGTGTGCTAACGGACCCGTTGCACGGCGTTAATTGTGACATTTTCGCCGTGCAACGTTGTCCATTAGCGTTAACCCATTAACGCAATGTGAACCTAGCCTAACTAAGGGGGTGATGAAGGGGGGTTTGATTTACTTTTATAGCGTTTTTTATATCGAATTTTTATGATTGGCAGCCGTCACACACTAAAAGACGCTTTTTATAGCAAAAAAGTTTTTGCGTCTCCACATTTTGAGACCTATAATTTTTCCATATTTTGGTCCACAGAGTCATGTGAGGTCTTGTTTTTTGCGGGACAAGTTGATGTTTTTATCGGTAACATTTTCGGACATGTGACAGTTTTTGATCGCTTTTTATTCCGATTTTTTGTGAGGCAGAATGACCAAAAACCAGCTATTCATGAATTTCTTTTGGGGGAGGCGTTTATACCGTTCCGCGTTTGGTAAAATTGATGAAGCAGTTTTATTCTTCGGGTCAGTACGATTACAGCGATACCTCATTTATATCATTTTTTTATGTTTTGGCGCTTTTATACGATAAAAGCTATTTTATAGAAAAAATAATTATTTTGGCATCGCTTTATTCTGAGGACTATAACTTTCTTATTTTTTTGGTTATGATGCTATATGGCAGCTCGTTTTTTGCTGGACAAGATGACGTTTTCAGAGGTACCATGGTTATTTATATCCGTCTTTTTGATCGCATGTTATTCCACTTTTTGTTCAGCGTTATGATAATAAAGCGTTGTTTTTTGGCTCTTTTTTTTTTTTTTCTTGCGGTGTTCACTGAAGGGGTTAACTAGTGGGCCAGTTTTATAGGTTGGGTCATTATGGACGCGGCGATACTAAATATGTGTACTTTTATTGTTTTGTTTTTTTTTTTTTTTAGATAAAGGAATGTATTTATGGGAATAATATTTTTTTTTTCTTCTTTATTTAGGAATTTTTTTTTTTTTTTTACTTTTTCACTTTGTCCCAGGGGGGGACATCACAGATCACCGATCTGACAGTGTGCACAGCACTCTGTCAGATCGGTGATCTGACATACAGCCGGGCAGGATTAGAGCTGCAGCTGCAGCCTGATCCTGACCCGGAAGTGCTCCATGCAGGACCCGGATGCAGCCCCGCGGCCATTTTGGATCCGGGGACTGCAGGGAGAAGACGCTCGGTACACGGTGAGTACATCACCGTGTACCGATCGTCTCAGGGAAGCCCGCAGGGAGCCCCCTCCCTGCGCGATGCTTCCCTGCACAGCCGGCACACTGCGATCATCTTTGATCGCGGTGTGCCGGGGGTTAATGTGCCGGGAGCGGTCCGTGACCGCTCCTGGCACATAGTGCCGGATGTCAGCTGCGATAGGCAGCTGACACCCGGCCGCGATCGGCCGCGCTCCCCTCGTGAGCGCGGCCGATCGAATATGACGTACTATCCCATCACTGGGAATTAAGTCCCAGGTCACCTGGACGGGATAGTGCGTCATATGGGATTAAGGGGTTAATAAATATGTTGAAGAGAATAGGTCCAAACACTGACCCCTGCGGTACCCCACCGGTCACAGCGACCCAGTTAGAGAATATTCCATTTATAACCACCATCTGCTTTCTATCACTAAGCCAGTTACTAACCCATTTACACACATTTTCCCCCAGACCCAGCACTCTCATTGTGTGTACCAACCTCTTGTGCGGCACGGTATCAAACGCTTTGGAAAAATCAAGATATACCACGTCCAATGACTCACCTTTGTCCAGTCTATAGCTTACCTCTTCTTAAAAAGTGATTAGATTGGTTTGACAGAAGCGATTCCTCATAAACCCATGCTAATATGGAGTTAAACAGTTATTCTCATTGAGATAATCCAGAATAACATCCCTCAGAAACCCTTCAAATATTTTACCAACAATAGAGGTTAGACTTACTGGCCTATAATTTCCAGGTTCACTTTTAGAGCCCTTTTTGAATATTGGTACCACATTTGCTATGCGCCATTCCTGTGGAACAGACCCCGTCGCTATAGAGTCCCTAAATATAAGAAATAATGGTTTGTCTATTACATTACTTAGTTCTCTTAGTACTCATGGGTGTATGTTATCTGGACCCGGAGATTTATCTATTTTAATCTTATTTAGCTGGTTTCTCACCTCATCTTGGGTTAGTTTGGTGACCCTCAATATAGGGTTTTCTTTATCTCTTGGCACTTCACCTAGCATTTTATTTTCCACCATGAATACCGTGGAGAAGAAGATGTTTAATATATTAGCTTTTTTCTCGTCATCTGCAACCATTCTCAGATCCTCAGACGGGCTGTAGCTCCCCCAATACAATGATGTTGTGGCCTTTCCGTGTGCTCTTCAGAACGTCTGTCCCCACCTGGGACCATCCAACACACAGACCCCTGCGTGTGCTGTTCAGGACTTCCTTCCCCACCTGGGACTGTCCAACACACAAGTCTCTCAGTGCGCTACTCAGGGATCTGATCCTACTCCCAGGATCTCCCAACACACAAGTTTTCAGATCCACGGCCTCTCAGTGTGCTATTCAGTGATCTGGTCCACACACAGGACCTCCCAACACACAAGCCGTCCAGGATCAACACACTCTCCTTTACAGAACCCATAGAGACCATGTGACGACACCATGGTCACATTATGTAGTTGTAACAACTTCCATAGATGAGGGGTGTGTGTGACTAGTTCTACCCACCCAGCTCTCAAACTAGCCCTGCAAGCCTCCCTTTACAAACTATACAAACACTTCTGTGACTACAGGTCCCAGAACAACAACAATACTGGCTTACAGAGCAGACTCCCTCTGCGACACATACCGGCCATTTACAATCCTGCCGGTCACTGTTTCACCATTATAATCACAGATATGCCTCCATGTGCATCCCAAGGAGCACCTACAGCACCACCTAGCTGTAACAGGGGTCACTGCATCACAATATATATACAGTGGGGAAAATAAGTATTTGACACTCTGACGATTTTGCAAATTTTCAAATTTTCCCACCTGCAAAGAACGGAGAGGTCTACAATTTTTTATCGTAGATAAACTTCAACTGTGAGAGACAGAATCTAAAAAATATCCCTAAAATCACATTGTTTGATAACTAGTTGAATTTTATTGCATTTTATTATTATTATTTATTTATATAGCACCATCAATTCCATGGTGCTGTACCCGAGAAGGGGTTACATCAAAATACAAATGTCACTTACAGTTAACAAAACTAACAATGATACAGAGGGAAGAGGACCCTGCTCTTGCGGGCTTACATTCTACAGGTTTATGGGGAAGGAGACAGTAGGTCGGGGGTTGCAGTAGCTCCAATGGTGTTGAGGTGGTCGTGTGGTCAATACAGGTTGTAAGCTTTTTTGAAGAGGTGGGTTTTCAGGTTCAGTTTTAAGGATTCAAATGTGGTGGATAACCAGACATGTTGGGGCACAGAATTCCAGAGGATGGGGGACATTCGAGAGAAATCTTGGAGGCGATTGGGTAAGGAGCGAATAAGCGTGAAGGAGAGAAGGATGTGTTGGGAGGACCAGAGATTAAGAGAGGGTTGAGGAAAATACGGCTTCTGGAAATATTTTTGAGCTAGAGATGACAGGAGGTGGCGAGATCTTGGATGTGCAGTTTGAAGGACAGGGCAGAGTCGAGGGTTACTCTGAGGCAACGGATTTCTGGGACAGGGGAAAGTGTAATTTCATTTATTTTGATAGATAGATCAGGTAGGGAGGGTATGTGAGATGGAGGAAAGATAATTAGTTCAGATTTGTCCAAATTGAGCTTGAGGAAGTGAGAGAAGAAGAAGGAGGAAGATATGGCTGATAGACGCTCTGGGATTCTGGAGAGTAGAGATATATGATATCGGTGCCAAAGAGGTAGATCTGAGTGTCATCAGCATATAGATGGTACTGGAAGCCATAGGACTTTATGAGTTGTCCCAAGCTAAGGGTAAAGAATGAGAAGAGAAGGGGTCCTAGGACAGAGCCTTGAGGGACACCAACAGAGAGGGGGTGAGATGAAGAGGTAGTATGGGAGTAGAAAATGCTAAATGTGCAGTTGGTAGGGTATGATGAGATCCAAGATAGGGCAAGGTCTTTGACAATAAAGGAAGAGAGGATCTCTAGTTAGAGGCAGTGGTCAACTGTGTCAAAGGCAGTGGACAACTCTAGAAGGAGGAGTATGGAGAATTGTCTGTTACCTTTGGCTGTAAGTAAGTCATCAGTAATTTTGGTCAGGGCAGTCTCAGTGGAATGGTGGGGATAGAAGCAAGATTGTAGGTTGTCGAAGAGAGAGATAGATGCAAAGTGAGAGGAAAGTTCAACATGGACGTCCTGCTCAAGAAGTTTGGAATCAAATAGGAGCAAAGATAGGGGGCGATAGCTGGGAATAGCACTCGGGTCAAGGGAAGGCTTTTTGAGGATAGGTGTGATTGTGGCATGTTTGAAAGCAGAGGGGAAGGTACCAGACGTTAGTGATAGGTTGAAGAGATGGGTTAGGGATGGGATTAATGCGGTGGGGAGGTTAGGGAGGAGGTGGGATAGATGGGGTCAAGCGCACAAGTGGTGAGGTGTGATTTGGAGAGAAGATGAGCAAGCTCTTCAGTGATTTTGGAGAGGGAAGTTATGGGGTTAGGGCACTGGTCTGTTTTAAAAAGGGGTTGTGATGGTTTGACAACAAAGACTTGCCCTGCTTGGTCGATCTTATATTTAAAGTCTGTGGCAAAGTCCTCAGCAGAGATGAGGGAGGTTTGAGGGGGCAGTGGTTGGCGGAGGAGGGAGTTAAAAATGTTTAACAACTGTTTGGGGTTGTGGGATAAAGAAAATATGAGGGATGTGAAATAAGCCTGTTTGGCAGAGGTGAGAGCTGATTTGAATGCGAGTCTTGCTTTTTTGACTGCAGTGAAGTCATCTTGCAACTACGTTTTCTTTCAATGCCTTTCTGCAATTCTTTATATTTGCCAAAGCTTTTTAGTAATGTTATTGTGCCAGGGTTGTCTATTTATTCGTCGCACTCTGCTATGCAGGAGGGGGGTGTTAAAGAAATGGTTAATCTTCATTTTGTTAAATATCAGAAAAATAGCAGAAAACAAAGTATTGTGCAAGATGTTATCATCTGTCTCTCCTTGTGGACAGTTTCCCGGACATTCCACATAGTAGTGGTCAGAATTTCTCAGAATCGCCGATTCTATGTCTGTTTTCCAGAATGTTCAGCCAAAATCTAATAAAATGCAGACATGTGCAAAGCCCTCCCCCCATTCTTCTCATGTGATCTCTCTTGTATACCAGGATGTGTATGACAACTCATTGTATAACATATCTCCTTGCCAATTTATTATGTAACTTTACATTTCCTTTTGATCTTGGGCCTTTATAAGCCCAGCCCTAAAAATAAAGACCAGAGACTATTTGGACAGACAACGAGCGTGTGTCTCTCTGATTATTGCTTCATTGCGTAGGTACCTAAAGACAGAACACCTGAGTAGGTTGGAAATCCCTTCTCTAACAACTTGGAGGCCTTCAGCTGGATAATATAATTTCTCCTTCGACATTCATCTTAGACTGAACAATTTACTGCCTCCGTCCTGAACAGAAAACCAAAACCCGGGTAAGTGAGTAGATTTATTACTCACACAGTTTTCTCTCCGGGCAACCGAGACAATGGCTGATGCAAGAGTGGCATTCTAGAAACTAGTGGCAGTGTCTGTGTCATTGAGCGAAGATATGAATGGCAGTGGTAGGATAGATCTGAGAGCATGTGGGTGTCTAGGTGTGCGAGGTTTCTGCGGGGGGGTGCATGTTGCTGGACATGGGTGACCGGTGAGGACAGGGATGACAAAGTGAGTAGATGGTGGACATATAGAGGGAGAGGGGAGGTTGTGAAGTTAGATAGGGAGCAGAGACGGGTGAAGACCAGGTCTAATGTATGTCTTTCTGTGTGGGTGGCTGAGGAGGACCACTGAGTAAGTCCAAAAGATGAAGTAAGGGACAGAAGTTTGGAGGCTGCTGACTGGTGGGTGTCAATGGGGATGTTGAAGTCACCCATGATGATGGTGGGAATGTCAGCAGAGAGAAAGTGAAGGAGCTAGGTGGAGAACTGCTCAATAAAGGCAGTGGTCGGGCCTGGAGGTTGGTATATCACGGTCATTTGAAGGTTGTAGGGGGAGTGGATGCGGACAGAGTGGACTTCAAAAGATGGGAGGATAAGGGAGGGTAGAGGTGGGATTGGGTTAAAGATACAGTTGGAAGAAAGGAGAAGGCCCACTCCTCCACCATGTCTGTTGCCAGGGCGAGGAGTGTGGGTGAAGTGGAGGCTGCCATGACATAGTGCAGCAGGGGAGGCCGTATCAGAGGGTGTCAGCCATGTTTTGGTGATGGCCAGGAAGGAAAGATTACGAGAGGTGAAGAGGTTGTGAATTACATGGAGTTTATTGCAGATGGAGAGGGCATTCCAGAGTGATCCAGAGAGAGGGAGCAGGGTGGTGGGCGCCAAGGGCACGTATTTGAGGTGGGCAAGATTTCGGGTGTTTATATTGGGTTCGGAGTGATAGGATGGGGTAATGGGAGGTATGAGCTGTGGGGGAACAGGATTGGGAGATATCTCACCAGCAGTGAGGAGAAGCAGAGAGAGACAGAGCAGGTGGGAAGAGAGTGGGCGGATTGTTTTGTGTTTTATTAGGAGAGATCTGAGGTTGAGGAACAGGTCAGCAGAGGAGGTCAGGTGGGGGCAAGAGGGAAGGAGAGATTATTACTTGGTTCGAGGGTCCTGGGATTTGTGGATAGCAAAGGAGATTGAGGAGTAATGGAGCCAAAACTGTTAGAGCATATGTCAGCATGATGAGCAAGTGTGGAGGAAGAGAAAGAAATTTAGTACATTTCATAACAGTGGTTAGTTGTAACTTCTGTTCACTTCTGGCTCATCTCTGGCATATTTCAGCTTTATACTTTTAGAGCCATACTTATAGAGACAGACCGCGATCAAAACAGATCCGTGACTCTGAATTTATAACAAGCTAAGTGCCCATGAAATAGGCCAGGTGGGATCAGGAGCGAGAGGCAGAAGGGAGACTGGTCACAGACACAGGAGGGGAATAATTAGAAGGTAAAATGCCAAAGGAAATAGTCAGATCAAAATGGACAGATAAAGCCATCAGTAGCAGCAGACAGATACAGTGTGAGTGGGGTCAAGAAAGATGTGTGATGGTATTGCAGCCAGTAGACATATCAGTAATAGCAGACAGATACAGGGCAAGTGGGGTCAGGAAAGATTGGTGATGGTATTGCAGCCAGTGAACAGACAAGTAGTAGCAGACAGATACAGGGCGAGTGGAGTCAGGAAAGATGGGTGATGGTATTGCAGCCAGTGGACATATCAGTAATAGCAGACAGATACAGGGCAAGTGGGGTCAGGAAAGTTGGGTGATGGTATTGCAACCAGTGGACATACCAGTAATAGCAGACAGATACAGGGCGAGAGGCATCAGGAAAGATGGATGATGGTATTGCAGCCAGTGGACATGCCAGTATTAGCAGACAGATACAGGGCAAGTGAGGTCAGGAAAGATGGGTGATGGTATTGCAGCCAGTGGACATATCGGAGGATGAAGCATAGCAATTGTCAGATTGATAGTAATAGTGAAGCATAGTAATAATAATAATCTATATCTATAGCAGGGGGTTATTTTTCTGGTATATTTAAGCTTTATCCTTTTAGAGCCATCATTATAGAGACAGACTAATAAATAAGTATTTGATACAATAGAAAAATAGAGCTTAATATTTGGTACAGAAACATTTGTTTGCAATTACAGAGGTCAGATGTTTCCTGTAGATCTTGACCAAGTTAGCACACACCGCAGCAGGGATTTTGGCCATGGGGTACTCGGTACCGGGTCTGGTACTTAAAGGGGATGTCACATGGTGGCAGCCTGGTCCATGGCCCCGGGAGCCCAAGTAAAAGGGAATGTCCTTAACCCTAGAACGCATACCTGGGGCCTCGCAGGCCTGCCAGGTTACTTGTTTTCTATTTTCTGTAAAAGTACTTTATTTAGAATTTTGAAAATCTAGGTAATCCTCAGGTATATAGTTGTTAGTAATTTCCAGTTATACATATATTTTTATGTTACAGACATTTCGGTATAACAAACTTTTTTTGGGACTACCCCATATTCACGCACCTGGGGCCTTTTAGGCCTGTACTAGGTTTACATGTGATACTCAGTCTTTTTGTCTGTATTGTTGCTGGGGAAGAACTTTTATGACTCTGGGATTATGGGATGAATGGTCTGATTTACTGTGGCAAAGAAGCTGATGCTCCAGTCCAGAAAGACATATGTTCTGACATTGTAAAAAAACTTGTTCTACCAATTTTCAATTCAGGAAAAAATATTACAATGGATAATTACTTTACCAATTTTGAAATGGCCAACTTTTTTGCTTCAAAAGCAACTTATACGGTACTTGTTGGTACTATGAGGCCAAACCGCCACGAAATTCCTCCAATCATGAAGCACAGTGCACAGCGAACAATCTACGAGAGTGTTTTCGGTTTCTGCAATCAAGCAACAATGGTGTCTTATAAAGCCAAGAAAGAAAAATCCATGATATTACTGAGTACAATGCATCATGATGAAAGTATTGACACCAATGAAAGAAAAAAAAACCTGAAATCATACTGCATTATAATAAGACAAAAGGAGGTGTCGACAAGATGGACGAAATGATTAGAGAGTATTCGTGCAAAAGGCAGACTAAACATTGGCCTGTTGCCCTTTTTTCCAATATCCTTGATGTGTCAGCCCTCAATAGCTACATTGTTTATTGTCAAACTAATCCAGAATTCCATGCCAACAGGAAAGACAAGAGACGTCTATTTTTGACAGAACCTTGTTATGATCTTTTGATGCCTACTATGATGGAGAGAAGCAGCATGATATGCTTATCAAGGCAAATTACGGAGGCAATGATCCGATGTGGAATATGCTTTCTGGAACATCCAGAGCAAAGAGAAAAAAAAAAGCGCTGCTATATTTGTCCAGCAAAGAAGGAAAGAAAATCGAAGCGTTTCTGTTCTACTTGCGGACAAAATGTATGCAAGGAACATTCAGCCAAAAAAATAATACGCGAGAATTGTCGGGGGAATATGTAAAGTTACAAATAAATATTCCTGCACCAAGTTTGCTACAACCAAAAAATTTTTTCATAACAAAATTGCATATAGAATGCCTATATTTAGCTTGCCCGTTTACTTACTTTTTTGTTGTTTTATGCACATAATTATGTTTTGAAATATACACATCTTAGTCTGTGTTCCCAGTAGCGCTGGGGTTCGCCAGAAGGGGATCCATAATGGATCTGACCTCCTGGTAATTCCAGCTAAGGCTGCCGGAATGGCGGGATTCCGCCAGCCTTAGCTGGGGTCACCAGGAGATCAGATCCATTACGGATCCCCTCCTGGCGGACCCCAGCGCTAGTTGGAATGCATCCTTACCTTGCAATTGTAAAATAAATTTTGAAAAGTATTTTTATTTGAGTTATTCCGTGCTATTTGCACACAGGCCTAGAAGGCCCCAGGTGCGTGAATATGGGGTAGTCCCAAAAAAAGGTTGTTATACCGAAATGCCTATAACATAAAAATATATGAACAACTGGAAATTACTAACAACTATATACCTGAGGAATACCTAGAATTTCAAAATTCTAACTAAAGTAATTTTACAGAAAATAGAAAACAAGTAACCTGGCTGGCCTGCGAGGCCCCAGGTATGCGTCCGCCAGCCTTAGCTGGGGTCACCAGGAGGTCAGATCCATTATGGAATCCCGTCCTGGCGGACCACTGCACTAGTGGGAATGCATCCTTACTTTGCAATAAACTTTGAAAAGTATTTTCATTTGAGTTATTCCATGATAATTGTAAACAGGCCTAAAAGTCCCCAGGTGCGTGAATGTGTAGATTTCTATGGGTATGCGTTCTAGGGTTTAAGGGGTTTTGAATAAAGTTTGTGTTTGTGATGCCACCTGTTGTTCTTGGTCAGAGGTGACTGACTCTGCTAAAAGGGGTCCACTGGGGTGATGTTATGGCAGCTAAGATGGTATAAATTCCCACAGGTGAAGCTGGGTCCCCGGGGCTCCCGGTGTGTAGATGGAGATGGTGGGTAGTGTAGAAAGAACTAGAGGATACAGGTTTTCAGTTTCTTTACCTGGTTTACTGAGGACTTCAGGCAGCCACAGTTTGGGGCACCAGATCACAGGTACAGGCAAGGTCTGGCTAGCTTGGAAGCGAGTTCAGAGTCCGCTTTACCAGGTGGAGCTGGAAGCCTTTCTACTAGTGCTGTGGTGTAGTCCCTTGCTGCCTGTGGCTTCTGTCAAGGTCCTCACTATTCTCTCTGTCATCCTTAAAGATGGGACACTAACCTGTATGACAGGTAGCTTGAACCTTTATATAGGGTCTCTAGCACGACCTGGCTCTATGTGCCACTGTGTCTCCAGGTGTTAGGGCTTACAGATGACATGTAGGCCAGCTGTCTTGCCGATTTCTGCTGTGAGTCTTGGAGTCCCTCACAACCTCGGTCTTCCGGCTACCGGTGTTTGATTTCTGATCTGGATCATCCAGCTGGTCATTGGCAAACTTCAAATGTGCCTGAATATGTGCTGACATGAGCAGGGGACCTTACGTCCCCTCCATGATTTTAATTTTAATCTTTGAAGATTTAGTAGGTCACTAATGATGATGTTTGAGACTGTGGTCCCAGCTTGGAAGGAAAAGAGCGCCATTTGACTTTTTGATTGCAAAATTTGCTGCAACAATTGGCAGACACCATGTCACATTTGGAGAGCCTCTGATGTGCCTAAACAGTGAAAATTCCCCACGAGTGGCATCATTTTGGAAACTAGACCCCTCAGGGAACTGATCTAGATGTGTGGTGAGCACTTTGAACAATCAGGTGCTTCACAGAAGTTTATAACATTGAGCCATAAAAATAATAAGAAAGAAAATTTTCCCCACAAATGTTTTCAGCACAAAATATTGCATTTTCATAAGGGTAACAGGAGAAATTGCACCATAAAATTTGTTGTGCAATTTCTCCTGAGTACGCCAAATATGAGGGAGAAAACTACTGTTTGAGCGCACGGCAGGGCTCGGATGGGAAGGAGCGTCATTTGACTTTTTGAATGTAAAATTTTCCGTACAACCAGGCAACCCGCACATGTACTTATGCTGGCTAACAGATGTAAATCATTCAGCTGCTGCAAGAAAAACTAAATCTCCGAGCACTAAAAAATACACGGAGGACCCCTGAGCATGCTCAAGAAATCTCGAGTAACGAGTATATTCGCTCATCACTAATGCTAACCCATTGGTGACCCGCAATCATATTATTACTAGATGGTGGCACGATTCTAACGCATCGGGTATTCTAGAATATGCATGTCCACATAGTATATTGCACACCCCACGTAGTAAATTGCCCAGCTGCGTAGTATATTGCCCAGTCACGTAGTATATTGCCCAGTCACATAGTATATTGCCCAGTCACGTAGTATATTGCCCAGCCACGTAGTATATTGCCCAGCCATGTAGTATGTTGCCCAGTCACGTAGTATATTGCCGAGTGACGTAGTATATTGCCCAGCCACGTAGTATATTGCCCAGTTACATAGTATATTGCCCAGTGACGTAGTATACAGCACAGAGCCATGTAGTATATTGCACAGCAATGTAGTATACAGCACAGAGCCACGTAGTATATTGCCCAGTGACGTAGTATACAGCACAGAGCCACGTAGTATATTGCCCAGTGACGTAGTATACAGCACAGAGCCACGTAGTATATTGCACAGCAACGTAGTATACAGCACAGAGCCACGTAGTATATTGCCCAGCCACGTAGTATATTGGCCAGTCACGTAGTTTATTGCCCAGCTACGTAGTATATTGCCCAGCCACGTAGTATATTGCCCAGTGGCATAGTATACAGCACAGAGCCACGTAGTATATTGCACAGAGCCACATAGAATATTGCCCAGCCACGTAGTATATTGGCCAGTCACGTAGTATATTGCCCAGCTACATAGTATATTGCCCAGCCATGTATGTCACAGGTTAAAAAATAAACATATAGTCACCTTCCGAGGGAGCCCTTGTAGTCATGTCGCCTGTGTGCGTGCACGCAGCAGCTTCTGGTCCCAGGGTTGGTAGCGCAGGACCCGTGATGACGTCGCGGTCACATGCCCGTGACATCATGGCAAGTCCTTCTCGCGCAGGTGTGCAGGACCTGTGATGAGGTCGCGGTCACATTACCATGACGTCATGACAGGTCCTTGTCGCATACCATCCTTACCACCGGAACCTGCCGCTTGCATGGAGCGGTTACTGGAGCATCGGCGAAAGGTGGCGGAAGGTGAGTATATAATGATTTTTTTATTTTTTTTATTATTTTTAACATTAGGTCCTTTTACTATTGACGCTGCATAGGCAGCATCGATAGTAAAAACTTGGTCACACAGGGTTAATAGCGGCGGTAACGGAGTGCGTTACCCGCGGCATAATGCAGTCCATTACCGCTGGCATTAACCCTGTGTGAGCAGTGACTGCGGGGAGTATGGAGCGTGCGCGGGGCACTGACTGCAAAGGAGTAGGGAGGGACTAATCGGACTGTGGCCGTTGCTGATTGGTCGCGGCAGCCATGACAGGCAGCTGGCGAGACCAATCAGCGACTTGGATTCCATGACAGACAGAGGCCGCGACCAATGAACATCCGTGACAGAAAGAAGGACAGACAGAAGGACAGACAGAAAGATGGAAGTGACCCTTAGACAATTATATAGTAGATTATTTATTTATATAGCACCATTGATTCCATGGTGCTGTACATGAGAAGGGGTTACATACAAATTACAGATATCGCTTACAGTAAGCAAACTAACAATGACAGAGGGGGGAATAATGGGATCACCGATGGGTGGGATTTCCAGCGGGCTTACAAGAAGCACAAGTTAAATTCCGCTGTCAGAGATTGAGATCAGCATTTAACAGGTTAACAGCCACGGATGGTTCGCATTTCCACCCGAGGCTGTTAGACGCACATGTCAGCTGTTCAAAACAGCTGACATGTGCTGGGAAAGATGTGGGCTCAGCGCCGGATCCCACAATAAAGGGAAAGGGGTTAAAAATCATGCAATGTGATTTTCTGTTTTTTACTTTTATATTCTGTCTCTTACAGTTGAAGTGTACCTATGATAAAAATTACAGACCTCTCCATACTTTGTAGGTGAGAAAACTTTCAAAATTGGCAATGTATCAAATATGTATTTTTTTTCCCAATGTATATACTGTATATACAGTACAGACCAAAAGTTTGGACACACCTTCTCATTTAAAGATTTTTCTGTATTTTCATGACTATGAAAATTGTAAATTCACACTGAAGGCATCAAAACTATGAAATGACACATGTGGAATTATATACTTAGCAAAAAAGTGTGAAACAACTGAAAATATGTCCTATATTCTAGGTTCTTCAAAGTAGCCACCTTTTGCTTTGATGACTGCTTTGCACACTCTTGGCATTCTCTTGATGAGCTTCAAGAGGTAGTCACCGGGAATGGTCTTCCAACAATCTTGAAGGAGTTCCCAGAGATGCTTAGCACTTGTTGGCCCTTTTGCCTTCACTCTGCGGTCCAGCTCACCCCAAACCATCTTGATTGGGGTCAGGTCTTGTGACTGTGGAGGCCAGGTCATCTGACGTAGCACCCCATCACTCTCCTTCTTGGTCAGATAGCCCTTACACAGGCTGGAGGTGTGTTTGGGGTCATTGTCCTGTTGAAAAATAAATGATGGTCCAACTAAACGCAAACCAGATGGCATAGCATGCCGCTGCAAGATGCTGTGGTAGCCATGCTGGTTCAGTATGCCTTCAATTTTGAATAAATCCCCAACAGTGTCACCAGCAAAGTACCCCCACACCATCACACCTCCTCCTCCATGGTTCACGGTGGGAACCAGGCATGTAGGATCCATCCGTTCACCTTTTCTGTGTCGCACAAAGTCACGGTGGTTGGAACCAAAGATTTCAAATTTGGACTCATCAGACCAAAGCAAAGATTTCCAGTGATCTAATGTCCATTCCTTGTGCTCTTTAGCCCAAACAAGTCTCTTCTCCTTGTTGCCTGTCCCTAGCAGTGGTTTCCTAGCAGCTATTTTACCATGAAGGCCTGCTGCACAAAGTCTCCTCTTAACAGTTGTTGTAGAGAAGTGTCTGCTGCCAGAACTCTGTGTGGCATTGACCTGGTCTCTAATCTGAGCTGCTGTTAACCTGTGATTTCTGAGGCTGGTGACTCGGCTAAACTCTTAGTCTTCCTTTCCTGGGGCAGTCCTCATGTGAGCCAGTTTCTTTGCAGTGCTTGATGGTTTTTGCAACTGCACTTGAGGACACTTTCAAAGTTTTCCCAATTTTTCAGACTGACTGACCTTCATTTCTTAAAGTAATGATGGCCACTTGTTTTTCTTTACTTAGCTGCTTTTTTCTTGCCATATTACAAATTCTAACAGTCTATTCAGTAGGACTATCAGCTGTGTATCCACCAGACTTCAGCACAACACAACTGATGGTCCCAACCCCATTTATAAGGCAAGAAATCCCACATACTAAACCTGACAGGGCACACCTTTGAAGTGAAAACCATTCCCAGTGACTACCTCTTGAAGCTCATCAAGAGAATGCCAAGAGTGTGCAAAGCAGTCATCAAAGCAAAAGGTGGCTACTTTGAAGAACCTAGAATATAAGACATAATTTCAGCTGTTTCACACTTTTTTGCTAAGTATATAATTCCACATGTTTTAATTCATAGTTTTGATGCCTTCAGTGTGAATTTACAATTTTCATAGTCATGAAAATACAGAAAAATCTTTAAATGAGAAGGTGTGTCCAAACTTTTGGTCTATACTGTACATACAGTATACACACTCATATATGAAGCATTGCTTTAACTCTAAAGCAGGTACTGACCCATATTCT
This sequence comes from Ranitomeya imitator, assembly GCF_032444005.1. Lineage (NCBI taxonomy): Eukaryota > Metazoa > Chordata > Amphibia > Anura > Dendrobatidae > Ranitomeya > Ranitomeya imitator. The sequence goes on along the minus strand of NC_091287.1, from coordinate 461,315,777 downwards.
TACAATACTGAGGTCTGAGCACAGTAATGTTCTAATGTCTTTCTTTCTGTAACCACCTTAACTCAATACCTGGCTGTTGTTCAACATTCCTTGAAGTTTCAAGTAACTGAGAAGTGTTGTGTTTTCTTTCTTGGTTCAAGAATGCTGACTAAGAACCACATGCTATTGTTTAAAGGATCCAAAATATTCTGCATTTTAAGATTTGAGTCTTAGAGTTATCTTTTTTCCTAAGTTTGATGAATGGAAAAATGATTAACCACAGAGCTAATGGACAGGTGCCAGCTTTAAATTAGTTACAGAGAGGTCAAAACTGATTAAAATAGCAGGCAACAAAATACAATGTCAAATGTAAGTTTGCTTTCCAAGGAGGAGCTGGTCAAACTAATGGATATTAAGCCTGTTGCCTACAGATGTCAAATTTTCTTTAAATGTTCCATATTGTAATGTACAGAAGGTATGAACAATCATTGTGGTATATATGATGTAAAACAGACCATATTTAGCAAAATGATACATTTTGGTGCCCAGATAAATAGACAAAGTAGCATCATATGTATGGTTAGTTTTCCCTTAGTCCAATTCCATCCCGCAAGAAACTATACTTACTCTTTAAGGTCCCGGCTTAATAATAGCTCATGAAGTAGCAATTGATGTACATACAATTTCAATCAAAATTATTCAAATCTGCATTGCAAATTATGTCTGTTAGCAAAATTTGCAAATTTTCCACTGTTTGCAATAGAATGTTGGCGCTATATAAATAAAATTATTATTATTATTATTATTATTATGATGAAGGTATACGTGAGGTATGGCCTGTGAAAAAGGTCTTCCCAGTTTAAAGGAGCGGGTCTCCTATAATTGTAATACTCATACACGAAGTGCATGGGCTGACAAACATTTCCCCATGGGGGGAGTACATTTAAAAAAAAAAAAATTATGGGGATCATAGACACCCTTGCCAAAAAATTGACTGGCTGTAGCAGCATAGAACACGTTCACCCTGGTGTTCTGTTCTAGTGGTGGTGAATGATGAGGATGAGGACAAGGAGGAGGAGTACACCAAATAGCCAAAATCAGGAAGCGTATACCCATTTGTGGGTGTGAAGAGGTGCATGGGAATACATCTCCCAAAAAGGCACTGTATTGGAGGTTATGTTTCGCTGTCATTTGGTGGTGTAGAAACGTCTGGCCCAATCCAGCCCTTGCTCATTTTTATAAGAGTCAGCCTGTTTGAATTTTCCGTTGACAGGAGAATGCGCTTAGGCTGGTTTCACACTTGCGTTTTAAAACGCAGCGTTTTAAACACAAATGCATTTGGTGCAAAAACGCGTTTAAATGCAGCATTTTTTAGACGCATGCGTTTTTGCGTTTAAACGCGTTTTGACGCATTTAAACGCATTTTTCCTGCGTTTGTGTTTTTGAAATGCATGATAAGAAGTGTGTGACAGCTGCCAATCATCAAAATCAACTAGAAAACCCACTATATACATAAATACCTAGTGTTAGGGTTAGTGTTAGGATCCCTAGTAACCCTAGGGATCCTAACCCTAACCCTAACACAAACCCTAACCCTAACCCTAGGGATCCTAACCCTAACCCTAACACAAACCCTAACCCTAACCCTAGGGATCCTAACCCTAACACAAACCCTAACCCTAACCCTAACCCTAGGGATCCTAACCCTAACCCTAACACAAACCCTAACCCTAACCCTAACCCTAGGGATCCTAACCCTAACCCTAACACAAACTCTAACCCTAACTCAAACTCTAACCCAAACTGTAAAACAAACTCTAACACAAACCCTAACACAAACCCTAACACAAACCCTAACCCTAACCCTAGGGATCCTAGCCCTAACCCTAACACAAACCCTAACCCTAACCCTAACCCTAGGGATCCTAACCCTAACCCTAACACAAACTCTAACCCTGACCCTAACCCTAAAACACAAACTCTAACCCTAACCCAAACTCTAACCCAAACTGTAAAACAAACCCTAACACAAACCCTAACACAAACCCTAACGCAAACCCTAACCCAAACCCTAACCCTAACCCTAACCCTAGGGATCCTAACCCTAACCCTAACACAAACCCTAACCCTAACCGTAACCCTAGCCCTAACCCTAGTGGGTTAGGGTTAGGGCTAGGGTTAGGATTTGGGCTAGGGTTAGGGTTAGGGTTTGTGTTAGGGTTTGTGTTATAGTTTGGGTTAGGGTTTGTGTTACAGTTTGGGTTAGAGTTTGTGTTTTTGGGTTAGGGTTTGTGTTAGGGTTTGTGTTAGAGTTTGGGTTACAGTTTGTGTTAGAGTTTGTGTTAGAGTTTGTGTTTTAGGGTTAGGGTTAGGGTTTGGGTTAGGGTTAGGATCCATAGGGTTAGGGTTAGGGTTTGTGTTACAGTTTGTGTTAGAGTTTGTGTTAGAGTTTGTGTTAGAGTTTGTGTTAGAGTTTGTGTTAGAGTTTGTGTTTTAGGGTTAGGGTTTGTGTTAGGGTTAGGGTTAGGATCCCTAGGGTTAGGGTTAGGGTTAGGTATAGGGTTTGTGTTAGAGTTTGTGTTAGAGTTTGTGTTAGAGTTTGTGTTACAGTTTGTGTTACAGTTTGTGTTAGAGTTTGTGTTACAGTTTGGGTTAGAGTTTGTGTTTTAGGGGTAGGGTTAGGGTTTGTGTTAGGGTTAGGCTTAGGATCCCTAGGGTTAGGGTTAGGGTTTGTGTTAGAGTTTGTGTTACAGTTTGTGTTAGAGTTTGTGTTACAGTTTGTGTTACAGTTTGTGTTAGAGTTTGTGTTACAGTTTGGGTTAGAGTTTGTGTTTTAGGGTTAGGGTTTGTGTTAGGGATAGGGTTAGGATCCCTCGGGTTAGGGTTAGGGTTAGTGTTGTGAATTCTGTTGTCGAGCTCCCTCCTGTGGTCGTGAATGGTACTTCGGTGAGTTCTGTCCATGGGCTCCCTCTGGTGGCTGTGAGTGGAGCTGCTGCTTCTGAGTTTCCTTACACAGGTGACGGGGTTTATCCTTTGGTTTGCTGCTCTATTTAACTCCACTTAGATCGTTACTCCATGCCAGCTGTCAATGTTTCTGCATTGCTTCAGTTCGCTCTTGGATCTTTCTGGTGACCTGTCTACTCCAGCAGAAGCTAAGTTCCTGATATTATCTAATTTGTTCATTGTTTTCTTGTCCAGCTGGATATTATGATTTTGTCTTGCTAGCTGGAAGCTCTGGGATGCAGAGTGGCATCTCCGTACCGTTAGTCGGTGCGGAGGTCTTTTTTGCACACTCTGCGTGGTCTTTTGTAGTTTTTTGTGCTGATCGCAAAGATACCTTTCCTATCCTCCGTCTATTTAGTAAGTCTGGCCTCCCTTTGCTGAAACCTGTTTCATTTCTGCGTTTGTGACTTTCATCTTTACTCACAGTCAATATATGTGGGGGGCTTCCTTTTCCTTTGGGAAATTTCTCTGAGGCAAGGTAGGCTTTACTTTCTATCTCTAGGGCTAGCTAGTTCTTAGGCTGTGACGAGGCGCCTAGGGAGCGTCAGGAGTGCTCCACGGCTATTTCTAGTGTGTGATAGGATTAGGGATTGCGGTCAGCAGAGCTCCCACATCCCAGAGCTTGTCCTGTTTGAGGTTTAACTATCAGGTCATTCCTGGTGCTCCTAACCACTAGGTCATAACAGTACAGCTGGCCCAAAGTATTAATGCATCTCAATAGAGGGATAAGAGAAGTTCTGAGACCATTTTTTTTTCTTTGCACTGTGTTTTGTCTTTCTTTTCCCCTAAACCTTTGGGTGGTTCAGGACACAGGTGTAGACATGGACATTCAAGGTCTGTCCTCTTGTGTGGATCATCTCACTGCAAAGGTACAAAACATTCAAGATTTTGTGGTTCAGAATCCGATGTTAGAGCCTAGAATTCCTATTCCTGATTTATTTTCTGGGAATAGATCTAAGTTTCTGAATTTCAAAAATAATTGTAAACTGTTTCTAGCTTTGAAACCCCGATCCTCTGGTGACCCCGCTCAACAAGTAAAAATCATTATTTCTTTGTTGCGTGGTGACCCTCAAGACTGGGCATTTTCCCTTGCGCCAGGAGATCCTGCATTGCGTGATGTTGATGCGTTTTTTCTGGCGCTTGGATTGCTTTATGATGCACCAAATTCCGTGGATCAGGCAGAGAAAATCTTGCTGGCATTGTGTCAGGGTCAGGATGAAGCGGAGGTGTACTGTCAGAAGTTTAGAAAGTGGTCTGTGCTTACTCAGTGGAATGAATGTGCCCTGGCGGCAATTTTCAGAAAGGGTCTTTCTGAAGCCCTTAAGGATGTCATGGTGGGATTTCCCACGCCTGCTGGTCTGAATGAGTCTATGTCCTTGGCCATTCAGATCGATCGGCGCTTGCGTGAGCGCAAAGCTGTGCACCATTTGGCGGTGTTCTCAGAGAATAGGCCTGAGCCTATGCAGTGTGATAGGACTTTGACCAGAGCTAAACGGCAAGAACACAGACGTCGGAATGGACTGTGTTTTTACTGTGGTGAATCCACTCATGCTATCTCCGATTGTACTAAGCGCACTAAGCGGTTCGCTAGGTCTGCCACCATTGGTACAGTACAGTCTAAATTTCTTTTGTCCGTTACTCTGATTTGCTCTCTGTCGTCCTATTCTGTTATGGCATTTGTGGATTCAGGCGCTGCCCTGAATTTGATGGACTTGGAGTTTGCCAGGCGCTGTGGATTTTCCTTGGAGTCCTTGCAGTATCCTATTCCATTGAGAGGAATTGATGCTACGCCTTTGGCCAAGAATAAACCTCAATACTGGACGCAATTGACCATGTGCATGGCTCCTGCACATCAGGAGGATATTCGCTTTTTGATGTTGCATAATCTGCATGATGTGGTCGTTTTGGGGTTGCCATGGCTACAGGTCCATAATCCAGTATTGGATTGGAAATCTATGTCTGTGTCCGGCTGGGGTTGTCAAGGGGTACATGGTGAAGTTCCATTGTTGTCAATTTCGCCTTCCACTCCTTCTGAAGTCCCTGAGTTTTTATCAGATTACCGGGATGTATTTGAGGAGCCCAAATCCGGTGCCCTACCTCCTCATAGGGATTGTGATTGTGCTATTAATTTGATTCCCAGTAGTAAGTTTCCTAAGGGCCGACTGTTTAATTTATCTGTGCCAGAGCTCGCTGCTATGCGGAGTTATATAAAGGAATCCTTGGAGAAGGGTCATATTCGCCCGTCATCGTCACCATTGGGAGCAGGGTTCTTTTTCGTGGCCAAGAAGGATGGCTCTTTAAGACCTTATATTGATTACCGCCTTCTTAATAAGATCACAGTCAAATTTCAGTATCCTTTGCCGCTGATGTCTGATCTGTTTGCTCGGATTAAGGGGGCTAGTTGGTTCACCAAGATAGATCTTTGAGGGGCGTATAATCTTGTGCGAATTAAACAGGGCGATGAATGGAACACAGCATTTAATATGCCCGAGGGCCATTTTGAGTACCTGGTTAAGTCATTCGGGCTTTCTAATGCTCCATCTGTGTTTCAGTCCTTTATGCATGACATCTTCCGAGAGTACCTGGATAGATTCATGATTGTATATTTGGATGACATTTTGGTCTTTTCGGATGATTGGGAGTCTCATGTGAAGCAGGTCAGAATGGTGTTCCAGGTCCTTTGTGCGAATTCCTTGTTTGTGAAGGGGTCTAAGTGTCTCTTTGGAGTTCAGAAGGTTTCGTTTTTGGGTTTCATTTTTTCCCCTTCTACTATCGAGATGGACCCTGTTAAGGTCCAGGCCATTTATGATTGGACTCAGCCGACATCTGTGAAGAGCCTACAGAAGTTCCTGGGCTTTGCTAATTTTTACCGTTGCTTCATCGCTAATTTTTCTAGTGTTGCTAAACCGTTGACTGATTTGACCAAGAAAGGTGCTGATGTGGTCAATTGGTCCTCTGCGGCTGTAGAGGCTTTTCAGGAGTTGAAGCGTCGTTTTTCTTCTGCCCCTGTGCTGTGCCAGCCAGATGTTTCCCTCCCGTTTCAGGTCGAGGTTGATGCTTCTGAGATTGAAGCAGGGGCTGTTTTGTCGCAAAGAAGTTCTGATGGCTCGGTGATGAAACCTTGTGCCTTCTTTTCTAGAAAATTCTCGCCTGCTGAGCGCAATTATGATGTTGGCAATCGAGAGTTGTTGGCCATGAAGTGGGCATTCGAGGAGTGGCGACATTGGCATGAAGGAGCTAAACATCGCGTGGTGGTCTTGACGGATCACAAGAATTTGACTTATCTCGAGTCTGCCAAACAGTTGAATCCTAGACAGGCTCGATGGTCGCTCTTTTTCTCCCGTTTTGATTTTGTGGTTTCATACCTTTCGGGATCTAAGAATGTGAAGGCTGATGCCCTATCAAGGAGTTTTGTGCCTGACTCTCCGGGTGTTCCGGAGCCGGCTGGTATTCTTAAAGAGGGGGTCATTTTGTCTGCCATCTCCCCTGATTTGCGGCGCGTGCTGCAGAAGTTTCAGGCTGATAGACCTGACCATTGTCCAACGGAGAAACTGTTTGTCCCTGATAGATGGACTAGTAGAGTTATCTCTGAGGTTCATTGTTCGGTGTTGGCTGGTCATCCTGGAATCTTTGGTACCAGAGATTTGGTGGCTAGATCCTTTTGGTGGCCATCTTTGTCATGGGATGTGCGTTCTTTTGTGCAGTCCTGTGGGACTTGTGCTCGGGCTAAGCCCTGCTGTTCTCGTGCCAGTGGGTTGCTTTTGCCCTTGCCGGTCCCGAAGAGGCCCTGGACGCATATTTCCATGGATTTTATTTCTGATCTCCCTGTTTCTCAAAGGATGTCGATCATTTGGCTGGTTTGTGATCGCTTCTCTAAGATGGTCCATTTGGTACCCTTGTCTAAATTACCTTCCTCCTCTGATTTGGTGCCATATTTTTTCCAGCATGTGGTTCGTTTGCATGGCATTCTGGAGAACATCGTCTCGGACAGAGGTTCCCAGTTTGTTTCAAGGTTTTGGCGGTCCTTTTGTGCTAAGATGGGCATTGATTTGTCTTTTTCTTCGGCTTTCCATCCTCAGACTAATGGCCAAACCGAACGAACTAATCAGACTTTGGAAACATATCTGAGATGCTTTGTTTCTGCTGATTAGGATGATTGGGTGTCCTACTTGACTTTGGCTGAGTTCGCCCTTAATAATCGGGCCAGCTCGGCTACTTTGGTTTCTCCTTTTTTCTGCAATTCTGGTTTCCATCCTCGTTTCTCTTCAGGGCAGGTTGAGCCTTCGGACTGTCCTGGTGTGGATACTGTGGTGGACAGGTTGCAGCAGATTTGGACTCATGTGGTGGACAATTTGACATTGTCCCAGGAGAAGGCTCAACGTTTCGCTAACCGCCGGCGCTGTGTTGGTCCCCGACTTTGGGTTGGGGATTTGGTTTGGTTGTCATCTCGTCATGTTCTTATGAAGGTTTCCTCTCCTAAGTTTAAGCCTCGTTTCATTGGGCCATATAAGATTTCTGAAATTCTTAATCCTGTGTCATTTCGTTTGGACCTTCCAGCTTCTTTTGCCATCCATAATGTGTTCCATAGGTCGTTGTTGCGGAGATACGTGGCGCCTATGGTTCCCTTCGTTGATCCTCCTGCCCCGGTGTTGGTAGAGGGGTAGTTGGAGTATGTGGTGGAGAAGATTTTGGATTCTCGTGTTTCAAGACGGAAACTCCAGTACCTGGTCAAGTGGAAGGGTTAAGGTCAGGAGGATAATTCCTGGGTTTTTGCCTCTGATGTTCATGCTGCCGATCTAGTTCGTGCCTTTCATTTGGCTCATCCTGATCGGCCTGGGGGCTCTGGTGAGGGTTCGGTGACCCCTCCTCAAGGGGGGGGGTACTGTTGTGAATTCTGTTGTCGAGCTCCCTCCTGTGGTTGTGAATGGTACTTTGGTGAGTTCTATCCGTGGGCTCCCTCTGGTGGCTGTGAGTGGAGCTGCTGCTTCTGAGGTTCCTTACACAGGTGACGGGGTTTATCCTTTGGTTTGCTTCTCTATTTAACGCCACTTAGATCGTTACTCCATGCCAGCTGTCAATATTTCTGCATTGCTTCAGTTCGCTCTTGGATCTTTCTGGTGACCTGTCTACTCCAGCAGAAGCTAAGTTCCTGATATTATCTAATTCGTTCATTGTTTTCTTGTCCAGCTGGATATTATGATTTTGTCTTGCTATCTGGAAGCTCTGGGATGCAGAGTGGCATCTCCGCACCGTTAGTCGGTGCAGAGGTCTTTTTTGCACACTCTGCGTGGTCATTTGTAGTTTTTTGTGCTGATCGCAAAGCTACCTTTCCTATCCTCTGTCTATTTAGTAAGTCTGGCCTCTCTTTGCTGAAACCTGTTTCATTTCATCTTTACTCACAGTCAATATATGTGGGGGGCTGCCTTTTCCTTTGGGGAATTTCTCTGAGGCAAGGTAGGCTTTATTTTCTATCTCTAGGGCTAGCTAGTTCTTAGGCTGTGACGAGGCGCCTAGGGAGCGTCAGGAGCGCTCCACGGCTATTTCTAGTGTGTGTGATAGGATTAGGGATTGCGGTCAGCAGAGCTCCCACATCCCAGAGCTTGTCCTGTTTGAGGTTTAACTATCAGGTCATTCCTGGTGCTCCTAACCACCAGGTCATAACAGGTTAGGTTTAGGGTTTGTGTTAGGGTTTGTGTTAGAGTTTGTGTTACAGTTTGTGTTAGAGTTTGTGTTACAGTTTGGGTTAGAGTTTGTGTTTTAGGGTTAGGGTTAGGGTATGTGTTAGGGTTAGGATCCCTAGGGTTAGGGTTAAGGTTAGGGTTTGTGTTAGAGTTTAGTTTGTGTTACAGTTTGTGTTAGAGTTTGTGTTAGAGTTTGTGTTAGAGTTTGTGTTAGAGTTTGTGTTACAGTTTGTGTTAGAGTTTGTGTTAGAGTTTGTGTTACAGTTTGGGTTAGAGTTTGTGTTTTAGGGTTAGGGTTAGGGTTTGTGTTAGGGATAGGGTTAGGATCCCTCGTGTTAGGGTTAGGTTTAGGGTTTGTGTTAGGGTTTGTGTTAGAGTTTGTGTTACAGTTTGTGTTAGAGTTTGTGTTAGAGTTTGTGTTACAGTTTGGGTTAGAGTTTGTGTTTTAGGGTTATGGTTAGGGTTTTTGTTAGGGTTAGGGTTAGGATCCCTAGGGTTAGGGTTAGGGTTAGGGTTTGTGATAGGGTTTGTGTTAGAGTTTGTGTTACAGTTTGTGTTAGAGTTTGTGTTAGAGTTTGTTGTTATGAAAGGCAATTCAGTATCACAATGGACATGGAGGTCAGAGCACATACAGTGATCTGACAATCACCCAAAATAATAGAACGAGCTCTGAGACGTGGGAACTCTGCATACCGCAATTCCTGATCCTCTCCAAACACAACTAGAGGCAGCCGTGGATTGCGCCTAACGCTCCATATGCAACTCGGCACAGCCTGAGAAACTAACTAGCCTGAAGATAGAAAAAATAAGCCTACCTTGCCCCAGAGAAATACCCCAAAGGAAAAGGCAGCCCCCCACATATAATGACTGTGAGTAAGATGAAAAGACAAACGTAGGGATGAAATAGATTCAGCTAAGTGAGGCCCGATATTCTAGACAGAACGAGGATAGGTAAGATAACTTTGCGGTCTACACAAAACCCTAAAGAAAACCACGCAAAGGGGCAAAAAGACCCTCCGTACCGAACTAATGGCACGGAGGTACACCCTTTGCGTCCCAGAGCTTCCAGCAAAACAAATAGACAAGCTGGACAGAAAAAATAGCAACAAATAGCAAAGAAGCACTTAGCTATGCAGAGCAGCAGGCCACAGGAATGATCCAGAGAAACACAAGTCCAACACTGGAACATTGACAGGAAGCATGAATCAAAGCATTAGGTGGGGTTAAGTAGAGAAGCACCTAACGACCTCACCAGATCACCTGAGGAAGGAAACTCAGAAGCAGCAGTACCAGTTCGCTCCACAAACGGAAGCTCCCAGAGAGAATCAGCCGAAGTACCCCTTGTGACCACAGGAGGGAGCTCTGCCACAGAATTCACAACAGAACCCCCCCCTTGAGGAGGGGTCACCGAACCCTCACCAGAGCCCCCAGGCCGACCATGATGAATCACATGAAAGGCACGAACAAGATCGGGAGCATGGACATCAGAGGCAAAAACCCAGGAATTATCCTCCTGAGCATAACCCTTCCATTTAACCAGATACTGGAGTTTCCGTCTTGAAACACGAGAATCCAAAATCTTCTCCACAATATACTCCAATTCCCCCTCCACCAAAACCGGGGCAGGAGGGTCAACAGATGGAACCATAGGTGCCACGTATCTCCGCAACAATGACCTATGGAAGACGTTATGTATGAAAAAAGAATCTGGGAGGGTCAGACGAAAAGACACAGGATTAATAACGTCAGAAATCCTATAAGGACCAATGAAACGAGGTTTAAACTTCAGAGAGGAAACCTTCATAGGAATATGACGAGAAGATAACCAAACCAGATCCCCAACATGAAGTCGGGGACCCACACGGCGTCTGCGATTAGCGAAAAGTTGAGCCTTCTCCTGGGACAAGGTCAAATTGTCCACTACATGAGTCCAAATCTGCTGCAACCTGTCCACCACAGTATCCACACCAGGACAGTCCGAAGACTCAACCTGTCCTGAAGAGAAACGAGGATGGAACCCAGAATTGCAGAAAAATGGCGAAACCAAGGTAGCCGAGCTGGCCCGATTATTAAGGGCGAACTCAGCCAAAGGCAAAAAGGACACCCAGTCATCCTGATCGGCAGAAACAAAGCATCTCAGATAGGTTTCCAAGGTCTGATTGGTTCGTTCGGTCTGGCCATTAGTCTGAGGATGAAAAGCCGAGGAAAAAGACAAGTCAATGCCCATCCTACCACAAAAGGCTCGCCAAAACCTCGAAACAAACTGGGAACCTCTGTCAGAAACGATATTCTCTGGAATGCCATGCAAACGAACCACATGCTGGAAGAACAATGGCACCAAATCAGAGGAGGAAGGCAACTTGGACAAGGGTACCAGATGGACCATCTTAGAAAAGCGATCACAGACCACCCAAATGACTGACATCTTTTGAGAGACGGGAAGATCCGAAAAAAAATCCATAGAGATATGTGTCCAAGGTCTCTTCGGGACCGGCAAGGGCAAAAGCAACCCACTGGCATGAGAACAGCAGGGCTTAGCCCGAGCACAAATCCCACAGGACTGCACAAAAGAACGCACATCCCGCGACAGAGATGGCCACCAAAAGGATCTAGCCACTAACTCTCTGGTACCAAAGATTCCAGGATGACCAGCCAACACCGAACAATGAACCTCAGAGATCACTTTATTTGTCCACCTATCCGGGACAAACAGTTTCTCCGCTGGACAACGATCAGGTTTATTAGCCTGAAATTTTTGCAGCACCCGCCGCAAATCAGGGGAGATGGCAGACACAATTACTCCTTCCTTGAGGATACCCGCCGGCTCAGATAAACCCGTAGAGTCGGGCACAAAACTCCTAGACAGAGCATCCGCCTTCACATTTTTAGAGCCCGGAAGGTACGAAATCACAAAGTCAAAACGGGCGAAAAACAGCGACCAACGAGCCTGTCTAGGATTCAAACGCTTAGCAGACTCGAGATAAGTCAGGTTCTTATGATCAGTCAATACCACCACGCGATGCTTAGCTCCTTCAAGCCAATGACGCCACTCCTCGAATGCCCACTTCATGGCCAGCAACTCTCGGTTGCCCACATCATAATTCCGCTCAGCAGGCGAAAACTTCCTGGAAAAAAAAGCACATGGTTTCATCACTGAACAATCAGAACCTCTCTGCGACAAAACAGCCCCTGCTCCAATCTCAGAAGCATCAACCTCGACCTGGAACGGAAGAGAAACATCAGGTTGACACAACACAGGGGCAGAAGAAAAACGACGCTTCAACTCTTGAAAAGCTTCCACAGCAGCAGAAGACCAATTGACCAAATCAGCACCCTTCTTGGTCAAATCGGTCAATGGTTTGGCAATACTAGAAAAATTGCAGATAATGCGACGATAAAAATTAGCAAAGCCCAGGAACTTTTGCAGACTTTTCAGAGATGTCGGCTGAGTCCAATCATGGATGGCTTGGACCTTAACAGGATCCATCTCGATAGTGGAAGGGGAAAAGATGAACCCCAAAAATGAAACCTTCTGCACACCAAAGAGACACTTTGATTCCTTCACAAACCAAGAATTAGAACGCAGGACCTGAAAAACCGTTCTGACCTGTTTCACATGAGACTCCCAATCATCCGAGAAGATCAAAATGTCATCCAAGTACACAATCAGGAATTTATCCAGGTACTCTCGGAAGATGTCATGCATATAGGACTGAAACACTGATGGAGCATTGGCAAGTCCGAATGGCATCACTAGATACTCAAAATGACCCTCGGGCGTATTAAATGCAGTTTTCCATTCATTGCCTCACCTGATTCGCACCAGATTATACGCACCACGAAGATCAATCTTGGTGAACCAACTAGCCCCCTTAATCCGAGCAAACAAATCAGATAACAAAGGCAAGGGGTACTGAAATTTAACAGTGATCTTATTAAGAAGGCGATAATCTATACAAGGTCTCAGCGAACCATCCTTTTTGGCTACAAAAAAGAACCCTGCTCCTAATGGCGACGATGACGGGCGAATATGCCCCTTCTCCAGGGATTCCTTCACATAACTGCGCATAGCGGCGTGCTCAGGCACGGATAAATTAAACAGTCGACCTTTTGGGAATTTACCACCAGGAATCAAATTGATAGCACAATCACAATCCCTATGCGGAGGTTGGGCATCGGACTTGGGCTCATCAAATACATCCCGGTAATCAGACAAGAACTCTGGAACCTCAGAAGGGGTGGATGACGAAATTGACAAAAATGGAACATCACCATGTACCCCCTGACAACCCCAGCTGGACACCGACATGGATTTCCAATCCAATACTGGATTATGGGCTTGTAGCCATGGCAACCCCAACACGACCACATCATGCAGATTATGCAACACCAGAAAGCGAATATCCTCCTGATGTGCAGGAGCCATGCACATGGTCAGCTGGGTCCACTATTGAGGCTTATTCTTGGCCAAAGGCGTAGCATCAATACCTCTCAATGGAATAGGACACTGCAAGGGCTCCAAGAAAAACCCACAACGCTTAGCATATTCCAAGTCCATCAAATTCAGAGCAGCGCCTGAATCCACAAATGCCATGAGAGAATATGATGACAAAGAGCAGATCAAGGTAACAGACAGAAGAAATTTTGACTGTACCGTACCAATGGTGGCAGACCTAGCGAACCGCTTAGTGCGCTTAGGACAATCAGAGATAGCATGATTGGAATCACCACAGTAGAAACACAGCCCATTCAAACGTCTGTGTTCTTGCCGTTCAACTCTGGTCAAAGTCCTATCGCACTGCATAGGCTCAGGTTTAAGCTCAGGTAATACCGCCAAATGGTGCACAGATTTACGCTCACGCAAGCGTCGACCGATCTGAATAGCCAAAGACATAGACTCATTCAAACCAGCAGGCATAGGAAATCCCACCATGACATCCTTAAGGGCTTCAGAGAGACCCTTTCTGAACATAGCTGCCAGCGCAGATTCATTCCATTGAGTGAGCACTGACCATTTTCTAAATTTCTGGCAATATACCTCTATCTCATCCTGACCCTGACAAAGAGCCAGCAAATTCTTTTCTGCCTGATCCACTGAATTAGGCTCATCGTACAGCAATCCGAGCGCCAGGAAAAACGCATTGATATTACTTAATGCAGGATCTCCTGGTGCAAGAGAAAATGCCCAGTCCTGAGGGTCGCCACGCAAAAAAGAAATAATAATCAAAACCTGTTGAACTGGATCACCAGAGGAACGAAGTTTCAAGGCCAGAAATAACTTACAATTATTTTTGAAACTCAGAAACTTAGTTCTATCTCCAAAAAACAAATCAGGAATAGGAATTCTTGGTTCTAACATAGATTTCTGATCAATAGTGTCTTGAATCTTTTGTACTCTTGCCGAGAGCTGATCCACAAATGAAGACAGACTTCTAATGTCCATCGCTACACCTGTGTACTGAACCACCCAAATGTCTAGGGGAAAAAAAGACCAAACACAAAGCCAAGAAAAAAAAATGGTCTCAGAACTTCTTTTTTCCCTCTATTGAGAATCATTAGTACTTTTGGCTTCCTGTACTGTTATGAAAGGCAATTCAGTATCACAATGGACATGGAGGTCAGAGCACATACAGTGATCTGACAATCACCCAAAATAATAGAACGAGCTCTGAGACGTGGGAACTCTGCAGACCGCAATTCCTGATCCTCTCCAAACACAACTAGAGGCAGCCGTGGATTGCGCCTAACGCTCCCTATGCAACTCGGCACAGCCTGAGAAACTAACTAGCCTGAAGATAGAAAAAATAAGCCTACCTTGCCTCAGAGAAATAACCCAAAGGAAAAGGCAGCACCCCATATATAATGACTGTGAGTAAGATGAAAAGACAAACGTAGGGATGAAATAGATTCAGCAAAGTGAGGCCCGATATTCTAGACAGAACGAGGATAGGAAAGATAACTTTGCGGTCTACACAAAACCCTAAAGAAAACCACGCAAAGGGGCAAAAAGACCCTCCGTACCGAACTAACGGCACGGAGGTACAACCTTTGCGTCCCAGAGCTTCCAGCAAAACAAATAGACAAGCTGGACAGAAAAAATAGCAACAAATAGCAAAGAAGCACTTAGCTATGCAGAGCAGCAGGCCACAGGAATGATCCAGAGAAACACAAGTCCAACACTGGAACATTGACAGGAAGCATGAATCAAAGCATTAGGTGGGGTTAAGTAGAGAAGCACCTAACGACCTCACCAGATCACCTGAGGAAGGACACTCAGAAGCAGCAGTACCAGTTTCCTCCACAAACGGAAGCTCCCAGAGAGAATCAGCCGAAGTACCCCTTGTGACCACAGGAGGGAGCTCTGCCACAGAATTCACAACAGTTTGTGTTTTAGGGTTAGGGTTAGGTTTGGGGGTGGCTTATAAGTGTGTATTCTTGTGTTTTTCTATAAAAACGCATGTGTTTTAAAATGCATGCAAACGCATGTGCTTAAAAATGCATGCGTTTACATAGACATCAATACGTTTTTTTGCTGCGAAAAAACGCATGCGTTTTTTCATAGCAAAAAAACGCCGCTAAAATTACTACATGTTGCATTTCTGCAACAAAACGCATGCAGATAAAAAAACGCATGTGTTGCAAAAACGCATCAAAACGCATGCAAAAAAAACGCATGCGTTTTTAAGTATAGGGAAAAAAACGCATGCGTTTTTTTGCATTTTTTACCGCAAAAACACAAAAAAAACCCCGCAAATGTGAAACCACCCTTATCTGTGATAATTCTACCAGTGGCACTAAAAATGAGCTTTGACAAAACGCTAGCGGCAGGGCAGGCCAGGTCCTCCAAGGCGTTGAGAGACAGTTCATGCCACGTGTCCAGCTTGGATACCCAATTAAAAAAAAAAAACAGATAAATCACGGAGGACGTTGGTATGGTCAGCAAAGTACTCTCTCAGAATCTTAGAAAACATTCCATTCCTTGTGATATTACCCCATGCCTCAGGGCCAGGGCGATGAGAGGGTCAGAGAAAGCTGTCCCAGAACTTTGCCAGTGTTCCCCTGCCTCTGCTGGATTGGAGTTGTGTCTCTCTCGCCTGTACACCTTGGTTGTCCAACGAACTGTTATGTCTGCCCCCAGCGTTTTGAGATGGGAATTTTTTTACTAATACTGCAAGAATGGCCCCCTGGTAATGCACCATTTTAGTACACCTGTCTGTCTCTGGAAGAAGAGATTAAAAGTTCTCCTTGTAGTGTGGGTCTAAAAGGGTCACTACCCAGTAATGACTGTCATCCAAAATTTTTACAATATGTGGGTCACGGGAAAGCACAACATAAAGTCAGCCATGCATGCCAGACTGGTAACAGGCAAGCCTTCCGTGTGCTAACCAACAGGATGACTGACCAGTTCTCTTCCTTCCAGTTCTCAGGCCATCCATGCTGAACAGACAATATAACAGTTGTGCTTTTATTACCTTCTACAGTGCATGAAAGTAGCTCCTTTTCTTCCTCCTCTACCTCTTCCTCATTGTCAATCAATCCACATTGGGATGACATGAGGCTGGGCTATGTGTAATCACCCTGTATGGTTCCTTGCTCCATGTCCTCCTACTCCGCCTGCAATGCATCCTCTTTAATTGTGAGCAGAGAGCTTTTCAGAATGCAGAGAAGCAGGATGGTGAAACTAATTATTGCCGCTCACCATCTTGATGCAGTCTGTTGTGAATTCTGCTCTTGGGCTCCCTCCGGTGGTTATGAGTGGTAGTGCTGCGGTAGTTGGATCGCAGCATTTATCAGGTGTATCCATTTTTTGCAATCTGGGCTGGGCTATTTAAGTCCTGTTTTATCCTTTAGTCAGTGCCAGTTGTCCATTGTTTTTGGAGGATTCACATCCATACCTGGTCTCTCCTGTTCTGTTGTTCATTTCAACAAAGATAAGTTCTGGCTTTGTTTTTGCTGTCCACCTGCTGTGGACCTTATAGTTCTGTGCATTTTCATGTTTTGTCTTGTCCAGCTTTGTCTGTGAAGGATTTTTTGCAGCCAAGCTGTGTCTCTGGAGATGCAGATATACCCTCCATGTCTTTAGTCAGATGTGGTGATTTGTATTTTCTGTGGTGGATATTTTCTAGTGTTTTAATACTGACCGCATAGTACTCTGTCCTATTCTTTCTTTTTAGCTAGTATGGCCTCCTATGCTAAATCCTGATTTCATGTCTGCGTATGTTATTTCCCTCTCCTCTCACAGTAAATATTTGTGGGGGGCTATCTATCCTTTGGGGATTTTCTTTGAGGCAAGATAGTTTTCCCGTTTCTGTCTTTAGGGGAAGTTAGTTCTTAGGCTGTGTCGAGGGGTCTAGGGAGTGTTAGGTACCCCCCACGGCTACTTCTAGTTGCACTGCTAAGTTCAGGGTTTGCGGTCAGTACAGGTACCACCTTCTCCAGAGTACGTCTCATGCTGCTCCTAGGCCACCAGATCATAACAGTACAACTGGCCAACAATGAGTTAATTGCATCTCAGAAGAAGGGAGGAAAGGTTTTGAGCCATTTTTTTTCCTTAGCCTGTTTTGTCTTTTCCTCCCTCTTAATCTCTGGGTGGCTACGGAACCTAGTAATAACATGAATGTTCAGGAGTTAGTTTCTTGGGTGGATCAGCTTGCTGCTAGGGTACAGGGTATTTCAGATTTTATTATTCAGACTCCTGCCTTAGAACCTAAGATTCCCACTCCTGATTTATTTTTTGGTGACAGATCCAAATTTTTGAGTTTCAAAAATAACTTTAAACTGTTTTTTGCATTGAGACCCCGGTCCTCTGGTGATCCCATTCAGCAGGTTAAAATCATAATATCCCTGCTGCGTGGTGACCCACAGGATTGGGCATTTTCCCTGGAATCTGGCAATCCTGCTTTGCTTAATGTTGATTCTTTCTTTCAAGCATTGGGGTTATTGTATGATGAGCCTAATTCTGTGGATCAAGCTGAGAAGATCTTGTTGGACCTGTGTCAGGGTCAAGAAGCGGCAGAATCGTATTGCCAGAAATTTAGAAAATGGTCTGTACTGACTAAATGGAATGAGGATGCCTTGGCGGCAATTTTCAGAAAGGGTCTTTCTGAATCTGTTAAAGATGTTATGGTGGGGTTCCCCATGCCTGCTTGTCTGAGTGATTCTATGTCTCTGGCCATTCAGATTGATCGGCGCTTGCGCGAGCGCAGAGTTGTGCTCACTGTGGCGTTGTCCTCCGAGCGGAGGCCTGAGCCTATGCAGTGTGATAGGATTTTGTCTAGAGCTGAACGACAGGGATTTAGGCATCAGAATAGGTTGTGTTTTTACTGCGGCGATTCTGCTCATGTTATTTCTGATTGCTCTAAGCATACAAAGAGAACCGCTAGTTCTGTTACCATCAGTACTGTACAACCTAAATTTCTGTTATCTGTGACCTTGATCTGCTCATTATCGTCATTTTCTGTCATGGCATTTGTGGATTCAGGTGCCGCTCTGAACTTAATGGACTTAGAATTTGCCAGACGTTGTGGTTTCCCCTTGCAGCCTTTGCAGAACCCTATTCCTCTAAGGGGGATTGATGCTACACCGTTGGCTAAAAAGAAACCTCAGTTTTGGACACAGCTGACCATGCACATGGCGCCAGCCCTTCAGGAAGATTGTTGTTTTCTGGTGTTGCATAATTTGCATGATGATATTGTGCTGGGTTTTCCATGGTTATGTTACGGCCGCCGCTGCTCGTCCGCGTCGCGCCGCTTCTGGCCGCCGGCGCGCTGCCCCCTGCTTGCGCTGGCCGCACTTCGTTCGGGTCCCAGCACGTCATTCCTCCTGCTTCTTCTGCGGCGCCGGCTCCTTCCGCCGCTGCTCGTCCCCGCCGCGTTACTTCCGGGGGACGGCGTGCTCGTCGTCTGCTGGCCCCGCCTCCTCCTCGTCTTGATGGGGATGTTCGGTGTCTGCGCCGGCGCGCGGGGTTCTCTGGAGGGCGCCTGCGCTCCTGTCTGGTTTCTCCTACTTCCGGGATCCGGCACTCCAACCAATCCCGGTGAGACCCTCACTATTTCAGGCCACCTCCCCTGCTAGGAGGTGCCTGAGTGTCAATTGCTTTTTGCTTTGTCTCTGGCCTCTTCTGCTCTAGTGCTCGTACCTTCCGGTACTTCTTGTGTTCCTTCCGCCTGTGTGTCTTCCTTTATTGTTTCTCCCTGAGCCGTCCCTTCTGGTATCTGCTACCGTGGTAGGGTCTTCTTCGGGTCTGCCCCAGCGAATCCATGTATAGGGGTTGGTTAACACCTGGTCCGCTCGCCCGGAGGTAGTACCTTGCCACGGTCCAGAGGGTCCACTCTCGCTTTCGTCTCAGATAGCGTAACAGAACACTCAGGCCATGGACCCCGCAGGTGCCGCGTTTTCTGCCCATGCTTTGTTACTTGGGTTGCCGTGGCTTCGAACTCATGAACCCACTCTGGACTGACATTCGGGTGATGTGCTCCGTTGGGGATCTACTTGTCAAAAGCGATGCCTATTGTCCGTTAGTCCTGTAGTTCCTCCTCAGACAGTTTCCATTCCCTCCGGATTGCCCTCTCCTTATTGGACTTTTGCCGATGTTTTTGATAAAAAAGAGGCTGAGACTCTTCCGCCACATCGTTCCTATGATTGCCCGATCGAACTTCTTCCCGGTTCCATCCCACCTAGAGGAAGAATTTACCCACTTTCTTCAACTGAGACCAGAGCGATGTCTGAATACATTCAAGACAACTTGACTAAAGGTTTCATTCGTAAGTCCTCTTCCCCTGCAGGTGTGGGATTCTTCTTTGTCAAGAAAAAGGATGGTTCGCTTCGACCCTGCATCGACTACAGAGGCTTGAACAACATTACAGTCAAGAACAAGTACCCTCTACCCCTCATTCCAGAGCTCTTTGATCGACTTAGAGGGGCCCGAATTTTTACTAAGTTAGATCTCCGGGGAGCGTACAACCTTGTCCGTATTCGTGCCGGCGATGAATGGAAGACCGCTTTTAACACCCGAGACGGCCATTATGAATACCTGGTCATGCCGTTCGGCCTCTGCAACGCTCCAGCAGTCTTCCAGGAGTTCGTTAACGATATTTTCCATGACCTTCTCTACTCTTGTGTTGTGGTGTATTTGGATGACATCCTGGTTTTTTCTGTGGATCTGCCATCCCACAGAAGAAGTGTTCGTTTGGTCCTGCAACGATTGAGAGAGAATCGTCCTTATGCTAAATATGAGAAGTGTCTCTTCGAACAGACCTCGCTGCCCTTTCTTGGTTACATAATCTCGGATTCCGGTCTCAAGATGGACCCTGAGAAAGTGAATGCCATTCTCAATTGGCCACGTCCCTATTGCATAAAGGCTATCCAACGGTTCCTGGGATTCGCTAATTACTACAGGCAGTTCATATCCCATTTCTCGTCTGTGATTCAGCCGCTTTCTGCTCTCACCCACAAGGGTTCCAACCCGAAGATTTGGACCCCGGAGGCCGAGAATGCCTTTGTTCTTCTGAAGCAGTCTTTTTCGTCCGCTCCAGTATTGCACCATCCTGAGGTTAACAAGCCATTCGTTCTTGAGGTGGATGCTTCCTCCACGGGAGCTGGAGCGGTGCTCTCTCAAAAATCCTCTACGGGTCGACTGGTTCCTTGCGGATTCTTCTCTAAAACATTTTCTGCCTCTGAACGCAATTATACCATCGGAGACCGTGAACTTTTGGCCATCAAGTTGGCTCTGGAGGAGTGGAGACATCTTCTAGAGGGAGCAGTTCATCCTTTCATTATTCTCTCTGACCACAAGAATTTGGCCTATCTTCAAACTGCACAGAGACTAAATCCACGACAAGCTCGATGGTCTTTGTTCTTTGCTCGCTTCGACTTTGAGCTTCGCTTCCGGCCAGGTGATAAAAATATCAAGGCCGACGCACTTTCCAGACTTTCGCAGCCTGAGGAGGTCGATGAAGAACCAGCTTATATTCTGGATCCTTGCAAAGTCGTCATGGTGGCTCCTGTAAGCATGATCCATCCTCCTCCGGGTAAGACCTTTGTGGCCGAGGGGGACAGAGAGAGGATGCTTCACTGGGGACATTCCTCGAAGTTAGCAGGCCATGCTGGCATAAAGAAGACCCACCTTCTCATTACCCGCTACTACTGGTGGCCAGCGTTACGTCAAGATATCGAGGAGTTTATTGCCTCTTGTTCTTCTTGCGCTAAGAATAAAGTGCCTAGACGATCTCCTCACGGAGGACTGCTTCCTCTTCCCGTTCCGTCTAGTCCGTGGCAGCATATAGCCATGGACTTCATCACCGATCTACCGAATTCCTCAGGTTGTACAGTCATCCTTACAGTGGTGGATCGGTTTTCCAAGATGGCTCATTTTGTTCCTCTGTCTGGTCTACCTTCGGCTCCAAAGTTGGCGAAAATCTTTGTTTCAGAAATCTTCAAACTTCACGGTTTTCCTCAAAACATCGTGTCTGACAGAGGTGTACAATTTACATCTCATTTTTGGAGGGCTTTATGCAAACTCTTAAAAGTGACTTTAGACTTTTCTTCGGCCTACCATCCTCAGACTAATGGACAAGCAGAACGAACAAATCAAATTGTGGCTGCCTACCTTCGTCACTTTTCTAACGTCCACCAGAATGATTGGGTCAGTCTTCTGCCTTGGGCTGAGTTTGCATACAATAATCACTCCCATGAATCCTCTGCAAAGTCTCCTTTTTTCATTGTGTTTGGTCAACATCCGAATATGCCTCTCCCAGTTTCCTCAGCGTCTGCAGTACCAGCTGCTGATGCAGTAATTTCAGACTTTTCTTCTATATGGGGAGAGGTTAAAGAAGCACTTGAGATGGCATCTCTGAGGATGAAAAGACATGCGGACAAAAGACGTTTAGATTCTTCCCCGTTTTCTCCTGGTGACAAGCTCTGGCTTTCTTCACGGTACATTAGACTTAAGATTCCTTCTTGTAAACTTGGTCCTCGCTACATCGGTCGTTTTGAGAGTCGAGTCAACGATGTCGCCTACAAGCTGAAGCTGCCCGCCTCGCTCCGTATTCCCAATACCTTTCACGTATCTTTGCTCAAACCTGTTATTTTTAACCGCTTTCATCCTTCTTCCTGTATCTCTCCTCAGCCCGCTCGTGCTGATAACGTTTTTGAGGTGAAAGATATTTTGGCTATGAAGAGGGTTCGAGGGAAAAAATTCTTTTTGGTGGATTGGATGGGTTTCGGTCCCGAGGAGAGATCTTGGGAGCCGCTGGAGAATATTAATGCACCTCATTTTCTAAACAAATTTCTATCTAGTTTTGGGAGAGGGGATCTTAAAGAGGGGGGTAATGTTACGGCTGCCGCTGCTCGTCCGCGTCGCGCCGCTTCTGGCCGCCGGCGCGCTGCCCCTGCTTGCGCTGGCCGCACTTCGTTCGGGTCCCAGCACGTCATTCCTCCTGCTTCTTCTGCGGCGCCGGCTCCTTCCGCCGCTGCTCGTCCCCGCCGCGTTACTTCCGGGGGACGGCGTGCTGGTCTTCTGCTGGCCCCGCCTCCTCCTCGTCTTGATGGGGATGTTCGGTGTCTGCGCCGGCGCGCAGGGTTCTCTGGAGGACGCCTGCGCTCCTGTCTGGTTTCTCCTACTTCTGGGATCCGGCACTCCAACCAATCCCGGTGAGACCCTCACTATTTCAGGCCACCTCCCCTGCTAGGAGGTGCCTGAGTGTCAATTGCTTTTTGCTTTGTCTCTGGCCTCTTCTGCTCTAGTGCTCGTACCTTCCGGTACTTCTTGTGTTCCTTCCGCCTGTGTGTCTTCCTTTATTGTTTCTCCCTGAGCCGTCCCTTCTGGTATCTGCTACCGTAGTAGGGTCTTCTTCGGATCTGCCCCAGCCAATCCCTGTATAGGGGTTGGTTAACACCTGGTCCGCTCGCCCGGAGGTAGTACCTTGCCACGGTCCAGAGGGTGCACTCTCGCTTTCGTCTCAGATAGCGTAACAGGTTACAGCTACATAATCCGGTGTTAGATTGGAAATCTATGTCTGTGACTAGTTGGGGTTGTCAGGGGGTTCATGGTCACGTTCCTTTGATGTCAATTTCCTCTTCCCCCTCTTATGAAATTAATGAGTTTTTGTCAGATTTCCAGGATGTATTTGTCAGGGCTAGCGGAACGCACCAAATAATAAGACAGATAGAGTATGGTGCGTTCGCAGCCCGGGGTCCACCGTGCAGAGATGGAACCTGCTGCCAAGTAATGACGGACTATATGGCGGTACTCATAAGTATACACACGTAAACTTCACCCACCGTGAAGGAAGCGATCCTGTTGCGTCACAGGATCGCGGTACCGCACATAGAGGGCGAGCAAGTAGTCAGCGAACTCAACCCCAACTAGGATTGAAGTCCGATTAGACCCTTGCTGGCACAACACCGCAACTGGGTGTGTAAGGAAGCTCAATAACAATATTAGGGCACAAGAGTGCATGCGGTGCCGCACTGACGAACGCCACTAACCACCCAGGCTTGGGTAAGGAAAGCACAGAGGAAGTGCACGGCGCCGTACTGGCGGTCACAGCAACTGGACGCTGTAATGTGTGATTAGTGCTGTAGGATAAGTCGGGCGCTAGATAGCAACCATACACCTTCCGCGAACAGACATTCAATAGGGAAGGGGTATCCAAGGACGACTTGCACTCACAACAAACACACGTAAGCAAATGTACACTAGCGCATGGCCGTGCGGTCATGCGCAGTTTATATAGTTGCAGCACAGGATGTGGCCACAGAAACTTTGCCCTTCCAAGACCTGCCAAGAGGACCAATGGAATGTGCTGCAGGGCCTGAGCACATGACCCTCGATCTCCAACGGGAGATCTTGCCCTGGGCATGCTCAGTGTGTGCAGACAAGGACTTAGTCCCAGAGAAGTCTGCTCGCTGCTGACCAGCACTGGCTTTAATGGCAGATGCTGAAGAAGCAGCAGTAACTCTCTGTACAGAGTGAGACTGAGCAAGACGCTGGGACCGACGTCCCTGCTGAGCAGACTCCACTGCGGCTGGATAAGAATGGGAGACCGCAGCGGAGATGGCTCGAGATTCCCACTGTGCATAAGCGGGAACTCGAGACCTAACATTACCCCCCCTCCTAGGGCTCCCCCCTCCTTGGGCCTCGCTACGCTCGAAGGCAGCAATGAGCTGTGGGGCCCGAATGTTTTCAGCAGGCTCCCATGACCTGTCCTCTGGGCCATAACCCTTCCAATCCACCAGATAGAACTTTTTGCCGCGTACCACCTTGCACCCCAAAATAGCGTTCACCTCGTAATCGTCCGTAGACGAACCCGATGTCCCGGCAGATGACTCGGAAAACCGGGACATGTATACGGGTTTCAAGAGGGACACATGAAAGGTGTCGGTGATACCCAAGCGTGGAGGAAGAGCCAAACGGTAGACCACAGGATTAACCTGTTCGAGCACTTTGAAGGGACCCAAGTAGCGAGGAGCAAACTTAGTGGACTCAACTCGCAGCCTGATGTTACGGGCGGAGAGCCACACCAAGTCGCCAGGAGCAAAGGTCGGAGCGGGGCGCCGATGAACATCGGCGGAGGACCTCATTCTCTCCTTGGAGGCCCGAATGGCATCCTGCGTGCGGTCCCAAATGTCTCGTGCCTCCACAGCCCAGTCTGCCACCCTGGAGTCAGCAGAAGACACAGGCATGGGCACAGGAACACGCGGATGCTGGCCGTAATTTAGGAGGAATGGAGTCTGACCGGTGGAGTCGGCTACGGCATTGTTAAGTGCAAACTCTGCCCACGGTAGCAGGGATGCCCAGTCATCCTGCCTGGCAGAAACAAAATGTCGTAAATATGTGACCAAGGTCTGGTTAGCCCTCTCTACCAAGCCATTCGTCTCGGGATGATATGCCGAAGAGAGATTCAACTCAATACTGAGTAGACGACAAAGCTCTCTCCAGAATCGAGACGCAAACTGGTGACCCCGGTCACTAACAATTTTGTCTGGCATACCGTGTAGGCGAAAGATATGCTTGACGAACAAGACAGCCAACACCCGTGCAGAAGGTAGCCGTGGAAGAGGCACCAAGTGCACCATTTTGGAAAAATGGTCGGTGATCACCCAGATAATGGTGCAGTTACGAGACTTGGGTAAGCCCACCACAAAGTCCATCCCGACCATCTCCCAGGGCCTGTCCGCCACCGGCAGAGGATAAAGCAAACCAGCTAGCCGTTGCCGAGGAGTCTTGTACTTGGCGCAAGAGACACACGCCCGAACATACTCTGCGACATCACGAGCCATATCGGCCACCAGTATGTCCTCGCCAGTTAACTCAGATGTCCTTTTGGTACCAAAATGTCCACCCACCCTGGACGAGTGTGCCCAAGAGAGAACCTCCGGTCGCAAACTGGATGGTACAAAAGTCTTGCCCGGAGGCACAGACTCTAGCGAAACCGGGGCCACAGTTCTCAAGCTCTCGGTGGGGACAATAAGCCGAGGCTCCTCCTCCTCCTCCGCAGATGACACAACGGAGCGAGAGAGAGCGTCGGCCCGAATGTTCTTCTCCCCAGAAAGAAAATGGAGGGTGAAATGAAACCGGGAGAAGAATAAGGACCATCTGGCCTGGCGAGAATTCAACCGCTGGGCTGTATGCAGGTACACCAAATTTTATGGTCTGTGAAGACTTGGAAGGGAAAACGTGCTCCCTCCAAGAGATGTCTCCACTCTGAGAAAGCCAACTTCATGGCTAGCAACTCCCTGTCCCCGATGGAATAATTCCTCTCTGCTGGTGAGAAGGTCTTGGAGAAAAAGAAGCAAGGATGCTTCCGACCTTGAGCATCCTTTTGGAAGAGGACTGCTCCAGCACCAACAGAAGAGGCATCCACCTCCATGATAAATGGCTTATCAACATCGGGGCGATGTAGGATGGGAGCGCTAGCGAAGTGTGACTTTAAAGAGATAAAGGCCTTGGAGACCTCCTCAGACCACAATTTGGGATTCGCCCCCTTCTTGGTGAGGGCAACCAAGGGAGCTACCAAAGTTGAGAAGTGCGGAATGAACTGGTGATAATAATTAATGAACCCCATAAAGCGCTGCACCGCTTTAAGAGAATGGGGTTCCTGCCAGTCCATCACAGCCTGTAGTTTGGCAGGATCCATAGCCAATCCCTGGGCAGAGATGATGTAGCCTAGGAAAGGTAAGGACTCCTGCTCAAACATACACTTCTCCAACTTGGCATAGAGGGAGTTTGCCCTTAGGAGGTCGAAGACTTTGCAAACATCTCTCCGGTGGGAGTCAATATCTGGAGAGTAGATGAGAATATCATCCAGATAGACTACGACCGAGGTGGAAAGCATATCCCGGAAGATATCGTTCACAAAGTCTTGGAAAACGGCTGGGGCATTACAGAGCCCGAAGGGCATCACCAGATATTCATAGTGCCCATCCCTGGTGTTAAAAGCCGTCTTCCATTCGTCCCCCTCACGGATGCGAATCAGGTTGTAAGCACCCCGCAGATCTAGTTTAGTAAATACCCTTGCTCCCCGAAGCCTATCGAAGAGCTCAGATATCAAGGGCAAAGGATACTTATTTTTAACGGTAATGGCATTAAGACCCCTGTAGTCTATGCATGGGCGCAATTCCCCATTCTTCTTCTGCACGAAGAAGAACCCTGCCCCAGCAGGTGACACTGACTTCCTAATGAATCCTCTTGCCAGATTTTCCTGGATGTACTGTGACATTGCCTCCGTCTCCAGGAGAGATAGCGGATAGACTCGACCCCGGGAAGGCTCAGCACCAGGCAAGAGATCAATAGGACAGACATAGGGGCGATGGGGCGGAAGGATCTCCGCCGCCTTTTTGGAGAACACGTCTGCATAAGACCAATACTGCTTGGGGAGAGAGGAAAGATCTGCGGGTACCTCTGTAGTAGCAACCTGAACGCACTCCCTCTGACACCTACCCCCACAAGATTCACCACATCCTAGGATTCTGCCAGAGGACCACTCGATATGAGGAGAGTGGTACCGTAGCCAAGGTATTCCCAACAAGACCTCATCAATTCCCTCAGGAATGACGAGCAGAGATATAATCTCCTGATGAGATGGCGACATGGACAGAGTAAAAGGGATGGTCTGGTGTGTTATCTGTGAGGGCAGTGTCGACCCATTCACCACTCGTACCGTTACTAGTTGAGCTAGCATAACCAGGGGTATTGCATGACGTTGGGCGAAGGCAGAAGACATAAAATTGCCCTCCACCCCAGAATCCACGCAGAGCTCTACTGAGTGGGAGAATGAGCCTATAGTAATTGTTCCCTTAAAGGACAATTTAGAGGCAAACGTCGCCGTGTCTAGTATACCTCCACCTACTACCACTAGACGCTGACGTTTCCTCGACCGCTGAGGACATCTGGTGGCTAGATGTCCTGACTGCTGGCAAACATGACAGACCTTGAGTGCACAAGCGGTCCGGGACTTAGATCCCGCTTGTGACACTTCCCTTGCCTCATGTGACTCAGGAACCAGGACTGGAGATTCCAGAGGTTTGGCGAAGGTAGGAGCCAGCCGAAACCTCTGCCTACACTGGGCTCGCTCTAACCTCCGCTCGTTAAAACAGAGGTCAATTCGAGTGGAGACAGTTATTAACTCCTCCAGTGTGGCTGGAATCTCCCTAGTGGCCAGAGCATCCTTAACGTGGTCAGCCAGGCCCCTCCAAAATATGGGGATAAGAGCTTTATCCGACCAATCCAGCTCAGAAGCTAAAGTGCGGAATTGGACGGCAAAATGACTGACCAAGGACTCACCCTGAGTTAATGCCAGCAGTTGGAGCGCAGTATCATGGGTGACTTGAGGTCCTAAAAAGACCTGTTTCAGTGCTCAGAAACAGCGGAGCACTCTGCACCACATGATCGCCACGCTCCCACAGCGGCTTAGCCAATTCCAACGCCCTGTCCGACAAGAGAGACACTATAAATCCCACCTTAGCCCGCTCTGTGGGAAAACGTGCAGCCAGGAGCTCGAGGTGAATAGAGCACTGACTCACAAATCCCCTACAAAATGTGCTATCACCAGAAAAATTTTCTGGCAGCGGGAGGCGAGAAAATGTCGGAGCAGGGGTGGCAATGGACAGGGTTGCTGCAGCCACGCTAGCAGCCTGTACAGCAACTGCGGTAACATCCACAGCTGAGGTTGCGCTCTCAAGAGCCGCCAACCTACCCTCCAGCTGCTGGATATACCGCAAGGATTGCTGTTTGTCCGTCATTACTAGCCAGACCCTGGCGCTAGTGTAATGTCAGGGCTAGCGGAACGCACCAAATAATAAGACAGATAGAGTATGGTGCGTTCGCAGCCCACCGTGCAGAGATGGAACCTGCTGCCAAGTAACGATGGACTATATGGCGGTACTCATAAGTATACACACGTGGGTTAAACTTCACCCAGCGTGAAGGAAGCGATCCTGTTGCCTCACAGGATCGCGGTACCGCACATAGAGGGCGAGCAAGTAGTCAGCGAACTCAACCCCAACTAGGATTGAAGTCCGATTAGACCCTTGCTGGTACAACACCGCAACTGGGTGTGTAAGGAAGCTCAATAACAATATTAGGGCACAAGAGTGCATGCGGTGCCGCACTGACGAATGCCACTAACCACCCAGGCTTGGGTAAGGAAAGCACAGAGGAAGTGCACAGCGCCGTACTGGCGGTCACAGCAACTATACGCTGTAATGTGTGATTAGTGCTGTAGGATAAGTCGGGCGCTAGATAGCAACCATACACCTTCCGCGAACAGACATTCAATAGGGAAGGGATATCCAAGGACGACTTGCACTCACAACAAACACAAGTAAGCAAATGTACACTAGCGCATGGCCGTGCAGTCATGCGCAGTTTATATAGTTGCAGCACAGGAAGTGGCCACAGAAACTTTGCCCTTCCAAGACCTGCCAAGAGGACCAATGGAATGTGCTGCAGGGCCTGAGCACATGACCCTCGATCTCCAACGGGAGATCTTGCCCTGGGCATGCTCAGTGTGTGCAGACAAGGACTTAGTCCCAGAGAAGTCCGCTCGCTGCTGACCAGCACTGGCTTTAATGGCAGAAGCTGAAGAAGCAGCAGTAACTCTCTGTACAGAGTGAGACTGAGCAAGACGCTGGTACCGACGTCCCTGCTGAGCAGACTCCACTGCGGCTGGATAAGAATGGGAGACCGCAGCGGAGATGGCTCGAGATTCCCCCTGTGCAGAAGCGGGAACTCGAGACCTAACAGTATTCGATGAGCCTAAATCCAGTTCCCTTCCACCACATAAGGACTATGATTGTGCTATTGACTTGATTCCAGGTTGTAAGTTCCCTAAGCTTTGACTTTTCAACCTGTCTGTGCCAGAACATGCCGTTATGCGGAGCTATATTAGGGAGTCTTTGGAGAAGGGGCATATTCGGCCATCTTCTTCACCATTGGGAGCCGGGTTTTTTTTGTTGCCAAGAAGGATGGCTCCTTGAGCCCGTGTATTGATTATCGCCTCTTGAATAAGATCACGGTCAAATTTCAGTACCCTTTGCCTTTGCTTACTGATTTGTTTGCTAGGATTAAGGGGGCTAGCTGGTTTACTAAGATTGACCTTCGAGGGGCATATAATCTTATTCGCATTAAACAGGGTGACGAATGGAAAACTGCATTTAATACGCCCGAAGGCCATTTTGAATACCTTGTGATGCCATTCATAGTAACATAGTAACATAGTTAGTAAGGCCGAAAAAAGACATTTGTCCATCCAGTTCAGCCTATATTCCATCATAATAAATACCCAGATCTACGTCCTTCTACAGAACCTAATAATTGTATGATACAATATTGTTCTGCTCCAGGAAGACATCCAGGCCTCTCTTGAACCCCTCGACTGAGTTCGCCATCACCACCTCCTCAGGCAAGCAATTCCAGATTCTCACTGCCCTAACAGTAAAGAATCCTCTTCTATGTTGGTGGAAAAACCTTCTCTCCTCCAGACGCAAAGAATGCCCCCTTGTGCCCATCACCTTCCTTGGTATAAACAGATCCTCAGCGAGATATTTGTATTGTCCCCTTATATACTTATACATGGTTATTAGATCGCCCCTCAGTCGTCTTTTTTCTAGACTAAATAATCCTAATTTCGCTAATCTATCTGGGTATTGTAGTTCTCCCATCCCCTTTATTAATTTTGTTGCCCTCCTTTGTACTCTCTCTAGTTCCATTATATCCTTCCTGAGCACCGGTGCCCAAAACTGGACACAGTACTCCATGTGCGGTCTAACTAGGGATTTGTACAGAGGCAGTATAATGCTCTCATCATGTGTATCCAGACCTCTTTTAATGCACCCCATGATCCTGTTTGCCTTGGCAGCTGCTGCCTGGCACTGGCTGCTCCAGGTAAGTTTATCATTAACTAGGATCCCCAAGTCCTTCTCCCTGTCAGATTTACCCAGTGGTTTCCCATTCAGTGTGTAATGGTGACATTGATTCCTTCTTCCCATGTGTATAACCTTACATTTATCATTGTTAAACCTCATCTGCCACCTTTCAGCCCAAGTTTCCAACTTATCCAGATCCATCTGTAGCAGAATACTATCTTCTCTTGTATTAACTGCTTTACATAGTTTTGTATCATCTGCAAATATCGATATTTTACTGTGTAAACCTTCTACCAGATCATTAATGAATATGTTGAAGAGAACAGGTCCCAATACTGACCCCTGCGGTACCCCACTGGTCACAGCGACCCAGTTAGAGACTATACCATTTATAACCACCCTCTGCTTTCTATCACTAAGCCAGTTACTAACCCATTTACACACATTTTCCCCCAGACCAAGCATTCTCATTTTGTGTACCAACCTCTTGTGCGGCACGGTATCAAACGCTTTGGAAAAATCGAGATATACCACGTCCAATGACTCACCGTGGTCCAGTCTATAGCTTACCTCTTCATAAAAACTGATTAGATTGGTTTGACAGGAGCGATTTCTCATAAACCCATGCTGATATGGAGTTAAACAGTTATTCTCATTGAGATAATCCAGAATAACATCCCTCAGAAACCCTTCAAATATTTTACCAACAATAGAGGTTAGACTTACTGGCCTATAATTTCCAGGTTCACTTTTAGAGCCCTTTTTGAATATTGGCACCACATTTGCTATGCGCCAGTCCTGCGGAACAGACCCTGTCGCTATAGAGTCACTAAAAATAAGAAATAATGGTTTATCTATTACATTACTTAGTTCTCTTAGTACTCGTGGGTGTATGCCATCCGGACCCGGAGATTTATCTATTTTAATCTTATTTAGCCGGTTTCGCACCTCTTCTTGGGTTAGATTGGTGACCCTTAATATAGGGTTTTCATTGTTTCTTGGGATTTCACCTAGCATTTCATTTTCCACCGTGAATACCGTGGAGAAGAAGGTGTTTAATATGTTAGCTTTTTCCTCGTCATCTACAACCATTCTTTCCTCACTATTTTTTAAGGGGCCTACATTTTCAGTTTTTATTCTTTTACTATTGATATAGTTGAAGAACAGTTTGGGATTAGTTTTACTCTCCTTAGCAATGTGCTTCTCTGTTTCCTTTTTGGCAGCTTTAATTAGTTTTTTAGATAAAGTATTTTTCTCCCTATAGTTTTTTAGAGCTTCAATGGTGCCATCCTGCTTTAGTAGTGCAAATGCTTTCTTTTTACTGTTAATTGCCTGTCTTACTTCTTTGTTTAGCCACATTGGGTTTTTCCTATTTCTAGTCCTTTTATTCCCACAAGGTATAAACCGCTTACACTGCCTATTTAGGATGTTCTTAAACATTTCCCATTTATTATCTGTATTCTCATTTCTGAGGATATTGTCCCAGTCTACCAGATTAAGGGCATCTCTAAGCTGTTCAAACTTTGCCTTCCTAAAGTTCAATGTTTTTGTGACTCCCTGACAAGTCCCCCTAGTGAAAGACAGGTGAAACTGCACAATATTGTGGTCGCTATTTCCTAAATGCCCAACCACCTGCAGATTTGTTATTCTGTCAGGTCTATTAGATAGTATTAGGTCTAAAAGTGCTGCTCCTCTGGTTGGATTCTGCACCAATTGTGAAAGATAATTTTTCTTGGTTATTAGCAGAAACCTGTTGCCTTTATGGGTTTCACAGGTTTCTGTTTCCCAGTTAATATCCGGGTAGTTAAAGTCCCCCATAACCAGGACCTCATTATGGGTTGCAGCTTCATCTATCTGCTTTAGAAGTAGACTTTCCATGCTTTCTGTTATATTTGGGGGTTTGTAACAGACCCCAATGAGAATTTTGTTACCATTTTTCCCTCCATGAATTTCAACCCATATGGACTCGACATCCTCATTCCCTTCGCTAATATCCTCCCTTAAAGTGGACTTTAGACAAGACTTTACATAGAGACAAACCCCTCCTCCTCTCCGATTTTTACGATCCTTTCTAAACAGACTGTAACCCTGTAAGTTAACTGCCCAGTCATAGCTTTCATCTAACCATGTCTCGGTTATTCCCACAATGTCAAAGTTACCTGTAGATATTTCTGCTTCTAGTTCTTCCATCTTGTTTGTCAGGCTTCTGGCGTTTGCGAGCATGCAGTTTAGAGGATTTTGTTTTGTTCCAATCTCCTCACTGTGGATTGTTTTAGAAATGTTCTTACCTCCCTTCTGAGTATGTTTTCCTGGGTCGTCTTTGTTCGAGTCTAATGTTTTTCTTCCCGTCCCCTCTTCTTCTAGTTTAACGCCCTCCTGATGAGTGTAGCGAGTCTTCTGGCGAATGTGTGTTTCCCAGGTTTGTTGAGGTGTAGTCCGTCTCTGGCGAGGAGTCCATCATACCAGTAATTCACACCGTGGTCCAGGAATCCAAATCCTTGTTGTCTGCACCATCGTCTTAGCCAGTTGTTTGCATCAAGGATCCTGTTCCATCTCCTGGTGCCATGCCCGTCTACTGGAAGGATAGAAGAAAAAACTACCTGTGCATCCAGTTCCTTTACTTTCTTCCCCAACTCTTCAAAGTCCTTGCAGATTGTCGGTAGGTCCTTCCTTGCCGTGTCATTGGTGCCAACATGTATCAGAAGAAATGGGTGGACGTCCTTGGAGCTGAAGAGCTTTGGTATCCTATCGGTCACATCCTTGATCATCGCACCTGGAAGGCAGCATACTTCTCTTGCAGTTATGTCCGGTCTGCAGATGGCTGCTTCGGTGCCTCTCAGTAGTGAGTCTCCCACCACCACCACTCTTCGTTGCTTCTTGGCTGTACTTTTTGCTGTCACTTGTTGCTGTGTGCCCTTTTCTTTTTTGCTTGCTGGTATTGCTTCATTCTTAGGTGTGCCATCTTCATCCTCTACAAAGATTTGATATCGGTTCTTCAGTTGTGTGGTTGGTGATTTCTCCATGGTCTTCTTGCTTCTTTTGGTCACATGCTTCCACTCATCTGCTTTTGGAGGTTCTCTGACACTTTTTGCACCTTCTGTGACCAGTAGAGATGCTTCTGTTCTGTCTAGAAAGTCTTCATTCTCTTTGATGAGTTTCAAAGTTGCTATTCTTTCTTCCAGACCCCGCACCTTTTCTTCTAAAAGGGCCACTAGTCTACACTTCTGACAGGTGAAATTGGATTCTTCTTCTGGTCGATCTGTGAACATGTAGCACATGCTGCAGCTCACCATGTAGGTTGTCACATCTGCCATGTTGCTCCTAGATCCTGCTGACTTGCTGTGTGTTTTCCTTCTTGTGTAATCTACTCAGCCAAGCTCTCTTGCAATAATGTCCTACAGGCAAAAATTCCTTACGGCGCGCGGTTTGGTGATGCTTTCGAAGCAGCTGGTCCCGGCTGTACCCAACGATCTTCTAGCTTAGGGAGACTTCGCTTTTCCCAGAAGGCACCTGGAATATGCAAATTAGCCTCCTGAAGCTTGAATCCCTGGTTTGGTGATGCTTTCGAAGCAGCTGGTCCCGGCTGTACCCAACGATCTTCTAGCTTAGGGAGACTTCGCTTCTCCCAGAAGGCACCTGGAATATGCAAATTAGCCTCCTGAAGCTTGAATCCCTGGTTTGGTGATGCTTTCGAAGCAGCTGGTCCCGGCTGTACCCAACGATCTTCTAGCTTAGGGAGACTTCGCTTCTCCCAGAAGGCACCTGGAATATGCAAATTAGCCTCCTGAAGCTTGAATCCCTGGTTTGGTGATGCTTTCGAAGCAGCTGGTCCCGGCTGTACCCAACGATCTTCTAGCTTAGGGAGACTTCGCTTCTCCCAGAAGGCACCTGGAATATGCAAATTAGCCTCCTGAAGCTTGAATCCCTGGTTTGGTGATGCTTTCGAAGCAGCTGGTCCCGGCTGTACCCAACGATCTTCTAGCTTAGGGAGACTTCGCTTCTCCCAGAAGGCACCTGGAATATGCAAATTAGCCTCCTGAAGCTTGAATCCCTGGTTTGGTGATGCTTTCGAAGCAGCTGGTCCCGGCTGTACCCAACGATCTTCTAGCTTAGGGAGACTTCGCTTCTCCCAGAAGGCACCTGGAATATGCAAATTAGCCTCCTGAAGCTTGAATCCCTGGTTTTTCGGACTCTCTAATGCCCCATCTGTGTTCCAATCCTTCATGCATGATATCTTTCGGAGTTATCTTGATAAATTCATGGTTGTATATTTGGATGATATTTTGATTTTTTCCGATGATTGGGAGTCTCATGTGAAACAGGTCAGGATGGTATTTCAGATCCTCCGTGATAATGCTTTATTTGTGAAGGGGTCGAAGTGCCTCTTTGGAGTGCAGAAGGTTTCTTTTCTGGGCTTCATTTTCTCTCCCTCATCTATAGAAATGGATCCGGTTAAGGTTCAGGCCATTCATGATTGGATTCAGCACACATCTGTGAAGAGCCTTCAGAAATTCTTGGGCTTTGCTAATTTTTATCGTCGTTTCATTGCCAACTTCTCCAGTGTGGTTAAACCTCTGACCGATTTGACGAAGAAAGGCGCTGATGTGACGAATTGGTCCTCTGAGGCTGTTTCTGCCTTTCAGGAGCTTAAATGCCGATTTACTTCTGCCCCTGTGTTGCATCAGCCGGATGTTTCTCTTCCATTTCAGGTTGAGGTTGACGCGTCTGAGATTGGGGCAGGGGCCGTTTTGTCTCAGAGGAATTCTGATGGTTCCTTGATGAAACCGTGTGCCTTCTTTTCTCGGAAGTTTTCGCCTGCGGAACGCAATTATGATGTCGGCAATCGGGAGTTGTTGGCTATGAAGTGGGAATTTGAGGAGTGGCGTCATTGGCTTGAGGGGGCCAAGCACCGTATTGTGGTCCTGACCGATCATAAGAATCTGATTTACCTCGAGTCTGCCAAACGACTGAATCCTAGACAGGCTCGATGGTCCCTGTTTTTCTCCCGTTTTTATTTTGTGATCTCATACCTTCCTGGTACTAAGAATGTTAAGGCGGATGCCCTCTCTAGGAGTTTTTTTCCTGATTCCCCTGGGGTTCTTGAGCCGGTCGGCATTCTGAAGGAAGGGGTGATTCTTTCTGCCATCTCCCCTGATTTACGACGAGTTCTTCAGGAATTTCAGGTTAATAAACCTGACCGCTGTCCAGTGGGGAAACTGTTTGTTCCTGATAGATGGACTAGTAAAGTGATTTCTGAGGTTCATTGTTCTGTGTTGGTTGGCCATCCTGGGATTTTTGGTACCAGAGAATTGTTTGGTAGGTCCTTTTGGTGGCCTTCTTTGTCGCGGGATGTGCGTTCTTTTGTGCAGTCCTGTGGGATTTGTGCGCGGGCTAAGCCTTGCTGTTCCCGTGCTAGTGGGTTGCTTCTGCCTTTGCCGGTCCCTGAGAGACCTTGGACGCATATTTCTATGGATTTTATTTCAGATCTTCCGGTTTCCCAGAGGATGTCGGTTATCTGGGTGGTTTGTGACCGGTTTTCTAAGATGGTTCATTTGGTACCTTTGCCTAAATTGCCTTCCTCTTCTGATTTGGTTCCGTTGTTTTTTCAGCATGTGGTTCGTTTGCATGGCATTCCGGAGAATATTGTGTCCGACAGAGGTTCCCAGTTTGTTTCTAGGTTTTGGCGGGCCTTTTGTGCTAGGCTGGGCATTGATTTGTCTTTTTCTTCCGCATTTCATCCTCAGACAAATGGCCAGACCGAGCGAACTAATCAGACTTTGGAAACTTATTTGAGATGCTTTGTGTCTGCCGATCAGGATGATTGGGTGGCTTTCTTGCCTTTGGCCGAGTTTGCCCTTATTAATCGGGCCACTTCTGCTACCTTGTTTTCGCCTTTTTTTTGTAATTTTGGTTTTCATCCTCGTTTTTCTTCAGGGCAGGTTGAGCCTTCTGATTGTCCTGGTGTGGATTTTATGGTTGACAGGCTGCAGCGGATTTGGGCTCATGTGGTGGACAATTTGGTGATGTCTCAGGAGGAGGCTCAGCGTTTTGCTAACCGTCGTTGGTGTGTTGGTTCCCGGCTTCGGGTTGGGGATTTGGTCTGGTTGTCTTCCCATCATGTTCCTATGAAGGTTTATTCCCCTAAGTTCAAGCCTCGGTTTATTGGTCCTTATAGGATTTCTGAGATTATCAATCCATTGTATTTTCGTTTGGCCCTTCCTGCCTCTTTTTCCATCCATAATGTTTTCCTTAGATCTTTGTTGCGGAAGTATGTGGTGCCCGTTGTTCCCTCTGTTGATTCTCCGGCCCCGGTGTTGATTGATCGGGAGTTGGAGTATGTGGTTGAGAAGATTTTGGATTCTCGTTTTTCGAGGCGGAAGCTTCAGTATCTGGTCAAATGGAAGGGTTATGGCCAGGAGGATAATTCTTGGGATGTTGCCTCCGATGGTCATGCTGACGATTTGGTTCGTGCCTTTCATTTGGCTCGTCCTGATCGGCCTGGGAGCTCTGGTGAGGGTTCGGTGACCCCTCCTCAAGGGGGGGGTACTGTTGTGAATTCTGCTCTTGGGCTCCCTCCGGTGGTTATGAGTGGTAGTGCTGCGGTAGTTGGATTGCAGCATTTATCAGGTGTATCCATTTTTTGCAATCTGGACTGGGCTATTTAAGTCCTGCTTTATCCTTTAGTCAGTGCCAGTTGTCCATTGTTTTTGGACGATTCACATCCATACCTGGTCTCTCCTGTTCTGCTGTTCATTTCAACAAAGATAAGTTCTGGCTTTTTTTTGCTGTCCACCTGCTGTGGACCTTATAGTTCTGTGCATTTTCATGTTTTGTCTTGTCCAGCTTTGTCTGTGAAGGATTTTTTGCAGCCAAGCTGTGTCTCTGGAGATGCAGATATACCCTCCATGTCTTTAGTCAGATGTGGTGATTTGTATTTTCTGTGGTGGATATTTTCTAGTGTTTTAATACTGACCGCATAGTACTCTGTCCTATTCTTTCTTTTAGCTAGTATGGCCTCCTATGCTAAATCCTGATTTCATGTCTGCATATGTTATTTCCCTCTCCTCTCACAGTCAATATTTGTGGGGGGCTATCTATCCTTTGGGGATGTTCTCTGAGGCAAGATAGTTTTACCGTTTCTGTCTTTAGGGGAAGTTAGTTCTTAGGCTGTGTTGAGGGGTCTAGGGAAAGTTAGGTACCCCCCACGGCTACTTCTAGTTGCGCTGCTAAGTTCAGGGTTTGCGGTCAGTACAGGTACCACCTTCTCCAGAGTACGTCTCATGCTGCTCCTAGGCCACCAGATCATAACAGCAGTCCTCAAAGTTTTGGAGGATGGTATATATGCCTGACATACATGTCCACTTCTGAGGTCTTATGTGTGGAGTCTGAGCTGAATAACGACGGCCTTGTTGATGCTGGTATTCAACAGCTGCCCTTTTCTGCTCACAAATCCTTTCCAACATATGCAGTGTAGAGTTCCAATGAGTGGCTACATCACACACCAGTCAGGGAGCTGGAAACTGCAATTACTGCGGAAGCACGGCAAGGGCAGTAGAAGCTGTAGCTGACTCTCTAAAATACACACGGGCAGCGTACTTTCACAAGCAGATCCTGCAGCTGCGGGAAGCTTTTTAGAAACCATTGAACAATGAGGCTAAGCACATGGGCCAGGCATGGTGCATGTGTCAGTTCGTCTCGCCTCAGAGCTGCCACCAGGTTCCTGCCATTGTCACGCACAACCATGCCTGGCTGGAGGTTCAGCGGTGTCAGCCACAGATCTGCCTGCTCTTTCAGAGCTGTCCACTACTCCTCAGCATTGTGCGGTTTGTTACCTAAGCATATTAGCTTCAGCACAGCCTGTTGCTGCTTGGATTTGGCAGTGCTGCAGTGCTTCCAGCTTGGGACTGATGTGCTCATTTCAGAAATGGAGGTTGAAGAGGTGGAGGAGGAGATGCAGGAGCTGTAGACTGTGGGGGTAACCCTGATTGATTTAGGGCCTGCAATCCTTGGTGTCGGGAGGATGTGTTCCATCCCAAGGTCTGGCTGGGTCCCAGCTTTCACTATGTTAACCCAGAGTGCCGTCAGCAAGATGTACCATTCCTGGTCACAAGCACTTGTCCGTGTGTTCGTGGTTAGGTGTACTTTCCAAGTAGCTGCTTTATTGAGGGCACGAGTAATGTTGTGGGACACGTGCTTGTGTTATGCCGGGATGGCACAGCAGAAGAATTTGTGTTGGCTGGGGACCGAGTACCTTGGGAGGGCCGCCACCATCAGATTGTGATAAGATTCCGTCTCCACGAGCCTAAAAGGCAACATTTCCAGAGCAAGCAGATGAGAAATGTCTGAATTTAGTACTGTGGCCTGTGGGGCATTGGCTGTGTATTTCCGCTTGCATTCCAATGACTGGGGTATGGATAACTGAAGGCTGCGCTGAGACAAGGATGTGGAAGTGCTTGATGATGGTACTATTTGAGTGTAGGCAATGGCAGGGGCAGGGCAGGAGGCATCTTTGCATGCACCATTGACAGGGGATTGGCTTGCACGCATAACATTGGAAGAAGCAGTGGTGTCATCCGCAGACACTGTTCCAGGAGCCTGATGTTGGGCCCACAAAGTCGGGTGCTTTGCTGCCATGTGCCTGATCATGCTGGTGGTGGTGGTAAGGCTGGTAGTTTTGCTACCTCTGCTGATGCTGGCATGACAGATGTTGCAAATGGCCTGTTTGGGGTTATCGATAGTCTTTAAAAAATAACCAGACTCGGGAAGACCTAATAGTTGGACTGGCAACTTCCGTCATGTTGGTGTTACGGGGAATGGTTGCCCACCTTCA
The DNA here is from genome assembly GCF_032444005.1 of Ranitomeya imitator. Taxonomy (NCBI): domain Eukaryota; kingdom Metazoa; phylum Chordata; class Amphibia; order Anura; family Dendrobatidae; genus Ranitomeya; species Ranitomeya imitator. The sequence goes on along the minus strand of NC_091287.1, from coordinate 461,276,918 downwards.
GTCTGCAAGCACCACACTGCTTCTTCCTGCCTGAAAGGGTGCTACTCCTCCCTCCCCCTATTTGCTGCTGTCCTCACTCTGTATGTCGTCCTGCCAGGTTGGGTCAGTTATTTGGTCATCACTGCATGGAATCTCATCTTGCCCCCCTTCAAGTGGAACGGGCGAGAGGCCTGAATCTATAAATGGAAAAGTGAACAGCTCTTTGGAATGTCTGAGTGTGGGATCAGTTGTCTCATGCATGGTGAAAGGACAGAGGATCAGGGTGAGTAATATGTGGTTCAGATTCACGGCTATTCAGACTTGACCTTGTGGAAGACAGGGTGCTGGTGGTGGCCAAGTAACTGGAAGTATTATCTGCTATCCAACCAACAACCTTTTCACACTGCTCTGGCTTCAAAAGTGCTGTCTTGCTGCGGTCCCCTAGGACTTCGGACACTAAGGTCTAGCGAAAAGATGTGGGTGTTTTTGTGGTCCAATTTCAGCTTGCCCACGACCTCGGCATGCACCACCACCATCACCATCACCATCATGTCCACTTCCCCGTCCCTTGCCACACGCCTTGCCCATTGTAAATGGACTAGAATATTTTACACATTCACTACAAATGGCTGAATTGGGAGTGAACTTGTATGTGATACGTGTGCAGGAAAATCACACTTTAAACTATCTGGACTGTAGTTAAAAAAAAAATTTGGGTTATCAAATTGGTTCAATAAGTAGGGTAACAGACAATAAAAACAATAGAATATGTAGGACTAAAATGGACAAATTTTTAGCACAGATAGATGAGGCCTGTCAGGATACCACACTGCCAAATATGTGGCCTGTATTTTTTATTTTTTTAATGCAAAATAGTGCTGTATATAACTATATTAACAGACAGGAAAACACTGGAATACCAGCTTAAAATGCCCAAACTTGGAGCACGTAGGTATATGAGGCCTGTCCCTGAGATACCACACTGCCGAATATGTGGCCTGTATTTTTTTTGCGGTCTTCTAAATATTGCTGTATATAACTAGAGTAACAAACAGGAAAATCACTGGAATACCAGCCTAAAATGCCTAAACTTGGAGCACACAGATATGTGAGGCCTGTCACGGAAATACCACATTGCCAAATATGTGGCCTGTATTTTTTTGAGGTCTGCTAAATAGTGCTGTATATAACTAAAGTAAAAGACAGGAAAAACACTGGAATACCAGTCTAAACTGCCCCAAACTTGTAGCACGCAGATATATGAGGCCTGTGATGGAAATACCACATTGCCAAATATATGGCCTTTATTTTGTATTTTTTTAATGCAAAATAGTGCTGTATATAACTAGATTAACAGACATGAAAAACACTGGAAGAGTGTCCTAAAATGCCCAAACTTTTAGCAAGCAGATATATGAGGCCTGTCACGGAAATACCACACTGCCAAATATGTGGTCTGTATTTTTTTTTAGGTCTGCTAAATAGTGCTGTATATAACTAGAGTAACAGACAGGAAAAACACTGGAATACCAGCCTAAAATACCCAAACTTGGAGCACACAGATATATGAGACCTGTCATGGAAATACAACATTGCCAAAAATGTGGCCTGTAATTTTTTTTTTATTTGTGTGTTTTGCACTTTTTTCGGCATGCAGTTGGGCCCATTCTGTCTTGTAAACTGTGGTGTCTGTTCACATGGATGCATTTGGATAGCGCTGGGCAGCCCGCCTGAGCTAATAGGAGAGTGTCACTACTAAGCTGTTAACCTGGATTCCGTGCATCTCCATTGTGTGAACAGCGCCACATACAAGTCTTTTATGTGAAGTAATATGCCAAGCAACCGCCCACTCCATTAGTTTGGTAGGTTGTGAGTGGTTGCCTCATCGGTATTTCTGCACCTGTGTTGCCGCTATCTTAACCACATGGGTCCACTGCATCTCTGCCTTTTTGATGTTTGCTGTAATTTTTTTTTAATGCAAAATAGTGCTGTACATAACTAGATTAACCCCTTAAGCCCCAAGGGTGGTTTGCACATTAATGACCGGGCCAATTTTTACAATTCTGACCACTGTCCCTTTATGAGGTGCTTCACTGGAATTTTTGGAATGTCTAAAAAAATGAACATTTAATTTTTTTTCACAAAAAATTTACTTCAGCTCCAATTTGTTTTATTTTACAAAGGGTAACAGGAGAAAATGGATGCCAAAAGTTGTTGTACAATTTGTCCTGAGTACGACGATACCCCATATATGGGGGTACACCACTGTTTGGGCGCATGGCAGAGCAGAAGGGAACGAGTGCCATTTGACTTTTCAATCCAAAATTGGCTGGAATTGAGATGGGACGCCATGTTGCTTTTGGAGAGCCACTAATGCGTCTAAATATTAAACCCCCCCAAAAGTGACACCATTTTGGAAAGTAGACCCCTTAAGGATCTTATCTAGATGTGTTGTGAGAAATTTGAACCCCCAAGTGTTTCACTACAGTTAATAACGCAGAGCCGTGAAAATAAAAAATCATTTTTTTCCACAAAAACACCCAGTTTTGTATTTTCACAAGGTTACCAAAAGAAATTGATCCCCAAGAGTTGTTGTCCTATTTGTCCTGAGTACGCTACTACCCCATATATGGGGGGAACCACCGTCTGGGTGCATGGCAGAGCTCCGAAGGAAGGAGCGCCATTTGGAATGCAGACTTAGATGGATTGGTCTGCAGGCATCACATTGCATTTGCTGAGCCCCTGATGTACCTAAACAGTAGAAACCCCCACAAGTGACCCAATATTGGAACCTAGACCCACAAGGCACTTACCTAGATGTGTTGTGAGAACTTTGAACCCTCAAGTATTTCACTACAGTTTATAACGCAGAGCCGTGAAAATAAAAAATCATTTTTTTCCTACAAAATTGTTTTTTTAGCCCAAAATTTTTATTTTCCCAAGAGTAACAAGAGAAATTGGACCCCAAAAGTTGTTGTACTATTTGTTTTGAGTATCCTGATACCCCATATGTGGGGGGAACCACCATTTGGGTGCATGGCAGAGCTCGGAAGGGAAGGAGTGCCATTTGGAATGCAGACTTAGATGGATTGGTCTGCACGCATTACGTTGCATTTGCAGAGCCCCTGATGTACCTAAACAGTAGAAACCCCCCCAAAGTGACCCAATATTGGAACCTAGACCCCCCAAGGAACTTATCTAGATGTGTTGTGAGAACTTTGAACCCCCAAGTATTTCACTACAGTTTATAACGCAGAGCCATGAAAATAAAACATAATTTTTGTCCCATAAATATGTTTTTTTACCCCCCCCAATTTTTATTTTACAAAGGGTAACAAGAGAATTTGGACTCCAAAAGTTGTTTTCCAATTTGTCTTGAGCACACTGATACCCCATATGTTGGGGTAAACCCCTGTTTGGGCGTACGTGAGAGCTCGGAAGGGAAGGAGCACTGTTTTACTTTTTCAACGCAGAATTGGCTGGAATTGAGATCGGACGCCATGTCGCGCTTGGAGAGCCCCTGATGTGCCTAAACAATGGAAACCCCCAATTCTAACTGAAACCCTAACCCAAACACACCCTTAATCCCAACCAGGGTTAGGGTTAGGGTTAGGATCCCTTAGGGTTTGGGTTAGGGTTAGGATCCCTAGGGTTACTAGGGATCCTAACCCTAACTCTAACACTAACCCTAACCCTAGCTATTTCTGTTTATAGTGGGTTCTCTTGTTGATTTTGATGATTGGCAGCTGTCATACACTTCTCATCACGCGTTTCAAAAATGCAAAAGCAGGAAAAAATGCATGTAAACGCGTCAAAACGCTGCGTTTGTATTAAAACATGCAAAAACGAATGCGTCTGAAAAACGCAGCGTTTAAACGCGTTTAAGCGCATTTTTTCACCAAATGCATTTGCGTTTAAAATGCTGCGTTTTTAAACGCAAATGGGAAACCAGCCTAAGGGGGTGATGAAGGGGGGTTTGATATACTTTTATAGCGGGATTTTTAGCAGATTTTTATGATTGGCAGCTGTCAAACACTAAAAGACGCTTTTAATTGCAAAAAATATTTTTTTTGCGTTACCACATTTTGAGAGCTATAATTTTTCCATATTTTGGTCCACAGAGTCATGTGAGGTCTTGTTTTTTGTGGGACAAGTTGATGTTTTTATTTGTAACATTTTTGGGCACGTGACATTTTTTGATCACTTTTTATTCCGATTTTTTTGAGGCAGTATGACCAAAAGCCAGCTATTCATGAATTTTTTTGGGGGGAGGCGTTTATACCGTTCCGCGCTTGGTAAAATGGATAGAGCAGTTTTATTCTTCGGGTCAGTACGATTACAGCGATACCTCATTTAGATTTTTTTTATGTTTTGCCGCTTTTATACGATAAAAACTATTTTATAGAAAAAATAATTATTTTTGCATCACTTTATTCTGAGGACTATAACTTTTTTATTTTTTCATTAATGACGCTGTATGGCAGCTCGTTTTTTTGTGGGACAAGATGATGTTTTCATCGGTACCATGCTTATTTATATCTGTCTTTTTGATCACGTGCTATTCCACTTTTTATTCAGCGGTATGATAATAGAGGGTTGTTTTTTGCCTCTTTTTTCATTTTTTTATGGTGTTTACTGAAGGGGTTAACTAGTGGGACAGTTTTATAGGTCGGGTCGTTTTGGATGCAGCGATACTAAATATGTGTACTTTTATTTTTTTTTTATTATTTAGATAAAGGAATGTATTTATTGGAACATTATTTTTTTATTATTATTATTTATTTAGGAATTTATTTATTTTTTTTCTTTTACACATGTAATTTTTTTTTCTTACTTTTTTACTTGCCCTAGGAGAGCATCACATTATATAGACAGATCGCTGATCTGACACTTTACTGTGCACTGTGTAAGATTAGCGATCACACAGGCACAGCAGGGAGGCTTCCTGGCGCCTGCTCTGAGCAGGCGCTGTTAAGCCACCTCCCTGTAGGACCCGGATGCAGCCCCGTGGCCATTTTGGATCCAGGCCTGCAGGGAGGAGGAGGGAAGAGACCCTCGGAGCAAAGCGATCACATCGCATTGCTCTGAGGGTCTCAGGGAGGCACGCAGGGCGCCCCCTCCCTGCTTGATGCTTCCCTATACCACCTTAACACTGAGATCATGTTTGATCGCAGTGTGTCGGGGGTTAATATGCCGGGGTCGATCCGTGACCACTCCTGCCACATAGTGCCAGATGTCAGCTGCGATAGTCAGCTGACACCCGGCCGCTGATTGCACTGGATATACTATCCCGTCTCTGGGAATTAAGTCCCAGGTCACCTTGACGGGATTGTACGTGCAATGAGATTAAAGGGTTAACAGACTGGAAAAACACTGGTATACAGGCCTAAAATGCCCAAAGTTGAAGCACACTGATATATGAGGCCTGTCACGGAAATACTACACTGCCAAATATGTGGCCTGTATTTTTTTTTATGCAAAATAGTGCTGTACATAACTATATTAGCAGACAGGAAAAAGACTGGAACACCAGCCTAAAATGATCAAACTTGGAGCGCACAGATATATGAAGCCTGTCACTCCTCACTATCCAACAACCCTAAATAAACTTTTTGACACCTTTCACTCCCTCCTCAGGCCAAAAGCACAAGCCCCTATCACAGACATTTGTACTGATGACCTGGCCTCTCACTTTATAGAGAAAATAGACAATATCCGTCAGGATATCCGCTCCCAGACACCAAGTGCAGTGACTACCCATCCCTCCCTGCATCTCTTCTGGCTCACTCTCCACATTCGATCCCATCACAGAAGTCTCCAAGCTCTGCTCCTCTTCTCGTCCGACTACATGCACCACCGACCCCATTCCCTCACACCTCCTCCAGTCTCTCTCTCCAGTCATCACAACTCACCTAACTACAATCTTTAATCTCTCCCTCTCCTCTGGTATTTCCCCCTCCTCCTTCAAACACTCTATCATTACTCCATTACTAAAAAACCCACCCTCGACACATCTTGCACAAACTACAGACCGATCTCCAATCTCCCTTCATCTCTAAACTCTTGGAGCACCTTATCTACTCCCGCCTTACCTGTTACCTCTCCACTCACTCCCTCCTAGACCCTTCACAGTCCAGTTTCCGCTCCCTACATTTGACAGAAACTGCACTCATCAAAGTGACCAATGACTTTCTGACAGCAAAATTTAACTCTCTGCTCATTCTTCTTGACCTTTCTGCAGCTTTCGACACTGTTGACCACCCTCTCATACTCTCTAGGCTCCAGTCACTAGGCATTAAGGACACTGCTCTCTCCTGGTTCTCCTCCTACCTTTCTGATCTTTCCTTCAGTGTTTTGTTCTCTGGCTCCACTTCATCTCCTCTTCCTCTCACTGTCAGGATACCTCACGGCTCAGTCCTTGGCCCCTTCTCTTCTAACTCTACACAGCTATAATTGGACAGACCATCAGCAGATTTGGCTTTCAGTAGCATCTTTATGCTGATGACACACAACTATACATGTCATCCCTGTTGTGAATTCTGTGGCTGAATTCACTCCTGTGGTCACAAGTGGTACTGCAGCTTCTGAGCTTCCTCCCTCAGGTGTTCTGGTGAGCTCGTTGGCTGCTTTGTTATTTAACTCCACCTGATTCTGTCTTCCTTGCTCCTTGTCAATGTTCCAGTGTTGGACCTGAGCTTCTGGATCTTTCCTGTGGCCTGCTGCTCTGCTTAGATAAGTGTTTCTTTGCTTTTGTTGCTACTTTTTCTGTCCAGCTTGTCTATTCATTTTTGCTGGAAGCTCTGAGACGCAAAGGGTGCACCGCCGTGCCGTTAGTTCGGCACGGTGGGTCTTTTTGCCCCCTTTGCGTGGTTTTTTGCTTTAGGGTTTTTTGTAGACTGCAAAGTTCTCTTTGCTATCCTCGCTCTATCTAGAATATCGGGCCTCACTTTGCTGAATCTATTTCATCCCTACGTTTGTCTTTTCATCTTGCTAACAGTCATTATATGTGGGGGGCTGCCTTTTCCTTTGGGGTATTTCTCTGAGGCAAGTCAGGCTTGTTTTTCTATCTTCAGGCTAGTTAGCTCCTCAGGCTGTGCCGAGTTGCATAGGTAGTGACAGGCGCAATCCACAGCTGCCTTTAGTTGTGTTTAGGGTAGATTCAGGTATTGCGGTCTACAGAGATTCCACGTCTCAGAGCTCGTTCTATTGTTTTTGGGTTATTATCAAATCACTGTATGTGCTCTGATTGCTGGCACACTGTGTCACTGGATTGCCTACATAACAGTACAAGGAGCCAACCTAATGATTCTCAATAGAGGGAAAAGAGAAGTTCTGACATCATTTTTTTTTCTCAGCTCTGTGTTCAGTCTTTTTTTTCCCCTAGACATTTGGGTGTTTCAGGACACAGGTGTGGACATGGATATTCAGGGTCTGTGCTCTTCAATGGATAATCTCGTTACAAATGTACAAAGGATTCAAGATACTATTGATCAGAAATCTATGTTAGAACCAAGAATTCCTATTCCTGATTTGTTTTTTGGTGATAGAACTAAGTTTCTTAATTTCAAAAATAATTGTAAGCTATTTCTGGCCTTGAAACCTCATTCTTCTGGTAATCCTATTCAACAGGTTTTGATTATTATTTATTTTTTGCGCGGCGACCCTCAGGACTGGGCATTTTCTCTTGCGCCAGGAGACCCTGCATTGAGTAATGTAAATGCGTTTTTCCTGGCGCTCGGATTGCTTTACGATGAGCCTAATTCAGTGGATCAGGCTGAGAAAAATTTGCTGGCTTTGTGCCAGGGTCAGGATGATATAGAAGTATATTGTCAGAAATTTAGGAAGTGGTCTGTACTCACTCTGTGGAATGAATCTGCCCTGGCAGCTTTGTTCAGAAAGGGTCTCTCTGAGGCTCTTAAGGATGTCATGGTGGGTTTTCCTATGCCTGCTGGTTTGAATGAGTCTATGTCTTTGGCCATTCAGATCGGTCGACGCTTGCGCGAGCGTAAATCTGTGCACCATTTGGCGGTATTGTCTAAGATTAAACCTGAGCCTATGCAGTGCGATAGGACTATGACCAGAGTTGAACGGCAAGAACACAGACGTCTGAATGGTCTGTGTTTGTACTGTGGTGATTCCACTCATGCTATTTCTGATTGTCCTAAGCGCACTAAGCGGTTCAATAGGTCTGCCGTCATTGGTACTGTACAATCCAAATTCCTTCTGTCCATTACCTTGATATGCTCTTTGCCATCGTATTCTGTCATGGCGTTTGTGGATTCAGGCGCTGCCCTGAATCTGATGGATTTGGATTATGCTAAACGTTGTGGGTTTTTCTTGGAGCCTTTGCGGTGTAACATAGTAACATAGTAACATAGTTAGTAAGGCCGAAAAAAGACATTTGTCCATCCAGTTCAGCCTATATTCCATCATAATAAATCCCCAGATCTACGTCCTTCTACAGAACCTAATAATTGTATGATACAATATTGTTCTGCTCCAGGAAGACATCCAGGCCTCTCTTGAACCCCTCGACTGAGTTCGCCATCACCACCTCCTCAGGCAAGCAATTCCAGATTCTCACTGCCCTAACAGTAAAGAATCCTCTTCTATGTTGGTGGAAAAACCTTCTCTCCTCCAGACGCAAAGAATGCCTCCTTGTGCCCGTCACCTTCCTTGGTATAAACAGATCCTCAGCGAGATATTTGTATTGTCCCCTTATATACTTATATATAGGTGTCCTATTCCGTTGAGAGGAATTGATGCTACACCTTTGGCCAAGAATAAACCTCAGTACTGGACCCAGCTGACCATGTGCATGGCTCCTGCACATAAGGAAGTTATTCGCTTTCTGGTGCTACATAATCTGCATGATGTGGTCGTGTTGGGGTTGCCATGGCTGCAAACCCATAATCCAGTATTGGATTGGAACTCTATGTCGGTATCCAGCTGGGGTTGTCAGGGGGTACATGGTGATGTTCCAATTTTGTCTATTTCGTCATCCACTCCTTCTGAGGTCCCTGAGTTCTTGTCTGATTATCAGGATTTATTTGAAGAGCCCAAGTCCGATGCCCTACCTCCGCATAGGGATTGTGATTGTGCTATCAATTTGATTCCTGGTAGTAAATTCCCTAAAGGTCGATTATTTAATTTATCTGTGCCTGAACACTCCGCTATGCGCAGTTATGTGAAGGAATCCCTGGAGCGTAATTATGATGTGGGCAACCGAGAGTTGCTGGCCATGAAGTGGGCATTCGAGGAATGGCGTCATTGGCTTGAAGGAGCTAAGCATCGCGTGGTGGTATTGACTGATCATAAGAACGTTACTTATCTCGAGTCTGCCAAGCGCTTGAATCCTAGACAGGCTCGTTGGTCGTTATTTTTTGCCCGCTTCGATTTTGTGATTTCGTACCTTCCGGGCTCTGAAAATGTGAAGGCGGATGCTCTGTCTAGGAGTTTTGTGCCCGACTCTCCGGGTTCATCTGAGCCGGCGAGTATCCTCAAGGAAGGAGTCATTGTGTCTGCCATCTCCCCTGATTTGCGGCGAGTGTTGCAAAAATTTCAGTCGAATAAACCTGATCGTTGTCCGGCGGAGAAACTGTTCGTCCCTGATAGGTGGACTACTAAAGTTATCTCTGAACTTCATTGTTCGGTGTTGGCTGGTCATCCTGGAATATTTGGTACCAGAGAGTTAGTGGCTAGATCCTTCTGGTGGCCATCTCTGTCACGGGATGTACGTACTTTTGTGCAGTCCTGTGGGATTTGTGCTAGGGCTAAGCCCTGCTGTTCACGTGCCAGTGGGTTGCTTTTGCCCTTGCCGGTCCCAAAGAGGCCTTGGACACATATTTCGATGGATTTCATTTCTGACCTTCCCGTTTCTCAAAAGATGTCAGTCATTTGGGTGGTCTGTGATCGCTTTTCTAAAATGGTCCATCTGGTGCCCTTGGCTAAATTGCCTTCCTCCTCTGATTTGGTGCCTTTGCTCTTCCAGCATGTGGTTCTTTTGCATGGCATTCCTGAGAATATTGTTTCTGACAGAGGTTCCCAGTTTGTTTCGAGGTTTTGGCGAGCCTTTTGTGGCAGGATGGGCATTGACCTGTCTTTTTCCTCGGCTTTCCATCCTCAGACTAATGGCCAGACCGAACGAACCAATCAAACCTTGGAGACATATCTGAGATATTTTGTTTCTGCAGACCAGGATGATTGGGTGTCCTTTTTGCCGTTGGCTGAGTTCGCCCTTAATAATCGGGCCAGCTCGGCTACCTTGGTCTCTCCATTTTTCTGCAATTCTGGGTTCCATCCTCGTTTCTCTTCAGGACAGGTTGAGTCTTCGGACTGTCCTGGTGTGGATTCTGTGGTGGACAGGTTGCAGCAGATCTGGACTCAGGTAGTGGACAATTTGATCTTGTCCCAGGAGAAAGCTCAACTTTTCGCTAATCGCAGACGCCGTGTGGGTCCCCGACTTCGTGTTGGGGATCTGGTTTGGTTATCTTCTCGTCATATTCCTATGAAGGTTTCCTCTCCTAAATTTAAACCTCGTTTTATTGGTCCGTATAGGATTTCTGAGATTCTCAATCCTGTGTCTTTTCGTCTGACCCTCCCAGACTCCTTTTCCATACATAATGTATTCCATAGGTCGTTGTTGCGGAGATACGTGGCACCTATGGTTCCATCTGTTGAACCTCCTGCCCCGGTTTTGGTGGAGGGGGAATTGGAGTATATTGTGGAGAAAATTTTGGATTCTCGTGTTTCTAGACGGAAACTCCAGTATCTGGCTAAATGGAAGGGTTATGCTCAGGAAGATAATTCCTGGGTTTTTGCCTCTGATATCCATGCTCCAGATCTTGTTCGTGCCTTTCATGTGGCTCATCCTGGTCGGCCTGGGGGCTCTGGTGAGGGTTCGGTGACCCCTCCTCAAGGGGGGGTACTGTTGTGAATTCTGTGGCTGAATTCACTCCTGTGGTCACAAGTGGTACTGCAGCTTCTGAGCTTCCTCCCTCAGGTGTTCTGGTGAGCTCGTTGGCTGCTTTGTTATTTAACTCCACCTGATTCTGTCTTCCTTGCTCCTTGTCAATGTTCCAGTGTTGGACCTGAGCTTCTGGATCTTTCCTGTGGCCTGCTGCTCTGCTTAGATAAGTGTTTCTTTGCTTTTGTTGCTACTTTTTCTGTCCAGCTTGTCTATTCGTTTTTGCTGGAAGCTCTGAGATGCAAAGGGTGCACCGCCGTGCCGTTAGTTCGGCACGGTGGGTCTTTTTGCCCCCTTTGCGTGGTTTTTTGCTTTAGGGTTTTTTGTAGACTGCAAAGTTCTCTTTGCTATCCTCGCTCTATCTAGAATATCGGGCCTCACTTTGCTGAATCTATTTCATCCCTACGTTTGTCTTTTCATCTTGCTAACAGTCATTATATGTGGGGGTCTGCCTTTTCCTTTGGGGTATTTCTCTGAGGCAAGTCAGGCTTGTTTTTCTATCTTCAGGCTAGTCAGCTCCTCAGGCTGTGCCGAGTTGCATAGGTAGTGACAGGCGCAATCCACAGCTGCCTTTAGTTGTGTTTAGGATAGGTTCAGGTATTGCGGTCTACAGAGATTCCACGTCTCAGAGCTCGTTCTATTGTTTTTGGGTTATTATCAAATCACTGTATGTGCTCTGATTGCTGGCACACTGTGTCACTGGATTGCCTACATAACACATCCCCTGATTTTACCCCCGCTGAACTACAGAACACCAGTGACTGTCTGTCTGCAGTCTCCGACATCATATGTGAATCAAGAGGACAAATGGAAGTTTGTTAAAAAAGGTATAAACATGAACTTTATTAACAATAATACCACACATAAATACACGCAACCATCAAAATACCGACATCATGTCCGCTCTCTATCTGAAACTCAACCTCTCCAAAACCTCGCCGTCTACTAACCTCTCCCTAAATCTGATGTTTCGTGGGTGGCACCATAATAATGCCCTGGCAGCAGGCACGCTGTCTGGGTGTTATGTTTGACTCCAATCTCTCCTTCACCTCCCATACACAATCTCTTGCCCGCTCGTGCCGCTTACACCTAAAGAACATCTCTAGAATCCGCCCTTTTCTCACCATGGAAACAGCAAAAACCCTCACTGTTGCCCTGATCCACTCCCGCCTCGACTACTGCAATGCTCTGTTAATTGGCCTCCCCCTCACTCGACTTTCCCCTCTCCAGTCCATCCTTAATGCAGCAGCCAGGGTTGTCCATCTAGCTAATTGGTATTCAGACGTGTCCGCTCTTCGCCAGTCGTTACACTGGCTGCCCATTCATTACAGGATACAATTCAAAGTACTTGCTCTCACCCACAAAGCTCTGCACAGTGTGGCACCCCCTTACATTTCCTCCCTCATTTCTGTCTATCAGCCTAACCGACCACTGCACTCTGCAAATGACTTTCGACTAACCTCTGCACAAATATGTACCACCCACTCCTGACTCCAAGACTTCTCCCGTGCTGCGCCAATCCTCTGGAATTCTCTACCCCAAGATATTAGGACCATCCACAATTTGCATAGTTTTAGGTGCTCGCTCAAAACACATTTGTCAGAGCGGCCTATCACGTTCACTAATCAAAGTCATTTTATGTTTGTGTGTAGCCCATTCACTATCTCCATCTATCCCCCACCCCCTGAAAATGGTTGGACCATCATTGTAAATACATCATTGTAAATACACACCTGTACTTTGTATCTCCCCCACCTCATTGTAGATTGTAAGGTCTCACGAGCAGGGTCGTCTTATTTCGCTTTAATTCTTTTATTGTTAACGTTGTTACTTATGACTGTTGTGTATGAAACTGTAAAGCGCTGCGGAATATGTTGGCGCTATATATATAAAGATTATTATTATTATTAGTGCTGTATATAACTAGAGGAACAGACAGGAAAACACTGGAGTACTAGCCTAAAATGCCCAAACTTGGAGCACGCACATATATGAGGCCAGTCACGGAATTACCACACTGCCAAATATGCGGCCTGTATTTTTAATTTTTTTTAATGCAAAATAGTGCTGTATATAACTAGATTAACAGACAGGAAAAACACTGGAAAACCAGCCTAAAATGCCCAAACTTGCAGCACGCAGATATATGAGGCCTATCACGGAGATACCACACTGCCAAATATGTGGCCTGTATTTTATTTTTTTTAAATGCAAAAGAGTGCTGTATATAACTAGATTAACAGACAGGAAAAACACTGAAATACCAGCCTAAAATGCTAAAACTTGCAGCATGCAGATATATGAGGCCGGTCCCTGAGATACCACACTGCCAAATATGTGGCCTGTTGTTTTGGGGGTCTGCAAAATAGTGCTGTATATAACTAGATTAACAGAGAGCAAAAAATGGAATTTAGGCTTAAAATGGCCAAATTTTTAGCACACTGATGTATGATGCGTGTCATAGAAATACCACACTGCCAAATATGTGGCCTGTTGTTTTGGGGGTTTGCAAAATAGTGCTATATATAACTAGATTAACAGACAGCAAAAAATGGCATTTAGGCTTAAAATGGCCAAATTTTTAGCACACTGATGTATGATGCGTGTCATAGAAATACCACACTGTAAAATATGTGGCTTGTATGTTTTTTTTTGGGGGGAGGGTTCAGTAAAATGGCATCAAGAAATTGTGTAAGACACTCAAAAAAACTTCTACTCTACCGTAGCTCAAAAGATTGAAAGATTTTTCTGCTCACTCATAAGTGATTTTTGTGACCCCTTCAAAATTGCTGGATTTTCATGCTGTGCAAGGAAAAGGATCTGGCTGTATTGTGCAGTGTCAAAAAGCAAATGGATAAATAAGGGGCTCTGGATTGCTTTGCAATAAAATAATCTCTATTAACCTGGCATAAAAAATGTTTCCTAGCCAATTATACCTGGGGCTAGGTATATACGGTCAATATATGCTATATGTAGCAGCAGCAGACACTAATGGAATGGACCCTCTTGATCTATGCAATGATATCTATATACACATATACAGTGTCTGCAGGCCTAGCACTGATATGCAGTGGCGTAGGAAGGGGGGTGCGGGGGGGGCGGTCCGCCCCGGGCGGCACAATGCTGGGGGCGGCCGGCGCTGCAGGAGAAGAAGATGGAAAAAAAAAAAAAAAAAAAAAGACGCCCCTTTAAATCTTCGGGCGGCGCCGTCCGCCGCCACGACCAGGGCCAGCTCCCCCCACCCCCGGGTCCCGCCCCCGCCCCCGCCCCCCGCTCTATACTCACCTCTCCTGGTTCCTGCGGCGCCGGCAGCTGCAGCGTCCTCTGACTCTGCGACGTCTCAGAGCAGAGGGCGCGATGACGTCACTACTGTGCGCGCCGCTCTGCCTCTCTGTCCTGAGCGTCGCAGAGCCGGAGAGACGCTGACTGCACCAGACCTGCGCTGGGAACGGGAGAGGTGAGGATTTTACTTTTTTTTTTTTTTTCTTTATGTCTGACTGTCTGGGGCTGGGGCAATGCTGGACACACTGGGGCAATACTGGAGACCATGGGCCAGAATGCTGGACACACTGGGGCAATACAGGAGACCATGGGGCAGATTGCTGGACACACTGGGGCAATACAGGAGACTATGGGGCAGATTGCTGGACACACTGGGGCAATACAGGAGACACTGGGGCAATACAGGAGACTATGGGGCAGATTGCTGGTCACACTGGGGCAATACTGGAGACCATGGGGCAGAATGCTGGACACACTGGGGCAATACTGGAGACCATGGGGCAGAATGCTGGACACACTGGGGCAATACTGGAGACCATGGGGCAGAATGCTGGACACACTGGGGCAATACTGGAGACCATGGGGCAGATTGCTGGACACACTGGGGCAATACTGGAGACCATGGGGCAGATTGCTGGACACACCGGGGCAATACTGGAGACCATGGGGCAGAATGCTGGACACACTGGGGCAATACAGGAGACCATGGGGCAGATTGCTGGACACACTGGGGCAATACTGGAGACCATGGGGCAGAATGCTGGACACACTGGGGCAGTACAGGAGACTATGGGGCAGAATGCTGGACACACTGAATACTGGAGACCATGGGGCAGATTTCAGGACACATTGAGGCAATGCTGGAGACCCTGGGGCAGACTTCTGGACATACTGGGGCAATACTGGAGACCATGGGGCAGATTGCTGGACACACCGGGGCAATACTGGAGACCATGGGGCAGAATGCTGGACACACTGGGGCAATACAGGAGACCATGGGGCAGATTGCTGGACACACTGGGGCAATACTGGAGACCCTGGGGCAGATTGCTGGACACACTGGGGCAATACTGGAGACCCTGGGGCAGATTTCTGGACATACTGGGGCAATACTGGAGACCATGGGGCAGATTGCTGGACACACCGGGGCAATACTGGAGACCATGGGGCAGAATGCTGGACACACTGGGGCAATACAGGAGACCATGGGGCAGATTGCTGGACACACTGGGGCAATACTGGAGACCCTGGGGCAGATTGCTGGACACACTGGGGCAATACTGGAGACCCTGGGGCAGATTTCTGGACACATTGAGGCAATGCTGGAGACCCTGGGGCAAACTTCTGGACACACTGGGGCAATGCTGGACACTGGGGCAGATTGCTGGACACACTGGGGGTAATATACTGGACACACTGGGGCAATGCTGGACACTGGGAGTAATATGCTGGACACACTGGGGCAGACTGCTGGACACACTGGGGAAAGGCTGGACACTGGGGCAGATTGCTGGACACACTGAGGGCAGATTGCTGGACACACTGGGGGTAATATGCTGGACATACTGGGGCAGATTGCTGGACACACTGGGGGTAATATGCTGGACACACTGGGGCAGATTGCTGGACAACATGGGGGTAATATGCTGGACACACTGGGGCAGATTGCTGGACAACATGGGGGTAATATGCTGGACACACTGGGGGCAGGACTTGAGGCATGGGCAGAATGTAGATACGGGGCATGATTGGAGACACGGGGCAGGATTGGATCATGGGGCAGGACGGATACGATGGATGCTGGTGGGGCAGGATGGGGAGATCATATGGGGTAGAATGGATACTCATGAGGGCAGGATACGACAACATATGGCTGGAGCCAGGAATGAGATAAACGGGGCCAGGGTGGGGAATATTATTACCATAGGGGATAATTAAGGGATATTATTACTGCAGTGATGTATTTATTTTATTTTTTGAGTATACTGTTTTAAATGGGGGGGCGGTCCTGTTACTGTGCAGAGTGACACTATATCACCTTTTTTTCTTCATGTGGTGTAATGTAGAAGTTGTGAAAAATTAAGTAATGTGTTCTGCAAGCGGAGCTCGAGATAACTGTGTTATTTCCTGCAGAAACGAGTCCTGGCTGGAAGGAATGATGGCGGTCTGTGCTGGATGAAAGATGAAGGACTTCACCTAGAGACGTCACTGGTGAGTCAGTGTTACCTATACACTGACACTATACACTGTATACTATATAGAGGTCCTGTGTATAATGTCACCAGTGATCTCTGTATTACCTCTACACAGACACTGCATACTAAGTACAGATCTCCTGTGAATACTGGCACTTATGGTGATAGTATTGTGGGTTTTTTTTATTACTGATCAGTATTGTAGTATTCAGTCACTGTGGTGGTAATATGTGGTCTGGAAATGGTGCGGTGGTATTTGTCCCTTGTATGTAGTATTATTCGGTCACTATGTGGCCTGGTCATGGTGTGGTGGTATTAAGTCACAGGTGTGGCATGTGGGGGTGACACCATTAGGCCCAGTTTAAGTTCTACAAAACAGGAAAACCATTTTTGGTAACCTTTGTCTGTATTGAGCTGGGGGGGGGGGCGCCAAACTCGGGATCAGCCCCGGGCGGCAAAAGCTCTAGCTACGCCTCTGCTGATATGTATAGAGCGACGTGCACTACCCTGATTACCTAACACTGCAACCTATATACTCTGGAATTATTCCTTAGAAGGACTGTTGGTTTAGCTGGATTTGAGTAGTTTAGGATGGTAGACCCCACACTGACTAAGAAATCCCGAAATCTGACCCTATCTCGGCAGCAGCTCTCCCTACGCTATATCAATCCGGAGCTGAATGCGCCAAGCAGGGCAGCATCCGGTCTCTTATACCCCTGATGACGCTGTGTGGCCAACCAATCACTGCAAGACTACAACAAAGATGGCTGTGGCGTTACAGTGCCTGGCAGACAATCTCTACATGTTGATTGGGTCTCTAAAGACCGCCAAAAATGCAGGGTGGAGACCCGAGTTCCCGCCGAGTAATCCTGGAAATGTAATGAGTAGTGCCAAGCATGTTCGCTCATCACTACTCAGCAGCAATCCACCCTGCTGTTCAATGCACTTCCAAAAGCCAATAATATTGTATATGTTAAATATCCAGAACAGTATCAAAGGCCAAGCAAAATAGAGAGAAAAAAGTAAAGCATTAGATTCTTATCAAGTCATTTGTAGAATTCTCTACGTATATTGCTGTCGCAGTACCTTCATCATGGGTGCTGATAGGATAGGTCCTCTTTGAGAAGTCCCTTTGTTTGAAATATTGAATGACATTATTCACATTTTATCTGTGATTTTTAAATTTTCTGTTTTTGCATTGTTAATCATTCATCAGAAGAAATGATCTTTTGTGCAGAGCAAAAGATCATTGCTCGCAGCAGTGTGTAAATTGCACAGAGAACAGTATCACAGATCAATCTGTGTCCATTATTTGTTGGCTATTGGCTGATACAATAATGTGTGTGAAAAGTGGCATTTTGCAAACATTTCACCATAATTTTATTGCAATTCTGCATATTTGGTAGCATTTACCAAAGGCAAATATAAATTAGATGTAAATGCCGTTATGTGAATTACCGCATATACTTGAGTATAAGCCGACACGCGTATAAGCCGAGGCAAATTTTTTGGTCACGAAAAACTGGGAAAATGTATTGACTCGAGTATAAGCCAGGTATGCATTATCCCCTAATCCCTGTCCTTGTGCATGGCTCCTCATCCCTATCCTTGTATGCATGGCTCCACATCCCTGTCCTGGTATGCATGGTTCCTTATCCCTGTCCTTGTATGCATGGCTCCTCAACCCTATCCTTGTTTGCATGGCTCCTTATCCCTGACCTGGGATGCATGGCTCCTTATCCCATCCTTATATGCATGGTTCCTCATCTCTATCCTTGTATGCAAAGCTCCTTATCCCCTTCCTTGTCTGCATGGCTCCTCCTCCCTATCCTCGTATGCATGGCTCGTCATCCCTATCCTTGTATGCATGGTTCCTCATCCCTATCCTTGAATGCATGGCCCCCGATGAGAAAAGCATTAAAAACAAAACCCTCCTACTTACCTGCCCTGCACACCTTTGCAGTTTCCTGTTCCGGCATCCAGCAGCTCCTGCGGCCGAGAGATCATGTGATCCCGCTCATTAAGGTAATGAATATTCACCTTTCTTCACTCACCGGGGACCAATGATTCAATGGCCACAGGAGCTGCTGGAAGCCAAAACAGGATGCTGCAAAGGCGCGCAGGGTAGGTAAGTAGGTTTTTTTTTTACAGCTGCTGGAAGATTGCGGCTGTAACTGTGCTCGCTATAATAGAAATGAATATTCATTGCCAGTGCTATGAATATTCATTTCCCTTTAGCAGTGGGTACAGTTACAGCTGCAGCCACCAGCTCCTGCCTCCTGGGAACCGCCGATCCGCCGCTTTCTCTCCCCCACCATAAACTGGGACAATGACTCTTGTGAAAGCCAAGGGGGCGTTTTCAGCACAATTAAATGAGCTGAAAAACTCGGCTTGTACAAGAGTATATACAGTACTATACTATATGTATTTACTATTAGCTAGAAAAATGATCAGAGATGTGGATTGCGCTATCCCCATCTGATGAGTTGCAAATACAAATTATTGATAACCTTTGACTCTAAGGCCCCACATGTCTTTTTTTATGTCCGTATGCTGTTCATTTTATAAGGGCGGCAAATAGGGACACAAGCACATGCATTGTATTCAAAGGTGGTGTGCACGTCATGTTTTTGTCAGGAACCATGTTTCCATGTGAAAAACCCTCAGACATGTCAATTTTTTATCAGCAGCATGGACACAATGCATGCCACACATGTGAACACTGATGATGACACATTGATGACATCCGTGTGTCATCAGAGTTACACATACCGGCACCTAAGAAGAAGCGGTACAGTTTGCGTTGTTCCCAGTTGCAGGCTGCGGAAGGCAGCTCTCATTATTGTTGTCTGCACATTCTGAGATCAGCGCTACCAGACGACAATGATGGAAGTTGTATTCAGCACCCGCTGTGTCCCTCCTGTGCAAAATATTGAATTCAATTTAAAAAAATGGCATGGGCTCCTGAGTCCTGTGTA
This sequence comes from Ranitomeya imitator, assembly GCF_032444005.1. Classification (NCBI taxonomy): domain Eukaryota; kingdom Metazoa; phylum Chordata; class Amphibia; order Anura; family Dendrobatidae; genus Ranitomeya; species Ranitomeya imitator. Next base: position 461,257,518 of record NC_091287.1, on the reverse strand, counting down.
ATTTTCATAACCAGCAGAGGAAAGGCCCATAAATGGGGGATGATATTAGTAATCTGGGAAAAATGACAATATCCCAAAAGGTTCCCAGGCTGTTAACAGCTCACAGCTGTTTGCTTTGCCTTTACTGCTGAATCTATGGGGTACCCCGGAAAAAAAGTGATTTAGAGTCCCCATGTAAATTCAAATCAGCAAAGGCTAAACAGACAGCTGTGGGTTGATATTAACAGCAAGGCAACGGGCTAGAGATATGTACCTCCCACCATGCTACCAACATCAGCCCTCAGATACCCAAGAAATGCCACATCCATAAGATATGCCAAATCTGACACTTAGCCTTGCTCTCCCCACTTGCCCTGACGCGGTGGCAAGTGGAGTAATATTTGTGGGGTTGATGTCAGCTGACATCAAGCAAAGATGTTTGAAATGGAGAGGCATTTATGAGACGCCATCATTACTAAGCCTATATTAAGTTTTTAAATAAATACACAGCAAGAATAAAATCCTTTATATGAAACAAAGACTCTGACTTTTTTTTTTTTAAATGAAAAAGCAAAGTTACAGTTGTGCTCAAAAGTTTACATACCCCAGCAGAATTTGTTCTTTCTTTGCATTTTTTTAAGACAATATGAATGATAACACTAAAACTTTTTCTCCACTCATGGTTAGTGGTTGGGTGAAGCCATGTCAAACTGCTGTGCTTTCTCTTTTTAACCCTAGAACGCATACCCATAGAAATCTACACATTCACACACCTGGGGACTTTTAGGCCTGTTTACAATTATCATGGAATAACTCAAATAAAAATACTTTTCAAAGTTTATTGCAAAGTAAGGATGCATTCCCACTAGTGCAGGGGTCCGCCAGGACGGGATTCTGTAATGGATCTGACCTCCTGGTGACCCCAGCTAATGCTGGCGGACGCATACCTGGGGCCTCGCAGGCCTGCCAGGTTACTTGTTTTCTATTTTCTGTAAAATTACTTTAGTTAGAATTTTGAAACTCTAGGTATTCCTCAGGTATATAGTTATTAGTAATTTCCAGTTGTTCATATATTTTTATGTTATAGGCATTTCGGTATAACAACCTTTCTTTGGGACTACCCCATATTCACGCACCTGGGGCCTTTTAGGCCTGTGTGCAAATAACACGGAATAACTCAAATAAAAATACTTTTCAAAATTTACTTTGCAATTGCAAGGTAAGGATGCATTCCAACTAGCGCTGGGATCCGCCAGGAGGGGATCCATAATGGATCTGACCTCCTGGTGACCCCAGCTAAGGCTGGCGGAATCCCACCATTCCGGCAGCCTTAGCTGGAGTTACCAGGAGGTCAGATCCATTATGGATCCCCTTCTGGCGAACCCCAGCGCTACTGGGAACACAGCTTAAGATGTGTATATTTCAAAACATAATTACCGTATATACTCGAGTATAAGCCGAGATTTTCAGCCCAAATTTTTGGGCTGAAAGTGCCCCCCTCGGCTTATACTCGAGTCACGGTAGCGGTTGGGTCGGCGGGTGAGGGGGAGAGGGCGCTGAGGTATACTTACCTAGTCCCAGCGATCCTCGCGCTGTCCCTGCCGTCCCACGTGCTTCGGCGCTGCAGCTTCTTCCTCTCTTCAGCGGTCACGTGGGACCGCTGATTAGAAAAATGAATAGGCGGCTCCACCTCCCATAGGGGCGGAGCCGCCTATTCATTTCTCTAATCAGCGGTGCCATTGACCGCTGATAGAGAAAGAAGCTGCGGCACCGAAGACAGCTGTGACAGGCGGGGACAGCGCGAGGATCACCAGGACTAGGTGAGTATGTTATATTCACCTGTCCACGTTCCAGCCGCCGGGCGCCGATCCATCTTCCCGGCATCTATCTGCGCTCTGACTGTTCAGGTTAGAGGGCGAGATGACGCACTAGTGTGCGCGGCGCCCTCTGCCTGATCAGTCAGTGCAGAGAGACACCGGCACCGGACGCTGGGAGCTGCAATCAGCGAGGTGAGTATGGCTTTTTTTTTTTTTATTGCAGCAGCAGCGGCCATGGCACAGACTTATACCGAGCATCTATGGGGCAATATGAACGCAGCAGAGCACTATATGGGGCAGATATGGGGATATATGAATGCAGCAGAGCACAGTATGGGGCAGATATGGGGATATATGAACGCAGCAGAGCACAGTATGGGGCAGATATGGGGATATATGAACGCAGCAGAGCACAGTATGGGGCAGATATGGGGATATATGAACGCAGCAGAGCACAGTATGGGGCAGATATGGGGATATATGAACGCAGCAGAGCACAGTATGGGGCAGATATGGGGATATATGAACGCAGCAGAGCACAGTATGGGGCAGATATGGGGATATATGAACGCAGCAGAGCACAGTATGGGGCAGATATGGGGATATATGAACGCAGCAGAGCACAGTATGGGGCAGATATGGGGATATATGAACGCAGCAGAGCACAGTATGGGGCAGATATGGGGATATATGAACGCAGCAGAGCACAGTATGGGGCAGATATGGGGATATATGAACGCAGCAGAGCACAGTATGGGGCAGATATGGGGATATATGAACGCAGCTACTGATGTCTCAATTAATTTTACTTTTATTGATATCTATTTTTATTTTTGAAATTCACCGGTAGTTGCTGCATTTCCACCCTAGGCTTATACTCGAGTCAATAAGTTTTCCCAGTTTTTTGTGGCAAAATTAGGGGGGTCGGCTTATACTCGGGTCGGCTTATACTCGAGTATATACGGTATGTGCATAAAACAACAAAAAAATAAGTAAACGGGCACGCCAAATATAGGCATTCTATATGCAATTTTGTTATGAAAACATTTTTTGGTTGTAGCACACTTGGTGCAGGAATAATTCTTTGTAACTTTACATATTCCCCCGACAATTCTCGCATATTATTTTTTCGGCTGAATGTTCCTTGCATACATTTTGTCTGCAAGTAGAACAGAAATGCTCCGATTTTCTTTCCTTCTTTGCTGGACAAATATAGCAGCGCTTTCTTTTTTTTCTCTTTGCTCTGGATGTTCCAGAAAGCGAATTCCACATCGGATCATTGCCTCCGTAATTTGCCTTGATAAGCATATCATGTTGCTTCTCTCCATCATAGTAGGCATCAAAAGTTCATAACAAAGTTCTGTCAAAAATAGACGTCTCTTGTCTTTCCTGTTGGCATGGAATTCTGGATTAGTTTGACAATAAACAATGTAGCTATTGAGGGCTGACACGTCAAGGATATTGGAAAAAAGGGCAACAGGCCAACGTTTAGTCTGCCTTTTGCACGAATACTCTCCAATCATTTCGTCCATCTTGTCGACACCTCCTTTTGTCTTATTATAATGCAATATGATTTCAGGTTTTTTTTTTCCTGTCATTGGTGTCAATACTTCCATCATGATGCATTGTACTCAGTAATATCACGGATTTTTCTTTCTTGGCTTTATAAGACACCATTGTTGCTTGATTGCAGAAACCGAAAACACTCTCGTAGATTGTTCGCTGTGCATTGTGCTTCATGATTGGAGGAATTTCGCGGCGGTTTGGCCTCATAGTACCAACAAGTGTAAGTTGCTTTTGAAGCAAAAAATTGGCCATTTCAAAATTGGTAAAGTAATTATCCATTGTAATATTTTTTCCTGAATTGAAAATTGGTAGAACAAGTGTTTTTACTATGTCGGAACATAGGTCTTTCTGGACTGGAGCATCAGCTTCTTTGCCACAGTAAATCACATGACCATGTTGTCATGCAGAATCCACACTCTTCCCAGCAATAGCAGAGTCATAAAAGTTCTTCCCCAGCAACAATACAGACAAAAAGACTGAGTATCACATGTAAACCTAGTACAGGCCTAAAAGGCCCCAGGTGCGTGAATATGGGGTAGTCCCAAAAAAAGGTTGTTATACCGAAATGTCTGTAACATAAAAATATATGAATAACTGGAAATTACTAACAACTATATACCTGAGGATTACCTAGATTTTCAAAATCCTAACTAAAGTACTTTTACAGAAAATAGAAAACAAGTAACCTGGCAGGTCTGCGAGGCGCCAGGTATGCTTTCTAGGGTTAAATCATAATGACAACCCAAAATATCCTAGTGACCCTGATCAAAAGCTCACATGCCCTGGTGATTTTGGCCTGATAATATTCACAGAAGTTGACACAAATAGGTTTGAATGGCTAGAAAAGATAACATCCTCACCTGTGACCTGTTTGCTTGTAATCAGTGGGTGTGCATAAAAGCTGAGTGAGTTTCTGGGATCCAGAGAGACTCTTGCAACTTTCGTCCAGCCACTGATGTTTCTGGATTGTGAGTCATGGGGAAATCAAAAGAATTGTCAATGGATCTACTGGAAAAGGTAGTTGAAATGTATAAACCAGGAAAGGGATACAAAAATATATCTAAGGAATTGATAATGCCAGTCAGCAGCATTCAAACTGTAATTATCAAATGGAAAATCAGGGGCTCTGTAAAAACAGAACCATGGTCAGGTAGACCAACAAAAATTTTGTCCACAACTACCAGGAAAATTGTTCGGGATGTAAAGAAAAAAACACAAATAACATCAGATGAAATACAGGACTCTATGAAAACTAACAGTGTGGCTCTTTCAAGATGCACACTAAGGAGGCACTTGAAGAAAAATATGCTGCATGGTCGAGTCTCCAGAAAAAAAGACATTACTGCGCAAATGCCACAAAGTATCTCACCTCCAATACTCAAAACAGCACAGAGACAAGCTTCAAAACTTCTGGAACAAGCTAATTTGGAGTGATGAGGCCACAATTTACCTTTTTGGCCACAACCATAAAACAATACATTTGGAGAGAGGTCAAAAAGGCCTATGATGAAAGGAACACCATTCCTACTGTAAAGCACTGAGGTGGATCACTGATATTTTGGGATGCCTGAGCTACAAAGGCACAGAAAACTCGGTCAAAGTTGAAGGAAAGATGAATGCAGCACATTAACAGCAAATACTGGAGGCAAATTTGCACGCATCTGCCCAGCAGCTGTACATGGAATGTAACAATAGCAGCAGGTTTTTGCAGAAATGGAGACGTTAAAACGTAACTTTTACTCTATAACTTAGTAAAAAAATGATATAGACGAACTGTGCCACTAAAGTGCTAGTGCTAACATATACAACAAACAAACACAGAAACTACCAACCCATAAAGCATCCCTGCCACGGACCCCTTGTTAGGGCCACAAACTGGTCACCAATTAATACAAAAAAAGAAAGAAGAAGAAATACACCAACCCACTAATGGAGTCCACCGTACCACATAAGCGGGAAACTCCCCCTACCGATGCATACATAACCGGACAATCTAGCGGTTCTTTCAAACATCCGCCCTATGATGTCCGGTTAGAAGTATGCCTCCTGACGCGTTTCTTCCTGAGTTGATTCATCAGGGGATTATGGCATGATGATGAGCTAGAGGGTCCGGTTATGTATCTGATACCTGCAGGAGGACTGTGATAATCATCAGCACCAGCAGATGAGTATATGAGTGCATTTGTGCTGAGGGAATACAGGACTTAATCCCACTAGATGACATTTTAGACACACACCGTGATCAGTTTCCAGTATTGGGAAACGGTGTTATTGTTTGTCTGGTCTCTGTTTGGGAGATACCTGTTCCTCGGAATACCGTGCTCTTTACGTTGTGTTTGGATGTTTGCGGTATCTTTAGCATATCGTATGTTTACATTGCCATCTTAGGTTTCACCTACATTGGTTTTACACCCCCTATAGAGGAGCTCCGGTATAGGTTTATCCCGTTATACCTAGCACCCCATGGTGTACTACTCTCGGTGTACACGGAGCTACATGGTATCCCTGCTGAATGTGCATCGATAGGGGGAGTTTCCCGCTTATGTGGTACGGTGGACTCCATTAGTGGGTTGGTGTATTTCTTCTTCTTTCTTTTTTTGTATTAATTGGTGACCAGTTTGTGGCCCTAACAAGGGGTCCGTGGCAGGGATGTTTTATGGGTTGATAGTTTCTGTGTTTGTTTGTTGTATATGTTAGCACTAGCACTTTAGTGGCACAGTTCGTCTATATCATTTTTTTACTAAGTTATAGAGTAAAAGTTACGTTTTAACGTCTCCATTTCTGCAAAAACCTGCTGCTATTGGTATTTCTATTTTTTGGTTTTTGACCTTATTGTTAAAGCCAGGCTAATTCAAGTACATGGAATGTACTTGAACATTCCAACAAGACAACGATCCAAAACACAAGGTCAAGTCGACCTGTCATTGGCATCTCAGTCTCCTGACTTCAATATCATTGAGTCACTCTGGGGAGATCTCAAGTGCGCAGTTCATTCTAGACAGCCCAGGAATTTACAGGAACTGGAGGTGTTTTTCCAAGAAGAGTTGGCAGGTTTAACATCTGAGAAAATGAAGAACCTCATCCACAACTACCACAAAAGACTTCAAGCAGTCGTTCATGTTAGAGAAGATAATACACGGTAATAAGAAATGGGGTATGTGAACATTTTAACTTTTTGCGGTATGTGAATCAGGGTCATTTGGATGTTTTGGGTTGTCATTATGATTTAAAAAGAGAAAACACAGTAGTTTTACAATACATGGCTTCAGCCACTCACTAACCCAGAGTGGAGAAAAAGCTTTGGTGTTATTCATATTATCTGAAAAAGGACCAAGAAAGCAAAAATTCTGCAGGGGTATGTAAACTTTTGAGCACAACTGTATACTCACCTTTGCACCTAATCCATTAAAGCCCATGTCCCCTGTAAAAAAAAAAAAAACAAAACAATAAACAGCCATAACCCTCACCTGTCCAACGTTAAGATAATCCTCCGATGCCCATGTTCCATGTAAAAACCATAATTAGTAAACAACCATATCCCTCACCTGTCCAACGTAGCGATAATCCATGCTGCCTTATGCCTTAATTGATTGCTGTGACATCAGATTTTCAAAATGAACAATGTCTTGATGCGACAGTTCATGCTGAAAACCAGGGCACAATGAGCTGCTGTGAGCACAGCTGCAGTGACCAGGGGTAACTTCTATGAAATCACCGCTCAAAATTCTCATGCTGCTAGCATTGATCTCATTGAGGTCACTGCAGTTCATAGTCCGAACTCACGGTGACCTGCCAGTGGGAACACAACTTCAGTGACCGACGTTGACCTCTACAACGTCACCGCTCATCACTGAAGCTGTGCTCACCGGATTATCTTAATATGAAAAAGATCTGGCACTCTTTCAACATGCAAATAATGAAAGTTTTATTCATGTGAAGCAATCCCACATAATTCATGTGTAACGTTTCGGTTACATAACTTGGACCTTTATCAGACTTGGGACATGTAATGAAAATAGACCATGTTAGGAAATTAATATATAAGAAAAAATTCTGTGCACTTGAATAAAACTTTCATTTTTTGCATGTTGAAAGAGTGCCAAATCTTTTTTATATTCATATTTTTATAAGGAGTGGTATCCTACCTAGGCACCATTTTTATATGGAGTGATGTGCATCCTTGTTTAAAACACAGGATTATATTCACGTCTGACAGGATACTTATTAATAGGGTTGAGCGACTTTTAGTTTTTTAGGGTCGAGTCGGGTTTCGCGAAACCCGACTATCTCAAAAGTCGAGTCGAGTGAAATCGGCCGATTATCGCGAAAAGTCGGGGATCGACCGAAACACGAAACCCAATGCAAGTCAATGGGGAAGCATAGTCGGTAGTGAGTGGAGGCCAGGAAAACACCTACAGTGCCCATTTTAATGGCAAAAACATCCATTCTTGGTACTGAAGCTTGTCAATCTTAATTTACCTTATAATAATAGTTAGGCATTGGACATTGGGGGTCATTTGGCTAAAATTGTGGGGGGGTATGGCTGGGTCAAGTATTTAGTGGGCCCAGGAAACGTGGACCACGTCACGGCAGTGGAGCAGGGAGAGGTAAGTATTTCAACTTGCAAGTGCTGTGATCCTGAGCAAGCAGGTGGGGCCCACTCGTTCGCATTGGCACTGGCACAGGGCCCCTCAAAGTACGGCGGTGTGTTTGCATGGCAGGGGTGCCTCCCACCGGCAGCGACACTTTTGCGTACTATGAGGGGCCCTGTGCCAGTGACGTCACCAACGAGTATTCCCCCCCCACCTGATGAAGGAACCTGCACTTTCATCTGCACCTTCCTCTTTGTCCCCGTGTAAGGTGGTATAGTATGCGGAAAGGGGAACCTGACTTTCAGCAGGGTCAGAATCTGGCTGTGTAGCGTGCAAGGGGAATGTAGCGGTCTGGGTCAATGTACCAGCAGAGTCATCTAACACTGGCTGGGCAATGGGCAGGATGAGGAGGAAAAACAGACATAGGCCCAAATAATAAAGTGGGCTAAATGCATTTCAAAATTGGTAACAGGACTAACCAGGCGGCATTGCTTTCTTCAGTGGAGGACAACTGTAATGAGAGGCTGACACAGTGAGTAGGCCCAAATCAGTAAGTAGTCTAAATGCAGTTCAAAATTGGTAACAGTAGTAAACAGGTGGCACTGCTTTGTTCAGTGGAGGACAACAGCAAGGAGCGGCAGACACCGTTAGTAGGCCCCAACCCAACTAGTAGGCCAAATGCAGTGTAATATTAACAATTACTCAACGAGAGCCTGAAAATGGATGTTCAGGACAGGAAACCAGGAGAACAGCAAGGAGCGGCAGACACCGTTAGTAGGCCCCAACCAAACTGGTAGGCCAAATGCAGTGTAATATTAACAACTAGAGTTGAGCGACCTTGACCTTTTTAGAGTCGAGCCGGGTTTTGCGAAACCCGACTATGTCCAAAGTCGGGTCGAGTGAAATCGGCCGATTATGACGTAAAGTCGGGATCGACCGAAACACGAAACCCAATGCAAGTCAATGGGGCAGCATAGTCGGCAGTGAGTGGGGGCCAGGAAAACACCTAGAGTGGCCATTTTAATGTCAAAACCATCCATTCTTCTTAATGAAGCTTGTCAAGCGTAATTTACCTTATAATAATTGGAAGGCATTTGAAATTGGGGGTCATTTGGCTAAAGTTGTGGGGGGTAGGGCTGGTTCAAGTAATTAGTGGGCCCAGGAAATCTGGACCACGTCACGGCAGTGGAGCAGGGAGAGGTAAGTATTTCAACTTTGCAAGTGCTGTGAACCTGAGCAAGCAGGGGGGGCCCACTCGTTGGCATTGGCACTGGCACAGGGCCCCTCAAAGTACAGCGGTGTGTTTGCACGGCGGGGGCGCCTCCCACCGGCAGCAACACTTTTGCGTACTATGAGAGGCCCTGTGCCAGTGACGTCGCCAACTAGTATTCCTCCCCCCACCTGATGAAGGAACCTGCACTTTCATCTGCACCTTCCTCTTTGTCCCCGTGTAAGGTGGTATGGTATGCGGGAAGAGCAACCTGACTTTCAGCAGGGTCACAATGTTGTTGTGTAGCGTGCACGGGGAATGTTGCGTTATGGGTCAATGTACCAGCAGACTCATCTATCACTGGCTGGGCAATGGGCACGATGAAGTGGAAACACAGATATAGGCCCAAAGAAGAAAGTGGGCTAAATGCAGTTCAAAATTGGTAACACAGGAATAACCAGGGGGCATTGCAGTGGAGGACAACTGGAATGAGAGGCTGACACAGAGAGTAGGGCCAAATCAGTAAGTAGTCGAAATGCAGTTCAAAATTGGCAACCGTAGTAAACAGGCGGCACAGCTTTGTTCAGTGGAGGAGAACAGCAAGGAGTGGCAGACACCGATAGTAGGCCCCAAACCAACTAGTACGCCAAATGCAGTTGTTCCATTTAACCACAATTTAATGAGAGCCTGAAGATAGAAGCTCAGGAAAGGCAACCTGGGGAACACCTTGGAGTGTAACACACCATCTCTCTCCACCCCATACCCATTTTGTATGGCCTAATGCAGTGTACTTTTCTACAACTACTAAACGAGAGTCGGAAGACCGAAGCAATGGCAAGGAAACCTGGGGAACACCTTAGAGTGTAACACACCCTCTCTCTACACCCCATACCCAATTTGAAGGCCTAATGCAGTGTAGTTTCCAAGAACTACTAAACGAGAGCCGGAAGATCGAAGCTCAGGAAAGGCAACCTGGGGAACACCTTGGAGTGTAACACACCCTCTCGCTACACCCCATACCCAATTTGAAGGCCTAATGCAGCGTAGTTTCCAACAACTACTAAACGAGAGCCGGAAGATCGAAGCTCAGGAAAGGCAACCTGGGGAACACCTTGGAGTGTAACAAACCCTCTCTCTACACCCCATACCCAATTTGTAGGCCTAATGCAGCGTAGTTTCCGACAACTACTAAACGAGAGCATGAAGATCGAAGCTCAGGAAAGGCAACCTGGGGAACACCTTGGAGTGTAACACACCCTCTCTCTACACCCCATACCCAATTTGTAGGCCTAATGCAGCGTAGTTTCCGACAACTACTAAACGAGAGCCGGAATATCGAAGCTCAGGAAAGGCAACCTGGGGAACACCTTGGAGTGTAACACACCCTCTCTCTACGCCCCATACCCAATTTGTAGGCCTAATGCAGCGTAGTTTCCGACAACTACTAAACGAGAGCCGGAATATCGAAGCTCAGGAAAGGCAACCTGGGGAACACCTTGGAGTGTAACACACCCTCTCTCTACACCCCATACCCAATTTGAAGGCCTAATGCAGTGTAGTTTCCAAGAACTACTAAACGAGAGCCGGAAGATCGAAGCTCAGGAAAGGCAACCTGGGGAACACCTTGGAGTGTAACACACCCTCTCGCTACACCCCATACCCAATTTGAAGGCCTAATGCAGCGTAGTTTCCAACAACTACTAAACGAGAGCCGGAAGATCGAAGCTCAGGAAAGGCAACCTGGGGAACACCTTGGAGTGGAACACACCATCTCTCTACACCCCATACCCAATTTGAAGGCCTAATGCAGAGTAGTTTCCAAGAACTACTAAACGAGAGCCGGAAGATCGAAGCTCAGGAAAGGCAACCTGGGGAACACCTTGGAGTGTAACACAACGTCTCTCTACACGACGGAAGGGCTGATTCTTAGGAAGGAAGGCTGTTGGAAATAAGCATTGCGCGTCCGAGGGTGATTATATTCTTATTAGGTATATACTCACCCTCGGACGCGCCCTGCTTCTTTATTTGGAATGAATGTTTATTTGCAATGTGGTGTTGACTTTCTCTATTATTTTGGTAATTAATGATTTTATTATTTTCATTATTTTGCATCTTCTCGGCAATAATATAAAGAAGACGCGACAGGACAACACTCGGTGGATGCCATATGTGTGTTTTCAATTTAAAAAAACTTTCAGTTAACTACTTGCAGGAGAAAGTAATTGTAGCTGGTGGCCATTTTTAGTACTGTACCAGATTAGAGTTGTGTGTTTGTTTTTAATGTTAAAATGTCTGCATTTGATATCTCACCAGTATTTTCTTTTTTATAAGCAAAATACTTATTTTTATATTTTCTGATGTTGGTTCCAGGGGTACACGGCCAGCAGTGCCCTGGTCAGTGTAGTAGTAGTTGAAAGAATGGACCGCAGACAGGCATCGAAGGCCTAAAATAATAACACATGGCTGTAGGCAATTTTAAATTGGTTCCAGGGGTACACGGACAGCAGTGGTGTGGTCAGTGGAGGCCTAGTGGAAGGAGTGACCGCAGACAGGCATCGAAGGCCTAAAATAATAACACATGGCTGTAGGCAATTTTAAATTGGTTCCAGGGGTACACGGGCAGCAGTGACCTGGTCAGTGTAGTAGTAGTTGAAAGAATGGACCGCAGACAGGCATCGAAGGCCTAAAATAAAAAAATTGGGCTGGCTGTAGGCAATTTTAAATTGGTTCCAGGGGTACACGGGCAGCAGTGGTGTGGTCAGTGGAGGCCTAGTGGAAGGAGTGACCGCAGACAGGCATCGAAGGCCTAAAATAATAACACATGGCTGTAGGCAATTTTAAATTGGTTCCAGGGGTACACGGGCAGCAGTGACCTGGTCAGTGTAGTAGTAGTTGAAAAATTGGACCGCAGACAGGCATCGAATGCCTAAAATAATAACACATGGCTGTAGGCAATTTTAAATTGGTTACAGGGGTACACGGACAGCAGTGACCTGGTCAGTGTAGTAGTAGTTGAAAGAATGGACCGCAGACAGGCATCGAAGGCCTAAAATAAAAAAATTGGGCTGGCTGTAGGCAATTTTAAATTGGTTCCAGGGGTACACGGACAGCAGTGGTGTGGTCAGTGGAGGCCTAGTGGAAGGAGTGACCGCAGACAGGCATCGAAGGCCTAAAATAATAACACATGGCTGTAGGCAATTTTAAATTGGTTCCAGGGGTACACGGACAGCAGTGGTGTGGTCAGTGGAGGCCTAGTGGAAGGAGTGACCGCAGACAGGCATCGAAGGCCTAAAATAATAACACATGGCTGTAGGCAATTTTAAATTGGTTCCACGGGTACACGGACAGCAGTGACCTGGTCAGTGTAGTAGTAGTTGAAAGAATGGACCGCAGACAGGCATCGAAGGCCTAAAATAAAAAAATTGGGCTGGCTGTAGGCAATTTTAAATTGGTTCCAGGGGTACACGGGCAGCAGTGGTGTGGTCAGTGGAGGCCTAGTGGAAGGAGTGACCGCAGACAGGCATCGAAGGCCTAAAATAATAACACATGGCTGTAGGCAATTTTAAATTGGTTCCAGGGGTACACGGACAGCAGTGGTGTGGTCAGTGGAGGCCTAGTGGAAGGAGTGACCGCAGACAGGCATCGAAGGCCTAAAATAATAACACATGGCTGTAGGCAATTTTAAATTGGTTCCAGGGGTACACGGGCAGCAGTGACCTGGTCAGTGTAGTAGTAGTTGAAAGAATGGACCGCAGACAGGCATCGAAGGCCTAAAATAAAAAAATTGGGCTGGCTGTAGGCAATTTTAAATTGGTTCCAGGGGTACACGGGCAGCAGTGGTGTGGTCAGTGGAGGCCTAGTGGAAGGAGTGACCGCAGACAGGCATCGAAGGCCTAAAATAATAACACATGGCTGTAGGCAATTTTAAATTGGTTCCAGGGGTACACGGGCAGCAGTGACCTGGTCAGTGTAGTAGTAGTTGAAAAAATGGACCGCAGACAGGCATCGAATGCCTAAAATAATAACACATGGCTGTAGGCAATTTTAAATTGGTTACAGGGGTACACGGACAGCAGTGACCTGGTCAGTGTAGTAGTAGTTGAAAGAATGGACCGCAGACAGGCATCGAAGGCCTAAAATAAAAAAATTGGGCTGGCTGTAGGCAATTTTAAATTGGTTCCAGGGGTACACGGACAGCAGTGGTGTGGTCAGTGGAGGCCTAGTGGAAGGAGTGACCGCAGACAGGCATCGAAGGCCTAAAATAATAACACATGGCTGTAGGCAATTTTAAATTGGTTCCAGGGGTACACGGACAGCAGTGGTGTGGTCAGTGGAGGCCTAGTGGAAGGAGTGACCGCAGACAGGCATCGAAGGCCTAAAATAATAACACATGGCTGTAGGCAATTTTAAATTGGTTCCAGGGGTACACGGACAGCAGTGACCTGGTCAGTGTAGTAGTAGTTGAAAGAATGGACCGCAGACAGGCATCGAAGGCCTAAAATAAAAAAATTGGGCTGGCTGTAGGCAATTTTAAATTGGTTCCAGGGGTACACGGGCAGCAGTGGTGTGGTCAGTGGAGGCCTAGTGGAAGGAGTGACCGCAGACAGGCATCGAAGGCCTAAAATAATAACACATGGCTGTAGGCAATTTTAAATTGGTTCCAGGGGTACACGGACAGCAGTGGTGTGGTCAGTGGAGGCCTAGTGGAAGGAGTGACCGCAGACAGGCATCGAAGGCCTAAAATAATAACACATGGCTGTAGGCAATTTTAAATTGGTTCCAGGGGTACACGGACAGCAGTGACCTGGTCAGTGTAGTAGTAGTTGAAAGAATGGACCGCAGACAGGCATCGAAGGCCTAAAATAAAAAAATTGGGCTGGCTGTAGGCAATTTTAAATTGGTTCCAGGGGTACACGGACAGCAGTGGTGTGGTCAGTGGAGGCCTAGTGGAAGGAGTGACCGCAGACAGGCATCGAAGGCCTAAAATAATAACACATGGCTGTAGGCAATTTTAAATTGGTTCCAGGGGTACACGGACAGCAGTGGTGTGGTCAGTGGAGGCCTAGTGGAAGGAGTGACCGCAGACAGGCATCGAAGGCCTAAAATAATAACACATGGCTGTAGGCAATTTTAAATTGGTTCCAGGGGTACACGGACAGCAGTGACCTGGTCAGTGTAGTAGTAGTTGAAAGAATGGACCGCAGACAGGCATCGAAGGCCTAAAATAAAAAAATTGGGCTGGCTGTAGGCAATTTTAAATTGGTTCCAGGGGTACACGGGCAGCAGTGGTGTGGTCAGTGGAGGCCTAGTGGAAGGAGTGACCGCAGACAGGCATCGAAGGCCTAAAATAATAACACATGGCTGTAGGCAATTTTAAATTGGTTCCAGGGGTACACGGACAGCAGTGGTGTGGTCAGTGGAGGCCTAGTGGAAGGAGTGACCGCAGACAGGCATCGAAGGCCTAAAATAATAACACATGGCTGTAGGCAATTTTAAATTGGTTCCAGGGGTACACGGGCAGCAGTGACCTGGTCAGTGTAGTAGTAGTTGAAAAAATGGACCGCAGACAGGCATCGAAGGCCTAAAATAAAAAAATTGGGCTGGCTGTAGGCAATTTTAAATTGGTTCCAGGGGTACACGGACAGCAGTGGTGTGGTCAGTGGAGGCCTAGTGGAAGGAGTGACCGCAGACAGGCATCGAAGGCCTAAAATAATAACACATGGCTGTAGGCAATTTTAAATTGGTTCCAGGGGTACACGGACAGCAGTGGTGTGGTCAGTGGAGGCCTAGTGGAAGGAGTGACCGCAGACAGGCATCGAAGGCCTAAAATAATAACACATGGCTGTAGGCAATTTTAAATTGGTTCCAGGGGTACACGGACAGCAGTGACCTGGTCAGTGTAGTAGTAGTTGAAAGAATGGACCGCAGACAGGCATCGAAGGCCTAAAATAAAAAAATTGGGCTGGCTGTAGGCAATTTTAAATTGGTTCCAGGGGTACACGGGCAGCAGTGGTGTGGTCAGTGGAGGCCTAGTGGAAGGAGTGACCGCAGACAGGCATCGAAGGCCTAAAATAATAACACATGGCTGTAGGCAATTTTAAATTGGTTCCAGGGGTACACGGACAGCAGTGGTGTGGTCAGTGGAGGCCTAGTGGAAGGAGTGACCGCAGACAGGCATCGAAGGCCTAAAATAATAACACATGGCTGTAGGCAATTTTAAATTGGTTCCAGGGGTACACGGACAGCAGTGACCTGGTCAGTGTAGTAGTAGTTGAAAGAATGGACCGCAGACAGGCATCGAAGGCCTAAAATAAAAAAATTGGGCTGGCTGTAGGCAATTTTAAATTGGTTCCAGGGGTACACGGACAGCAGTGGTGTGGTCAGTGGAGGCCTAGTGGAAGGAGTGACCGCAGACAGGCATCGAAGGCCTAAAATAATAACACATGGCTGTAGGCAATTTTAAATTGGTTCCAGGGGTACACGGACAGCAGTGGTGTGGTCAGTGGAGGCCTAGTGGAAGGAGTGACCGCAGACAGGCATCGAAGGCCTAAAATAATAACACATGGCTGTAGGCAATTTTAAATTGGTTCCAGGGGTACACGGACAGCAGTGACCTGGTCAGTGTAGTAGTAGTTGAAAGAATGGACCGCAGACAGGCATCGAAGGCCTAAAATAAAAAAATTGGGCTGGCTGTAGGCAATTTTAAATTGGTTCCAGGGGTACACGGACAGCAGTGGTGTGGTCAGTGGAGGCCTAGTGGAAGGAGTGACCGCAGACAGGCATCGAAGGCCTAAAATAATAACACATGGCTGTAGGCAATTTTAAATTGGTTCCAGGGGTACACGGACAGCAGTGGTGTGGTCAGTGGAGGCCTAGTGGAAGGAGTGACCGCAGACAGGCATCGAAGGCCTAAAATAATAACACATGGCTGTAGGCAATTTTAAATTGGTTCCAGGGGTACACGGACAGCAGTGACCTGGTCAGTGTAGTAGTAGTTGAAAGAATGGACCGCAGACAGGCATCGAAGGCCTAAAATAAAAAAATTGGGCTGGCTGTAGGCAATTTTAAATTGGTTCCAGGGGTACACGGGCAGCAGTGACCTGGTCAGTGTAGTAGTAGTTGAAAGAATGGACCGCAGACAGGCTTAGAAGGCCTAACATAACAAACTTGGGCTGGCTGTAGGCACTTTTAAATTGGTTCCAGGGGTACACGGGCAGCAGTGGTCTGGTCAGTGGAAGTCTAGTGGAAGGAGTGACCGCAGACAGGCTTCCAAGGCCTAACATAACAAACTTGGGCTGGCTGTAGGCACTTTTAAATTGGTTCCAGGGGTACACGGGCAGCAGTGGTCTGGTCAGTGGAAGTCTAGTGGAAGGAGTGACCGCAGACAGGCTTCCAAGGCCTAACATAACAAACTTGGGCTGGCTGTAGGCACTTTTAAATTGGTTCCAGGGGTACACGGGCAGCAGTGGTCTGGTCAGTGGAAGTCTAGTGGAAGGAGTGACCGCAGACAGGCTTCCAAGGCCTAACATAACAAACTTGGGCTGGCTGTAGGCACTTTTAAATTGGTTCCAGGGGTACACGGGCAGCAGTGGTCTGGTCAGTGGAAGTCTAGTGGAAGGAGTGACCGCAGACAGGCTTCCAAGGCCTAACATAACAAACTTGGGCTGGCTGTAGGCACTTTTAAATTGGTTCCAGGGGTACACGGGCAGCAGTGGTCTGGTCAGTGGAAGTCTAGTGGAAGGAGTGACCGCAGACAGGCTTCCAAGGCCTAACATAACAAACTTGGGCTGGCTGTAGGCACTTTTAAATTGGTTCCAGGGGTACACGGGCAGCAGTGGTCTGGTCAGTGGAAGTCTAGTGGAAGGAGTGACCGCAGACAGGCTTCGAAGGCCTAACATAACAAAATTGGGCTGGCTGTAGGCACTTTAAATTGGTTCCAGGGGTACATGGGCAGCAGTGTATGGTCAGTGGAAGTCTAGTGGAAGGAGTGACGGCAGACAGTCTTCGAAGGCCTAACATAACAAAATTGGGCTGACTGTAGGCACTTTTAAATTGGTTCCAGGGTAACACGGCCAGCAGTGGCCTGGTCAGTGTAGTAGTTGTAGAAAGAAGGGACCGCAGACAGGCTTCGAAGGCCTAACATAACAAAAATGTCAAAACAATGGTATTGTCAGTGCCAGGCATTGAAGGATGTCAGCGGCTAGACTACACATTGGTGAAGCTGTGAGAGATAATTTTGCTAGTGGTAGAGCACTGTTTGAGCTGGGGGGGGGAACTGTCTTGTGGCCGGCGGTACAGGCACAGGGCCCCTCATATTACAACGGTGTGTCTGACGTTGGGTGCGCACCACCACCGCCAGAGACACTTTATTGTACTATGAGGGACCCAGTGGCAGTGCCGTCGACCAAAAGCGGCCACACCCACCTCTTCAGACAAACAGCACTCTCAAGGGTCCAAGCGCAAAGTGGCGATAGCACGGCCCCGTGTGGGGAGTTTGGCCATTTCGTGAGGTGGAAACATGTCGTATGCTGGACAATCAGGTGAAGAAAATTACGAGATTGGAAAAGTCATTCAGAATAGTCCACAGGCAAGACCATTTCATAGGAAAGCTAGGTGTCAGCCGGGCAGGGTGGGGCAAAAGATTTTGAAATCCAGTTGTGGTTCATTTTAATGAAGGTTAGATCATCTACATTTTGGGTAGCCAGACGAGTCCTTTTTTCTGTTAGTATTGAACCTGCAGCACTGAATACTCTTTCTGATAGGACACTAGCTGCCGGGCAAGCAAGCTCCTGCAATGCATATTCTGCCAATTCTGGCCAGGTGTCTAATTTGGATGCCCAGTAATCAAATGGGAATGACGGTTGAGGGAGAACGTCGATAAGGGATGAAAAATAGTTTGTAACCATACTGGACAAATGTTGTCTCCTGTCACTTTGAATTGATGCTGCAGTACCTGTCCTGTCTGCGGTCATAGAAAAATCACTCCACAACCTGGTCAGAAAACCCCTCTGTCCAACGCCACTTCTGATTTCTGCCCCTCTAACACCTCTGGTCTGCTGGCCCCTGGAGCTCGTGTGAGAACGATCACGGGCGCTGTGTGCAGGGAATGCCAGAAGCAAACGGTCAACAAGAGTTGATTGTTTTGTTGCTAATATTAGTTCCAAGTTCTCATGTGGCATAATATTTTGCAATTTGCCTTTATAGCGAGGATCAAGGAGGCAGGCCAACCAGTAATCGTCATCGTTCATCATTTTTGTAATGCGTGTGTCCCTTTTGAGGATACGCAAGGCATAATCCGCCATGTGGGCCAAAGTTCCCGTTGTCAAATCTGCGGTTGTGCTTGGTTGAGGGGCAGTTGCAGGCAAATCTACGTCACTTGTGTCCCTCAAAAAACCAGAACCCGGCCTTGCCACGCCACCAATTTCCCGTGCCCCCGGGAAAGCTTCCTCATTAAAAATATACTCATCCCCATCATCCTCCTCATCCTCCACCTCCTCTTCGCCCGGTACCTCGTCATGTACACTGCCCTGACCAGACAATCGCTGACTGTCATCAAGGCTTTCCTCTTCCTCTGGTGCAGACGCCTGATCCTTTATGTGCGTCAAACTTTGCATCAGCAGACGCATTAGGGGGATGCTCATGCTTATTATGGCGTTGTCTGCACTAACCAGCCGTGTGCATTCCTCAAAACACTGAAGGACTTGACACATGTCTTGAATCTTCGACCACTGCACACCTGACAACTCCATGTCTGCCATCCTACTGCCTGCCCGTGTATGTGTATCCTCCCACAAAAACATAACAGCCCGCCTCTGTTCGCACAGTCTCTGAAGCATGTGCAGTGTTGAGTTCCACCTTGTTGCAACGTCTATGATTAGGCGATGCTGGGGAAGGTTCAAAGAACGCTGATAGGTCTGCATACGGCTGGAGTGTACAGGCGAACGGCGGATATGTGCGCAAAGTCCACGCACTTTGAGGAGCAGGTCGGATAACCCCGGATAACTTTTCAGGAAGCACTGCACCACCAGGTTTAAGGTGTGAGCCAGGCAAGGAATGTGTTTCAGTTGGGAAAGGGAGATGGCAGCCATGAAATTCCTTCCGTTATCACTCACTACCTTGCCTGCCTCAAGATCTACAGTGCCCAGCCACGACTGCGTTTCTTGCTGCAAGAACTCGGACAGAACTTCCGCGGTGTGTCTATTGTCGCCCAAACACTTCATAGCCAATACAGCCTGCTGACGTATGCCAGTAGCTGCCCCATAATGGGAGACCTGGTGTGCAACAGTGGCAGGTGCGGATGGAGTGTTTGTGCGACTGCGGTCTGTGGACGAGCTCTTGCTTCTGCAGGAGGACGAGGAGGAGGAGGAGGAGGGGGTGCGAACGGCTACAGACAACTGTTTACTAGACCGTGGGCTAGGCAGAACTGTCCCAAACTTGCTGTCCCCTGTGGACCCTGAATCCACCACATTTACCCAGTGTGCCGTGATGGACACGTAACGTCCCTGGCCATGCCTACTGGTCCATGCATCTGTTGTCAGGTGCACCTTTGTGCTCACAGATTGCCTGAGTGCATGGACGATGCGCTCTTTAACATGCTGGTGGAGGGCTGGGATGGCTTTTCTGGAAAAAAAGTGTCGACTGGGTAGCTCGTAGCGTGGTACAGCGTAGTCCATCAGGTCTTTGAAAGCTTCGCTTTCAACTAACCGGTAGGGCATCATCTCTAACGAGATTAGTCTAGCTATGTGGGCGTTCAAACCCTGTGTACGCGGATGCGAGGCTAAGTATTTCCTTTTTCTAACCATAGTCTCATGTAGGGTGAGCTGGACTGGAGAGCTGGAGATCGTGGAACTAGCGGGGGTGCCGGTGGACATGGCAGACTGAGAGACGGTGGGAGATGGTATTGTTGCCGCCGGTGCCCTAGATGCAGTGTTTCCTACTACGAAACTGGTGATTCCCTGACCCTGACTGCTTTGGCCTGGCAAAGATACCTGCACAGATACAGCAGGTGGTGCGCTAAATGGTGGTCCTACACTGCCGGAAGGGATGTTGCGTTGATGACTAGCTTCATTGGCCGAGGGTGCAACAACCTTAAGGGACGTTTGGTAGTTAGTCCAAGCTTTCAAATGCATGGTGGTTAAATGTCTATGCATGCAACTAGTATTGAGACTTTTCAGATTCTGACCTCTGCTTAAGGAAGTAGAACATTTTTGACAGATGACTTTGCGCTGATCAATTGGATGTTGTTTAAAAAAATGCCAGACTGCACTCTTTCTAGCATCGGATACCTTTTCAGGCATTGCAGACTGAGCTTTAACCGGATGGCCACGCTGTCCTCCACCAGGTTTTGGCTTTGCCACGCGTTTTGGGCAAGATACGGGCCCGGCAGATGGAACCTGTGGCGATGTTGATGCCTGCTGCGGCCCCTCCTCCTCCTCTGCTTCAGAACTGCTGCCGCCTGCACCCTGTTCCCCCAATGGCTGCCAATCGGGGTCAAGAACTGGGTCATCTAATAACTCTTCTTGTACCTCCTGCGCAACTTCGTCTGTGTCACCGTGTCGTTCGGTGGTATAGCGTTCGTGATGGGGCAACATAGTCTCATCAGGGTCTGATTCTTGATCAGCACCCTGCGAGGGCAATGTTGTGGTCTGAGTCAAAGGACCAGCATAGTAGTCTGGCTGTGGCTGTGCGTCAGTGCACTCCATGTCAGATTCAATTTGTAATGGGCATGGACTGTTAACTGCTTCACTTTCTAAGCCAGGGACGGTATGTGTAAAGAGCTCCATGGAGTAACCCGTTGTGTCGCCTGCTGCATTCTTCTCTGTTGTTGTTTTTGCTGAAGAGGACAAGGAAGTGACTTGTCCCTGACCGTGAACATCCACTAACGACGCGCTGCTTTTACTTTTACCAGTTTCACGAGATGAGGCAAAAGAGCTAGAGGCTGAGTCAGCAAGATAAGCCAAAACTTGCTCTTGCTGCTCCGGCTTTAAAAGCGGTTTTCCTAATCCCAGAAAAGGGAGCGTTCGAGGCCTTGTGTAGCCGGACGACGAACCTGGCTCCACAGCTCCAGACTTAGGTGCAATATTTTTTCCCCCACGACCACCTGATGCTCCACCACTACCACTACCCTCATTACCAGCTGACAATGAACGCCCCCGGCCACGACCTCTTCCACTAGACTTCCTCATTGTTTTAAAAACGTAACCAAACTAACGTTATTTGTTGCAGTCACACAACTTACACGGTGAGCTATAACTTCAGTATGATTTAGCTACCCCTTTACAGGTTGGTGAGACCACAGCGAAAATCAGGCCCAATGTTACACACTCTTTTTTTGGTGGCTGCAAATTAGAGAGATGCCCCACACGCAGGACTGTCACTGAAGCACAAATGTTAATATTAATGTCACACTATTATTTTTTTTTTATTTTTATTTTTTTCAGGAACACTTTAGAAACCCCCCAAAAAAAAAAAAATAGATTTTTGCAGGGAGAATTTAGAAAACAAATGTAACAAACTATATGCTTTCTATGGGCCACTGAGTGAGAGATGACGCACACAGGAATCAGGAGTGGCACACAAGCCCAGAGGCCAATATTTTTCTACCAATGATTGATGGAGTTATTTTCTCTGGTAGATTTTGGAACCCAAATCAAGGAAAAAAAATGTAGGCTTTCTATGGACCACAATTGGAGAGAGAGAGAGAGAGAGATGGCACACCCAGGAGTCAAGACTGGCACACAAGCAGAAAGGCCAATATTAATCTCCCACTGTTTTTTTTTTTTTTTTTTTTTTTTTCAGGGAGACTTTAGAAAAAAAAATAATAAAAAAAATATGATTTTATCAGGAAGAATTTAGAAACCAAATAAAATAAAATGATTTTTTCAGGGAGAATTTATAAAACAAATAAAAACAAAAATAGGCGTTCTATGGCCCACTGACTGAGAGATGACGCACACAGGAGTCAGGAGTGGCACACAAACCCAGAGGCCAATATTTTTCTACCAATGATTGATGTAGTTATTTTCTCTGGTAGATTTTAGAACCCAAATCAAGGAAAAAAAATATAGGCTTTCTATGGACCACAATTGGAGAGAGAGAGAGAGAGAGAGAGAGAGAGAGAGAGAGAGAGAGAGAGATGGCACACCCAGGAGTCAAGACTGGCACACAAGCAGAAAGGCCAATATTAATCTCCCACTGTTTTTATTGGTTGTTTTTTTTTTTTTTTTTTTCAGGGAGACTTTAGAAAAAAAAATAATAAAAAAAATATGATTTCATCAGGAAGAATTTAGAAACCAAATAAAATAAAATGATTTTTTCAGGGAGAATTTATAAAACAAATAAAACCAAAAATAGGCGTTCTATGGCCCACTGACTGAGAGATGACGCACCCAGGAGTCAAGACTGGCACACAAGCAGAAAGGCCAATATTAATCTCCCACTGTTTTTTTTGGTTGTTTTTTTTTTTTTTTTTTCAGGGAGACTTTAGAAAAAAAAATAATAAAAAAAATATGATTTTATCAGGAAGAATTTAGAAACCAAATAAAATAAAATGATTTTTTCAGGGAGAATTTATAAAACAAATAAAACCAAAAATAGGCGTTCTATGGCCCACTGACTGAGAGATGACGCACCCAGGAGTCAAGACTGGCACACAAGCAGAAAGGCCAATATTAATCTCCCACTGTTTTTTTTTTTTTTTTTCAGGGAGACTTTAGAAAAAAAAATAATAAAAAAAATATGATTTTATCAGGAAGAATTTAGAAACCAAATAAAATAAAATGATTTTTTCAGGGAGAATTTAGAAAACAAATAAAACCAAAAATAGGCGTTCTATGGCCCACTGACTGAGAGATGACGCACACAGGAGTCAGGAGTGGCACACAAACCCAGAGGCCAATATTTTTCTACCAATGATTGATGTAGTTATTTTCTCTGGTAGATTTTAGAACCCAAATCAAGGAAAAAAAATATAGGCTTTCTATGGACCACAATTGGAGAGAGAGAGAGAGAGAGAGAGAGAGAGAGAGAGAGATGGCACACCCAGGAGTCAAGACTGGCACACAAGCAGAAAGGCCAATATTAATCTCCCACTGTTTTTTTGGTTGTTTTTTTTTTTTTTTTTTCAGGGAGACTTTAGAAATAAAAATAATAAAAAAAATATGATTTTATCAGGAAGAATTTAGAAACCAAATAAAATAAAATGATTTTTTCAGGGAGAATTTAGAAAACAAATAAAACCAAAAATATGCGTTCTATGGCCCACTGACTGAGAGAGAGAGAGAGATGGAACGCTTAGTACTGGCACACAAGCCCAAAGGGCAATATTAATCTCCCTTTTTTTTTCCAGGGAGAATTTCTGAAACCCAAAAAAAAAATAAAATAGGCTTTCTATGGCCCACTATTTGTGAGAGAGATGGGACGCTCAGGACTGGCACAGATGGCACGCTCAGGACTGGCACAGAAGCCCAGAGGCCAATATTAATCTCCCTTTTTTTCTGGGAGAATTTATAAAACCAAAAAAATATTTAAATAGGCTTTCTATGGCCCACTGTTTGTGAGAGAGATGGCACGCTCAGGACTGGCACAGATGGCACGCTCACAACTGGCACACAAGCCCAGAGGCCAATATTAATCTCCCTTTTTTCAGGGAGAATTTCTAAAACCCAAAAAAAAAATAAAATAGGCTTTCTATGGCCCACTATTTGTGAGAGAGATGGGACGCTCAGGACTGGCACAGATGGCACGCTCAGGACTGGCACAGAAGCCCAGAGGCCAATATTAATCTCCCTTTTTTTCTGGGAGAATTTATAAAACCAAAAAAATATTTAAATAGGCTTTCTATGGCCCACTATTTGTGAGAGAGATGGCACGCTCAGGACTGGCACAGATGGCACGCTCACAACTGGCACACAAGCCCAGAGGCCAATATTAATCTCCCTTTTTTCAGGGAAAATTGATAAAACAACAAAAAAAATTAAATAGGCTTTCTATGGCCCACTATTTGTGAGAGAGATGGCACGCTCAGGGCTGGCTGGCACAGATGGCACGCTCAGGACTGGCACACAAGCCCAGAGGCCAATATTAATCTCCCTTTTTTTCTGGGAGAATTTATAAAACCAAAAAAATATTTAAATAGGCTTTCTATGGCCCACTATTTGTGAGAGAGATGGCACGCTCAGGACTGGCACAGATGGCACGCTCACAACTGGCACACAAGCCCAGAGGCCAATATTAATCTCCCTTTTTTCAGGGAAAATTTATAAAACAAAAAAAAAAATTAAATAGGCTTTCTATGGCCCACTATTTGTGAGAGAGATGGCACGCTCAGGGCTGGCACAGATGGCACGCTCAGGACTGGCACACAAGCCCAGAGGCCAATATTAATCTCCCTTTTTTTCAGGGAGAATTTATAAAACCAAAAAAAAAAATAAATAGGCTTTCTATGGCCCACTATTTGTGAGAGAGATGGCACACTCAGGACTGGCACACAAGCCCAAAGGCCAATATTAATCTCCCACTGTATTTTTATCAGGGAGAATTTATACACCCCACAAAAAAAAATACAGAAAAATGAAAAGGCTTTCTATGGCCCACTATGTGAGAGAGATGGCACACACAGGGATGGCACTCTAGCAGAAATGCCAAATTGCCAATCTTAATCTCCCACCAAAAAAAAAAAAAACAGGGAATGTCCTACAATTACTATCTCCCTGCCTGCAGTAATCTCAGCCAGGTATGGCAGGCAGCTACTATCTCCCTGCCTGCAGTAATCTCAGCCAGGTATGGCAGGCAGCAATAAGGAGTGGACTGATGCACAAATGAAATAAAAAGTGTGGACAAACAAAAAAGATAGCTGTGCAGAAAGGAAGGAACAAGAGGATTTGTGCTTTGAAAAAAGCAGTTGGTTTGCACAGCGGCGTACACACAGCAATGCAGCTATCAGGGAGCCTTCTAGGGCAGCCCAATGAGCTACAGCGCTGAGGGGAAAAAAAAAAAAAAAAAAACTTCCACTGTCCCTGCACACCGAGGGTGGTGTTGGACAGTGCAAATCGCTGCAGCACAAGCGGTTTTGTGGTTAATGGACCCTGCCTAACGCTATCCCTGCTTCTGACAAAGCGGCAGCAACCTCTCCCTAAGCTCAGATCAGCAGCAGTAAGATGGCGGTCGGCGGGAACGCCTCTTTATAGCCCCTGTGACGTCGCAGACAGCAAGCCAATCACTGCAATGCCCTTCTCTAAGATGGTGGGGACCAGGACCTATGTCATCACGCTGCCCACACTCTGCGTTTACCTTCATTGGCTGAGAAATGGCGCTTTTCGCGTCATTGAAACGCGACTTTGGCGCGAAAGTCGCGTACCGCATGGCCGACCCCGCACAGGGGTCGGATCGGGTTTCATGAAACCCCGACTTAGCCAAAAGTCGGCGACTTTTGAAAATGTTCGACCCGTTTCGCTCAACCCTATTAACAACTACTTAACGAGAGCCTGAAGATGGAAGATCAGGTCAGGAAACCAGGAGAACAGCAAGGAGCGGCAGACACCGTTAGTAGGCCCCAACCAAACTAGTAGGCCAAATGCACTGTAATATTAACAACTACTTAACGAGAGCCTGAAGATCGAAGATCAGGACAGGAAACCAGGAGAACAGCAAGGAGCGGCTGACACCATTAGTAGGCCCCAACCCAACTAGTAGCCCCACTGCAGTTTTAAAATTCCGATAGGCTGAAAACCTGATAATTGCAGGTCATTTTTTTTTAAGAGGACAGCTGTATTGAGTGGCACAGACAGACACTGCTAGTAGGCCTTACACCACAAAGTTGGCTCGATGCAGGTTTAAAAAAGGTTACATGGGTACACGGTCAGCATTGGTGTGGTCAGTGGAGGACAATTGGAAGGAGGGACCGCAGACAGACTTAGTAGGCCTAAAATAAAAAAAAGTAGGCTCTATGCACTTTTAATTAGGTTCCAGGGGTACACAGGCAGCATTGGTGTGGTCAGCGGAGGACTATTGGAAGGAAAGGAAGCATGTGCAGTGTGGAATTCCACCTTGTTGCAACTTCGATGATTAGGCGATGCTGGGGAAGGTTAAAAGATCGCTGATGGTTCTGCATACGGCTGGAGTGTACGGGCGAACGGCGGATGTGCGAGCAAAGTCTGCACACCTTCAGGAGCAGGTCCGGTAACCCCGGATAACTTTCCAGGAAGCACGGCACCACCAGGTTTAAGGTGTGAGCCAGGCAAGGAATGTGTTTCAGTTGTGAAAGGGCTATGGCAGCCATAAAATTCCTTCCGTTATCAATCACTACCTTGCCTGCCTCAAGATGTACACTGCCCAGCCATGACTGAGTTTCTTGCTGGAAGATCTCGGACAGAACTTCTGCGGTGTGTCTGTTGTCGCCCAAACACTTCATTGCCAATACAGCCTGCTGACGCTTGCCACTAGCTGTTCCATAATGGGACACTTCGTGTGCAACAGTGGCAGCTGCGGATGGAGTGGTCATGCGACTGCAGTCTGTGGACAAGCTCTCGCTTCTGCTGAAGGATGAGGAGGAGGAGGGGGGAATGCCTACAGCCAACTGTATCCTAGACCGTGGGCTAGGCAGAACTGTCCCAATATTGCTGTCCCCTGTGGACCCTGCATCCACCACATTAACCCAGTGTGCTGTGATGGACACGTAACGCCCCTGGCCATGCCTACTGGTCCATGCATCTGTTGTCAGGTGCACCTTTCTACTCACAGATTGCCTGAGTGCATGGGCAATGCGGTCTTTTACATGCTGGTGGAGGGCTGGGATGGCTTTTCTTGAAAAGAAGTGTCAACTGGGTAGCTCATAGCGTGGTACAGAGTAGTCCATCATGGCTTTGAAAGCTTTGCTTTCAACTAACCGGTAGGGCATCATCTCTAACGAGATTAGTCTAGCAATGTGGGCGTTCAAACCCTGTGTACGCGGATGAGAGGATGAGTACTTCCTTTTCCTAACGAGAGTCTCTTGTAGGGTGAGCTGGACTGGAGAGCTGCATATGGTGGAACTAGCGGGGGTGCCTGTGGACATGGCAGACAGAGAGAGGGTTGGTGATTGTATTCTTGCTGTTGGCCTATATACAGAGTTTCCTACCAAGAACCTGGTGATTCCCTGACTTCTTTGGCCTTGCGATGAAACCTCCACATTTGCTGCAGGTGGTGTGGTAAACGGTGGGCTTACAGTGAGGGAAGGGATGTAGCGTTGCTGACTAGCTTCATTGTGAGAGGGTGCAACAACGTTAAGGGACTTTTGGTAGTTAGTCCAGGCTTGCAAGTGCATGGTGGTTAAATGTCTACGCATGCAACTTGTATTTAGATTTTTAACATTCTGACCTCTGTTGAAGGTCCTTGAGCATTTCTTACAGATGACTTTGCACTGATCATTTGGATCTTGGTTAAAAAAATGCCAGACTGCACTCTTCCTACTATCGGATACCTTTTCAGGCATTGCACACTGAGCTACTTTAACCAGATGACCACGCTGTCCTACAACTGTTTTTGGTTTTGCCACATGTTTTTGGCCAGATACGGGCCTGCCAGATGGAACCTGTTGCGATGTTGATGCCTGCTGCGGCTCCTTCTCCGTTTCAGAGCTACTGCCCCCTGCACCCCAATGGCTGCCAATCGGGGTCAACAACTGGGTCATCTATGACCTCCTCTTCTATGTCCTGTGCACCTTCCTCTGTGTCACCGTGTAAGCCGGTGCTATAGCGTTCGTGACGGGGCTCCATAGTCTCATCTGGGTCAGATTCTGGATCAGTACACTGCGAGGGCAATGTTGTGATCTGAGTCAAAGGAACAGCATAATAATCTGGCTGTGGCTGTGCATCTGTGCACTCCATGTCCGATTCATGTTGTAATGGGCATGGCCTGTTAACAATTTCCCTTTCTAACACAGGAACGGTATGTGTAAAGAGCTCCATGGAGTAACCCATTGTGTCGCCTGACGCATCCTTCTCTGTTGTTCTGGATGAAGAACGCAAGGAAGCGACTTGTCCCTGACCGAGAACATCCACTGACGATGCGCTGCTTTTACATTTTGCACTTTCCGAAGAGGAGGCAAAAGAGCTAGAGGCAGAGTCAGCAAGGAAAGCCAAAACTTGTTCCTGCTGCTCCGGCTTTAGAAGCGGTTTTCCTACTCTCAGAAAAGGGAGCGTTCGAGGCCTTGTGTAGTCAGATGATGACGGTGGCTGAACAACTCGAGACTTAGGTGCTATATTGCTTTTCCCACGACCATCTGATGCTCCACCACCACTACCATCATTACCAGCTGGCAATGACCGCCCACAGCCACGACCTCTTCCACCAGACTTCCTCATTCTTGGAAATATGCAACCAAACTAACAAACGGTATTTAGTACTGTAAAACCAGTTACAAGGTGGACGCAAAATTGTTGTGAATCTCCCTTTATAGGTGTGTGAGACTGCAGCGAAAATCAGGCCCACTGTATTACAGTACACAGTTTCAGTGGCAGACAGTGACTGACAGATATGCCACTAACAGGACTGACGCAGATGCACACACTGAAAATAAAATTATCCCCTTCTTTTTTTTATATGGAAGACTAGTGAATAAATATGGCCCACTGAATTACAGTATATTTTCTGTGGCAGAAAATGACTGACAGACACCACAGACTGGACTGGCACAGATGCGCAGATTTGCCAATATTATTCTCCCCTTTTTGTTTTTATATGGAAGACTAGTGAATAAATCTGGCCCACTGTTTTACCGTATAGTTTCTGTGGCAGAGAATGACTGACAGACAGATACCACAGACTGGACTGGCACAGATGCACAGATTTGCCAATATTAATCTCCCCTTCTTTTTTTATGGGAGACTAGTGAATATATCTGGCCCACTGTTTTACAGTATTGTTTCTGTGGCAGAACATGACTGACAGATACCACAGACTGGACTGGCACAGATGCACAGATTTGCCAATATTAATCTCCCCTTCTTTTTTTATGGGAGACTAGTGAATATATCTGGCCCACTGTTTTACAGTATTGTTTCTGTGGCAGAACATGACTGACAGATAACACAGACTGGACTGGCACAGATGCACAGATTTGCCAATATTATTCTCCCCTTTTTGTTTTTATATGGAAGACTAGTGAATAAATTTGGCCCACTGTTTTACAGTATTGTTTCTGTGGCAGAAAATGACTGACCGATACCACAGACTGGACTGGCACAGATGCACAGATTTGCCAATATTAATCTCACCTTTTTGTTTTTATATGGAAGACTAGTGAATAAATCTTGCCCATTGTTTTACAGTATAGTTTCTGTGGCAGAAAATGACTGACAGATACAACAGACTGGACTGGCACAGATGCACTGATTGGCAATATAAATCTCCATTTTTAGGTGTGGGACAGTGCAGAAAAATACAGGCCCACTGTTTCACACTACACAGTTTCAGGGGCAGAAAGTGGCTTGAAGATATATTAAAAAAAAAAAGGGAATGTACTACAATTACTATCTCCCTACAGTAATCTCAGAAAAGTAGGCAGCAATAAAAAGGACTGCTGCACACAAAAGTGTGGACAAACAAACCAGATAGCTGTGCAGAAAGGAAGGAGCAACAGAATTTGTGCTTTGAAAAAAGCAGTTGGTTTGCACAGCGGCGTACACACAGCAATACAGCTATCAGGGAGCCTTATAAGGCAGCCAAACAAGCTACAGAACTGATGCACAGAAATCTAGCCTCCACTGTCCCTGCAAGGAAAAGGTGGTGTTGGACAGTGGAAATCGCCACAGCACAAGCGGTTTGGGGGTTTATATTCCCTGCCTAACGCTATCCCTGCTTCTGACGAAGCGGCAGCAACCTCTCCCTATGCTCAGATCAGTAGCAGTAAGATGGCGGTCGGCGTGCATGCCCCTTTATAGCCCCTGTGACGCCGCAGAAAGCAAGCCAATCACTGCCATGCCCTTCTCTAAGATGGTGGGGACCGAGAACTATGTCATCACGCTGCCCACACTCTGCGTCCTCCTTGATTGGTTGAGAAATGGCGCTGAAGGCGTCATATGAAATGCGACTTTGGCGTGAAGGTCGCATACCGCATGGCCGATCCCACGCAGGGATCGGATCGGGTTTCATGAAACCCGACTTTGCCAAAAGTCGGCGACTTATGAAAATGACCGATCCGTTTCGCTCAACCCTACTTATAACTTTTGCTTCTTTTTACAGGGTACATGAGCTTTAATGGATTAGGCGCAAAGGTGAATACTACTTACATTTTTTTATTTATAAATAATAAGTCAGTGTCTATTTCAAATAAAGGATTGTATTCTTGCTGTGTTTATTTTAAAACTTAGTTTGAGGCTAGTAATGGGGTGTCTTATAGACGTCTCTCTATTATTAACTCCTGGCCTTGATGTCATCTGACAATACAAAGCTGACATCCACACCACAAATATTACCCCTCTTGCCACAGCACCAGGGCAAGTTGGGAGCACGAGACTAAGTGCCAGATTTGGTATATCTTATAGATGCGCCATTTCTTGGGCGACTAAGGGCTGTTGTTGGTAGCCTGAGAGGCTTATCTCTGGCCCCTTCTCTGGCTATTAATATCAACCTACAGCTGTCTGTTTAGCCTTTGCTGGTTTGAATGTACAGGGGTGGTCTATATCATTTTTATCTGGGGTTTCCCGTAAATTCATAAGTAAAGTCTAAGTAAACAGCTGTGAGCTGTTATTAATAGTCTGGGAACCTTTTGGGATATTGTCACTTTTCTCAGATTATTAACATCAGCCTCCAGCTGTGAGCTTTCCCTCTGCTGGTTATGAAAGTAAGGGTACCGTCACACAGTGCAATTTTGATCGCTACGACGGCACGATTTGTGACGTTACATCGTCGCTTAATTATCGTTTCAAACATCGTAGACTGCGGTCACACTACACGATGCATGGCGCTGAAGCGATAAATTCATGACGTATTTGCGATGTAGAAGTCGTATGGGACAGTCGTAGGGTCGTGTCACACACGACGATTCTGAGCAAATTTTGCATAATCTGTGCGTGACGTTGTTCACTAGGGGCGTGTTGTGCTACTAGCTAGTGTGCTGATAGGCCAAAGGTTCTGTGCACACAATTGGTTGGAAAATTTGTCACCTGAGCGCTATTGTTCCCAATGCCACCTCACTGCTTTCAAAATTTCCTTTCTTCACTTCGTACTTGGACACTTGGTGGACCTGGACATTGGAATTTTCTACTTCGCTGAATATACCACGCTTTGCACCGCTGCTTCGAGGTATGTAAACCGCTTGGGCATGGTGGATGGAACGCTGTATGGACGGCATGAGTGCTTCGTTCCACCGCTGAAGCGAAGCGGATGGTACACTGTCGTGGCTGGAGGGCTACAATGTGGCAGATGGTACGCTGTTGTGACTGGTTGTGACTGGTGGGCTACAGCGTGGTAGATGGAACGCAGTTTGGTCGGCATGACCGCTTCGTTCCGCCGCTGAAGCGATGCGGATGGTACGCTGTTGTGACTGGTTGTGTCTGGTGAGCTAGAGCGTGGCAGATGGTACAATGTATGGTCACCATGAGCGCTTTGTGTGGCTGCTGTGGGGAAGCGGGCGGTAGTGGCCTATGGCACGGCAGATGGAAGAAGCGATGCGGATGGTACGCTGTTGTGACTGGTTGTGACTGGTCGTGACTGGTGGGCTACAGCGTGGTAGATGGAACGCAGTTTGGTCGGCATGACCGCTTCGTTCCGCCGCTGAAGCGATGCGGATGGTACGCTGTTGTGACTGGTTGTGTCTGGTGAGCTAGAGCGTGGCAGATGGTACAATGTATGGTCACCATGAGCGCTTTGTGTGGCTGCTGTGGGGAAGCGGGCGGTAGTGGCCTATGGCGCGGCAGATGGAAGAAGCGATGCGGATGGTACGCTGTTGTGACTGGTTGTGACTGGTCGTGACTGGTGGGCTACAGCGTGGTAGATGGAACGCAGTTTGGTCGGCATGACCGCTTCGTTCCGCCGCTGAAGCGATGCGGATGGTACGCTGTTGTGACTGGTGGGCTAGAGCGTGGTAGATGGAACGCTGTTTGGTCGGCATGACCGCTTCGTTCCGCCGCTGAAGCGATGCGGATGGTACGCTGTTGTGACTGGTTGTGTCTGGTGAGCTAGAGCGTGGCAGATGGTACAATGTATGGTCACCATGAGCGCTTTGTGTGGCTGCTGTAGGGAAGCGGGCGGTACACTGTTCTGGGTTATGGTGGCCTATGGCGTGGCAGATGGAAGAAACGATGGTAGGCATGAGCGCTTTGTGTGGCTGCTGTTGTTAAGCGTTTGGCACACTGGCAAAAGTATTGTTTAAAGGACTCTTTGTCAACCATGTAATTTTTTTTTATAATTATTTTTCAGATGTCAAATCGTGTGGAGTTCATCAGGGATTTCATCGAAATTTATCAGTCTTTTCCCTGCCTCTGGAAAATCAAATCTCCTGAGTATTGTAACAGGGAAAAGAGGAGGGAGGGTTACTTAAAGCTCATTGAGCTTTACAATCGTCATGCACCCGAAGAGGCAGCAAACGAAGCAGTTATTAAAAAGAAAATCCAGGCGCTCCGCACGGTGTGGAGGAAGGAGCTGAACAAGGTTCTTCAGACTACAAGGTCCGGAGCTTCCACTGAAGATGTTTATGTGCCAAAACTTTGGTATTTTGAACATCTTAATTTTCTGAGGGACCAAGAGGTGCCACGGACTTCCACGTGTCTTCGCTTGTTGCCACCTGTGGAACAAATAGTTTTGGAGAACCACGACGAGCAGGAGTCACAAGGGCAACAAGTAAGTAGCTCTTTGGACGAAAGTTCACCAATGTGTCCTATAATTACATAATTTTTCTCTGCATTTTATGTTTTATACTTCTGATTATCACATCAGTTTGAAGTTGTTACAAAAACATGTACACATAAGTAACCCTGTCGCAGTCAAGTATTATATGGGGAACGTAATATGTATGAAATGGCGATATATCTAAACCATACCATCTAAGCAATATAGAAAATAGTATCGCTTCAAGCTGCCGATGTACTCTTGTTGACACTATTTAGACTATAAAATATTTGTCAGGTTCCCCTAGCAGTCAGAACAGTGTAGTTCAAAGTATTAAATAAAAGGGAGGGTTAAAGAATATTACTAAGCTTAAAATATATTATAATCTTTTTTTTACCTACTACGAATATATAGTTTGGATGCGGTTATGGTGGTACAACTTTTTGTTGCCGGGTTCATAACTTGTTTTTTTTTTCCCCCCCAGGATGACAGTGCGCAGGAGAGTACACTGGACTGTTCACAGGACTGCACGACAACAGATTTAGTGGAGGCTGCACCTGCCAGGACTCAATCGAGGCAAGGTCCAAGAAAACGGAAAGCCACCTCTGACGCCTCGCATGAACTATTGAGCCTTGCAAAGAAGGTGTTGACAAGCAATGTTAGCCCTGCGTTGCAGGGGTTTGGACACTATGTGGTTGACAAACTGGCCAAAATGGACGACAACCAAAGAATACTAGCAGAGCGTCTGATTATGGAAGCAGTAAACAAGGGTACAGATGGCGATTTGGACAAGAACACTTGTTTGGTCTCTTCCCGGCCAATACAGCGGACAGAGCCATCAAATTACAATGGTTGGTCACAGTGTCAGACATCGATGCGACACAATGCTCACGTTTCCCACTTCGGCCAGCCACCCCCTAATAACTCCTACACGCCAATACCTTCACATATGGCTTCGCCCATCAGGCACCAAAGTTTTCAGCCGGAACAATCGTCGTATCATCATTTGTGATTTCCTAACTTCTTTTACATTCCTTTTTATTTTATTGTCTTGTTAAAATAATGTTTGAAATAAAAGCTTTTATTAGAAATTCTATCACTACTTTTTGATTGGTGTGTCTCGATCACAGCACTGTATGAGGGCAGAAATTAACGTAACAAACTAATGTAAACTTAACTAAAACAAAGAAAAATTGAATAAAAGTTTAAATAATTTTTTTTAATTTAACAACATAACATTTTTTTAACCATTAACACTATTTATTATTGTCCCCCCTACAACTGGTGGCACATGTCCTTTATCTTCTGCAACTCTACGATTGCCAGATTCTGCTGCTTGTGAATGTGCGCCAGAGTCTCGCACAGCTTTTCAATCCTGGCTTTTACATCCAGGATGGTCACACTGCCGGCTGCTGTTGGTGACAAAGCATAAAAACCTAACATTAATACCACAGTATTATCCTGATAGTGGGCTGTGATCACATCCCCATAATAGCGTACAGGATGAATGAAACATCTGAGGCGGCAGAAGGCTCTGAAACGGCCCTTGCTGTACAGGGTTACATAGAGAGAGGCAGTGAGTGACAATCTTTAACGTGTAGGGAAAACTTACGTGGCAAGACCTCGTCTGGGGACATATTCTCCGAAAGAGAGAAGCCCGGAAGAGCATCAGGGGGACAGTACTGCGGTGACTGGGATGCCTCGGGGTGGCGGCGCTGTTTCTTTGCCTCTTTTAATGGAAAAAAAGGTGCTGTCAGCATTCATAAATAAATAATTTTTTAGAAGAGGGAAGAGGGGACCTGCCACCAAATCCTCATCACATTATTGTGTGAACCTACTAGGTTGTTGTGCCGTTGACCCTGAGGGCGCACGGACATCGGAGGCGGGGTGGGAAGCCTCGTGGCTGCTGCGCTGTGTTTTTGCCTCTGTGAAGGAAAAAATAAAGTTCGGTCTTCAGATATGGCAACTGTGACTGCGGGGGTGGGGGGGGGAGTTGGAAGAGGGGACCTGCAACCAAATCAAAATCACATTATTGTGTGAACATACTAGGATCTGGAGGCACGGAGGGCAACTCTGGATCAGAGTCCGTGTCAAAGGCCCGGTACAGACGACGGCGGCGCTGTGTATTTGCCTCTGTGAAGGGAAAAAAATCAAATTTTTTAAACATAAATGGCAACAGTGACTGCAGGTGGGGGGGGGGGATCGAGGGGACCTGCCACCAAATCCTCATCACATTATTGAGTTAACCTACTAGGATCTGTTGTTGACCCGGAGGGCACTGGGACAGAAGAGGCCGTGTGGGAAGCCTCGTGGCTGCTGCGCTGTGTTTTTGCCTCTGTGAAGGAAAAAATAAAGTTTGGTCTTCAGATATGGCAACTGTGACTGCGGGGGAGGGGGGGTAGTTGGAAGAGGGGACCTGCAACCAAATCAAAATCACATTATTGTGGGAACATACTAGGATCTGGAGGCACGGAGGGCAACTCTGGATCTGAGTCCGTTTCAAAGGCCTGGTACAGACGACGGCGGCGCTGTGTCTTTGCCTCTGTGAAGGGAAAAAAATCAAATTTTTTAAACATAAATGGCAACAGTGACTGCAGGTGGGGGGGGGGGGGATCGAGGGGACCTGCCACCAAATCCTCATCACATTATTGAGTTAACCTACTAGGATCTGTTGTTGACCCGGAGGGCACTGGGACAGAAGAGGCCGTGTGGGAAGCCTCGTGGCTGCTGCGCTGTGTTTTTGCCTCTGTGAAGGAAAAAATAAAGTTTGGTCTTCAGATATGGCAACTGTGACTGCGGGGGTGGGTGGGGGGGTAGTTGGAAGAGGGGAACTGCAACCAAATCAAAATCACATTATTGTGGGAACATACTAGGATCTGGAGGCACGGAGGGCAACTCTGGATCTGAGTCCGTTTCAAAGGCCTGGTACAGACGACGGCGGCGCTGTGTCTTTGCCTCTGTGAAGGGAAAAAAATCAAATTTTTTAAACATAAATGGCAACAGTGACTGCAGGTGGGGGGGGGGATCGAGGGGACCTGCCACCAAATCCTCATCACATTATTGAGTTAACCTACTAGGATCTGTTGTTGACCCGGAGGGCACTGGGACAGAAGAGGCCGTGTGGGAAGCCTCGTGGCTGCTGCGCTGTGTTTTTGCCTCTGTGAAGGAAAAAATAAAGTTTGGTCTTCAGATATGGCAACTGTGACTGCGGGGGTGGGGGGGGGGTAGTTGGAAGAGGGGACCTGCAACCAAATCAAAATCACATTATTGTGGGAACATACTAGGATCTGGAGGCATGGAGGGCAACTCTGGATCTGAGTCCGTTTCAAAGGCCTGGTACAGACGACGGCGGCGCTGTGTCTTTGCCTCTGTGAAGGGAAAAAAATCAAATTTTTTAAACATAAATGGCAACAGTGACTGCAGGTGGGGGGGGGGGGATCGAGGGGACCTGCCACCAAATCCTCATCACATTATTGAGTTAACCTACTAGGATCTGTTGTTGACCCGGAGGGCACTGGGACAGAAGAGGCCGTGTGGGATGCCTTGTGGCGGCGGCGCTGTCTCTTGTCCTCTGTGAAGGAAAAAAAATCAAATTTTTTTAACATAAATGGCAACAGTGACTGCAGGTGGGGGGGGGGATCGAGGGGACCTGCCACCAAATCCTCATCACATTATTGTGTTAACCTACTAGGATCTGTTGTTGACCCGGAGGGCACTGGGACAGAAGAGGCCGTGTGGGATGCCTTGTGGCGGCGGCGCTGTCTCTTGTCCTCTGTGAAGGAAAAAAAATCAAATTTTTTTAACATAAATGGCAACAGTGACTGCAGGTGGGGGGGGGGGATCGAGGGGACCTGCCACCAAATCCTCATCACATTATTGTGTTAACCTACTAGGATCTGTTGTTGACCCGGAGGGCACTGGGACAGAAGAGGCCGTGTGGGATGCCTTGTGGCGGCGGCGCTGTCTCTTGTCCTCTGTGAAGTAAAAAAAAAAGTTCGGTCAGCAGAAAGCTGTGCCACATAGTGCTCTTCACCGTTCAAACTGCCCCATAGCTGTGCCACATAGTGGCTCTGCAACGTTCAAACTGCCCCATAGCTGTGCCACATAGTGGCTCTGCAACGTTCAAACTGCCCCATAGCTGTGCCACATAGTGGCTCTGCAACGTTCAAACTGCCCCATAGCTGTGCCACATAGTGGCTCTGCAACGTTCAAACTGCCCCATAGCTGTGGCACATAGTGGCTCTGCAACGTTCAAACTGCCCCATAGCTGTGCCACATAGTGGCTCTGCAACGTTCAAACTGTTCCCTAGGCTGTGGCACATAGTGGCTCTTCACCGTTCAAACTGTCCCATAGCTGTGCCACATAGTGGTTCTGCAACGTTCAAACTGTTCCCTAGGCTGTGGCACATAGTGGCTCTGCAACGTTCAAACTGTCCCATAGCTGTGCCACATACTTTTGGCTACCTGCGTACTGACCTCTGCGAATCTCCTGGCGAAGCTCCTGCAGGCGCTCAGGGCTTTTGGGCTTGAGATCGCCCCATTTTTTCACAATCTGGGCCTTGCTCCGAGTTATCCCAAACCGCTTCCTGAGGCCCTCAGACACCACACGGACAACTTCCTCCTTGTGCTGGTTGCGGTGCAGCACCATCCCTGTGGTTTCATACTGCATCCTATCCATTGTTCCAATAAGGAACTTGAGCTCTGGGATGCCCATAGGTGGACCACGGCGACTGGCAGCCATTATCACGATGTCAGGGGACAAAAACAAGCTAGGGCAGGCACGCAGGAACGCTGTAACGTCATCACGCCGTCATAGACCACGAGCGTACATTACGTGCCGCTCCGGCGTTATATAACGATCCTTCGAACGGCATTTACTATGCGCGTTCCTTTCGTAACGCTCAGTCGTCACAA
This sequence comes from Ranitomeya imitator, assembly GCF_032444005.1. Taxonomy (NCBI): domain Eukaryota; kingdom Metazoa; phylum Chordata; class Amphibia; order Anura; family Dendrobatidae; genus Ranitomeya; species Ranitomeya imitator. The sequence goes on along the minus strand of NC_091287.1, from coordinate 461,219,635 downwards.
ATGTGACGCTGTTCATAAACGGCAACGCTGTTGCGATGCCAATCGCGCGGCAGGACGGCGGTGTGCTGCTCCTCCTCTGGGCGTTGCTGTTCAGGGTCATTCCAGCTAAAATGGCGGCGAGAATGCGTTCTGCTCCTCTGGGGCAGCCAAAACTGCTTTTTTTTATTCGTCAGATGGATGCCATGGATTACGAGGGTCTGGAGAGCCGCCCTGCCCACCCACACATCCACAAGCGAGAAGTGCTTGGCCACATAACAAGAATGATGGAGAGGAGGTTTGGCGTCTGCCGCAGTCAGCTTCAGCTGCGTAAAAAATGGGCTGACCTCCGCTATAAAACGCCACAAATGTTTGCTGAGTTGCGTGCGGAGGCAAGGCGAGGCAAGTACTAGTATGTGGGGATGCAGGAGGGGGGGGGGGGTTTGGGAGGGAGGCTTGCGCTCATGGTTGCCAACGTGACCTCAAATGCATTAAAACACATGCCCCATTTTGGTAAAATTTAGTTATTTTCCAAGCAGAATATGCGTTGTCCGTGAGAAAACTTGTCGGGTTCCCTAATCTCAACCACCATCTTGAAATTATTAAGATGTCCATAATTTTTACTTTCTCAATTTCCCATAAATATTAACGGAGGAGGTTGGCCTAATGATGAAATAATAAGTTTTCCAAAGACAGGAAGACCATTGAACACCAGAGCCCACATACATGTCTGAGTATCGCACCCCTGTAAAGTGTGATCTCTATTTTATGTTTGAGTATATTGTAAGCTTTGATCTGCAGCACTCAACATTTGTGTGTAAACATTGTGATTCTTTACTTTAGGTGTAGAGAGACAGCGGCGGCAAGTCAGACCCACCATTGCCACCATTACCCCATCTTCAGGCACCAGTGGGAGCCCACAGTCCGGGACATCACGTAAGTTCACAATCATTTATTGCATTTTTTTTTTAACATCACACGGGACATAACAGGGTAGCTGAAATATTTGAAGACATTACAGACGCAGTAATGACCCAGCGGCCTACCACGCCTCCACCATCTGTTGCGACCCCAGTGAAGTGTGATATAAATTTTATGTTTCAGTATATTGTTAGCTTTGATCTGCAGCACTCTACATGTGTTTTTAAAGATTGCGTTTGTTAACTTTATGTGTAGAGAGACAGCGGCGGCAACAGGTACCTGCCATTGCCAGCAGCACCACAGCATCCACCACCAGCGGGAGCCCACAGTCCGTGACGTCACGTAAGTTAACAATCATTGATTACAGTTTTTCAACTGCATGCGGGACATAAGAGGGTAGTGGAAATATTTGAATACATTACAGATGCAGTAATGACCCAGCGGCCTACCACGCCACCACCAGACAGCAGACAGCCTCGCACCCCTACACCACCCTCAACACCTCCCTTTCGACACTCCTCTTCCTCCCCCGGGTCGGCGGCATTCTCCCCAGAAGCTAACATACGTAAGTGACCAAAACAGCGAGCGCTTCCCAACGGCGTGTTCCATAGTTAACCAGATCTGTTATTATTTCCTTTTAGCTGCTGCAGCTAGATCGCTGGGATGGGACATTAGCAGCTCTGGTTCTGGCAATGAGGAACCGGCGTCCCTTCTCCGTAAGTATCAAGATAATGCGAGTGGTTTTCTGCTGGATGTCACCATAGACAACTAAAACTGTAAAATGTAATAAAATTTACATCGCCCTGTGGTGCCAGACCAAATAGAAATTTACAACACAGAAAATTTGGTCCTGCCCCAGAGGTCGAGATGTATTTTCAGTGGAATCAACGTTGGTTCTCCAACCTCTTCTATCCACAGAACCGGCCACCGTAAGAGAGCTCCTGGCGAGACAATTGCGCCTGGAGCGGACAGCGGCGCTCCTGCAGCAGACAGCAGCGCTCCTCCAGGCTCAAGTAGAGCAGCAGGGCGTGACGCTGCGACACCTCTTGGGCCGGAGATAATTTTTTTTTTTGGGGGGGGGATATGTTATATTTTGTTGTAAAATAATTTAAAACCAAGAAAGTGTTACAAAAAAAACCAAAAATCTTCGCATTATTTCTTTAATGTTTACCAAGCTATAAGGGTTAACAGCACCATTTTATAGGCATCACATTTAAAGTTATTTAGAGAGGTTTATATGACAACAAAGCAAAAAAAAATTTTTTTTTATACGGCGCAATCCTGCCAGGGTACAGCTCCAGAACCATTAAAGTACTGACAGTATTTTTCGCGACAGTCCCTTGCATCGTCTGCCTGTCTGCCAGATCCAAGAGCTTGAAGAGCTGTAAAATTATCAGGTTGTGTACGCCATTCCCCGGGCACAATATCTCCGGTTCTTGCGTCCACTGCATCAATAAACGAAGGAGGAGAATAGGAGCTCGTATCATGACGTCTCAGGAAATTATGGAGCACACAGCATGCCAAAACCACAAAGTCTATAGCTGTGTGGAACACTCTAAACCGATTTGCCATAATCCGAAAGGCATTTTCAACCACACGACGGGCCCTCGACAACCGGTAATTAAAGATTCTGCGCTCCGGTGTGAGTGTTCTCTGTGCAAATGGCTTCAGCAAATGTGGATGAAGAGGGAAAGCTTCATCAGCGATGAAGACAAAATTTAGGTTTGCTTTTGTGTCTTCATTTAGTGGCAACAGCAGTTCATTGTTCCTCAAGCTTTCCCCAAATGAAGTGTGTTCAAAAACACCACCGTCGGAGACTCGACCATTCATGCCAACATCCACATCGACAAACTCATAGTTTGCATTGACAAGGGCCATGAGGATCACACTGAAATATCCTTTGTAGTTGAAAAAAAAGGATCCAGAGTTGGCTGGTTGCGTGATGCGCACATGCTTTCCATCTAATGCACCACCGCAGTTTGGAAACTGCCACAGCTCATCAAAATCGGAAGCAATCCTCTTCCAGTCATCGGCCGTCTTGGGAAACTGCAAGATGAGAAGGAAACATGTACTAATTAGGTCAAATATATTATGCACATATTATGTGGACATCCTACAGTGATTGAGGCGCAGTATGAATTAGTATAACAAAGTCAACAACCCAGAGTATGCAGGCAGCCATTTTTTCAGATGGCTTCGGTGACTCAGAGGGGGTGCTAAACAATATATCTAAATAATTTAATCAATAAAATTACGTTGGGAGCAGCAAATAAAAAAGGGTGGCGCAGGGTTGGAGCAGCACATATCAGAATGGAGCCGCAAAATGGTAGCAGCACATGTCAGAATGGAGGCGCAGGATCACAGCAGCACATGTCAGAATGGGGGCGCAGGATGGGAGCAGCACATGATAGGATGTAGAACATATACCTATAGAAATGCTCGCCATCAGGGCGTCGAACGGGTTCAATTGCTAGTATAACATATAGAGACATAACACAGCAGCCAAAAAAATATAGTAGTACCTCCATATAATGCCTTAAGCTCTGCACAATGGCCTCGCATGTCTCCGGAATCACAACGCTCAGGAAAGGTCTGGAAACAGCTGCGGAAAACTGCAAATCCTGAAGAGACCTTCCTGTTGCCAGGAAGCGCAGTGTTACCGCCAACCTTTCCTCCACGGGCACGGCTGCACGCATCGGCGTATCACACCTTTGTATGAGTGGCGTAACAGCAGACAGTATTATTTTGAAGGATTCCTCGGACATCCGAAGGTAGTTTCGGAAATCTTGAGGGTTATTGTCACGTAACTCTCTTATGAGACCCATGTGTGACAATGTGGATCTTTTCTGCAGCCAGCTCCGGGTCCACATGCGACGTTTTCGTTTAGGACATCTCTCCTCTTGGAGACATGCTGCCTCAAACACCAGGGCAGCAGCAACAACAGAACTCTCATCGGAAGTGAGCATAGTTCCTAAAAAGAAAACAAGCGTACAATAAATACACGTGCTTACAAAACAATGTTCTGACCATTGATCTAATAACTATATATGTTACCACTGGTATTAAATGGGGCAGTCAACCATCTCGATCTGTAAAAGGATTAATTAATTGGGCCACGCTACAGCTGTGTACCTGAGGTTCTCAGGCCTACCCTACTCAAAGGAACAATCAACCACACTCCAGCGTTTATCCCCGTTGAAGCGCAACATATGCTACGCTGTAGCGTTATACATACCTTTTGCGGTAAAAGTCTAGTAGTTAAAAGTCCAGGGAATCCAGCGAATTTAGTTCTGTTCACAGCACGTGCTACAGAGAGAAATGAATAGCGCGCTAGAGAGCTCCGGTTTTATCCGCTGGGAACAATAGTCTTTGTCGAATGAGCGCACAGTATTGTACCGCCCAATCAGCACACGGGAGGTGGAGAATTCAGCGCTCCTACGTAGCCAGCTCCTCCGCCCTTTACATCGTATACAATATCGTGCACACCTTTGTCACACCATGCGATCATGCCGCCACAGCGGGACACTGGACGACGAAAGAAAGTTTCAAACGATCTGCTACGACGTACGATTCACAGCGGGGTCCCTGATCGCAGGAGCGTGTCACACGCTGCGATATCGTACCTATATCGCTCGAACGTCACAAATCGTGCCGTCGTAGCGATCAAAATTGCACTGTGTGACGGTACCCTAACACGGGAGCCCACATAATTTTTTTTATTTGTTTAATTTACACAGAAAATGCACAGCGGGTACTGAATAAAGCTCCTATCATTGTTGCCTGATCGCACTGATCTCGGGGCACTTATCAACAGCGATAAGAGCCTGGGATCAGAGCATACTGTACTGTTTTCCCAGGAGCTGATACGTGTCACAAAGACAAACGGATGGCACATGAATGCAACACACAGACTCAGCAATTGGATACATGGATGTCACATGCTTACATATGGATGGCACTCAAACACAGACGATGGATCTCACCAGTACTGGTTTTTCCTGTGCAGGAATCACCAGGACTTTTAAAAGAGGCCTAATACCTACCTATACCTATACTCAATTGCTCATGTGATGTGACCTGTTTCATACCAGTAGTGCCATATTGTGTACTATTGATTCTATAGTGCATTGCATTTCAGCATTGACTATGAGCATAGATTCTTTTTTTTATCATGTGCATAGTTTTAATATTTTTGTGCAATGTGATCTCTACCGTAACAAAGTATATGAACTTTAATGTATTTCAAGTTAACCCTAAAAGAACAACTACACTACAGTTTAGCAAAGATATACAGCTTAATCAGGTATGAAGTGAAATCCCTTTAAACACCTTTCAGATGGGCACCATATGTTAAACCTACCGAGAAAGCAAAAAATTTGGTGAATTATTCAAGCAAGTAAAAAGACACCTTTCCTTAGACAGCTATGCATACTCACCATCAACCTTTATGTGGGAAAATGCGGGAAAATCTCTATGACAACTAAAATACAAACCAAGTTCCTTGGCTGTAAGTTATATAGCGTGAGACTCTGTATATTCTATGCACATCATAATAAACACACGGCATATACAGTGGTCTCATACCTACGAACTAGTCAATAATTCCACAACTCACAGCTACATTTTTGTTCTTGTTACTATACAAACCCCAACATTTACAAAATATTTAGGACTAGAAAGACATAATGATTTAAAATTATTCAGTTCTTATATGTAATTCACAACTATATTTATTTTCGAAACCATTGAAACACTGGATATTGAATCAATGTTGCTACATTACAAACTTATGATTCTTTTACTTAAAGAGGAATTGTCACTTGCTCAAAAAAGAGAGTTAAATAACTGATAAAAATCCCTTAGCTTATCTTATTCTTCTGCTGTTTTTCATTTTTGTGCTGCATCGCTTCTTTGCAGCATTAATCACATTTGTTGCTTTTGGAGGGCAGTATGTGAAATCTCTACTTGTAGTGCATTTAAGTGTTTCTTTGGAAGTTTCTCTGCCTCCTAAATGCTGTCAATCACAGCTCTGGCAGCTGAATTAGTAGAGCTGTAATTGACAGTATCTGTGAGTAAATTTGAGAAGGATTGAAAAAGTACACGTCCCAAAAGAAAACTTTGAAGTAACACCCAGTAGCACTACAAGCAGAGATTTCATATGCTGAGCTCCAAAAGCAACAAATGTGAATATCTCTGGAATGTAGCTGTCACGGTTCCACCCCTCAGTGTGTCTGGGATGCAGTTACTGATAGCTCGGCCATCCAATCTGGTACAGGGGCGTGATCTAGCTGTCAGTACTTTAATTGCCAGCTTGGCCATCCAATCTCTTACAGGGGCGTGCTGAGCTGTCAGTGTGTTGATTGACAGCTTGACTATCCAATCTGTGACTGGAAGGCGTCGGCTGTCTCCAAGTGTTCACTCACCCAGATGATTGCCATGCTACTTAACTGAGCTGCTTCTCCCAGACCTCTGCCAGACGCACATTCCACAAGTGAGGTTTGTTCTCCCTGTGCTTTGAGTTCTCTATGCTTGATTTGTTGTTGCCTGAACTTGGACTTCGTTCTGACCATCCGACTGTTTAACCTCTTCTGGTCTGATCCATTATCCTCCTGGTATTCTGACCTCGGAACATTACCTTACCATGATTTTGTCTCTTCCTTTTGTTTATGATGTACTCTCATGGCTTCTGACCTTGGACTCCTTGACTAGACTAACTCATGGCTTACAACTCAATGCAAAATTGGAACAAGTGGTAGAATCAGGGGAGATCGGTGATTATTATAAGGTATTTAACTCACTTTTTGAGTAAGTCACAGGTACTCTTTACTGTTTGAAAATAGTATTGCAGTAATCTGTCATAAACAAGGGGATTGCAATATTAATTGCTATAGTCCAAAAGCTATGTATAAAAGTAGAGAACACATATCGACATCGGTGCTGAGAATGCACCATGATTTTAACAGATATAAAATGCTTAAAAACACTAATATAATTGGAATTATTTGGGCCTCAATGTAAGTCTGTAAAGAACCTCTGTCCAACAACCAACTATCACCTGCTTTATAATGGCTTTCTCTTAAGGGGCAAAGGAGACTTTGTGCTTCCTCAATTACAGTGGCCAAGGTGCATCTCTGAGGTGGTGGTCAGAGGAGAACTGACTGAGAACTGCAACAACCTCTATGTAGAATATCTATCATTGGAATTTACAGGGCCTGCAAACTGAGACCCTCTGTCCCACAACCAACTACCACCTGCTTTATAATGACGTTCTCTAAAGGGGCAAAGGAGACTTTGGTCTTCCTCAGTTACAGTGGCCAAAGTGCATCTCTGAGGTGGTGGTCAGAGGAGAACTGGCTGAGAACTGCAACAACCTTCATGCTGAATATGTATCACTGGACTGTACAGGGCCTGGAAACTGGTGATATTGATTATACTTTATTTGTGTCTTTAAAAGAATCTGACAAGTCCCCCATGCCCTTCAACCCACCAGTATTTGTTCATATTTTGACTAGTCAATGGGGCATTTGTGTCCCCAGAGTAGTCATCCCTTTCAGCATGCTACTAGCATAATTTGCAAGAGTTGGAGTCAACTCAAGCTCTCTACTAATATTGCGTATGTGCATGGCTTTCTTCACCCACGTAATTGCATCTCTGAAGCTGAGTATAAGCTGGAAGTGAAGAAACCACATGAAGAATTTAGTAGAGGTAATGTTAAGAGTTCAAGCATGTTAGGTTTTGAAAAGATTTCATTTGCAGCTTATTGGATGTGGAAAAATGCTTTTTACATCTAGAATGATCATGATACAAGTTACAGTTGTGCTCAAAAGTTTACATAACCCGGCAGAATTTTTGCTTTCTTTGCCTATTTTCAGGGAATATGAATGATAACCACAAAACTTTTTTTCCATTCATGGTTATTGGTTGGGTGAAGCCATTTATTGTCAAACTTCTGTGTTTTCTCATTTTAAATCATAATGACAACCCAAAGCATCCAAATGACACTGATCAAAAGTTCACATACCCCATTTCTTAATACCGTGTATTGCCTCTTCTAACATCAATGACAGCATGAAGTCTTTTGTGGTAGTTGTGTATGAGGGTCTTTATTTTCTCAGATGATAAAGTTGCCCACTCTTCTTGGCAGAAAGCCTCCAGTTCCTGTAAATTTCTGGGCTGTCTAGCATGAACTGCGCGCTTGAGATCTCCCCATAGTGGCTCAATGATATTGAGGTCAGGAGACTGAGATGGCCACTCAAGAACCTACACTTTGTTCTGCTGTTGCCAATGACAGGTCGACTTGGCTTTACGTTTTGGGTCATTGTCACATTGGAACATCCAAGTACGTCCCATGCGCAGCTTCCAGGCTGATGATTGCAAATTTGCCTCCACTATTTGCTGTTAACGTGCTGCATTCATCTTTCTTTCAACTATGACCAAGTTTCCTGTGCCTTTGTAGCCCACACATCCCCAAAATGTCAGTGATCCACCTCCGTGCATTACAGTAGGAATGGTGTTCCTTTCATCATAGGCCTTGTTGACCTCTCTCCAAATGTAACATTTATGGTTGTGGCCAAAAAGTTCAACTGTGGTCTCATTACTCCAAATTACCTTGTTCCAGAAGTATTGAGGCTTGTCTCTGTGCTGTTTTGCATATTATAGGCAAGATACTTTGTGGCATTTGCGCAGTAATGGCTTTTTTCTGGCAACTCAACCATGCAGCCCATTTTTCTTCAAATGCCTCCTTATTATGTACCTTGAAACAGCCACACCGCTAGTTTTCAGAGAGTTCAGTATTTCGTATGATGTTATTTGTGGGTTTTTCTTTGCATCCCGAACAATTTTCCTGGCAGTTGTGGATGCAAAAATTTTTTGGGGTCTACCTGACCGTGGTTTTATTTTTTCAGAGCCTCTGATTTTCCATTTGTTAATTTCAGGTTAAATGCTTCTGATTGGCATTATCAATTCCTTGGATATCTTTTTGCATCCCTTTCATATTTTATACAGTTCAACTACTGTTTCCCATAGATCCATTGACAATTATTTTGCTTTCCGCATGACTCACAATCCAGAAACATCAGTGGCTTGTTGAAAGATGCAAGAGTCTGTCTGGATCCCAGAAACTCACTCAGCTTTTATGCACACCCACTGATTACAAGCAAACAGGTCACAGGTGAGGATGTTACCTTTTCTAGCCATTCAAACCCATTTGTGTCAAATTCTGTGCATGTTATCAGGCCAAAATCACCAGGGTATGTGGATTTTTGATCAGGGTCATTTGGATGTGTTAGGTTGTCATTATGATTTAAATAGAGAAAACACAGTAGTTTGGCAATAAATGGCTTCACTCAACCACTAACCGTGAGTGGAGAAAAAATTTTGGTGTTATCTTTCATATTCCCTGAAAAAAGCCAAGAAAGCAAAAATTCTGCCAGGTATGTAAACTTTTGAGCACAACTGTATGTCTGTGCCTTTAATATGACAAATGATTTGTTCTGTCTAATGCATTATATATTGTAGATGAAGGAAAAGGGTAAAAGCTAGTGTTGAGTAGGGTTGAGCGAAACGGGTCGAACATTTTCAAAAGTCGCCGACTTTTGGCTAAGTCGGGGTTTCATGAAACCCGATCCGACCCCTGTGCGGGGTCGGCCATGCGGTACGCGACTTTCGCGCCAAAGTCGCGTTTCAATGACGCGAAAAGCGCCATTTCTCAGCCAATGAAGGTAAACGCAGAGTGTGGGCAGCGTGATGACATAGGTCCTGGTCCCCACCATCTTAGAGAAGGGCATTGCAGTGATTGGCTTGCTGTCTGCGACGTCACAGGGGCTATAAAGAGGCGTTCCCGCCGACCGCCATCTTACTGCTGCTGATCTGAGCTTAGGGAGAGGTTGCTGCCGCTTTGTCAGAAGCAGGGATAGCGTTAGGCAGGGTCCATTAACCACAAAACCGCTTGTGCTGCAGCGATTTGCACTGTCCAACACCACCCTCGGTGTGCAGGGACAGTGGAAGTTTTTTTTTTTTTTTTTTTCCCCTCAGCGCTGTAGCTCATTGGGCTGCCCTAGAAGGCTCCCTGATAGCTGCATTGCTGTGTGTACGCCGCTGTGCAAACCAACTGCTTTTTTCAAAGCACAAATCCTCTTGTTCCTTCCTTTCTGCACAGCTATCTTTTTTGTTTGTCCACACTTTTTATTTCATTTGTGCATCAGTCCACTCCTTATTGCTGCCTGCCATACCTGGCTGAGATTACTGCAGGCAGGGAGATAGTAGCTGCCTGCCATACCTGGCTGAGATTACTGCAGGCAGGGAGATAGTAATTGTAGGACATTCCCTGTTTTTTTTTTTTTTTTTTTTTTGGTGGGAGATTAAGATTGGCAATTTGGCATTTCTGCTAGAGTGCCATCCCTGTGTGTGCCATCTCTCTCACATAGTGGGCCATAGAAAGCCTTTTCATTTTTCTGTATTTTTTTTTGTGGGGTGTATAAATTCTCCCTGATAAAAATACAGTGGGAGATTAATATTGGCCTTTGGGCTTGTGTGCCAGTCCTGAGTGTGCCATCTCTCTCACAAATAGTGGGCCATAGAAAGCCTATTTATTTTTTTTTTTGGTTTTATAAATTCTCCCTGAAAAAAAGGGAGATTAATATTGGCCTCTGGGCTTGTGTGCCAGTCCTGAGCGTGCCATCTGTGCCAGCCCTGAGCGTGCCATCTCTCTCACAAATAGTGGGCCATAGAAAGCCTATTTAATTTTTTTTTTTGTTTTATAAATTTTCCCTGAAAAAAGGGAGATTAATATTGGCCTCTGGGCTTGTGTGCCAGTTGTGAGCGTGCCATCTGTGCCAGTCCTGAGCGTGCCATCTCTCTCACAAATAGTGGGCCATAGAAAGCCTATTTAAATATTTTTTTGGTTTTATAAATTCTCCCAGAAAAAAAGGGAGATTAATATTGGCCTCTGGGCTTGTGTGCCAGTCCTGAGCGTGCCATCTGTGCCAGCCAGCCCTGAGCGTGCCATCTCTCTCACAAATAGTGGGCCATAGAAAGCCTATTTAATTTTTTTTGTTGTTTTATCAATTTTCCCTGAAAAAAGGGAGATTAATATTGGCCTCTGGGCTTGTGTGCCAGTTGTGAGCGTGCCATCTGTGCCAGTCCTGAGCGTGCCATCTCTCTCACAAATAGTGGGCCATAGAAAGCCTATTTAAATATTTTTTTGGTTTTATAAATTCTCCCAGAAAAAAAGGGAGATTAATATTGGCCTCTGGGCTTGTGTGCCAGTCCTGAGCGTGCCATCTGTGCCAGCCAGCCCTGAGCGTGCCATCTCTCTCACAAATAGTGGGCCATAGAAAGCCTATTTAATTTTTTTTTTTGTTTTATCAATTTTCCCTGAAAAAAGGGAGATTAATATTGGCCTCTGGGCTTGTGTGCCAGTTGTGAGCGTGCCATCTGTGCCAGTCCTGAGCGTGCCATCTCTCTCACAAATAGTGGGCCATAGAAAGCCTATTTAAATATTTTTTTGGTTTTATAAATTCTCCCAGAAAAAAAGGGAGATTAATATTGGCCTCTGGGCTTCTGTGCCAGTCCTGAGCGTGCCATCTGTGCCAGTCCTGAGCGTCCCATCTCTCTCACAAATAGTGGGCCATAGAAAGCCTATTTTATTTTTTTTTTGGGTTTTAGAAATTCTCCCTGAAAAAAGGGAGATTAATATTGGCCTCTGGGCTTGTGTGCCAGTTGTGAGCGTGCCATCTGTGCCAGTCCTGAGCGTGCCATCTCTCTCACAAATAGTGGGCCATAGAAAGCCTATTTAAATATTTTTTTGGTTTTATAAATTCTCCCAGAAAAAAAGGGAGATTAATATTGGCCTCTGGGCTTCTGTGCCAGTCCTGAGCGTGCCATCTGTGCCAGTCCTGAGCGTCCCATCTCTCTCACAAATAGTGGGCCATAGAAAGCCTATTTTATTTTTTTTTTGGGTTTCAGAAATTCTCCCTGGAAAAAAAAAGGGAGATTAATATTGCCCTTTGGGCTTGTGTGCCAGTACTAAGCGTTCCATCTCTCTCTCTCTCTCAGTCAGTGGGCCATAGAACGCATATTTTTGGTTTTATTTGTTTTCTAAATTCTCCCTGAAAAAATCATTTTATTTTATTTGGTTTCTAAATTCTTCCTGATAAAATCATATTTTTTTTATTATTTTTATTTCTAAAGTCTCCCTGAAAAAAAAAAAAAAAAACAACCAAAAAAACAGTGGGAGATTAATATTGGCCTTTCTGCTTGTGTGCCAGTCTTGACTCCTGGGTGTGCCATCTCTCTCTCTCTCTCTCTCTCTCTCTCTCTCCAATTGTGGTCCATAGAAAGCCTATATTTTTTTTCCTTGATTTGGGTTCTAAAATCTACCAGAGAAAATAACTACATCAATCATTGGTAGAAAAATATTGGCCTCTGGGTTTGTGTGCCACTCCTGACTCCTGTGTGCGTCATCTCTCAGTCAGTGGGCCATAGAACGCCTATTTTTGGTTTTATTTGTTTTCTAAATTCTCCCTGAAAAAATCATTTTATTTTATTTGGTTTCTAAATTCTTCCTGATAAAATCATATTTTTTTTATTATTTTTTTTTCTAAAGTCTCCCTGAAAAAAAAAAAAAAAAACAGTGGGAGATTAATATTGGCCTTTCTGCTTGTGTGCCAGTCTTGACTCCTGGGTGCGTCATCTCTCAGTCAGTGGGCCATAGAACGCCTATTTTTGGTTTTATTTGTTTTATAAATTCTCCCTGAAAAAATCATTTTATTTTATTTGGTTTCTAAATTCTTCCTGATAAAATCATATTTTTTTTATTATTTTTTTTTCTAAAGTCTCCCTGAAAAAAAAAAAAAAAAAACAACCCAAAAAAACAGTGGGAGATTAATATTGGCCTTTCTGCTTGTGTGCCAGTCTTGACTCCTGGGTGCGTCATCTCTCAGTCAGTGGGCCATAGAACGCCTATTTTTGGTTTTATTTGTTTTATAAATTCTCCCTGAAAAAATCATTTTATTTTATTTGGTTTCTAAATTCTTCCTGATAAAATCATATTTTTTTTATTATTTTTTTTTCTAAAGTCTCCCTGAAAAAAAAAAAAAAAAAAACAACCAAAAAAAACAGTGGGAGATTAATATTGGCCTTTCTGCTTGTGTGCCAGTCTTGACTCCTGGGTGTGCCATCTCTCTCTCTCTCTCTCTCTCTCTCTCTCTCTCAATTGTGGTCCATAGAAAGCCTATATTTTTTTTCCTTGATTTGGGTTCTAAAATCTACCAGAGAAAATAACTACATCAATCATTGGTAGAAAAATATTGGCCTCTGGGTTTGTGTGCCACTCCTGACTCCTGTGTGCGTCATCTCTCAGTCAGTGGGCCATAGAACGCCTATTTTTGTTTTTATTTGTTTTATAAATTCTCCCTGAAAAAATCATTTTATTTTATTTGGTTTCTAAATTCTTCCTGATAAAATCATATTTTTTTTATTATTTTTTTTTCTAAAGTCTCCCTGAAAAAAAAAAAAAAAAAAAAAAAAAAAAAAAAAACAGTGGGAGATTAATATTGGCCTTTCTGCTTGTGTGCCAGTCTTGACTCCTGGGTGTGCCATCTCTCTCTCTCTCTCTCTCTCCAATTGTGGTCCATAGAAAGCCTACATTTTTTTTCCTTGATTTGGGTTCCAAAATCTACCAGAGAAAATAACTCCATCAATCATTGGTAGAAAAATATTGGCCTCTGGGCTTGTGTGCCACTCCTGATTCCTGTGTGCGTCATCTCTCACTCAGTGGCCCATAGAAAGCATATAGTTTGTTACATTTGTTTTCTAAATTCTCCCTGCAAAAATCTATTTTTTTTTTTTGGGGGGGTTTCTAAAGTGTTCCTGAAAAAAATAAAAATAAAAAAAAAATAATAGTGTGACATTAATATTAACATTTGTGCTTCAGTGACAGTCCTGCGTGTGGGGCATCTCTCTAATTTGCAGCCACCAAAAAAAGAGTGTGTAACATTGGGCCTGATTTTCGCTGTGGTCTCACCAACCTGTAAAGGGGTAGCTAAATCATACTGAAGTTATAGCTCACCGTGTAAGTTGTGTGACTGCAACAAATAACGTTAGTTTGGTTACGTTTTTAAAACAATGAGGAAGTCTAGTGGAAGAGGTCGTGGCCGGGGGCGTTCATTGTCAGCTGGTAATGAGGGTAGTGGTAGTGGTGGAGCATCAGGTGGTCGTGGGGGAAAAAATATTGCACCTAAGTCTGGAGCTGTGGAGCCAGGTTCGTCGTCCGGCTACACAAGGCCTCGAACGCTCCCTTTTCTGGGATTAGGAAAACCGCTTTTAAAGCCGGAGCAGCAAGAGCAAGTTTTGGCTTATCTTGCTGACTCAGCCTCTAGCTCTTTTGCCTCATCTCGTGAAACTGGTAAAAGTAAAAGCAGCGCGTCGTTAGTGGATGTTCACGGTCAGGGACAAGTCACTTCCTTGTCCTCTTCAGCAAAAACAACAACAGAGAAGAATGCAGCAGGCGACACAACGGGTTACTCCATGGAGCTCTTTACACATACCGTCCCTGGCTTAGAAAGTGAAGCAGTTAACAGTCCATGCCCATTACAAATTGAATCTGACATGGAGTGCACTGACGCACAGCCACAGCCAGACTACTATGCTGGTCCTTTGACTCAGACCACAACATTGCCCTCGCAGGGTGCTGATCAAGAATCAGACCCTGATGAGACTATGTTGCCCCATCACGAACGCTATACCACCGAACGACACGGTGACACAGACGAAGTTGCGCAGGAGGTACAAGAAGAGTTATTAGATGACCCAGTTCTTGACCCCGATTGGCAGCCATTGGGGGAACAGGGTGCAGGCGGCAGCAGTTCTGAAGCAGAGGAGGAGGAGGGGCCGCAGCAGGCATCAACATCGCCACAGGTTCCATCTGCCGGGCCCGTATCTTGCCCAAAACGCGTGGCAAAGCCAAAACCTGGTGGAGGACAGCGTGGCCATCCGGTTAAAGCTCAGTCTGCAATGCCTGAAAAGGTATCCGATGCTAGAAAGAGTGCAGTCTGGCATTTTTTTAAACAACATCCAATTGATCAGCGCAAAGTCATCTGTCAAAAATGTTCTACTTCCTTAAGCAGAGGTCAGAATCTGAAAAGTCTCAATACTAGTTGCATGCATAGACATTTAACCACCATGCATTTGAAAGCTTGGACTAACTACCAAACGTCCCTTAAGGTTGTTGCACCCTCGGCCAATGAAGCTAGTCATCAACGCAACATCCCTTCCGGCAGTGTAGGACCACCATTTAGCGCACCACCTGCTGTATCTGTGCAGGTATCTTTGCCAGGCCAAAGCAGTCAGGGTCAGGGAATCACCAGTTTCGTAGTAGGAAACACTGCATCTAGGGCACCGGCGGCAACAATACCATCTCCCACCGTCTCTCAGTCTGCCATGTCCACCGGCACCCCCGCTAGTTCCACGATCTCCAGCTCTCCAGTCCAGCTCACCCTACATGAGACTATGGTTAGAAAAAGGAAATACTTAGCCTCGCATCCGCGTACACAGGGTTTGAACGCCCACATAGCTAGACTAATCTCGTTAGAGATGATGCCCTACCGGTTAGTTGAAAGCGAAGCTTTCAAAGACCTGATGGACTACGCTGTACCACGCTACGAGCTACCCAGTCGACACTTTTTTTCCAGAAAAGCCATCCCAGCCCTCCACCAGCATGTTAAAGAGCGCATCGTCCATGCACTCAGGCAATCTGTGAGCACAAAGGTGCACCTGACAACAGATGCATGGACCAGTAGGCATGGCCAGGGACGTTACGTGTCCATCACGGCACACTGGGTAAATGTGGTGGATTCAGGGTCCACAGGGGACAGCAAGTTTGGGACAGTTCTGCCTAGCCCACGGTCTAGTAAACAGTTGTCTGTAGCCGTTCGCACCCCCTCCTCCTCCTCCTCCTCGTCCTCCTGCAGAAGCAAGAGCTCGTCCACAGACCGCAGTCGCACAAACACTCCATCCGCACCTGCCACTGTTGCACACCAGGTCTCCCATTATGGGGCAGCTACTGGCATACGTCAGCAGGCTGTATTGGCTATGAAGTGTTTGGGCGACAATAGACACACCGCGGAAGTTCTGTCCGAGTTCTTGCAGCAAGAAACGCAGTCGTGGCTGGGCACTGTAGATCTTGAGGCAGGCAAGGTAGTGAGTGATAACGGAAGGAATTTCATGGCTGCCATCTCCCTTTCCCAACTGAAACACATTCCTTGCCTGGCTCACACCTTAAACCTGGTGGTGCAGTGCTTCCTGAAAAGTTATCCGGGGTTATCCGACCTGCTCCTCAAAGTGCGTGGACTTTGCGCACATATCCGCCGTTCGCCTGTACACTCCAGCCGTATGCAGACCTATCAGCGTTCTTTGAACCTTCCCCAGCATCGCCTAATCATAGACGTTGCAACAAGGTGGAACTCAACACTGCACATGCTTCAGAGACTGTGCGAACAGAGGCGGGCTGTTATGTTTTTGTGGGAGGATACACATACACGGGCAGGCAGTAGGATGGCAGACATGGAGTTGTCAGGTGTGCAGTGGTCGAAGATTCAAGACATGTGTCAAGTCCTTCAGTGTTTTGAGGAATGCACACGGCTGGTTAGTGCAGACAACGCCATAATAAGCATGAGCATCCCCCTAATGCGTCTGCTGATGCAAAGTTTGACGCACATAAAGGATCAGGCGTCTGCACCAGAGGAAGAGGAAAGCCTTGATGACAGTCAGCGATTGTCTGGTCAGGGCAGTGTACATGACGAGGTACCGGGCGAAGAGGAGGTGGAGGATGAGGAGGATGATGGGGATGAGTATATTTTTAATGAGGAAGCTTTCCCGGGGGCACGGGAAATTGGTGGCGTGGCAAGGCCGGGTTCTGGTTTTTTGAGGGACACAAGTGACGTAGATTTGCCTGCAACTGCCCCTCAACCAAGCACAACCGCAGATTTGACAACGGGAACTTTGGCCCACATGGCGGATTATGCCTTGCGTATCCTCAAAAGGGACACACGCATTACAAAAATGATGAACGATGACGATTACTGGTTGGCCTGCCTCCTTGATCCTCGCTATAAAGGCAAATTGCAAAATATTATGCCACATGAGAACTTGGAACTAATATTAGCAACAAAACAATCAACTCTTGTTGACCGTTTGCTTCTGGCATTCCCTGCACACAGCGCCCGTGATCGTTCTCACACGAGCTCCAGGGGCCAGCAGACCAGAGGTGTTAGAGGGGCAGAAATCAGAAGTGGCGTTGGACAGAGGGGTTTTCTGACCAGGTTGTGGAGTGATTTTTCTATGACCGCAGACAGGACAGGTACTGCAGCATCAATTCAAAGTGACAGGAGACAACATTTGTCCAGTATGGTTACAAACTATTTTTCATCCCTTATCGACGTTCTCCCTCAACCGTCATTCCCATTTGATTACTGGGCATCCAAATTAGACACCTGGCCAGAATTGGCAGAATATGCATTGCAGGAGCTTGCTTGCCCGGCAGCTAGTGTCCTATCAGAAAGAGTATTCAGTGCTGCAGGTTCAATACTAACAGAAAAAAGGACTCGTCTGGCTACCCAAAATGTAGATGATCTAACCTTCATTAAAATGAACCACAACTGGATTTCAAAATCTTTTGCCCCACCCTGCCCGGCTGACACCTAGCTTTCCTATGAAAAGGTCTTGCCTGTGGACTATTCTGAATGACTTTTCCAATCTCGTAATTTTCTTCACCTGATTGTCCAGCATACGACATGTTTCCACCTCACGAAATGGCCAAACTCCCCACACGGGGCCGTGCTATCGCCACTTTGCGCTTGGACCCTTGAGAGTGCTGTTTGTCTGAAGAGGTGGGTGTGGCCGCTTTTGGTCGACGGCACTGCCACTGGGTCCCTCATAGTACAATAAAGTGTCTCTGGCGGTGGTGGTGCGCACCCAACGTCAGACACACCGTTGTAATATGAGGGGCCCTGTGCCTGTACCGCCGGCCACAAGACAGTTCCCCCCCCCAGCTCAAACAGTGCTCTACCACTAGCAAAATTATCTCTCACAGCTTCACCAATGTGTAGTCTAGCCGCTGACATCCTTCAATGCCTGGCACTGACAATACCATTGTTTTGACATTTTTGTTATGTTAGGCCTTCGAAGCCTGTCTGCGGTCCCTTCTTTCTACAACTACTACACTGACCAGGCCACTGCTGGCCGTGTTACCCTGGAACCAATTTAAAAGTGCCTACAGTCAGCCCAATTTTGTTATGTTAGGCCTTCGAAGACTGTCTGCCGTCACTCCTTCCACTAGACTTCCACTGACCATACACTGCTGCCCATGTACCCATGGAACCAATTTAAAGTGCCTACAGCCAGCCCAATTTTGTTATGTTAGGCCTTCGAAGCCTGTCTGCGGTCACTCCTTCCACTAGACTTCCACTGACCAGACCACTGCTGCCCGTGTACCCCTGGAACCAATTTAAAAGTGCCTACAGCCAGCCCAAGTTTGTTATGTTAGGCCTTGGAAGCCTGTCTGCGGTCACTCCTTCCACTAGACTTCCACTGACCAGACCACTGCTGCCCGTGTACCCCTGGAACCAATTTAAAAGTGCCTACAGCCAGCCCAAGTTTGTTATGTTAGGCCTTGGAAGCCTGTCTGCGGTCACTCCTTCCACTAGACTTCCACTGACCAGACCACTGCTGCCCGTGTACCCCTGGAACCAATTTAAAAGTGCCTACAGCCAGCCCAAGTTTGTTATGTTAGGCCTTGGAAGCCTGTCTGCGGTCACTCCTTCCACTAGACTTCCACTGACCAGACCACTGCTGCCCGTGTACCCCTGGAACCAATTTAAAAGTGCCTACAGCCAGCCCAAGTTTGTTATGTTAGGCCTTGGAAGCCTGTCTGCGGTCACTCCTTCCACTAGACTTCCACTGACCAGACCACTGCTGCCCGTGTACCCCTGGAACCAATTTAAAAGTGCCTACAGCCAGCCCAAGTTTGTTATGTTAGGCCTTCTAAGCCTGTCTGCGGTCCATTCTTTCAACTACTACTACACTGACCAGGTCACTGCTGCCCGTGTACCCCTGGAACCAATTTAAAATTGCCTACAGCCAGCCCAATTTTTTTATTTTAGGCCTTCGATGCCTGTCTGCGGTCCATTCTTTCAACTACTACTACACTGACCAGGTCACTGCTGTCCGTGTACCCCTGGAACCAATTTAAAATTGCCTACAGCCATGTGTTATTATTTTAGGCCTTCGATGCCTGTCTGCGGTCACTCCTTCCACTAGGCCTCCACTGACCACACCACTGCTGTCCGTGTACCCCTGGAACCAATTTAAAATTGCCTACAGCCAGCCCAATTTTTTTATTTTAGGCCTTCGATGCCTGTCTGCGGTCCATTCTTTCAACTACTACTACACTGACCAGGTCACTGCTGTCCGTGTACCCCTGTAACCAATTTAAAATTGCCTACAGCCATGTGTTATTATTTTAGGCATTCGATGCCTGTCTGCGGTCCATTTTTTCAACTACTACTACACTGACCAGGTCACTGCTGCCCGTGTACCCCTGGAACCAATTTAAAATTGCCTACAGCCATGTGTTATTATTTTAGGCCTTCGATGCCTGTCTGCGGTCACTCCTTCCACTAGGCCTCCACTGACCACACCACTGCTGCCCGTGTACCCCTGGAACCAATTTAAAATTGCCTACAGCCAGCCCAATTTTTTTATTTTAGGCCTTCGATGCCTGTCTGCGGTCCATTCTTTCAACTACTACTACACTGACCAGGTCACTGCTGTCCGTGTACCCCTGGAACCAATTTAAAATTGCCTACAGCCATGTGTTATTATTTTAGGCCTTCGATGCCTGTCTGCGGTCACTCCTTCCACTAGGCCTCCACTGACCACACCACTGCTGTCCGTGTACCCCTGGAACCAATTTAAAATTGCCTACAGCCATGTGTTATTATTTTAGGCCTTCGATGCCTGTCTGCGGTCACTCCTTCCACTAGGCCTCCACTGACCACACCACTGCTGTCCGTGTACCCCTGGAACCAATTTAAAATTGCCTACAGCCAGCCCAATTTTTTTATTTTAGGCCTTCGATGCCTGTCTGCGGTCCATTCTTTCAACTACTACTACACTGACCAGGTCACTGCTGTCCGTGTACCCCTGGAACCAATTTAAAATTGCCTACAGCCATGTGTTATTATTTTAGGCCTTCGATGCCTGTCTGCGGTCACTCCTTCCACTAGGCCTCCACTGACCACACCACTGCTGTCCGTGTACCCCTGGAACCAATTTAAAATTGCCTACAGCCATGTGTTATTATTTTAGGCCTTCGATGCCTGTCTGCGGTCACTCCTTCCACTAGGCCTCCACTGACCACACCACTGCTGCCCGTGTACCCCTGGAACCAATTTAAAATTGCCTACAGCCAGCCCAATTTTTTTATTTTAGGCCTTCGATGCCTGTCTGCGGTCCATTCTTTCAACTACTACTACACTGACCAGGTCACTGCTGTCCGTGTACCCCTGGAACCAATTTAAAATTGCCTACAGCCATGTGTTATTATTTTAGGCCTTCGATGCCTGTCTGCGGTCACTCCTTCCACTAGGCCTCCACTGACCACACCACTGCTGTCCGTGTACCCCTGGAACCAATTTAAAATTGCCTACAGCCATGTGTTATTATTTTAGGCCTTCGATGCCTGTCTGCGGTCACTCCTTCCACTAGGCCTCCACTGACCACACCACTGCTGTCCGTGTACCCCTGGAACCAATTTAAAATTGCCTACAGCCAGCCCAATTTTTTTATTTTAGGCCTTCGATGCCTGTCTGCGGTCCATTCTTTCAACTACTACTACACTGACCAGGTCACTGCTGTCCGTGTACCCCTGTAACCAATTTAAAATTGCCTACAGCCATGTGTTATTATTTTAGGCATTCGATGCCTGTCTGCGGTCCATTTTTTCAACTACTACTACACTGACCAGGTCACTGCTGCCCGTGTACCCCTGGAACCAATTTAAAATTGCCTACAGCCATGTGTTATTATTTTAGGCCTTCGATGCCTGTCTGCGGTCACTCCTTCCACTAGGCCTCCACTGACCACACCACTGCTGCCCGTGTACCCCTGGAACCAATTTAAAATTGCCTACAGCCAGCCCAATTTTTTTATTTTAGGCCTTCGATGCCTGTCTGCGGTCCATTCTTTCAACTACTACTACACTGACCAGGTCACTGCTGCCCGTGTACCCCTGGAACCAATTTAAAATTGCCTACAGCCATGTGTTATTATTTTAGGCCTTCGATGCCTGTCTGCGGTCACTCCTTCCACTAGGCCTCCACTGACCACACCACTGCTGTCCGTGTACCCCTGGAACCAATTTAAAATTGCCTACAGCCATGTGTTATTATTTTAGGCCTTCGATGCCTGTCTGCGGTCCATTCTTTCAACTACTACTACACTGACCAGGGCACTGCTGGCCGTGTACCCCTGGAACCAACATCAGAAAATATAAAAATAAGTATTTTGCTTATAAAAAAGAAAATACTGGTGAGATATCAAATGCAGACATTTTAACATTAAAAACAAACACACAACTCTAATCTGGTACAGTACTAAAAATGGCCACCAGCTACAATTACTTTCTCCTGCAAGTAGTTAACTGAAAGTTTTTTTAAATTGAAAACACACATATGGCATCCACCGAGTGTTGTCCTGTCGCGTCTTCTTTATATTATTGCCGAGAAGATGCAAAATAATGAAAATAATAAAATCATTAATTACCAAAATAATAGAGAAAGTCAACACCACATTGCAAATAAACATTCATTCCAAATAAAGAAGCAGGGCGCGTCCGAGGGTGAGTATATACCTAATAAGAATATAATCACCCTCGGACGCGCAATGCTTATTTCCAACAGCCTTCCTTCCTAAGAATCAGCCCTTCCGTCGTGTAGAGAGACGTTGTGTTACACTCCAAGGTGTTCCCCAGGTTGCCTTTCCTGAGCTTCGATCTTCCGGCTCTCGTTTAGTAGTTCTTGGAAACTACTCTGCATTAGGCCTTCAAATTGGGTATGGGGTGTAGAGAGATGGTGTGTTCCACTCCAAGGTGTTCCCCAGGTTGCCTTTCCTGAGCTTCGATCTTCCGGCTCTCGTTTAGTAGTTGTTGGAAACTACGCTGCATTAGGCCTTCAAATTGGGTATGGGGTGTAGCGAGAGGGTGTGTTACACTCCAAGGTGTTCCCCAGGTTGCCTTTCCTGAGCTTCGATCTTCCGGCTCTCGTTTAGTAGTTCTTGGAAACTACACTGCATTAGGCCTTCAAATTGGGTATGGGGTGTAGAGAGAGGGTGTGTTACACTCCAAGGTGTTCCCCAGGTTGCCTTTCCTGAGCTTCGATATTCCGGCTCTCGTTTAGTAGTTGTCGGAAACTACGCTGCATTAGGCCTACAAATTGGGTATGGGGCGTAGAGAGAGGGTGTGTTACACTCCAAGGTGTTCCCCAGGTTGCCTTTCCTGAGCTTCGATATTCCGGCTCTCGTTTAGTAGTTGTCGGAAACTACGCTGCATTAGGCCTACAAATTGGGTATGGGGTGTAGAGAGAGGGTGTGTTACACTCCAAGGTGTTCCCCAGGTTGCCTTTCCTGAGCTTCGATCTTCATGCTCTCGTTTAGTAGTTGTCGGAAACTACGCTGCATTAGGCCTACAAATTGGGTATGGGGTGTAGAGAGAGGGTTTGTTACACTCCAAGGTGTTCCCCAGGTTGCCTTTCCTGAGCTTCGATCTTCCGGCTCTCGTTTAGTAGTTGTTGGAAACTACGCTGCATTAGGCCTTCAAATTGGGTATGGGGTGTAGCGAGAGGGTGTGTTACACTCCAAGGTGTTCCCCAGGTTGCCTTTCCTGAGCTTCGATCTTCCGGCTCTCGTTTAGTAGTTCTTGGAAACTACACTGCATTAGGCCTTCAAATTGGGTATGGGGTGTAGAGAGAGGGTGTGTTACACTCTAAGGTGTTCCCCAGGTTTCCTTGCCATTGCTTCGGTCTTCCGACTCTCGTTTAGTAGTTGTAGAAAAGTACACTGCATTAGGCCATACAAAATGGGTATGGGGTGGAGAGAGATGGTGTGTTACACTCCAAGGTGTTCCCCAGGTTGCCTTTCCTGAGCTTCTATCTTCAGGCTCTCATTAAATTGTGGTTAAATGGAACAACTGCATTTGGCGTACTAGTTGGTTTGGGGCCTACTATCGGTGTCTGCCACTCCTTGCTGTTCTCCTCCACTGAACAAAGCTGTGCCGCCTGTTTACTACGGTTGCCAATTTTGAACTGCATTTCGACTACTTACTGATTTGGCCCTACTCTCTGTGTCAGCCTCTCATTCCAGTTGTCCTCCACTGCAATGCCCCCTGGTTATTCCTGTGTTACCAATTTTGAACTGCATTTAGCCCACTTTCTTCTTTGGGCCTATATCTGTGTTTCCACTTCATCGTGCCCATTGCCCAGCCAGTGATAGATGAGTCTGCTGGTACATTGACCCATAACGCAACATTCCCCGTGCACGCTACACAACAACATTGTGACCCTGCTGAAAGTCAGGTTGCTCTTCCCGCATACCATACCACCTTACACGGGGACAAAGAGGAAGGTGCAGATGAAAGTGCAGGTTCCTTCATCAGGTGGGGGGAGGAATACTAGTTGGCGACGTCACTGGCACAGGGCCTCTCATAGTACGCAAAAGTGTTGCTGCCGGTGGGAGGCGCCCCCGCCGTGCAAACACACCGCTGTACTTTGAGGGGCCCTGTGCCAGTGCCAATGCCAACGAGTGGGCCCCCCCTGCTTGCTCAGGTTCACAGCACTTGCAAAGTTGAAATACTTACCTCTCCCTGCTCCACTGCCGTGACGTGGTCCAGATTTCCTGGGCCCACTAATTACTTGAACCAGCCCTACCCCCCACAACTTTAGCCAAATGACCCCCAATTTCAAATGCCTTCCAATTATTATAAGGTAAATTACGCTTGACAAGCTTCATTAAGAAGAATGGATGGTTTTGACATTAAAATGGCCACTCTAGGTGTTTTCCTGGCCCCCACTCACTGCCGACTATGCTGCCCCATTGACTTGCATTGGGTTTCGTGTTTCGGTCGATCCCGACTTTACGTCATAATCGGCCGATTTCACTCGACCCGACTTTGGACATAGTCGGGTTTCGCAAAACCCGGCTCGACTCTAAAAAGGTCAAGGTCGCTCAACTCTAGTGTTGAGCGATACCGTCCGATACTTGAAAGTATCGGTATCGGATAGTATCGGCCGATACCCGAAAAATATCGGATATCGCCGATACCGATATCCGATACCAATACAAGTCAATGGGACATCAAGTATCGGAATGTATCCTCATGGATCCCAGGGTCTGAAGGAGAGGAAACTCTCCTTCAGGCCCTGGGATCCATATTAAAGTGTAAAATAAAGAATTAAAATAAAAAATATTGTTATATTCACCTCTCCGGCGGCCCCTGGACATCAGCGGGAGGATCCGGCGTCCGGCACGGCTTCTTTCTTCAAAATGCGCGCCTTCAGGACCTGTGGAATGACGTCCCGGCTTCTGATTGGTCGCGTGCCGCCCATGTGACCGCCACGCGACCAATCAGAAGCCGCGACGTCATTCCTCAGGTCCTAGAAGGCGCTCATTCTAGGACTTTAGCTGAGGAATGACGTCGCGGCTTCTGATTGGTCGCGTGGCGGTCACATGGGCGGCACGCGACCAATCAGAAGCCGGGACGTCATTCCACAGGTCCTGAAGGCGCGCATTTTGAAGAAAGAAGCCGTGCCGGACGCCGGATCCTCCCGCTGATGTCCAGGGGCCGCCGGAGAGGTGAATATAACAATATTTTTTATTTTAATTCTTTATTTTACACTTCCGATACCGATACCCGATATCACAAAAATATCGGATCTCGGTATCGGAATTCCGATACCGCAAGTATCGGCCGATACCCGATACTTGCGGTATCGGAATGCTCAACACTAGTAAAAGCATATTAAAAATAAAGGATAGAAAAGTACACTTAATTTATTGGCCAGAATGTACATTCAACAGCTGCAGGCTTATGTTATAGATGGACTTTAACTGACAGCAGTTGCTGTATTTAATGTTGTAGTTTGCTTATGTACATGTTTTTCCTATCTAAAGTTTGTTATATAGCCTTTATATTCTATTCCAGTGATTCTCTTTGTTTTGCTGATGCAGGTAATGGTTGCTGCGTGTCTCAAGTAAAGCACTTCTTTCTTCAAAAATGTTTGATTGATAAAGGATTCTTCTGAAAACTGCAAATAGCCTCCTATTGGATAGAGCAACTACAAGCCTAGCCACATGACTTAAGGTACCGTTACACTAAACGATTTACCAACGATCACGACCAGCGATACGACCTGGCCGCAATCGCTGGTAAGTCGTTGTGTGGTCGCTGGGGAGCTGTCACACAGACAGCTCTCTCCAGCGACCAATGATCTGGGGAAAGACTTTGGCATCGTTGAAACTGTCTTCAACGATGCCGAAGTCCCCCTACAGCACCCTGGTAACCAGGGTAAACATCGGGTTACTAAGTGCAGGGCCGCGCTTAGTAACCCGATATTTACCCTGGTTACCATTGTAAAAGTAAAAAAAAAACAGTACATACTCACATTCTGATGGCTGTCACATCCCCCGCCGGCGTCCACAGGGTATAAACTGCTTTCGGCAGGAGCGCTGCTAATGCACGCGCTCCGGCCGAGAGCTTCCCTGCACTGACTGTCAGCGCCGGCAGTAACAGCGGTGACGTCACCGCTGTGCTCTGCTTTACGGCCGGCACTGACAGTCAGTGCAGGGAAGCTCTCGGCCAGAGCGCGTGCATTAGCAGCGCTCCTGCCGAAAGCAGTTTATACCCTGTGGACGCCGGCGGGGGACGTGACAGACATCAGAATGTGAGTATGTACTGTTCTTTTTTTTTAACTTTTACAATGGTAACCAGGGTAAATATCGGGTTACTAAGCGCGGCCCTGCGCTTAGTAACCCGATATTTACCCTGGTTACAAGTGAACACATCGCTGGATCGGCGTCACACACGCCGATCCGGCAATGACAGCGGGTGATCAGCGACCAAAAAAAGTTCCTGATCATTCCCCAGTGACCAACGATCTCACAGCAGGGGCCTGATCGTTGGTCGCTGTCACACATAACGAGATCGTTAGCGGGATCGTTGCTACGTCACAAAAAGCGTGACGTTGCAGCGATATCCTTAACGATATCGTTATGTGTGAAGGTACCTTTAGAAGAAGAAGTTAAACCAGATACTCCATTTGCAGAAATGTTTGCCTTCTTATCCTAACTCACGTGGCCAAGCCTGTTAAAGAGTCGATATAGACGATTATGATAGCTACATCCAATAGGGGGCACTAGATTTCAACTCCCCTCTTTCTCTGAAGAAGCTATTTGCAAGGCCTATAAGTCTTCTTAAGCTGCCCTGGCAATTTCCACAAGGATGAAAGTTCAACCTTAGACCCTCTGCGGAAAGTTTAACCCTGCTGTTCTGTTGGTCAAAAATGACCGACTTTGAACTTCAATATTCTTTAAAATATTCAAGATGCGGCTCTGAAACCCGTGGCCGACCGACCCATCCTCATTTAAGTCAATCAACCACAAGTTTCAGAACCGCATCTTGAACACCCCAAAAAATACCAAAGTTCAAAATAGGTCTCCCCAGACCGAACAGAACAGTAGGGTTAAATTATGCAACTGAAAGATGAGTGATTACAGACAGTCTTTTACACTGGAGAGCTGAATTGCATTACTAAAGCAACCCACTGATCTGTATTGGTACAGTATAAGTTTAAAAAAACAGATATAGGATCCTACAGGAACCTTAATATGTTCCATGACTTCTAAAGCCACTACTGTCTTTGTTTAAAAAAAAAACTGCTTCAAAAACTGTATGTGTGGTTTGATCCTAATGTTTTTTTTTCCTTTACAAGAATGCATAGCATTTATTACCTGATTTCTCAAAGCTATCTGCTGGAGGTCCCAGAGAGGGGATCCTTTTTGATCAATTCAATGTCACAGGACCAGTCTAAAAAGCATAGATTATACAAACCCAATTAATAATCATCATCAGTGATTCGGTCGTTACTACTGTAAACCTAATTTATATTAAATCTGAACTTTAGACATAGAGGAAATATTAATATATAAGCCAGTACAGTGCACTTGCTCAGCGACAGACAGTTGCAATGCATAAACAGGTACTTCAGTCAGTAGTTGACTATAAGAAATGACCAAGGTCACCGGATCAAAAGCAGTTATGTTCGGGTAGAAATTCTACACGATTCTTCAGTGTTTCTTCAGAGTCATGTGTGGTCTTTTCCATTTTGTGGTTACAGGATCAAATTGGTACAGTGTGTGAATTCATTAAATCTGGTAAGTTTCCACACTATGGTTATAAGTCAACATTAGTTAATAGTTCTGAGGTTAGTTTAATGTTGTTTGTCATGAAGCAATTACGTAGAGCAGAGATAGTGATTTAAACCAGATAAAGCATATTATTTTTACAGAAAATAAAACAGTATACACATGTCATCCTTCATTTTTAAACATTGGGTTTCATTCGTCGTTTAGCAACTACTTAAGTTTTATTAGATATAACCCACTGGAAAACATATAAATTGAAGGATGTAACTGCACAAGTAAGCAACCGGCTCAGAGCATGCTGCTACATCTGTAAGTTTACATGAGTACTTATAACATGAAAATAGATAGATGGATAGATAGAGTTTTAGTCTTGATTTGTAGATATTGTCATAGAAGTTGTGGAAATCCCTTTTTGCACAATGTAAAATTAAGGACATTACATTCCTATTAGCCATAACATCAAAGTAACTAATTGGTGACATGAGTAACATTAATTGACTTGTTACAATGGCACAAGTCAAGTGGTGAGATATGTTAAAGGCATGGTTCGGCCTTAGGATACAAGTCTGCAGTCGCATTAAATTTATGCTGTGTGGACTGTCATGTGACCGCAAGTATGCAATTTGCATATTTTCATCTACATTCCAACTAGACATGTCTGGCCTCTCATTGCACTTGCATTAAGCGTGGTTGTGCACGTCTAGTCAGCACGTGACCACATGTATGTGCATTATATAATTCTGGTCACGAGCTCCGGGTGCCAACACCAGATACACCATACCTTGCGCAGCCCGCACACTGTGAGGATTCACAAGTCTGCAGTCACATGGAGTGACTGCATGCTAGTTCCCTAAAGTTTTACAACCCCTTCTAAAAGTAAGTGAACATTCATTTGTCCAGGTGATTTCGTGAAAGCTGAAAAATGGGCAAGAGGAGGAATCTTTGACAATGGCCTAATAATAATGGCTATGCAATTCTGACCATCTTCAAAATAGTAGATCTTTTGGAGTGTTCCCAATATTCAATTAATAGTTAAAACCACACACTCAGACTAAGTGTAAACAAAGCTAAGCACAAAAGAGATCCAAAGTGTTAAAATGACTTTTATTGAAACAAAATAATTAAAAAACAGTAAAAAAGCAGAATGTCCTACAGGGGATGCTAGTGTGGCCAGAAATATAAACAATATGTACAGTACAGAAGGTATATGATATATCAATATGTAGGAGGGGTATTAGATAAATTCAAATGCTGTGATCCCCCATCTAAAAATGATTCCTATTGTGCATCTGGGTTTTCATTTATCAAAAGCCAAGTACACAAAGAAATGTCTAACTCAGTGTTTCCCAAACTCCAGTCCTCACGGAAACCACAGGTATGTTTTCAGGATTTTTTTAGTATTTCGCAAGTAGTGGAAGTATCATCAAGGCATCAGGAATTGTCTCACCTGTGCAACACTATGGAAATCCTGAAAACATGACCGGTGGGATCCGTGAGGACTGGAGTTTGGGAAATACTGGTCTAACTGGTACATAGGTAATGAACATCAACATGAAGGGACAAAAATCAAACCCCAAATTAACATCGATCAAGAGAGGGTCTTAGAATCTCATGGAGCGCCCCACTGGGACCGTGGGATACTCGGGCCGGATCCGACGGTACTCAAAGGGGAAGGTCACGGCAGTGGTGACCAGGTCCATGGCCCTGGGTGTCCAATTAAAGTGGATGAAGTATGGTGGCAAATAAATTTTATGGAGAAATTTTCGTGACGCCACCGGTGGCACTCGGCCAGGGATGGCCGATGCTGCTTAAAGGGGACCATTGGGGCTGATGGTGTTGCAGCAAAGTTAGTATAGCTCCCCACAGGGAGAGAGCTTAGTCCCCAGGGCTACTGGTGCAGTTAGTAAGGGATACTAGCTGTAGGGGTGCAGGACTAAGGATGCAGGAAATAATCGGAGGACACAGGGTTTGCAGTTTCCTTTACCTTTTTACTGATGTATTTCAGGTGCAGTCCGTGGCACAGGTTACAGATGTTGATGGAGTCCGGGCAGCCTGGGAGTATCTTGGGATCCACCTAGACAAGTGGGTTCAGAAGCCTTCCTTTTGCACTGTATTCTCTGTCCCTTGCTGCCTGAAGCTTTACACAAGTTCCTCTTAGTGCCTGTTTCTAATAATACGTATGGTTGACAGCATGAGCCTTTCATGGGCACTGTCTCACTGGCAGCCCCAGGCTCCTGACTTGTTGTGATGCCTCCAGGTTTCAGAGGCCCAGGAGACCTGCAATCTCCTGCCCTCTGGTTCTAGTTGCCAGTCCTTTAGTACCCGTGCAACCACAGACTCTGGTGTCCGGTTTCTTGTGCGCTTAATCCTGGGAAGAGCTCAGTTATACTGTAGCTCCATTCCCAGTCTCTCTCCTCACATGCCTCCTTTCCCTTCAGTGTTTCACACTAAACTCTCTAACCCCGCCTCCAGACCATAACTTATGGGGAAGCTACCCTGAAACCTGGTTTAGAGCTCCCCTTTCTGGCCTCGAGTAAAGGTACCGTCACACTAGACGATATCGCTAGCGATCCGTGACGTTGCAGCGTCCTCGCTAGCGATATCGTCCAGTGTGACAGGCAGCAACGATCAGGCCCCTGCTGTGCTGTCGCTGGTCGGGGAAGAAAGTCCAGAACTTTATTTGGTCGCTGGACTCCCCGCAGACATCGCTGAATCGGCGTGTGTGACACTGATTCAGCGATGTCTTCACTGGTAACCAGGGTCAACATCGGGTAACTAAGCGCAGGGCCGCGCTTAGTAACCCGATGTTTACCCTGGTTACCAGCGTAAAAAAACAAACACTACATACTTACATTCAGCTGTCTGTCCCTTGCCGTCTGGTTCCTGCACTGACTGCTGGCCGTAAAGTGAAAGCAGAGCACAGCCACAGCGGTGAGTCACCGCTGTGTGACTCACCGCTGTGCTGTGCTTTCACTTTGACTTTACGGCCAGCAGTCAGTGCAGGAACCAGACGGCAAGGGACAGACAGCTGAATGTAAGTATGTACTGTTTGTTTTTTTACGCTGGTAACCAGGGTAAACATCGGGTTACTAAGCGCGGCCCTGCGCTTAGTTACCCGATGTTTACCCTGGTTACCGGGGACCTCGGGATCGTTGGTCGCTGGAGAGCGGTCTGTGTGACAGCTCTCCAGCGACCAAACAGCGACGCTGCAGCGATCCGGATCGTTGTCGGTATCGCTGCAGTGTCGCTAAGTGTGACGGTACCATTAGAAAGGTGTTATATGTTTGTGTTACCTGCTAATTGGATCCCTCCTTACTCCCATCATCCCCCCATGAAGAAGGCAATGCCATTTGGCAACCGAACTCCTAGGGTGTCACATTCCACCCTAG
This sequence comes from Ranitomeya imitator, assembly GCF_032444005.1. Taxonomy (NCBI): domain Eukaryota; kingdom Metazoa; phylum Chordata; class Amphibia; order Anura; family Dendrobatidae; genus Ranitomeya; species Ranitomeya imitator. The sequence goes on along the minus strand of NC_091287.1, from coordinate 461,188,880 downwards.
TACAATTCAGTATTCCCGGACTGAGGAAACAAAAAGAAAAACATGTTAACAGGCGAACAATTGAAAAAAAATTACAGGGTTTCAAAAATATAAAAATGTACAAAAACCAAAACCACGTAATAATTGGCCAATTAAGTTCATGGGGGCAATACTGGTCCATTTGTGTTACCCTCCGGACTTTTAAGTTTCCTTGGTGCAAACCGCCCCAACCCACCTGTGTATCGTCACTGAGCGTGGCTACAGGGCACTCTGTTGGTGGGCCTAGTCTTCGGCCATTCTGGCAATTTATTTTCTAGGCCAAACCTGGGTAACTATGTAGAAAAAAAAGGTCCTGACCACACATAGTCCTGTGGCCTAATTGTCCTTTAACAGGTTATAATTCATGTTTAACCCCTTTCTGCCATTAGACGTACTATTGCGTCCATGTGGGGTGGGCTTTACTTCCCAAGGACGCAATAGTACGTCATATGCGATCGGCAGCGCTCACGGGGGGAGCGCCGCCGATCGCGGCCGGGTGTCAGCTGTTTATCGCAGCTGACATCCGGCACTATGTGCCAGGAGCGGTCACGGACCGCCCCCGGCACATTAACCCCCGGCACACCGCGATCAAAGATGATCGCGATGTGCCGGCGGTACAGGGAAGCACCGCGCAGGGAGGGGGCTCCCTGCGGGCTTCCCTGAGCCCCCCGCAGCAACGCGATGTGATCGCGTTGCTGCGAGGGTCTCACCTCCCTCCCTGCTCCCTCCAGCCCCGGATCCAAGATGGCCGCGGATCCGGGTCCTGCAGGGAGGGAGGTGGCTTCACAGAGCCTGCTCAGAGCAGGCACTGTGAAGCAGCCTGCACTCCTATCAGATCAGTGATGTGCTGTGCAAACTGTCAGATCACTGATCTGTGATGTCCCCCCTGGGACAAAGTAAAAAAGTAAAAAAAAAAAATTTCAAATGTGTAAAAAAAAATAAAAAAAAATATTCCAAAATAATGAAAAAAAAAAAAAAAATATTATTCCCATAAATACATTTCTTTATCTAAATAAAAAAAACAAAACAATAAAAGTACACATATTTAGTATCGCCGCGTCCGTAACGACCCGACCTATAAAACTGGCCCACTAGTTAACCCCTTCAGTAAACACCGTAAGAAAAAAAAAAAAAACGAGGCAAAAAACAACGCTTTATTATCATACCGCCGAACAAAAAGTGGAATAACACGCGATCAAAAAGACAGATATAACTAACCATGGTACCGCTGAAAACGTCATCTTGTCCCGCAAAAAACGAGCCGCCATACAGCATCATCAGCAAAAAAATAAAAAAGTTATAGTCCTGAGAATAAAGCGATGCAAAAATAATTATTTTTTCTATAAAATAGTTTTTATCGTATAAATGCGCCAAAACATAAAAAAATGATATAAATGAGGTGTCGCTGTAATCGTACTGACCCGAAGAATAAAACTGCTTCATCAATTTTACCAAACGCGGAACGGTATAAACGCCTCCCCCAAAAGAAATTCATGAATAGCTGGTTTTTGGTCATTCTGCCTCACAAAAATCGGAATAAAAAGCGATCAAAAAATGTCACGTGCCCGAAAATGTTACCAATAAAAACATCAACTCGTCCCGCAAAAACCAAGACCTCACATGACTCTGTGGACCAGAATATAGAAAAATTATAGCTCTCAAAATGTGGTAACGCAAAAAATATTTTTTGCAATAAAAAGCGTCTTTCAGTGTGTGACGGCTGCCAATCATAAAAATCCGCTAAAAAACCCACTATAAAAGTAAATCAAACCCCCCTTCATCACCCCCTTAGTTAGGGAAAAATTAAAAAAATGTATTTATTTCCATTTTCCCATTAGGGCTAGGGTTAGAGTTAGGGCTAGGGTTAGGGCTAGGGTTAGGGCTAGGGTTAGGGCTAGGGTTAGGGCTAGGGCTAGGGTTAGGGCTAGGGTTAGGGCTAGGGTTAGGGCTAGGGTTAGGGTTAGGGCTAGGGTTAGGGCTAGGGTTAGGGTTAGGGCTAGGGTTAGGGCTAGGGTTAGGGCTAGGGTTAGGATTAGGGTTAGGGCTAGGGTTAGGGCTAGGGCTACAGTTTGGGTTGGGGCTAAAGTTACAGTTAGGGTTTAGATTACATTTACGGTTGGGAATAGGGTTGGGATTAGGGTTAGGGGTGTGTCAGGGTAAGAGGTGTGGTTAGGGTTACTGTTGGGATTAGGGTTAGGGATGTGTTTGGATTAGGGTTTCAGTTATAATTGGGGGGTTTCCACTGTTTAGGCACATCAGGGGCTCTCCAAACGCGACATGGCGTCCGATCTCAATTCCAGCCAATTCTGCGTTGAAAAAGTAAAACAGTGCTTCTTCCCTTCCGAGCTCTCCCGTGTGCCCAAACAGGGGTTTACCCCAACATATGGGGTATCAGCGTACTCAGGACAAATAGGACAACAACTTTTGGGGTCCAATTTCTCCTGCTACCCTTGGGAAAATACAAAACTCGGGGCTAAAACATATTTTTTGTGGGAAAAAAAAAGATTTTTTATTTTCACGGCTCTGCGTTATAAACTGTAGTGAAACACTTGGGGGTTCAAAGTTCTCACAACACATCTAGATTAGTTCCCTGGGGGGTCTAGTTTCCAATATGGGGTCACTTGTGGGGGGTTTCTACTGTTTAGGTACATTAGGGGTTCTGCAAACGCAATGTGACGTCTGCAGACCATTCCATCTAAGTCTGCATTCCAAATGGCGCTCCTTCCCTTCCGAGCTCTGCCATGCGCTCAAACGTTGGTTTCCCCCAACATACGGGGTATCAGCGTACTCAGGACAAATTGGACAACAACTTTTGGGGTCGAATTTCTCCTCTTACCCTCGGGAAAATACAAAACTGGGGGCTAAAAAATAATTTTGGGGGGAAAGATTTTTTTTTTTAATTTTCACGGCTCTGCGTTACAAACTGTAGTGAAACACTTGGGGGTTCAAAGCTATCACAACACATCTAGATGAGTTCCTTAGGGGGTCTAGTTTCCAAAATGGTGTCACTTGTGGGAGGTTTCTACTGTTTAGGTACATTAGGGGCTCTGCAAATGCAATGTGACACCTGCAGACCATTCCATCTAAGTCCTCATTCCAAATGGAGCTCCTTCCCTTCCGAGCCCTCCCATGCGCCCAAACAGTGGTTCCCCCACCACATATGGGGTATCAGCGCACTCAGGACAAATTGGACAACAACTTTTGGGGTCGAATTTCTCCTCTTACACTCGGGAAAATACAAAACTGGGGGCTAAAAAACAATTTTGGGGGGAAAGATTTTTTTTTTTAATTTTCACGGCTCTGCGTTACAAACTGTAGTGAAACACTTGGGGGTTCAAAGCTATCACAACACATCTAGATGAGTTCCTTAGGGGGTCTAGTTTCCAAAATGGTGTCACTTGTGGGAGGTCTCTACTGCTTAGGTACATTAGGGGCTCTGCAAATGCAATGTGACACCTGCAGACCATTCCATCTAAGTCCTCATTCCAAATGGAGCTCCTTCCCTTCCGAGCCCTCCCATGCGCCCAAACAGTGGTTCCCCCCCACATATGGGGTATCAGCGCACTCAGGACAAATTGGACAACAAATAGTGGGGTCGAATTTCTCCTTTTAGCCTCGGGAAAATACAAAACTGGGGGCTAAAAAATAATTTTTGTGGGAAAAAATTTTTGTTTTATTTTTACGGCTCTCCATTATAAACTTCTGTGAAGCCCTTGGTGGGTCAAAGCGCTCAGTACACATCTAGATAAGTTCCTAAGGGGGTCTACTTTCCAAAATGGTGTCACTTGTGGGGGGTTTCTACTGTTTAGGTACATTAGGGGCTCTGCAAACGCAATGTGACACCTGCAGACCATTCCATCTAAGTCTGCATTCAAATGGCACTCCTTCCCTTCTGAGCCCTCCCATGTGCCCAAACAGTGGTTCCCCCCACATATGGTGTATCACCGCACTCAGGACAAATTGGGCAACAAATTTTGGGGTCCAATTTCTCCTGTTACCCTCAGGAAAATACAAAACTGGGGGCTAAAAAAATAATTTTTGTGGGAAAAAAATTTTGTTTTATTTTTACGGCTCTGCATTATAAACTTCTGTGAAGCACTTGGTGGGTCAAAGTGCTCACCACACCTCTAGATAAGTTCCTTAGGGGGTCTACTTTCCAAAATGGTGTCATTTGTGGGGGGTTTCAATGTTTAGGCACATCAGTGGCTCTTCAAACGCAACATGGCGTCCCATCTCAATTCCTGTCAATTTTGCTTTGAAAAGTCAAACGGCGCTCCTTCCCTTCCGAGCTCTCCCATCCACCCAAACAGTGGTTTACCCCCACATATGGGGTATCCGCGTACTCAGGACAAATTGTACAACAACTTTTGGGGTCCAATTTCTTCTCTTACCCTTGGGAAAATAAAAAATTGGGGGCAAAAAGATAATTTTTGTGAAAAAATATGATTTTTTATTTTTACGGTTCTACATTATAAACTTCTGTGAAGCACTTGGTGGGTCAAAGTGCTCACCACACCTCTAGATAAGTTCCTTAGGGGGTCTACTTTCCAAAATGGTGTCACTTGTGGGGGGTTTCAATGTTTAGGCACATCAGTGGCTCTTCAAACGCAACATGACGTCCCATCTCAATTCCTGTCAATTTTGCATTGAAAAGTCAAACGGCGCTCCTTCCCTTCCGAGCTCTCCCATCCGCCCAAACAGTGGTTTACCCCCACATATGGGCTATCAGCGTACTCAGGACAAATTGTACAACAACTTTTGGGGTCCAATTTCTTCTCTTACCCTTGGGAAAATAAAAAATTGGGGGCGAAAAGATAATTTTTGTGAAAAAATATGATTTTTTATTTTTACGGTTCTACATTATAAACTTCTGTGAAGCACTTGTTGGGTCAAAGTGCTCACCACACCTCTAGATAAGTTCCTTAGGGGGTCTACTTTCCAAAATGGTGTCACTTGTGGGGGGTTTCAATGTTTAGCCACATCAGGGGCTCTCCAAACGAAACATGGCGTCCCATCTCAATTCCAGTCAATTTTGCATTGAAAAGTCAAATGGCACTCCTTCGCTTCCGAGCTCTGCCATGCGCCCAAACAGTGGTTTACCCCCACATGTGGGGTATTGGCATACTCAGGACATATTGTACAACAATGTTTGGGGTCCATTTTCTCCTGTTACCCTTGGTAAAATAAAACAAATTGGAGCTGAATTACATTTTTTGTGAAAAAAAGTTAAATGTTCATTTTTATTTAAACATTCAAAAAATTCCTGTGAAGCACCAGAAGGGTTAATAAACTTCTTGAATATGGTTTTGAGCACCTTGAGGGGTGTAGTTTTTAGAATGGTGTCACACTTGGGTATTTTCTATCATATAGACCCCTCAAAATGACTTCAAATGAGATGTGGTCCCTAAAATAAAATGGTGTTGTAGAAATGAGAAATTGCTGGTCAACTTTTAACCCTTATAACTCCCTAACAAAAAAAAATTTTGGTTCCAAAATTGTGCTGATGTAAAGTAGACATGTGGGAAATGTTACTTATTAAGTATTTTGTGTGACATATCTCTGTGATTTAATTGCATAAAAATTCAAAGTTGGAAAATTGCGAAATTTTCATAATTTTCGCCAAATTTCCGTTTTTTTCACAAATAAACGCAGGTACTATCAAATAATTTTTACCATTGTCATGAAGTACAATATGTCACGAGAAAACAGTGTCAGAATCACCAGGATCCATTAAAGCGTTCCAGAGTTATAACCTCATAAAGGGACAGTGGTCAGAATTGTAAAAATTGGCCCGGTCATTAACGTGCAAACCACCCTTGGGGGTAAAGGGGTTAAAAGTTCATACAGTAGTTTCTGTAGGTAATCATGCTTTAACGTTTGCTAACTTATACATTCAAACTTATTTATATTAGTATTACAGTGACATTTTAGTCCCTATTCCAGGCTGGAATCTGACCTCTGGTACTACGGGTAGATCTATGCAGTACATGTATATTACTAGTCCTAACTGGATTCACTATACTTGATACCACTGGTGTAGTGTGCTCACTATTGGCTATGCTACTGGTAATTCTATGTAGTACAGGTATACCTAATCTTCTACGACTGCTCACTGTGGGCATGGCAGATTCACCACTGGCAGGGGGTGGACTCTCTTGCTCCACTGCTGGTGTGGCATCTGTTACTTGAGCTCGTCAGTCTTCAGGCTGGCCTTGAGTTGCTTCTCTATCTGGCACTACTAGCTGGGAAAGGTCAAGACAGGTAAAGCGATGTCTTGGTTTACCTGTGTCCATGACTGGGGAAAGTCTCCAAGAACGGTATGGATTTTCTTTTCCTCCTCTTCTATGGGTTAAGGGTCATCTTGATCTACTTCTTTGTTTCTTAATTGTCCAGGGCAAACCTTCAGATGATCCCTCGATACTGCTGTGGAGGTTTCTCCTCCATCTTTACTGACGATGCATTCCTTGGTATTATCAAATTTTGAAGGCATGACGGTGTATGGTTCACCCTCCCACTGATCATCTAGTTTGTGCATCCTCCGCTATCTTTTGAGAACTTGTTCTCCTGGTACTAAAAGAGTAGCCAGAGCTTGTTGGTTGTAGCTCTTTTTTTGTTTCTGCCTTGCTTGGAACAAACTTCTATCTACGCATTCTCGCACTTTGCGGTATTACTGCTGCCGCTCTGTATCCCAGTCTGCATCTGGTGATGTTGTGTCAGGTGTTAAGACTCCCATGTCGAAGTCAACAGGTAACTTTCCAGGTCTCGCTCTCATTAGGTAAGCTGGAGTGCGGTTGGTGGTGTTCACAGGGATATGGTTGTATAGGTCTACCATATTTGGCAACTTCTCTGGCCACAGGTTTCTCTCTTCCAGGGGCAAGGTCTTCAACAGGTCAATTACACCTGGTACCCGGTTCAATTTCTCGCACATGCCATTTGTCTGCAGATGGTGCAGTGTTGTTCTGATTTTTTTGCATCCATGCAGGTTACAGAACTCTTGGAACACTTCTGTCTCAAAGGCTGGGCCTTGGTCGGTGAGTACCTTTTCAGGGTAACTGTCGGGTCGACAAAAGTGTTGTTGAAATGCCTTGGCTGCCATCTTTGCGGTTTGGTCCTTCACAGGCACGACGGTCAGGAACCTTGAGTAATGCTCCACAATGGTGAGGGCATAGACATAGGCTGACCAGCTTGGGGTTAGCTTCACATGATCCAAAGCTACCAGTTCAAGTGGTTGTTTAGTGACTATGGGCTGTAGGGGAGCCCTCTGGCTGTTACGGTCTTTCCTACGCAGGTTGCATTTGCCACACTCTCGGCACTTCTCAATGGTTTTCCTCAAGCCAATCCAGTAGAATCTTTCACGAAGTAGGACTTCCAACTTCTTCCATCTGAAGTGTCCTGCTCCATCGGGGTACTCTTCCAAGACCATTGGCGTATCCCGCTTCAGGACTACCACCTGCCAGACCAGTTGTTGGGTTCGCAACTTGATGTTGCTCCTACAGTTTAACCTCATAGCTGAACAGCTTGCCCTTCTCTTTCCACAACTGTTGGGTTCCTGTGGAGCATCTGAACCAGGGTGTGAATCAGCCTGTGTCAGCACATCATTTAGAAGGCAGACTGCCGGGTCGCTGTCCTGTGTCTATGCCCATCCATGGTGGGGCGACAGGTTCAGCGTGTCTTCTTGACTGCCAAAAAACTTGTTCCTCACACAGTGGGAGCACTGGGCTGCGTCGGGGCAGTGGAAGGCTGTTAACTCAATTTCCTCTAGCTCTTCCAGGTCTTTTCCCACATTTGGTAAATTGGGCATCCTGGATTTGCATTCTTATGACTCGCTTGGTACTTGATGGTAAACTCGTAGTTGGACAACTGGGACATCCATCGCTGTTCCAATGCAACCAGATTTGCGGTTTCCTGGTAAGTCAGCGGATTATTGTCCATGAAGAAAGTAAACTTCGCTGAAGCCAGGTAATGTTTGAATTGCTCAGTTACAACCCAGACTATGGCGAGAAACTCCACCTTAAAGGAACTATAGTTGTTGTGGTTCCTTTCAGTGGGATGAAGATTCCTGCTGGCGTAGGCAATCACTCTTTCTCTGCCTTTCTGTATGTAACAACACTGCCGGCATCACTGCATGGCCTTCCATTCCCCACCTGCCTGTTACATCTACTCACTCACCCAGTGCCATGCTGTGAGATCTGTCTGCTGCTGGTTCCATGCCATGTGCTTCATGGCGGCCTGCTCTGTGTACACTTCCTGGCTGTGTGCATAGGGGGGCGGCGCCAGCCACTCCGGATTCTTATTGAGACTGTGTGCACCTCCCTAAGGTGCTTCTGGCCAATAGCCTTGAGGCCTCTGATACTTAAGGCATCCTCACCCATTGGAGGATGCCTGAGCAAACTATTCCCCTCAGTTAGCATTTGCTACTGAGCTGCCAGGTCGTGTCTGCTTCCTGTCTCTGAGGGCGGCACTACTGCAGGCCTTCATCTGTGTTCTGTTTGTGTATCGGTGTCCGTTCCTGTCTGTACTCTGGTCTATGTCCGTCCCTGCTCCTTCTTTGTCATTAGTCATTTCCCACTCTGCTGTGTGTACCTCTGCCTTATCTTTCTGCTCTGTTCACCACTGTCTGTGGCTCTGCTTCTCTCTGCTCAGTTCTACCACAACCTGTGGTTCTGTGTCTCTCAGCTTTTCTCTCAGCTCTGCTCTCTGTAACTTTGCTCTGCACTCTGACCTTGCTCCGCACTCTGTGGCTTTGCTCTGCGGCACCGCTCCTTGCGGTTCTACGTCTTTAGCTCTTGGCGTTACCTCCAGCGTCTCTGCTCTTGGCTCCGCCTCCAGCATCTCCGCTCTTGGCTCTGCCTCCAGCGTCTCCGCTCTTGGCTCCGCCTACAGCGTCTCCGCTCTTGGCTCCGCCTCCAGCATCTCCGCTCCTGGCCCCGCCTCCAGCGACTCCGCTCTTGGCTCCGCCTCCTGCGGCTCCGTCCTTGGCTCTGCCTTCTCCTTCTCTACTCTCTGCTCTGCCTTCTCCTTCTCTGCTCATAGCTCTGCCTTCTCCTTCCCTTCTCTTAGCTCCACCTTCTACTCGTACTCAGCCTCCTGCGATTCAGCTTTGCTTCCACTCTTGCTCTATCTTTATTCTGCAACTTTCCATACCGGTCTCTACCTGGTCCTTTATATTCTCCAGTCTGAACAGGTTTTTACCTGTTTGCACACATCTATCTGAATACCAGTTCCTACCAGAGTATCAGTCCTGTCTGCCAGTGCCAGCCGTGCCCGCCTGTCTGCCTGAGTGCCAGCCATGCCCGTCTGCCTGCCTGTATCTCCGTCAAGCCAGTCCGCCCGTCAGGGCCTCTGCCATACCCGTCTGTCAGCCAGTGTCACAGCCGTGCCTGCCTGCCAGTGTCTTGTCCCTGGTGGGATCAGCATCCACAGTCCGACTCCACCCTGGAGTGGTACCTGGTAGCTTCCTATTGCACAAGTCTGACCTCACCATCAGAGGCTCCAGCGAACACCTAGGAAGCTACTTAGTTACGCCCCTTCCAGGGAAGTTCGGTCTGTGGTCCAGTGGGGCCACACCCCCAGGTGCCCACGCCAAACCAGTCTCGGCGCGAGCATTACACTGTACTTGTGACAGCACGGCTCCAAATCTTACATTGCTGGCGTCAGTGTAGAGTACGAATGGTTGATCATAATCAGGGTAGGCCAGAACCTCATCCCCCGTGAGAGCCAACTTTAACTGAGAGAAGGATACTTCCAACTTGTCATTCCATGCGAATGGAAGATTCCTATTCTTGGCCTTCTTGTATTAGCCCACTAGCAGGTCTTGCTGGGGTGCGGCTATCTTGGTGATCCTTGATGAATAATCGGTAGTAGCCTACCAACCCGAGGAACTGCCGTACTTCATGAATGGTGTTGGGTTTTGTCCAGTCCCTGATAATGGTGACTTTGTCAGGGTCTGTTGCCACACCTTCTGTGCTTACTATGTGGCCTAGGTACTGCACCTTGGGCTCCAACAGGTGGCACTTGGACAGCTTCACTTTCAGGCCAAAGTTGGAGAGGGCTTCAAATACCTTGGCCAGGTGCTTCAAGTGGTCTTCATAGGACTTGGAGACGACAATAACGTCATCCAGGTACAACAGAATGGTTCCAAAGTTCTTGTGCCCCAGGAAACACTCCATCATCCGCTGGAACGTCTCTGTTGCGTTGCAAAATCTGAACGGCATTTAGTTCAATTCGGAGAGGTCTTTTGGTGTCATGAAGGCAGTCTTCTCTTTATCCGCCTCTGCTACGGGAACCTGCCAACACCCACTTGTGAGATCTAAGTTGAAGAAATAGTTAGCGGATTTCAGTGCAGCTAATGTCTCCTCTATCCTGCGTAACAGATAGGCATCCTTATTTGTAATGCGGTTGATCTGCCTGTAGTCAACACACATCCTCATTGTACCATTTTTCTTTCTAACGAGGACTAATGGAGATGCCCAGAGTCTACAACTGTCTCTGATCATCCCTGCCTCCTTCATCTCCCATAACATACCCTTGGCACATTGATAGTGAGCTGGAGGTACAGACCAGATGAGCTCCTGTGGGGATATGGTGTTGGACCCTTTTACCTGCCCAAAGTCTAGTGGATGTTTGATGAATACCAGCTCATATTCTTGGACCACCTGATAAGCCCCAAGCTTTTGGAGCAAAAGGGTGGAGTCATTGCCTATGTGTAACTTCTGACACCAATCCTCCAACTGTCCTGCAGAGCCATTGTCCTCCGCCTAGTCGTATGGTACCAAGGGTTCTGTTGCTTGTATTGCATTGTTACTGACAGTGAACAGTTTAGCAAGGGTAGCATATCTGGTTAAATGGACCTCTTTTTCCCCATAATTCAGGATGCGTATCGGTACCCTCCCCTTGCGGACATCAACTACCCCTCTGACTGTCAGGATGGTGGGCCTACTATCAGAATACACGGGTTCTACCAGGGCCTGGTAGTCATGACCCCTAAGGCCTATTGCTGCTTGACACCAGATTAACATTTCACTCCTGAGGGGTATTGCAATGGGGATAGAATCACTCACTCTGACGTTGCCGACTTCTCCAACAGACAGTTCTACCTGTTGTCTCTGCATCAGGGCTTTTATCTCTTTTTTCAAGACACGCTGATCACTGGAACCAGCAGTTTCGGCTACCTGTTGCAACAAAACAATAACCTCGCCAAGACAGTTTTCTATCACATTAGTACCAAAGGTCATCATTGGGTTACATTCTCGCCGATCAATGTCTACAATTATCAGACCCTGAGCTTTCAACTCTACCCACCCCACCTTAATGGTCACCTCCTTGTATCCTACATGTGGCAAAGGCTGATTATTGTTAATGACTATCATCAGATCATTATCTGGGCCACAGTTAATATCAAAGTCGGACCAGTACTGTTTGTAAAGAATACAGTGGGGCAAAAAAGTATTTAGTCAGTCAGCAATAGTGCAAGTTCCACCACTTAAAAAGATGAGAGGCGTCTGTAATTTACATCATAGGTAGACCTCAACTATGGGAGACAAACTGAGAAAAAAAAATCCAGAAAATCACATTGTCTGTTTTTTTTAACATTTTATTTGCATATTATGGTGGAAAATAAGTATCCTTTGTTGGCAATGACAGAGGTCAAACGTTTTCTGTAAGTCTTCACAAGGTTGCCACACACTGTTGTTGGTATGTTGGCCCATTCCTCCATGCAGATCTCCTCTAGAGCAGTGATGTTTTTGGCTTTTCGCTTGGCAACACGCACTTTCAACTCCCTCCAAAGGTTTTCTATAGGGTTGAGATCTGGAGACTGGCTAGGCCACTCCAGGACCTTGAAATGCTTCTTACGAAGCCACTCCTTCGTTGCCCTGGCGGTGTGCTTTAGATCATTGTCATGTTGAAAGACCCAGCCACGTTTCATCTTCAATGCCCTTGCTGATGGAAGGAGGTTTGCACTCAAAATCTCACGATACATGGCCCCATTCATTCTTTCATGTACCCGGATCAGTCGTCCTGGCCCCTTTGCAGAGAAACAGCCCCAAAGCATGATGTTTCCACCACCATGCTTTACAGTAGGTATGGTGTTTGATGGATGCAACTCAGTATTCTTTTTCCTCCAAACACGACAAGTTGTGTTTCTACCAAACAGTTCCAGTTTGGTTTCATCAGACCATAGGACATTCTCCCAAAACTCCTCTGGATCATCCAAATGCTCTCTAGCAAACTTCAGACGGGCCCGGACATGTACTGGCTTAAGCAGTGGGACACGTCTGGCACTGCAGGATCTGAGTCCATGGTGGCGTAGTGTGTTACTTATGGTAGGCCTTGTTACATTGGTCCCAGCTCTCTGCAGTTCATTCACTAGGTCCCCCCGCGTGGTTCTGGGATTTTTGCTCACCGTTCTTGTGATCATTCTGACCCCACGGGGTGGGATTTTGCGTGGAGCCCCAGATCGAGGGAGATTATCAGTGGTCTTGTATGTCTTCCATTTTCTAATTATTGCTCCCACTGTTGATTTCTTCACTCCAAGCTGGTTGGCTATTGCAGATTCAGTCTTCCCAGCCTGGTGCAGGGCTACAATTTTGTTTCTGGTGTCCTTTGACAGCTCTTTGGTCTTCACCATAGTGGAGTTTGGAGTCAGACTGTTTGAGGGTGTGCACAGGTGTCTTTTTATACTGATAACAAGTTTAAACAGGTGACTACAGGTAATGAGTGGAGGAAAGAGGAGACTCTTAACCCCTTAGCGACCGCCGATACGCCTTTTAACGGCGGCCGCTAAGGGTACTTAAACCACAGCGCCGTTAATTAACGGCGCTGTGGAAAAAGTCCATAGCGCCCCCCAGAGGCCGATTTTCTCCGGGGTCTCGGCTGCCGAGGGTAGACGAGACCCCAGAGAACATGATTCGGGGGGTTTTTAACCCACCCCGCATTTGCGATCGCCGGTAATTAACCGTTTACCGGCGATCGCAAAAAAAAAAAAGCGATCTCTTTTTAATTTCTCTGTCCTCCGATGTGATCGCACATCGGAGGACAGAGAAAAGGGGTCCCAGGTGGCCCCCCAATACTCACCTAGCTCCCCCGATGCTCCTCGTGTCTCCCGGTGGGCGCCGCCATCTTCAAAATGGCGGGCGCATGCGCAGTGCGCCCGCCGGCCGGCATCGGGAGAATCTTTGGGGTCTCGGCTGCCGGGGGTAGCCGAGACCCCAAAGAGCACGATCGGGGTCGGTATTACCGACCCCTGTTTTGCGATCGCCGGTAATTAACTGTTTACCGGCGACCGCAAAAAAAAAAAAAAAAGTAAAGTGTAATTCTCTGTCCTCTGATGTGATCGCACATCAGAGGACAGAGAAATAGGGGGATTCGGGGACCCTAGCATACTCACCTAGGTCCCTGGATCCTCTTGCTGCTTCTCCTGGCCGCCGGCAGCAGAACATGGCGGACGCATGCCCAGTGCGCCCGCCATCTGTCTCCATCTGCCGGCCGGCAGGAGAACAGCAGTTGGGGCTAAAATTAGGGGTAGGGTTAGGGTTAGGGTTAGGGTTAGGGGTAGGGTTAGGGTTAGGGGTAGGGGTAGGGTTAGGTTAGGGTTAGGTTAGGGGTAGGGTTAGGGGTAGGGTTAGGGTTAGGGTTAGGTTAGGGTTAGGGGTAGGGTTAGGGTTAGGGGTAGGGTTAGGGGTAGGGTTAGGGTTAGGGGTAGGGTTAGGGGTAGGGTTAGGTTAGGGTTAGGTTAGGGGTAGGGTTAGGGGTAGGGTTAGGGTTAGGGGTAGGTTAGGGGTAGGGTTAGGGGTAGGGTTAGGGGTAGGGTTAGGTTAGGGGTAGGGGTAGGGTTAGGTTAGGGGTAGGGCTAGGGTTGGGGCTAAATTTAGGGTTAGGGTTGGGGCTAAATTTAGGGTTAGGGTTGGGGCTAAACTTAGGGTTAGGCTTCTTTCACACTTACGTCGGTACGGGGCCGTCGCAATGCGTCGGCCCGACATACCGACGCACGTTGTGAAAATTGTGCACAACGTGGGCAGCAGCTGTAGTTTTTCAACACATCCGCTGCCCAATCTATGTCCTGGGGAGAAGGGGGCGGAGTTACGGCCACGCATGTGCGGTCAGAAATGGCGGATGCGACGTACAAAAAAACGTTTCATTGAACGTTTTTTTGTGCCGACGCTCCGCCAAAACACAACTGATCCAGTGCACGACGGACGCGACGTGTGGCCATCCGTCACGATCCATCGGCAATACAAGTCTATGGGCAAAAAACGCATCCTGCGGGCACATTTGCAGGATCCGTTTCTTGTCCAAAACGACGGATTGCGACGGAATGCCAAACGACGCAAGTGTGAAAGTAGCCCTAGGGCTAGGGTTAGGGTTGGGGCTAAAGTTAGGGCTAGGGTTGGGGCTAAAGTTAGGGTTAGAGTTGGGATTAGGGTTAGGGTTTGGATTAGGGTTCGTATTAGGGTTGGCATTAGGGTTACGCTTGGGATTAGGGTTAGGTTTGGGATTAGGGTTAAGGTTAGGGTTGTGATTAGGGGTGTATTGGGATTAGGGTTAGGTTTGAGGTTAGGGTTGAGATTAGGATTAGGGGTGTGTTGGATTTAGGGTTTTGATTAGGCTTATGGTTAGGGTTGACATTAGGGTTGTTTTGGGGTAAGGGTTGTGATTATGGTTAGGGTTAGTGATTAGGATTATGGATGAGGTTGGGATTAGGGTTAGGGGTGTGTTGGGGTTAGGGTTGGAGCTAGAATTGGGGGGTTTCCACTGTTTAGGTACATCAGGGGGTCTCCAAACACGACAGCCAATTTTGCGCTCAAAAAGTCAAATGGTGCTCCCTCCCTTCTGAGCTCTGCCGTGCGCCCAAACAGTGGGTTACCCCCACATATGGGGAATCAGCGTACTCGGGATAAATTGGACAACAACTTCTGGGGTCCAATTTCTCTTGTTACCCTTGTGAAAATAAAAACTTGGGGGCTACAAAATCTTTTTTGTGAAAAAAAAAATATTTTTTATTTTCACGACTCTGCTTTCTAAACTTCTGTGAAGCACTTGGGCATTCAAAGTTCTCACCACACATCTAGATAAGTTCCTTGGAGGGTCTAGTTTCCAAAATGGGGTCACTTGTGGGGGGTTACTACAGTTTAGGTACATCAGGGGCTCTGCAATCGCAACATAATGCCCACAGACCATTCTATCAAAGTCTGCATTCCAAAAAGGCGCTCCTTCCCTTCCGAGCTCTGCCGTGCGCCCAAACAGTGGTTTACCGCCACATATGGCGCATCAGCGTACTCGGGATAAATTGGACAACAACTATTGCAGTCCAATTTCTCCTGTTACCCTTGTGAAAATAAAAACTTGGGGGCTACAATATCTTTTTTGTGGAAAAAAAAATATTTTTTATTTTCACGACTCTGCATTCTAAACTTCTGTGAAGCACTTGGGCATTCAAAGTTCTCACCACACATCTAGATAAGTTCCTTGGGGGGTCTAGTTTCCAAAATGGGGTCACTTGTGGAGGGTTTCTACTGGTTAGGTACATCAGGGGCTCTGCAAACGCAACATAATACCCACAGACCATTCTATCAAAGTCTGCATTCCAAAACGGCGCTCCTTCCTTCCGAGCTCTGCCGTGCGCCCAAACAGTGGTTTACCCCCACATATGGGGTACCAGCATACTCAGGACAAATTGGACAACAACATTTGGGGTCCAGTTTCTCTTGTTACCCTTGTGAAAATAAAAATTTGGTGGCTAAGAAATCTTTTTTGTGGAAAAAAAAATATTTTTTATTTTCACGGCTCTGCATTATAAACTTCTGTGAAGCACTTGGGCATTCAAGGTTCTCACCACACATCTAGATAAGTTCCATGGGGGGTCTAGTTTCCAAAATGGGGTCACTTGTGGGGGATTTCTACTGTTTAGGCACATCAGGGGCTCTCCAAACGCGACATGGCGTCCGATCTCAATTCCAGCCAATTCTACATTGAAAAAGTAAAACGGCACTCTTTCTCTTCCAAGCTCTGCGGTGCGCCCAAACAGTGGTTTACCCCCACATATTGGGTATCGACGTACTCAGGAGAAATTGCACAACAACTTTTGTGGTCTAATTTCTCCTGTTACCCTTGTGAAAATAAAAATTTGTGGGCAAAAAGATAATTTTTGTAGAAAAAATGCAATTTTTTTTTTTCACGGCTCTACGTTATAAACTTCTGTGAAGCACATGGGGGTTCAAAGTGCTCGCCACACATCTAGATAAGTTCCTTAAGGGGTCTAGTTTCCAAAATGGTGTCACTTATGGGGGGTTTCCACTGTTTAGGCACATCAGGGGCTCTCCAAACGCGACATGGCGTCCAATCTCAATTCCAGCCAATTCTACATTGAAAAAGTAAAACGGCACTCCTTCTCTTCCAAGCTCTGCGGTGCGCCCTAACAGTTGTTTACCCCCACATATTGGGTATCAGCGTACTCAGGAGAAATTGCACAACAACTTTTGTGGTCTAATTTCTCCTGTTACCCTTGTGAAAATAAGAATTTGTGGGCAAAAAGATCATTTTTGTGTAAACAAAAGCGATTTTTTATTTTCACGGCTCTACGTTATAAACTTCTGTGAAGCACTTGGGGGTTCAAAGTGCTCACCCCACATCTAGATAGGTTCCTTAAGGGGTCTAGTTTCCAAAATGGTGTCACTTGTGGGGAGTTTCCACTGTTTAGGTACATCAGAGGCTCTCTAAATGTGACATGGTGTCCGATCTCAATTCCAGCCAATTCTGCATTGAAAAAGTCAAACGGGGCTCCTTCACTTCTAAGTTCTGCGGTGCGCCCTAACAGTGGTTTACCCCCACATATGGGGTATTGGCGTATTCAGGAGAAATTGCATAACAAAATTTATGGTTACATTTCTGTTTTTACACTTGTGAAAATAAAAAAAATGGTTCTGAATTAAGATGTTTGCAAAAAAAAGTTAAATGTTCATTTTTTCCTTCCACATTGTTTCAGTTCCTGTGAAGCACGTAAAGGGTTAATAAACTTCTTGAATGTGGTTTTGAGAACCTTGAGGGGTGTAGTTTTTAGAATGGTGTCACACTTCATTATTTTCTATCATATAGACCCCTCAAAATGACTTCAAATGTGATGTGGTCCCTAAAAAAAAATGGTGTTGTAAAAATGAGAAATTGCTGGTCAACTTTTAACCCTTATAACTCCCTAACAAAAAAAAAATTTGTTTCCAAAATTGTGCTGATGTAAAGTAGACATGTGGGAAATGTTATTTATTAACTATTTTTTATGACATATCTCTCTGATTTAAGGGCATAAAAATACAAAGTTTGAAAATTGCAAAATTTTACAAATTTTCGCCATATTTCCGTTTTTTTCATAAATAATCGCAAGTAATATCGAAGAAATGTTACCACTAACATGAAGTACAATATGTCACGAAAAAACAATCTCAGAATCAGCGGGATCCGTTGAAGCGTTCCAGAGTTATAACCTCATAAAGTGACAGTGGTCAGAATTGCAAAAATTGGCCTGGTCATTAAGTACCAAATTGGCTCTGTCACTAAGGGGTTAAAGAAGAAGTTACAGGTCTGTGAGAGCCAGAAATCTTGATTGTTTGTTTCTGACCAAATACTTATTTTCCACCATAATATGCAAATGAAATGTTAAAAAAACAGACAATGTGATTTTCTGGATTTTTTTTCTCAGTTTGTCTCCCATAGTTGAGGTCTACCTATGATGTAAATTACAGACGCCTCTCATCTTTTTAAGTGGTGGAACTTGCACTATTGCTGACTGACTAAATACTTTTTTGCCCCACTGTATATGGCATAGTGGTGACCTGGGAGCCAGTGTCCAGTAAAGAGTTCATTGGGATGTCGTCAATCTCAATTGGGAGGACTGGTCGTCCTCTGATGTACTTGTCTCACCAGCTTTGTGGGCCTGGTCATCCCACTCCTGGGGGTTGGCACTCTGCTCCAGGGGTTGCTTGCTTAAATTGCAGAATCTTGCGATGTGTCCCTCCTTGCTGCAGCGGCGACAAATGGGTCATTCATACTGGTCATAGTGGTCATTGTCTCTTCCTCTGGTCGGTGGGATCCTCTTCTGCCATCTCCAGGGGACATCACCTGGGCTTGAGGCCAGCTGGATCTTCTCCTTTGGGGACACTTGCATAGACTGCACAGTTTTAGTCAGTGCAGCCATGCTTTTGGTCAGTTCCTGGACCTGGAGACGCAGTCCTGCAGCAGGGTCATTATCCAGGGTCTGCACATCGGCATCAATGGGGGCCTGTGGAAAGGATGCCACCTCCTGGTGGTATGTTATTGATGGGCGCCTAGGGCGCGCTGTGCGTCTAGAATTTGGTTCATGCAGCACCCGGATGGCCCTATCTTTAGAGTGTGCAAAGTCCGTGTCAGGGTTCTGTAGGGCCAAGATGCGCAGCTGCGTCCTGTGGGTGCTGGACAGGAGTCCCTCAATAAATTGCTCCTATAACAGTCGGTTCCCGTCTTGCACGCTGTCAGGGTCAAACTGCTTAATGGCCCGCAGTGCCTCCTGGAGATTAAGGGCATAGTCCCGTATACTGTCTTCCACCCTTTGTTTGCACCCAGAGAATCTCATTTTAATCTCTGCTGCAGTGCGGATATCAAAGGTGTCCTTCAGCCTGGCCAAGATTTGCTTAACAGTCCTTTTATCAGCATCCTGCCAGGACTTTACATCCCAATGAGCTGCACCAGTTAACTGGCCAGTTAGGGTACCATCACATATAGCGACGCTGCAGCGATATAGACAACGATGCCGATCGCTGCAGCGTCGCTGTTTAGGTCGTTGTGTGGTCGCTGGAGAGCTGTCACACAGACAGCTCTCCAGCGACCAACGATGCCGAAGTCCCCGGGTAACCAGGGTAAACATTGGGTTACTAAGCGCAGAGCCACGCTTAGTAATCCGATGTTTACCCTGGTTACCGTTGTAAAAGTTAAAAAAAAAAAACAGTACATACTTACATTCCGGTGTCTGTCCCCCAGAGTCAGCTTCCCTGCACTGTGCCAGCGCCGGCCGGCCGTAAAGCAGAGCACAGCGGTGACGTCACCAGTGAACACATCGCTGGATCAGCATCACACACGCCGATTCAGCGATGACAGCGGGTGATCAGCGACCAAATAAAGGTCCTGATCATTCACCAACGATCTCCCAGCAGGGGCCTGATCGTTGGTCGCTGTTACGCATAACGATTTCGTTAATGATATCGTTGCTACGTCACAAAAAGCAACGCTATCATTAACAAAATTGTTATGTGTGACGGTACCTTTAGGATGCTGACCTTTTGATTCTCATACTTCAAACAAACTGCAGAGTATCTCCTTAATATCGCTCAGGATGTGTGACTCCCCTGAGTACTCCAGTAACCAGGCTGCTCCCGGTATGTACAGCATCGATAGTGGCATGATGGAGGCTGTAACTGTGGCTGCTGCTGGATCCGGTCGGCTTATGGAGGCTGCAGCCACCGCTGGATCTGATCTGCATCAAAGGGTCTGCGGCCACCACTGGGCCTGGCGGCACTACGGGGGCTGCGGCTGCCTCTTGGTTTGGCCGTATCATAGGGGGTGCGGCTGCAGCCGCTGCTAAATCTCCACCCGGATTGGACATGTTCCTTCGCACCCTGATTAAACTTCAGACAGGCCCTGCGTTCCGTTACCTGTGTGAGTGGCTGCTCCAACGGCGATCTGGACGGTGCTCTTTCCGGTTCTCCAGTCTGGGGCCTCCTGTTTTTTCGTCTTCGCACAGCAGAGCACGGAGCGCAGCTTCCCTTTGTACTCTTTCTTTTTGCTCCACCCATGAAAGCACTCCTCCTCGGCTCCTTGCACGCCGCGTGGCACGGCAATGGCAGTTATCACACAGCTCAATAAAGGTTATGGCACACAGGACCCGGTGGTACCGGGCTACGAATACTGTTCATGACGCCAAATTTGGAGCACCCCACTGGGATCGTGGGGTACTCAGGTCGGGTCCGACGGTACTTACAGTAAAGGGGAAGGTCACGGCAGCAGTGACCCAGTCCGTAGCCTTGGGCATCCAATTAAAGGGGATGACATGTAGTGGTAAATAAAGTTTATGGAGAAATGTTCATGAAGCCACCTGTGGTACTCGGCCAGAGATGGACGATGCTGCTTAAAGAGGACCACTGGGGCTGATGGTGTTGCAGCAGAGTTGATATTGCTCCCCACAGGTAGAGCTTAGTCCCCAGGGTTACCGATACAGTTAGTAACGGATAATAGCTGTAGGAGTGCAGGACTAAGGATGCAGGAAATAATAAGACACAGCGTTTGCAGTTTCCTTTACCTTTTTACTTATGTATTTCAGGTGCAGTCTGGGGCACAGGTTACAGTTAATGGGTCTGGGCACCCTGGGAGTATCTTGGGATCCAACTAGCCAAGTGGGTACGGAAGCCTTACTTTTGCGCTGTATTTTCTGTCCCTTGCTGCCTAAAGCTTTACACAAGTTCCTCTTAGTGTCTATTTCTCCTAACCCGTATGGTTGACAGCATGAGCCTTTCATGGGCACTTTCATCTCACTGGCACCCCCAGGCTCCTGACTTGCTGTGGTGCCTCCAGGTGTCAGATGAACCAGGAGACCTGCAATCTCCTGCCCTCCGGTTCTAGTTGCATGGCCTTTAGTACCCGTGCAACCACGGACTCCGATGTCCGGTTTCTTGTGCGCTTAATCCTGGGAAGAGCTCAGTTATAGCTCCATGCCCAATCTCTCTCTTCACACCCTTCCTTTACCTTCAGTGTCTCACACTAAACACTCTAACCCCGCCTCCGGACCAGAACTTACAGGGAAGCTACCCTGAAACCGATTTTAGAGCTCCCCCTTCTGGTCTGGAGTTAGGAAGGTGTTATATGTTTGTGTTACATGTTTGTGTTACCTGCTAAGTCATGCCTTACTCCCAGACATGACATCACCCCCTCATGAGGAAGGCAATGCCATTGTGGCAACCGGGCATCTGGAGTGCCATACTCACATGTGCCATTCCAGTAAACAATGTGAATGTAATTAACAACTTCTGCTCAAAGTGACCATAGGACCATTAATAGATAGAGTTAAGTGTGGTTATGGGAATACATGGGTGCAGGAGGAACTATAGAAATCCACCCTACTGTATTTATACAAATAAAGCCTCCATGCCAGTGATTCTATAGAGAAAGTCCCTTCAGAATAATGAGAGTAACTGTGTGTAGATATATTGGCAAGACTCCAGGAATCAAGGATGGCCAGCTTTTTCCCCCCCTTCACCACCGTGTGCCTCCAGACGAAGCTGGTGGCAAAACGCGTGCCGGGGTGAGGGCACACAGCAGCAGGCTTTGCAGAGAATTGTTGACTATGTAAATGGAAAAGAGTCACTATTTAACATTGAAAGCGGCTCAATGAGTTCAGTGCTAATTGGGCCCTTCTGGGAAACTGTCAGCGTTACTGACATGGATACAAAAATAAATAAAATCCAGAGTGCCACATAGGGTAATAGAATATTAATAAAGTGGTGAGCATAAAACATAGTGGTTCTCACCTGGAGGTACTGTGAGTATTGCAGCAATATAAATAACTTGCTAGATTTATTTGAAAACCAGGAGCAGAAGACAAGGTAAATTGTGCAGTATAGGGGCTCTCCTGGTGAGAGATCCAATGGCTTAGCACATGAGATTATGGATATAACAAAAAAAACAACCTTGGGTAGCCGCACTTATATTCAGTGTAAAAATATTTGTTATTGTCTAAAATATAATGTGTTTTTATTAGTGATGAGCGAACGTGCTCACCACAACTCATTACTCGCCCGAGTATTGCTGTGCTCGAAGTAGTCGGCGAGCAACGAGCATTTCCGGGATTATTCGGCGGTAACTGCAGTCTCCACCCAGCAGTTTTGGCAGACTTTAGAGACCCAATCATGGTGCAGGGATTGTCTGCCAGGCCATGAAATGCCGCAGCCATCTTTGTTGTGGTCATACAGTGATCGGCTGGGCCGCCCAGCATCATCCCGAGTATAAGAGACCTGGCGCTTCCCTGCTTGCTGCATTCTGTTCCTGTTTCAGCGAGAGTAGGGAGAGCTGGTGCCGAAATAGGGTCAGAATCATGGTTTTTAGAGGTAGTGTAGGTTTGCAACTCTTATATCCACAACTCCTAAGAAACCAACAGACTTTTTAGGGCTAATTCGTGGGTCCCGATATTGCAGCACTAGCAGGCAGTGCACAACATATCCACATCAGTGCACGGCCTGCAGGCAATGTATGTGCGTCCATTGGTCCCACTGCATCCTTCCCAAAGCTCCATAACTGCCTGCTGCTGCAGCTTATTTACTGTCTATATACCTTTTCTTTTTCTTCCAAAAAATTCCCCCCACCCAAATATATATATATATATATATATATATATATATATATATATATATATACAGTCTGTTTTGTCAGACTGAGGCCTGTTCAAAAATTATAGTTTGTCAGGCATACGTCGCATAGTTGTGTGTGCTACCCTTGTGCACCTTCTTTTTTTGGTGTTTTAAATTCACCGAAAAAGGCCTCATATATCGGCGTGCTCCAAGTTTGGTCATTGGAGGCTGGTGTATTTTTTTTTTGCTGTCTGATAGTGAAATTCTATACAGCACTATTTTGCCTATAAAAATTGAAAGGCCACAGATTTGCCAGTGTGGTAGTTCTGTTTCAGCCGTCATATATCTCTGCTCCAAGTTTTGGCATTGGAGGCCTGTGTACTTATTTTTTGTCTGTGTGACACTCAAATTCTATACAGCGCTATTCAGCCTAAAAAAATTTTGAAAGGCCACAGATTTGCCAGTGCGATATTTCTGTTACAGCCATCATATATCTCTGCTCCAAGTTTTGGCATTGGAGGCCGGTGTACGTATTTTGTGGCATTGTGATACTCAAATTCTATACAGCGCTATTCAGCCTAAAAAAAATTTGAAAGGCCACAGATTTGCCAGTGTGGTATTTCTGTAACAGCTGTCATATATCTCTGCTCCAAGCTTTGGCATTGGAGGCCGGTGTACTTATCATTTGGCTGTGTGATACTCAAATTCTTTACAGTGCTATTCAGCCACCACCACCACCTTGTCTTCCACACGGTCAAGTCTGAGTAGCCGTGAGTGTGGCCAGGATATTCCTCACCCTGATCCTCCTTCCTACCACCATGCCGAGTGCCCTGAGAAAAACTGATCCCACACTTGGACACTCTGAAGAGCTTTTCAGTTTTCCATTTCAAGACTCATAAGTCTCTGCCGGTCAACTTGAAGTGGGGAAAGATGAGATCGCATGTAGAGCTGCCCAAAGCTTTGCCTAGCCCCAGTCACATGAAGGCGATGGTGGGAAAGTGTCACAAAAGGTCGAGGATGATGAGACACAATTGCCAGAAAGTCAGGAGGAGGAGCAGGGTGCGGATGTGGAAGACGAGGTGGTGGATGACATAATGACTGACCCAACCTGGCAGGAGGACATGCATAGAAAGGACAAATGGGGAAGTAGGCATATCCCCTCAACAGGCAGGAAGAAGCAGTGTGGTGGCCATAGACAGAAGGCATGCATCCATTCCCCATAACACCAACATGAGTGAAGTGTCCATTCCATGTGTGAGATCTTCCCGAGTCTGGCTATTTTTTAAAGACTCTACTAATAACCCCAAACAGGCCATTTGCAGCACCTGCCATGCCCGCATCAGCACGGGTAGAAAAACAACCAGCCTGGTGACCACCACCAACATGATCAGGCACATGCAAACAAAGCACCCGACTTTGTGGGCCAAAGCCCAGGCTCCAGGACCACTGCCTGCTGGTTACACCACTGCTTCTTTCACTGTTTTGCATAGTTCTCAATTCTAATATTTCTCTTCTGCTTGCGCTAGAAATGCTGCCTTTTAGGCTATTTGAGATGGAAGCCTTCCACAACCTGATGGCGGCGGCCATCCGAAGGTATTCGGTCCCCAGTCGCCACTATTTCTCCAAGTGTGCCGTACCGGCATTACACCAGCATGTGTCCCACAACATTAGCCGTGCCCTCAACAATGCTGTTACTGGGAAAGTCCACCTAACCATGGACACGTGGACAAGTGCCTGTGGGCAGGGACGGTACATCTCAATGACGGCAAACAGGGTTAACATAGTGGAAGCCGGGACCCAGTCGGACATTGGGATGGAACATATCCTCCTCACTCTGAGAATTGCTGGCCCTATGTCAATCAGGGTTGCCCCCACAGTCTACAGCTCCTGCACCTCCTCCTCCTTCTCCTCTTCATCCTCCATGTCTGAAATCAACACATCAGTCAGAAGCTGGAAGCACTGCAGCACTGCCTCAGCCAAGCAGCAACAGGCTGTGCTGAAGCTGATCTGCATAGGTGACAAACCGCACAATGCAGAAGAGTTGTGGTCAGCGCTGAAAGAGCAGTCAGATGTTTGGATGACACCGCTGAACCTACAGCCAGGCATGGTCATGTGTGACAATGGCCATAACCTGGTCGTGGCTCTGAGGCAAGGTGAGCTCACACACGTGCCTTGCTTGGCCCATGTGCTTAACCTCGTGGTTCAACATTTTCTGAAAAGCTACCCGGAGCTGCCAGATCTGCTAGTGAGAGTACACCATCTGTCTGCCCAAGTGGAAGAAAGAAAAAGGGAATATCCAGCACGTCCATCCAGTGTAAGTAAAATATCCAAAATTTATTGAAGCATTTTAAAAAACAATATTAAAAAAGAGAGAGAGAGACTCTCTCTGCCTGACGCGTTTCTGGCGCACCACGGCGCAATGTAATTGATTGCTATGTCTGTGATTGGTTCCTTGCTATATATAAACCTGTTCATCTATATGGTATTAGTTCCTATGACTAAGGGCGCCGTGGTGCGCCAGAAACGCGTCGGGCAGAGAGAGAGTGAAATCACCAGCAGGTACGGCACCCACCAGCTACATTCATTTGCAACGGTTTACAGATGCACGTCTCAGCATGTCAAGCTCCTAACCTTCCCTCTCCCCCCTCCTCTTTTCTTGAACATCTGTCTGCCCATTTTAGTCAGCTACAGCTTCAGCCGCCCTTGCCGTACTACAGCAGCAGTTTCAGCTTCCTGCTCACCAACTGTTGTGTGATGTCCCCACGCGCTGGAACTCTACGCTGCATATGTTGGAAAGGATTTGTGAGCAGAAGAGGGCCATTATTAACTACCAACATCAACAAGGCCGTTGAATTTCAGGGCAGACTCCACACATAACATCATAGGAGTGGACATGGATGTCAGACATATGCAACATCCTCCAAAACTTTGAGGACTGCACCAAGATGGTGAGTGGTGATGACACCATAATTAGCATCACCATCCCGCTTCTCAGCATTCTGAAAAACTCTGCTTACATTCAAAGAGGATGCATTGCAGGCAGAGCACGAGGATGTGGAGCAAGGAAACATACAGGGGGATTACACTCAGCCCAGCCTCATGTCTTCTCAATGTGGATTAGTAGGCAATGAGGAGGAGAAGGAAGAACGGGAGCTACTTTCATGCGCTATAGACAGTACTACAAACACATCTGTTTTAGCTTCTGTTCAGCAGGGATGGCCTGAGGACAGGGAGGAGGAGGATGAGGAGGTGGAGGACAGCATGGTAAGTCATGCTGTTGGTGAGGACACGGAAGTCTTGTCTGTTAGCAGTCTGGTACAGATGGCTGACTTTATGTTGTGCTGCATTTCACGTGATCCTCAGATTATCACATTTTTGGGTAACACCCATTACTGGTTGGTGACACTTCTAGACCCACGCTACAAGGAGAACTTTCAATCTCTTCTGCCTGAGGCAGAGAGGTGTACAAAAATGTTGCAGTACCATAGGATCCTAGTAGCAGAATTAGAAAATTCACATGTGAGAACGCTGGCAGCAGACGTCAGAGTTTATTGTACAACCAAGGACTCCAAGCGAGAGAGACAGAAGTACAATCCAGCTCAAGCAGGGGAACAATGGCCAAGTTCTGGGACAATTTTCTCAGACCCTCCCATCGTGGTGGTACAGAGGCAAGGGGTGCTGTCACAAGAAGTGCAATGTTTGGGAAGATGGTGAGGGAGTACCTTGCAGATCATACAAACGTCCTCCATGATTCCTCTGTGCCTTTTAACCTCTTCCCGACCCATGACGCCACGTAGACGTCATGAAAGTCGGTGCCAATCCGACCCATGACGCCTATGTGGCGTCATGGAAAGATCGCGTCCCTGCAGATCGGGTGAAAGGGTTATCTCCCATTTCACCCGATCTGCAGGGACAGGGGGAGTGGTAGTTTAGCCCAGGGGGGGTGGCTTCACTCCCTCGTGGCTACGATCCCTCTGATTGGCTGTTGAAAGTGAAACTGCCAATCAGAGCGATTTGTAATATTTCACCTACTGGTGAAATATTACAATCCAGCCATGGCCGATGCTGCAATATCATCGGCCATGGCTGGAAACACTAATGTGCCCCCACCCCACCGATCGCCCCCCCAGCCCTCCGATCTGTCTGGTACACTGCTCCGGCTCCCCTCCGTCCTGTTCTCCACTCCCCCTGTGCTCTTGTCTGCTCCCCCCATGCTCCAATCACCCCCCGTGCTCCAATCACCCCCCCTGCACTCTGATCCACCCCCCCATGCTCCGTTCCACCCCCAGGTGCTCCGTTCCACCCCCCCGTGCTCCGTTCCACCACCCCCGTGCTCCGTTCCACCCCTCCCGCGCTCCGATCCACCCACCCATGCTCCGTTCCCCCCCCCGTGCTGCCCCCCCACCCCATCATACTTACCGATCCTGCCAGGGTCCGTCCGTCTTCTCCCTGGGCGCTGCCATCTTCCAAAATGGCGGGCGCATGCGCAGTGCGCCCGCCGAATCTGCCGGCCGGCAAATTCGTTCCAAAGTGCATTTTGATCACTGAGATAGATTATATCTCAGTGATCAAAATAAAAAAAATAATAAATGACCCCCCCCCTTTGTCACCCCCATAGGTAGGGACAATAAAAAAATAAAGAATTTTTTTTTTCCACTAATGTTAGAATAAGGTTAGGGTTAGGGGTAGGGGTAGGGTTAGGGCTAGGGTTAGGGCTAGGGTTAGGGTTAGGGGTAGGGTTAGGGTTAGGGTTAGGGCTAGGGTTAGGGGTAGGGTTAGGGTTAGGGCTAGGGTTAGGGTTAGGGCTAGGGTTAGGGTTTCGGTATGTGCACACGTTTTCTGGTCCTCTGCGGATTTTTCCGCTGCGAATTTGATAAATCCGCAGTGCTAAACCGCTGCGGATTTATGGCGGATTTACCGCGTTTTTTCTGCGCATTTCACTGCGGTTTTACAACTGCGATTTTCTATTTGAGCAGTTGTAAAATCGCTGCGGAATCCGCACAAAGAAGTGACATGGTGCGGAATGTAAAGCGCTGCATTTCCGTGCAGTTTTTCCGCAGCATGTATACAGCGATTTTTGTTTCCCATAGGTTTACATTGAACTGTAAACTCATGGGAAACTGCTGCGGATCCGCAGCATTTTCCGCAGCGTGTGCACATACCTTTATCATTAGGCTATGTGCACACGGTGCAGATTTGGCTGCGGATCCGCAGCGAATTGGCCGCTGCAGATTCGCAGCAGTGTTCCATCAGGTTTACAGTACCATGTAAACCTATGGAAAACCAAATCCGCTGTGCCCATGGTGCGGAAAATACCGCGCGGAAACGCTGCGTTGTATTTTCCGCAGCATGTCAATTCTTTGTGCGGATTCCGCAGCGTTTTACACCTGTTCCTCAATAGGAATCCGCAGGTGAAATCCGCACAAAAAACACTGGAAATCCGCGGAAAATCCGCAGGTAAAACGCAGTGCCTTTTACCCGCGGATTTTTCAAAAATGATGCTGAAAAATCTCACACGAATCCGCAACGTGGGCACATAGCCTTAGGGTTAGGGTTGGAATTAGGGTTGTGGTTAGGGGTGTGATTAGGGTTATGGCTACAGTTGGGATTAGAGTTAGGGGTGTGTTGGGGTTAGGGTTGTGATTAGGGTTATGGCTACAGTTGGGATTAGGGTTAGGGGTGTGGGGGGGTTAGTGTTGGAGGTAGAATTGAGGGGTTTCCACTGTTTAGGCACATCAGGGGTCTCCAAACGCAACATGGCGCCACCATTGATTCCAACCAATCTCGTATTCAAAAAGTCAATTGGTGCTCCCTCACTTCCGAGCCCCGAAGTGCGCCCAAACAGTGGTTTACCCCCACATATGGGATACCAGCATACTCAGGATAAACTGCGCAACAATTACTGGGGTCCAATTTCTCCTGTTACCCTTGTGAAAATAAAAAAATGCTTGCTAAAACATCATTTTTGAGGAAAGAAAAATTATTTTTTATTTTCACGGCTCTGCGTTGTAAACGTCTGTGAAGCACTTGGGGGATCAAAGTGCTCATCACATATCTAGATAAGTTCCTTGGGGGGTCTGGTTTATATAATGGGGTCACTTGTGGGGTTTCTACTGTTTAGGCACACCAGGGGCTCTGCAAACGCAACGTG
The DNA here is from genome assembly GCF_032444005.1 of Ranitomeya imitator. Lineage (NCBI taxonomy): Eukaryota > Metazoa > Chordata > Amphibia > Anura > Dendrobatidae > Ranitomeya > Ranitomeya imitator. The sequence goes on along the minus strand of NC_091287.1, from coordinate 461,160,353 downwards.
ATGCCCGCAGACCATTCCATGAAAGTCTGCATTTCAAAAGTCACTACTTCCCTTCTGACCCCCGACGTGTGCACAAACAGTGGTTTACCCCCACACATGGGGTATCGGCGTACTCAGGAGAAACTGGACAACAACTTTTAGAGTCCAATTTCTCCTGTAACCCTTGGGAAAATAAAAAATTCTGGGCTAAATAATTATTTGTGAGGAAAGAAAACGTATTTATTATTTTCACGGCTCTGCATTATAAACTTCTGTGAAGCACTTGGGGGTTCAAAGTGCTCACCACACATCTAGATAAGTTCCTTTCGGGGTCTAGTTTCCAAAATGGGGTCACTTGTGGGGGGTTTCTACTGATTAGCCACATCAGGGGCTCTGCAAACACAACGTGACGCCCGCAGAGCATTCCATCAAAGTCTGCATTTCAAAAGTCACTACTTCCCTTCTGAGCCCCGACGTGTGCCCAAACAGTGGTTTACCCCCACACATGGGGTATCAGCTTACTCAGGAGAAACTGGACAACAACATTTGGGGTCCAATTTCTCCTGTAACCCTTGGAAAATAAAAAATTCTGGGCTAAATATTTATTTTTGAGGAAAGAAAACTTATTTATTATTTTCACGGCTCTGCATTATAAACTTCTGTGAAGCACTTGGGGGTTCAAAGTGCTCACCACACATCTAGATACATTCCTTTCGGGGTCTAGTTTCCAAAATGGGGTCACTTATGGGGGGTTTCTACTGTTAAGCCACATCAGGGGCTCTGCAAACGCAACGTGACGCCCACAGAGCATTCCATCAAAGTCTGCATTTCAAAACGTCACTACTTCACTACCGAGCCCCAGCATGTGCCCAAACAGTGGTTTACCCCCACATATGGGGTATCAGCGTACTCAGGAGAAACTGGACAACAACTTTTGGGGTCAAATTTCTCCTGTTACCCTTGGGAAAAATAAATTGCAGGCTAAAAGATCATTTTTGAGAAAATAAACCTGGGGGTTTAAAGTGCTCAATATGCATCTAGATAAGTTCCTTGGGGGGTCTAGTTTCCAAAATGGGGTCACTTGTGGGGGAGCTCCAATGTTTAGGCACACAGGGGCTCTCCAAACGCGACATGGTGTCCGCTAGCAATTGGAGCTAATTTTCCATTCAAAAAGTCAAATGGCGCGCCTTCCCTTCCGAGCCCTGCCGTGTGCCCAAACAGTGGTTTACTCCCACATATGAGGTATCGGCGTACTCGGGAGAAATTGCCCAACAAATTTTATGATCCATTTTATCCTATTGCCCATGTGAAAATGAAAAAATTGAGGCGAAAATAATTTTTTTGTGAAAAAAAGTACTTTTTAATTTTTACAGATCAATTTGTGAAGCACCTGAGGGTTTAAAGTGCTCACTAGGCATCTAGATAAGTTCCTTGGGGGGTCTAGTTTCCAAAATGGGGTCACTTGTGGGGGAGCGCCAATGTTTAGGCACACAGGGGCTCTCCAAACGCGACATGGTGTCCGCTAAAGAGTGGAGCCAATTTTTCATTCAAAAAGTCAAATGGCGCTCCTTCCCTTCCAAGCCCTGCCGTGCACCCAAACAGTGGTTTACCCCCACATATGAGGTATCAGCGTACTCAGGACAAATTAGACAACAACTTTCGTGGTTCAGTTTCTCCTTTTACCATTGGGAAAATAAAAAAATTGTTGCTAAAAGATAATTTTTGTGACTAAAAAGTTAAATGTTCATTTTTTCCTTCCATATTGCTTCTGCTGCTGTGAAACACCTGAAGGGTTAATAAACTTCTTGAATGTGATTTTGAGTACCTTGAGGGGTGCAGTTTTTATAATGGTTTCACTTTTGGGTATTTTCAGCCATATAGACCCCTCAAACTGACTTCAAATGTGAGGTGGTCCCTAAAAAAAATGGTTTTGTAAATTTCGTTGTAAAAATGAGAAATCGCTGGTCAAATTTTAACCCTTATAACTTCCTAGCAAAAAAAAATTTTGTTTCCAAAATTGTGCTGATGTAAAGTATACATGTGGGAAATGTTATTTATTAACTATGTTACCACTAACATGAAGCCCAATATGTCACGAAAAGACAATCTCAGAACCGCTAGGATCCGTTGAAGCGTTCCTGAGTTATTACCTCATAAAGGGACTCTGGTCAGAATTGCAAAAAACGGCAAGGTCTTTAAGGTCAAAATAGGCTGGGTCATGAAGGGGTTAATTATTGAATATCCAAGCTGGACACGTGGCATGAACTAGCTCTCTACGCCTTGGAGGTCCTGGTCTGCCCTGCTGCTAGCGTTCTGTCAGAGAAGGTTTTTAGTGCCACTGGTGGAATTATAACAGAAAAGCGCATCCGCCTGTCAACTGAAAAAGCTGACAGGCTGACTCTTATAAAAATGAACAAGGCCTGGATTGGGAAAGACTTCTGTACACCGCCAAGTGAAAACAGCGAAACATAACCTCAAATACATTCTCTTTTGGGGAGGTGTATTCTCATGCAGCTCTTCACAACCACACATGGGTATACGCTTCCAGATTTGGTCTGTTTGTATTTATCCTCCTCCTTATCCTCATCCTCCTCATCCAGAACCACTATATCACCAGGGTGAAAGAGGTCTCTACGGTGCATTTTGGCCAAGGGTGCTGTGATGGCACTCTTTTATTTTTTTTTAAAAAAGGACAACACATTGGGGAATTGGGCATGGCGTTTCTTTGGGCCTACTTCTTAACTTGGTCTCCTGCAATCTGTCCTGTACCTGCCAGTAGATCACCAGGGATAACGTGCTCTGTACGGTGCATGTTGGCCAAGGGGCCTGTGATGGCACTATTTTCTTTTTTAAAAAAAGGATTTTACATCCCCCATGTAAAATGACATCCCCCAATTGGGCATGACATTACATTGGGCCAACTTCTTAACTCTGTCTCCTGCAATCTGTCCAGTACCTGCCACTAGATCACCAGGGTGAACGTTCTCAGTACTGTTATAGGCCGTTGAAGTTTGGGCTAGGGGCATGCGATGGCACTAGTGTATTTTTAAAAAAGGTACCCCCATTGGGGAATTGTTTGGCAGATCATGCTCTGCATTAAAAGTCTCATCGGCCCACACCACTACATTGGCCCTAATTCTTAACTCTGTCTCCTGCAATGTCTCTTCCTTATCTCTGACGACTCGACCAGGGTGCACATGCTCTGTACTGTTATAGGCTGGTGATTTTTGGGCACCGGTGCTGTGAAGTCACTATTTCATTTTGTAAAAACAGGACCCCACATTGGTAAATTGGGCTTTACATTACATTGGGCCTACTTCTTAAGTCTGTCTCCCGCAATGTGTCCTTTAACTGCCACTAGAAAACCTGGGTGCACGTGCTCAGTACTGTCATAGGTCAGTGATTTTTGGGCACGGGGGCTGTGAAGGCACTATTTCATTTTGTAAAAACAGGACCCCACATTGGGGATTTGGGCATTACATTACATTGGGCCTACTTCTTAAGTCTGTCTCCTGCAATGTGTCCCTTAAATGCCACTAGATGACCAGGGTGAACGTGCTTTGTACTTTTATAGGCCGGTGAAGTTTGGTGAAGGAGAGCTGTGATGGCACTAGTCTATTTTTACAAAAAGTTCCCCCCATTGGTGAAACCACATCCTTGTTGGAAAACATTTCATAACATTTTTGTACCTTAAAGAACTCACTTGAAAACCTCCTTTTTGTGTTGCCTGGTTGCTAGCATTGGACACAATACACTTCATATAAATTTGATAAAGCAATGCTGTTACTTTGCCTCAGTAGTTCATTAAAAATATAGCTTTGTCCACTATATTTGTTTCTCTCCTTGCGAATCTTAACTTTGTCTGCCTCAAATGTTCAAATGGCGAATATGCAAATGGTGATTTGTAATCGAGATTAAAATACTTTATACCGAATGCATTCAGACAATCACATTTGTGGGGTTCTCTGTCTTGATGTTGCGTCTCTGATATTCCAGACAGATGATGTTTAACCCCTTCATGACCCAGCCTATTTTGACCTTAAAGACCTTGCCGTTTTTTGCAATTCTGACCAGTGTCCCTTTATGAGGTAATAACTCAGGAACGCTTCAATGGATCCTAGCGGTTCTGAGACTGTTTTTTCGTGACATATTGGGCTTCATGATAGTGGTAAATTTAGGTCAATAAATTCTGCGTTTATTTGTGATAAAAACGGAAATTTGGCGAAAATTTTGAAAATTTCGCAATTTTCACATTTTGAATTTTTATTCTGTTAAACCAGAGAGATATGTGACACAAAATAGTTAATAAATAACATTTCCCACATGTTTACTTTACATCAGCACTATTTTGGAAACAAAATTTTTTTTTGTTAGGAAGTTATAAGGGTTAAAATTTGACCAGCGATTTGTCATTTTTACAACGTTTTTTACAAAACCATTTTTTTTAGGGACCACCTCACATTTGAAGTCAGTTTGAGGGGTCTATATGGCTGAAAATACCCAAAAGTGAAACCATTCTAAAAACTGCACCCCTCAAGGTACTCAAAACCACATTCAAGAAGTTTATTAACCCTTCAGGTGCTTCACAGCAGCAGAAGCAACATGGAAGGAAAATATGAACATTTAACTTTTTAGTCACAAAAATTATCTTTTAGCAACAATTTTTTTTATTTTTCCAATGGTAAAAGGAGAAACTGAACCACGAAAGTTGTTGTCCAATTTGTCCTGAGTACGCTGATACCTCATATGTGGGGGTAAACCACTGTTTGGGCGCACGGCAGGGCTTGGAAGGGAAGGAGCGCCATTTGACTTTTTGAATCAAAAATTGGCTCCACTCTTTAGCGGACACCATGTCAAGTTTGGAGAGCACCCGTGTGCCTAAAAATTGGAGCTCCCCCACAAGTGACCCCATTTTGGAAACTAGACGCCCCAAGGAACTTATCTAGATGCATAGTGAGCACTTTGAACCCCCAGGTGCTTCACAAATTGATCCGTAAAAATGAAAAAGTACTTTTTTTTCACAAAAAAATTCTTTTCGCCTCAATTTTTTCATTTTCACATGGGCAACAGGATAAAATGGATCCTAAAATGTGTTGGGCAATTTCTCCTGAGTACACCAATACCTCACATGTGGGGGTAAACCACTGTTTGGGCACATGGTAAGGCTCGGAAGGGAAGGAGCGCCATTTGACTTTTTGAATGAAAACTTATTTCCATCGTTAGCGGACACCATGTCGCGTTTGAATAGCTCCTGTGTGCCTAAACATTGGCGCTCCCCCACAAGTGACCCCATTTTGGAAACTAGACCCCCCAAGGAACTTATTTAGATGCCTAGTGAGCACTTTAAACCCTTAGGTGCTTCACAAATTGATCTGTAAAAATGAAAAAGTACTTTTTTTTCACAAAAAAATTCTTTTCGCCTCAATTTTTTCATTTTCACATGGGCAGTAGGATAAAATGGATCATAAAATTTGTTGGGCAATTTCTCCCGAGTACGCCGATACCTCATATGTGGGGGTAAACCACTGTTTGGGCACTCGGCAGGGCTCGGAAGGGAAGGCGCGCCATTTGACTTTTTGAATGGAAAATTAGCTCCAATTGTTAGCGGACACCATGTCGCGTTTGGAGAGCCCCTGTGTGCCTAAACATTGGAGCTCCCCCACAAGTGACCCCATTTTGGAAACTAGACCCCCCAAGGAACTTATCTAGATGCATATTGAGCACTTTAAACCCCCAAGTGCTTAACAGAAGTTTATAACGCAGAGCCATGAAAATAAAAAATAATTTTTCTTTCCTCAAAAATGATTTTTTAGCCTGGAATTTCCTATTTTGCCAAGGATAATAGGAGAAATTGGACCCCAAATATTGTTGTCCAGTTTGTCCTGAGTACGCTGATACCCCATATGTGGGGGTAAACCACTGTTTGGGCGCACAGCAGGGCTCGGAAGGGATGGCACACCATTTGGCTTTTTAAATGGAAAATTAGCTCCAATCATTAGCGGACACCATGTCACGTTTGGAGAGCCCCTGTGTCCCTAAACATTGGAGATCCCCCAGAAATGACCCCATTTTGGAAACTAGACCCCCAAAGGAACTAATCTAGATGTGTGGTGAGGACTTTGAACCCCCAAGTGCTTCACAGAAGTTTATAACGCAGAGCCATGAAAATAAAATAAAAAAATTATTTTCTCAAAAATGATCTTTTAGCCTGCAATTTTTTATTTTCCCAAGGGTAACAGGAGAAATTTGACCCCAAAAGTTGTTGTCCAGTTTCTCCTGAGTACGCTGATACCCCATATGTGGGGGTAAATCACTGTTTGGGCACATGCCGGGGCTCGGAAGTGAAGTAGTGACGTTTTGAAATGCAGACTTTGATGGAATGCTCTGTGGGCGTCACGTTGCGTTTGCAGAGCCCCTGATGTGGCTTAACAGTAGAAACCCCCCACAAGTGACCCCATTTTGGAAACTAGACCCCCAAAGGAACTTATCTAGATGTGTGGTGAGCACTTTGAACCCCCAAGTGCTTCATAGAAGTTTATAATGCAGAGCCGTGAAAATAATAAATACGTTTTCTTTCCTCAAAAATAATTATTTAGCCCAGAATTTTTTATTTTCCCAAGGGTAACAGGAGAAATTGGACCGCAATAGTTGTTGTCCAGTTTCTCCTGAGTACGCTGATACCCCATGTGTGGGGGTAAACCACTGTTTGGGCACACGTCGGGGCTCAGAAGGGAAGTAGTGACTTTTGAAATGCAGACTTTGATGGAATGGTCTGCGGGCGTCACATTGCGTTTGCAGAGCCCCTGGTGTGCCTAAACAGTAGAAACCCCCCACAAGTGACCACATTTTAGAAACTAGACCCCCCAAGGAACTTATCTAGATATGTGGTGAGCACTTTGAACCCCCAAGTGCTTCACAGACGTTTACAACGCAGAGCCGTGAAAATAAAAAATCATTTTTCTTTCCTCAAAAATGATGTTTTAGCAAGCATTTTTTTAGATTCACAAGGGTAACAGGAGAAATTGGACCCCAGTAATTGTTGCGCAGTTTATCCTGTGTACACTGATACCCCATATGTGGGGGTAAACCACTGTTTGGGCACACATCGGGGCTCGGAAGTGAGGGAGCACCATTTGACTTTTTGAATACGAGATTGGCTGGAATCAATGGTGGCGCCATGTTGCGTTTGGAGACCCCTGATGTGCCTAAACAGTGGTAACCCCTCAATTCTACCTCCAACACTAACCCCAACACACCCCTAACCCTAATCCCAACTGTAGCCATAACCCTAATCACAACCCTAACCACAACCCTAATTCCAACCCTAACCCTAAGGCTATGTGCCCACGTTGCGGATTCGTGTGAGATATTTCCGCACCATTTTTGAAAAATCCGCGGGTAAAAGGCACTGCGTTTTACCTGCGGATTTTCTGCGGATTTCCAGTGTATTTTGTGCGGATTTCACCTGCGGATTCCTATTGAGGAACAGGTGTAAAACGCCGCGGAATCCGCACAAAGAATTGACATGCTGCGGAAAATTCAACGCAGCGTTTCCGCGCGGTATTTTCTGCACCATGGGCACAGCGGATTTGGTTTTTCATATGTTTACATGGTACTGTAAACCTGATGGAATACTGCTGCGAATCCGCAGCGGCCAATCCGCAGCCAAATCCGCACCGTGTGCACATAGCCTAATTCTAAAGGTATGTGCACACTGCGGAAAACGCTGCAGATCCGCAGCAGTTTCCCATGAGTTTACAGTTCAATGTAGACCTATGGGAAACAAAAATCGCTGTACACATGCTGCGGAAAAACTGCACGGAAACGCAGCGTTTACATTCTGCAGCATGTCACTTCTTTGTGCGGATCCCGCAGCGGTTTTACAACTGCTCAAATAGAAAATCGCAATTGTAAAACCGCAGTGAAATGCGCAGAAAAAAACGCGGTAAATCCGCCATAAATCCGCAGCGGTTTAGCACTGCGGATTTATCAAATCCGCAGCGGAAAAATCCGCAGAGGACCAGAATACGTGTGCACATACCGAAACCCTAACCCTAGCCCTAACCCTAACCCTACCCCTAGCCCTAACCCTACCCCTAACCCTAACCCTAGCCCTAACCCTAGCCCTAGCCCTAACCCTAGCCCTTCCCCTAACCCTACCCCTAACCCTAACCCTAACCCTACCCCTAACCATAACCCTAGCCCTAACCCTACCCCTACCCCTAACCCTACCCCTAACCTTAACCCTACCCCTAACCCTATTCTAACATTAGTGGAAAAAAAAAAATTCTTTATTTTTTTATTGTCCCTACCTATGGGGGTGACAAAGGGGGGGGGGTCATTTATTATTTTTTTTATTTTGATCACTGAGATATAATCTATCTCAGTGATCAAAATGCACTTTGGAACGAATCTGCCGGCCGGCAGATTCGGCGGGCGCACTGCGCATGCGCCCGCCATTTTGGAAGATCGCAGCGCCCAGGGAGAAGACGGACGGGACCCCGGCAGGATCGGTAAGTATGATGGGGTGGGGGGGTCCACGGGGGGGGGATCGGAGCACGGGGGGGTGATTCGGAGCGCGGCAGGCGTGGAACGGAGCACGGGGGGCGTGGAACGGAGCATGGGGGGGCTGGAACGGAGCACGGGGGGGTGGAACGGAGCACCGGGGGGGTGGATCGGAATGCAGGGGGGGTGATTGGAGCACGGGGGGGTGATTGGAGCATGGGGGGAGCGGACAAGAGCACGGGGGGGAGCGGAGCACTGGATGGAGGGGAGCCGGAGCAGTGTACCGGCCAGATCGGGGGGCTGGGGGGGCGATCGGTGGGATGGGGTGGGGGCACATTAGTATTTCCAGCCATGGCCGATGATATTGCAGCATCGGCCATGGCTGGATTGTAATATTTCACCCGTTATAATAGGTGAAATATTACAAATCGCTCTGATTGGCAGTTTCACTTTCAACAGCCAATCAGAGCGATCGTAGCCACGAGGGGGTAAAGCCACCCCCCCTGGGCTAAACTACCACTCCCCCTGTCCCTGCAGATCGGGTGAAATGGGAGTTAACCCTTTCACCGGATCTGCAGGGACGCGATCTTTCCATGACGCCACATAGGCGTCATGGGTCGGATTGGCACCGACTTTCATGACGCCTACGTGGCGTCAAAGGTCGGAAAGGGGTTAAAAGCCTCTTGGTGATGATTTAACTTTACTGTATGTAGTTAATCTTCATATATACATAATCACTATATTTATTTTATCCTCATATGTACTTCTTAACCTGTGTATGTTAACACATACAAAAGTGTACGCACTAACACTATTCAATCATACTATTCCTTGAATTTTGTAGCTTACAATAAAATTGCCTTGTATTGCAAGTATTTGCCTTTTTTAGCTCCTTAACCCCCAAGGGTGGTTTGCACGTTAATGACCAGGCCACTTTTTACAATTCTGATCGCTGTCCTTTTATGAGGTTATAACTCTGGAATGCTTAAATGGATCCTAATGATTCTGATATTTTTTTTTCTCGTGACATATTGTAGTTCATGATAGTGGTAAAATTTCTTTGATATTACTTGTGTCTATTTGTGAAAAGAATGGAAATTTGGCGAAAATTTTGAAAACTTTGCAATTTTCCAACTTTGAATTTTTATGCCCTTAAATCACAGAGATGTAACACAAAATACTTAATAAGTAACATTTCCCACATGTCTACTTTACATCAGCACAATTTTGGAACCAAGATTTTTTTTTGTTAGGGAGTTATAAGGGTTAAAATTTGACAAGCAATTTCTCATTTTTACAACACCATTTCTTTTTAGGGACTACATCACATTTGAAATCACTTTGAGGCATCTATATGATAGAAAATACCCAAGTGTGACACCATTCTAAAAACTGTACATCTCAAGGTGCTCAAAACCACATTCAAGAAGATTATTAACCCTTCAGGTGTTTCACAGGAATTTTTGGAATGTTTAAAAAAAAAAATGAACATTTAACTTTTTTTCACAAAATTTTTTAATTTAGCTCCAATTTGATTTATTTTACCAAAGGTACCAGGAGAAATTGGACCCCAAAAGTTGTTGTAAAATTTGTTCTGAGTACGCTGATACCCCATATGTGGGGGTAAACCACCGTTTCGGCGCATGGCAGAGCTTGAAGGGAAGGAGCGCCGTTTGGAATGCAGACTTAGATGGATTGCTCTGCAGGCATCACGTTGCATTTGCAGAGCCCCGATGTGCCTAAACAGTAGAAACCCCCTACTAACCCATAATAAAGCGTCGTTTTTTGCCTCGTTTTTTTTTTACGGTGTTCACTGAAGGGGTTAACTAGTGGGACAGTTTTATAGGCCAGGTGGTTACAGACGCGGCGTTGCTAAATATGTGTACTTTTATTGTTTTTTCTTATTTAAATAAAGGAATGTATTTATTGGAACAATATTTTTTTTCTCTTTATTTAGAATTCTTTTTTTTTATACATGTAAATATATATTTTTTAACTTATATATTGCCCCGGGGGGGGGGGGGGACACATCACTATATATTATCAGATCGCTGATCTGACACTTTGCAATGCACTGTGTCAGATCAGCGATCTGACAGTCAGTGCAGGGAGGCTTCCCGGCACCTGCTCTGAGCAGGCGCTTGAAAGCCACCTCCCTGCAGGATCCAGAAGGCCCCCCACGGCCATTTTGGATCTGGGCCTGCAGGGAGGAGGAGGTAGGAGACCCTTGAAGCAAAACGATCACATCGCGTTGCTACGAGGGTCTCAGGGAAGCATGCAGGGAGCCCGCTCCCTGCGAGATGCTTCCCTATACCGTCAGAACACTTCAATCATCTTTGATCGCAGTGTACCAGGAGTTAATGTGCCAGGAGCGGTCGCGGACATAGTGCCGGATGTCAACTGCGATAGTCAGCAGACACCCTGCCGTGAATGGCCGCGCTTCCCCCATGAGCGTGGCCGATCCACTATAACATACTATCCCATCACTGGGAATTAAGTCCCAGGTCACCTCGACAGGATAGTACGTCATATGGGATAAAAGGGTTAAAGCTGTATCTGAACCTTAGTGTTAAAAACATGTCAAATAAAATTGCAAAATTCTCCTGCAAATAATTTTGCAAAGAGGGAACTATCGTAAGATTAAAAAATACGAGTGAATTTTCCTGAGCCCATCCAGTATGTGGGTTCCAAGGCCTAATGAGCTGTATATGACTGACTATGCAGCAGGGCTGGCCTTGCCGCCAATGTATAAAACAAAGGAGTATGGAGCACAAAATGCATATTGTGAAGTGGATTTTCCTGGGCCCATCCAGTATGTGAGTTCCAAGGCCTAATGGGGTGCATATGACTGACTATGCAGCAGTGCTGACCTTGCCGCCAATGTGTAAAACCAAGGAGTACGGAGTACAAAATGCATATTGTGTAGTGGATTTTTATGGGCACATCCAGTATGTGAGTTCCAAGGCCTAATGGGGTGCATATGACTGACTATGCAGCAGGGCTGGCCTTGCCGTCAATGTATAAAACAAAGGAGTATGGAGCACAATATGCATATTGTAAAGTGGATTTTCCTGTGCCCATCCAGTATGTGGTTCAAAGGTTTATTGGGGTGCATATGAATTGGCAGCAGGGCATGCCTTGAATTCAATGCAACACTTTTTCAGGAGTCCCCCCTGGACATCTTATGACAGGGATATTGTGGTGCGTCGTAATTCTTGGCATCCCATCCACTCACAGCATAGGCTACAACAGCTTAGGAGACCCACTGTTTCACAATGGCCCTTTAAGAAGATTAATGCCGCCTGATGCACCAGTAAAAATAGGCTCTGTGACTTTAAAGGGAACCTGTCACCTGAATTTGGCGGGATTGGTTTTCGGTCATATGGGTGGAGTTTTCAGGTGTTTGATTCACCCTTTCCTTACCTGCTGGCTGCATGCTGGCCACAATATTGGATTGAAGTTTATTCTCTGTCCTCCGTAGTACACGCCTGCGCAAGGCAATCCCTGCATTTAGCTGTGCTTGGTTAGCTACTCCTCTCTCTTATAAAAGCTAGGCCTTCTGGCTTGATCCTTGTCTGAGATAGCACTTGCTAGATAGACCTGGAGAGTGAGGAACTGGTGTCTGGAGAACTGGAGGAGTTTATCGTGTGACAGTCGCATGGTTTGTACGCTTGGAAATTCCTCATCCTTACCTGCCTTATTTTTCCCCCTTTCTTCACACCATGGTGAATACCTCTGTTATTTGTGAGAGTATATTTTCTGTGAGTGGAGTTTTCTTTTACCCTTGTCTTGGTTCCCCTGTTGGTCAGGTTGGTGTACTGTGGTATACTGTAGCGCTCTCAATGTACTACGTTGTTTGTGCAATGTACTACGTGTCTGTGCAATATACTATGTGGGCTGTGCAATGTACTACGTGGCTGTGCAATATACTACGTGAGCTGTACAATGTACTACGTGGGCTGTGTTATATACTACATGGGCTGTGCAATGTACTACGTGGGCTGTGCAATGTACTACATGGGCTGTGAAATGTACTACGTAGGCTGTGCAATATACTACGTGGGCTGTGCAATGTACTACGTGGGCTGTGCAATGTACTACGTGGGTTGTGCAAGGTATTATATGGGCTGTGCAATGTACTACGTGGGCTGTGCAATGTACTACGTGGGCTGTGCAATGTACTACGTGGGCTGTGCAATATACTCCATGGGCTGTGCAATGTACTACGTGGGCTGTGCAATGTACTACGTGGGCTGTGCAATCTACTACGTGGGCTGTGCAATTTACTATGTGGGCTGTGCAATGTACTATGTGGGCTGTGCAATATACTACGTGGGCTGTGCAATATACTACGTGGGCTGTGCAATATACTACGTGGGCTGTGCAATATACTGCATGGGCTGTGTTATACACTACGTTGGCTGTGTTATATACTGCATGTGTGGGCTGTTATGTACTACGTGAGCTGTGTTATATGCTACGTAGGCTGTTATACACTACGTGGGCAGTGCTATATACTACTTTGATGTGCTATATACTCTGTGGGCTGTGCTATATACTACGTGGCTGTGCTATATACTCCGTGGGCTGTGCTTTATACTCCATGGGCTGTGCTTTATACTACGTGGCTGTGCTATATACTTTGTGGCTGTGCTATATACTACGTGGCCAGCCGCGAACAATCAGCGACAGGCGCAGTCCGGCCGCGAATTGGCGCAGGATTTGAACCACGCTTCACTAATTTGTCGCAGCCTGCCGAATCCTGTGTATAAATTGCATTATTCTAAAATCTTCATAAATAAACTACATACGTATTCTAGAATACCCGATGCGCTAGAATCGGGCTACCATCTAGTATTGTAATATTTAACTATTGATTATATATCATACTTAAAATTAATTATAATTTTATGTGCAACATTGCCTTATGAATGTATTCTAAACGCAATGGATGAAAAAAAATAAAACTAGATGATATGCTCCAATGACTCAATGGTCTAAATCTCAGCAGGGCATTGATCTCCGGAGTTTACCACTTACCACGGCAAGCCAGGCTCCTAGCCAAAAAAAATCCCCTCAGTATAACCAAATGACCCAAAGCAAAACAGAACTTTTATTGCAACAAGTTATCATAAAATAACCTTTTATTGAATGATTCTAACAAATATGGAAAGGAGTATATCATATTCTTGACTTTACAAGAAGTTTTCCCTGGTAATAGTTTGCAGATCCACAAAGATTTCAGTATTTTCAAAAATGAGATGGAGAAACAGATGACAGCTTTTACCAATGATTTCTGTCTTTACTTGGCTTTGAGTAATGGTGGCTAAAAGCCCTTTTGGGAATTCTTGGAGTCAATAAGAGTTAATGATGTGATTGTTCGATACTAAGAACATTAGCACCTTGTGGAAAAACAAACATGATCTCAATATCCAATCATAGAACATTTCAGAATAATGATGATATAATAATAACAATATAATAACAACAAAAAAAGTAAAATGTGAGACAAATAAAACCATTTTACTTAATATTTATAAATAGTTTAAAACAGGGCTTCAGTCTGGATGTGCCTAATGGCCTGATGTCTAGGGTACAAATAATAATAAAAAAAAATCCACATTTATATCATAGGGTTAGTAGAAAATAATTTATTACACTTTTCCAAATATTCATTTTACAGAAGCTTAAAGGGGTTGCTCACAGTTCTTTTTAAATTCCTAACAGAAGGAACTGGCATAAAATAAAATAAAAAATAGCCATTAATCACTATTTGAATCAATAGATGCCCCAATGCAGTTGTTCTAATTTTTGCTTAGTTTGCTACAATAATTACATCTAGTACGTCCTAGTGTCCTCTACAGCCAATTACTGGTCTCAGCCATCTCATAGTATAAATGTACCCACGTACATAGCGAGTGATTGGCTGTAACAGGCATGTGGATGTATAACATATGATCCCTGCTGTAAATTAGTCTAAGTCTGGTTTAACACATAAATATTAGGGATTTTCTCACTTTTCGGACAGTTAGGCAAATGGCCAACTATTCAGCAAATTGATTATTACTAGCAGCAATCTTGTCATGCCCCTTCTAATAGGAGTTAAGGGAACCTGAAATTTATCATGTCTGATAAAGGAATTCAAAACTGCATTGGCTATTGGGGAAGAAGTTGTTAAGGGCAACACAGTAGCTTAACTAACCGGGGAAACAGAAATGGAAGACGCAACCAGGTCCAATGGTGAGTCAAATGGTCCCTCTATCTTATATGAGATTATTATTATAAATTACATATGGTGTGTGGGGGTGGACTTGTTACAGATTTTGCATTAGTTTACAGGATCTTCGAGTAAGGACAGATGATAAACCAGCTTGCTCTGTTTCTAGATAATTAGACAAGCTGTGGGAGTGTGGGCGATTTGAAAACATATAGAATATGTGCTAATTATGAGATTGTAATGGTGTCAAGATTCTGTGTAAGTGTTGAATTTTTGCCTGTAACAGATGATTTTGCTATGGTGTTCTCCCCCCTTTAAGTACATCACAGAAGACGAACTTTCTGCCCCACTCTCGAGATCACATCTCACCACATGTGCACTTGACCTGATCCCATCCCAATTCATCCCAAACCTCACCACAGTCTTCATCCCAACCCTAACCCATCTCTTCAATCTATCACTAACAACTGGTGTTTTCCCCTCATGCTTCAAACATGCCTCAATCACACCCATCCTTAAAAAGCACTCGCTTGACCCATCCTCTGTATCTAGATTGCGCCCCATATCACTGCTCCCCGATGCCTCAAAACTACTGGAACAACATGTCCATTTCAAACTGTCCTCCGACCTCTCTTCCTGCTCCCTCTTTGACCGCATCACTCAGCTGAAACAGCCCTAACAAAAGTCACCAATGACCTACTGACTGCCAAAGCCAAGCGACACTACTCTGCCCTCCTCCTCCTGGACCTGTCCTCTGCCTTTGACACAGTGGACCACTCCCTATTACTACAGGCCCTCTCATCTCTTGGTATTGCTGACTTGGCCCTATCTTGGATCACGTCATACCTAACAAACCGGACATTCAGTGTCTCCCACTCACACACCACTTCGTCCCTTATCTGTCGGAGTCCCGCAAGGTTCAGTCCTAGGGCCCCTGCTCTTCTCCATTTAGACCTTCGGCCTGGCACAGCTCATAGAATCTTACAGCTTGCAGTATAACCTCTATGCTGATGACACACAGATCTACCTCTCTGGACCAGCTACCACCTCCCTAATTAAAATCCCAGAATATCTGTCTGCTATTTCATCCTTCTTCTCTGCTAGATTTCTAAAACTTAACATGGACAAAACAGAATTCATCATCTTGTCCCATCTCACTCGACTCCCTCAACAGACCTATTCATAAAAGTAAATGGCTGCTCACTCTCCCCAGTCCCACAAACTCGCTGCATCAGGGTAATCCTTGACTCTGATCTTTCCTTCAAACCACATATCCAAGCCCTTTCCACTTCCAGCCGACTTCAACTCAAAAATATTTCCCGGATCTGTACATTTCTCAACCTGGAATCTGCAAAAACTCTAGTACATGCTCTCATCATCTCCTGCCTTGATTACCGCAGCCTCCTACTTTGTCTCCTCCCCTCTAACACTCTCGCACACCTCCAATCTATCCTAAACTCTGCTGCCTGACTAATCCACCTGTCCCCCCGCTACTCCCCAGCTTCTCCTCTCTGTCAATCCCTTAACTGGCTCCTTATTACCCAGAGACTCCAGTTCAAAACCTTAACCATGGCATACAAATCCATCCACAGCCTGTCTCCTCTGTACATCTGTGACCTCAAAAGACCTCCTTCTCTACCCCCTCTTATATCCTCTTTCCACAATCACATACAAGCTTTCTCATGCGCATCACCCCTACTCTGGAACTCTCTACTCCAACACATCAGACTCTTGCCTACCATCGAAACCTTCAAAAGGACCCTGAAGACTCACCTCTTCCGACAAGCCTACAACCTGCAGTGACAATCGATCCACCAAACCACTGCACAGCCAGCTCTGCCCTTGCCTATTGCATCCTCACCCATCCCTTGTAGATTGTGAGCCTTCGCGAGCAGGGTCCTCTCTCCTCCTTTACCAGTCATGACTTGTATTGTTTAAGATTACTGTACTTGTTTTTTATTACATACATAGTAACATAGTAACATAGTTAGTAAGGCCGAAAAAAGACATTTGTCCATCCAGTTCAGCCTATATTCCATCATAATAAATCCCCAGATCTACATCCTTCTACAGAACCTAATTGTATGATACAATATTGTTCTGCTCCAGGAAGACATCCAGGCCTCTCTTGAACCCCTCGACTGAGTTCGCCATCACCACCTCCTCAGGCAAGCAATTCCAGATTCTCACTGCCCTAACAGTAAAGAATCCTCTTCTATGTTGGTGGAAAAACCTTCTCTCCTCCAGAATGCCCCCTTGTGCCCGTCACCTTCCTTGGTATAAACAGATCCTCAGCGAGATATTTGTATTGTCCCCTTATATACTTATACATGGTTATTAGATCGCCCCTCAGTCGTCTTTTTTCTAGACTAAATAATCCTAATTTCGCTAATCTATCTGGGTATTGTAGTTCTCCCATCCCCTTTATTAATTTTGTTGCCCTCCTTTGTACTCTCTCTAGTTCCATTATATCCTTCCTGAGCACCGGTGCCCAAAACTGGACACAGTACTCCATGTGCGGTCTAACTAGGGATTTGTACAGAGGCAGTATAATGCTCTCATCATGTGTATCCAGGCCTCTTTTAATGCACCCCATGATCCTGTTTGCCTTGGCAGCTGCTGCCTGGCACTGGCTGCTCCAGGTAAGTTTATCATTAACTAGGATCCCCAAGTACTTCTCCCTGTCAGATTTACCCAGTGGTTTCCCGTTCAGTGTGTAATGGTGATATTGATTCCTTCTTCCCATGTGTATAACCTTACATTTATCATTGTTAAACCTCATATATTATGTATACTCCTTTTGACATCTAAAGCACCATGGAATAAATGGCGCTATAACAAAAAATAATAATAATACAAGTAAAAAGTTAAGTATCATGAGGATCCCAGAGATGCCAGAGTGGTGGAATTTTACTGTATTCTCAAACATTAACTTTGAGAAATGTAGACAAATAAATTATACACAACATAATGTGCCAAATAAAATGAAACTGTTTCCAACAGTTAGACTAGTAGCCAATTATGCAAAAATATATTTTCTGAAAAGTTTTATTATACTGCTTAAGATTTTCCAAGAAGTGAAGAAACAATATCCATAAATTCAGAAATTATCCTGCAATATAATGTTAGTGGTATTTATAGCAATTCAGAATTATTAGACCTTAAGTATTCACAAATGAGAGTTCTTTATCATGATTATTAACAATGTGTATTAAGTCTAGATTTACTTTTTATTCTGCCTCATTTTTTTGTATTTTTATAGGGTATTAATATTATTTTGACACCTGACTCCATATAATTATTTTCCCACACAAGATTGCACAGAAAAACAAAACATTGTTTCCCTAACGTGGTTTGTACAGGATTATTGATAATGGAAAGATGTTGTACTTGCCCTACAATTGACTCTGGGCTTCTCATCATCCCCTAAAACTTCTCCTCTTAGCCTTGACCTTGGCATGCATGGCACCACAAGCTTTTTGAACCATGCAAGACACTATATCCCGTGCGGCTGCAGCAGATTTCTCTGTAGTCCTGACAGCGACCACAGAAAAGACCATGGCTGGCTTCCTTGATCTCCAGCACCATATAATCCCAGGGATGAAGGATTGCTTCTACTGGCTTAGTAGTTCTCCTATGGGGGCTGATGCCCCCCAAACTTAACAATAGCCCTTACACAAATTACATGTGTGTCTTTAAAAATGGCTGAAGAGCTGTCTTTTCACACTATCAGAGTTCACAGACATTTGTCTTTCTAAGGCTGGAGTCACACTAGACCAGGGCCGGCTCCAGGTTTTTGAGGGCCCCGGGCGAAAGAGTAATAATAATAATAATCTTTATTTTTATATAGCGCTAACATATTCCTCAGCGCTTTACACTTTTGCACACATTATCATCACTGTCCCGATGGGGCTCACAATCTAAATTCCCTATCAGTATGTCTTTGGCATGTGGGAGGAAAGCGGAGTACCCGGAGGAAACCCACGCAAACACGGGGAGAACATACAAACTCCCCGTCTCAGTCTCAGCAGGCCCCCCCTTTAACACATACCAATTCATGATCGGATATAACACAGCCATATAGTATATAATACAGCACATGTAGTATATAACATAGCCACGTAGTATATAGCACAACCCACGTAGCATATAACATCACATATAGTATATAGCACAGCCACATAGTATATAACATGGCCCATGTAGTATATAGAACAGCCTTGTAGTATATAGCACAGCCCACGTAGCATATAACAGCCCACATAATATATAGCACAGCCCACGTAGTATATAACACAGCCATGTAGCATATAGCACAGACATGTAGTATACAGCACAGCCCCCCTCCCCCCAAGAATGGCCTCATAGTCCAGTACTCACTGTTGTAGTTACAAAAAAAAACACTCCTCACCTCTAAACGTGCCCGCGCTGCTCCCTGCTCCGGTCTCGGCAGCTGCCGCTGCACTGCCTGTCACACAGCGAGTGCGCGATGACATCATTGTGCACCCGCAGCGGCAGTGTCAGAGGCAGAGTGGGGAATGATGGGAGAAGGAGCGTCAGGTGACACTCTCTCCTCCATCATGTGCTTTGAAGTTTACAGGCAGACGCCGGTATAGTTCAATGCGGCGGCGGGGGAGTTGGCGCTGGCAACAGGCGGGCCCCCCTGCCTCACAGAGGCCCCATAGCGGCTGCTGATGTGCCGCTAGCTGAGGGCCCCTGGGGGAGCGGGGGCCCTAGGCAGCTGCCTGCCCCTAACGCCAGCCCTGAATGGGCCCCCCTGTCTCGCCAGGGCCCCGGCACTTGCCTGGGTACGCTGGGTGCTGATGCTGGCCCTGCACTAGACCGTAATATGGGCGAGTGCTATGCGATAAAAAATTGCATAGTACTGGGACCAATGTTAATCAATGGGGCAGCTCCCATCATCTGTAGTTTTCTCGGCCGTATTATACGTGCGAGAGAAATCGCAGTATGCTGCGATTTGAACTCTATATCAGCCGAGAATCATTAATGAAAGTTTATGGGTGCAAGAAAAACTCGCACAGCACACGGATCATCAGGGTGACTTGCGAGAAATACGCACCGGTGTCCTTTAGAAAATTCGGCAATTCAGTGCAGTGTACAGTAAAATCACACTGACAGGTTAGAATAGAGTAGATAAAATAAATGTCTACACATAGCATATATATCTACTATATAATTGTCTAAGGGTCACTTCCGTCTGTCTGTCTGTCTTTCTGTCTGTCTTTCTGTCTGTCTGTCACGGATATTCATTGGTCACGGCCTCTGTCTGTCATGGAAATCCAAGTCGCTGATTGGTCGCAGCAAAACAGCCACGTCCAATCAGCGATTGGCACAGTCCAGAAGAAAATGGCCTCTCCTTCCTCCCCGCAGTCAGTGCCCGGTGCCCGCATACTCCTCTCCGGACAGCGCTCACACAAGGTTAATGGCAGCGTTGACCGCAGTGTAACGCACTTGGTTAACGCTGGTATAAACCCTGTGTGACCAACTTTTTACTATTCATGCTGCCTATGCAGCATGAATGGTAAAAAGATCTAATGTTAAAAATAATAAAAAAATAAAAAATGGTTATATACCACCCTCCGGTGGCCCCCCAGATCAGGAACCGGCCTTTCCGGCTCCTCGTGACGCCCCGGTGACCGTTCCATGCATTGCGGTCTCACGAGATGATGACGTGCGGTCTCGCGAGACAGCTAAGTCGTCATCTGGCGAGACCACAATGCACTCTTCAGACCAGAGCGCGCGATAAGCGTCGATAACTGCTTCAATCTGGGGCCAACGGAGGGTGAGTATATAACTATTTTTTATTTTAATTCTTTTTTTTAACAGGGATATGGTGCCCACATTGCTATAGACTGCGTGGGCTGTGCAATATATTACGTGGGCTGTGTTATATACTACTACGTGACTGGGCAATATGTTACGTGGGCTGGGCAATATACTACGTGGGCTGTGCAATATACTACGTGGTTGGGCAATATACTATATTGCTGGGCAATATACTACGTGGGCTGCGCAATTTACAACATGGGCTGTGCAATATACTACGTGGGCTGTGCAATATACAACGTGGTTGGGCAATATACTATATTGCTGGGCAATATACTACGTGGGCTGCGCAATATACAATGTGGGCTGCGCAATATACAGCGTGGGCTGCGCAATATACTACGTGGGCTGCACAATATAGAGCGTGGGCTGTGCAATGTACTACGTGGGCTGCGCAATATACAAAATGGGCTGCGCAATATACAATGTGAGCTGCACAATATACAACGTGGGCTGCACAATGTACAATGTGGGCTGTGCAATGTACTACGTGGGCTGCGCAATGTACTACGTGGGCTGCGCAATGTATTGCATGGGCTGCGCAATGTACTGCGTGGGCTTCACAATGTACTGCGTGGGCTGCGCAATGTACTGCGTGGGCTGCGCAATATACTACGTGGGCTGTGCTATACACTACGCATACATATTCTAGAATACCCGATGAGTTAGAATCGGGCTACCATCTAGTGTATATATATATATATACAGTATACATATGTAATTGACACACACATACAGTAGAGACCAAAAGTTTGGACACACCTTCTCATTTAAAGATTTTTCGGTATTTTCATGACTATGAAAATTGTACATTCACACTGAAGGCATCAAAACTGTGAATTAACACATGTGGAATTATATACTTAACAAAAAAGTGTGAAACAACTGAAATTATGTCTTATATTCTAGGTTCTTCAAAGAAGCCACCTTTTGCTTTGATGACTGCTTTGCACACTCTTGGCATTCTCTTGATGAGCTTCAAGAGGAAGTCACCGGGAATGGTTTTCAATTCACAGGTGTGCCCTGTCAGGTTTAATAAGTGTGATTTCTTGCCTTATAAATGGGATTGGGACTATCAGCTGCGTTTTGCAGAAATTTGGTGGATACACAGCTGATAGTCCTACTGAATAGACCGTTACAAACCAAAAAGTAAAATTTATGAAATTTTATTGATAACAATTTAAAAAACAAAAAATTATTCACATGATTATACAGAAAGGGGAATTGGAACAAGGCAGAGTGAACTCAAAGCAATCCATATGATAGGTGAAGCTGCATAATTAATTGTAGACAGAAAAATGAACTAATACAAGAAGTGTGAAGCAAAAGTGCACCAGCAAGCTCTGGATTGTATGGGAAAGTTTCCACAGAGTGAGTATGAAGCTGCCTACAGAATGTAGTTACGTCAGCAGGTAAAATGTATATAAATGGCCCCTAAATAAATAAATGAAGGGTATGCAGATATTGCACAGTGTTCTGGGTAATATTTATACCAAAACGTAGTAAGTCCTAATAAAGTGCCAGTGCATTAATTAGACTAAATTAGGTATAGATATGTACAGGGGACCTCTAACGTTTATTAAAAAAGTAAAAGCATCATATTATTACCTGCTGACCAGTGGATCGCCATGAGAGGGATAGCCCCAACGCGCTGTGTGGGAAAATCAGCTGGCATTTTCCCAGGCTGAAGAGTTCATTTGATTTCATGCCGCCAGGGGGCGCAGCTTAGGTGACATCACCGCTAGTCACCGAAGCTCCTTTCCCTGCATTTAATTCATTCCCCAGTCGATTACAGCCGGGGCAGCCACATTAGCTGCGCTCCCAGTTGCAAAATGCAAATGCCCCCAGATATGGATTACTGCTTTGGACTTGACTATACGGCGGAAAGGTATGGGATATTGTTGCTTTTTTATTTTTTTATTACAGAAGAATGAGGGCTTCGCTTGGATTGAGCGTGCAATAAAGATGTTAAAACCTGTGTGTTTCATTCTTTCATTAAAATACTTTATTTTTAATGTGTGTGTGTATTTTTAACCCTTTCCTACTATTGGATTAATAATGGATAGGTGGATTATTGACACCTCTCCGTTATTAACCAGGCCTAATGTCACCTTACAATAGCAAGGTGTCATTAACCCCTTATTACCCAATATGCTAATTCTACAGGGCAGTGGGAAGAGAGAGGCCAAGTGCCGTAATAAGCGCATCTTATAGAGATGCGCCTTTTCTGGGGTGGCTGGGGGCAGATGTTTTTAGCCGGGGGGCTAATATCCATGGTCCCTCTCTAGGCTATTAATATCTGCTCTCAGTCAATGGCTTTCCTCTCTGACAGAGAAAATTGTGTGGGAGCCCACGCCATTTTGTTCTGTTAATTAATCCTTTAATTTATCACCTACAGCTCCAAAATTTGACACACACACTACTAACATTATTAGGGAGGGATATATAAAAATATGTATGTAAACCTTGTCACATATCCTGTCGAGTTTGGTAATGATTTAGCAAAAGCCGACAAATTAATTACCGGCTTTTCTGCTATCTAGCTCTGTATGAAATATATATATATATATATATATATATATATATATATATATGTGTGTGTGTCTCACTGACATACATATATAGACTATATATATGTTTCACAGATATGTGAGCCCATGAATCCATTATATGTCCATTTTACAAGCCGACGAGGAAATCTCGCCATACGGATGCCATACAGATGACACGCGGATACTTTATGACACACGGATACTTTTTTGAGAAAAAAGTTGCGTCCTCGCATTGCACACGGTTGACATACGAATCACTGTTCTGGAACATTTCTGCGTGTCTCGGCCGTAAAAAGCAGACCGTATTTTTATACGCTATGTTTGACGCCGGCCTACGATGCCATACCATCTCCTCCTTAAATTTAGCTCATCCACGAGTCTAACTTGTAACATAAACAGAGCATTGAACACATGAGAAACTTGTTCATTTATATCTATGGTAAGCATAAGAAATGCAGTAAGGCAGGCATGGGATCCACAACACCCACTTGAATGAATTACTTGGAACAGAAGGGGCCAGCTTAGAGTCCATGGCTCCTGAGTGTAGCTGGAGCTGCCCTCTGAAGGGGCAATTCCATAGGTACAACGTTGTATGGGTACAGTTCATGCTCACTCCTTAGTATCCTATATAGGGGGAGCAGTAAGTCCTTACTAAGTTGCGAACAGTAACATATTTACATTTCAAACAACAGTTTATTGTCTTACTGACATTTACAGGTCAGGTAGATCTTTATAGTCTCCAGAGGCCTTTGATTGCAGCTGAAAAGCCGCCTTTAAATTTCTGCTATAGTGCGGTTATCAAAGATATCTCTTAACTTAAGGTACCGTTACACTAAATGACTTACCAACGATCACGACCAGCGATACGACCTGGCCGTGATCGTTGGTAAGTCGTTGTGTGGTCGCTGGGGAGCTGTCACACAGACAGCTCTCTCCAGCGACCAACGATCAGGGGAATGACTTCGGCATTGCTGAAACTGTCTTCAACGATGCCGAAGTCCCCGGGTAACCAGGGTAAACATCGGGTTACTAAGTGCAAGGCCGCGCTTAGTGACCCGATATTTACCCTGGTTACCATTGTAAAAGTTAAAAAAAAAACACTACATACTCACATTCCGATGTCTGTCACGTCCCCCGTCGTCAGCTTCCTTGCACTGACTGTGTCAGGCAGCGCTGGCCGTAAAGAAGAGCATAGCGGTGACATCACCGCTGTGCTCTGCTTTACGGCCGGCGCTGACAGTCAGGGCAGGGAAGCTGACGGCGGGGGACGTGACAGACATCGGAATGTGAGTATGTAGTGTTTTTTTTTTTAACTTTTACATTGGTAACCAGGGTAAATATCGGGTTACTAAGCGCGGCCCTGTGCTTAGTAACCCGATATTTACCCTGGTTACAAGTGAACACATCGTTGGATCGGCGTCACACACGCCGATTCAGCGATGACAGCGGGTAATCAGAGACCAAAAAAGGTCCTGATCATTCCCCAACGACCAACGATCTCCCAGCAGGGGCTTGATCGTTGGTCACTGTCACACATAACGAGATTGTTAGTGGGATCGTTGCTACGTCACAAAAAGCGTGACGTTGCAATGATATTGTTAATGAAATCGTTATGTGTGAAGGTACCTTAAGTGAGCAAAGCTTCTACAGTTTGGTGGTATCAAGCTAGGACTTTGCTTCTCACTGTGCAGCACCAGTGAGCTGACTCATTAGAATAGTAAACTTTGGTGTCTCTGACATAGGGTTCAGCTGAAACTAATTCTGCTGCTTGTCCTTAAATTATTGCAGAGCTTGGTTACCCACCACTATAATGTGGTAGAAAGGGGCCACCAAGAATATATGGCGTGGTGATTGACAAGATGGAAGTGGTTTTATTGCTGCCACGGAAATTAGTAGCTCCAGCTCGGGAATCCGCTATTTCCTCCCCAGCGAGTACATTATTAGCATGCAACATGGCTATCATCTTTTACAGCTAACGCGGGGTTAATACTACTCACTGTCCTGTTGTTGCAGTCTCTCACTAGCCTCTGTGTTACAATTATGAGGCAAGTCTTCAGGCAGATGTCACAGCAGGCTGCGATCCTGTACGTGACACCAGTCCTTTAGTGTTAATACTGGTGCTGAAGCTAATCCATCATACCAACAGTCCTTGTAAGGGCTAATTTTGTGCTTTGATGTTTTATATCAGATACAAATTGCATTTAGCCTAGGAAGTGAGAGGGAATTGCAGGACCAGGGAGAGTGGAAAAATGCAGTCTTTAGGCAAGGAATTGGACTTTGAAGTCTGTTGTTAAATAAATAGCTGTTGCAGTTGACCACATTATTATTTTTGAGTGAACAAATGACTATATTCTAAACCATAGAGTATTATTTGTTTTGTGGTACATTTCTGTGTTATATGACACTCCAAAAAGCGTTGAAATAATTTTTGGATTCAGTTACTCACCCATAGAGTATTACGTGCTTTGCGGTAAATATCAGTGTTATATAACAACTCCAAAATGCAGTGAAACATTTTTTTTCTATTTAAGCACTTATCCTTATACTATTGCGTGGTCTATAGTACATTATAGTGTTATATAACAGTCAAAAAAATAGTTGAAATTTTTCTCTGTATTCAATTACTCAACCATATTCCATTACATTGTCCGTGGTATATCTCGGTGGCATTTAACACTCCAAAAAATGTTGAAACATTTTTCTGGATTCAATTGCTTATCCATATATACTAGTCCAAAAAGCATTAAAAACTTTGGATTCAGTTAGTCATACATACATTATCAGTAGTGATAAGCGAATATACTCGTTACTCGAGATTTCCCGACTACGCTCAGTTGTCCTCCAAGTATTTTTTAGTGCTCGGAGATTTAGTTTTCTTTGCCGCAGCTGAATAATTTACATCTGTTAGCCAGCTTGATTACATGTGGGGATTCCCTAGCAACCAGGCAACCCCCACATGTACTTAGCCTGGCTAATGTTAGGGCTAGCGGAACACACCGAGTATTGAGTAGGTAGCTACAAGGTGCGTTCGCAGCCCGGGGTCCACCGTGCAGAGATATCTGCTGCTAAGTAATGGCGGAAGGACTCTGAGCTCACACGTGGGTTAGGTTCACCCCGTGTGAACTGGTAGTGAACTCTGTTGCCTCACAGAGTCGCGCTGTACACAATAACTGATACCCTAACTAGGCTAATTGCCCCCACTGACGCTAGCTGCCTGCCTGAGTGTACAGTCCCAATGCTAACAGCTTCACACCACATAAGAACTGAGTGGTATAGTATCAACTGGCATAAGCCAAAACACATTTGATACTAGCGCATGGACGTGCGGCCATACGAGCCTTATATACAGTGGGGCAAAAAAGTATTTAGTCAGTCAGCAATAGTGCAAGTTCCACCACTTAAAAAGATGAGAGGCGTCTGTAATTTACACCATAGGTAGACCTCAACTATGGGAGACAAACTGAGAAAAAAAAATCCAGAAAATCACATTGTCTGTTTTTTTAACATTTTATTTGCATATTATGGTGGAAAATAAGTATTTGGTCAGAAACAAAATTTCATCTCAAAACTTTGTAATATATCCTTTGTTGGCAATGACAAAGGTCAAACGTTTTCTGTTAGTCTTCACAAGGTTGCCACACACTGTTGTTGGTATGTTGGCCCATTCCTCCATGCAGATCTCCTCTAGAGCAGTGATATTTTTGGCTTTTCGCTTGGCAACACGGACTTTCAACTACCTCCAAAGGTTTTCTATAGGGTTGAGATCTGGAGACTGGCTAGGCCACTCCAGGACCTTGAAATGCTTCTTACGAAGCCACTCCTTCATTGCCCTGGCGGTGTGCTTTGGATCATTGTCATGTTGAAAGACCCAGCCACGTTTCATCTTCAATGCCCTTGCTGATGGAAGGAGGTTTGCACTCAAAATCTCACGATACATGGCCCCATTCATTCTTTCATGTACCCGGATCAGTCGTCCTGGCCCCTTTGCAGAGAAACAGCCCCAAAGCATGATGTTTCCACCACCATGCTTTACAGTAGGTATGGTGTTTGATGGATGCAACTCAGTATTCTTTTTCCTCCAAACACGACAAGTTGTGTTTCTACCAAACAGTTCCAGTTTGGTTTCATCAGACCATAGGACATTCTCCCAAAACTCCTCTGGATCATCCAAATGCTCTCTAGCAAACTTCAGACGGGCCCAGACATGTACTGGCTTAAGCAGTGGGACACGTCTGGCACTGCAGGATCTGAGTCCATGGTGGCGTAGTGTGTTACTTATGGTAGGCCTTGTTACATTGGTCCCAGCTCTCTGCAGTTCATTCACTAGGTCCCCCCGCGTGGTTCTGGGATTTTTGCTCACCGTTCTTGTGATCATTCTGACCCCACGGGGTGGGATTTTGCGTGGAGCCCCAGATCGAGGGAGATTATCAGTGGTCTTGTATGTCTTCCATTTTCTAATTATTGCTCCCACTGTTGATTTCTTCACTCCAAGCTGGTTGGCTATTGCAGATTCAGTCTTCCCAGCCTGGTGCAGGGCTACAATTTTGTTTCTGGTGTCCTTTGACAGCTCTTTGGTCTTCACCATAGTGGAGTTTGGAGTCAGACTGTTTGAGGGTGTGCACAGGTGTCTTTTTATACTGATAACAAGTTTAAACAGGTGCCATTACTACAGGTAATGAGTGGAGGAAAGAGGAGACTCTTAAAGAAGAAGTTACAGGTCTGTGAGAGCCAGAAATCTTGATTGTTTGTTTCTGACCAAATACTTATTTTCCACCATAATATGCAAAAAAAATGATAAAAAAACAGACAATGTGATTTTCTTGATTTTTTTTTCTCAATTTGTCTCCCATAGTTGAGGTCTACCTATGATGTAAATTACAGACGCCTCTCATCTTTTTAAGTGGTGGAACTTGCACTATTGCTGACTGACTAAATACTTTTTTGCCCCACTGTAGCTGCAGAAAGAAAAAGACCTTCCAAAAAGGACCAATGAGAGACTGCCATACCTGAGCATGTGACCCTAAATCTCCACTGAGAGATCTTGCCCTGGGCATGCTCAGTGCCTGCAAAGCAGGACTTAGACCTAGCACTTAAAGGACCTTCCAAGAAGGACCAATGACCTTAGCTGCAGTATCTGATCATGTGACCCTCGATCTCCACTGAGAGATCTTACTCTGGGCATGCTCAGAACGTCAAAAGCAGGACTTAGTCCCAGAAGCGTCTGCTCGCCGCTGCCCAGTACTGACTTCAATGGCAGAAGCAGGAAATGCAGCAGTAACTCTTAGCACAGAGTCAGACTGAGCGAGACGCTGGGATCGCCGTCTCCGCTGAGCAGGCTCCACTGTGGCAGGAGAAGAATGGGTGACCGCAGCGGTCTAACATTACCCCCCTCCTAGGGCCCCCCTCCTTGGGCCTCGCTTGGCTCGAAGGCAGCAATGAGCTGCGGAGCCCGAATGTGCTCAGCAGGCTCCCAGGATCTATCCTCAGGGCCGTAACCCCTCCAGTCCACCAAATAAAATTTTTTGCCACGAACCATCTTGCACCCCAAAATAGCGTTCACCTCGTAATCGTCCGTAGACGAGCCCGATGTCCCGGCAGATGACTCAGAAAACCGGGACATGTATACCGGCTTAAGGAGAGACACATGAAAGGTGTCAGTGATACCTAGGCGTGGAGGAAGGGCCAGACAGTAGACCACATGATTAACCTGTTCGAGGACCTTGAAGGGACCCAAGTAGCGAGGAGCAAACTTAGTGGACTCAACACGCAGCCTGATGTTACGAGCGGAGAGCCACACTAAGTCGCCAGGAGCAAAGGTCGGGGCAGGGCGCCGTTGTGCATCGGCGGAGGACCTCATTCTCTCCTTGGAGGCCTGGATGGCATGCTGAGTGCGGTCCCAAATGTCTCATGCCTCCACTGCCCAGTTTGCCACCCTGGAGTCAGCAGAGGACACGGGCATAGGCACAGGAACCCGTGAATGCTGGCTGTAGTAAAGGAGGAAAGGAGTCTGACCGGTGGAGTCGGCTACAGTGTTGTTAAGGGCAAACTCTGCCCACGGTAACAAGGATGCCCAGTCATCCTGCCTAGCAGAAACAAAATGTCGCAAATACGTGACCAGAGTCTGATTGGCTCTCTCAACCAACCCATTCGTCTCGGGATGATAAGCCGAAGAGAGATTTAACTCAATACTGAGTAGACGACAAAGCTCCCTCCATAATCGAGTCGCAAATGGGGGACCCCGGTCACTGACAATCTTGATGTTTGATGCAAAAGATATGTTTGATGAACAAAGCTGCCATAGCCCGTGCAGATGGTAGCCGTGGAAGAGGCACCAAATGAACCATTTTGGAAAAATGGTCGGTGATCACCCAGATAATGGTGCAACTACGAGACTTGGGTAAGCCCACCACAAAGTCCATCCCAACCATCTCCCAGGGCCTGTCCACCACTGGCAGAGGATAAAGCAAACCAGCTGGCTATTGTCGAGGGGACTTGTTCTTGGTGCAAGAGACACACACCCGAACATAGTCTGCAACATCATGAGCCATATGCGGCCACCAGTATGTCCTCGCCAGTAACTCAGATGTCCTTTTGGAACCAAAATGTCCACCCACCCTGGACGAGTGTGCCCAAGAGAGAACCTCCGGTCGCAAACTGGGTGGTACAAAAGTCTTGCCCGGAGGCACAGACTCTAGCGAAACCGGGGCCACAGTTCTCAGGCTCTCGGTGGGGACAACAAGCCGAGGCTCCTCCTCCTCCACAGATGACACAACGTAGCGAGAGAGAGCATCGGCACGAATGTTCTTCTCCCCAGAAAGAAAATGAAGGGTGAAATGGAACCGGGAGAAGAACAAGGACCATCTGGCCTGGCGAGAATTTAACCGCTGGGCTGTCTGCAGGTACACCAAATTTTTATGATCTGTGAAGACTTGGAAGAAAAAATGAGCTCCCTCCAAGAGATGTCTCCACTCCGAAAAAGCCAACTTAATGGCTAGCAACTCCCTGTCCCCGATGGAATAATTCCTCTCTGCTGATGAAAAGGTCTTAGAAAAGAAGAAGCAAGGATGCTTCCGACCTTGAGCATCCTTTTGGAAGAGGACTGCTCCAGCACCAACAGACGAGGCATCCACCTCCATGATAAATGGCTTATCTACATCGGGGTGATGTAGGATGGGAGCGCTAGTGAAGTGTGACTTTATGGAGACAAAGATGCTGCCCTTCCCGTGGTTGTTCCTTCCCGGGGAAAGGCCTGGCTATTCACTGCTTGCGTCGAGAAACACGTGATGGTGTCTCCGCAGCTTCTTTACATGCATCTGCATATTTCCCATAAGGGATGGGGGCAGTGTTCTGGAATCACTGCGTTGAGAAACACATGATGGTGTCTCCGCGGTGTTGGATGTTTTGGTCTCCCCGAGGCCAATCATCTGTGCCTTTATAGCCTTTTTACTAGGCACTGCTCCTAATAGCCAGATTTCTACTCCACACTGATGAGGGGCAAAAACCCCGAAACAGCTGTCTGTGGATGGATACCATGCTTGGCATAGGTGGCTTTCCTTCATAGGATGCTGCCCTTCCCGTGGTTGTTCCTTCCCGGGGAAAGGCCTGGCTATTCACTGCTTGCGTCGAGAAACACGTGATGGTGTCTCCGCAGCTTCTTTACATGCATCTGCATATTTCCCATAAGGGATGGGGGCAGTGTTCTGGAATCACTGCGTTGAGAAACACGTGATGGTGTCTCCGCGGTGTTGGATGTTTTGGTCTCCCCGAGGCCAATCATCTGTGCCTTTTATGGAGACAAAGGCCTTGGAGACCTCCTGAGACCACAATTTGGGGTTTGCCCCCTTCTTGGTGAGAGCAACCAAGGGAGCTACCATAGTTGAGAAGTGCGGAATGAACTGGCGATAATAATTTATGAACCCCATAAAGCACTGCACCACTTTAAGAGAATGGGGTTCCTGCCAGTCCATCACAGCCTGTAGTTTGGCAGGATCCATAGCCAATCCCTGGGCGGAGATGATATAGCCGAGGAAAGGTAAGGACTCCTGCTCAAACATACACTCCTCCAACTTGGCATAGAGGGAGTTTGCCCGTAGGAGGTCGAAGACTTTGCAAACATCTCTCCGGTGGGAGTCAATATCTGGAGAGTAGATGAGAATATCATCCAGATAGACTACGACCGAGGTGGAAAGTATATCCCGGAAGATGTCATTCACAAAGTCTTGGAAAACGGCTGGGGCATTACAGAGCCCGAATGGCATCACCAGATATTCATAGTGCCCATCCCTGGTGTTAAAAGCCGTCTTCCATTTGTCCCCCTCACGGATGCGAATCAGGTTGTAGGCACCCCGCAGATCTAGTTTAGTAAACACCCTTGCTCCCCGAAGCCTATCGAAGAGCTCAGATATCAGGGGCAAAGGATACTTATTCTTAGCAGTGATGGCGTTAAGACTCCTGTACTCTATGCATGGACGTAGTTCCCCATTCTTCTTCTGCACGAAGAAGAACCCAGCCCCAGCAGGTGACACTAACTTCCTGATGAACCCTCTTGCCAGATTCTCTTGAATGTACTGATACATTGCCTCCATCTCCGGGAGAGATAACGGATAAACTCGACCCCAGGGAGGCTTAGCACCAGGCAAGAGATCAATAGGACAGTCATAAGGTCGATGGGGCGGAAGGTGTTATGAATTCTGTGGCAGAGCTCCCTCCTGTGGTCACAAGTGGTACTTCGGCGATTCTCTCTGTGAGCTTCCGTTGGTGGAGGAGAGTGGTACTGCGGCTTCTGAGTTTCCTTCCTCAGGTGATGTGGTGAAGTCGTTAGGTGCTGCTCTATTTAACTCCACCTAGTGCTTTGATCCTGGCCTCCAGTCAATGTTCTAGTATTGGACCTGTTTCCTTCTGGATCGTTCCTGTGGCCTGCTGCTCTGCATAGCTAAGTTCCGCTTTTGCTATTTTGTTTGCTGTTTTTTCCTGTCCAGCTTGCTTATTTGTTTTTTCTTGCTTGCTGGAAGCTCTGGGACGCAGAGGGTGTACCTCCGTGCCGTTAGTTCGGTACGGAGGGTCTTTTTGCCCCCTTTGCGTGTTTTTTTGTAGGGTTTTGTGTTGACCGCAAAGTTACCTTTCCTATCCTCGCTCTGTTCAGAAAGTCGGGCCTCACTTTGCTAAATCTATTTCATCTCTACGTTTGTCTTTTCATCTTTACTCACAGTCATTATATGTGGGGGTTGCCTTTTCCTTTGTGGTATTTCTCTGAGGCAAGGTAGGCTTATTTTCTATCTTCAGGCTAGCTAGTTTCTCAGGCTGTGCCGAGTTGCATAGGGAGCGTTAGGCGCAATCTACGGCTGCCTCTAGTGTGGTTGGAGAGGATTAGGGATTGCGGTCAGCAGAGTTCCCACGTCTCAGAGCTCGTTCTATGTTTTTGGGTTATTGTCAGGTCACTGTATGTGCTCTGACTTCTATGTTCATTGTGGTACTGAATTACCTTATCATAACAGTACTGGAGGCCCAAAGTACTAATGATTCTCAATAGAGGGAAAAAAGAAGTTCTGAGACCATTTTTTTTTCTCTGCACTGTGTTTTGCCTTTTTTTTCCCCTAGACATTTGGGTGGTTCAGGACACAGGTGTAGCGATGGACATTAAAGGTCTGTCTTCATGTGTGGATCAGCTCACGGCAAGAGTACAAAATATTCAAGACTTTGTGGTTCAGAATTCTATGTTAGAACCAAGAATTCCTATTCCTGATTTGTTTTTTGGAGATAGAACTAAATTTCTGATTTTCAAAAATAATTGTAAACTATTTCTGGCTTTGAAACCTCGCTCCTCTGGTGACCCAGTTCAACAAGTTAGGATCATTATTTCTTTTTTACGTGGCGACCCTCAGGACTGGGCATTTTCTCTTGCGTCAGGAGATCCTGCATTAAGTAATATCGATGCGTTTTTCCTGGCGCTCGGATTGCTGTACGTTGAACCTAATTCAGTGGATCAGGCAGAGAAAAATTTGCTGGCTCTGTGTCAGGGTCAGGATGAGATAGAGGTATATTGTCAGAAATTTAGAAAGTGGTCCGTACTCACTCAATGGAATGAAGGTGCGCTCGCAGCTATTTTCAGAAAGGGTCTCTCTGAAGCCCTTATGGATGTCATGGTGGGATTTCCTATGCCTGCTGGTCTGAATGAGTCTATGTCTTTGGCCATTCAGATCGGTCGACGCTTGCGTGAGCGTAAATCTGTGCACCATTTGGCGGTATCGTCTGAGCATAAACCTGAGCCTATGCAGTGCGATAGGACTTTGACCAGAGTTGAACGGCAAGAACACAGACGTCTGAATGGGCTGTGTTTCTACTGTGATGATTCCACTCATGCTATCTCTGATTGTCCTAAGCGCACTAAGCGGTTCGCTAGATCTGCCACCATTGGTACGGTACAGTCAAAATTTCTTTTGTCCGTTACCTTGATCTGCTCTTTGTCATCTTATTCTGTCATGGCATTTGTGGATTCAGGCGCTGCCCTGAATTTGATGGACTTGGAGTATGCTAGGCGTTGTGGGTTTTTCTTGGAGCCCTTGCAGTGTCCTATTCCATTGAGAAGAATTGATGCTATGCCTTTGGCCAAGAATAAGCCTCAGTACTGGACCCAGCTGACCATGTGCATGGCTCCTGCACATCAGGAGGTTATTCGCTTTCTGGTGTTGCATAATCTCCATGATGTGGTCATGTTGGGGTTGCCATGGCTACAAGTCCATAATCCAGTATTAGATTGGAAATCCATGTCTGTGTCCAGCTGGGGTTGTCAGGGGGTACATGGTGATGTCCCATTTCTGTCTATTTCGTCATCCACCCCTTCTGAGGTTCCAGAGTTCTTGTCTGATTACCGGGATGTATTTGATGAGCCCAAGTCCGATACCCTACCTCCGCATAGGGATTGTGATTGTGCTATCGATTTGATTCTTGGTAGTAAATTCCCAAAAGGTCGACTGTTTAATTTATCTGTGCCTGAGCACGCCGCTATGCGGAGTTATGTGAAGGAGTCCTTGGAGAAGGGGCATATTCGCCCGTCATCGTCGCCATTAGGAGCAGGGTTCTTTTTTGTGGCCAAGAAGGATGGTTCGCTGAGACCTTGTATAGATTACCGCCTTCTAAATAAGATCACGGTTAAATTTCAGTACCCCTTGCCGTTGCTATCTGATTTGTTTGCTTGGATTAAGGGGGCTAGTTGGTTCACCAAGATAGATCTTCGTGGTGCGTATAATCTTGTGCGTATTAAGCAAAGCGATGAATGGAAAACTGCATTTAATATGCCCGAGGGCCATTTTGAGTATCTAGTAATGCCATTCGGACTTGCAAATGCTCCATCAGTGTTTCAGTCCTTTATGCATGACATCTTCCGAGAGTACCTGGATAAATTCCTGATTGTGTACTTGGATGACATTTTGAGCTTCTCGGATGATTGGGAGTCTCATGTGAAGCAGGTCTGAACGGTGTTTGAGGTCCTGCGTGCTAATTCTTTGTTTGTGAAGGGATCAAAGTGTCTCTTTGGTGTTCAGAAGGTTTCATTTTTGGGGTTCATCTTTTCCCCTTCTACTATCGAGATGGACCCTGTTAAGGTCCAAGCCATCCATGATTGGACTCAGCCGACATCTCTGAAAAGTCTGCAAAAGTTCCTGGGCTTTGCTAATTTTTATCGTCGCTTCATCTGCAATTTTTCTAGTATTGCTAAACCATTGACCGATTTGACCAAGAAGGGTGCTGATGTGGTCAATTGGTCTTCTGCTGCTGTGGAAGCTTTTCAAGAGTTGAAGCGTCGTTTTTCTTCTGCCCCTGTGTTGTGTCAACCAGATGTTTTGCTTCCATTCCAAGTCGAGGTTGATGCTTCTGAGATTGGAGCAGGGGCTGTTTAGTCGCAGAGAAGTTCTGATTGCTCGGTGATGAAACCATGCGCCTTCTTTTCCAGGAAGTTTTCGCCTGCTGAGCGAAATTATGATGTTGGCAATCGAGAGTTGCTGGCCATGAAGTGGGCATTCGAGGAGTGGCATCATTGGCTTGAAGGAGCTAAGCATCGCGTGGTGGTCTTGACTGATCATAAGAACTTGACTTATCTCGAGTCTGCTAAGCGGTTGAATCCTAGACAGGCTCGTTGGTCGTTGTTTTTTGCCCGTTTTGACTTTGATTTCGTACCTTCCGGGCTCTAAAAATGTGAAGGCGGATGCTCTGTCTAGGAGTTTTGTGCCCGACTCTCCGGGTTTATCTGAGCCGGCGGGTATTCTCAAAGAGGGAGTAATTGTGTCTGCCATCTCCCCTGATTTGCGGCGGGTGCTGCAAAAATTTCAGGCTAATAAACCTGATCGTTGCCCAGCGGAGAAACTGTTTGTCCCTGATAGGTGGACGAATAAAGTTATCTCTGAGGTTCATTGTTCGGTGTTGGCTGGTCATCCTGGAATCTTTGGTACCAGAGAGTTGGTGGCTAGATCCTTTTGGTGGCCATCTCTGTCGCGTGATGTGCGTTCTTTTGTGCAGTCCTGTGGGATTTGTGCTCGGGCTAAGCCCTGCTGTTCTCGTGCCAGTGGGTTGCTTTTGCCCTTGCCGGTCCCGAAGAGGCCTTGGACACATATCTCTATGGATTTTATTTCAGATCTTCCCGTCTCTCAAAAGATGTCAGTCATTTGGGTGGTCTGTGATCGCTTCTCTAAGATGGTCCATTTGGTACCCTTGTCTAAATTACCTTCCTCCTCTGATTTGGTGCCATTGTTCTTCCAGCATGTGGTTCGTGTACATGGCATTCCAGAGAATATCGTTTCTAACAGAGGTTCCCAGTTTGTTTCGAGGTTTTGGCGAGCCTTTTGTGCTAGGATGGGCATTGACTTGTCTTTTTCCTCGGCTTTCCATCCTCAGACTAATGGCCAGACCGAACGAACCAATCAGACCTTGGAAACATATCTGAGATGCTTTGTTTCTGCTGATCAGGATGACTGGGTGTCCTTTTTGCCTTTGGCTGAGTTTTCCCTTAATAATCGGGCCAGCTCGGCTACCTTGGTTTCGCCGTTTTTCTGCAACTCTGGGTTCCATCCTCGTTTCTCTTCAGGGCAGGTTGAGTCTTCGGACTGTCCTGGTGTGGATACTGTGGTGGACAGGTTGCAGCAGATGTGGACTCATGTAGTGGACAATTTGACCTTGTCCCAGGAGAAGGCTCAACGTTTCGCTAATCGCAGATGCTGTGTGGGTCCCCGACTTCGTGTTGGGGATTTGGTTTGGTTATCTTCTCGTCATATTCCTATGAAGGTTTCCTCTCCTAAGTTTAAACCTCGTTTCATTGGTCCGTATAGGATTTCTGAGGTTTTTAATCCTGTGTCTTTTCATCTGACCCTTCCAGATTCTTTTTCCATACATAACGTATTCCATAAGTCATTGTTGCGGAGATACGTGGCACCTATGGTTCCATCTGTTGATCCTCCTGCCCCGGTTTTGGTGGAGGGGGAGTTGGAGTATATTGTGGAGAAGATTTTGGATTCTCGTGTTTCAAGACGGAAACTCCAGTATCTGGTTAAGTGGAAGGGTTATGCTCAGGAAGATAATTCCTGGGTCTTTGCCTCTGATGTCCATGCTCCCGATCTTGTTCGTGCCTTTCATATGGCTCATCCTGGTCGGCCTGGGGGCTCTG
Organism: Ranitomeya imitator; assembly: GCF_032444005.1. NCBI lineage: Eukaryota > Metazoa > Chordata > Amphibia > Anura > Dendrobatidae > Ranitomeya > Ranitomeya imitator. The sequence continues at coordinate 461,123,602 of NC_091287.1, read as the reverse complement.
GTGAGGGTTCGGTGACCCCTCCTCAAGGGGGGGTACTGTTGTGAATTCTGTGACAGAGCTCTCTCCTGTGGTCACAAGTGGTACTTCGGCTGATTCTCTCTGTGAGCTTCCGTTGGTGGAGGAGAGTGGTACTGCGGCTTCTGAGTTTCCTTCCTCAGGTGATGTGGTGAAGTCGTTAGGTGCTGCTCTATTTAACTCCACCTAGTGCTTTGATCCTGGCCTCCAGTCAATGTTCTAGTATTGGACCTGTTTCCTTCTGGATCGTTCCTGTGGCCTGCTGCTCTGCATAGCTAAGTTCCGCTTTTGCTATTTTGTTTGCTGTTTTTTCCTGTCCAGCTTGCTTATTTGTTTTTTCTTGCTTGCTGGAAGCTCTGGGACGCAGAGGGTGTACCTCCGTGCCGTTAGTTCGGTACGGAGGGTCTTTTTGCCCCCTTTGCGTGGTTTTTTGTAGGGTTTTGTGTTGACCGCAAAGTTACCTTTCCTATCCTCGCTCTGTTCAGAAAGTCGGGCCTCACTTTGCTAAATCTATTTCATCTCTACGTTTGTCTTTTCATCTTTACTCACAGTCATTATATGTGGGGGCTGCCTTTTCCTTTGGGGTATTTCTCTGAGGCAAGGTAGGCTTATTTTCTATCTTCAGGCTAGCTAGATTCTCAGGCTGTGCCGAGTTGCATAGGGAGCGTTAGGCGCAATCCACGGCTGCCTCTAGTGTGGTTGGAGAGGATTAGGGATTGCGGTCAGCAGAGTTCCCACGTCTCAGAGCTCGTTCTATGTTTTTGGGTTATTGTCAGGTCACTGTATGTGCTCTGACTTCTATGTTCATTGTGGTACTGAATTACCTTATCATAACAGGAAGGGTCTCCGCCGCCTTTTTGGAGAACACGTCTGTATAAGACCAATATTGCTTGGGAAGAGAGGATAGATCTGCGGGTACCTCTGTAGTAGCAACCTGAACACACTACCTCTTACACCTACCCCCACAAGATTCACCCCATCCCAGAATTCTGCCTGAGGACCACTCAATATGAGGAGAGTGGTACCATAGCCAAGGTATCCCCTACAGGACCTCATCAATTCCTTCAGGAATGACGAGCAGAGATATAATCTCCTGATGTGAGGGTGACATGGACAGAGTAAATGGGATGGTCTGGTGTGTTATCTGTGAGGGCAGTGTCGACCCATTCACCACTTGTACTGTTACTGATTGAGCTAGCATAACCAGGGGTATTGCATGCCATTGGGCGAAGGCAGAAGACATAAAATTCCCCTCCACCCCAGAATCCACGCAGAGCTCTACCGAGTGGGAGGATGAGCCTATAGTAATTGTCCCTTTAAAGGACAATTTGGAGGCAAACGTCGCCGTGTCTAGTGCACCTCCACCTACTACCACTAGACGCTGACGTTTCCTCAACCGCTGGGAACATCTGGTGGCAAGATGTCCTGACTGCTGGCAAACATGACAGACCTTGAGTGCACTAGCGGTTTGGGACTTAGATCCCGCTCGTGACACTTCCATGGCCTCATGTGACTCAGGAACCTGGACCCGAGATTCCAGAGGTTTGGCGAAGGTGGGAGCCAGCCGAAACCTCTGCCTACACTGGGCTCGCTCTAACCTCTGCTCGTTAAAACGGAAGTCAATTCGAGTAGAGACAGTTGTTAACTCTTCCAGTGTGGCAGGAGTCTCCCTAGTGGCCAGAGCATCCTTAACGTGATCAGCCAGGCCCCTCAAAAATGTGGGGATAAGGGCTTTATCTGACCACTCCAGCTCAGAAGCTAAAGTAAGAAAGCAGACGGAAAAATGGCTGACCAAAGACTCACCCTGAGTTAATGCCAGCAGTTGGAGCGCAGTATCATGGGTGACTTTAGGTCCTAAAAAGACCTTTTTCAGAGTGCTCAGGAACAGCGGAGCATTCTGCACCACATGATCACCACGCTCCCACAGCGGCGTAGCCAATTCCAACGCCCTGTCCGACAAGAGAGACACAATAAATCCCACCTTAGCCCGCTCTGTTGGAAAACGTGCAGCCAGGAGCTCGAGGTGAATAGAGCACTGACTCACGAATCCCCTACAAGATTTGCTATCTCCAGAAAAATTTTCTGGCAGCGGGAGGCGAGATAATGTCGGAACAGGGGTGGCAGTAGACAAGGTTGCTGCAGCCACGCTAGCAGCCTGTACAGAAACTGCAGTAACATCCACAGCTGAGGCTAAGCTCTCGAGAGCCGCCAACCTACCCTCCAGCTGCTGGATATACCGCAAAGATTGCTGAATGTCCGCCATTTACTAGCCAGACCCTGGCGCTAGTATTATATTAGGGCTAGCGGAACGTACCTAGTAATGAGTAGGTAGCTCCAAGGTGCGTTCGCAGCCCGGGGTCCACCATGCAGAGATATCTGCTGCTAAGTAATGGCAGAAGGACTCTGAGCTCACACGTGGGTTAAGCTTCACCCCGTGTGAACTGGTAGCAAACTCTGTTGCCTCACAGAGTCGCGCTGTACACAATAACTAGTACCCTAACTAGGCTAATTGCCCCCACTGATGCTAGCTGCCTGTTTGAGTGTACAGTCCCAATGCTAACAGATTCACACCACATAAGAATTGAGTGGTATAGTATCCACTGGCATAAGCCAAAACACATTTGATACTAGCGCATGGCCGTGCGGCCATGCGAGCCTTATATAACTGCAGCAAGTAAAAGACCTTCCAGAAAGGACCAATGAGAGACTGCCATACCTGAGCATGTGACCCTAAATCTCCACTGAGAGATCTTGCCCTGGGCATGCTCAGTGTGTGCAAAGCAGGACTTAGACCTAGCACTTAAAGGACCTTCCAAGAAGGACCAATGACCTTAGCTGCAGTATCTGATCATGTGACCCTCGATCTCCACTGAGAGATCTTACTCTGGGCATGCTCAGAACATGAAAAGCAGGACTTAGTCCCAGAAGCGTCTGCTCGCCGCTGCCCAGTACTGACTTCAATGGCAGAAGCAGGAAATGCAGCAGTAACTCTTAGCACAGAGTCAGACTGAGCGAGACGCTGGGATCACCGTCTCCGCTGAGCAGGCTCCACTGCGGCAGGAGAAGAATGGGAGACCGCAGCGGAGAAGGCCCGAGATTCCCCCTGTGCAAAGGCAGGAACTCAACCCCTAACTGCTAATAGCTGTAAATCATTCAGTTGAGGTGATGAAAACTAAATCTCCGAGCACTAAAAAATACTTGGAGGACACCCGAGCATGCTTGGGAAATCTCGAGTAATGAGTATATTCGCTCATCACTAATTATCAGGTGTGTTCTGCTAAATTTCGATGGTATTTAAAAAAGCATTAAAAATTTGTCTGTATTCAATTAGTAATCAATATAGTACTTGGTGCATTTCTGTGACATTTTGGTGATACAGTTGTGTGAAAAAGTGTTGTCCCCTTCCTGATTTACTGTTCTTTTGAATGTTTGTCACACTTAAATGTTTCTAATCACCAAATAAATTTAAATATTAGACAAAGATAACACAAGTAAACACAAAATGCAGTTTTATAATGAAGGTCATTGTTATCAATGGAAAAATAAATCCAAACCTAATACTGTATGGATTACTAATTGAGACCAGCCACATTTTTAATGCTTTTATGAAATCTTACATACAGTTGTGTGAAAAAACATTTGCCCCCTTCCTGATTTCCTATTCTCTTGCATGTTTGTCACAGTTAAATATTTCATATCATAAGACTCCTAAAAAGCATTGAAAAAATTGTCTGGATTCAATTAGTCGTCCATACAATATTAGGTGCTTTTTGTAACATTTCGGTAGCATATACAGTGGTGTGAAAAAGTGTTTCCCCTTCCTGATTTCCTATTCTTGTGCATGTTTGGCACACTTAAATGTTTCAAATCACCAAATAAATTAAAATATTAGACAAAGATAACATAAGTAAACACAAAATGCAGTTTTTAAATGAAGTTCTTTATTATCAAGTGAAAAAGAAATCCAAACCAACAGAGTCCAGGTCTAAAAACTGATTGCTCCCTAAATGTTGGGCCACCCTTAGCAGCAACCATTGCAATCAAGCTTTTGCGATAACTGGCAATGAGTCTTTTACACTGCTCTGGAGGCACACTCATCTTTGCAGTATTGCTGTAAGTCAGCCATATTGGAGGGTTTCCAAGTATGAACCGCCTTTTTAAAGTCATGTCACAGCATCTCAATCAGATTAAGATCAGGACTGTGACTAGGCCAATCCAAAGTCTTAATTTTGTTTTTCTTAAGCCATTCAGAGGTGGACTTGCAAGTGTGCTTTGAATCAATGTCCTGCTGCATGGCCAAAGTGCACGTCAGCTTGAGGTTACGAACAGATGGCTGAACATTCTCCTTCACAATTTTTTTGTAGCCAGCAGAATTCATGGTTCCATTTACCACATCAAGTCTTCCAGGTCCTGAAGCAGCAAAACCACCCCAGAACATCACGCTACCACCACCATATTTTAATGTTGGTACGGTGTTCCTTTTCTGAAATGCTGTGTTACTTCTACTTCAGGTGTAATGCTACATACACCTTTCAAATAGTTCAACTTTTGTCTCGTCGGAGTGTTCTCCCAATTCTACACATAGTATTCTCCCAAAAGTTAAGGTATCATCAAAGATGTTTTCTGTCAAAACTGAGAGGAGTCTTTTTTGTTTTTATTGCTCAGCTGTCGTTTTCATATTGGAACTCTGCCATGCAGGCCATTTTAGCCCAGTCTCTTTCTTATGGTGACCAAAACACGAAATTAAAGCATAAAGTCACATCAAAAGGAGTAAAAATAGAAATACACTTTATTTTACATTTGTAAAAAATACAGAAGAACTGTGCAAGCTTATATGACAATCAAAGTACATGTTACACAACCAGAGCAAATTGAATCAGGAGCAAAGGTGCACCCACTAAAATGTGTAGCACCGCAGGGCCATCATGGGTATATAGACGGGGGGTCCAGGCTCAATAACAACCAGTAAATAGAAAACTAAAGTGCCAGTGCATAAAGAATCATAGTGGTTGTAATGTAATCACTAGTCAAGTATATACCAGTATTACCAACATAGTCTCAGGTCAGTCAAAATCAAACAGCTAGAGAGCTTCTAAATGTCCACAAAACAGTGTTCCCATCAGTTCTTTGGATGTTGTTGTGGGGTCTTTTTTAACCTCTTGGATGAATGGTCGCTGCGCTCTTGGCATAATTTTGTTCAACCTTCCACTTCTTGAAACGTTTAACACTGCACCATGTTTTTGCCATTTGTGGATAATGGCTCTCATGTGGTTCACACCGCTCCTGGTGTAATATGTTCACAAATGATTGCTCACAGAAAAGTTACACTCATCCCTCCCAACCGGGGTGAAGTACCAACTAGAAATATATCCCTCACTACCAGTGTGAACAAAAGACAAAATGTCCACACTACGGTACAAGATAAAAATAACAGTTTATTAAAGTCAAATATCAAACATGTAAAAATACATAACTACAAGTTCAAGAAATGGTGCAGAAAATCCACAAAAGAGGGACACAAATGCCATAGGCAGATACCAAACCCAGATATGCACTAACACCTCCATAATAGATAACCTTCTACAAAGCCCGTTAGGGCCTGCAGAGAATGCCCCATAGTAAAGGGCGGTAGAAAGCACTACTGTTTAAAGGGGTATATGAGTGATCCAGGCAAACAATAACCCATAGATTATAGTGCTCCCCAAGCAAAAGTAGCTAAGCTGTAAATACCGACATATAGAAGCTGGTGTTAAACTAATTACCTGGTGGTGTGTGCAGGGTAAATGCCCCGGTGTCCCTCTGCCCCGACGCGCGTTTCGCGTTCGCTTCTTCTGGAGGCGTCTCCAGAAGAAGCGAACGCGAAACGCGCTTTACTATGTGCTTTCTATGTGCTTTCTACCGCCCTTTACTATGGCGCATTCTCTGCAGGCCCTAACGGGCTTTGTAGAAGGTTATCTATTATGGAGGTGTTAGTGCATATCTGGGTTTGGTATCTGCCTATGGCATTTGTGTCCCTCTTTTGTGGATTTTCTGCACCATTATGCGCTCTTGGCATAATTTTGTTCAACCTTCCACTTCTTGAAACGTTTAACACTGCACCATGTTTTCGCCATTTGTGGATAATGGCTCTCATGTGGTTCACACCGCTCCTGGTGTAATATGTTCACAAATGATTGCTCACAGAAAAGTTACACTCATCCCTCCCAACCGGGGTGAAGTACCAACTAGAAATATATCCCTCACTACCAGTGTGAACAAAAGACAAAATGTCCACACTACGGTACAAGATAAAAATAACAGTTTATTAAAGTCAAATATCAAACATGTAAAAATACATAACTACAAGTTCAAGAAATGGTGCAGAAAATCCACAAAAGAGGGACACAAATGCCATAGGCAGATACCAAACCCAGATATGCACTAACACCTCCATAATAGATAACCTTCTACAAAGCCCGTTAGGGCCTGCAGAGAATGCCCCATAGTAAAGGGCGGTAGAAAGCACTACTGTTTAAAGGGGTATATGAGTGATCCAGGCAAACAATAACCCATAGATTATAGTGCTCCCCAAGCAAAAGTAGCTAAGCTGTAAATACCGACATATAGAAGCTGGTGTTAAACTAATTACCTGGTGGTGTGTGCAGGGTAAATGCCCCGGTGTCCCTCTGCCCCGACGCGCGTTTCGCGTTCGCTTCTTCTGGAGGCGTCTCCAGAAGAAGCGAACGCGAAACGCGCTTTACTATGTGCTTTCTATGTGCTTTCTACCGCCCTTTACTATGGGGCATTCTCTGCAGGCCCTAACGGGCTTTGTAGAAGGTTATCTATTATGGAGGTGTTAGTGCATATCTGGGTTTGGTATCTGCCTATGGCATTTGTGTCCCTCTTTTGTGGATTTTCTGCACCATTTCTTGAACTTGTAGTTATGTATTTTTACATGTTTTATATTTGACTTTAATAAACTGGTATTTTTATCTAGTACCGTAGTGTGAACATTTTGTCTTTTGTTCACACTGGTAGTGAGTAGTGTTGAGCATTCCGATACCGCAAGTATCGGGTATCGGCCGATATTTGCGGTATCGGAATTCCGATACCGAATTCCGATACTTCCCGCGTATCGGATACCGGAATCGGAAGTTCCCAGAATTCAAACAGAACGCAGCAGCCAATGAGGAATGATTGGAAGCGTGGGCACATCCTGTTTAGCATGGTGGGCATGTAAGTACTGGCAAGGCTGTGATTGGCTGCTGAAATGATGTCACTCTGCACTATAAAAAATGCTGCCGCCATTTTGCGCTCACTCTGCTGTGATTTCAGTTAGGGACAGGACGCTGTGTTCTAACTGAGGGCCAGTTGAGCTAGCTAATTGCTTTATTTTCCTTTCCAAAGGCTAATTTAGCAAAACGCTGTGTGTTCTTCACTGTTCACCTTGCTCTTGCCTTGCAGCGCTGTTTTAACAGCGTTCTGCAAGGTCTCTGTGTGTGTGTGTGTGTGTGTGCAGCTCACTCTGTAGTCTGTGTGCAGCCATATACCCGGTTGTATTCAGCTCAGGGGGGGTTCTCACTGCCTCACACAGTTGTCCTTTTTTGCTCATAGTGCAGCCTGCTGCACATTTTTTCTCAAATTTCCTATTAGTGTTTTTCCACCCGTGTCCAGCTAAATTGTGGAAAAACACTACATAGGATAACCTAGAGGGGGGTTTTTGGGCCTTGCAGCGCCGTTTACGGCTGTCTGCACGGTCTCCGTGTGAGCCCAGCTCGCCCTGTAGTCTGTGTGCAGCCATAGCCGGTTGGATTCAGCTCAGGGTTCGTTACTGGCTCATACCTTGAGAAAAATTTTCCTTTCTTTCAAATAGTGCAGCCTGTTTAAAAATTTAAAAAAAAATTCCCTATTAGTGTTTTTCCACCCGTCTCCAGCTAAATAGTGGAAAAACACTACATAGGATAACCTAGAGGGGGGTTTTTGGGCCTTGCAGCGCCGTTTACGGCTGTCTGCACGGTCTCCGTGTGAGCCCAGCTCGCCCTGTAGTCTGTGTGCAGCCATAGCCGGTTGGATTCAGCTCAGGGTTCGTTACTGGCTCATACCTTGAGAAAAATTTTCCTTTCTTTCAAATAGTGCAGCCTGTTTAAAAATTTAAAAAAAAATTCCCTATTAGTGTTTTTCCACCCGTCTCCAGCTAAATAGTGGAAAAACACTACATAGGATAACCTAGAGGGGGTTTTTTGGGCCTTGCAGCGCCGTTTACGGCTGTCTGCACGGTCTCTGTGTGAGCGCAGCTCGCCCTGTAGTCTGTGTGCAGCTATAGCCGGTTGGATTCAGCTCAGGGTGCGTTACTGCCTCATACCTTGAAAAACAATTTCCTTTTTTTCAAATAGTGCAGGCTGTTTAAAATTTAAAAAAAAAAATTCCTATTAGTGTCTTTCCACCCGTCTCCAGCTAAATAGTGGAAAAACACTACATAGGATAACCTAGAGGAGGGTTTTTTGGCCTTGCAGCGCCGTTTACGGCTGTCTGCACGGTCTCTGTGTGAGCCCAGCTCGCCCTGTAGTCTGTGTGCAGCCATAGCCGGTTGGATTCAGCTCAGGGTGCGTTACTGCCTCATACCTTGAAAAACAATTTCCTTTTTTTCAAATAGTGCAGCCTGTTTAAAATTTGAAAAAAAAAATTCCTATTAGTGTCTTTCCACCCGTCTCCAGCTAAATAGTGGAAAAACACTACATAGGATAACCTAGAGGAGGGTTTTTTGGCCTTGCAGCGCCGTTTACGGCTGTCTGCACGGTCTCCGTGTGATTTAAACTAGCTCTGTAGCCCGATCTGCACAAAAAAAAAAGTAAAGTTCACCAAACACAACTTAACACTTGTGTAGGCCACATTTGAAAAATAATAAAAATTAGTCCACACTTTACAACATTAGTGTTTCTTACACCTGTTAGAAGGAGCATTTCAGGAATAAGCACGCTAAGGCCTTAGTACTTTTCTGCTTATCTTTATCTGTCAACCAAGATGAAGAGGGCAGGGAGTAAGGCACGTGGGCGTGGGCGCGGAGCAGGGAGAGGAGCAGGGAGAGGACGTGGTGATTCTGTGCCTGCTGCGGGCGCCGGTGACTCGTCGTCACTCAGTTTCAGCAGGGAACAGTCCTTCATGCGCAGCTTTGTCGGAGAGCGCCGTGCACCACTGCTGCGTGAAGACCAAATTGAAGCCGTTGTCGGGTGGATGGCAGCTAACGCCTCGGCATCGACTTCAGTTAGTGCCACATCCTCTCAGGCACAGAGCACTGGAGAGCAGCCATCTGTCTCTTCACCACCTGCCAAATTGGCCAGGCAGTCAGAGAGCCCAGGACAGGAGCCGTCTCTACTTCTGTTCTCTGAATCTCTTGGCTTGGAAACAGGGGGCCAGCCAAGCAGCATTGGAGAAATGGAAGAAGAGGCAGTGTGCAGTGATGCCCAACAGCTTTTTCTCTCTGACTCTGAAGAGGCAGGTGGGCCAGTGCCTCCGGTGACCACAGCGCAGTACGCATCTGATGATGAAACTCAGGTGCCGCTTTCTGATGCGTACTGTGCTGCCGAGACTACCCAGGAGGAGCAGTTGGTGGCAGAGGGTAGTGGAGATGATGAGCTCCTTGACCCATCGTGGCGTGAGGAACAGGAAGGTGGTGGGAGCAGCTCTGAGGAAGAGCTTCCCCTTACGGGCCAAAGAGGGAGAGGGAGGGGGAAGACTGCGGAGCCTGTAGCCTCCACTTTGGCACCCGTTAGGAGCCTGTCTCTTTCCAAAGCCAAAAAGGGCGCTCCCAAGACTTGCAGTGCCTGGTCCTTTTTTGACACAGTTGCAGATGACATTTGTTTTGTCAAATGCAAGCTGTGTCATCAGAAAGTAAAAAGAGGTAAAAGTGTCAGCAACCTCAATACCATAAATATGTGGAAACATGTGCGGACCAGGCACGCGGTGGAGTTACAGAAACACAGTGAAGACGTAGGCCAACCAACAGCGGCAGCTAGCACCTCTTCATCTCGTGTTGCCTCTTCCTCCACTGTTGTCCAGAGACCTAGTGTAATTCCACCCACAGCACCACCTTCCCAGTCATCCTCACACTCCCAGTCTACTCTACAGCCATCGGTAGTACAGGCATGGGAGAAAAGGCGGGCATTCTCGGCCAACCACCCCCGAGCATAGGCTCTGAATGCAGGCATTGCCAAACTGTTGTCCCTGGAAATGCTCTCGTTCAGGCTGGTGGAGACTGACAGCTTCCGTGACTTGATGGCATTGGCAGTCCCACAGTACAAGGTGCCCAGCCGCTTTTACTTCAGCAGACAGGCTGTCCCTGCCCTGCACAGGCATGTTGAGGCAAACATAAAACATGCGCTACTGAACGCCGTCAGTAGCAAGTTCCACCTCACCACCGATGCGTGGACCAGTCAGCATGGACAGGGGCGATATGTTTCCCTCACTGCCCATTGGGTTAATGTTGTTGAGCCAGGTACAGATCGTGCGAGTGGCGCAGGACGTGTCCTGCCCACTCCAAGGATTGCAGGAATCCAGTCTGTACGCATCGACTCCTCCTCTTACACCAGTTCCTGAGATTCCTCTCTGCAGGATCCGTCACAGTCCACCTCCACATGGACCCGTGAACGTTTACCTATGACCGACATGAGCACAGCCGTGGCCAAACGTCAGCAGGCCGTCTTGAAACTAGTTTCATTGGGGCATCGAAGCCACACAGCGCAGGAGCTCTGGAATGCCATCAAGCAGGAGAGCGATGTGTGGTTACTGCCAGCGAATCTCCAGGCAGGCATGGTAGTGTGTGACAATGGCCGAAATCTGGTGGCAGCTTTGGCCCTTGGCAACCTCACTCACATCCCATGTCTGGCACATGTGCTCAATTTGGTTGTGCAGAGTTTTCTGAGGGACTATCCGGATCTTGATGCCCTGCTGCACAAGGTCCGCCTAGAGTGTGCTCACTTGCGGCGTTCCAGCTTGGCCAGATCCTGCATTGCTGCTCTGCAGCGCCGATTCCGCCTTCCGGAATACCGTATCATATGTGACCTACCTACCCGGTGGAATTCCACGTTACATATGTTGGAGCGGTTGTGTGAGCAGCAGCAAACAGTTATGGAGTACCAGCTGCATCAGGCGCAAAGAAGTCGCAGTCAGCGCCGATCAGACTTCACAACCACAGAGTGGGCCACTATGAAGGACGTCTGCCAGGTTTTGCGTCCTTTTGATTATTCCACGCGGATGGCAAGTGCAGATGATGCACTAGTCAGCATGACTGTCCCCCTTATCTGCCTGCTTCAGCAAACTTTGCAAGGGTTAAGGGATGATGTTGTGGAAGAGGTGGAGGATGAGGAGTCACCTTTTCCATCAGCTTCTGGAGAGTCAGCGCCACGTGGTTCCTCACAAAGGGGTACGCAGGGGCCAATTTGTGAGGAGGATGAGGAGGAGTCAATGGAGGAGGAAGAGCTCCGTCCAGAGGAGGGAGCGACACAATTGTCCAGTGGTCAGTGTGTACAGCGAGGGTGGGGTGATGACGAGCGGCAGAGATCATGTCTCAAGCAGGGGACAGCGTTTCTGGGCCAGTTGGCACTCTGCAGCACATGGTGGATTTCATGCTGCAGTGCCTGAGAAACGACCGCCGCATCGACCACATTCTCAACATGCCTGATTATTGGGTGTTCACCCTCCTCGATCCTCGCTACCGGGACAACGTCCAAAACCTCATCCCTGCGTTGACCCGGGAGCGTAAATTGCGGGAGTACCACGACACACTGGTGAATTCCATCATCTTCTCCTGTCCAATTGAGAGGAGTGCTGCTAGTGCTTTACAAAGCAGCTCAGTGCGTCGAGGCAGTGGGGGAGGCTCTGCCCAAAGAGGGAGCAGAAGCAGTGCCTCTGCCCAAGGCAAGCCCAGTATGGCACAACTCTGGCACACTTTTGTGTGCCCGCCCCAAATGTCTACACCATCACCGGCGGCTCCAGTCAGCAGGAGGCAACGGTTCCGTCAGATGGTGACAGACTACATGGCTTGCCCTCTTACTGTACTCCCAGACGGCTCTTCCCCGTTCAAGTTTTGGGTCTCTAAGCTGGATACATGGCCAGAGCTAAGCCAGTATGCATTGGAGGTGCTGGCTTGCCCTGCGGCTAGTGTCTTATCGGAACGTGTCTTTAGTGCCGCAGGTGGTGTACTAACAGACCGTCGCATGCGACTATCCTCCGATAACGTTGACCGGCTTACTTTCCTGAAAATGAACCAGGCCTAGATCTCGCAGGAATTTTCCACTCCTCTGCCTGATTAAGTAATTGGGTGTCATCCAGGTCTCCTGCTGTGTTCATCCTTCTACCACCTGAACTGCTATTCCTGGGCTCCAACACCGCCAGTTGCGGCTCAGAAGTGCAGGCTGCACAGTAAAAACATACGACCCAGTGTTATTGGGTTTCAGTAACGTCAGCTGATCCCCAGCTGTGTAGCCGGCAATGTGTCCTGCGACCGCCACGCTGGCACAACAACCTAAATGTAAGGGAACCTGTCCCCCCCCCCCCCGTCGTTTGTTACTGAAAGAGCCATCTTGTGCAGCAGTAATGCTGCACAAGGAAAAGGTAGCTCTTTTTTTTTAGCTCCTTGCACACGCAGAACTTAACACTTATAAAATGTGTTCACTGATACCGTTATACTATCCCGGAGCTGGGACTTTCCTTCGCAATGTGACGCAGCACAGCCGTCATTCCTACCCCCTTGGTGCCATGCGCTGCCTCCTCAGCGTTGTTTTAAGCTGTCACGGAGCCTGCGCTGTTCTGTTATCCCTTGGGCATGCCCTATTTGCGCTGCCTGTCTTCTGACATAATTTGGTGTCAGGCTGGCTGCGCCTGTGCGGCCGCGCTGCCCGAGATCCCGCCTCGCTGTGTCTTCTGATTGAGTCACACTGCGGGCCTGGGATCCATGGCCATGCGCAGTGCATATCTTCCCCTCGGGCTCTCGCTCATTTCCCTCCGCCTTCTTTAAACTGTGCGCCGTCAGCTGATCCCTAATAGCATGCCACGGCCGTGACACCGCACAGTCTGAAGAAGAGGGAAGGAGGGGAGTGAGAGTCGAGGATATGCACTGTGCATGTCCATGGTTCCAAGGCCCGCAGTGGGATTACGTTGGACGAGACTGCGAGGTGGGATCTGGAGCAGCGTGGACGCACAGGCAGTAACAGCCTGACACCAATTTATGTCAGAAGACAGGCAGCGCTAATTGGGCATGGCCAAGGGCTAACAGAACAGCGCAGGCTCCGTGACAGCTTAAAACAACGCTGAGGAGGCAGCGCACGGCACCAAGGGGATAGGAATGTCAGCTGTGCTGTGTCCCATTACGAAGGAAATTCGCACCTCCGGGACGGTTTAACGGTATAAGGGGACACATTTTTAGTGTTTACTTCGGTGTTTGCAAGGAGCATAATTAAAAGAACCACCTTTTCCTTTTGCATCGTTAGTGCTACACAAGATGGCTCTTTCAGCTACAAACGTCTTGGGGGGGGGTTAAAGGTTCCCTTTCAACTTGCTCCAATCAGGCTTCGGCCTACACTCTGTTCCTCTGCTCCTCCTGCTGTCCCTGGGCTCTAACACCGCCAGTTGGTGCCTGGAAGTGCTGTGTGCACAGTCAACAGTCGCTCCTCTGTTATTGGGGTTCAGTAACGTCAGCTGATCCCCAGCTGTGTGTGCGGCAATACGTCCAATCTGCTCCTCCTGCTGTCCCTGGGCTCTAACACCGCCAGTTGGTGCCTGGAAGTGCTGTGTGCACAGTCAACAGTCGCTCCTCTGTTATTGGGGTTCAGTAACGTCAGCTGATCCCCAGCTGTGTGTGCGGCAATACCTCCAATCTGCTCCTCCTGCTGTCCCTGGGCTCTAACACCGCCAGTTGGTGCCTGGAAGTGCTGTGTGCACAGTCAACAGTCGCTCCTCTGTTATTGGGGTTCAGTAACGTCAGCTGATCCCCAGCTGTGTATCCGGCAACATGTCATGCGACCGCCACGCTGGCACAACTAAAATGTAAGGGGACCTGTCCTTCCCCCCCCCCTAGGCGTTTGTTACTGAAAGAGCCACCATGTGCAGCACTAATACTGCACAAGGGAAAGGTCGCTCTTGAAATTATGCTCCTTGCAAACGCTGAACTACACACTCATGTAATGTGTCCCCTCACACCGTCCAACCGTCCCGGAGGTGGGACATTCCTTTGTAATGTGACGCAGCACAGCCGTCATTGCTACCCCCTTGGCACCGTGCGCTGCCTCCTTAGCGTTGTTTGATTCCGTCATGGACCCTGCGCTGTTATGTTATCCCTTGGCCATGCACAGTTTGCGCTGCCCGTCCTCTGACATCATTTGTTGTCGTCCTGGCTGCGCCTGTGCGTCCACGCTGCCCGAAATCACACCTCGCAGTTTCGTCTAATGTGATCCCACAGTGGGCCTGGTATCCATGGCCATGCGCAGTGCATATACTAGCCTCTCACTCCCCTTCTTCACGCTTCTTCAGACTAGGCGGCGTCAGCTGATCCCTAATAGCATGCCACGGCCGTGACGCCGCACAGTCTGAAGAAGCAGGAAGGAGGTGAGTGAGAGGCGATGATATGCACTGCGCATGCCCATGGATCCCTGGCCCGCAGTGGGACTACATTAGATGACACTGCAAGGTTGGATCTAGGGCAGCTTGGACACACAGGCACTGCCAGCCTGACACCTACATGATGTCAGAAGACGGGCACCGCTAACTGTGCATGGCCAAGGGATAACATTACAGCGCGGGCTCCGTGACAGAACCAAACAACGTTGAGGAGGTGGCGCCCGGCACCAAGGGGGTTGGAATGACGGCTGTGCTGTGTCACATTACAAAGGAAAGTCCCACTTCCGGGATGGTTTGACGGTGTGAGGGGACACATTATATGAGTGTGTACTTCAGCGTTTGCAAGGAGCATAATTTTCGGAGCCACCATTTTCCATGTGCAGTATTACTGCTGTACAAGATGGCTCTTTCAGCAACAAATGCCTGGGGGGGGTTAAAGGTTCCCTTTCAACTTGCTCCACTGCAGGCTTCGGCCTACACTCTGCTCCTCTTTGATTCCCTGGGTTTCAACACTGTCAGTTGCCACCTGGAAGTGTTGTCTACACAGAAAAAACACTAGGTGATGTGTCAGTGGGGTTCAGCACCGCCAGCTGTTCCCCTGCTGTGTAGTCGGCAACGTGTCCAGCACAAGCCACGCTGGCACAACAGAACAAAAGCTGCCACCAGTGCAGGCTTCGGCCTACACTCTGCTCCTCTCCTCCTCCTGCTGACCCTGGGCTCAAACACCGCTAGTTTTTGCCCGGAAGTGCTAGCTGCACAGAGAAAAACACCAGCCAATGTGTTAGTGGGGTTCAGCACCGCCAGCTGTTCCCCTGCTGTGTAGCCGGCAACGTGACCTGCAAACGCCACGCAGGCACATGAACTGAAATTAAAGGGAACCTGGCCCCACCCCCCCAGGTGTTTCTATGTATAACAGCCACCTAGTACAGCAGTACTGCTGCATTTGTACAAGGTGGCTGACTTTTTCTCCTTGCCCACGTGGAACTCAACACGTACAAAATGTGTCTCATTGAGACCATTCCACTGTCCCTGAGGTGTGACTTTCCTTTCTAATGATACGCAGCACCCCCCTTGGTAGCGTTTCCCGTCTTTTGTCATCATGGTTAGCTGGCTGCGCCTGTGCATCCGCCCTGCTAGAAACAACGCCCCTCGTTGTCATATTTATTTTGTCAGCGAGGGTGTGGTTTATGGGCACGAGCAGTGCATATGTTCGCCTGTCTTAACTCATCTCCTTCCGCCTTCTTCAGACTGTGCGGCCTCCTGGCCGTGGTAGGCGATAAGGGATCAGCTGAGGCCGCCCAGTCTGAAGTAGGTGTAAGGACATGTGTGAGCGGCAAACCTATTTACTGCACAAGGCCACGAATCCCAGCCACGCAGTGTGATTTTTTGAAAACACACTGTGGGTCTGGGATTCATGTCCATCGCTAACCGCAACGGCCGACATGAAATGAGGTCAGAAGACAGAAAGCGCTCACAGCGCATGGCCAAGGGATCACAATAGCGCAGACTCCTGTACAGCAAATAACAACGCTCAGGAATCTGCGCCCAGTAACTAGGTGCAAATTTTGACACCTGTGCTGCGTCTCCTTAAAAAGACAAGTCACGCCTCCACAACTGTTTGACAGTATAATGGGCTAAATAGTGTACGTGTTTTATTCAGCGTGTGCAAGGAGCAAACTAAATAGAGCAACCTTTTACTTGTGCAGCATTAATGCTGCACAAGGTGTGGCTCTTGTACCTTGCAACACCTGAGGGGGGGTTAAAGGTAACCTTTGAAATTGGTTCAACTAGGCTTCGGCCTACACTCTGCTCCTCTCCTCCTCCTGCTGACCCTGGGCTCTAACACCGCCAGCTTTTGCCCGGACATGCGATCTGCACAGAGAAAAACACCAGTCAATGTGTCAGTGGGGTTCAGCAACGCCAGCTGTTCCCCTGCTGTGTAGCTTGCATCGTGTCCAGCACAAGCCACGCTGGCACAACCGACCAAAAGCTGCCAACAGTGCAGGCTTCGGCCTACACATTGCTCCTCTCCTCCTCCTGCTGACCCTGGGCTCTAACACCGCCAGTTTTTGCCCGGACATGCGAGCTGCACAGAGAAAAACACCAGTCAATGTGTCAGTGGGGTTCAGCAACGCCAGCTGTTCCCCTGCTGTGTAGCTTGCATCGTGTCCAGCACAAGCCACGCTGGCACAACAGAACAAAAGCTGCCACCAGTGCAGGCTTCGGCCTACACATTGCTCCTCTCCTCCTCCTGCTGACCCTGGGCTCTAACACCGCCAGTTTTTGCCCGGACATGCGAGCTGCACAGAGAAAAACACCAGTCAATGTGTCAGTGGGGTTCAGCAACGCCGGCTGTTCCCCTGCTGTGTAGCTTGCAACGTGACCTGCAAACGCCACGCAGGCACATGAACTGAAATTGAAGGGAGCCTGCCCCCCACCCCCAGGTGTTTCTATGTATAACAGCCACCTTGTACAGCAGTACTGCTGCATTTGTACAAGGTGGCTGACTTTTTCTCCTTGCCCACGTGGAACTCAACACGTACAAAATGTGTCTCATTGAGACCATTCCACTGTCCCTGAGGTGTGACTTTCCTTTCTAATGATACGCAGCACCACCCTTGTTAGCGCTGCCCGTCTTTTGACATCATTGGTTAGCTGGCTGCGCCTGTGCGTCTGCCCTGCTCGAAACAACGCCCCTCGGTGTCTTATTTTTTTGGACAGCGAGGGTGTGATTGATGGGCATGTGCAGTGCATATGTTTGCCTGTGTTCACTCATCTCCTTCCGCCTTCTTCAGACTGGGTGTCCTCATGGCCGCGGCAGGCGATAAGGGATCAGATGAGGTCGCCCAGTCTGAAGCTGGTGTAAGGACATGTGTGAGTGTCAAACATATTTACTGCACAAGGCCACGAATCCCAGCCACGCAGTGTGATTTTTTGAAAACACACTGTGGGTCTGGGATTCATGTCCATCGCTAACCGCAACGGCCGACATGAAATGAGGTCAGAAGACAGGAAGCGCTCACAGCGCATGACCAAGGGATCACAATAGCGCAGACTCCTGTACAGCAAATAACAACGCTCAGGAATCTGCGCCCAGCAGCTAGGTGTAAATTTTGACACCTGTGCTGCATCTCCTTAAAAAGACAAGTCACGCCTCCACTACTGTTTGACATATAGTGGGCTAAATAGTGTACGTGTTTTATTCAGCGTGTGCAAGGAGCAAATTAAATACAGCAACCTTTTACTTGTGCAGCATTAATGCTGCACAAGGTGTGGCTCTTGTACCTTGCAACACCTGAGGGGGGGTTAAAGGTAACCTTTGAAATTGGTTCAACTAGGCTTCGGCCTACACTCTGCTCCTCTCCTGCTGACCCTGGGCTCAAACACCGCTAGTTTTTGCCCGGAACTGCTAGCTGCACAGAGAAAAACACCAGCCAATGTGTTAGTGGGGTTCAGCACCACCAGCTGTTCCCCTGCTGTGTAGCCGACATCGTGTCCAGCACAAGCCACGCTGGCACAACCGACCAAAAGCTGCCACCAGTGCAGGCTTCGGCCTACACTCTGCTCCTCTCCTCCTCCTGCTGACCCTGGGCTCAAACACCGCCAGTTTCTGCCCGGACATGCTAGCTGCACAGAGAAAAACACCCACCATTGTGTCAGTGGGGTTCAGCACCGCCAGCTGTTCCCCCGCTGTGTAGCCGGCATCGTGTCCAGCACAAGCCACGCTGGCACAACTGACCAAAAGCTGCCACCAGTGCAGGCTTCGGCCTACACTCTGCTCCTCTCCTCCTCCTGCTGACCCTGGGCTCAAACACCTCCAGTTTCTGCCCGGAAGTGCTAGCTGCACAGAGAAAAACACCAGCCAATGTGTCAGTGGGGTTCAGCACCGCCAGCTGTTCCCCTGCTGTGTAGCCGGCAACGTGACCTGCAAACGCCACGCAGGCACATGAACTGAAATTAAAGGGAACCTGGCCCCACCCCCCCAGGTTTTTCTATGTATAACAGCCACCTTGTACAGCAACGCCAGCTGTTCCCCTGCTGTGTAGCTTGCAACGTGACCTGCAAACGCCACGCAGGCACATGAACTGAAATTGAAGGGAGCCTGCCCCCCACCCCCAGGTGTTTCTATGTATAACAGCCACCTTGTACAGCAGTACTGCTGCATTTGTACAAGGTGGCTGACTTTTTCTCCTTGCCCACGTGGAACTCAACACGTACAAAATGTGTCTCATTGAGACCATTCCACTGTCCCTGAGGTGTGACTTTCCTTTCTAATGACACGCAGCACCCCCATTGTTAGCGCTGCCCGTCTTCTGACATCATTGGTTGGCTGGCTGTGCCTGTGCGTCCGCCCTGCCCGACACAACGCCCCTCGTTGTCTCATATATTTTGACTGCGAGGGTGTGATTGATGGGCACGAGCAGTGCATATGTTCCCCTGTCTTCACTCCCCTCCTTCCGCATTCTTCTGACTGTGCGGCCTCATGGCCGCGGCATGCGATAAGGGATCAGCTGAGGCCGCCCAGTCTGAAGCAGGTGTAAGGACATGTGTGAGCGGCAGACATATTTACTGCACAAGGCCACGAATCCCAGCACCGCAGTGTGACTTTAGGAAAAGGCACTGTGGGTCTGGGATTTATGGCCATCGTTAACCGCACCGGCCAACATGAAATGAGGTCATGAGACGGCCTGCACTAACAGGGTATTGCCAAGGGATAACACAAGAGCGCAGTTTCCTGTACTGCAAATAACAACAGTAAGGAATCTGCGCCCAGCACCTAGGTGTAAATTTGTACACCTGTGCTGCGTCTCCTTAAAAAGACAAGTCACGCCTCCACTACTGTTTGACAGTATAATGGGCTAAATAGTGTACGTGTTTTATTCAGCGTGTGCAAGGAGCAAAATTAAGAGAGCAACCTTTGACTTGTGCATCATCAATGCAGTTCAAGGTGTGGCTCTTGTACCTTGCAACACCTGAGGGGGGGTTAAAGGTTACCTTTGAAATTGGTTCAACTAGGCTTCGGCCTACACTCTGCTCCTCTCCTCCTCCTGCTGACCCTGGGCTATAACACCGCCAGTTGTAGCCTGGAAGTGCTAGCTGCACAGAGAAAAACACCAGCCAATGTGTCAGTGGGGTTCAGCACCGCCAGATGTTCCCCTGCTGTGTAGCCGGCAACGTGACCTGCAAACGCCACGCAGGCACATGAACTGAAATTAAAGGGAACCTGGCCCCACCCCCCCAGGTGTTTCTATGTATAACAGCCACCTTGTACAGCAGTACTGCTGCATTTGTACAAGGTGGCTGACTTTTTCTCATTGCCCACGTGGAACTCAACACGTACAAAATGTGTCTCATTAGAGACCATTCCACTGTCCCTGAGGTGTGACTTTCCTTTCTAATGACACGCAGCACCCCCATTGTTAGTGCTGCCCGTCTTCTGACATCATTGGTTGGCTGGCTGTGCCTGTGCGTCCGCCCTGCCCGACACAACGCCCCTCGTTGTCTCATATATTTTGACTGCGAGGGTGTGATTGATGGGCACGAGCAGTGCATATCTTCGCCTGTCTTAACTCATCTCCTTCCGCCTTCTTCAGACTGTGCAGCCTCATGGCCGCGGCATGCGAGAAGGGATCAGCAGAGGCCGCCCAGTCTGAAGCAGGTGTAAGGACGTGTGTGAGCGGCCAAAATATTTACTGCTCAAGGCCACGAATCCCAGCACCGCAGTGTGACTTTATGAAAAGGCACTGTGCGTCTGGGATTTATGGCCATCGTTAACCGCACCGGCCAACATGAAATGAGGTCATAAGACGGGCAGCTCTAACAGGGCATTGCCAAGGGATAACACAAGAGCGCAGACTCCTGTACAGCAAATAACAACGCTCAGGAAGCTGCGCCAAGCACCAAGGCGTTATTTGGGACACCTGTGCTGCATCTCCTTAAAAAGCCAAGTCACGCATCCACTACAGTTTGACTGTAGAATGGGCTAAATTGTGTATGTCTTTCATTCAGCGTGTGCAAGTAGACAAATTAATAGAGCAACCTTTCACTTGTGCAGCATTAATACTGCACAAGGTGTGTCTCTTGTAGTTTGTAACACCTGAGGGGGGGTTAAAGGTTACCTTTGAAATTGGTTCAACTAGGCTTCGGCCTACACTCTGCTCCTCTCCTCCTCCTCCTGCTTCACCACGGGCTCTAACATCGCAAGTTTTTGCCCGCAAGTGCTAGCTGCACAGAGAAAAACACCCGCCATTGTGTTAGTGGGGTTCAGCAACGCCAGCTGTTCCCACACTGTGTAGCCGGCAAAGTGTCCTGCAAACGCAACGCTGACACAAAGCTGCCTCCAGTGCAGGCTTCGGCCTACACTCTGCTCCCCCTGCTTACCCTTTCCTCCAGCACCGCTAGTTGGGGCTCTTTGAAGACAATCTTTAATAGGCAACGCATCTGGGTTCCAGCACCGCCAGCTGGTTCTCGGCAGTGTTTTTGTCACTGGTACTCCCTCGTGCCAAACCTGGTTCCAGCACCGTCAGCTGTTTCCGGGTAGTGTCAAGCTCACTGAGACGCCTATGCTTGCCCCGTCGTGTTGCGGTCGGGTTAGCCAACTCCAGGGTGCCTCCAGTTTAGGAGCTTCCTATGTGGGCTGCGTGAACTGGTAGTCAAGGCTGGTTCTGTAGTGCCAGTAGGCCCAGCTCCCCCTGTAGGACTGTTGGCGTTTGGTAACTGCGGCTGCCTCGCGGCCTAGCTGTTCTCTCCTCTCCTGTGGGCCTTGGGGTCCACCACCTGGTTCCAGCACCGTCAGCTGGTTCCGGGCCGAGCCTTTGGCTTAGGTGCCTCCTCCTGGGTATCCGAGTTCCGCCAACGTCAGGCGGTCCTTGGTAGTGCTTTTAAGCGCGGGCACCTACAGCTTAGTAACCGGGTTCCAGCACCGCCAGCTGGTCCTCGGTCGTGCCATTGGCTCTTGCACACTGGGGCAACGCATCTGGGTTCCAGCACCGCCAGCTGGTTCTCGGCAGTGTTTTTGTCACAGGTACTCCCTCGTGCCAAGCCTGGTTTCAGCACTGTCAGCTGTTTCCGGGTTGTGTCAAACTCGCTGAGACGCCTATGCTTGCCCCGTCGTGGTGCGGTCGGGTTAGCCAACTCCAGGGTGCCTCCAGTTTAGGAGCTTCCTATGTGGGCTGCGTGAACTGGTAGTCAAGGCTGGTTCTAAAGTGCCAGTAGGCCCAGCTCCCCCTGTAGGACTGTTGGGGTTCGGTAACTGCGGCTGCCTCGCGGCCTAGCTGTTCTCTCCTCTCCTGTGGACCTTCGGGTCCACCACCTGGTTCCAGCACCGTCAGCTGGTTCCAGGCCGAGCCTTTGGCTTAGGTGCCTCCTCCTGGGTATCCGAGTTCCGCCAATGCCAGGCGGTCCTTGGTAGTGCTTTTAAGCGCGGGCACCTACAGCTTAGTAACCGGGTTCCAGCACCGCCAGCTGGTCCTCGGTGCCATTGGCTCTTGCACACTGGGGCAACGCATCTGGGTTCCAGCACCGCCAGCTGGTTCTCGGCAGTGTTCTTGTCACAGGTACTCCCTCGTGCCAAGCCTGGTTTCAGCACTGTCAGCTGTTTCCGGGTTGTGTCAAGCTCACTGAGACGCCTATGCTTGCCCCGTCGTGTTGCGGTCGGGTTAGCCAACTCCAGGGTGCCTCCAGTTTTGGAGCTTCCTATGTGGGCTGCGTGAACTGGTAGTCAAGGCTGGTTCTGTAGTGCCAGTAGGCCCAGCTCCCCCTGTAGGACTGTTGGGGTTCGGTAACTGCGGCTGCCTCGCGGCCTAGCTGTTCTCTCCTCTCCTGTGGGCCTTGGGGTCCACCACCTGGTTCCAGCACCGTCAGCTGGTTCCGGGCCGAGCCTTTGGCTTAGGTGCCTCCTCCTGGGTATCCGAGTTCCGCCAACGTCAGGCGGTCCTTGGTAGTGCTTTTAAGCGCGGGCACCTACAGCTTAGTAACCGGGTTCCAGCACCGCCAGCTGTTCCTCGGTCGTGCCATTGGCTCTTGCACACTGGGGCAACGCATCTGGGTTCCAGCACCGCCAGCTGGTTCTCGGCAGTGTTCTTGTCACAGGTACTCCCTCGTGCCAAGCCTGGTTTCAGCACCGTCAGCTGTTTCCGGGTTGTGTCAAGCTCACTGAGACGCCTATGCTTGCCCCGTTGTGTTGCGGTCGGGTTAGCCAATTCCAGGGTGCCTCCAGTTTTGGAGCTTCCTATGTGGGCTGCGTGAACTGGTAGTCAAGGCTGGTTCTGTAGTGCCAGTAGGCCCAGCTCCCCCTGTAGGACTGTTGGGGTTCGGTAACTGCGGCTGCCTCGCGGCCTAGCTGTTCTCTCCTCTCCTGTGGACCTTCGGGTCCACCACCTGGTTCCAGCACCGTCAGCTGGTTCCAGGCCGAGCCTTTGGCTTAGGTGCCTCCTCCTGGGTATCCGAGTTCCGCCAACGTCAGGCGGTCCTTGGTAGTGCTTTTAAGCGCGGGCACCTACAGCTTAGTAACCGGGTTCCAGCACCGCCAGCTGGTCCTCGGTCGTGCCATTGGCTCTTGCACACTGGGGCAACGCATCTGGGTTCCAGCAACGCCAGCTGGTTCTCGGCAGTGTTTTTGACACAGGTACTCCCTCGTGCCAAGCCTGGTTTCAGCACCGTCAGCTGTTTCCGGGTTGTGTCAAGCTCACTGAGACGCCTATGCTTGACCCGTCGTGGTGCTGTCGGGTTAGCCAACTCCAGGGTGCCTCCAGTTTAGGAGCTTCCTATGTGGGCTGCGTGAACTGGTAGTCAAGGCTGGTTCTGTAGTGCCAGTAGGCCCAGCTCCCCCTGTAGGACTGTTGGGGTTCGGTAACTGCGGCTGCCTCGCGGCCTAGCTGTTCTCTCCTCTCCTGTGGACCTTCGGGTCCACCACCTGGTTCCAGCACCGTCAGCTGGTTCCAGGCCGAGCCTTTGGCTTAGGTGCCTCCTCCTGGGTATCCGAGTTCCGCCAACGCCAGGCGGTCCTTGGTAGTGCTTTTAAGCGCGGGCACCTACAGCTTAGTAACCCGGTTCCAGCACCGCCAGCTGGTCCTTGGTGCCATTGGCTCTTGCACACTGGGGCAACGCATCTGGGTTCCAGCACCGCCAGCTGGTTCTCGGCAGTGTTCTTGTCACAGGTACTCCCTCGTGCCAAGCCTGGTTTCAGCACCGTCAGCTGTTTCCGGGTTGTGTCAAGCTCACTGAGACGCCTATGCTTGCCCCGTCGTGGTGCGGTCGGGTTAGCCAACTCCAGGGTGCCTCCAGTTTAGGAGCTTCCTATGTGGGCTGCGTGAACTGGTAGTCAAGGCTGGTTCTGTAGTGCCAGTAGGCCCAGCTCCCCCTGTAGGACTGTTGGGGTTCGGTAACTGCGGCTGCCTCGCGGCCTAGCTGTTCTCTCCTCTCCTGTGGACCTTCGGGTCCACCACCTGGTTCCAGCACCGTCAGCTGGTTCCAGGCCGAGCCTTTGGCTTAGGTGCCTCCTCCTGGGTATCCGAGTTCCGCCAATGCCAGGCGGTCCTTGGTAGTGCTTTTAAGCGCGGGCACCTACAGCTTAGTAACCGGGTTCCAGCACCGCCAGCTGGTCCTAGGTCGTGCCATTGGCTCTTGCACACTGGGGCAACGCATCTGGGTTCCAGCAACGCCAGCTGGTTCTCGGCAGTGTTCTTGTCACAGGTACTCCCTCGTGCCAAGCCTGGTTTCAGCACCGTCAGCTGTTTCCGGGTTGTGTCAAGCTCACTGAGACGCCTATGCTTGCCCCGTCGTGTTGCGGTCGGGTTAGCCAACTCCAGGGTGCCTCCAGTTTTGGAGCTTCCTATGTGGGCTGCGTGAACTGGTAGTCAAGGCTGGTTCTGTAGTGCCAGTAGGCCCAGCTCCCCCTGTAGGACTGTTGGGGTTCGGTAACTGCGGCTGCCTCGCGGCCTAGCTGTTCTCTCCTCTCCTGTGGACCTTCGGGTCCACCACCTGGTTCCAGCACCATCAGCTGGTTCCAGGCCGAGCCTTTGGCTTAGGTGCCTCCTCCTGGGTATCCGAGTTCCGCCAACGTCAGGCGGTCCTTGGTAGTGCTTTTGAGCGCGGGCACCTACAGCTTAGTAACCGGGTTCCAGCACCGCCAGCTGGTCCTAGGTCGTGCCATTGGCTCTTGCACACTGGGGCAACGCATCTGGGTTCCAGCAACGCCAGCTGGTTCTCGGCAGTGTTTTTGACACAGGTACTCCCTCGTGCCAAGCCTGGTTTCAGCACCGTCAGCTGTTTCCGGGTTGTGTCAAGCTCACTGAGATGCCTATGCTTGCCCCGTCGTGGTGCTGTCGGGTTAGCCAACTCCAGGGTGCCTCCAGTTTAGGAGCTTCCTATGTGGGCTGCGTGAACTGGTAGTCAAGGCTGGTTCTGTAGTGCCAGTAGGCCCAGCTCCCCCTGTAGGACTGTTGGGGTTCGGTAACTGCGGCTGCCTCGCGGCCTAGCTGTTCTCTCCTCTCCTGTGGGCCTTCAGGTCCACCACCTGATTCCAGCACCGTCAGCTGGTTCTCGGCAGTGTCTTTTGCTCTTGTACCTTCTGCTCCCCATCCTGGTTCCAGTAACGTCAGCTGGTTCCGGGCAGAGCCTTTGGCTTAGGTGCCTCCTTCTGGGTATCCAAGTTCCACCAACGTCAGGTGGTCCTTGGTAGTGCTTTCGGGCACGGGTACCTCCTGCTTAGTAACCGGGTTCCAGTAACGTCAGCTGGTCCTCGGTAGTTCCATTGGCTCTTGGACCTTCGGCTACCCATCCGGGTTCCAGTACCGTCAGCTGGTTCTCGGCAGTGTCTTTTGCTCTTGTACCTTCTGCTCCCCATCCTGGTTCCAGTACCGTCAGCTGGTTCCGGGCAGAGCCTTTGGCTTAGGTGCCTCCTTCTGGGTATCCGAGTTCCGCCAACGTCAGGCGGTCCTTGGTAGTGCTTTTTAGCACGGGTACCTCCTGCTTAGTAACCGGGTTCCAGTAACGTCAGCTGGTCCTCGGTAGTTCCATAGGCTCTTGAACCTTCGGGTAGCCATCCGAGTTCCAGTTCCATCAGCTGGTTCTTGGCATTTTCTCAGCCTTCTTGTACCTTCTGCTACATTTCCAAGTTGAAGACCCTAAAGTCGACGACCCGGAAGACCACCCCGATGACGACGACGACGACCCGGAAGACCACCCCGATGACGACGACGACGACGGCGGAGACGACGACGGCGGAGACGACGACGGCGGAGACGACGACGGCGGAGACGACGACAGCTGAGACGACGACGGCGGAGATGACGACACTGGAGACGACGACCCTGGAGATGACGACATGGAAGACCGAGAAGCAGAAGAACAAGAGGCTGCATAACAAAGAGCAGAAGAACATTAAGCATAAGACTTAATATCAGAGCAAAAGATATTATCTAAATTATATGCAGAAGAAGACTAAGCAGTGTATGGGGGTGAGTCCGTTCCTCCTCGTGGTGCCCCTGGATAAAGCCTGATGCTGCAGGCCAAACTGAACGCGGACAAATGTAACTTTTGTGACTGGCAGAACGGAAGGTGTAATCTTCCAACTTTTATAGATAACAACTACGGGAATGCCTGTCACAAATGAGAATATGATGAAGAAGTAGAATAGGAAGAATAATAACAGTGGAATAAAAAGAATATGTAGAATAGGAAGAATAATAATAGTTGAATAAAATGAATATGAAGAATGTAATAAAAAAAAAAAAAGATAAAGGATGAAGAAGAAGATGAATAAGGTGAAGAAGAAGTTGATGTCAAAGATGCTGATGATGATGAAGTTGAAAGTGTGGGAAAAGAAAAAAAAATAAGAAAAAAAAGAAGGGGAAGGGCGTGGAATAGTGAAACATCAATATCTGACAAAATAAAAAAAAAATGTACATAGTCAATATCTTTGTCACTCCGAACGTCTTAAAAAAAAAAAAAAAACATGCTATTCTATTTGATTGGGATAAACCTCTATGACTTTAATGTCTCCGCCACCTCCGCAAATACATCCGGCATTATTCTTAGTTGTTTTCCTTCATGTAGAATGAACCTACAAGGCAAGAAAGGGTTTATTTTAATTCCGATATTTTGGTCCCATTGACTTGCATTGGGATCGGGTATCGGTATCGGCGATATCCGATATTTTTTGAATATCGGCCGATCCTATCCGATACCGATACTTTCCGATATCGGAAGGTATCGCTCAACACTAGTAGTGAGGGATATATTCCTGGTGTAATATGCCAGAATATACCCCATCCCAGACTATGCCCGGGGTTAAAGTGGCCTAGGCCAGAGTATACCCCGGGTAAATGGCTCCCGAGATCTTGGTGCCGAGATCTCCATCTGCGCATGCGCTGCCCCCCCCAGCAGCCATTTTCCCAGAGACCACCGCATAGGAAACTTTGGAACTGCGGGGGTTCTGGCCTTTCACAAAATGTCAGCAGAGCCCCCGCAGCAATGCCGGACAACCCTGCAAGCATATCCAGACACCCGCAGCACTGCTGGACACCTGCAGCAGTGCACCGCAGTATTTAAAATACTTTAAAGTGGTTGTCCGTAGCTTGCAGCATAAAAATGTTGAGAATTATAATTCGCCTAGAACCATGCAGGTTATCACTGTAACTCACATATAATAACATTATACTACGTTTCCAAATAATATATACATTTGTAATTTTAAACTTTCATTAGTCAATTGAAGAGAGTATGTCAGTTTTGGATAACTTATGGATAACCTGATTTTTAGATATTATATTAGTTTAGAGGAGATTCCCAGATTCCTGTCTTTTCAAAATACAGGTGCTTCTAACAAAATTAGAATATCATCAAAAAGTTACATTATTTCAATTCTTCAATGCAAAAAATGAAACTCATATATTATATATAGTCATTGCAAACAGAGTGATCTATTTCAAGTGTTTATTTCTGTTAATGTTGATGATTATGGCTTACAGTCAATGAAAACTCAAAAGTTATTATCTCAGTAAATTAGAATAATTAACAGAAAAACACCTGCAAAAGGCTTCCTAAGTGTTTGAAAAGATTCCTTAGTCTGTTTCAGTAGGCTCCACAATCATGGGAAAGACTGCTGTCTTGACAGATATCCAGAAGCCCTGGTCCATGCGGTTTCAGCTAGCGAACTAGAGCACCTACTGACCCCCCCGTGTCTCCACAACAGACTTTTCACATCACTACACTAATCTACCTACTCTCTTTTCTCCATTCTTAAATTTTCCTCAGAATCTAGTTATATCTAGAGATGAGCGGTGTTCGATTCGAACTGTTTGCCAATTTTAAATTCGAGCTGTTTTGTGCGGTGTTCAAGTCATTCAACGAACTCAAACTATTTGCTTAAAATTCAGCTGTTCGAGTTTCTGTTCGATAATTGTTTGTTCACCAAAAGCCTAACTTGATTTGCACATTAAAACTGTTTACCATTGTTAATAGACTGTTTCTGTGTATAGTGGGCGGGGGGCGAGGGATAGATCTGTGCTGAAATAATGCCGATCTCCATTTTTTTTTTCTTTCCCGCATTTACAGTGGGGCGGTGCAGTCTCTCAGCCTATCAGCAGTGCACACACAAAGCAATGTGCATGTGATGCACACAAGCAAGAGCATGTGTCATTGGCTGTGTATGTCATTTGTCCTTGCCCTATAAGAACCAGCCATTTTCCTCGTTGCCACCATTTCCTCACTGTTGCAGCTTAGTGTTAGATGGCACCGCTGCTGCTGTGGGCACTATACAGTCTAAGAGTCTTTTTCGGGAGCGACTTTTCTGAGAGATAGGTTTAGGGAGTCAGGAGTCGGGACGAGTTATAATATCAGCCCTTTTCAGGATAGGTTACAGCAGTTCATAGCACTTTTTGCCAGGTAGGTCTGTGCCAGTGATGTGCAAGTGTTTGTCACAGCATTTGGTGTAATCTAGCTCAGCCAATCCTTTTGGGCTAGTAGCATTGTCTGATAGTTATCTGAGTAGCCAGCCTGTGAAGCTAGTTACACCGCCTGTGTATCTAAATTTTTACTGCATCTAACCCAGTAAATCATTTTGGGCCTAGGAGCACTGTTTGCACGTCAGTGGAGTAGCCCACCTGTGAAGCTAGCTACACCGCCTGTGTATCTAAATTTTTACTGCATCTAACCCAGTAAATCGTTTTGGGATTAGTAGCAGTGTCTACAAGTCAGCGGAGTAGCCCACCTGTGAAGCAACACCGCCTGTCTATCTAAATTTGTACTGCATCTAACTCAGTAAATCGTTATCGGCCTAGGAGCAGTGTCTGCACGTCAGGGGAGTAGCCCGCCTGTGAAGCTAACTACACCGCCTGTGTATCTAAATTATTACTGCATATAACCCAGTAAATCGCTTTCGGCCTAGGAGTACAGTTTAGGCCACTCAGCTGTGCTCGGTTTCCATCCATCGTTTTTTGTGCCAACAACTACAGATACAGAGTTGCCAATTAGTAAAGCACCAAAATGAGTGGCAGAAGGCCTGCTGCTGGTGGAAAGGGGAATAGGCGTGTTGGAAATGGAATAAAAGGTTGTGTCCGTGGGGTAGGTGGTAAAGCAATAGTAACATCTGCAGAAGAAAGACCATTTTCCAGCCAAAGTAAGATGTCTACTTCTTTTTGTTGACAATCTGATATGATTCCTTTCTTATGACCATCGCTACGAGCATCGCTACAAATTCCAGATGAGGCACAAAAACAGCAGGTGCTTGAACCGATATCAAGTGCTCATTCAAGTGGGCTTTCCTCCACCTCAACTTCAACATCACAAATACTCCAGTCCTCAGAGGTGTCACCCCAATCGCACTTGCTTCCTCACAGCTCCCAAGTTCCAGCTGCCCATCTGAGTATGGGGTAACACAGATGGTTGAGTCTGCAGAGCTGTTTACTCATACTATAGCCTGGGAATCAGAGGTCTGCTCCAGAGCTTCTGTGAATCCAGATGAGGAAATAATTTGCACTGATGCCCAGAATCTTTGTGAGTCGGATCCAGGCCCAGATGAAGAACATTCTGAGCATAATGTAGACCCTCCTTCCCAAACTGTAACTCCTGTTGGTGGAGACAATGAGGAAGATGATGATGAGACTGAGATACCTGATTGGAACGAAAACTTGACTTTTCAGTCAGGGCAGGAAGAGGTTGGCTCTGAGGACAATGGGTGTGAGAACACACAGGGTGATGATCACGAGGTTGGAGACCCCACTTACTGTCAACCCACAGTCCGCCAGTCCATGAGGTCAGCAGAGGAGGTGGAGGAGGATGCTAGTGACGAGTCAGAAGACAAGGTTAGGTTGCGCCTTCCTGGACTGAGATGGAGTACTGGAAGCATGTCAACAACTGCATCCTCAACCACAACTGTGCCTCTGAGCACAAGTCATGGTGGCTCTTCAGGTCGCATGGGCTCTAAGCCTTGCATAGCCTGGGCATTTTTTGAGATCGCAAAGGATGACCCAACTCATGTTGTCTGCAAGATTTGTCACCAAAATCTTAGTAGAGGCCAAAAAATGAATAGTTTGAGTTCTACATGTATGAATCTTCACATGGATATGAGGCATAAGTAGCAGTGGGAAGCTCACTGTGCTACAATGCGGCCTAGTGGTCCGGGCCAACCACCGTCTGCCCCATCAAGTACATCCGCAGCCTTTTCATCCTCGGTGACTGTGGGGACAGCAGTCGCATATGGTTTTGGTTGCACACTTTCCACCACTTTACCCGCAACAGCCAGTGTGATTGGCTGGTCATCAGGATATTTGCAAGTGGAAACACCTGCTGTGGAGAGCGTTCTCTGACATCGAGACCACCACATTTTGATCAAGGCAACATAATATCTCCACCTACACCTTCCTCACAGACCAGCAGTTTGCCGGGGACACCCTACTCAACCCTGTCTAAGCACAGCAGCCAGCCCTCGGTCCCTCAGATGTGGACAAGTAAAACCATTTCCTCCTAGCCATAACAAAGCTAAGAGGTTGAATTTCACCATCTGCAAGCTGTTGGCTACAGAAATACTGCCTTTCCACCTGGTGGACACAGAGGAATTTCGAGACCTTATGTCCATCACAGTGTCCCAGTACCTGATGCCCAGTCGCCACTACTTCTCAAAGAAAGCTGTGCCTGCGCTACACCAGCATGTCGCACACAACATCACCGCTTCCTTGAGAAACTCTGTGGCAGGGTGCATTTCACCACAGACTCTTGGACGAGTAGACCTAGACAGTGGCGTTACATGTCAGTGACTGGGCACTGGGTAACTATGGTGACATCAGGAGAAGGGGCTGCTGTCCAAGTCTTGCCGTCCCCATGAGTTGCGCATCGATCCTCTGTATCTAGAAGTTCCTCCACTGCTTCTGCCTCCTCAACCTCCTCTCAGTCCTCCACCTGCACCCAAAGCCTGTCTGGTAATGCCACTTGCGTTCTAACTGCGCAGAAGGAATCCTGCACACCTCCTTACTATGCTGTCACCAGGGCTCAACGGCATCAGGCAGTGTTTACCTTGAAATGTCTGGGAAATGTGAGTCACACAGCTGAGGAATTGTGGTCAGCTCTGGAGACTGAGGTCCATCAATGGTTGTCTCCACTGAACCTGCAGCCAGGGAAGTCAGTGTACAACAATGCTGAAAACCTGGGTGCGGCCCTTCGCCAGGGCAATGTCACACACCTGCCTTGTATGGCTCACGTTTTGAACCTGGTTGTCCAGCAATTTTTATCCAACTATCCCAGACTAGATGGGCTTCTACAGAGGGCACGGTCGCTGTGTGCTCACTTCCACCATTCGCATCCAGCAGCTCAATGACTTACATCTCTACAGAAGTCGTTGGGCCTGCCAGTTCACCAGCTGAAATGTGATGTGCCCACAAGGTGGAATTCAACTCTGCACATGTTGCAGCAACTGTGGCAGCACCGACGAGCCCTGGTGCAATACGTTATGACGTACAGCCTGGGCCAACAAGATCCAGAGGTTGGGCAAATCACGCTGCAGGAGTGGTCTCAGATGAGGGACCTATGCACGCTTCTGCACAGTTTTTAAATAGCGACGAAGATGTTTAGTGCTGACGATGCCATTATCAGCATGACGATTCTGGTCATTTACATGCTGGAGCACACCATAAACAGTATTCGGAGTCAGGTGGTGGGACAAGAGGAGGAGGAACAGGAGGAGTTGTATGCGGAAGGGATAATATCTCCAAGGTCCAGACGGTCAGCAGCACCAAGGCAGCTGGCATTGGAGGGTGGGGGAGAGGGATTACTGAGGGCGCATGGTAGCAGCCAAACTGTTGAGGAAGGTGCAGGAGCTGAAGAAGAAGTGGAGGATGAACTGCCCCGCAGCCTGCGTTCTCTCTGAACGTGTGTTCAGCACTGCTGGTGGTGTGCTAACAGATAAACGCACGCGGCTCTCCAGTGACAATGTAGACAGACTAACGTTTATCAAGATTAACAAATCCTTGATTTGCAAGGACTTTTCTACTCCTGTGTCATCCTGGGGAGACTAAAAGCTTGATGATTTTTGAAAATCACCTCACCAACCATTTTAAGAAACTCTGGCGAAATTCATGCCACTTAAGTGGTGTCTGTGGCCCAATTTTTTTAAAAAATGGAGACTCTCTTTGGAGTCCCCTTGCTGTGTTTTACATGATGCTGGCATCGTCAATTCCAAGTGGGTGGGGTCACTCCCCCCCTTTTAACCTTTAGAAACTACATATACTATGGCTTGGGGCAACACAGACGGTTGAGTATGCAGCGCTGTTTACTCATACTATGGCCTGGGATTCAGAGGTTTGCTGCAAAGCTTCAGTGTCTGCTAGTCAGCCGAGAAGCCCACCCATGAAGCAAGCTACACCGCCTGTTTATCTAATTAACAATTTTTAACTGCATCTAGCCCAGGAAATCCTTTGGGGCC